>NC_045788.1:101202939-102665149 GCF_009873245.2 Balaenoptera musculus | reverse complement strand
TAAGAGAAATTAACTCAAGATATGTAAATTGATTGAGGGCTGAACTGTACTGCAGTTGTTAGAACTAATTTCTCCCCTCTGACTCTTATATTGACATTTATACCATTTTAATAAGAATCTATAATAAGTCTCATATTAGAGGAAGGGATTCTATTAAGTGAAAGTAACCACATATGCATCCAACCAAATGCCAAGTAGAACAAGAAACAGATTTTAAATGGAAGTTAAAATTCATACACGTAATGAGTGATAATAATAGCTCATAGTTCTATAATTCTTTTCATTAAGAAAGCCCTTTCAAATATCCTGTCTCATTCAGTCTTCATAAAATCCTTTAAAGGAAGAAATTTATCTAGAGTTTAGGCCTGACATCCTATGGATTGCTACTGCTTGGTTGACAATGTTATTTTATGAGGTGGGAATTTTATCATGGCAACATTTAAGAACAATCATTGGAATTGAATTAGTCATTTTTAAATGTTCTAAGAAAGTCAGTTGAAGCTAAAGAACATTACATTCCCTCCTATTTTACCCTTTTAAAAACATGACTAATTTGCATGAGACCAGGTGGTCAATTTGCATAGATAGTTGTGTCACACTATGAAGTTTGGGAGGCAGGGAAGGGGAATGTGGGAAGAATAATGCAGTGTGTGCCTTTTTTTAATCTTTGGTTAGCTAGCTCAGGCAGTATGAATGGATCAGTGGGGACCAAAAATCTCTTTGTTCATTTTCTGAAACCTTGGCCATTGTTCACATGAGCTATATCATATTTCTATTTTAGGAAACAATGAAGTAAACAATACTAGGATAAAATAATAAAAAATGGAAAGTTGAATACAGAAATATAGCATGGCTAAAATTATAGTTTTAACTAATCAGAAACTTTATTTTCTTGATATAGCATACTTATTTTATCCTTTTATTTAAAACCTACTATAATATTAAAATGTATCCATTGCAGAAACAATATTGATTATTTGCATCAAAAGTTGATAGTAATAAACATGAAAATACTTCAAGCTCCTTAAAATTAAGCTAATACAGTTGTTTTATCTTCATAAAACTGACATTAGGAAATGAGATGTAAACTCTTCTTATATCAGACTTGCTGGATTAGAGGAGAGAAATAAGTGCTATCATTTGTAGCGTTGACTCTGGTAAGAGACAGAACAGAACTTAAACCACTACAAAATGCCTCCCTTTTCCACTTAAAAATGGCAGTTGGTAAGAATGCGAAGCACTAGTGGAGACTGAAGTTATTTCAGTAATTAACCTTTACATTATGAAAGAGAAATCCCTGGTTATTCATGATCGGCATGGAGAGGAAGTCTGATCTCCCTGAATATAGAACAATTATAGAATCACTCTCAATATAAAATAACAAGGTTTTTCCATTTATCTCCCTGATAGCCTGGGAGACAAGACACAAGAGATGGGTGCAAGTTCTCTTGAGGGAAAGAAAAAAGACCACATCAATCTGCAATGGGAGAGAGTCTCAGATGTGAAACTGCAAGAAAGAAATTCCCTGTCATAAAGCACGGGCAAAGAATGGTTATTTAAGTAATGTCTGATGTTCAACTTTTTAGTTATTTCCTTTTTAGATTTGTGATTAACCCTCAGCATTCCTAACTATCTACTTAAAATCTCCTACACATAAATAAATAAAGCTGTTAGGTGTGCACTGAAGAATGAAGACATACAAAAAGAGTGAAGAGACTGCTCAACATGGTCAAGAAGAAAGACAGGAGCAGGAACACAGAAGGCAGAGAAGGTCAACACTGTCTCTTCTTGCTACACTGGAAACCCTTGGAAATCATGTTAATGCACTGGAATTCCCAAAGTTAGCTGGGGTGGAAGTACAAGTTTTGTTTTGTTTTGTTTTGTTTCCAATATTGAAAAATAATACTGTATATTAAAAGAGAGACCTGGAAAGTTGGAAAATAGTCCATTACATATGTGATTTTTATTTATATGCAAACATTATTTATGCAATGTTCATTCAAAGTGTTATGGTATTTAATAAGCTGGTAACATAAGCTCTTTCTTATTGTTAATTTGTTTCCTTTATTTGTGTATCCTAGGAAGGGTGGCAGCCCACTGTACTAGAAAGGGTGGATAATCTCTGGCCCATCAGTGGACAGCAATACAGCCTGGTTACCACTCTCTGTAATGTAGTTTCCTTGAGGTCAGGAGTTTTGTCTTCTTCCATACTATATCCCCAGCACCTTGCAGATATCTGATGAATGAAAATTTGTACTTCTCTCTGGCTCATTATTTAAAATCTTTCACATTAAACAACAACAACAACTTGTGTTAGTAGTACCTTAAAGAATGAAAGAATGCATAAAGAGTGATTTACTCAAAGGTTCAAAATAATAAATCCTGAAAACTTATTCTAAAATGGGGACTCTTTACACTAGATTTTAAGGTAGTTTCAGTTCGGATAAGCAATTATACAGAAAAGCAACTTTAACTTTTAATTGATTGTATCTGAAACTGTAAATTTTTTTCCTATAAATCATTCTCCAGATTAATGTTTTGAGCATTAACTGTATCTGATGAAAGTGGAATTGTTATTGTTTGGGAGTTTTAAGAATAATTTTGATGAAATGATTATTTCACTGTCAACATAGTATCTTTATATTACCTATGTGCATATACAATTATTCTCCAAATGTCACAGATCTGAACACTTGATTGAAAGACAAAATTGCTTTTAAAAATGTTAAAAATAAATTTCCTGTCTAATCAAACATTCTTAATATATACATTAATCTGTGTCATGATTTCTACTCACTCATGCCTACTTGCACCTCCATATTCTAAGGAAAAGTGTTTTAAGAAAATATACAAATGCTTCTGTAGTAGCACAGATCCTTGCTAATGTTACATCTCATGTTACAATCTGAAACAAATAAAATTACATGGTTTGTGAGCTGTAGCAGGATGGATGCCTATTTTTTCCCCTACAGTCCAGCTGTTTAACAAATTTTACTTTTCTGTACACTTTTACTTGATCCAATGCTGCTAGCTAGTATTGTATTCTGCTCCTTCAAAGAATATCTCTAATGTTATGCATCCACTGTTTTTCCATTTTCTCTATTTTCACTTCCCTATCTTATGCCATTCTCTCTAGTAACTTTAACAGCCTAGCATTACACTTTTATTCATTAAATTTTTATAATTAGAATTCTACCACTAAGAGGATTTGGGGAAAATGGTGGTGGCAGAGGCAGAGTTTTTGAATCTCTCCAAATCTCCTAATAAAAACAGAACTGTGTGAGAAGAAGCTGCTGAGAATGGAATAAACATGCAGTGCAGAAGCAACAGAAACAAGGAAAACTAAAGCTGAAATTAATGTCGGGGAGGGGAATAGAGCCGGAAAATCTCAGAAAGCAAACCACCATATTTTCAACACTATAGAAGTATTTTTAAATAAAAAAGCAGGAGAGGAAGTTCTGCAAAGCTAGGAAATCTATGCTAAACCACATCTTTTTTTTTTTAATGGTAAAATGTATGTTTTATTTTTATTACAGAGACTAAAGAAAACATCTTTATATAAGAAACTACAACATAGATAGAACACATTATTTTTACTAATTGAATTCTATAATACAGATGGTCTTCTGCTAACACAGAGTGATAAGTACTAACAAGACCAAGTTAACATATAGTTAACAAGTAGTAACCTCGAACCATGTCATAAAAAAAAAAAGAAGAAGAAGAAGGAGGAGGAGGAGGAGGAGGAGGAGGAGGAGGTTGGAATCCTGTGTAAGGCAATTTGAGCTTAGAATGATCCTGAAAGTTTAGAAATAGTGATTATGAGTAATTGAAAAGACTTCATTCAAACCACTTAGATTTAAAACTTATATTTAAATTCAGGAAAATTCATTTGTTAATTGCATTCAAGTAAATCAGTAAAGTAAATCTTTCTAAAAGGTAAGGAAAACTAATTTTATCAAAAAATTGAGCAACACAGAAGGATCATAGTGAATTCTATACAAAAGTATTATAAGGAAAAAAAGAATAAGAAACAAAGTAATATCCCTAAAATGAAAATAATGTAGCTGTAATATGAACTATAACAAATGTAAAATATAATTCACTATTTCTATAGTAGCTAAAGGATAGTAAAATGGTTATACAAGAAAAAATGACATAAATTTGAGTTAGAAAATAATAAGAAATAAGGTAGAACTTTGGAAAGAATTAAAAATAAAACAATCATTCAGAAATGAAAACTAAACTAAGAAAAATACATGAGCAATGAATATAACAGATAATGCCTTATTATAAATAGAAGATCAAAGGAAATGAAGTGATAAATAGGATTAAGAGAAAATGATGATTAGAGAAGATAAGATCTAAAAGACAATAGGCAATCCTGAAAAAGAAAATTTAAGGGTACAGGACAAATACTAAAAACTATATTCCAAGAAAACTTTTCAGAAACTTAAAAATGTTTGTAACTACATATTGAAAGAGTGCACCTCATACCTGAGACTATCAAATATCAAACACCAAGATATATTCTAGTAATATTACTGGGCTTTAAAGAAAAAGAAAACTCTTCAGGAATTAAGGTAAAAGAAAAAGCAACAAACAAGCGACTAACAAAGGAAGGACATTTTGGTTACCATTAGACTTTTTGATGCAATGCTTTATGCCAGAAGAAATGGAGTAACAAACATATTTATGCTACTCAAGGAAAGGAAACATGAACTGAGGATTATATATCCACCAAACCAACTTTCAAATATAAATTTGTCTGATATCAATATCAGATATCAGATAAAAATTCAAGGAATAATTTCCTTTGAACCCTTTCTGAGGAATCAACTAGAAAACAGTTTCAAACAGCCAAAATGACTAAGGAGATACTGAAATAAGGACTGATAGTGAACATTAAATATACAGTTACATGTAGAAATAAGAGTAATCAAAAGGCATAAAGTACAATACCTAATTTCTATATGCTCTGACAGAGTAGATATAGTATCACTATAAAAAAAAAATGGGAAAATGAGGGAAACAAATGCAAAAAATATTTTTAGCTATTTTCAGTCAGTTTACTTGGTAGTATTAATATTAATATTGTTATTCTAAGTAAATTATATATATAATGTTGAGCAAAATAATTCAAATTCTATCGTCCTCTTTGGATGAGGTCCTTAAGATTAATAATACTGACAAAAAAAGGAAAGAAGAAGAAAAAAAAGAAAAACTGTTCACCTTAGGAAGATGGAAACAAAGAAACAAATCTTAAGAAAACTAGTATAAATTATCCTTGGCAAATTTTGGAGAAGTTTTACTTTCCTTCCTCACCCTGGGCTTATTCTGCTTTCGACAAAACTAAAACTGTCTTATTTAGTTCTTACAGCAATCCTGTGAAACAGTTATTATTATTTCCATTTTACAGAGAGAAAAATGAAGCTCCAAGAGGCTAAAGTATCTGCGCAAAATCTCACCACTACTAAGCTGAGCTACGGTTTAAATCCAATTATTTTGAGACAAAGTCCAATGTTCATTCTATTATGACACAAGTTGATACAATATTAAACATCTTCAGTATCCCATATGCTCCCTCACTCCCCCTCATAGTCAATATCCTCCCCAAAACTAACCTAACTTCTATCAAAAAAGATATGTTTTCACTATTCATGAACTATATAAAAAATGGGATTATAAAGTTTGTTCCTTTTTGTGTCTGGCTCATTTTGTTCCACCTTGTGTCCCTGAGATTCATCCATATAGTTGCATCTGTGGAAATGTATCCATGTAATTATTCTAGTTTGTTTTTTCCATAGATGTATTCTACTGTATGAATATGCCCCTAATATATTTATCCATTTTTCTGATGATAGAGATTCTACTTGTTTCAGTTTGAGGCTGTTATGAATAAGGCTTTAATAAACATTCTTTTGGATTTATTATGATGACCATAAGCACGCATTTTTCCTGGGGATGTTCCCATGTCACAGTACAGGGATTTGCTTAGCTGTAGGTGAGACTAGTGTCTTTGTCTTTACAACCTAAGCAATTCTCTGTTTGGCCCAAATTACTACACCCTCTTAAAGGCATTTGCCTTGCTTCCCATTGCAGGAAAACTTCCAGACAAGTAAGAAAGGCCTTGCTGTACTTTTTGCTGACTGCTTTTCCAGCCTGATCTATTGTCACTAATGACATTACACTTTACTCACTGGAGACACAGAACTGCTTAAAATCACCCATGCTGTTACCACACTCACATCCTAGCTAATGATGACCCTTCTGCTTAGAGAGGTTTTTTTTTTTTTCAGAGAGTTTTCTTTTCCCTCAGTATTCACTTTGTTACATCCTACTCATCTCTAAAGATGCATTTGTGTTTCTATTTCCTCCACCAGACTGTGAGCTCTTTCAGAATATTCTTCCATTCATCTTTTTAAAAAATTTTTATTGAAGTATAGTTGATTTACAATGTTGTGTTTAATTTCTGCTGTATAGCAGAGTGACTCAGTTACACATATATATATGCTTTTTCATATTCTTTTCCATTATGGCTTATCATAGGATATTGCATACGGTTCCCTGTGCTATGCAGTAGGACCTTGTTGTTTATCTATCCTATATGTAATAGCTTGCAACTGCTAATCCAAAACTCCCATTCCTTCCTTCCCCCAACTCCTCCCCCTTGGCAACTACAAGTCTGTTCTCTATATCTGTAAGTCTGTTTATGTTTCATAGATATGTTCATTTGTGTCACAGTTTAGATTCCACATATAAGTGATATCATATGGTATTTGTCTTTCTCTTTCTGACTTACTTCACTTGGTATGATAATGTCTAGTTCCATCCATGTTGCTGCAAATGGCATTATTTCATTCTTTTTAATGGCTGAGTAATATTCCATTGTATATATATGTGTGTGTGTATATATATATATATATATATATATACCCCACATCTTCTTTATCCATTCGTCTGTCAATGGACATTTAGGTTGTTTCCATGTCTTGGCTATTGTAAATAGTGCTGCTATGCACACTGGGGTGCATGTATCTTTTCTAATTATAGTTTTGCCTTGGTATATCCCCAGGAGAGGGATTGCTGAATCATATGGCAACTCTATTTTTAGTTTTTTTGAGGAACCTCCATACCGTTTTCCACAGTGGCTGCACCAATTTACATTCCCACGAACAGTGTAAGAGGGTTCTCTTTCTCCACACCCTCTCCAGCATTAATTATTTGTAGACTTTTTAATGATGGCCATTCTGACTGGTGTGAGGTGGTACCTCATTGTAGTTTTGATTTGCATTTCTTTAATAATCAGTGATGATGAGCATCTTTTCATGTGTCTATTGGCCAACTGTATGACTACTTTGGAGAAATGTCTATTTACGATTACTGTGCATTTTTCGATTGGTTTTTTGTGGTTGTTGTTGTTGAATTCTAGGAGCTATTTGTATACTTTGGAAATTAAGCCCTTGTCAGTCACACCATTTGCAAATATCTTCTCCCAGTCCATAGGATGTCCTTTCATTTTGTTTATGGTTTCCTTTGCTGTGCAAAAGCTTATATATTTGATTAGGTCCCATTTGTTCATTTTTGCTTTTATTTCTATTGCCTTGGGAGACTGACCTAAGAAAACACTGGTACAATTTATGTCAGAGAATGTTTTTCCTATGTTCTCTTCTAGGAGTTTTATGGTGTCTTGTTTTATATTTAGATCTTTAAGCCATTTTGAGTTTATTTTTGCATATGCTGTGAGGGTGTGTTCTAGCTTCACTGATTTACATGCAGCTGTCCAACTTTCCCAGTTCCACTTGCTGAAAAGACTGTCTTTTCCCCATTGTGTATTCTTGCCTGCTTTGTCAAAGGTTAATTGTCCATAGGTGTGTGGGTTTCTTTCTGGGCTCTCTATTCTGTTCCATTGATCCATATGTCTGTTTTTGTGTCAATACCACAGTGTTTTGATTACTGTAGCTTTGTAGTATTGTCTGAAGTTTGGGATGGTTATGCCTCCGGCTTTGTTCTTTTTCCTCAGGATTGCCTTGGCAATTCTGGGTCTTTTATGGTTCCATATAAATTTTAGGGTTATTTGTTCTAGTTTTGTGGAAAATGTCATGGGTGTTTTGATAGCTATTGCATTAAATCTGTAGATTGCTTTGGGTAGTGTGGCCATTTTAACAATATTAATTCTTCCAATCCAAGAGCATGGGATATCTTTCTATTTCTTTGAATCATCTTCAATTTCCTTTATTAATGTTTCATAGCTTTCAGCATATAAGTCACCTCCCCAGTGAGGTTTATTCCTAAATATTTTTTGGATGCAATTTTAAAAGGTGTTGTTTGTTTACATTCCCTTTCTGATATTTCACTGTTAGTGTAAAGAAACACAACCCATTTCTGTATGTTAATTTTGTATCCTGCTACCTTGCTCAATTCGTTTATCAGTTATAGTAGTTTTTGTGTGGAGTCTTTAGGGTTTTCTATATATAGTATCCCATTCATCTTTATGTTACTGATCTCCAGCATCATAGCTGACCTATTATTAAATAAATGAACAAATGAATTTAGGAAACATTCAGAATCAAAGAGTTAGCTGCAAATATATCTTGCATAAAATAACCATCTGTTATACAAGCTCCCTCCCTCAGTTCTGTCCCTCACAGTGCAATGCATCTCCCAAGATACAATAGCAAATTAGAATAAACTTAAATATTGTGAATCTCTAAGATTAATGTATGGGCCTACATTTTCAAAGATTATGGTCACTAGTTTTGAACACAAATGCAAAATTTTTTAAGTTACTCTGTACAACTATCTACGATCTTAATAATTTCAAGATGATGTCCCAAATGTAACTTCCACAACAAAGAATATAAATATTATATTTTTGTAATTTAAGCATTAGGATTTCTGCACATACATAAAAATTTATCTGGAACTAGACTGTACATCTGGAAACATTTTGTAAACTGGATTAGAACCCCATGAGAAATCAAAATGCATTACAGACTTAGTTTAAAATTTTAGCTTAATTAGACTTCTCATACCCTATAAGAAGCAATGCTTTAAGACTGGATTGTCATCAAAGGCATATGGTTAACCAAATGTGTGAAGAAATACAAGGTTTCAGAGTAAAACATGAGCAATGTATGTGCAAATGACAGTGTTCTATGTATCTATACCAAAGGAGACATATGCTTTAAATAGTTGTCACTCCTCCTCATCACAGAATCATTTCAGTTTTATGGAGAGGTCCAAGTGTGTTTTGTGTGGGAGCTCAAGAGACAAAACTTTTCATAGCAGAAAAGAACACTTTTTGATGAATTAAATCTCTAGTCTTTGCATGGCAATTTTTACTCTGAAGGTCCAAGGGAAAATCTTATCATCCCTTCCCTATGTAAAGTTTATGGAAGATGTTTTACTTTTTATTGGTCTCAATTGTTGCTACAAGAAAAAAAAAAAAAAAAAGCATGATGTCTGGGCACCACACTGCACTCGCTGATATTTAACAAACAATTCCATATGTTGGTACAAGTATAGAGGTGAAAACCTCTGCTATCATTAACTATGATTAAATCTTTTCCAGGAATCAGGAATAATATTATAACATTATCTGTTTTTTATCTTTAATATAGTTTATGTAAAGTGTGAAATATTAGGAAAAAATTCATATAGATTTTATTTATAGAATGACTTGAAAAGAAATTTTACTTCCAGATGTCTAAATGAACAAGTCGTTGAATTTGGAGAAATACAGAACGATGACAGAGTTTACTAACAGTTCCTAAAGTTTTAGGCATTTCTTAATGTTTTACTACTTTTTAATCCTTTCTCATTTTAAAAATCTTTTATTTTTTTTATTAAAGTAGTTCACTGGGGAAAATTTTAAAATACAGAAAATCTAAAAGAACTGGAAAAAGTTCATCTCTACTCCCATCCAGAGAAAACCACAGATAACGTCCTTTCCTAAAAAGGAAGGAAGTTGTCACTAAAAATATGATAATGGCCAACCAGTTCTTGAGAATTCTGGATATTATGAAGAAAACAGGCAGGACTAAACTTCTCCCAAGAATATCTGAGCAATTCTTGGGTGTCTCTTAAAATAACTGTACTTTAACCAATTGCAAATGAAAACTCTAGGGGTCTGAAAATTCTGGGATCATATGAGCTATATGGAATATGGAAGTAATTAAACCCAGGAAATGGTAAGGAAAATAACAACAGAATAACCACAAGATAGAAAAAGCTGACAAAGATTTTTAGGAAAGAGCCAATGAATAAGTAAATTCCTTAAACATCACCAATGTCAATGACAACTTCTCTCATTGGGCAAACACCTTCAGTAGAAGAAAACTGAGCAATTTATTGGGGACATTTCAAACCGTGATCTGAGGTTCTGAACATTTTAAGAAAACTGTAGGGCTAGAAGACTGTACATGGGCAGAGAAGAAAAGTAAAAGCTGCTAACTCCAGTCCTTATTCCAGAGTTTGGGGAAGAGAGGGAAGAAAAGGGAAAAGAAAGGAAGGAGAAGGAAGGGGACAGGGAAGGAGAGAGAAAGTGAGAGAGAATAAACAGATAGTGGACAGAAAAGCTGTCAGAAAGTTCCCACTGAATTCCTCCTGAAAAATTACAGAAATTACAGGAAAGAATATATTAGATGAACAAACAAAAATAATCAACCACAACAAAACCTGCAAAAAAACACGAATGAGACTACAGATTGTCCTGAACTGGTCACTGTGGTCAGGAAAATATTTATATTTTGCCCTTTCCTTTCTTTTGTGTTTGCTTGGGAAAATCATCACTTGCCACTTGGCCACAGAAGCCATATGCTAATGATGGTGGCCTAGACCACCAGCACCCAAAGAATAACTTCAAGGTGCTGCAAAAGCCCTGTTGGGATGAGAAGTGGATTCAAACAGATCCAAGCTGACCTTCTGCCTCCCATCATTCATTCTTTAATGCCTTCTTATCCCCAGGGCTAGCAGATTACAAACTAAGGAGACTGCCTTCTCCCTTTCTTTCCAAGAGTTTAAAAGTGAGTGCCTACCCTCCTACACTGTTGGTGGGAATGTAAATTGGTACAGCCACTATGGAGAACAGTATGGAGGTTCCTTAAAAAACTAAAAATAGAACTACCATATGACCCAGCAATCCCACTACTGGGCATATGTCAGGAGAAAACTATAATTCAAAAAGATAGATGCACTCCCAATGTTCACTGCAGCACTATTTACAATAGCCAAGACATGGAAGCGATCTAAATGTCATTGACAGAGGAATGGATAAAGAAGATGCAGTACATATATACAATGGAATATTACTCAGCCATAAAAAAGAATGAAATAATGCCATTTGCAGCAACACAGATGGACCTAGAGATTACCATACTAAGTGAAGTAAGTCAGACTGAGAAAGACAAATATATGATATCACTTATATGTGGAATCTTTAAAAAATGATACAAATGAACTTATTTACAAAACAGAAACAGACTCACAGCCTTCGAAAACAAACTTATGGTTAGCAAAGGGGAAACATGGCGGGTGGGGAGGGATAAATTAGGAGTCTGGGATTAACATACACACACTACTATACATAAAATAGATAATCAACAAGTACCTACAGTATAGCACAGGGAAGTCTACTCAATATTCTGTAATAACCTATATGGGAAAAGAATCTGAAAAAGAATGGATATATGTATATGTATAACTGAATCATTTTTCTGTACACCTGAAGCTAACACAACATTGTAAATCAACTATACTCCAATATAAAATAAAAAATTAAATTAAAAAAAGAAAGGTAATTAATAAGAAATTTTAAAATAAAATAAAAATAAATAAAAGTGAGTCCCTGACCACAGAAGTAGTCTGACATTAAGCAAGTGTTTTTATCATCAATGGTCCTCATCTGATGATGATAAGCAAGAGTGAACAACAGTGGTTCTATAATGTCTAAAATTCTCTACCCTAAGCTTCACCCATTTCCATTTCCCAAAATTTCCCAGGAGAGACAGAAATTATAATTTAGGCCTCAGTGTTTTTTAATACACATTACCAGGCAGGGTAGCTGATACTCTCATAGGATAATGTGCTTAAAGACAAAAGAACAAGTACAACCACTATAAAAGAAAAACAATGAATTGAGCACATATGAATTAAAGCTGAACAGAGGAATTAAAAAATTAAAGCATAATAAATATACTTAAATATATGAAGGAAGATGCTAGCAATATCAAATGGGAACAAGAATTGAAAAACTGACCAAATAGTAGGCCTAAGAACGATAATGGTTGAAAGAAAGAAGAGATTGAATAAACAGCACAACAGACACAGTTTAAGAATAAAATTACAAGCAGGAAATCAGATTTAGGCAACCTTAGAGAAAGCAGCAAGAAAAACTAAAATGATATAAAATATAAAATAAAAATAAAGAGATATGGAAAGGTCTCGTTCCAGGTGGTGGGAATCCCTGAAATAGGGGAGGTGAAAAAGGAAAGAAGAAACAACAAAGATAAATTTCCGAGAATTAATGAAAAGTGAGACCTCAGACTGAAAGTTCTCCGAGCAACTTAAAAAAACATATAATAAGAAAGTTTACTTCTAGACACATTATTATGATATTTAAGAATACCAAAGACAAGAATAGAATTCCAAAGAGGAAAAGTAGGTAACCTACAAAAGGATAGGAATCAGGTTACCCTGGGTTCCCTGCAGCTATAATTCATGCTTTAATGTATGGAAGGGAAATAATTTTAACGTAAGAATTTTATATCCAGCCATATTATCTTTTAAATACTCGGAAATGATAAAAAAATATTCTTAGGCATACAAAGCCTCAAATATTTTGCCATATTAAAGCCACCTTGAAAACAATCTTGAAGAAAGCATTGAAACAAGACGATAAAGATGGTTGTAAAAGTTTTATATTCAACACTATCAAATGTCTTATAAGATTTGTAATCTAGAAGGCTAGAATCACAGAAAAGAAGAGGAAATACACCTGAAAACAGCCGAAAATGAATTCTAGTAAATATCAACACTGTAGTAGGTAATTATCCTGCAGGACAATCAATGAAATCAATAGACCAAATGATTAGAACTAAAAAAGAAGCTGACAAAGATTTCCTGATATAAAATTAAATTGCAAAATTCATTAGGATCTCTTTAGAGGCAAACAATAACAATTAGAAAATATAATAAAAATGAGATACTACCTAAACACTATATATTTCTAGGACTTATTCAAAACACAAATACCCAAGACTCTAGGGGGGAATTTTATGGCATAGATAAGCTGAATGAATGAAGAGACAGACCATGCCCTTGGGTGAGACAACTTAAAAATATAAAGATGTCAGGTGTCCCCTATAAATTCAGTACATTCTTAACCCAACAGCAATTTTTGAAATTTTTGATATATTCACTCTAAAATTTATATGGAAACAAAGGTCCACAAATGGTAAAGTCTGTACAAAAAAAAGAAGAGAAAAAAAGGGAAATTTGATAGGGAGGGTGGGAGGGAGGGAGATGCAAGAGGGAAGAGATATGGGAACATATGTATATGTATAACTGATTCACTTTGTTATAAAGCAGAAACTAACACACCATTGTAAAGCAATTATGCTCCAATAAAGATGTTAAAAAATAAAATAAAATAAAATAAAAATTTTTTTAAATTTTAAAAATTTTAAAAAAGGGAAATTTGGCATATCAGCTATTAGGTCATACTATACAGCTTTAGTTTAAAATATATATATACACATACATATGTATGTGTATATATATATATATATATATATATATATATATACATATATATATAGTGGCAGTATGTTATGGTATAAGAACAATGATCCAATGGAAGAAAATAGCTCAGGCTCTGACCCATGAACAGAAGTATATGATAAAGGTGGCAGCACAACCAATGGGCAAATGGTAGATTGTTTAAGAGACAGAGTTGAGAAAAATGTTACTATATGGAGAAAAATAAAACTGAATCTCTGTCTTCATCCATTCATGCTGCTATAGCAGAATACTTTAAACTGGGTGGCTTATAAACAACAGAAATTTCTCACAGTTCTAGAGGCTAGGAGGTTGAAGATCATGTCACCAGCAGATTCACTGTCTGGAGAGCCTGCTTCCTGGTAGGAGACAGCCATCTTCTAGCTATGCCCCCAGGTGGTGGAAGGGGCAAAAGAGCTTCCTGGGGTCTTGTTTATAAGTGCACTAATCCCACTCATGAGGGCTCCACTCTCATAACCTAATCACCTCTCAAAGGCCACACCTCCTAATATCATCACACTGAGGGTGAATATTTCAACATATGAATTTGGGGGAGGGGAGACAAACATTCAATCTATAGCCATTCACAATCCACACCACATATAAATGTATACTCCAAATATATTAAAGACTCAAATATGTAATGAAAAACTATAAAATTAATAGGTAATATGGAAGGATAACTTAGGGACATTTGGTGGGGAATGACTTTTTATACAAACCCTAAAACCACACACACACAAAATAGACACAACTTATTACATCAGACTTGAGGATTTTGCTCAAGGAAAGACCTCGTGAAGATCAGAGAAAAGGAAGATAAGAAGATCAGAGAAAATGGGAGATTGTAAGAAGTTTTCAATGTCTAAAACTATCAAGGTTCTAATATGTAGACCCTACTAAGAAAATAAAAAAGGAAAAAATATCAATCCCGGTTGAAAACTGGGCAAAGTATACATTCTAGCAATTACAGAGGAGGTAATCTAAAAGGCCAGCTAACATATAAGATGTTTAAACTCATTAGTAATCAGAAAAATGTGCAGTAAAACAATGATATATCAGTAACAATGAGATATAATTAACACCTATCTATTTTACACCTATACTAACAAAAATTAGCCACCTAGATAATGCCAAGTGTTGGCAGATTTATGGGAATATGAGAACCCTCAGGAACTGCAGGTAGAAACACGGACTGGTGTAGACATTCAGAGAATAACGTGTTAATACTTATTCAAACTAAAGATATATATAACCTATAACCCAGCAACCCTGTTCCTTTGTATATGTCAAAGAGCTCCTCACGTATGTCCATAGGGATCATACAGTTTTGTATGTGGGTCAAAGGCTGCAGACATTATAGGTGACAGGACCGAGGAAGTGGGTAGGTAACACCTGGTGAATGCACACTATGGTCACTATATTACACACAGTCACAGGAAATATCTTAAAATATACTATTAAGTGAAAACCGTAAGAACAAAAACAAGATCTATTCTAATACCATTAACATAAATTAAAAATAGATGCATGTGAAACAGCAATACATATTTTATAAGACCATATGAACAGAAAGATACACATTATGGTTGTCTTTTGTGAAGGAGGGGTTTGAACAAGGGTAAGAAAAGCAATGCATCAATAAATAAAATAGGAGAGGGATCTATTTCAGAACAGTGTTGAGAATGTCCCATATACTAAGGAATATGATTAACTTAACTTCTTGTATAATTTTTTTTAAATAGGAAGAAAAGAAAGTATAAGACAAAAAGAGATAAAAAATAAGAACATGAAAAGATGAGACTCAAATAAAAATCAATACAGAGTAGGGGTGGTGTTCTTCACTTTTTTTTGCCCTCATTGAGGGACACAGATTTTGTCCTTTTGAGAGAGCAAGTATGATAATGTCATACATCTCTTTTGTCTCAAGGACTGACAATAAAAGAGACTTGCTTCATTTGAATAAGAATGTCCTATGTAGTTAATTTCCTAATTGGTAATTATAAATTATAATGAATACAAAGATAGTGGTACTTTTTCCTTCTTTTTTTCTTTTCCTTTTTCTTTTTTAATTTTCCTTTTCAGGGCACAAGCATCATCACATGACTGTAATAGTCAGACTTCTTAAAGATTCAAAAATAAGAAAATACATGTGCTTGAACTATCCAATCATTCATCCTTTGAACAAACATGAATTTATATATTTATATATATATACACACACACATTTCATAGAAATATAACAAGAAAACAATATACAGCAATTAATTAAGATGAACACTTTCCATACTGTAGAGTTAAGATCATTAACACGGCAATTTTAATTTGAAATTTGAAATTATTAATCTAAATTCATTAGGCCATGTACATGTATAGAATTTATACAGTTTATATCATGTCTCAATGCTACATTATTTTTTTTTATTGGAGTATAATTGCTTTACAATGTTGTGTTAGTTTCTGCTGTACAATGAAGTGAATCAGCTATATGTATACCTATATCCCCTCCCTCTTGGACCTTCCTCCCACCTCCCCCCAATCCCACCCATTTGGTCATCACAAAGCACCGAGCTGAGCTCCCTGTGCTATACAGCAGGTTCCCACTAGCTATCTATTTTACACATGGTAGTGTATTTATGTCAAACCTAATCTCCCAATTCATCCCACCCTCTCCTCCCCCCTTATAACCAAACCAAAACCAGGCTTTACAACTTATCTCATTGTTTCTTTCAATGTATATAATACATATCAAGAATCTGCAGTGGAGAAATGCATTTGGAAAATAATCTCCTGATAATAATAATCTCTCTTTCCATGCCTGGCATTCTGGCCCTTATTAATCATCTCCCATAAATCTGGTCTTTAACATCACAGACAAATACAATTTTATTAGCTGTGAATCTATTTGGCGGCCTTTGAATGGCTTTCTCAAATTGCACTGCTCTCACAGTGCGACAAGTCCTTTCATGTTGATTAAAATATTTGAGGGATACAAACAACAACAACAGAGTAACAGGAAATCCAATCATTCCTTTCATCTTCCCAGTGGGAGCCAGTCAGTGCAACTTGACTTTCTTCAAACAAAACTCCCCTTTTTGTGGCTGAAGAAAGCCTTTGGCAAACACTTATCCTTTGATATGATATGCACTTGACAAAAATCACAGAGCAAATCAAGCCACTGCTTTGAAGAAAATGCTTATTAGAAACCTGAAGCTCTTAAGTGCACTAGGACTTAATGCCGTTGCCAGCAACATGAGGCCAAATGTGTCTGTGGCGTCGATTTAAAGTCAAGTCCAAGTGTATTGACTTCAGGACCGCAGCTGCCACCTCATTCCTTAGTTTAAAGTATACCTTGAAGAATTGTTTAGTTTTCAAGTACATTCTGGAATGTCAGTTCTATATTTCATTCTGGTGAAGCATAACTTATATTATTAGAAAGGAATGTGAGAAAACCCTTGTTCTATAGCATTTGCTCAATGGCCCAGAGCCTCCAGTAACATGCTAATTTCTTTTCCAAGTAGAAACTCAGCTTCTGAGGTGAGAATGCTGAGGTATCCAGGGTCAAACCAGAATTCCAACATGAAGAGCCAGGGCTGGAAATCCTCATACACTTTTGGATCCCACAAAAAATAGATGGCGCATTCAAATTAGGATAGTTTAAGGGGAATTTAATAAAAAGATTTTATAAATGTACAGGCAGGGGTGAAAAGCCCAGAAGGGATGAGGCAGTACCCCTGGCCTTTTAATAGGTGGGGCGTTAGCAACCCTAGGTCTGCAGGGGAGTGAGTGGTGACCAAAACCCAGAGACAGAGAGGCTGGGTAGACAGCAGCCGCCCCTAGCAACCCCACAGGAAGAGAACAAGAGGAATAGGTCCCAAAGTTCATGTTCCTCCCTACTTCCTATCTCCCACTGGTTTTCCCCACTGTCCTCACCTAACCAGGGGACAAGAGGGCAAGGGAGCCAGCTGAAATGGTCCTTACAGGTCAGTTTCCCAAGTGGATGTGGCTCTGTGGAGCACGTAGAAGATAGTCTACCAAAAGACATCATCACTTCCACCTAAATCACCCCGGAAGGTGTGATACCTTCTCTAAGTGTTGACCTCAGGTAAAAGGAAAAATTCAAAACTCTCAGATTTTCTGTGATAAAGCCCATGCAGTTTTCCAAGGTGGAAATGCAGAAGTTAAGTCAGGTTTGTAATTAAGTTAAAAAACATATTAAATAGTTCTGTTAATGACTTACATACACCCAAATAACACAACTATGTTTTTTAAAATACGGATAGTATACTTCACTGAAATAACTATAACAAAGGTATATAAACATATATGAAGAAACTAAATTGTAAATATTCCCTGAAAGAGCATATTTCTATAATAAATAGTTTTATCAAAATGTTTTCCCCTTTGATTCAAGAAGTCATCACTGAAGAGAATTGTCTACATAGAAAACGTTTTCCCCAGTAGCTCAGTTCTTGCTAATCTCTAGACATTTCTGCTTTGATCTCTTCCTGACACTTCAGGTCCAGCATGTCTGGAAACAAATTTGTGTTTCCTTCTCTCTCTTTCCACCCCACGACTACTAACTCTCTGAATGATAGATCGTGGCGGGAGGGGGGTGGTACGTACACCCGCACTGAGCTTTCAATATGGTAAATATTCAATGAATATGTTTATTGATTATCGAACAATTATGCTTTTTTAACATCTACTTTCAGTGAATAATGAAACTTCGCATGAAAAATATAAATGAGAAGCGTAAGCTGAGAAGGCACTAACTCCACTGCTATCCTTAGGTGACCAGGATTTTGGAAGAATGAGCAATGATTTACAAATGAGACCACCTTACTTAGTAAAGTAAATGGAGACTCTGACCCAAGAATCTTTATCAATTAAATTAAAATAATAGTCTGTAAAGGAAATGAATGAATGCATTATTAACCTGTCAAAATCAGTAACTCTCAGAGATGTGATCTTACATAATTGGGAGACAGTAAAGCTAGCAAACACAAAAAAGACTTCAATTTAAAAGTACAGTAGTGGAAAGAGCACTAGCCAACAAGCAGGTGTTCCATGCCAAAGCTGGGACCAATTACCGGTATGACCATAGGCAGTTCTAAAGTGCATGGGGTATAAACGAAACAAGATGAGTCATGAGTTGATGACTGTTGAAGTGGGTGTAAGTAAACGGGGATTCTACGCCAGCGCTGTCCAATAAAAATATAATGTAAGCCATATATATAGTTTCAAATTTTCTAGTTGCCACATTTTGAAGAGTAAAAAGAAATAGGTGAAATTCATTTTAAAATATATTTAACTCAATATACCTAAAACATTATCATTTCAACATGCGTCACTAGCCACCTTTGAAGTGCTCTACAGCCACATTGCCAGTGATTACCATATAGGACAGCAGAGTCCTGTGCTACTCATTTTACTTTTATGCATGTTAAAAATGTTTTTATAATAAAAAGTTAAGAGAAAAAAGTAGACAAACTTGCGTTTATCTCTCTCCACAGCTCAGTTTCCCCATCTATGTGTTGAGGGAGACTTACTGGTCATTGGATAATTTCTAAGGTGTCTTCTAATTCCTTATTTCCTAGTTTCCCCTTTCTAAAGCATTCCTTCTGATTTTTCTTACTACTCTATAGGAAGACGTACCTTTTTAAAAAAGAAATTCCTTTATGCTGTCAAAAAGTTATGACCTGAAAATTACATTCTCAATTTATCTAGGAAATATTTCGGGACAAATGACCATTTATGCATAAAATAATTTTTCTACTGCTTCAAGACCAAGTGGTCATATATGGACTCAGTTTACATTTACCACTATTTTGTTCATTCGGTTTTTCCTTTCATATAAGATTAACCACTCGACCCTGGTGAGAAATGGAAGAGGCAGATTAAAAACACAAATATAAATCAGAATTCATGTTCAGTAAGTGATTTTGAAGGAATAGGAATTAAAATATTTTAGGTACTTATTCCCATTATTTTTGAAAATTTTGTCCAATAACTTCACGGATTTATCTCACGTGTTCATTTGATTTTTTGTATTATGTTTTATAGCTGTATTTATAGAGCCTCAGCCTCACACCATTCAAATTTTTTACTTAAAGTAAAAATTTCTGTAAATGATTGAATGTGTTTAGTATAAAATATCCATCTTTATGACTGACAAAACTGTTTAATTTTAATGTGATTGTTTAGATGGCCTGCAGACCCATTCTACCCTCTTATCTCAATATTTAGGTCAAGCTCAGTGGTAAGTATGCTTCTAGTGTCATTTAGAAGAGACACTGTAGGTGTATCTTTTATTAATCCCAAATAGAAGGCAGTTGCATATTTGACCAATTTTTAAGAGATCTCGATATATATGAAAAATTCTGGCTTACTAAATATAATTTACATTTTATCTATGTAAAGGTTATTTGCAATATTTAAAAGGTTAATTACCAAAAACACTCTGCAATTTTTTTAATAGGAAACTATTTTTGGTACCCTTACATGATAATTACATTTTGAAAATCAATTTGCACACAATTATTTACGGACACTTCTACTACAACAAATTAGTTTAATTATTAATCTATTTTCAAAAATAGAGAGTTAAAATCTATAGAAATATCTACTGAGTTAAATGGTATATACCTGTTGAGATTTTTTTTTCCAATCATACTGCAAGCCTTGGGTAGACATAGGATTAACACGGTCTCTTACCAGTCCTTAGAATGTGAAGTAAGATGTTTTTATACCAGGTACACTATCTCTTTCAGTTGTTGATTTAAAAATTGTGGTTGCCCTCCTCTTATAGGTTGAACAACATGCTCTACACGTAAGTGAGTGTTCAGGGTATATGAGCTAATCCCATAAGATAACAAAATACATAGCTTGAAATCAGACATACACACATATAATTTCTGTAGGCTCCTTCACTATTATTCCCATGGAAGAAAATTTAATTACGGAGACTTTTTTGGACAACAAAAAATCATTACCATAAATCAATTGTTTTCTTTATGGTTTTCTTCATTTAATCAGTTTGTCTTTATTACCTGTGAGGTTCCAGCCATCTCATTCTACAACTTTCACAAAAATAAAGATCCATTTCCCCTAATGGGACTAAAAATTTATCGGCATTAACAAGAACAGAAGTCTCTATGCAATTATGGGAATAAAGGTTGGTTCTCAATTATGGGAAAAAAGGGTTGTTCCCCTGAATTGGCAATCCTTAAACATAGCATGAAGGAGAGAAGTTAAGAGAAGAGTGAATAGAATAAAAATAGAATTATACTACTGATTATACTCTAAGCACACATTTCTACTTACCTAATAATTAAAATATTTAAAGATGCAAATTTAATTAATTCAACAAGCAACTTTTCCCTGTCACCAATTTATCCTCAAGGGCCTCAATGTTTTATCACATAAGTTCGGCATCTGCGGTTCCTAGTCTGGCAGAAAGTTTTCCAGGAGAATATTTTTTTAAACTGGAAGCCAAAGGAAAAATGGAAAATCTGTGATATGACTTGGAGCTCTATGCTCTCTTTGTAACAAATCAGGTGTCCAAACACTGGGTCACCTTCGGGTCTCATATGTTCCGGCAGTTGTCATCTGCAAAAGCAAAGGTTCTTTGGATGAAATGCCAACTTTTCTGCAAGAAAGTTGAGACCCTCTGGCAATATTTAGACTTGTATTGTTAGTAATAGCAAGTGTCAGAGAAAATTACTGGATATGATAACTCCAGATGTAGTACCTACAGAGAACACCCAGTTGTTCTAGCAAGAAGATTAAGATATAAAATGAGAAGTGGCCTTCAAGGTCCAATTTTAAGCATGATCTATTCAATATTACGGTCCCAAAACTCATGATTAGAAATACATCCTAGGTATTTCACAAAATGGACTCACTACCTCTTTGATAGTTTTTCCCACTTCCCCCCACACATGTTCTCATTTTTAGACATAAATTCTTCTCCTTATTGCCAAGACATAACTGAACATCTCTCCCCAAAACGTCCTCTGCTCTCCATTCCAGAGAATGGAATGTCTCATTACTTCAAAGCCAGAGGCAAAATTCAATTTTCTAGAGTCAGTCATGACAGATCTAATCTAAATGGAATCACTCACATTTCTAAATTCCTATGGTGTCTTCCACACATTGTTCAATTCTAGTTCCCACTAACAAAAATGAGACTGTTAATGCTGCCGCTGATAACTGATGTCATTCACTTCTGATGTGGTATAAACAAGACCTCTAAAGTGTTACAGCAGAATGAGGAAGGAAGAATAATTGATATGAGAGGAAAAGTGTTCACCTATAACCATTTCATTATTGCAACAGCATTAAAGGACAGTGAGCAGGGAGTGATGCAGGGCAGGTGGCAATAACTGGATAGTAGCGCAGTCAAGAAGAAATCACAGCAAAATCAAAAGAACAAGAGGAAATAACTGGCATAGCATCCAGTCACTCAACAAACATGTAATAAGGATCTACTACAAACCAGTCAATGGGATTAACAATTACAAAATAAAAATGTAGACCTCTCTCTCAAGGATCTCTAGTAGGAAAGACAAAACCTCATAAATAAATGTATAAATAATAATAAATAAATAAAACATAAATCATAAGGGAGATTTAAAGAGCTTTGCTGGGGAGGGGGGTGGGAGAGGGGAAACAGGACTAGCCACACCGGCAGCTTGTTCTCACTGTGTTGCCTAATTTAACACAGCACCCAGCTCTCTGTGGACACTTAATAACTACCGGTTGGCAAATGGATAAATGCCAGTGGTTGGGGAAAAGAGGTGAGTGTGTTGTCTCCCCGGCAGCCCAGCAAGCTGGTGCGGATGGTGTGGGGGGCCTACTTAGCTGTGACAGCTACACAGTGACTCCCAGTGGTCACAAGTTGAACCTCACTTTTGATCATAGCATAATAAGTACATAATTTAGTATAAGTACATATATATATACACACATATATATCATTTAGTATCATTACTAAAGCCATCACCCTTTTAACAAACTTTGGTGCTCATTATGCTTAAAAGGGAATAATATTTCTCACAATGATGTGAGCTAAACAAACAATAAGTTTCTTTCCAATCCTGAAAGCCGGATTCTATGATTTTAAACTAATTTTCTAACATGGCCAGTGTGATGCTGTACTTAACATGAAGGCTGTTCTGAGAAATAAGCCTTGTTGTCTCCAAACTAACAAGAATGCCCTCCTCGGAGAAAGATGGGAATATTTCTGAGTTTTACCTAAAAATTAGAGGCATTTCTCTTTTCTCAGAACAATTATTAGCTTGATAAGAGTTCCAAATTGTCCCAATTACTTTAAACTATGTACATTCTTCTCCTTCTTTAGAAAGAAAAAGAAGAATGGGTCATTCTATTTTTGGCCATCATGCCATGGGTATTTCCATTGATGTTTAATATTTCTCTACCAATAAAAATAACTATGTAGTAGGTCATTCTGGCATATTAGTATTTACTGAGTTCAGTTCAGTTCAAAAACCACAATCAGTGCCAACTATGTGTCAAACATTGTGCTAAGTACTGGAAGAAGAAAGATGGATAAGATATAGCCCCTGCCTGGGAAGGACTTAAAATGCAGTGAGGAAGACAGACCTCACTGTCTTCCAGATACCAGAGGAAATGTGGGGAAAAAAATACTGTAACAGAAACCAGCAGTTTGATAAGGAACCATAGTTAAAAAGCCACCCTCATACATAACTCCCACACGTCAGTCACCCTCCAAATCCAGTCATTCCGTGAGCAACTGTCATCTTCAGTCCCATTCATAACGGTTTGGGGAAAACCCTGACCTATGATTCCATTGTTGTCAGCCATTCTCTTGTTCTTGCATATTAAATTAGATGAGGGCTCTGATTTGACATCAGAGAGAAGAGAAACGAGACAGGTAAGGGAAAAGAACAGTTAAGCTGTATATTGAAATCCTTCGAGAAATGTCCTGTCAAGAGTATAGCTAGAAAATTCAGGATGCAAGAAGCTGTATATTACCGTGTAAGTGTCCAAGGAGATTCTTCTATCCCCAAATGAAAAGACCCTGCATGAAATCAAATGATAACACTATCCTAAAACTGGACACCTAAGTGATATACATGGACATCTGTTCATGTAGACTGACCCCTAGCGGTATAAACTGATTGCTGCAGGGACAATAGTCTCAGAAAACTGCCTTTTAAAAAAAAAGAGAGACCAAGATCACTCTCTTCAAAATGTAGTGCTATATAGCTTCATAAACATGTACATTCTAAGTGAGATATATGGCCAGACTGTCCTCTCTAAAAACTGAATAAACAATCTACAGAATTTATAATGAAGGCGCAAACAATTTAACAGATAACAGACCTATCTAGATGGGACTATCTCCCTTAAACGACTAGCCATATGTTATTCTATGTGGCCTCTACTATTGTCACCACATCTGTGTCTCTATGAGACAGTATTTTGGAAGTCTTCATAATTGGTTGCAAATGACTTATAACAGATTCTTTTCAATTTTCTAATTTTATTTCAGTGAATTTTGACATACCACAAAATAACCTAGCCTAGTAATTATGAAATACATTCTTTAAAAAGTAATTTGTAAGTTTCTAAGTAATAAAAACCTAAAACATACATCATTAACATGTTAACTACATAATAATTACAAATAAAATTGACAGTGTTAGTTAAAATGAAGAGCAACTTATTTCATATACTATGTGCTCCTTTTTATAATGAAACAAGAATTACATATCAAAGTCAACATAATGTCTAGGTTGAAGGAAAGATGAGAAAAGAGTAAGTAAATGGTTTTAAACATATAAAACTAGAAATTAATGGCCTTTTCTTCCGCCATCAATGTCGAAGATAGCTTAACTAAGACAATTCTTGTTATAATTAAGGAGTTTAGAAACAAAAGCCACCCACAGGGGTCAAGTAAGAGGTCTCATGATCATTTTCTCTTTACTCTAGATGTTTCCTATTGGCATTTCAAGGGGAAATTGCATGATGCTCTATGTGTTAGACATTCTTTTTCATTTTGCTTCTTAGAGAGAAATATTTCTAGTTTTGCTTTTTGCCCATCCCTACTAGATGAGTCTACAAGTCACTGATGAGTAGGCAAGATAGGAAAGTCACCCAAAGCATGAGTGCCTAAAGACATACTTGTTGTGTATTCCCACCTTCTTTTAAAAATGGTTATTGCTTGCCCCATATTAGGAAAAAACAAAAATATATATATATATATACCATTACACAATACATAGGCCATCTGGAAACTGTTCCACCATGAGGAATATATACTACAATGCACTGCAGTCCAAGTAAATAGTAAAGAAACCATAACTTGTTAACTACATAAAATGCATACCACTGAAAATGAAAATCAAAAGAAATCAGATAAACGTATGCAACCCATTTCTAAAATAGTGGAGTTAACCTGAAATGATTCTGTAAATTCAGGAATTCTTGAGGTCAGCTTATCAGGAAGCTCCTAAATGATGTGGCTTCTTCTAAGCTATTGGTGTACTAGGAGAGTAATATATCTTTGAATTTTTCCTCCTCATCCACAACGAAAATCACAATAACTTAAAGAAAACTAACAAACAAGGAGAAGGAGACAAAGTTTTGCTGAAAAAAATAAGGAATGTGCTCAACAGTAGAAAGATCAAGCCAACAGACGCTCATTCATGACACTGTATATCCTGGCATTCCACTAAAACAACCCAGAACATTTTAGAAACTCAAGCTCTAAGGTTTAGCAGTTCTAAAACTTTCACTCCATTTTATTTTTTGCATGTAATTAGAGAACTGACAGTAGTAATTCTAGGTAGAATGACCAAAGTTTGCATCAGATTGAAAGGTGGGGAATAGGTTTCAAACAAATATATATTTCCCAAAAACAATTTAAAACAGACTATAACTTGCAGGTCATTTGTGCAAAATTAAAGTTCACCTTATATTTTTTTTTGTCTGCAGTCTGTGCTCTTCTTAAATAACTCTTACCTTCAAAAGCACTTCAAAATCTATGTTGCTAAAATTCCATACATACAATTTCTAAGTTTTCCCAAAGTATTGTCAGCAACTCCTCCCATGAATAATAGAAGCCAACATACAAGCTGTAGAACTCAATAACTAAAGCCTCTTCCTTATATTTGAAACCTCTAGTGACAGTCCTGCCTGTTTATCAAAGAAATTTTTTCCCACACTTTCTGCTCTTTACCTCTCACACCAGTGTTTTGAGAACCTCTGGTCTAGTCCAATAGCACTCAGCACACACGTCTACAAATAAAGCTGTAATTCAGTTGCAAAAACTCTAAAGCTTAAGACCATCAACAGAAGAAGAGACACGCAAAAGCAAGCAGAAATTCCCAAATCAGCACAAAAGTAAAATCTTCAGATGCAACAAAAGAGTGAAGAGCTAAAAAGAAGAACCCTTACTCTACATATCCTAATCACAGGTCCCGCTTCAATCTTCTTTTTTTTGCTGTTGTATATTTTTTAAATATATTCTTCCCTTACATTAAAGTCATGTCAGTGATCTATCACAGCAAACATATCCAGATGGAAAAACAGAAAAATGTTCTCCTATTTACACTACAGAATGGACAAAAGGGCTTAGGTTTAATATCCACTACTACATAAATAAGTCTCTTAGGTACCCTTGCATTCTCCAGTTTAAAAAACCTTTAATTTCAGCATGTGGAAGATGTAGCCACACTGGGCTGTTATTTGTAATAGGTCTTGCCCTCCCTCTCTCCTACAATACTCCACAGAGTGATGAGCAAATGTATTCCCATTACAGTTAAAGAGTCTGGAAATTAAAGCTATCTACCCAGAGGTAGATAAGTAAAATCCTCACTTTATGAAAGTTTTCCAGATGTCTTTACATCCGCTTCTTTCCCTTAAGGCAAAGAAGAACCAATGTGGAAAACCCCAATATTTTAAATAATTCCCTTTCTGTCTGGCGGTTTTTCCTGCACAAGTCAGGCTCCATGTATGATGCTACTTATACCTTTTTTGGCAGACTGATGTTCACAGTCACATGCATAGTGTAAAAACTCAAACATTCTGTTTCTTCTAAGCTCAACAACTACCACTGAAGGTAAACTTAGTTGCTTTGACATGGGAAATTATGACAGAAATTTCAATTAAACAAAATATGCTCTTTTCCAAACAGTCCCTAAGGCCACATTCTCAGAGTCAGTCATACATAAATGTCATTGCAATCATTCCAAATAGGTTGCTAACATATGCAAAACTCAGAGTAGTCAACTTCTTTAAGCTGAATGACCTATCAATAATACCTCACAATTATTTAAACCTGGTCTCCAAAGATTTCAATATGTTTTATTTACCCCCTGCCACTCAAGTTATAGGTAGGATGTAGACAGAGTTGATATTAAATAAATTAATAAATCAATTTAAATAAATAAATTTAGAGTTAAATAAATTTAGGCAAAAGCACTTTGAAATCAAGTAGCAACCAAGAAGACAGAGTGAGGCAAGAGTGAATCCAGTACCACCTAACAGAATGAGAAAGTGAACATGACATACTAAATATAGAGGAAAAGAGAACGGGGGAAGAGCCAGCACAGTTGGGCAAGTGGAGTGGGCTGACTTGCACACCTCCTTGTCCACTAGCAAATGGGGAAGTGGTGCTCCCATTGTGCAGATGGGTTGCTCAGATGACCTCTAGGGTATCTGAAGCTCTGGGTCATGAAGACAGGCAATAAATTTAATTCCATCCTTTATTTCCTCTTCACTAATACTCAAAATGATGACCTTTTTTAAAACATAGAATAAATTTATGTTTTAATTTCATGTGAAATTCATTGGTAACTCTTGGGCACAAAAACAATAGTGATGAACACAATTTATCCAATTTTAAAGCAAGAAAGGATATTAGAGCTCAATTTCCCAATTATTTCCCTTGTGAAAAGGAAACTGAGACCCAAAAGGGTGACATGAATTGTTCCAGGTTATACAACGAACAAGGGACAGAACTGGAACTAGAACTTAGCTCTACTTACTCCTGGTGTCTTGTGCCTTCCTTTCTTCATCCCTCGTGATATCTACGGAATCGCGATCTCTAACCTCGGTACACATTCTGTCTCACTGGTCTACCTTGTTCCTGGGCACCCTGGTTGGCAGCACCCGCCATTCCTTCTCCCTGCACAGGAGGGCTGGAGCACCGCGATGGCGCCCAAAGCGTCTCCGCAGGGGGTTGGGCACCGTGGCCTGCGGCAGGGCCGGCGCTGTGCGGCCTGGCCTTGCGAAGCATCTTCCATCCTTCACTCTTTCCCCCACTCTCACCATTCTGGCCATTCTGCTGGTCACTGTGTTGCATCCCCTGCGACAGGGAACGCCTCTAGAAGGATTCCGCTCTGCTGCACATCGACTGCCCCCGCAATCTTTTCTCCAACACAAACACCACAGTCTCTCCATCCCCTACACCGCGAGAGGACTTCCCGGGTAATTGTCGGCTGTACAAATACATCTTCCTTAGAGTCCTTCCTGTTGAGGAAACCATATCAGTTTCTTACAGTGAATATTCTCGAAACCTTCCCCGCGTTGCTCTTGCGGTGCCCGCCGGCAGGTGCGGCGGATGTGGATGGTGCCCGGCTTGGTGTCCGCTGCGCTGAAGGGGGGAGGCGCGGACGCAAGGTGTCGGCCTCCCAGCTCACGGGTGCGGCGGGAGCGCGGCGGGGAGCGGGGCGGGGCGGGGGGCGGACCCGGGCAGCTGCGCTCCTCGCGGTGTGACGGTAATTCGGCCGGCGGCAGGGCTGCCCTGGGCCCACGGGGGTCTGCTCTCCACTCCCGCTACCGATGGAACTCGGCAACAAGTTTCTTGAATGGCTAGTACGTTGGAATAATGTCCTAAAAGCAAGGCCTCATTTCATTCTTCAGAGTTTTACTAAATTGGAAGTAAACCATGACTTATGGGGCTTCCCTGGTGGCGCACTGGTTGAGAATCTGCCTGCCAATGCAGGTGACACGGGTTCGAGCCCTGGTCTGGGAAGATCCCACATGCCGCGGAGCAACTAGGCCCGTGAGCCACAACTACTGAGCCTGCGCGTCTGGAGCTTGTGCCCCGCAACAAGTGAGGCTGCGATAGTGAAAGGCCCGTGCACCTCAATGAAGAGTGGCCCCTGCCTGCCGCAACTAGAGAAAGCCCTCGCACAAAACGAAGACCCAACACAGCCAAAAATAAATAAATAAGTAAATAAATAAAAAATCCTTCCCTCTAAAAAAAAAACCCTTTAAAAAAAAAAAAAACAACTATGACTTATGAAAGGAATATGGGTGGGTTTTTACTAATAAGTACTGTTAGCTGTGGAACCTATGTTGTGTTCTAAGCAAGGGCTCTCTTTTACGGTCATTTCTTTATTGGATAGTCAGAAGACTGGCACAATTAGTTTTTTGTAACATTGTAACAACCCAATTTTGATAAGACTTACGCCATAATTTCTGTCTTCAGTTCAACCTGTATCCAAAGCTTCAAGTAAAACAGAATTTCTAATTCCAACTGTGAGTGTTTCCCCTTGCAGTATGTTATTGAACTTAAAATTACATCCAACAATTGAGTCTTCTAGGTACCGTACGTAATGTTTATTTTGCAAGAAAACTTGGATGATTGTTCCAACACAATGAAGCAAAGGCAAATTTTTCTGGTGAGAATACATATGTGAATTTTTAGAGGTATTATGGTTTCCCTGGGGCACATTTATTATGGTTTTTGACGCCTAGAAATTTGCAGTATCTCACATTATAGGGGAAGAGGAGACATGACTGGTTTTATTTTTTACTACTGTGTAAAATAGTTTAGCGAGTTCCGTGTAAACACATTATTTTTCTAATGGCGTATTTTGCTTTCACTGATAATGTATTTTGCAAACAAAGCCTTTAAGGATAATAGGTTCTCCAGACTGAGAATGGAAAGCAGGCTTGATGTCTGACTTGAAAGCGACTGTGAATAAAGGTCAGCAGACAGCATCGATATCTGATGGTTTCTCATCAGTGCCTCACAAGGCAATTTCAAGCCAACAAATATTTATTGAAAACTTACTCCATGGTAAGCCAAACCCTGTTCTGGGTTATTATTAGTTCCTGTTCATATGGTCTATAGACAAACTTTAAAATAGCGACTGTGAAGATACCTGGTCTACCTAGGCAGAGGAGGAAACCATCATGGTAACTAAATCTGAGTTTTCACACCAAAATATGAAAAACAGTGTAGGTTCTTCTGTCTTTCAAGGGTCCTACAGAGCAAATTTGGATGACTGTCAAAATGCAGGATTATGTTATACTAATGGACAAAAAAGTAAAAGATTTTATTTCCAATTTTCAGCTTTATGTGTTCTTTTAGGTGTTTGACCTGATATATGAAGTATGGAATCACCCATGGTGACAGTGCTTGTGAAAAAACTGAAGGTTCAGACTTTCCTGGTGGCACAGTGGTTACGAATCCACCTGCCAATGCAGGGGACACAGGTTCGATCCCTGGTCTGGGAAGATCCCACATGCTGCAGAGCAACTAAGCCCGTGCGCCACAACTACTGGGCCTGCGCTCTATAGCCTGCAAGCCACAGCTACTGAGCCCGCGCGCCTAGAGCCTGTGCTCTGCAACAAGAGAAGCCAGCACAACGAGAAGCCTGCACACCGCAATGAAGAGTAGCCCCCGCTCACCACAACTAGAGAAAGCCCGCGCACAGCAATGAAGACCCAATGCAGCCAAAAATTTTTTTAATTTTTTTAATTAAAAAAGAAAACCTGAAGGTTCTCCTTTTTTCTTAAAGATTCTGCCATATTCTATATTTTTAAAACGAGCTCCATTAAAACTAGCGCTTCTAGCAAAAATCTTGCTGTTTCCATTGAAAAGGCATATGGAACTACTGAGCAGTTTCTCTTGTGTACTCAAGAATCTTAAAATAAGAATGAGTTTCACAAATGTAAAGAGATGAACAAGAAGAGAGGAACAAAAGTGAAACCCAAGAAAACCTATTCATTTACCCATCTCATGTCAAGTTCTTACTAAGTGAACAGTTCATAGCAGCAAGGGCTTAATGGTGGCCAAATTCTCAGTGTATATCCAGTTTTTAAGTGCATGGAACATTGGACTAATAAAGAGCCTGCTTTAGTAGTAATTTGGGCATGAGCAAGTCTTTATGTTGAAATGTACTAAATGACCAAATATTAAGACCCTCTCTGTGCATGCAACTCAGATAGATACAATAATTGCACATCCATTTATTAAGGAAAATGTCTTAAAAACAGGAGTTACAACAGTTGCACACAGAGCTCAAATTATAACTATAAATTTACCTCTAAGGTTCTTACTAGGCTATCAGAAAAAGCCCACAAGAAACAAAATTGAACATCAGTTGACCTGCAGGTTCCAGAGATGAAGTACATAGAATATTATTTTAGTTTTATATTTATTTGAAGTATTTCTATATTGTCCAGCAAGTAGGTTATTTAACACATGGCAACTTTTAAAAAACAATTAGCGTTTTACATATTATATTTTAAAGTGTTTACAGTGAGAATGAATGTCTCTGAACTATGAATTTATCCTCTGAATAACAAGCCATAGCCTGGAAAACATGTGAATGGCCAATAAAATTCAGTGTATGATGTTCTAATTTGTCAAATGGGTGAAAAACTCTGGGATTATGGAAACTGAGAATCCTGAAAGAAATCAATAATTTGTTTCCTTAAATGTGGTTTTCTCTAGAAAATTACTTTAACATTAATCCAAGGCTTTTGGAAGTTCCAAATAAAGAGCAAATAAATGCATTGAATATTAAAAAAAATACATCATTTTTAATTGTTTTCAAGAAATTTTCTTGAATTGCACTGTGTCATGCTATGCTACACTGGACCACGTTAGGCTGGGTAGAGTTATAATGTTAGAACTAATCATTAAACCAAATCCTAGCCACAAATTAATAAGCCAGATACGGAATTATCTTAGTGTGAGATGTCAGAGAAAAGTAGTTTATCACGTACTCAAATTTAGGAAATATCAGTTGAGTCCCTTTCACATGCAAGGCTTTGGTTTATGTTCTATAGAGTATGTAAAAATCAATTGAGGAACTTACAGTTTAATGTGAGATGTGTGCACAACTGTTAGGAGAACCATACACTTTGTGACAAAGGCACTAAACACCAATCCCAGAAGAGGCTGACCCTTTGTAAGCTTTGGAGATCTTGAGATGAATGGTTACAGGAGTCGGGAGAAAATTAGTCCAAATATGGGCAAAGAGGAGCACCCCCAGAATAGGGCCAGCTTTAAGAGACCAGGCATAAATACACAGAACACACTGGATGCAACTGTGGGCAATGAAAATGGAAGGGCAGATACAGTGCAGTGTTTGTGAGCAGCCAGGTCATCAACAACATCTGTTCAAAGATTACATGGAGAAAAGAAAGAGAACTCATCCATTTCCCATTGTTTCACGGGAAACAACTGCCAGAAATAAGTAGGCAAGATGTATCCAGTCAACCAATGGCATACGTGGTCTCCCAAAGACCTAATGCCCTGAGGACAGATGTGAGAATGGGAAAGACAAAAAGTAGGAAGGAGCTATTCCCATTTGGAGGATCTGAGAGGATTTCAAGAAGAAGGTATTATTTTAAATGAGACTTGATTTAGAGTTTCAGACAAGTAATAATTCTGAAAAAAAATAAGTGCCCATAAAAATCAGGTGTGTAAGAAATATATTCTCAGCACAGAGGGTCAGCTGGTGCAGGCCAGCAAACAGGTGAGGGTGCAGCATAGATGCATCAGCTCGGTAGCTGGAAGCCAAGGAAGCCTTGTGAGTTGGGAGATCTGCAGAGCTGGCAGCTGCAGAGGCAGCCCACGTGGTTGGGAGATTGAGCAAATTAGTGTGTGTGTGCGTGTGTGTGTGTAGTGTGTGTGGGGGGGGTGGGGGGCGGTTTCTCACTGTCAGAGAAGAGATTTACAGACATGGACAGAGAGAAGGATAGAAAGAATCTTCAGGAGAGTTTAAGACATATTAGTATGAATTCTTTTTTACAATTCTAAGATACATATAACAATATACAGAGATATATGAATATATGTACATGTATTTCCTAGTTCTGTTTTCTGAGAGGTCTTTGAAGCAATGCCATCCCAATAGCAATGATCATGTCGAATACCCAGATCTTGGTTTCTGAATACCATCCTCCATCAAAAGGAACCAAGAGCCTCTTAGAAAAATGGCTGATTCCAGGGCTGGGATGAGGCAAAAACAAGATGAGCCTGGAACATCTTGTTATGCCAAATATCAAGAAAATGCAAAAAAGACATAGGAGTCAGCTTGGGAAGCCAAATCTATAACAATTTGTATCAAAATAATTAACAAGAGTAATGGATTACTAACTCATTGAACAAAATACGCCTTTGTAAGTCCATAAATAATAAACTAAAAAATAACAAAATAAGTCCATATAATATAAACAAATAAATAATAAATAAATAGACAAAAAGGAAAAGCTCTTCCTTATAGTAGAATGACAACTAATAAATGAAGACAGAATGATGAAAATGGAAAATCACTCATTTGACAACTATTGTAGACTCATGGCTGATTCAGAAGGAAGTCATCAATGAATGCTAAGGCTTGTTGGAGGTTTGGTAAGTTACAGGAGAATAGTATACTATCAGAATTTCTCCTCACAGAAAACTAATAAATTACAAAGGGGGAAATTGTGATGCCTGGTACACACGAACCTGACCAAGTGATCAAATTAACATCACTAGTGGTAGGATGACTCAACTTCTGTGCCTCCATTATAATGAACGGAGAAGGGCACAGTGTGATTTTGGTGCTATTTTTGCCAAGAATGCATGGCCTGAGTAGGGTTAGGAAAAAAACATCATTTGAACGCATGTTGAGGATCAGATTATCAAGATCCTCAGGGAAACACTGAGGAATTGTTCTAGACTGAACAAAACCAGAGTCATGATGACTAAATGCAATGTGGGTTTCTAGATCATGAAGGAAAAAGAAACATTGTTGAGGAAATTGCTGGAATTTAAATGCTGTCTGTGGATTGGATGGTAGTGTTATATCACTGTTGATTTTCTCATTTGGAGGCCAGTAAGAATGTACTATAAGGGAGTTTCCTTGTTTCAGAGAGGTAAACACTGTAATATTTAGGGGCAATGAAGCATCACAACTGCAACTTGTTCTCAAATGGCTAGACAAATGACAATGGGTATATACATATATCAAGAAAGGCTGAGAGAATACATACAGAATCAGGGTAGATAGGATGAGGCAATTCTTTGTACTACTCTTGCGATCTTTCTATAGGTTTGACATAATTTCAAAATAAAATTTAAAAACGAACCATGACTTTATATTCTATTACTCAGTGTCATTTCTATGTCGAGCCACATTTTACTGAAATGACAATTAATCACAATGAATTCTAGGTTTTCCCTTCTCCAGGGATGTGTCTAACCTGGTGAGGTTGTTGGGAAGGTTGATATGGTGCCAGGCATGGAGGGGTCTGGCCCTCCTCATCTTTGGGTCATCTTCCAAGGCTCGTCTGGACAAAGGAGTCCATCACCACCACTAGCCCCGCTTTCTCTTCTGCTTCCACCGTTACTGCCTCTGGAGACCCTCCTTCTTATACATGCCATGTCCATACATGCCATTCAGCTTCTGTGGGTGCCTTTCCCCCCTCTTCACTAGGCTCACTGGACAAGCATCTCTTTTCTGTTTACGAGCTGTAGCAAGTGACCTCTGTGAGACAAGACATTACCTATCCCTTTCTTCTTCTGGGTCTATCCTTGTCACTTGCCTCACATCTCTCCAAAGTCACTCTCCCTCACCTAGCCCTGGTTCTGGGGAAATTATTTTTTTCTGAGGGGAGAGAGAAGGTTCAGACTGGATTCTAACTCTACATGTTAAGTTTTTCTCAGAAGTAGCTGCAGTACACTCTAGTGGGGTCAGATTTTTGGAGAGATATTTTCTCTCCTGTTTTCAACACTGAATTATTTTTCATCCATCATAATAAATACAAAGCCAAGTATCTGCCTGCATGAAGCAGGAGAGTGCAGGATGTAAGTGGAGAATGTTAGGTTAGTTAATATGTTGGAATGGAGTATAATGTGATATTCATCCTGGGACCTCACTCTGAGAGCCACTGGCCTAACCTAACGTTGTCCTCAGAAATCAATTTCCTGGCTTTATTGGTAACTTACAGAAAGTTCACGAGTTTTGGAATCTGACCAGATCCAGGCTCAAATATTGACATTGCTTCTCTCTAGCTATGTAAACCTAGGCAAGTGGAATTCCAATAATCCAATACTTTTACCAGATGTACCAGAATATAATTATGTAACATCCATATGACTATTTTCCTGAGGATTTGAATATAATATTGTTATGGACTGAATGTTTGTGTCCCCCAAAATTTATTTGTTGAAATTCTAGCCCCCAATGTGATGCTCTTAAGATGTGGGGCCTTTGGGAGGCAATTAGGGTGGAGCCCTCATGAGCAGGATTAGTGCCTTTATAAAAAAAAAAAAAACACCAGAGAACTTGCATCCTCTCTCTCTGCTCTTTCTGCCCTGTGAGGCTACAATGGGAAGTCTCAGTCTGCCACTCAGAAGAGGGTTCTCACCAGAAACTGACATGCTGACACCCTGATCTCATTCTTCCAGCCTCCAGAACTGTGAGGAATAAATAACTGATGTTTATAAGCCACCCATTCTATGGATTTTTGTTATAGCAACCAGAACAAAGATAAATGTCATGTTGAATAAATGAACTGAAATTTGTTTTATTTGTCATAATTTTATCATAACAGTATAGTTTACTTCATGATTTTTCAAGATTAGAAAAATAATAAAACAAATCTCTGACTTACTTATTATGCAAATAGAAACCATAAGTGAAATGTGTATTGCGGAGAAAGTCCATAATTTCAGTAGGCAATGAACTGTGTGGAGCCTGTAAGGAGCAGGAGTGTGGTCTGTATGGGTACCTTCATAAAGCATCTTGAACAGCATCCCCCTCATCTTCAAAAGTAGACATATTGAAACTAAGCCTCAAACTACATGACCCATAGCTGAGCCACGGGTGCTAAACATGCATCACAGGAGTGAGCCAGATTTCCTGACAGCTTCCTGTGAAGGAATGTTTCCTTTCAAGGAAAGGTGTTTTGTGAATCACAAGTCTAGCCAGAGCTTCCTTCCTGAAAAAGCAAGAGACCCTGGAAATAATCAATTGAATCAAATAGTGAATCTTAATAAAAATTTTAGAATATTATGATATATGCCTCAGTGAATCAGTCAGGATCCTCCAGAAAAATAGAACCAATTTTATATTTAAACAAATATAAAGATATGTATATAATACACATATATCACATATATGTGTTATATATATGTAGAGACAGAGAGACAAATGTAGAAACAGAGGCAAAGAGAGACAGAGATACAGAGAAAGAGAGACTTATTTTAAGAAATTTATTTTCATGATTGTGGGGACTGTTAAGTCCAAAATTTCATAAGGAAGACAAATACACTGGAAGTTCAGGTAAGTGTTAAGAGTTGATGTTACAGGTTTTTTTTTTTTTGAATTTTATTGAATTTATTTTTTTTATAGAGCAGGTTCTTATTAGTTATCTATTTTATACATATTAGTGTATATATGTCAATCCCAATCTACCAGTTCATCCCACCGCCATCACCCTGCCCCCTGCTTTTCCCTCTTGGTGTCCATATGTTTGTTCTCTACATCTGTGTCTCTATTTCTGCCTTGCAAACAGGTTCATCTGTACCATTTTTCTAGACTCCACATATATGCATTAATATATGATATTTGTTTTACTCCTTCTGACTTCACTCTGTATGACAGTCTCTAGGTTCATCCACGTCTCTACAAATGACCCAATTCTGTTCCCTTTTATGGCTGAGTAATATTCCATTATATATATGTACTACATCTTCTTTATCCATTCATCTGTTGATGGGCATTTAGGTTGCTTCCATGACCTGGCTATTGTAAATAGTGCTGCAGTGAACATTGGGGTGCATGTGTATTTTTGAATTATGGTTTTCTCTGGGTATATGCCCAGTAGTGGGATTGCTGGGTCATATGGTAATTCTATTTTTAGTTTTTTAAGGAACCTCCATACTGTTCTCCATAGTGGCTGTATCAATTTACATTCCCATCAACAGTGCAAGAGGGTTCCCTTTTCTCCACACCCTCTCCAGCATTTGTTGTTTGTAGATTTTCTGATGCTGCCCATTCTAACTGGTGTGAGGTGATACCTCACTGTAGTTTTGATTTGCATTTCTCTAACAATTAGTGATGTTGAGCATCTTTTCATGTGCCTCTTGGCCATCCTGTATGTCTTCTCTGAGAAATGTCTATTTAGATCTTCCTGCCCATTTTTTGATTGGGTTGTTTTTTTTTTTAATATTGAGCTGCATGAGCTCTTTATATATTTTGGAGATTAATCCTTTGTCAGTTGCTTCATTTGCAAATATTTCTCCCATTCTGAGGGTTGTCTTTTTGTCTTGTTTATGGTTTCCTTTGCTGTGCAAAAGCTTTTAAGTTTCATTAGTTCCCATTTGTTTATTTTTGTTTTTATTTCCATTTTTCTAGGAGGTGGATCAAAAAGGATCTTGCTGTGATTTATGTCAAAGAGTGTTCTTCCTATGTTTTCCTCTAAGAGTTGTATAATGTCTGGTCTTACATTTAGGTCTCTAATCCATTTTGAGTTTATTTTTGTGTATGGTGTTAGGGAGTGTTCTAATTTCATTCTTTTACATGTAGCTGTCCAGTTTTCCCAGCACCACTTACTGAAGAGACTGTCTTTTCTCCATTGTATATCCTTGCCTTCTTTGTCATAGATTAGTTGACCATAAGTGCATGGGTTTATCTCTGGGCTTTCTATCCTGTTCCATTGATCTGTATCTCTGTTTTTGTGTCTGTACCATATTTTCTTGATTAGTGTAGCTTTGTAGTATAGTCTGAAGTCAGGGAGTCTGATTCCTCCAGCTCCATTTTTTTCCCTCAAGACTGCTTTGGCTATTCAGGGTCTTTTGTGTCTCCATACAAATTTTAAGATTTTTTTGTTCTAGTTCTGAAAAAAATGCCATTGGTTATTTGATAGGGATTGCATTTAATCTGTAGATTGCTTTGGGTAATATAGTCATTTTCACAGTATTGATTCTTCCAATCCAAGAACATGGTATATCTCTCCATCTGTTTGTGTCATATTTGATTTCTTTCATCAGTGTCTTACAGTTTTCTGAGAACAGGTCTTTTACCTCCTTAGGTAGGTTTATTCCTAGGTATTTATTCTTTTTGTTTGCAATGGTGAATGGGATTGTTTCCTTAATTTCTCTTTCTGATCTTTCATTGGTAGTGTATAGGAATGCAAGAGATTTCTGTGCATTAATTTTGTATCCTGCAACTTTACCAAATTCATTGATTAGCTCTAGTAGTTTTCTGGTGGCATCTTTAGGATTCTCTATGTATAGTATCATGTCATCTGCAAACAGTGACAGTTTTACTTCTTCTTTTCCAATTTGGATTCCTCTTATTTCTTTTTCTTCTCTGATTGCTGTGGCTAGGACTTCCAAAACTATGTTGAATAATAGTGGTGAGAGTGGACATCCTTGTCTCATTCCTGATCTTAGAGGAAATGCTTTCAGTTTTTCACCATTGAGAATGATGTTTGCCGTGGGTTTGTTGTATATGGCCTTTATTATGTTGAGGTAGGTTCCCTCTATGCCCACTTTCTGGAGAGTTTTTATCATAAGTGGGTGTTGAATTTTGTCAAAAGCTTTTTCTGCATCTATTGAGATGATCATATGGTTTTTATTCTTCAATCTGTTAATATGGTGTATCACATTAATTGATTTGTGTATATTGAAGAATCCTTGTATCCCCAGGATAAATCCAACCTGATCATGGTGTATGATCCTTTTAATGTGTTGTTGGATTCTGTTTGCTAGTATTTTGTTGAGGTTTTTGCATCTATATTCATCAGTGATATTGGTCTGTAATATTCTGTTTTTGTAGTATCTTTGTCTGAATTTGGTACCAGGGTGATGGTGGCCTCATAGAATGAGTTTGGGAGTGTTCCTTCCTCTGCAAATTTTTGGAAGAATTTGAGAAGGATGGGTGTTAGCTCTTCTCTAAATGTTTGATAGAATTCACCTGTGAAGCCATCTGGCCTAGACTTTTGTTTGTTGAAAGATTTTTAATCACAGTTTCAATTTCATTACCTGTTATTGGTCTGTTCATATTTTCTGTTTCTTCCTGGTTCAGTCTTGGAAGGTTATACCAGATGTTATAATTTTTAGTCTGAAATCTGTAGAGAAGGATGGTAGGCTGGAAACTCTGGCAAGAGTTCTATGTCACAGTCTTCAGGCAGAATTTATTCTTCTCCAGAAAACCTAAGTTGCTGCTCTCAAGTCCTGATTGGATGGGGCCCATCCACATTACCAAGGCAATCTCCTTTCCTAAAATCAGCTGATTATAAATGTTAATCATATCTGCAAAATACCTTCACAGCAACATCTAGACTAGTGTTTAACCAAACAACTGGACACCATAGTTTCGCTAAGTTGACACATAAAATTAACCATCACATTCAGTATCTTCTAAAAAACTTTAAAATTCTCAACAAATTATTTTCAAAAAGAGTATATAAAAACATGAAGATGGCCATTTAGAAAGTTACTATTCATGTTTGCACTTCAAAGACATACAAACATACATTCATACAATACTCTAAAATATATCCAAAATCATGCCCAGAAGGTTATTATTTGTTGATAGAATATATTCAAATACATATATAATGACTGGGGTTTAACTACCCTAACCCGTAACCATAGAAGACTGAAAAGGAGGAAGGAAGGAAGGAAGGGAGGGAGAAAGAAAGAAAGAGGGAGGGAGGGAGGGGCAGATGGGGGAGAGAAAGAAAAAAAAGACAGAAAGAAAGAAAGAAGGAAAGAAAGAAAGAAAGTCTAGAAGAGGTGAGAAGGTTTCTTAAAATATAGCAGGAGAAGTGAAAGAAAGAAAAAGATAAAACAGAGGTAAAGAAAGGAGAAGATTTTAGTTTAAATCTGTACAAATAATGACAAATTTGAAAAAATGAGCCAGCATAGCATAGCTAATGAGAGTTAATTTGCTATATAGCATCACGGACAGTTAGAGTATATCCAGACTCAGACTGTTTAAAAAGAAATACCAACAACACAGACAATAACAGAAGTAGGCTTTATTTGTTTTTAATTGCATTGGCATGGCACAATCTAAAAAATCTTGTATGTAGAAAAATAAGGAATCTAAACATCACATATAAATTCAGAGAACTTCCCAAAATGAACACAGTTAAATTCTTCACATAGAAGGCAGCAAAACAAGGCTTTTTACCTTGAAAACCTCTCTCTTCCCCCTAGTCCTTGTTCTTCTTCTAACACCTTTTTATCTCCTTTATACATGGACATTTACTTCAAAGTTAATGAGGTTGGAAAGAAGTCATGCAGTGAGCATTGGAAGGTAAGGTGAGAAGGGTTCAATTAATTCAATTCACCAAAAATCAGCCACATTCTGTCCCACAGCCTTATCCGTCTTGCATTCTTGCATATAGAAAAACATCTTTAGTGTATTTTTTAATATTAATTAATTTATTTATTTACTTGGCTGTGTGGATCTTCGTTTCTGTGCGAGGGCTTTCTCTAGTTGTGGCAAGTGGGGGCCACTCTTCATGGCGGGCCCCCACTTAAGATCTAGTCTCCCAGCAGCTTGGTCACAGTCTATCAATAGGGTCTAAGGTCACGTGGTAGGAGAGATTCTAATAAAATAGCTGCCCATTTCTCACTTAGTGTCTCTCCACATACATGATGAGATGCACTCATAAAATAGCAATACAATTACACAGCATTCGAATTTGATGCTAGTACCTATCACTGAACAGGTATTCAATAAACCTATTTTGAATGAATGTAAAGTAATCCTGAAAAATTCAAATTAGTATTATAATGGTTTCACCAGCTATTGATTTTTCTTGTTAAATTAATATTGATTCTTCTTAGTAAATTTATATTATCATCAAGGAATCAGGGTGCATGTGAGAAGTAGGTTTTCAATTATTACACAAAGCAATTAAATATCCAAACCTGTAATAAATCAGGCCAATATGTGATCTTAATATGTGAAATACTAGTGTTTCCTGATTGTCAAAAGTATAGCATCTCTATTGGGAGTTCTCTATCTCATTCGTTACATATGGAATAAAATCTCTTATATAGCTTTCATGTATCAACCCAGTCATTTTAGACACAGGAGCCATTCAATTTCCATGTCTTGGGCCTATTCAGTTGTTTGTCCAAAGCTCTCAACAGAGAACTACAATGCTTACTCACTCAACTTCTTATTAGATCACCCTAATGACTAAATAAGATGTTATATTGACAGCAAGAAAAAAAATGTAAAACCCACTGTAAGAAACAAGTAGGTCCCTTTAAAAAGTGTATAAAAATAACCTAAAAAAAAATGAGGTGGTAATTATGTGACATGATGGAGGTGTTAGCTAAGGCTATGGGGGTCATCATTTTGCAATGATAAGTGTATCAAATTTATACATTGTACACCTTAAGCTTACACAATGTTGTATGTCAATTATGTCTCAGTAAAGCTGGGGGAAAAAAAAAAAAGTGTGACCAATACATGCCACGATAACAGTGATTATGTTAGTTAGTGGGGTTATGAGGGATTTTAATTTTCTTATTTTAATTTGCATTTTCCAAACTGTCTTCAATAAATATAAATTACTTTTATAATAAGAAAAAAAAAAAGAAACAAGTAGGTCTGCAAAACTATTTCTTCAATAATATCTTCATGTTTTCCTTTTCTGCACCTCAACCCTACACTTCCCTCCATCGCTACCAAGAATATAGTAGACAACTACAGGAAAACAAAAGCCCCTAAACATATTAATGTTAAATCATAGCATACAAAACAACAAAAATATTATTCTAACTCTAATGAGTTAGTGGGAAGTTAAGGAAAATTCCCAATCTGCCGGTGATCGGGACCTGAAATTAGCGTAATGTAAACTAATGTACATGCTAATTCTACATGCAATACAATAACAAACATGGTTTGCTAAGTTTAGAGTCTTGGACTTTTAACTAAAGCAATTACTATAAGAGGATTTCATTTTTTTAACATTAAATTTTCAGGAAATTGATCTATAATGCAGAAAGCTGCTAAAAAGATAAATCAATGTATTAAATAAAAATAAAGGGGTAGCTTGAACTTATAATAATTGTTTTAAAAATTTCTAAGTTTTTCAGAGACTAACAATTTTGTAGTAGCAACAAATATGGATATACTTAAAGTAACAGCAATTCTTAGAATCAAATCCCTAAAAGTAATTTGCTCATAGAGACATATTTATCTGGGTAGACTGAGAGTCAGAGCCCAGAGAGAATGAGAGAGGCTCAATGAGGCAAGGAACAACTGCTAACTCGGGCTGTCTATAGTTTTACTTGGTGGCTGCAGCACAAGCAAAAGGGTTAGAGTCCAAGAGGCAACAGCAGTAATTAGTAGAGGTGAAAATGAACACACTTAGTGGTGGAGATAAAAGAAATATTTAGTAAAAGAGTAAATATTAAATGAGTCTACAGTACAATCTAGATCCTGTATCAGAACACTTAAAGCACTGCCACTTTAGGGTTCAGAAGAAAGGAGGTTAAATACCACTGCTCTAGTCCCATTTCTTTATTCTATAGATAAAGATCCTTAACCATAATGGAAAAATAATTTCCAAAGCAGCAAAGCTACTTAGTGGCAGAATTAGCTCTAAAACCCAGGTCTCCTGGACCCCATTTTTTACCAAGTACACCATAATGCTTTAGAGAATACTTTTATTAATGTATTTAGACAATTCAGTGAATCATTGTGAAACTAGGTATTTCAACGTTCTGTTGCTGAATAATTTTAAAATGCTGGTGTGTTTTGTTAGCCATCATGTTAAACTTATCCAGAGCAAAAGAAACAGCAAAACACACATAATGAAAAAATGTAGCTCTTCTAGACAATGCTTATTAACTGGAAATAGCATTCTTTACTTTATAATTGCATGTAGAATTTTATAGTTAAATTTAGAAAAATAATAAATACAAGTCTTTGCACATATTTGAAAAGTTTTCTCTTTGGAGTAAAATTTTCTTGTGATCTTTTTATATATTATATATCTTCAACATAAAAGAGAAAGCACTTTTGCTGTGTCAAATGTGGTATAACAAGGTTTTCATTAATTAGACCCATTTCATCTGGGTCTTAATGAATTAATACGAGTTTGCTGGGCAAAGAATGGTGATAGGAATAGAGAGTATTCCCTGGAGAAGAAATAACCTGAGCAAAGAGCCAAGTTATATAAGTGGCAGATTGGAGTGAGAAAGACCCATGGAAGAGTCTTTGCAGACTCATGCAATGGTCCAAGTGAAAGATGATCAGTAGAGAACAGTGACAGTTTTGCAGATTAGAAAGATTCAAGAAAATTCTGATCAAAGCATCTGCATGACTTAGGGACAAACTGGAGATGCATAGCGAGAGAAAACAGAGAGTTACTGAGCATGAATCAAGTTTTTAGCATGGGAAGCTGGGTGGCTGGTGATGCCTTTAACTGAAATTAAAGGACACAAGGAGAGAAGCAGAATTGCCCATATTTAGGCTGTGGTTCTTGATGGAATCCACATGTGTTTTCTTGGTTGAGCTGAAGATTAGATTTAGCATGTTGATGGTTATGGTAGGTAGACTTCTAAGATGGCCCCCAGTGATTCCTATGTGCTAGAATTCATATCGTTGTATAATTCCTTCCCCTACGAGTGAGTTCGGGACTTCCCCGGTGGTCCAGTGGCTAAGACTCTGAGCTTCCAATGCAGGGGGCCCAGGTTCGATCCCAGGTCAGGGAACTAGATCCCACATACCACAACTAAGAGTCTGCACGCCACACCTGAAGATCCCACACTTGGCAACAAAGATGCTGTGTGCCGCAACTAAGACCCAGTGCAGCCAAATTAATTAATTAATTAATTAATTAATTAATTTTAAAAAAGAGTGAATTGGATCTAGTGATTTGTGTCTTACCAATAAGATATGACAAAAGTGATAGGATGTCACTTCCATTATTAGGTTAGAAAAATAGTGACTTCCACTTGGCTAGCAGATTCTCTCTCTTGCTGGCTTTGACAAAGCAAGTTACCATGCTGGAAAAGCCCACATAGAACAAACTGAGGGTAGCCTCCAGCCAACAGCCAGTAAGGAACTGAGGCCTTCTGTTCAACATCCCTGAATCCTGCCAGCAACCATCAGTATGAGCTTCAAAAGGAGATCCTTACCCATTCAAGTCTTCAGGTGAGACCCCAACCCTAGATGACACCTGGATTACATTCTTGTAAGAGATCATGAAGCAGAGGACCCAGCTAAACTGTGCCTAGATTTCTGACCCACAAAAATTTTGAGATAATACATGTGAGTTCTTTTAAGCCACTAAGTTTTGGGGTAATTTGTTTCCCAGCAATACATAACTAATACAGTGGTAGTTAAAATTATGCGAGCAAATGAGATTTAAAATAAATAAATAAAAGTTATCCCAAGATCAGTCTTTCAAGGAAATCAGAAATATCCCTGGGGGGCTTCCTTGGTGGCGCAGTGGTTAAGAATCCACCTGCCAATGCAGGGCACACGGGTTCGAGCCCTGGTCTGGGAAGATCCCACATACCGCGGAGCAACTAAGCCCGTGCACCACAACTACTGAGCCTGCGTTCTAGAGCCCACGAGCCACAACTGCTGAAGCCTGCGCCCCTAGAGCCCATGCTCTGCAACAAGAGAAGCCACTGCAGTGAGAAGCCCACACAACGAAGAGTAGCCCCCACTCGCTGCAACTAGAGAAAGCAAAGACCCAACGCAGCCAAAAATAAATAAAAATAAAATAAATTTATTAAAAAAAAAAAAGAAAGAAAGAAAGAAATATCCTTGGGCTCCTAACTTCTCTTTAATTACCATTTCTGGGTTCCCAGATTCTCAGTTCTTTCATCTGTCACCAGATCTCCTTGTCAAAAAAGGAAATGAATCTGGCAAATTTAACACTAAACAAAAAGAACCCAGCCAAAAATGGCTGGATATGTCAGGCTAGATATGTCAAGCTGGATGTCCAGGACCTGAAAAAGAAGCCTGAGCCTTCATGATATCCCAGAAGAGAGATCAGTGGTTTATCTGCTCATGTCAAAGGAACCAAAGGAGGGCACAGGGTTTCCCCCAAAGCCCATGAAGGGGCACTATGAAGGAAAGAATCACCTACTGGCCCCAGAGAGTACACATCAGCTAATGATGGTACAATTTCCAGTCAGCTCTCTCCAAATCCCCCACTTTACTTTCTCCTGCTCCCTCCAAACCTGCAGGATAAGAAACAGCAGCTAGCGATGGAGGGAGCTAACAAGTGGTGAGAGCAAGGTGATGTGGTGGCTCAGGATCGGTGGAAGAAGGAGGAGGAACCAAACATGGCTCCTTCCCTGCTGCAGACTTCCATACTGAGGCTGCTCAATCTGAGGTTGGAGAAAAGACTTTGACAGTAAATCAAGCCCGCAGCCTTTACTAATATAGTCCCAGACATCCTGTTTACCAATTTGAGACTATGCTCTAGACATAAAGTTAATGGAAGACCTGTTATATAAGAATGATAGAAAAATCATGGTGCCTGCATCTATCTTTATCCCTGAAGAAATAGCCTCACTGAACACATTTTGAATGGGCAGGAGGAAACAAAAATGAAGTTGCCTCTTAACTATGTCATATGATATACTTGTTTGTTAACTTGTATATATTTAACAGTGATTTGATTACAGGGGAATAAGAGAACCATGAAATTCCACTTGTGATGTAGATGATGAAGTATTCTGGGTGGTTTGTTAAAAAGAAAAGAAAAAGAAAAAGAAAAAAATTGATGTCTGGACTTAAGACCATTTATGCAGCATTTTTATTTTCTATCCATTGAGACAATTTTTATTTCATATTCAGCTTCCTAGAAACCAAAAAACTCAAGGAAAACCTCAAATGTGTAATCTTTATTATCAAAAGTAAGTGTCACACCATACCCTCATGAACACAAAGGTTTCCTAAATCTACTCTCTAAAAATAAATTCTCATTAAGTGTGGGATATATAGTAAGAGATGCAAAACAGAATCGAAATAGAAGCAAAGATGCCTAAAGCTCAGCTGTTTACCAAACCTCTGGCATCAAAACTTGCATTTGATGCAAGTGCATCAAATATTGCACTTTCAACAAAAAAAATATTGGCATATGTAATTAGTTTCCTGTAGCTGCTGTAACAAATGACCACAATCCTGGAGCTAAAAATAATAGAAATTTATTCTCTTACAAATCTAGAGACCAGAGATCCAAAATCAGTTTCACGGAGTTGAAATCAGGTGTTGTCAGGGTCCTGCTCCCTCCAGAAGCTCTAGAGGAGAATCCTTTCCTTGCCTCTTTCAGCTTCTGGTGGCCGCCCATATTCCATGTCTTCTGGCCACATCACTGCAAGCTCTGCCTCCAGTGTCACATTGCATTATTCCCTTTTGTCTGTGTAGAATCTCCATCTGCCTCCCTCTTATAAAGATACATGTGGTTGCGTTGGGGACCCATATTTATAATCTAGAATAATCCTCCCAGCTCAATATCCTTAATTTAGTCACATCTGCGAAGACCATTTATTCCAAAGTGAAGATAAAGGAAAACTTCATTTAAAATGGAGTTAAGATTCACTTTGTTATACAGCAGAAACTAACACAACGTTGTAAAGCAATTATACTCCAAGAAAGATGTTAAAAAAAAAAAAAGAAAGAAAATGAAAAAAAAAAGGAGTTAAGAAGGCCCGAAGGGAGAGCTCTCATGCACGTACCACTTGTTGCAGCCTGCATAACCAGCAAGAAGTAGGAAGATAAGATTTATTTTAACAAGGTCTGTTTGTATATCTCTTAGTATAAAATCCTCTCAGTCTCATCTTTTTACCCATGATTAAGAGAATGTTACTTTTCTTCTGGTACAAGGAAGAACATTTTTTTCACATGGGAATTTCATCTCCTGCTTTTAAGAAAAGGAAGGAAGATCCCTCCCTGCCCCAGGCAACAACACACTAACCACTGCTTGCAGCCAATGAGAAGCAGCCACAACCTTGAATTCTTGTCTTTCTCCAGAGAACTTTTGTTCAAAACAGCCCTCCCCAATTTCCCCCTAAAATTTAATAAAAGCAAGCCCCTCTCTGTCTGGACTTGCCTATGATCCACCATATCTTGTCTGTTCCAAATTGCAATTCTCTGCTATTCCCAAATAAACCCATTTTCCTGGTTAAAAAAAAACAAAACAAAAACAAAAAACCTGGCTGCTTTATTTTTTTTTAATAAATTAATTTATTTTTATTTATTTTTGGCTGCATTGGGTCTTTGTTGCTGCACGCGGGCTTTCTCTGGTTGCAGTGCGCAGGCCGCTCATTGTGGTGGCCTTTCTTGTTGCAGTGCACAGGCTCCAGGTGCGCGGGCTTCCGTAGTTGTGGCTCGCAGGCTTAGTCGCTCTGCAGCATGTGGGATCTTTCCGGACCAGGGCTCAAACCCGTGTCCCGTACATTGGCAGGTGGATTCTTAACCACTGCGCCACCAGGGAAGCCCCTGGCTGCTTTATTTTTGAGATTGACACCAACATAAAGTAGCATTCCCAGGTTTCAGTGGCTATATTTTGGGGGATCATTTTTCAGCCTACCACGACACATGAACAGCAATAGATACATAACATGCAGAATAAGACTTTTAATCCACCTATATACTTTAGGTAATAAACTAGCACTCGAAATTTAGAAATTTGCTGAGTTTCAATAACATCTTCATTAATGTAATTAATTCTCATATTGTAGCTATAGATACAATTTTTAGTTCTCAGTAGTGAGAATGGAATAGACTTCTGGAAGCCAAGGTGTTGGTGGAATGGTCTGTGTAAACATGGGACCAGATTATTATAAAATTCTATTACTCACAAATGCTTCTACTAGGAGCTCTACACACGGAAAGGAAATTTATTGCTCTCCCTTTAAGAGAGTAAAATCTAAAATAGCTCAATGTGGGATCTTAGCTCACCACAGAATTTTAATGCTGGACAGGATCTCAGCCCTTCATCCTTAATTTTCAGATAAGAAAAGTGAGGCTCGGTGAGACCTGCTCACAGATCCCACAGCTAATAAGTAGCAGAATGAGATCAGAATACTTCCTCACTCTTCGTCCATGCCCTTCTTCCTGAGCTATGCGACTCTCTTTTTTGTTTGGTCATTTACTGAAATATAAGCTAGTTTTAATCACTCTCCTGTTTAGGTTTTTCAACCCTTAGAATTAAAGCACATTAATTAGTACTTAAGCATTTATTTCTGGATTTAGTAACATAAATATTCTTACTGACCTCTTACCAACAAAAGTCTGATCTGCAAAAGAGGAAATTCAGGAAGACAGTGCTTAATACTCAACTGCTATCAGGTTAATTCAAAGGAGTTGGTTCAGTTAAGATTTTAATGTGCACAAAAGGAAACAGAACCTGCAAATGTACTCAGTACAGATATATCTAGCAGCAGCAGTGAGCAGGGCTGAATTTGTAACAGCTGGGGTAGTTCCCATCCACAAATTAGAGATGCAGAAATTTTCTCTCCCACACCAAACGAGTTGGTTTGTGGTTTTCTAAAAGATATATACCGGCTATATATCTATTCTTTCTCATGAAGAGAGACTTGATAAAATGGCAAAATGTCACTCCAATATCCTTGTAAATCATCTGCTTTCAAGTTTACCAGGCGAGTTTAGCAAGGAGACAGTCTATTACAACATAAGCTGCCCTTGTGTCTCTTAGTGATACCAGGACATCATTTAAGAAATCCAACTTTAAAAAATCTGAATGAGTAGCTGATTTTGAAATAATTTCATTCTTGTAGTTGCTCATAACATAAAATGAGATGTTACAATGCAGTCCAAACTTTTTCTCAGAATATTATATATCTGGTTTAGACAGAACTCCCTGTTATTATTTATTCATGCCAATATAAATTATTCTCTTCAAATGAACTCAAGTCACGTAAACTCTGGCTTCCAGGAACCAGAGCATGCTTTCTTTTTGAGAGATGTGAATTTCACCTCATTCCTTGAAAATTGAAAAATCAAATAACAAACAAGCCCAGTGTTTACAATCAATACCTAGTTCAGTAACTCCTTGAGATTGTTTGACTCCAGTGTGAGTTGCAGTCTTGGGAGTATTAAGGACTTGGAGTCTTTTTTGCTATCAACTCCAAAACAAAGATGAACTACGGTAGAGAGTTGCCTTTTTTATGGGGATCTGAAGGGGGGTTCTGGTTTGTTTTATTTATTTTAAAGCCAAAAGCCAATTCAAGGATGATGAATGGTGTCAGTTTGACAGCACCAAAGACTGAAATTCTTCATTTCTTCCAAGGTTTAGCCTGGCAATGCCTGCAATTTCGTCTACAGTTCACACGGCGAAGTGCATTAACTCTTACCTGGATAAGCTGATTCTAAAAGTGTGGTATCGGGATCATGACCTATTCCGAAAATTCCTTTTCTCCTGATAGCCCTTGTAACTATGAGGGTAGATATAATAAAAGAGATTCTTTTTACTTTTAAAGAGGTTTTTTTTTTTCAGTTGGAACTGAATAAAGCCTTCTGATTGAATTTATTCAGGTCAGCACACTGATTGAAGGCTAGAGCTGGTCTGGACCTGACCCCAACAATGACTGTTCTATGAGCCCAATCTCAGATGGGGTTCAGATTTATTGACCTGAATTTTGCCAGATTGAAAGAATAGTCTCAGGGAAAGTTGACACTTACACAGTCTACCTTTCGACTTTAACAAAAACTTTACCCTGCTCTTTGGTTGACACCAATAATAGTGGTGATATAGTGGAATGGATATTCCTTTGTTGCTGAGGGACATCCTTGGACAAGGAGAGAAAAAGCCATGTTCAGCTAGTCATTACCATCCAGGTGATAATGACTACTGGTTGCTAATAAACAATTGGGTTTTAAATGAGATTTATTTTCTCTGAGGCAATTTGTTTTTCAGTTATTCACTCCTGTAAGTGACTAATTTACAGCATTTAAACATTTTTATTGAAATAATTATAGAAACTCAATAAAAGGATGGAAGACATTATTTTATTATTTCTTATGCATTCTTTTCTTCAACTTTTTAAATATTACGTGTACTTTTTAAGAGAAAGTTATCAGTAGAGATTGAAGCTGAGTCTATATGAATAGTAGTCGAAAGTTTGCAGAACCATTATGATAATAAAATTTTGCTGAAGTAATGATGCTAATTAAATTTGTGGAGCAACCACAATGTAACAGCTATTGCTAGAAACTTTTGGCATAATAATGAAAATATAACTTGCTTTAAGGTGTTTATAATCACCTTAGAAAAACAATAATAATACACCGAAAAAAAGTAGAAACATGAAACAAAACTTGTGTTACCATCATATAGTGCTTGTTCTTATAAAAATTAGTCTCCTTTAGAGTGAATCATTTTTTATTACATAGTGAAGTGTTATATAACGTGGCATGGACTCCAAATACTGATGGAATTCAAATAAAAAATAAATTAAATGAAGTATGGAGTATTTGAATTGTGAACTAGAATTTGGAAAAAAAGAAAGTATTTTTAAAAAGTAGGGTTGGAGGAGGACATTGCCAATTAAAAAATACTATCAAACACATGAATAAGCATGGATTGTATTGGAACAGTGAGGCTTTCTCATTTCTCTGGTGGATGAGACACACTTTGAAGTGCCCTTAATGAATATTGTTTTTTCCTTCACGCAAAACTTTTAAGAAGTGAAAAACTGAGTGATTGTTAGGATAATTTCAACCCACATCAAAAAAATAAAGCAAATCATAGCAAATTAAGTTGGAGGGTGAAAAAAGACAAAACACAATTCCTCCTCTTAAAGGGTTGAATTTTGGCGTTAAGATTTGCTGCCCACAAGCTTGACAGGAGATTTTTTTAAATCTCTTTCTTGATTTAAAATGATGAAAGCTAAATGAGGAATTTTCTTGAATTCATTAGACTTATGTAGCACTTCATAGTTTACAAGTCTAATCACTTACATTACTTATTTTATCCTAGACTGGAGACAGAATAGCTGATTCAAGTGTCATTATTTCCTAGCTGTATGCCTTTGATCTTTCCTTTTTCTATTCCTTTTGAAGTTTAGTTTTCTCTTCTGTTATATGAAAATAATAATACTTATCAAGTAGAGTTGTAAATATTTTAAACATGTAGTGCTTGGCGGATAGTTGGAACTCAAGCATGAGTCCACTATTTAAAAGATGACATAATCCAGAAAAAGTCAGGTAACTTGCCAAAGACTTCACAGATTGAAGGGATAGACATAATAGTAGTCTTCAGAACTACTATTCTGTGATTTTTCTACTATATTGTGTAACTTCAAATATAATTTCACATATGATCAAATTGATTATTATGAGTCTCTAGATATATTTATATTTAACAAGGCCAACATCACTTGTATATTTAAGTGGTATGTGTATCACTGTTATGCTTCTTAAACTATGTACCCATGGGGTGTATGCTGTGGTGCCTACTGTTTTTCAAAATCACAGATTAAACTTGGAGCACCTTAAAAATGGGGGAAGAGCAATATTCTATATTAAAATAAGCAACCGTATATAAACCATATATAATGAGGTAGACTTTTTATTTTTTAATATAAAACCAAAAAAATTTGCTTGTAGAAGTTTGTTTTAGATCATATTTCAATCCCTAGTTTATATGATCATATTGTCTGCTGTGCTTGGTACTTTTGGAAGGAAGTTTTGATGAGAAATGAAATACCATGTTCAGGATCACAAAGGAGTTTGTGTCCCCCAGAAATCTACACTTCCCAGAATATAGACTAGAGATTGGCATGGTTTCTAAGCCTCTCTTCATACTGTAATTTCTATATATTCTTATATCTACTCTTGCTCATTTCTCTTTTTCCTCCATTTCAAAGGAAGGAGTATTAAGTATACAATAGCCAAAGGCAACCTAAGGAAGGAAACAAGCCAAACACTTTATGATATGTATTCTGTATTCTAAAGGACATGATTTTCTTGGGGTAAAATTTAAACTCTTGACGATATTAAATGCTCTCATATCAGTGACATACATGCTGGATAGTAAACTTTAAACTCAAACTTCTATACTGCCCTTTGTGATGCTGGGGCTGGAAGTCATTAACCCATATTTCTGCTTTACTTGGCTGGATTCCTGTTGGACTGTGCCAATAGGGGGAGCTAGAGGGAACCTGGAAAACTGAAGGAGAAAAGACGCTGCTTCCTGTTCTTGTCCCAGGGACCCCAGGACACACCTTCTCCCTACCAGTGACACTTCTTCAGTAAGCACAGTTAATTCCAACTTGCAGTTTTTCCAGCATTCCCATCATCTTACTTTAAATCATTGCTTCAGGCACTATTTCTTTTAAAATCTTTTCCTAAGTGCTTTGGTTATTATCACAAACACCAATGACAGATTTTTGCTTGTTTTCTTTTTTTTTTTTCTCCAAATTGATCTGTGTCAGAAATCTCAAGAGCAGTCATACTATCTCTCATCTCTCCCCCAAGTATTCTGGATGGGTTGGGTAATCTCCTTTTGTGATTACTAAAGAGAGTATTCAAATAATTAAAATAAAATTTGTGTCAACACTACAAGCCATGAGACCATGAGATCTTATTTCAAACCCTGTTTAAATGTGTCCATATAAAATATTATTGAATGAAATAATTAATTTGGACTTACAAGTTTAAAAATTCTCTTGAGAGCTTCTATGGGATTAGAAACTTTTTTTTTTTCCATTTTCCTCACAGATGCAGCATAAAATACACCAAAATACTAAACCACTATAATTCTCACATCTGTTTTTCCTACTTTATACATCAAAGTCTTCAATTTTTTCTTTTTTTTTTTTGTTCTCTGTGTAATGCTGTAAAGAGCCTTGCAAAACAAAATATTTTCAGTTTGCTACCCTGTCATAGGAAACAAATACTCACAAGCTGCTTTTTAAAATATTTTTAAAGCTCTTACTTTGAAGATTTTTAAATCCTAGAAAAGGAGAAAGAGTGATATCATAAATTCCCATATACCCATTATGATGGCTAATTTTACATGTTAACTTGGCTGAGCCACCGTGGCCAGATATTTGGCCAACCTTATTCTAGATGGTTCTGTGAAGGTGTTTTAGGATGAGATTAACATTTAAGTTAACTTTGAGTAAAACAGACTGCCCTTTATAGTGTGAATGGGCCTCATCTAATCAGATGAAGGCTTGAACAGCACAAAGGACTGGCCTCCTTCAAGCAGGAGAAAATTCTGCCAGTGGACAGCATTCAGCAGACAGACTTCAACTGTACCATCTCTTACCTGGTCTTCAACTTGCTGACCTATCCTAGAGATTTTGGACTTGTCAGCCTCCATAACTGTGTGAGCCAAGTCCTTATAATAAATAAATAAATACACACACACACACACACACACACACACATCCTATTTTTGGTTCTATTTCACTGAAGAACCCTGAATAATACACCCATCATCACCATTACCAGTTGGCAATTGCTATATTTACTTAATCTATTTTTGAGTGTAATAATTTAGAGTAAATACAGATATCATGGCATTTCATCCCTCAATAGGTCATTACATTACTATCTGTAATCTCTGAAAGTAATGTTTCCCTGCATAAGAAAGTACTATTATTGCACTTAATAATAAACTTAATAATTCTTTATATCATTTAATACTCACTTTCATCTTAAAATTCTCCCATGGTCCAAAAAAATGTCTTGTTCAACCAAGAAGTCAGTTAAGAAACCAATGTTATGTTGGGGTGTGATGACACATAATACTTTATAGATAATGCTGTGTACCTCATATTGCATCACAGTAAGAAACATAATGTCTACACCATTTGTGATACTAACATTGAACTCCCTGTTTAAGGGATGATGGCCTGATCCCTCCCCTGTAAAGTTACATCTTTTTCCCTTTGTGACCTTCAAATAATCTTTGTGATGATATTTTGGCTTCCTATGAATATCTGTAGCACTCTTTCATCTAGTGGTTTCATCATCCATTAACGATCTTTCCCTGAATCAAATATTTTATTAGAAGTTTCAAAAAAAAGTTAGAATATCCAAAGATAATTTATTGTATTATTACAAGGGAGCCAGTTCTATTCCCCATCTCTTCCTAATTTGTTTAACTCTGAACACACTAGCATGGAAATTTGGGTTGTCATGGCTGCAACCAATAAAACCAAGTAAAAGAGAATTACTCTGGATGGAAGACAGCCTACTTTAAGATCTGGTTTGTATAAGATGAGGGGAGTCTGAAAGAGTAGTAACAGAAATATTGATGTTCAGAATTCCCAACCTCCATGTCACTATAAAAAAATTATTTAGTATATATTATATGAGATTTTCTGATAGAATGAGGAATAGATAATAGATAAATTATGCTTGGCAGTGCAAATCAAAGAGCTAATAGCCTGAATTTTTTCCCAGCTTTACTGAGGTGTAACTGACAAAGAATTGAATTATTTTTATAAAGACCTAATTAAATGACATTTAGTGTATGTAACCTTAACACAGTTTTTACCTATTGCCATGTATTTTTATATGGTTTGGAGAATTTTTAACCTTTTTTCTTCCCATTTGTTTCTCCTATTCACTTTGAGTCAAAGGTTTTGAATCTCTGAGCTTTACCTCTTTGGCATTAGATTTTCACCTTTTACCTACCACTGCATATCTTCCGCATATATAAACTTACCTTCAACTTTACTAAGTCTGTGGTGAAGGAACACCCACTGAGAATGAATGGAAAAGACATTAAACTTAAGAGATATGGGAATTTAGAAATTAACATTTTGATAGGAGTAAGAAGATTCTGAGACAATACTGGAAAAAAGCCAGCTCTGTCTAAGTTTTTGGTCTGCTCTGGTGGATTGTGGAGGTTTAATTAAGATCCCAATAGACTTTGGAACTCAGAATACTTCTTCAAACTCATTGAACCCTTTGAGGTTGACTTGTTGCTAATATTTTTCCATTTTAGGGTAAGATTTCCCATTGACACTCACCAGCACCACCTCAATGTGGATAAGTAGAATAGGAAGTTCAAGATCACTGAACTCTTGTAAAATGACTTATTGTTTTTACTTAATTCCTCAAACATACTTTGTGGGCTTTTTACTACTACTATTATTAGATTTTTAAGGTCTATTTTCCATTCAGTGGCCCTGATCTTCCTAGGAAAATCCTGAACAACAGAGACAGCTGTTAAAAGAATGAATTCACTAATTTGTTTCATATTGGGAAAATAAATAGTGTAACAAGTAACTTACCTTATTGTTTATTTCTTAAGGGATAGTGTGGAAAATGTCCACTCATGACTTAATTGCAATAAAATAAATAGGATTCAATTTGTATGCTTTGGTTGACAAATTTTCCAAAAGTAGAACTGTTCCAAATTAAAATGAGAATCTGTCTTCACAAGCTTGGCTGTTTTTTATCTATCTATTTATTTATCTTTTAGTCCAAGAAAAATTCAGTGTTGAATAAATTATTCTCTGAAATCCAGATGGCATGCAAGAGTCTGCTCCTTAAAGTACTCCAGCATTTAGTTTGCATGCCATTCTACCATGGGAAGTAAAATAAGAAACAGCATCTACTGAGAAATGATAGGTTTCTGTAGATTATAAGTATCTCATACACTGACATTATCAAATTGTTCTGTTTCAATAATACAGTTTACTCATTTCACCTACTTTTAAAATGGCATATTGCTTTCTTTAAATGTAGATCGCATTTTTTTTTCATTCTATTTCAATTTTTCCTTATCCCTTCTTCACCCAAGAACTTACTGGTCTATTATGGACTGAATGTTTGTGTTCTTCTAAAATTTGTAATAAGAAAACCCTACTCCCAAAATGTGACGGTATTAGGAGTTGGGGCCTTTGGAGGTAATTAAGATTAGATGAGGTCATAAGGGCAGACCCCTCCTGAATGAGATTAGTGGTCTTATAAGAGTCATTAGAGAGGACTTCCCTGGTGGTGCAGTGGTTAAGAATCTGCCTGCCAATGCAGGGGTTAGAGCCCTGGTCCAGGAAGATCCCACATGTCGCAGAGCAACTAAACCCATGCACCACAACTACTGAGACTGTGCTCTAGAGCCTGCGAGCCACAACTACTGAGCCTGCACTCCTAAAGCCTGTGCTCCACAACAAGAGAAGCCACCATAATGAGAAGCCCAAGCACCACAACGAAGAGTAGCCCCCGCTCTCTGCAACTAGAGAAAGCCCGCATGCAGCAACAGAGACCCAACGCAGCCAAAAATAAATAAATAAATAAATATAAATTTTTTAAAAAAAGAGTCATTGGAGAGAGTGCTTTTCTACTATCTGCCATGAGAGGATATAATAAGAAGACAGCCATCTACACCAGGAAATGGGTTCTCACCAAACACTGGATCAGCAGGCACGTTGATCTTGGATTTCCCAGCCTCCAGAACTGTGAAAAATAAATGTATCTTATTTAAGCCACCCAATCTATGATAATTTGTTATAGCAGCTAGAAATGACTAAAATTGTCTAAGCTAAATAATTGTACGTCACATACAAAAATAATATCTTTGAAAGATAATGCTGGTCAACTTCAACACTGCATAAAAATACTGTGTATCTCGTTTTATGTTTTTACTTCTTACTCAAAAGATCCAGTGTCCTGCAATTCACAAATTCATCTTCTTTCTGGACAAACTTAAAATAAATGCCCATCAGAATTATTGTGCGGTTCAACACAACTTTGCTTTTCATTTTTGCCTGGCGCCAGTCAAAGTGAAGACAAACCCACAGCCAGTTCCTGTGGGGGCACAAAACATCAATTTGTGTTTCTCTATGACCACCACAGGCTAACTGGTGTCTAACCTGGGCAGTCCTCAAGAACATCCAACCATTTAGGAATGCCTTTCCTATGCTTTGTCACCTCAGAAAAAAAGTGAGGAAGAGAGTGAGATCAGGGGAAGCAGTAAGGAAAGGGAGTGATTGAGGAGAAAAGAAAAAAGACAATAGTTGGGAAGCATTTACTGTGGATTTCTGATTTTCTTTGCAATGTTCTCTAACAGTTCTGGAATAAAAGATCAGTGTAACATGATGTACAACTAGTAAACTACGCAAAAATGGGTAGTTTTACAGAGACCATTAATTAAATTAATGAATGCTCAAAACCAAATAAAAATATTTTATTGAATTTTATTAAATATTTTATTAAATTTTAATAAATATTTGAGATATTAATTTCAAGCAGTTAGATAATGTTAACACACTAACTTGAAAAAATGTGTCACATGTTTGCCTCAATTTGTAACATTTAGCTGTAGAATAATTTAGGAGTTTTACTTTGCTTTGAAAACATTTTCCAAAGCAGTTTATTATACTTCTCTGTTTTCCTTCTCTTCCTTACATCCAGCCACCTTCCAGGTTAAAAATAAGTTTTTAAAAATTTTGTGCTAAAACTCTTGTCATTCTTTATAAGTAGGTACATTAGATTTAATATAAATGATATCCAATAAATCTATAAATTGCTGAGCAATGTATAAACTCCTGTTGACTTCTGCCCTTGTCTTTTTGGTGATCCTGAAATAAAAGTATTTATGATTGATTACTTGCTATGATAGAGTACTGCAAGAGAAGATGTGATTAGTGGTAAACCAAAGAGAAGATTCCAATTTATACCCCTCAAAGCTTGTTAACCATGTACAGCGTGGCAGAATGTATTTTCAAAAAATGGTCACAGCAATGTTTCTCGTTACACAGCAATATTTTCAGATCCTTGCCATTCCCCCATCAAGAAGTAAGCCTATTTTCCTTCCACTTAAAATAGAGTGGTACTTTATAAATAAAATGTACCACAAGTGATGCTGTGTGACTTTGAGGCTGAGTTATAAGTGATGACATGGCTTCTGCTTGGCTTTCTAGAGCTCTTGGGACACTCACATTTGGAACCTACCCACCACGTGGAACTTGTAGATGTTCAGCCAACAACCCCTGCTAAAAGCCCAGACAACTGCCAGTATCAGTTGCTGGACATGTGAGTAAATGATTCCAGTCCCCAGCCTTCTGGCTGCCCCTGTGGACACTGAGTAGAGCAGAGACAAGCTGAATCTGCTGAGCTTTGGCCAACTGAAAATCTGTGAGCAAAATCCATGTCATTTTGTTTTTAAGCCACAAAGTGTTGTGGGTTTGTTATTGTTATGGATGGAACTGTGTCCCCCCAAAATCCATATGTTCAAACTCTAACCCCTAATATGACTGTATTTGGAGGTAGGGCCTTTAAGGAGATAATTAAGGCTAAGTGAGGTCATATGGGTGGTGTTTTAATCCAACAGGACTGGTGTCCTTATAAGAAGAGGAAGAGAAAACAGAGGCGCACTCATGCAATCCCTCTTGCTCACATGCGCTGTTTCTGTCTCTGTCTCTGTCTCTGTCCCTCTCTCTTTCCACGCACACGCAGAGGAAAGTCTATGTGAAAACACAGGGAGAAGGTGGTCTTCGGCAAGCCAGGAAGAGAGAATTCACTGGAAACCAACCTACTGGCACCTCAATCTTGGACTTCTAGCCTCTAGAACTGTGAGAAAATAAATTTCTGTTGTTTTAACCACTTAGTCTGTGCTATTTTGTTATGGAAACCTGAGCAGATCAGTACAGATTTTGGTATTATGAAGTAGGGTTTTGCTATTTAAAAAAACACCTAAAGATGTGGCAGAAATACTGCCAGCTGGGACTAAAGAGGACAGAGAAAATGGGACAGAATGAAGGAAGGCTGTTGGATTTCAGGGATTCTATAGGACGGGACAAAAAGAGCTTTCCAACTTTGAACATGCATTATTCTTCACGAAAAGGGAAAAATGATCTTGAAGGCAATTCAGAGACAATCAGGAATGGCACTCCCACCACAGACCCAGGGGACAAGACTGTTTTCCTCAATGATTTCAGAAGGCAAAGCCATCTCCTCAGTTTCTGTGGGCTAGGATGATGCCTCCCAGTGCCCAGGGGCAAGGCCACCCCACAGAGCCACAGAGGTGAGACAGCCACCTAGAAATGTGGGGGTGACACTACTACCACCCTGAGGCCCAGAAACAGAGCGCTGAGCCAAAGAGGATTATCCTCAAGCCTTAGGATCTAATGGGATTTGACTTGATTGATTTGACCTCTTTCTTATTTCTAATTTCTCCCTTTTGGAGTGGGACTGTCTAGCCTAAGCCTGTCCCACCTTGCTTGTATTTTGGAAGCATATAAGATGTCTAATTTCACAGATTCACAGCAGGGGAGGAATTGTGAGTCAAGAAATATCATACCTCAAGTCTCACCTATACCTGATTTACATGAATTTTAGATGAGACTTTCAACTTGGAACTGATGCTGGAATGCATTAGCTGCGGGAAGCTGTTGGGATGGGGTTGAGGCAGGAGGTAGATGGGCTCCAGGCTAGGCATTTACAGTTGGCCTCCTGTTTACATTTCCTGGGGAAGGAGGCAGGTGGGCTCTAGGCTAGATATTTACTACCAGCCTCCTGTTTGTACTTCAAGATGGAACTAACAGGAACAGGGTAAATAGCTGGACTTTGTCTCCTGTGGACACTTTAAGATAACAGTCATGGCGGGAACAGAGGAGGGGGTTAAACCCTCTTTGAGTAAAAAGATGAAGAGGTCACATATTTCCCATCCTTGGGGCACGGGAGACACTGCACATGTGCAGAAAGGCTCCGTGGGGGTCAAAAAGGAGGAGGCGCCACCCCATAATAGGTGATGCCAAGTCCTCCCATAGGCCTCTGGGAGGGAATCCATCTTGGAAAAAAAGTTGCGCATGCCTATTGGGGAGTCTCCTAGGGCAGGTCAGGTGTGGAAAAAGAAACCAGATAATTGGCCAAAGTTTAAAAAAAAGACCTGGAAGAACTGCCCTATATTAATGACTTACCCGCCTCTTTACTGTGCTCTCCTCATTAGGGAGGACGCCCACACTCCTCTCTGGGTGTGTATTTCTGCCTTGCTTCTGTTTTGAATAAACTGTTTCTCTGTGTGCTCTCCCACTTGCTGTGCTGTGTCTCTAATAATAAACTTTGTACTTGTTTTTTACAGTTTTTGCCTCCTTGAGAAATGCATTTTTCAGTGGGGGCAAGAACCGAGGGAACTTTGCTTCTAGCCTCTAGACCCTGGTGGACTAGAGGATAGGATTCCTGGTTTTCACCCAGGCTGCCCAGGTTCAATTCCTGGGCAGGGAACTAAGATCTCGCTTCAAGCCACCGCTCACTGCTGTCTCTCCAAGATCAGGGTGAATGTATGGCATATGAGAAGGACATGAGTTTTGAGAGTGAGCGGGCAGAATGTTATGAACTGAATTGTGTTCCTCCAAAGTTCACATGTTGAGGCCCTAACCCCCAGCGTGACTGTATTTGGAGACAGGGTTGCTAAGGAGTTAATTAAGATTAAATGTCGTCTTAAAAAAGAATGAAGTTTTGCCATTTTCAACAACATGGATAGACTTGGAGGGTATGGTGCTTAGTGAAATAAGTTAGAGAAAGACAAATGTTGTATGATATCACCTACATGTGGAATCTAAAAAATAAAACACACTAGTGAAATAATAAAAAAAGAAACAGACTCAGTTACAAACAACAAACTAGTGGTTACCAGTGGCGGGGGTGGGGGGGAGATAAGATGGGGTAAGGGAGTAAGTAAGGGTACAGACTACTATGTACAAAATAAACAAGCTACAAGGATGTACTGTACAGCACAGGAAATATGGCCAATATTTTATAAGAAGTATAAATGGATTATAACCTTTAAAGATTGTGATTCACTACATTGTACACCTGGAACTTATATAACATTGTAAATCAAATATACCTCAATTTAAAAAAGGCAAAAAAAAAAAAAAAAAAAAAAAAAAAGACCCTAATCCAGTATCCTTATAAGGTTTCCTTATAAGAGGAAGAAAAACCAGGAGCATGAGCACACAGGGAAGAAGCTATATGAGGACACAGAAAGAAGCTGAATGCTAAAATACCCTCTTCCCTACTTCCCTAAAGTACTTATCAAAAGGGTATGAAATGATCTTTGAAATGTGTTCTAACATACTACAATGGCAGAAAATATCAGGCTAAACCATTTTATTTTATTCCATAATGATTTGTTCACTATTCTGCTTTCTTAAACTTTTTCTTCTAAGCTTCTATTATATAAAATGTTGATGGTCGTATCTTGAGAGAGAAGAGATACAAATAGAATTAAAATTATAATAAGTGTCTCTAGTGGGTATAAGAGTGTAAGAAAGGAAGGAAACATGCTGTTTTGAATAACAGATGGAATTTGTTGACACTCAAACCCATCATTTTAACATTTGAGGGGAACTACCAAAGACACATACGCTGAAAATAGGAAAAAAAAAAAAAAAAAAGCACACTACTAAATAGCACAACATTAAATTGTTTCATACAACATTTGTTTATGTCTACAAGGTGCAACAAATTATATTGGACTGTGTCCTCAAATTATAAATAAAATAAATTTGAGTTTGTGCATGTAGACATAAAATCTCCCTCTACTTGATTTATATTTATGTTTGTCTATATTTATTTACTTCCTCTTCACATTAAAACTATGATCTTTAAATTTTCTGTATTTATAATATATGAAGAATAATTTCATTCCATATCTCAGGTATGATTTATTTTTCTTCCTGCTTGGGGAAATGGGCTAATTCCCACAGATTATTCGGCATTATAGATGGTTTCATTACCTTTGTTTATTCCGATATTATTCAGTTGTCAACTTGATGGTGACTAAAAGACACAAGCTAGCAAAAAAAGAGTTTTTCATTTTGATATCAAAAAGTCATTAGGATTAACAAATTAATGTTTATCAAATTACCCTGAACACTCATGTGTATGTTTCTGCATTAGTACAAAGGATTATCTGGTAAGCCAAATTAACAGAAGTGAACAACATGGCAAAACAAGAATCATCTGCTTTTAGGAATTAGGTAATTTTATATAATTAATGGAAAGGAATAATAATTAGTGAATACATAATACTTACACAATAATCAGTTAACACTTTAAAAATAATTAACTTTCCTAATGACCATTTTCAACAAAATTAATGTAGCTTGCATGAGTAGCTGGTAACAACTAAAATACTAATAGCTCCTCATTACAGCACTGCCAGAGGGTGTAGAAAGAATACGGTGAGAGCAAACATTCATGTTTTTCATTAGTATACTCCTCACAGTTCTTTTGCTAAAAACTAATAATTCTCCTTCAGAAAATTTAGCTTTGGTAGAATTTAAGTGATAAAATATATATGCATACATTTATATCACATGTATATATGCTATAAATACATATCTCTATTTATAATTACTGTATTTAAATGTATTAATTTCAGAGGAAGTAATTTTTAAACTATCTCAGTATCATCTTTGACGCTTTCTCTTTCCTTCTTCTAATATTCAGTCATCTACCAATTTGTGTATTTTTTTCCCTTCTAGACCTACTTCAATTTTTCCATTCCACATGCTCCCAACACTACATGATGTCCTCTAGGTATCTTGCTTTGTTTTTAGCTCCTACATTTTATCTTATACATCATCAGCAATCTTGTTTTCCCCCTAAAACATAGTTTACAACTAGGTCTTAACCAACTGAAAAAGTATCAATGGTTCCCCATTGCTTGTAAGATAAAACCCCAACACTGCAGCCTGACATTCAGTCTGATCAAAGTCTAATTCAGCTTCCTTCTTAAATCTTACTTCACTCTTCTATTCCTGTTTTTTAAATAGTTCTTGCATGAATTAGGTGGCAACCCTTCTTTTCCTAAAGTTAATAATTCAGACATTCAATGGTAACATGATGATCAAAACTCAAAAGTATTCTAAGTTGCCAGCTATTGTAATGATCTTCCAAACTATGCTCAACTTTCTCATTAAGGTAAGTATTTCGAAAAATAATTAGTTACTAGTTAGCACCAGAAAGAGAACTAAGTCCTGGTCAAGGAAATAATAAGATAAAACCTTCCTGCTATGACTATACCTGCTTCTAAGTGCTCTTTGATTACTGCCAACTCTTTCCAGGATAGCGAGTATATGCTGTAAGAATTTGTCTTCTTTTTCTCATGCTTGACTTTTGGACATTTGCCTCAGGATCTTACCAGTTGGGTGGCCCTAGGTTTGCCCATCTTAGACTCTTCCATACTGCTCTTGGCAGAACATCTCGTGGGAGTCTTTTTGGAACAGGACATTTAGCTAAACTGTAAGGGGAAAAAAGGTATGTGAGAGACTAAGCCCACAATATTGTCTCAAATACTATTAAGGGGCATCACTGTAATAAGAAGGAGATCACATTAAGAGATGGGTCTCCTGAAAAGATGAACAGGGCACAAAGACAGAATGAATTAAACACTGTGTGGTGTTAAGTACAGGGAGACCTTAGATGTTATTTAGTCCAAATGCCTTATCTTGTAAACAAGGTCCAAAAGATATGGAGTGACTAGTATAGGGTTCTACAGTGAGTCAGTGAGTGTGATATAATTTAAAAATGAGCATTCTGACTGCTGCCTGATCCAGTTTTTCCACTAATCCACATCCTATATTAGGGGTCTCTAAAGTGGAGTGCATGCACCCCAAGATGTGAATAAACCAAACCATTGTACTAAGTGTAGAAAATGTTAGCATTTCTAATTGTATTTACTTTTTAAATTTAAAAGAATAAAAGAAATAAGTAATTAAGTTTTACAAGATTTTAATAGACAGGTTGACACTAGTCCCTTCAGTAGAGCAACATACATGTCAGATGTTCATGTCACCTACAGTATTCAGCTGACCTAAGGAAAGAGTGGAACATCTACATTTAGGAGAAATGGGACAGAGATTCCTTCATTTATACTTTGTTTTCATGTCACCTACAGTATTCAGCTGACCTAAGGAAAGAGTGGAACATCTACATTTAGGAGAAATGGGACAGAGATTCCTTCATTTATACTTCGTTTTCATTTTATTGATCTACATTTGCACCAGAAAGTGGATTTTTAGATTCCATTACTCAATTTTAACCAATAAGTGAACTTAAAAATTGTATTATCCAGTTTCAACTAAATTAAACCTACATAAAGTGGGCAAGTGGTTAGGATTACATTATTGCTAATCCTAGTATGAGAACCTCACTGACCACATTGCAAAATAAAATCAATGAAAGCCTAATCAGATCTGTCAAGATATCAACATAAAAATATTAAAATTATCAAAAAAATGATTAAAAATATGAACATATATCCACAGTCAGTAACAAATAATCTCACCCTAAATGTATATTTTGCATAGAGATATTGGTTAACGATAATGGTATTTGTAAATATATTAAATAAATGAATAAATAAATAGCTGCTATAGTCAAAAACTGCTCTAGTTAAGTAACTGGATATCAAATAACAATAGGCAAAAAACTGGAGATGATCCAAATGTTCATCAACAGAAGAATGGATAAGCAAATTGTGGTATATTTACACAATGGAATACTACTCTGCAATAAAAAAGAAGGAATTATGTATACAATCAACATTTGGAGCTAAATCTTTGAAATGCTTTGCTGATAACATGAAGCTAGATCAAAAGAAAAAAGAACATACCAACTGATTTCATTTGTATGTAGTTCAAGTTGAAATTCTATGGTGATAGAGATTAGAACAATTGCTAAGGGATGGGAAAGGAATGGAAAAGGACATGGGAGGTCTTTCTAGGATGATGAAAGTGTTCTGTGTCTGGTTTGGGGTATTGGTTATACAGCTGCATACACTTCATTAAAATTCATTAAGTGGTACATATGATGTCTCTCCATTTCACTGTGTACAAAGTTTGCCTCAAAAAATTCCGAAAACACACATTTAAAATAATAACATCAGGTGGAACTCACACTTTTATCTGAGGCTCCCATGTTCTAGATTTTTTTATATGATACTACAATTTTCATTTATATGACCACCTCTCCTCCTTATTGGGGGTGGATACTGTGACTCATTTATTCCTGATTTATTCTACCACACACAGAATATCCTTGGCACTAGCTCAAGGCAGGTGTTGTTGAACAAGTAAATGAAAGAGGCACTACATTTTATTTACAAGTTGTTTAATGTCCTTTTAATTAGTGAGCAGTTCCCCCACAATAACTTCATGAGGAAGCTTCTCATTGCTCCTAGAACAATAGTAAATAAATTTCTCCAAGTACCTGAAGGCATCTTGGACTTTGAATTGTCCAGCTTTGGGCCCAGTGGGTTTCTTACTACGTTGGGGCCTTACGTAAATCAGTTAACCTCTCTGAGCTCATTTTCTCATTGATGTAAATGACAATAACAACACCCAAGACAAAAGGCATTGAGGATTATAAGTGATACAGAAAAGCACTAACACACAGTATGACACATGTAATAAACATGTCATAAATGTTAGCTTTATTCCCACATTCTATAAGCAATGTGAGTGCATTTCTCCTGCAGTCATCAATATAATATGGTCAACTATTTCTCTCAACCTTTAAATGTGTGCAGATGGCCAGAGAGGTTCAGTAATTAACCTCTTGTTCCTGCATAATTTAGAGTCACCAAGCTACTTCTCTCCAGTCCTCTGTTTTTAATTTGGTGTGACTGGGTAAGTGGAAGTGTTAAGCTCCACACATTTTGTGGCTTGTGTGTCAAAAACCCTCTTTTAAACCCACTAGAAACTTCCTGCAGAGCAAACCAAAGCTCTTTCAGTATGTGACAACTGAATCCAACAACTCCTGGTAGAATTCAGTTTTATGAGACTGATAAATTACCTAAGAAGCTTCCCCCCTTCCACTTATTGTTTTACCACCCACCTCATCCCAAAATGTGGTGTGTCAGTTGTTTCCTGCTAACTGCCTCATAAGATATCCCATTTAAAAAATCAAAAACTGGTGGGAAGAAAACCAGCAGTCTATTCTGTTCTCTATGAATATCTTATTAAAAAAAAAAAAGAATAGGCAATGTTTTATTTGTAGCAATAAATCTGAACTCTAAACTTAAGAAAGGGAAGGTTTTTCTAGACTCACAAGCCATGAGCTATCACTGGAAATTCACAAGTCTATCTAACAAGTCCTAGTTTCCAATCTACTGGCATGTCACATTAAGCCTACAGATCACAGATATAATAAGCCCTGAAATTTTAACTTTCATGGAACTATATCTACCAACTCCTTTATATATGCAATACATTCAAATTTAATGTGTGTGGCTTCAAGAAGAAAACTTTGAAGCTGGAAACTAGTCTCTTGATATGAAAATATTTAGATTTTAGTACTTTAACATGGAATAGTTTTTCCTGAATCCTTCCATTCCTACCACATTTTCTAACTAAGTTAAATAAGGAAATAACTAACTTAATTAAATTAACTAATTTAAATAAGAAAAATGACCTTTATTTAACAAAGTGGTACTTTTACTGGACATGATGGAGGGAGATTCATGTAACCTCAGATGACTGCCAAGCCCACGGTATCCTCCTAAGGAAAGTGGCCAGAACTGGTCCTTTCCTGTATATGATGCTTTCAAATGTATATCGAGTGAAACCAACTTCAGTCCTTTGGCCACAACTGACTACAGCAATAATCAGTGTGCTAGTCAAAGACAACCACACTGGAGCAGGTCAAAAGTAAGGCCAACCATCTCTGAAGGACTTCATTCTGAAACTCTACCCAATAAACTTACCCCAAATTGAAAGATGATAAGCTAAGCCAATCAAATCCTCATATATTTAGAAACATAAATGTTAAATGAAAAAATGTCTCACATTCCTATTAGATCCTAGATAATACTGAGTTATGGTTTCAGTTCTCCAAAAAGGGTAGTATATGTCAATCTTAGAAGAACTTTCAACCCAATATTTCTGTATAAACTTAATAAGCTCCCTTTGCCAAGGCAATTCCTGTGTGCCTCTTTCTTGTGGTATTAAAGAATCTGACTGATAAAACAATACCAGTGCTGGGAATAATGTATTTATTTTTATGAGTATAACAGAATAATAAAATAAAATAAAGCCTTAGTATTGACATCATAGACCATATTTCTTACTTGCAGCTTTCCTTACCACTGGGAACATGTTTAAAGGGAACACAATTTGAAGGAACAAAAGGAATTAATTTAGCAAAGCAGTTGACTGTGAAAAATGTATCATTGAGAGACAAATACTAATTGCAAATAAATAAATGGCCTAGTTCATTGTACTAAACTCCCATTTTCCTCAGGCTGGGACTAGGTAAAAAGTAGAGCTTTGTTTTAAAATGAAAGGTTGGCAAATATCAAGTATGAAATGAAAATTCTCCCCAATTCAGACCACGAACCAATTCCAATCATTACTGACTTTCCACCAACAAAAGCAGATAACCAGAAATAAGGTAAACACAAAGGCTACCCAGCCAAAAATAAAGAAATACACCAAGTTGTAGCCAAATTTCTTAAATAAACTCTTAGAAAGCAACGTGGACTTAGTTTGGATCATATCAATAACTAAAGTGGATACTAATTAGATACAGAGGGCTTTTTATTTTAGCATAGCTAATCATTATTTCTCCCATAATTTTGCTTTCTCAATAATGTAAGCCCTGAGTGCAGTTTGCACAAATGTCTTATACTTTTCCGTAATATATGCTATCCTATTTATAATGCGAATCTAATTACATCTAGTCAAGAAAAGATTAATGATATTTTGCTATTTATAATTGGTTTTAGCAATTATATTTAGCAAGTCTTGTTACCATTCACTTTCTGTTAAAGGCATGTGGTTTCATATATTTCAATGAAACTAAGTATTTTCTCATCTTTAGTCTTGTCTTTCTGATTTTAGCCCTCATTTTTTTGCAATAATTTGAAGATGTGGATGTGTTTTGCTACTCCATCCATTATATTCCACCTTCTACATACCTGGCTTTGAAATGTTTTATGATACCTCTTCCTCCCGCTTTTCTTGCATGGTGACTCCAAACCAGACTCATCCTCCCTTTTTATGCCAACTTCCCTTCTAACGCCAATCACGACCCCACTTTGTCCTCCTTTCTGTTTGATCTTGTTCTAACTCTAACCCAGAAACTTGTGTATATGTTGGTTTTTAGTTGGAGGCATTGAATTGGTTTTGTGGAGATGATCTATTCAAATAGTTAACTGAACTAATTAGTCTTAGGTAGCAGAAAGGAGCCAAAGTTATCAGAAGTGAGTTAGGTATTAGAAGCCAAGGGTGAAAATCTTGATTTCCAAAAAGAATATTGTATTTAAATAGCTATCAGCTTTACTTGAGGTTAACAAAATGAATTAAAATACTCAAAGGCACCAACCTAGAATCTGGCGCACTATTAGATTGCAAATTCAAAAGCAACTTTAGGAAAGTTGGCCCACCTTTTTCAAAATGGCAGAACAAATATAGCTTGGCTGGTGAGCATAATTATTCTTCATCTACACACCACTTATCCAAGGGCAATTTAATTCAATCAGCCTCATCCAAACATTTACTAGGGGCTTCCCAGGTGGCGCAGTGGTTGAGAATCTGCCTGCCAATGCAGAGGACATGGGTTCGAGCCCTGGTCTGGGAAGATCCCACATGCCGCGGAGCGACTGGGCCCATGAGCCACAGCTACTGAGCCTGCGCGTCTGGAGCCTGTGCTCCGCAGCCAGAGAGGCTGCGATAGTGAGAGGCCCGCGCACCGCGATGAAGAGTGGCCCCTACTTGCCGCAACCAGAGAAAGCCCTCGCACAGAAACGAAGACCCAACAAAGCCATAAATAAATAAATAAATAAATAAATAAATAAAATTAAAAAAAAAAAAAAAAAAAAACATTTACTAGTATTCCGTAAGTGATGGTCATCCATGACAGATATTGTGAAAAATAGAACAATAATTTCAATATAAAAAGTATTCCTCCCTACACAAAAGGAGACAAAGGAAGGCCTGAAACTCCATCTTAGGTACTAAGCATTCTAGTGACTTTGCAACTTTAAATTAAACTATCCTTTTACGAAGGAGTAGACGATGGATTTTTTTTTTTAGACGATGGATTTTAAATCTAGGAAATGAAATGTATTCTAAACATGCATTCTGATAGCTCCCTGTAGTGAGAGATACAGAGAAATTTAACTTCAAAGTTTTTAAAGTGCAATGGACCTATTAGTCCTTGTACTCCACACAAATCATCTAAGAAAGAGGCTGTCTTTGGAAACTCTAAGGCCATGAAACAAAATAAAGCTAAACTTAAAGCATTTGCCCCTGAAATTCAGAGTTCAGGTTGCACTGGAATTTCATTATTCAAATGCAACCTTTCAGTAACATCAGATGAGGTTCTTTTTTTGGCTCAGGAGCTCAGGCTACAGTGATGGAAAATTGGAGGGTCATTCCTGGGTCTGATAACACCGATATCTGTGATTGGATTGGTTGGTTTGTATTCATGATTTATGAAACAATCTCTAAGTCAATATTTCTAGAATTCATAGAACCTTAGAGTGGAAAGGGACCAGAGGTGTCACCTGCAGATAGATGACTTAGTGATGGAAATGGAATCTCATGACTACTTAGAGGAGAGAGAGCATTAACACCGGTTTCTCTGCCTCTTGGAGCAGTGTTTTATTCCACTAAAGCAAATACAGAGAAAAAAGGTTGTCCACTTGGTCGTAGTTTTTGGTTCCTAGACCCTTTTACACACTAACACTGTTTTCCATGTCTCTAGGCTCTGCTGGAGTGTTATCTTTCAACGTTTTCTGTTGTAATTGCCATTTATCTAAGCAAAAGGATAATTTTAATTGACTCCTTTTTGGCTTGCATCTCAGCAGAAAATGTGAAATTTCAGCCCTAAGCTATTCTTTCAAATAATAAATACTTTATTTTTATTTGAACCAAAATTACATTTCTTAAGCATGTGCCAAATCATTGTTCCAAAACACTAAAATGTTACGTGTAGCCAAAAGGAAATACTTTTCTTTTTGTTATAAGAGACCTTATCTAAAGAGCAAAGGATTCGACTATCAATTCAACATTTTACAACACTCTTATTCTAAATGTTCTGAAAGTATGCTCTTATAATTTTAAGTGGAATGCATAACTCTCCTCAACAAATTAATTGATTATATATATATTGGCAAAAAAAAAAAAAAAATATATATATATATATATATAAATCAGGACACTATTTCAGTCACCAGGAATAACTCATTAAAATACAGCTGAGTGAAAAAATAGAGAGCCAACACACAAGAAAACCAAAGGAAATAGAACAATATGAAATCTAAGATTCATGTTAAGAGTTTCATTTCCATATAGAAGAAAAAAAAGTGAATACAGACTTCAGGATCTGAAAATCATAAAACAAAGTAAATTTGACTAAAGCACGAGAGATAGACTAACAAGAAACAAAAAGGAAGAGTCACCAGAAAACAAAAATATTTTTGACTAAGATTCTTACTTTTTGTCTGTGATACAAACTCTGATTTTCCGCTGCATGTCTGTTTAATTTTGTCATTTCTACATGGGAGTAAGAAATCAAATAAAGAGAGCAGAAATGTATCAAAAAAACTTCTCCTTAGCCAAATTTTAGGAAAGAAATTTCCAGGATCTGGAAATTGAGGGGAGGAATGCATAAATGGAATGGTAACAGGATTAAAAGAGGCCCAGTCAGCCTTTTTGATCATCTCCAGTAATGACTAATATCAGTCATGGCCGGACCTGCAAAGCTTCCAGCCCTGCTGGGTAACCATCTGAGTATTGAACTAAATGACCCTCCATGATTCTCAAATACTGTAGTAGATCAATTGCATTTTAACATTTGCACAGCTGGTTATTTGGTTAAATGTGGGCAATTCCCCAAGTCCTCATTTGATTTTGGAATGTATCTGTTCACTTAAAGCACAGTGTAATGTGCTGCCTTGGAGAGTGTATTTGAACCAGGGGAATTCATTCAGCAAATCTGTGTTCCCACAAGCAAAACATCCCTCCTGGAGAGACGGTGGAAGGCATTCCAGCTTCACTGGTCACAGCCCTAAATACATACTATCTGATAATGGTTATTTTTAAACAGAGATGCTGTTAAGATTAGTAAAAGAATCAAAAGCTAAAAAAAAAAAAAAAAAAAAGGTCCAGGTGGCAAAATTAGTCCCCAAATTATTTATGATCCACTATGCAATTTATCAAATGTTGCCTGAATTTTCCTATGTATAGTTAAAAAGCAACCCAAAGAATTTGGTCACAAAACACCAGAAAAATTGCCCACAGATTCTAAAATAATTTAGTAGGTCAAATATTGAAAACTGTTACTAATAAATGTTGTTATGGCATCTTAGGTTAATCAGAGAGCTCTTAAGTCTTTTTATTTAAAAAATGTATATTCTTTTTTCCTATTATATGGGGATTTATTTCAACCATCCAGTGAGGAAAACAAAAGCAATGTTCTTCCTTCCTCAGAAAGGAACATAGGTGACATTATTGGATCAATTTAATCCTAGCAGCCCTCCATAGCTGCTCCCAACAGGGGGCTTCAAGGCGTTTCTGCTGCTGTTGTTTAACCGTGAGCCCCCTGGTCCCAAGCCTCAGATTCTTTCCCCTAAAGCAGATTCTTCTTTCCAGTTGTTTTAGCTCCAGGAGAAAAATACTTGGATATTAAATTTGTTCAATTGCTTCTTATGGAAAGACTGCCTACATGATGTTTATACCCAACCTCTCTAAGTCTCAGTATCTCCCTCTGTGATGGGGAATGATTTCAAAATTTATCTCAAAAAGTTTTGTGAGAAATAAAAGAGTGATTCATGTAAAGTATATGGTACAGTATCCAGCAGTTAGAACTTGTACCATGGATGTTAGCTCTTATGATCAAGTGCCCTACTAAAAGACAAAGAGGCAAAGACAAATCTTAAAAGGAATTTGTAGCTTAATATTTAAGACAGAAAGAGAGCATGGGACAGAAAAAGAGGATACAGAATAATACCAAAAGGCAAAAGGCACTTTAATTCACTTCACTTTAATTCATGAAGTCATATCTGCTTCAAGCTCTAATTAGATGCTAAAAGGATGAAAATTGAATTGATTCTCTCCTCTGTTCCTTTTTTTTTCCTTTACAGAACATTCGATCTATTTCAAACAAGGGCTACAGAAATATTCCATTTCTGAACATAATGGAAATTAGTTAACACTATGATATTTTTATCTGTTTATATCTTGTGCACCTAAAACAGCACCTATAAAGAAGAAGTGGGAAGTGGTAGTCAAGAGTGGGCTTTGAGTAATGAAAAACCTTACAGATTTGACAAAGCTGTACCTAAAATATCTCCAAAAAACAATCTGACATGGATAGAGCTATGTGCATGCATGAGTCTTTTGTATTTTTAGATGCTTCAGAATTCATTATTTATTTAAAAAGTAAGTGAAAATAAGCATGTACATGGTTGCGTGAGTACAAAGTTAAGAAAAAATGGAAGTCAAAGCCTTCCCTAGAATCGTTCAGGTGTCAGCATTGCCATTTACACCTTCATGGACAGAATTAATTATTTGTTTTTCCAGTTGTTTCCTAGAAAATTCTTGAAATTAAAGTTTTGTTTCTTTTGCAAAGAGGTGAGGAAGGATCAGAATAGCAGGAACCGACCCCAAGGGGTTAATGAGGGTGGAAGAGAAGGAAGGGAGACAAGGCTAGGTAACTGGTACAGCTGGGGATCGTTAATGGCAATCAAGGGCCACTATAAACAAATCAGCAGGAAATAAGAGAGGCTCTCCATTTTCCTGGCCTAGTAGCAGGAACCATCTGGACAGAGGGAATTTGGCTTAAAGCTCTCATAAGGGAACTTGGCTTTTTTTTTAACCACTCCAGCATAGTAGGTCACTGAAGTAAATAAACTGAACCTGCTTGTGCTATAACAGATTAAATTACTATCACAAAATATGAAATCCACAATGGATATGACTAACTTAACACAATAATATAGGAAGAATTTTACAGTTGGGAAAAATGGGTATAGTTTTAAGAGTAGCCAGGGAAACTTAAAGAAAGGAGAGAAAAGAAGAAAAAAAGTTATTGGTTTATAATATATATATTCTATTCTCCAGAGTTTAAAAAAGAAATCATAGGTTGTATAATAGCATCCGAGTCAGCAGAACTGGTGAGCATGATCAAATCTGTTTGATCTCTAACATCTCTTAGGCAATCCTGGGTCAGGGAACTGCTAATGAGGATGGAAGTAAAGAACAATCTGGAAAAACAGCCTGAAAGGCTTTCCCTCCAACAAAAGGAATGGCTAGTCACAACAGAAAGAATGGCAACAGCCCAAGGATAGCTTTTTCCAAGACCTTTCCTTCTGTCTGTACATTTACAAATCTCCATCATCTCTGCCCTACTTCCAAATGTTTACTACATGCAGACCAGGCTCCAGATCTTTTTTACTTTTTAATTTTTTTTTAGCTTAGCATTCGCTTTACTGCCCTTTGTCTCCCTTTGTTTGTATGCGTAGGATGCAACATTTCACTGCCAAGGGGACAAATAGGCTCATCACCACAGGGTAAGGGAATTCTCCATCTATGAATCAGCAAGGTGAATTAGCTCTTTTTCTCCTGACTTCTTTCTCTTTTTCAGATGTCGACTCTGTAAGGCTGACCTTTCAAGTATTGAATCTAGTCAAAACATGGACTTCAGAAGTTAAACTAAAGAACTGATATAAACTCAAGTCGGCCCCTGTATTTAACATTACTTTGCATTTTTTGTTTTTGTTTCTGATGGTTATGAAAAAATGGATATTAAAAAGTCGCTATGAAATATACTCACTAGTGCTATCAGTTGGGTAATTTAATCCTAAGGGATACCCTAAAGATGTCTGGTCCCATGGAGTTGAGCTTAAACAGCCAAAAATGGCTGTTAGGCTTGCATCCAAGTTGTGGTCTCCATGTACAGCACTATATTGTATAGTTAAGAGGACCATGCAAGGCAGAATCTCTGTCCTACAATTTAGCAGCTCTGCATAACTAGCAAGCTGCATAACCTCTCTGAAATTCCATTTTCTCATCTGCAAAATGGAGAAAATGGTACCCACTCAGAGTGTTGCTGGAGGACTGAGCATTTTAATGTGAGGAAAGTCCTAAGCATGGCCCAGGCACAAAGAACAGGCTCTTTTGAGATAAATTAGTTCATTTTTTTTTTCTGGGAACTGCTTTTGAAAAATTTTATGACTTTCCTCCATTTTAGGCAGACTCATTTGTCTTGTTCCCAATTGTGAAATTATAAATGTTTTGCTGTGCATAGTTCTACCTCTCCTTTGTCATTATTTTTTGTCAAGTCCATTACATGCACACAATTCCCACAAATAAAAGCAGAAACAATTTCTTGGTTTTTGCTTTTCTCTCCTGGGCAGCAATTATAATTTGCTTGAAACATAGTTTAAGTCATCAAATACATTTCCCTATGGAGTCATTGCATACCACCTATCTAAATATTTTTTCTGCTGATTTATTTATTTATTCTTCGGAATAAAAATAAAGACAGTCATATGACAAAAAAATATAATTTACTTATCCAACAGTCTTACAAAATGTGTGTACATCTTCAGTACATTCACCCTTTATTTACAATGATGATTTCAAATATCATAGTGGTTTTAAACTAACTCTATGCCTTCTAAAATTCTTCGTTTGTATTTATACACAGGAGAGATTTCCATTAAGTACAGATTACACTTGAAGAAGGAAAAACTTAGTTATATGACCAGACATGGTGGAGTTATTCTTTCTTTCAATCGTTAAATTAATAAACATGTATGGAATACTTAGATGTGCCAAACTCTGCTAGGCACTGAGATACGACAGTGAAAAAAATGCCTTGCCCTCATGGGGCTTAAACTGTGGAGTGGAAGATAGGAAATACATAAATAAGATATGTGATGTGCTAGATTGTAATCAGTGCTAAGGAGATAGAGCAGGAAGAGAAAATATGAAGTGTAGAGATGGGAGGGTGAATTTTTAAACATTGACTTGGGTGGCTCACTGTAAAGGTAAATTTTGATGAAAAACCTGAAAGCACAGAAGAGCTTAACTCTACCAGTATCTGAAGGAGCAGCATTTCAAGGAGAAGGAACAGCAAGTGCCAAGTCCCTGAGTCAGGAGTATGCTTGGCTGTTTGCGGAAGAACAGAGAGGAGGAGCATGGCTAGCACGAAGAGAAGGAAGGGAGGAGAAGCAGAAGAAAATGACAGAGAAGTAGTGGTAGCTTAGGCAGGAAGGGCCCTATCTTTGTCTATTCTTTGAATCAGTAATAAAAATTTTCTAGAAAATAATTGGAATTTTATTATCCTGTAAAATATGCACCCCAGATTAAGATACCTTAAATAGAACTTTTTAAAGAAGGAATTAGTCTTCTGGCTAGTCACACCAAAACTCTTTATTTGCCTGCGTATTACCTACAGTGGGTCTTCTATATACATCATCCTTGATTTAATCTAAAGCTAAAAAAATATATTGGAGAAAATATGACCACTGAATCTTTTTTTTCCCTTTCTAAAACAAATCACAGGGTTAATCATTTGATAATTTACCTTTAAGTTAAAAATATGGTAGAGGTCAACAGAATCCATTAAAAAAAAGTGCGGGCCATAAAGCAATGGGTAAGAAGCTCTACGCATTAAAAAGAACGGTTTACACCCCATGGCTAAGGAATCTAAATCTATAATGCTCAGTGAAGAAGATTCCTTCAGAAACTCCTTGAATTCACTGTAGGGGAAAATCATTAACAGCAGAGTATTGACAGGTCTATAAAATGATCTAATTGCTTTACAAATTTAAGACAAAAAAATGCTCAAACTGAGGCATGAGAACTTTTAATGAAGTAAAGGTTTAAGTGCTGAACCTCTGTTACAGAGTGGGGCATTGTTAGAAGGGTCAAATTCAGCTGACATCAATTAGGCAACATGAAGAGGAGGACGCTAGATGCCCAAAGAGGAAATGACATTACCACCTGATGGGGAAGACAGATATTCCTTTAAAAATCACACTGAAATTTAGAACCAAAATGAAACTAAAGGCTTTCAGGATCATTTTTATCACTTCAAGTATAAATTTACTGAAATAAAATAGAAATCTTTAACTAGGGTATGTGAAACATATACAACTGTATTTACTTGCTAGTAAAGAGAAAAACATGTTTTTCCTTGATTATTTTGAATTGTTTAGCCATTTCTCTATTTTGTAGCCATTATGAAATTTACACTTCCCATATCTGATTGTTTTGCATCTCAAAAAAATTAGTGTCTATCAGTAGAAACACAATAATTTTGATTTGTGAATAATAATGCTGACCTCTGAAAAGGAAAAAATATACAGGAACCAGTTGGGAATTTTCTCTCCCCCTGCCTAGGAAGATAAAAATAGGATGAAAATAGGACACAATTTGGTTTCTGTAATTCTAACCCTTCCATTTCACGTGGATAAGAGAGCCATTGAATATCAGAAGGTACCTTAACACCCATCACCTCTAATATTACATTCTTCTTCCTGATCAGCACCTATCAGGATTAATATTTACCTGAGCTATTCAACCCAGATCAGTTTAAGATTTACTGTGAGCCAAGCCTAATGGGAATTTATCAGTTTGCTCAATGGTGGCAAACAAAATCTGGAGATGGTCTATTCTGCTCATGCAATTCCTGCCCTATGCTTGAAGGTAAGAGCCCTACTACTCACCACCATCACACAGCAGCCATCTCATCTATCTCTCAGCACTACCAACAGTGTGCTACCAATGTTTCCTCTGGATCTCAAGGTCCCAGAATTTCTTCCCAGAGTTCAAAGATGGATGGGAGGAAGAGAGGAAGATGAATAGTCTTAGGCAGAACTCCAGCCTGGGATTCTGATTGCTGCCAATCTGATCTTCACCTGATGAGCAAACCATCCTAATACCTTGAACGAGACTCACCTTGAATAGCTATGCTGGTCAAAATCTGGTAAAATTTGACCCCATTTCTCTTAGAACATGGCTTTTGACACCCTGTTAGGTGACGTTCTCCGGGACTTCTGTGTACTGCTCACATCTTCCCCTTTTGTTCATTTCCTTCCTGCCACACCCCACACAACACAGAGGTGGTTGCCCATATGTTACGCAGTTATTCTTTGGATATAGATGATGGTTATGAAATAATTCTTCCCCAAGTGCTAACATCTCTCTACAACAAGGATACTCTTATTTCCCACCTATTAAAGTTCTGTGTACAGTTTGATAAGGCTCTCCGATGTATTCATCCTAAGCAACTTAGAAAAACGGAAGTTATATTTTACTTACATTTGCCTCCACACTTCTGAAACTACCATAAAATACCAATAAAATGGAGATCCAGGAATATAGCTGGATCTATGGATCAGCCTTTAAAAGTAGCCTCAAATTTATGACTTTGTTAAATTTTGACAGTTATATGGTCTTGCCATGCTTAATATCAACTGACATTTGATACAAAATAAGTTATGATTCAATTAGTACATTTATTGCCCCAGTAAAACTAGAGAGGGATCTTGTTTTATAATTTATCAAATTATGCCACACTGATTAGGTATTATAACTTGTTTTCAGGTAACTTCATTCACCACCACCAACAACAAATATACAGAAAGATGCCATGAAAACTTTTGTCTAGGCTGATCTGCACAGAGTAGGAGTTTCCCTATAGTCACATCCTACCTAAACTTAATCCATTTGGGTCTTTTCTTCTATGAAGTCTAAGAAACTGGAGTTAGCAAAAAAGTCACTTCCAAGTAAATTAACCTTAAAGTGTGATAAATAACTGTCCTCTATCTATCTATCTATCTATCTATCTATCCACATACATATATATACATGACAAATTCTACTATTTCTATTATTCTGAGTGTAATATAATCTATTATAAATTCTATTATTTCTACACATACACTCTACCCCTGTAACTTCTGTATACAAAACTTCTTCTCACTACCAAAGCCATAGTTGTCTCTTTTTTGCAGCATGGCTCAATCCATGCTCTTAAAATGATTTCTCATAACATTTCTGATTAAAACTAACATCTTTTTTGTCATTTAAATTCACACTGATCTATCTCTAGCTTTCAATGCCTATCTCTCTTTTCTACTCTCTTGTAAACTCACAGCAGCCCACAATATCAACTTTCCCAGCATTCCTCCTTCCTCCCTGAAGATTTCCATAGTTAATAGAAAGAAGCTGGCACCCCCTTCTCCCCAACGACAACATAAAATCTTATAACTTCCCTTCTACCTTTTTTTCCAGATTTATACACATCAATTTTAAATGATTTTAAAATTAATTTTGCTTTAAAAAGAGCTAAGGCTTGCACATTTTACGTGTCAACTTATTTAATCTTCACAACCACTGTGTGAGGTAAGTACATTATTAGTCCCATTTTACAGGGGAAGAAACTGAGGCACATAGAAGAGAATTGCCAAATGTCACACATTAGTAAGTAGAAGAGCTGGGATTTGAACAGAGGCATAATGGCTCTTAACCGGGACACTAATCTGATCCTTTGTGCTCAATATTTGTCCTTTACTTTTATTTTTAAAGCTTATGCATCTCAGGTGTCTGTTCTAGTATACTAAAAACTCTACTGTTACAAGGACAATGCAGTTTAGTTCAAACTATATTTGAATTTTTTTAACATTTATTCATCTTTAGGAGCTGATGCTTTCAGAAGACTAATTTGGACAATGTCGTACAAAAATGCTAATACATAAGGAAAAAAGACAAGGAAGAGATGAGAGAAATATGATGAAGCAGTATAAATAATATATTTGCTGAGATTTTCTTTAGGAAATTCATCATCTCCTTTCAAAGTTGTCTACTGCCTCAAACCATTGCTGAAAGATTATATTAATATTCTAGTCCCTTCAGATGGATTACTTGCTTTGTCAGAGGTATTTGTGGTGGGTTTTGGCGAGTTGGACTAAAATATACCTCAAATGTTAAAATTTATTTACTTTTATATACATTATTTTACTTAATTATATCTCCCATGACCTCTTCATTTTTCCTGACTTGGAGTAAGTAAAAGTGACATAGATGGGGGAATGAATTTCTTAGGATAACTTTTAGAAAATGAAAGCAGTTCCTCATGATACACATACATCTTCCCTTTCCTAAGAACTAAATAACTATCTTAATCGGTAAGAAGGTTTAGGCTACCATTGCAGGAGCATCATTTTATGTGTCAGTTTCTGCTAAATAGTAATCAAGACAAAGAAATGAGAAAGGTTTGAGAGCCAGTGTCCATTCCCACACAGTGGTGTGTACAGTTCTATCTTTACCATGGCCTAACTTTTTAAGGAAAGATATGCACGGTTAAATTACCACAATTAAAAACTCTCTCTCTCTCTCTCTCTCACACACACACACACACACACATAAATATAAAAGAATCATTTTATTAATGGATTAATGTATATCCTTTTCTTTTATAAACTTTTAAATTAAGTAACAGCTAATAGAAAATAAGTAGGTGGTCGCTTATCTGGTATTATTTATTCCTATTTAAGGGGAAATGTGTTAGGTTTAACAGAACAAGTGCAGTTAAATGAATTATGAAAGTGAATTTACTTTGTATATATTGTACCCCCTTGGATTCCTATTATTTGAGGTTAAATTTTATACTTTTTAAATTGTTTTTATATTTCATACTTTTAAAGGCCCTGTTCCACTGAGTTTACAACAAAAACAATAACTTAAAGATTTTTACTGGTCAGCAAATAACAGCAGATGAAGTTCGAGCTTTATTAAGGAAAAAATCACCTCACTGATGCTATTCTTTATTCTGCAACCAATAATTTTACAATTAACAGGAAATAGGCCAGTTGTTTCTCCAGTATAGATTTTTTCATAGAAATTCTTGTGATGTGATTGCCAAGAATAGATTTCTACATCTGCTTAATGGTCACTGAAGAAATGATACATTTTCAAAGTAAACCAATCAATTTCTTCAGAAGCTCTCTAACTTTAATATAATAAAAACAGAACAAAACATAACAAAGTCTTCTGAAGTGCTTAAAGAATGTTGCAAAGTGTAAGTTTTACACCCATAACATTAATAAGAACCAAGTGCATCTCTAAACTGAGAAAAAGAGTCATTATTCTCTCTGAGCTTGCAACTAAATCACTAGATAGGCTATGCACCAAGCTTCATGACTGTGAGTTTTCCTTTCACAGAAACGGAATTACTCAGCACGTTTTTACCACCCAGCAACACAGATAGCCTGCAATTATGTTTAAGACAAATCCATATTGTGGAATCAAACAATCACTGCTGTATTAAAATTCTCAGGTAACCCAAAGATTGTCTTAACTCACAAAATCAATCAGATTGATGTTTGAAGTCCACAAAGAAGTCACTGTTGCTGTTCTTCAACTATTCCTTTGATTTTTTTTTTTTACTTCCTTCCCAAAAATCAGACCCTGATACTGGCAAGTTGAATTAAAAACCTGTCATAGAGACATCTGTAAATGATACTGTAACCAATGGCTATGGCCAGACCCCAAATTTAATTATGTGTGAAATGATAAATAAAACGGAAAAAGTTCCAGACTTAACTAACATGGTGAACATTAAATAGATTCAATGGATATTATATTTAGAAAGTCCCAACATTTAACAGGCATGCAACGCAAATGCAGTATTTTTCTTTGTATCACACACAACACTAGTCGTGAATGAGAGCATGCAACAATTGATTTAAAACCTTTCTGAACTGTGGGTGTATTTTTCTCCACACAAATACATCACTGATGATACTACACTGTTCCACTAATGAAGAGGCTAGGCCAGTGCCAGGCTAATAACATGAATCAGAAGACAATTCCTTGTCACCCACCAGAAACTGCTCATTTTGTTCCTCTGGGCTAAATACAAAAAAACTTTTTATGTCATTCAGATTTTTTTCCAGTTTGAGATATTTTCCAGGAGTCTATTTTTGTTCCTATGCTTGAGGAGTGGTGACTTATATTCTGGCCTTTAGTTAGAAATGTCTTTTAATGCCTGTGTAGATCACTGAGGCAAATTAGCAAAGATGGCAAATGCCAGCATTCCTCAAGTGGTGAGCCAGCTGCTGGAAAAAAATGTATTCAATGACACTCACTAATATTTGCAAGGTAATAATAAAGAGCAAAAGCTGTGGAGCCAGAGTGTCTGAGTTCAAGTTCCTGTACTGCTACTTTCTGTGTCTTTGGTCAAGTTACTTAACCTATCTGCACTTCAAGTGCCTCAATTGTAAAAAGAAGATAATTGTAAGGTTGTTATGAGAATTAAATGAGTTAATATGAGTATGTAAAACTCTTAAAAATATATACTAGTTATATTGTTATATCTCATAATTTACAGTTACTCAGAGGACGTTTTGACACTATAACTATGTTCTCTGTTCCCAGCAGAAAGTGTAGCTTCTTTATTTATGCCACTGGTTTTTAAACTTGACTGCATATTGGAATCACCTGGGCAATTTTTAGAAATACTCATAACTGGTATAGGCTACAGACTAGGCATAAAAATTTTCAAAAGTTTCCTAGGTTATTCTAAAGTACAGTCAACTTTAAGAACCACTGATCTATGCTTCTTTTTTTTTTAACATCTTTATTGGAGTATAATTGCTTCACAATGGTGTGTTAGTTTCTGCTTTATAACAAAGTGAATCAGCTATACAGATACATATATCCTCATATCTCCTCCCTCTTGCGTCTCCCTCCCACCCTCCCTATCCCACCCCTCTAGGTAGTCACAAAGCAGGGAGCTGATCTCCCTGTGCTGTGCAGCTGCTTCCCACTATGCTTCTTCTTACCTAGATGGGACACCTCTAAATAAAGAGTCAGAGTGAGGTTAAAGGTAGATATGCTAATTCCTAAAGTTCCCTATGGCCCATGATGGTTGTTCTTAATCTTTAGTGTACATGAGAATTATTGGGAGGACTCATTAAAATAAAGATTGCTAGCCACACCATAGAGTTTCTGAATCAGTAGGTCTGAGATAAGACCCAAGGGTTTGCATTTCTAACAAGTTCCCATGGAATTCTCATGTTGCTGGTCCAGTGATCAGGAGTTGTGGCAGATGAGCATATAGTAAGGACCATGCTGTTCACAACTTAAGTATGGCCTGTATTAGCCAGGGTTCTCCACAAAAACAGAATCAAAAATATATGTGTGTGTATGAAGAGAGAGAGGGGGGAGAGAGAGAGAGAGAGAGAGATTTTAAGGAATTGGCTCACACCATTGTGCAGGCTTGGTGAGTACAAAATCTGTAGGGTAGGCTGGCAGGCTGGAGACCTAGGGAAGTATTACAGTTTGAGTCCAAAGACAATCTGCTGGCAGAATCCTTTCTTGCTTGCTGGAAGTCAGTCTTTGTTCTATAAAAAGCCTTCAACTGATTGGTTCACACCTATATTTTGGAGGATAATCTGTTTGATCAAAGTCCACCAATTCAAATGTTAATATCCCCAAAACACCTTCAAAGATGCATCCAGAATAATGTTTGCCCAAATATCTGGACACCATGGCCCAGACAAGCTGACACACAAAATTAACCATACATGTTCTCATCTGTACACAAGTGTTGAATTCAATATGAAAAAGAAATAAACTGTCTTCTCCAAATTTCTTTATAATTGCAAGTTATCATGGAAAAAAGTTCAGATTAATCAGATAGTGATAGAAACAATAAGAAAAGTTGAATGATCCAAAGTGATTACGTTTGGCCATAAGAAGTGACAAAGGTCTCAGAGTATTTAGTGACCCAACAGGAAGAGCTTTCTAAATAAAATTTTGAGATGCTTATGAAAAGTAGACACAGGATTCACTCTGGATACAATTATGATGATGGCTCTTCCAAGCAACTCGTCTACATTGGTGACAGGGCTCCAGCACTGTTATAAACCCTCAAAGTTTCTCCTATTTTCTCCATCAAAACGTGTCCTGTGGTCTGATCCCAAATGTTCCTAATCTCAGCTGTAACTGTAATAACAAATCAAACTAGAGTGTTAATATGCCATGAAATGCAGAGATGATTTGCTGACATTGACGATCTTTATGTGGCTTAATAAACCAAACTCCTGCCAAAATTATTTTTCCAAAGAGCTGCAAATGCACAGCACAACTAAGCACATGAAGGAACTTATTTTTCACACTGGGGTCTATTGCAAGATTAGAATTAGTGGGAGAGCTTTTTCAAAATATATGCTGAGTCACTATGCACATAGGATAGAGTACGATGACCAGTGATGGGATTGTTCCAGATAATTCAAATAAAACCCCTTTCCCCCACCAGTGGTTCTCAATCCTAATTGTGTATTAAATCACCCTGTGAGCTTTATTATATACAGATGCCAGGGCTCCTCCCTAATCCAATTAAGAAAGAACATCTATGATGGCTAGGGAATCAGTGTGTTTTAACTGCTCCCCAGGTGATTCTAATATGCAGCCAAGGTTGAGAACCACTGCCTTATATTAAGAAGAAATTGTAAACCATGAAGTCACTGAGTTTGTAAGGAAAACTGACTACACTATTTACCATAAAATATATAAAACCTTATGGTATCAGTTTTACTGTGTATAGTTACAAACTTTATATTAACAGTCAACTGAACTTAGAAACAGCCTAGTATGGGAGGAAGTTTTGGGGAAAAACAAATAGAGATCTTAAGCACCTTCTAATTTCTCATTCTCTCAGCTTTATAATTTTCACACATTGAAAAATTCTTATCATTGAAAAATATCACTATGAGTACACCAGGTTCTTAGGCATAACAATAATTTTTCATATAAAATAATGATTAAAAATAGAGGGTTTTTCCCCCTAAGTGGGCTTCTTGTTTGCTAGTTTAACAGGCTTGAAAGACAAATGCCCTGCAACCATCCTGAAGTGTTCGTCTAACATTTGATCAAGTAGAGACCCTGTCCTAAATCAAATGAGGAATCACCACAGTTCTAACCCAGACAGAAGCTCAATAAGCGTTATTGATTGGCTGGTGGAGAATGAATTGTCTTAACTTGTTTAATTTCCAAGGTATTTTAAATATAAATTGTTTAATATATATATTTAAATAAGATGTATTTAAATACTTTGATTTTAGAAAAACAATGTAAATCTTCAGAAAACTTTTATACTACAAAAGTTTTTGTCAATCGCAAAGAGGTAACTTGGGAAAAGATCAAAGAACTAATGCATACAAAGAATAAGAAATATTGCAAACTATTATTTCCAAAATTTTTGGATTTCAGTTTTAAGAATATTTTAGGTATTGGGGAAAAAACATTAAGCTACTACAAATCCTTATTCAAAGGAGGCAATCTATAACTAAAATAATCCAAGTGTGAAATTGTGAGTGGAGCAGGCAGGTATCTTCATGGTCAGATTATAAAGGTAACTGCTATAATGCCATACTTTCCTCCTAAAATCCCAACAATTATGACTGAAATGAAAATGTTGTTAAGTATAGCTTTAAGCACTGATTACTTGAAGTAAATACTCCTGAGAAAACTAGTAATCCCAGTGAATTAAAGTAACTTTAACAGGCTATTAACTGAAAGCCCTTGGTGTGAAGAGCAAGATTAGCGGCTTCCAAACAGCATCAAAGTCCCTGTTTGTCTACTTTTCAGAAATTGAAATAATGAGTCTCATTTACACCTTTTCAGCATCATTCTCTCTATCTGAAAGGATGCAAATAACACTGTAGAGCTATGGAATGTTGGAACCACTTACAATTGATGTATTTGAACATAATTTTATAGCTGAAAAATTTGAAAATCTAATATATTTTCACATAACCTTAAATGTAGAAATAGAAATAGAAAATATTTACCAAGAAGAGTATACTCAAATGGAATTTGAGGGAAGACATTGGAGTAATTTGTTAATACTGAAACAAAAATTTTCAAAGACTTTACCAGTCTAATAAACTAGTCTACAATAAATGAGTATCACATTTAAATTATTTCAATTATTTTAAGATAACACATTTTATTAATATGAAATTCCCAAGTGAGTAATGCCGGTGATATTTTTAATGGTGCATTTTGTTGTATTCATTTTAATTTATTTAATTTTTCAGTAATGTTTCATTTTATTTGTAGTTGTGACATAACTAAAATAATTGCAATCATATTTGCAAAGAAAAAAGGTTTAATGAGATTTAAACATAATATTAATTTTGTATAATGTTAATGAGTGTGATATTTATTTAATTATATAATTTTATAATTATTTTAATTCAATTATTAAAATAATTATAAATAATTATATTACAATATTAATGATATTGTGCATAATTAAATGCAAATATTAAATATTTTAAATGCATAAAACGGAAGTATTTTACCATATTATATGTATATTATTTGTAAAAGTCAGTTTTGGTAGCAATACTCAGTTTAATACTACTTCTGTCCTAAACTTCCAAAACAAGTTTTTTGTTTCATTTTTTAAATGGTTAAGAAATGTTTTATTCAATCATTACATTCACATAGATCTCTTTAGAAGTAAAACTAAACTCTTATAGAAAATATACTTTAATTAGATCTTATATTTTAAAGATATATACTGAAATGGTAATTATATTTGAGCACATAGTATATAAATAAAACATGAATTATTATGAGCCAAACAAAGGTTTTCAATTTTAAGTCTCTGCTACTATAGTCACAATTTCAGTCAGTGAAAATATATACAAACTTCTGTAAGGGATAATTCCCCACTATTGTTTAATAGCCATTGATATGCTATGCATTTTCTGCATAGTGCTGGCCTCACTAACAGCTCAAGCTAAGATATCTTTGAAAGGATGAGAAATGCCACTAATCAGGCAAATCTTCCTGGATCATCAATTTTGTTGCAAGATTTGGGAGGCACAGAGTCAGAAAAGAAATTATTAAACTAGTATATAATTTAAAACATTGTTTTTATATTAAAACAAACACTGATATCATGGAGATAAGAATAAGTCCCCAGAATTTGTAGGATTAAACGGGAGACGTCAAACATATTTGATACAGATGCTTCAGGCTACACTTATGCCACCTGGGACACTCACCACTCTCCTCAGCTTCAAGGAGGACTTCGAGAAAAAGTTTGAGAAGTATGGCTGTAGTCCCTTCCTCTTGCTCATTGAACTGTCAACTACACCTCTTACCCTGCGTTATACAACCAAATTATTGCTTTTTTGTTTAAATTAATGTATTATGATCCCAGCACTTTAATATACATTTAAAGAGATACTCAAGGATAAAACACAGTCATTGAGGAAAGAAAGAAAGCATAGTAATTTTTGCAGCATATAGGATTCAATAAGCATATAGGACAGACGTATAGAAAATAATACATTTTAGTAAACCTCACAACATTTCACACAAGAAATATAATAATTACTAAGCACATATGGGAAAAGGAGAGAGGCCTGAGCATTAAAGTGAGGAGCAGACGCTGCTCTAAGACAAGAGACTTACTTTTGTTCTTAAAAGAATTGGATAGGGCTTCCCTGGTGGCGCAGTGGTTGAGAGTCTGCCTGCCAATGCAGGGGACACGGGTTCGAGCCCTGATCTGGGAGGATCCCACATGCCGCGGAGCAACTAGGCCCTTGAGTCACAACTACTGAGCCTTCGCGTCTGGAGCCTGTGCTCCGCAACAAGAGAGGCCGCGATAGTGAGAAGCCTGCGCACCGCGATGAAGAGTGGCCCCTGCTGGCCGCAACTGGAGAAAGCCCTCGCACAGAAACAAAGACCCAACACAGCCAAAAATAAATAAATAAATAATTTTTTTTAAAAAAAAGAATTGGATAGAGAAGAAGGGGGCAGACATCCACATTTGGAGGAACACCCTGAGTAAAATCATATCACTGGCAATAATCAGGATCTGAGAAACATTATAAAGAAAGAAATGGGGGCTTCCCTGGTGGCACAGTGGTTAGGAATCCACGTGCCAGTGCAGGGGACACGGGTTTGATCCCTGGTCTGGGAGGATCCCACGTGCTGTGGAGCAACTAAGCCCACGCACCACAACTACTGAAACCCGCACATGCTAGAGCCTGTGTACCAGAACTAGTGAGCCCACACACCACAACTACTGAAGTCTGCACACTCTAGGGCCCGTGTGCCGCAACTACTGAGCCCACGTGCTGCAACTACTGAAGTTGGCGTGCCTAGACCCCGTGCTCTGCAACGAGAAGCCACCACAATGAGAAGCCCACGCACCGCAATGAAGAGTAGCCCCCGCTCACCGCAACTAGAGAAAGCCCGCATGCAGCAATGAACACCAAATGCAGCCAAAAATAAATTAAAATTTTTTTTAAATAATAATACGTTTAACTGTACATAATAACAAAATAAATAATAAAATAAAATAAAATAAAGAAGTGATCAGTCATGAAAGATTGGATAAGAGTGAAGATGACAATTAAAGATTTCTAAGTACCAAACGTGAGAAAAAAGGAAAACAATGCCAAGGTAAGTCTGAGGGGAAATTTCACGAGAGAAAAGCTTGAGTTTGGGTTTGAATATGTTGAATTTTCAGTCATTGGGGGGACAGCAAGAAGAAAATGAAGGGTGATATTAACACTTGACCAACATGAGAAGTGACAAGGGAAGATCACCATTACCATTTCTGCTACTGAGAAAAGCACAATCACTAATTTTTTTTTTTTTTTAATCACAGCCTCTCTTCTTTCTATATGAAACACAGAGCAATGGATATTCTCAGTGAAGGTTTCAGTGGAATCCCTAAGACTCCACAATTTGCAGTATCACTGAGGAATGAAGTTCAACTCAGGGACACTGAGTCAAGCCTGCTTCCACAGCTTTTCTTATAGGCTCACTTTCCTACACTCAACAAAAGTTTTTCTAACTCTTCCAAGAGTCTTCCAACTCATTAACTTGAACTTTACTCCAAGGATGCTAGAAAACTGCATGTCTGGTGAAGGGGCCTGGGATACTATGGTAAAGAGTAAGTAAGTGACCCAATCACCCTTGCATCCTTTCACTCTCTGGAAAGATGGCAGGGTGCAAGCCTCCTACCAGGAGATGAGCCAAATGACCACAGAGTTTCTTACATTTGGCAACCTGATGTCTTCTAGAAATATAATGTAACCCAAGTAACTACCAGGCCCAGGTGATCCAGGCTCAGCTCAGACTTACAGTCAAAGAAACATAATACTGTCGTCCCTTGTTCCAGGACACCACCCCCGCAATACCAAAATGGTGCAGTATTTGCAGATAACATATGCATATCCGCCCATATACTTTAAATCATCTCTATATTACTTCTAATACCCAATACACTGTAAATAATACGTAAATAGTTGTAAGTACAATGTAAATGCTATGTAAATAGTTGTCAGTGCACAGCAAATTCAAGTTTTGCTTTTGGGGACTTTCAGGAATTATTTTTTTTTTCGAGTGTTTTCCATGGTTGAATCCTCAGATACAGAACATTGGATACAGAGGGCCAACTGTTGAGTAACTGGAAGGAATTAAAAGATATTCAAATCATTTAAAGATGTCCTTTATAAAATAGCAACAGGATGGAAACAGACTTTAAAAACTACAAATCATCTTAAATATCCATTTTCCCCACTTTTATAACTCTTAACAGTCCCACCACATGGATAGAGCAACTCCTAAAAATCTTCCTCTCTGATACTCTCAACTCCCAACCGAGCACCCGACTGAGCCCCACCATCCTGCGAGTGTCTTTGCCTTTCCTTCCTCTCTCACTCTCCTCCAGCCGCTGTTCTTGTCTTCTCTTCCCAAAGTAAATACTCCATCCTCCCTTTTTTATTTTTTGGTGTTTTTTTTTTTTTCTGTTTTATTTTAACGGCCCAAAGCAGCATCAAAGTAACATAAGAACTGAAAGAATTTTCCTTGGAGGCCAGAGGCAAAGAGAAAAGAGGGGACAAAAGTGGGGAGGGGTAAGCATTCATACATTACCATTTTTTGTTCCCATCACATGTGAATACTTAGTTTCCAAATAATTTACTTATCATGTTTTATTGTATTCTCAAACTCCAGGCTCTTCAGAAGACAATTGGAATTCTCGGGAGGTCTGCAGATCATTCTTTTTTAGGACCCCTTGGGCTTTTGGAATCAGTGGGAAACAATAAAAATCTCCATAGTTGAGTCACAGGACAGAGACCTCCAGAGTCCTCTAACCTTGGAGACACAAATGTCCTCAATGCTTCCCTGGCACCTGAGATGAAATGCTGGGACCCAGGGCAGTGCTAGGTGCTCACGGATGGATCTACGGCTCTGCATTGCCCCTCAACAGGAGGCAAGGGTGGGATTTCTGTCTACCCCAAGATCTAGTAAGCTGACATTTCCATGTTGCTTCTTTTTCTCACAGACTGTGTTTTGTCCTATTTTGAATTTAATGAGTAAGGAGAGGGACTTCCCTGGCGGTCCAGTGGTCAACATCACCTTCCAATGCAGCGGGTGTGGGTTCAATCCCTGGTTGGGGAGTTAGATCCCACATGCCTCGTGGCCAAAAAACAAAAATGTAAAACAGAAGCAATATTGTAACAAATTCAATAAAGACTTTAAAAATGGTCCACATCAAGAAAAAAAATGAGTAAGGAGAAGTTAATGACTAATCAAATTTTATTTAACTTTTTAAGTGTTAGAGTATTACCAAGAAAGAAAAAAACCTATAAAAACATAGAATATGCTCCTTTTTTATCTAAAGCGTCCAAGGAATTTTAAGTTACTGGTGGTAAACATCTAGTGAAGTAGAAATTTTTTATATTAACTACTAGTTTCAATTACCTAAAGTATAAAAATACATAAATATCCTTTGGCACATAGTGGGACCTTAATAAATATTCATAAACTAATCATTCTCCTTCAAGAGACTAAGTTATTGACAGTGGTTGCAGATAATAGTCTCTTTACCAGAAAACTAAGATATTTCTTTTTTCTGAAAAACAAAAGAATTTTAAGCAAATTTGCCCTTAAGGAATCTAATTTCAGGTAGTTTATTTGAATCATGTCCTCTACGATAATTGCACACATTTTAATAATTACTATAAATGTATCAGGGAGTGCTACATTCTTAATCTTCATTTACAGAATGAGAAATCACAGTATTTGAGTTTGAAGGAATAGGGGTTGTAACTATGGTAGAATACGTACTTCCTACTCAACCTGTCCAGCTCTAATTCAATTATGTGATATGTAACTATCCATTACACCCACTTAACTGTTTATTCAGCTGAGCAAAGAGACATCAACCTAAGTAGCACCAAGTGGTTTCAGATTTTACCTAAGTGCAAGATCGCTTTATACACATTATAGAATTATAATTGCATAGTAGATAACAATTATGTGAAAGGGATGAAAATCATCCAGAATGAATGAACTCTTATTTAAAGTACATTATGTACCACTTAAGAAAAAGGCTGAATACTTTAACTGGGATGAAAGAAAATTTGAAATAAAGTTCCTTAATTTGGGATAGCTCTTCTGTGGATGCCTATGTTTAATAGCATTATAAAATATCACTTCTAAGACACCATTATATTTGCAGACAGCATATTCTTAGGTCACAGAGTTATGATTCGTATATATCAAGTCACTTAGCACTGCTGGCAAGTGTTGCCAGCCTGAAATATAAAACAGAGAGGATAATAAAACTTTAACAAGCAGCAATAAAACTAATGAAATATAATCTCAAACATACTACTCTAATTCATCCAGAGAGGAAACACAATCACCCAATCCTGAGGATGAGGAAATGAAGCCAGGTCCATAAAAACACATATTCATCATAGTAACATGGGTCATTTTAGAGTTAGAACTAAAGAGAATTCAAGCTGGTTATAGCAGTGTAATTATCATGGCCAAATAGATGAGGATGACAGGATGAAGCAGCAGTTCACAAATGCTTATTTTGGCTCCATATTTAAAGCTATGGAAATGAAAATATTGATGTTATTTTTAATAGGGATAATCTCTCATGCTGAGGACAGAGAAATTTCATGACAGACTGAGCAGCACTTAATAAGTTAGTTCTGACTTCCAAGATTAATATGTAAGTGGGTCACAAGTTTATTTACATATGGTTTGTATGTGCCTATAATAACCATGCAATAAAGTCCAAAATAACTTCAGGTCGATGTTTATTACTGTGTCCCTTGAGGTTGTAATTTGACAATTGTGTGTTTCCCCTCCTTATTCCTTGTCTTTCTTGTCTGCTTTTGAAAACTCAGAATTCCAAATTTAAGAGTAAGGTAGGAGAGAGGAGGAGAGAGAAAGGAAGACAAAAGGAAGAGTGAAAAAGAGAAAAGCGAGGAGGGGAAGGAGGTAAGGGGGAAGGTGCAATTTGTTACATGAGTCCTTTCTCTGTAGCTTTGATGTTCTGCACACAAAAGTGATTTAAGTCAGCCAGCTAAATAACAGAGAATGGACTTATCCAGAGATGAAATCAGAGAGACAAGCTTTCCTTTTCTTTTAATAGACAACCTCTATGATTGTGCATATAGTATAGTTTACACATCCAAATAAATCAGTAAAGAGAAATGGGTCAATAGTTGTTCATTCTCAGAAGCATCCACAAGACAACTAGGAGTTCTGTGCTTAGTTTCCCACTGTGGAAGATTTAGGGAAAAATTAGAGGCATTCATATCAATGATTGACTTCTATTATCCAAGGAGGCTGAGGAAACACATAATGGCAAGTGGGGTCAAACAATGAATAAGACAGGATATGGGATAATATGAGTAGAAATAAAGAGCAAGATGGTATACAGAGGTTATATAAAAGTTTGGAATTTCTGTTAATCAAAGGGCAACCTAAATGGACTAGCAGGAATTTTTTCCTAACAGAATGAACTCACAAACAGATTATCTGCCCCAGGCCGAATTGACTGAAGCATTTTAAGCAACTCAAACTAATAAGGTGCTTGAAATACAACAAGGGGAAAAAATGTGTCACATGAAAAACGTATGAATATAGGAATGAATTTTTCTTTTTTAAACCTAGGTTTTATCAGAGTAGAAAACAGAATATAAGGTTTAACTCTAATATAAATAATCACATTCATCTTACTTGCTTTCTGTTGTCTCATATTTCTTTTTAAAATAAGGGTACTCCTACCCATTGGTTTTATTTCAGTTTGGTTGATAGGCGTGCTAATGTTGGCCTCAAAATTGTCCCCTTTCAAAAGACTGTTTCTCACCTGTCTTGAAATTTTAATATCTAGGTAATATATTTTCCATCTTTAAAATTATAATTATTTATTTTATTACTTACCTCTGAGGGGTGTCCTGAGAATAATACAAGAGGAAAAGAGAAAAAAAAAAAAAAACACTTTACAGTAATGAAATAAATGAGGTTTGGAAGAGTTATAGATTGACAAAAAGTTAGCACTACTATTTTACTACTCAATATAAATGGATAATCATTCTTTTTACTAAAAATAGAACGAAAACAACAATGCCTTTAACATCTACCTGTTTTCACTGATTAATAATAATTCTATCAGTCTACGGTGGGAGAGGGAGAATTCTCAATATAAAGAGCATATACTGATAATATTTTTAATATTAAAAATGTTCTGTGAAATAGGAAAACCGAGTTAGGTCACGTTCATGTTTTAATGGAAAATTTGAGTTGTTAGGTTATACAGTTTGAAAACGATTTTTTTTTTTTGAACTTGCTTTCATTGTAAGGCATTCGTGTAGCGCCATCGTGTGGTTAACCAAGCACATACCAGTTTATTTGAAGTAGTGTGAAAGTCCCAAAAGAGAAAGAATGTGCTATTTGTTTGGGTCCATGCTGATAAACTTCATCTTCTCAAAAAGAGCCTAGAAAGAGTAAACTGTAATAAATTCATACCATAAATCTAAGCCCAAGCACTTATTTACCAGCGGGCTTGGTTAGTGTGTGCTTGAATTCAGAATGAAATCGACATTAGCTGAGAAGACCACAGGGAGCTAATAATATTTCCCATTTCAGAACTGTTCAATATTCTGGGTATCATATGTTAAAACAGCAGACGTGAAGCTGACCAAAGCGCCTTCTTTAATGTTACCCCATAGCCAGATCTTCTTCTAAAAGACCTATCAACTGTTCAAAATTGTGTTCTTTATGTAATTATTTCCAAAATCACAAGTTACAGTTAAAATGATAATTTATAACCATAGTTCCTTTTTTATCTCACTAAAAAATATCTGGGGACAGGAATAGACAAGTTTGCCCCATATTATTTGCACATATGGGGCAAATCAGAGCAATTTAAATTGGAAATATTAAACACACAGCATGATATTGTACTTTTCTCACATCATTTGCATTTATTTTCAAAAGTACAAAATCAAACATTAGCTCCAACTCTCTTCTAGTTAATTTTCAATATCATCTCTAATACTGAGGGATGGGTATAATCATTCAAATCATGATCACAATGAGATTATTTTAACAAATTTATATTTTACAAGTTAAAATTTTTCTTCCAAGGTCAGAACATGGAAATCAAAAACACAAGTTGGTAAGGGACTGATTCTGGATTGAAATACAAAAGTTCTTTCAAAGCCTTTAAAATTCTTTTTCAGAAAAAACACATTACAAAAATTTTAACATAGCAAAGACCACAGAGAAATGCAATTCTGTTAATGACTCTTTCACTTTAGAAAGTATTAAATGAGCTGGTGAAATGTTTGCCTTCAATTGATAGCATAAAGAGAGAGAAATAGGGTCATTTCATTTAAACTCTGTTGTCTTTATATATTGTTTTAAGAAATGCCAACTACTTTCAAACATATTATTTCAGATTATAAAATTTAAATATGCCAATTAGTTTTGCAAGACAAAATCCTAGTTTACTTTCTTCTTTTCCCTTCTCTGTAAAACACCAACCACAAGAGGTGAGGTAGATTAAGAGATACAAACTTCCAGTTGCAAAATAAATGAGTTATGGGTATGAAATGTACAGTGTGGGGAATATGATCAATAACTATGTAATATCTGTGTGGTGACATACTTTTAAAAAGCACCTATCACAAGTTTCTTATTAGATTGAAAACATATAAAACTATCAACAGATATAAAATCAGAAATAGCATAGCTATGAATTGAAATCTTTGGTCTTAAGCTGTCACTAATTCTATAATTTCCTTCCATTTAACATAGTGTCATTCTACAACACATTAATGAGTTTATAATAGTTCATATAAAATAAGTTTGTTCGGTGAAATTTAGTAGGAAAAAAAAGGATATCTGTATATGAGAGAAAAGAAAAAAATGACCTAGTAAGTAAATATCCTAATGAAGAAAGAGAAAAAAGAAATGTGTTGAGTAGAGATAGAGATTATCTAACCCAAAGATAAGATCAGCACTATTATTTTGGTTATGAGTGTCTATTATGGAAAGCAAAACAAACCCAATAAATAGGCATAATAAAACAAATAGAATGCCTAGAGAAATACTGAACACTCTTAAAGGACTTAATAATTAAGGAAGGTGGAACCACATTAGGACCAGTCCACAAATTTCTTAACTGCTTGACAAAAAAATTTAATTCAGCCACCATGTGTTTTGATACAATAGATGTATCATGGGCAGCTGCCAATGGTAGGGCTACAAATGGAAAGTCTCCCGCATCTTCAACCTTCGTGAAAGGGAATGGCTTCCAGTAGATTTGGCTATGGTGTAATATCAAGGAAGGAGTATCGGTCAGCTTTATAGATAAATGTCTGTTGTCTTAAGGACAAGGAAGAATGGAGGCAATCTTTAGTCAACATTCTTTTGACTGCAAGTAACTGAAACTCATTTGAGATGGCTGAAGCAAAGAAGGGCATCTGTTATATGGATATAAGTGTACAGTGCTAGTCAAAGAGTGATCCAAAGAACACGATGGGATTAGTTATAGAATATGAGATTAAGCACTTAGAAAGCTATGTAGCATTTGATAGAGTAATTTTTTTGTCTACTGATTCTGTAATAAAATCTGTATTAGTTTTCTGTGGCCACAGTGACAAATTACCATAAACTTGGTGGCTTAAAACAACAGAGATTTATTCTCTTATGGTTCTGGAGACTACTCCAGCCATCCTCTTTAAAAGGAGGGCCTTGAGCTGGTGAAGCATCTTTGCCAGCATAAGCAGAGAGCAGGAAGTGCTTGAGAGTTTACAACCACTACTGCCTCCCAAGGTGGCTGCAAGCCAATGAATGATTGGTAAGGGAATATGAAAGCCCAGCAACTTTGCCTTGAGTCAGGACAAACAGTGCATTGTAACTTACATTCTAAAATCCCCTGCTGGATCAAGCTGTCACCACCCTTGCTTGAAATAGCACCTTTGCTGCTTACCTTCCCTCACTCCCTTACCAGTTTATCTGGGAGCACTTCCTTAATAAATTACTTGCATATGAATTACTTGTTTAAGGTCTCCTTATATTGAAGAAACTGACCTATCACAAAGAGTATTTCACAGACAACTTATTTAATGTCCCCTTAGATTGGAGAACCCAACCTAAGACAAAAGCTATCTCATACATAGAGTAAGACAAGCATCTTTAACGAGGACTGAAGAACCAGAATCAGATCATCCAGCTCTCTCCTCTGGGCCTGTGAAGCCTTGTGAACTATTCCCTCTGCTTCTCGCTGCATGTCTATTTTATTTTTGTTTCTGCACGCATCCATCTCTGCTTTACTGTACTTGACCATAACTTTCCATCTAACTTTTGGGTCTCGATTTGTAATTTCTTTCCACTTAATAAAGTAACTTTCCACAATTTCTTCATAAATTTTCCAATACTTTTATATAGAAGTTTATTTCAATGAACTTTAATAGAAAAGAAGTATCACTCCACAGCTCTAAAGATTACAAAACTCTGAAGAAGATTTTAAGATTCACCTCTGTTAGAAGATTCCTCTCTTTTAAGAGAAGAGATGCATGGTATGTACAAAAACCACCCAAGCTCAGGCTACAGCAGTTATCTGGAGGAAAACATGATGAGCCTCATTCTTGGGCCTTGGAGAACAAACTGAGAGAAACCTTGAGAGGGAGACATATCCTGAACCAACAATGTACTTGTCTTTGAATACAGAAAAGGCTTAAATGTGACATAGAAAAGGTTATTAACAATTAAACCATTTACTGAAGAATAAAACCTTGATTTGGCCATTCGTAGTTTTATTGGTTAGAATAATTTAAGATAACTTTTTTACTAATTATGATTAAAAACAATATTACTGTTATTATTTTTAAAAAGATAGCTAACATTTACTCAATTCCTGTTATATACCAAGCACTGTATTTAAATCTCTACGTGTAAAAGCTCATTTACTTGTCACAATGATATTTTGATATGTATATTATCCCCTTTTCAAAGATTTCAAAACTGAAGCTCAAAAGGTAGTAACTCACTCACAGTCATACAGCTAGTAACCTGGAAGGCGAACCTAGACCTTTGTTACCAAAGCCCAAGTCATTTCTGCCCTACCATACCATCTTAACCTATCTTATTCTGTGTCAACAACTCTCTCCCTTTGTGTGTCTATCAGTGATCCTGTTTCTAAGTCAGTGCTTGTTCTACAACATCAGCTGCCTCAACTTCACTGTCTCCTCTCTCAGAAGTCCCCTTCAAGGTGTTACAGTGTTAATGGAAGGGATCCATGAAGACTGTAAGGTATACCACATACGCACAGGTTCTATTGCATGCCCTATCCAGTTTCTCAGAACATGCACACATGTCCTCTGCATTGGTGGGGGGGAAACCCTCATCTGCTTCCATGGGAGAACTTTCAAACAAGCTTAAGTGTTCCTAACTCCAGAATGAATTTAATATAATTAGCCAATGCAGAAGAATACACAAAGTGATCCCCTCATTCCATTGTGATTATCTAATTTTAAAAAATTGACTGGTTATAACTGAAGCCACTGAATAATGTTAAAGAAGGGGAATAGGTCTTGATTGTTTTTGGTGAAAATGGAAAATTAAATATGGCTTTGTCCCACTGAAGCTTTATATAAGAGATTAATGCTTAAGAAAAGACAGTACAGTGGAAAACTACCACCTTATGGAAAGCCAGAAAAATAACAATATACACTTTAAACTATTAAGATTAACTAAGATACAGAAATTAATGAAAAAATATAAAACTTCATTATAATCTGCATGATATTTTATTATTTGTACTTCAGCGGGTTAATTTGAACCACATTTACAGATCCCTAAACACCATGCATCTGTCATTGACTACACATTCATGATTGTGTTAAATAATTAAAGCCTAATTCAGTACAGTGTGCCTGAAATAAATGTTTGACTCTGACTCAGGCACTGAGTTTGATTCTGAGGATACCCATATGAGGAATCCATGGGTCTTGTTCTCAAGAAGGGAGCTTACAATCTTGCTATAAAATAAATAAGTTCTTGTTCATTCAATGTATATATTGAATGAGAGAGAGATGGAAGGAGAGAAACATTCTCTTAGGAACTGGGGATCAAAGGTGAGGGAAAAAAAGATACCGTTTCTGCTTTAACCTTGTACACTAGTAAGGTAGTTGGACATTAATAAATAATCATTACAAATAGGTAAGGCTATGAAGTATATAATAGGAGAAACTGATCTATGATGATTAAGCTGAGATTTGATGGCAGAGTCAGGGCGAGCTAAATAAAGTGAAAGGAGGATGCTGGTGGATTTTTAGAGTAAAGGAATAACATGTGCTAAAGTCCTGTGAATAACCATTTGAGAAGGCATTTGAGTGAGTGACTTGAGAGCAAAGAATGGGGGCATAGCAAGTATGAGACTAGTCTGGTAATGTAGGCTGGACTGTGCAGAAAGTAGAATCCTAAGTTGAAAATGTTGATCTTCATCTAGGAGCCATGGAAGCCACTGAAGAGATTTCAATCAGAGAGTGGAAGCTAGATCACTGAGTAGAACAAATAAAAAGAGCAAGCATGTGGATAATGTAAACCAGAGAGCAAATGATTACAGCAGTACAAGAGCAAGGAGCTAATATCAACAAAAATATACAAAAGCATAAAAATGTTTGTTCAGAATACAGACAGAATGATTCATCCTTTCTAGAGTAAAACAGAAAGTCTTCACAGAAATAGCATTAAGTGTGAACTTGAACAGTGAATAGAAGTTTGGCAGGGGCGAGTGAGGGAATGATATTTTATGCAGAGAAAACAGCATGATCAAATCAGCGGAAGCTTAAAATGAAGCTTCTTGAGAGTAGAAACTCTTTTTGGTGCTTTTTCTCCCCTTCGGTCCTCAACACTTATCGTAATGCTTGTCATACACAAGTTGTTCAATCAATGAATGTGTTCAGAAAATAAACGCACCCAGAGTAGCTGAACTGTGCACTGCATAGAAGAAATTCAAGATAGAGAATGACAGTGGAAACACAGGCAAGAAGATGAGTTTGAATTTCCTCCTCTAGGTAGTAGGTAGTCAAAGACAGTATTAAGGAACAAAAATAACTTGATGGACCTTCATTTTCAAAATATAAATAATAAAAAAAAACAGTGAATCGAATACAAGGAGATTAGAAAGTTGAGGCAAAAAGACACCTAAGAGGTGAATGCATAACCCAAATGTATAACCAATGTGAGCCTAGGGCAGGAGAACTACAGTGGTAATTGAGAAGAGGTAAAAAAACCCCAAACTATTTTAGTGGTAGAATTGATGAGACTTGGTAACTAAATGAATAAATTATGAGGGGAGCAGGGGAGAAAGAAGTATGAGGTCACAAATGAATGAGGTTTTTAGAGAAAGTGCCTAAGTAAATGATGATCGTTTTATTTAAGGTAAAAGAACACAACAGGAAAAAAAGACTTGCAGGAATTAATAAAAGTGCAATTTAGGGCTCTATTTAATTTTGCAATGCCAGATATGTGTTGGGGATATGCTAAAGATACAGAATAAAAGCTCACCATAAGTTGGGGCCAGAGATAAATCTTTGGAAGCCATCTTTAAAGAGTTTGAACTCTCCAAATGGAATAAGCACAAAATGAGTAAACTCAGCAGCGCAGCAATTTACACTAAGTCACAGGAGATAAAAGGGGTTTTCTCTTGGAGCATCCATTTCACTCTATGGCAAAGAATTTCAAGCATTTGCCATGAAAAAAAATAATTAAAAACCTCACGGTAGATACTTCTTGCTGAAAGAATTTAGTTTTCAAGAAGAGGTTAAGGAAATGATTCCTGAAATATCTAGAAGAAGAAAAAAAAACATTAGGGAGAGAAGAATCTGAGGCAAATGAAAAAGTATCATATGTTGAGTTAACTAAGAAATTTTATGAATAGGAATGGCTAGTATCAATTTGTAGTTATTTTTTTAATGATACACTTAACTGACATCTGGTGCATTGAAGGGGTTCAAAACAGCCTCTCCAAAATGTGCCCCAAAACTTTTGCATGAGGATTATTTCGAGCTAAAGGCATTGAGACCCTGCAGATTCAAGAGAAACTTCTGCCCCTTCTTTAATTAAGTAGGAGAATTTAAATTGCTCTTTCCCAGATTAAGAGTTATGATCAGATATAAATTTTATCCAAGTGGCCCATATATATGGCAGGGCAAACATCTAATTATCCAACATCTGCTCTTCTACTTATCACCCTATGAATGACCTACTTGTCCTTGGAAGCCCCAGGCCCCTATCCCATTTCTTATCTCAGGGTGGCATATATACTTCACTTTACCTTTCTGTCTTTGAATCCCTCATATATGTGGGGTCTCTAACCCTCCCATGGATGTGAGACTCCTGTACATACAAAATAAAATTTGATTTTTCCTGTTATCATTTCTTATGTCAATTTAATTCTTAGACCAGCCAGAAAAACTTAGAAGCGTAGAGGAAAGGGTTTTTTTTTCCCTCCCCCGTAGCACCAAACCTTTAGTAACTCTGCTACACTTACAAATTCATTGTACCAGCTATGTTCAGGGAAATTTGGAAAAAAGAGTTCCTCTTCTATATCATCTGGTTGATACTGTCCTCACAGGTACGGGTGGTCCTAGAAGGATAATGTAATAGTATATAAAATGAACTACACCAGAAGCAGCAGGAACTCAAAGTCAGAGGTGACTAAGGAAAGCTTGAACACCCTCCCTAAGACCCACACATACCACACCCCCAGGTCCCAGAGAGATGGAGAGGGACTCATAGGACATGGGATGAGGTCCAAGCAAAATAATATAATACTAATAATTCCCAAAGGCAGACTACCTCATTTGACATCTTAGTCATACCTTTTATTAAATAAATGATGGTGGATATAATATTGACTAGAATATAAAATCTACCTGAATTAAGATAAAACTCAGAACTTCAAAGTGGTTTTGTGCTTAGGGTGAAAAACTTCAGGTTATGCTTCCAAAACCCCCCAAAGACACAAGTTCACTCTCCTATGCTGTCAGAGCCGATTTTCTAGTTTGCAAATCAACTAAAAGAGAAGACAGGAGATGCCATGAGAAATTATGACATCAACCACGGAAGATGAGATTTGGAAACATTCACATTGAAAAGATGACTTTACCAGAATTTCAAAAAAAAAAAAAAAAATTTTTTTTTTTTTCAGAGAAGCTGGAAAAGAATCCTGAGAGAGAAATGACACAAAATCCAAAACCTAAGAGTGCTTCAGATCTGATAGGAGGTCCTGGTCAACAGGGTCAAATTTGGTAAAAACATCTTCGAGAATTATAATTAAGACTTTCAGTTTGGCAAATGGGAGGTCAATGGTGGTTTGCACAAGAGAAGTTTTAGTGGAATAGCTGAGTTGGGTGGTGAGTTACCTTGTAAACATAAGATTTTTTTTAAATGAGCAAGAGAATCTGGATTACTCTCCTGAGAAGTTTAGCAGTGATGAAGGGAAGGAGAAAAACAGGTAACAGCCAAGAGATAAGACTTGATTAAAGGTCTTTTTCAGAACGGAGAAATCATGAATAAGCTTGTAGACTAGGAAAAATAGGCAGAAGAAAATTACTGATTAAGAATGCAAGGAATGTGGGGCTTCCCTGGTGGCGCGGTGGTTGAGAATCTGCCTGCCAATGCAGGGGACACGGGTTCGAGCCCTGGTCTGGGAAGATCCCACATGCCGCGGAGCAGCTGGGCCCGTGAGCCACAACTACTGAGCCTGTGCGTCTGGAGCCTGTGCTCCGCAACAAGAGAGGCCGTGATGGTGAGAGGCCCGCGCACCGCGATGAAGTGTGGCCCCCGCTCAACGCAACTAGAGAAAGCCCTCACACAGAAACGAAGACCCAACACAGCCAAAAATAAATAAATAAATTTAAAGAATGCAAGGAATGCAGTTTTTGGTGGCACAGGGTACCCACAAAGTGGAGGAAATAGGAAAGGAGCACATTGGACAGGATGAATCCTGGGCAGGAGAAACGCTGCTTTCCCTCTGCATTGGGAAGAAAGGGATGAGAGAGGGTGGAAAGCTAGGTAGGCTGAGAAGACTGTGGGGTCTCTGTCTTCTCAGGGAATTTAGATGTTAGGTGAGGGCTGAAGGTGCAGTGTTGAGCTCAGGCATGAAGAGATAATAAAAGTCTGTTAAATTTATGGCAAAGGGGATAAACTGGAGAGAAGTGAAAGAATTAGTGAGTACGTTGTGAAGGCACTAGCTGGCACTGAATGACTTTAAAGTAGCTAATTATATGTTATGTGAATTTTACTTCAAATTTAAAAAAAGTAGTGAGAAACAGTGAAAGTCTGAAAAGCAGGCAGTCAAGGTTAGTATGAGACAATAAGAAAAGAAGTAGGATGCTCAAAGAACATGAGGTGTTCTGCTAAATGTGTTACAGTTCTGTTTTGACTTTGCTGACTTGACACAAAATTGACTGAAATATGAGTTTATCTTCAAAGGTAGAAAGAGAGAAAAAGCAGTATCATAGGCAAAAATAGAAAATATACAAAAGGAAAAAATGTAGTTGGATATTGGGCATTTAAGTCAGGAGGGGGGAAAAAAAGTCTGTTAAATGTAAATAACTGGAGGGTTTTTGTGTGTGTGTGTGAATGAGTAGAATTCATTTGAATTATTCCCAAGGATGTCAAAGTAATGATGAAACACTCTTTTTGTAAGAGTATTTGAAAAATAATGACATGTGCAGGTTGATATAAAAGTTGAGGATTTCCTCTGAGACAGTTCCGGCAAGATTTGTGGATGTGGGCTGTTCAACAGTAATATGAGTCATGTGTTTTGCCTGGGACATGAAATTCCAAGAATGAGGAGGAAAATAGGGTGCATCTTTGCATGTCAATATCTTCCTTAAATTGGTAATATCTCTTTAGAGTACAATGCCTTTTACCCTAAATCATCTTGTTTGCATTTGAGTAAGGATGGCTCATTCTTGCTTCTTTCTGGACAGAACACAAACACAGAAGTCTTCAATGTTTCCCTTCATCTCCTGCAAATGTTCTGCTATAAACACTCAGCTCCAAAAAACTTCTTTGTCAAGATATTCTCTCTTCTAGACAAGATGATGGTGAAGCATGATATAGCTAATCTCAGCATGCTACAAAAGTACTTACTAAAGCTCACACACCTCATTCTTTTTACCTTATTCCTTGTTCTCCCTTTAACCTTCATTGGTGCAATGATTTTAATGAGCCTAGCTTTTTCAAGTATCCATGGAGTCATTGGTATTTTAGGAGGTAGGGAGGCTGTCTAGAAGCAGCTGTGGATTCAAAAAGATTAAATAGTGTTTTCCCTGTACATAAATGTTTGCAACCTAGTTGGAAAGGAAGTAAAGCAAGTACATATAAACAAGAGAATTTATTTATTTATTCAAAAAAATGTTTTGCTTACCAAATGCCAGGCACTAGGGTACAGGTAATGTCCCTCCTTTCATAAAAATTATAGTCTATGGGAGGACATTGTAAATAAATAGTATACACGGAAGTATATACAAATGCGGTTAAGTGCTACAAGGGAGAATGGATGGATTGATTTGGGAAAATCTGAATAAAGATGAGGAGGACTCTCATAGCGAAATGAAAAACATAATAAGCAAAAGCAAAAGAAAGACAAATGATTAAATGGTACCTGTGAAGGGCCACAAAATAAATGACCTGATGAGGTAGAGATGATGGTTGGGGACAGTAGGAGGGGAAAAGGTTATGAAGGATCTTGGGAACCCTCCAGAGAACTTAAACATAAAGCAATTACTGGCCAGGGAAGTAGTCTGTTTTAAAATGAGATTAACAATAGGACTAGCCCTTTTTGTCTATAATAAGGATTTACTCTTTGTCCTCTGACAGGAGAATTTTGCAGGTGAGGAAGAAGGTAGAAGTCAGGAAAAGGAACTGAGGACGTGTAGCAATTTGTCACATCTGTCCCTCATTACCATGGGTTTTATTTATGCACTAAACTGAAAGCATGAGTGGAGAGAAAGTGGATGCAAAGTGCTACTTTAAAATCTAAGTTATTAAGAACACAAAAGAAAAGCATTTAATCATATTATTAAATTTGGCCAACTCATAATAAGTATTTTGTGCTTCTTTTCTCAGCCCTAAGATACACTTTATATGTGGTACATTTATCATGAAATATTTCTTAAATTTGAAGTATTACTGAGTAGTCTCATGAATGCAGAGTAATAGAAAGTCACTAGAAAAATTTTGAAATATACGTTCTTTTCCTGACTTAACCTCAACATGGCCAAGAGACCACTTTTCTAAATCTAATAGACTGATGCTTTCCAGTTTCCAGTCAAGCATGTAGGTAATAATAAAGCAGATTTAAAAACTACTATCAAAAACACAGCTTTATTAATTAAACTGATTTTTTTCCTTATTTGAGTTATTTAGCATCTCTCATTCTACCCACCCAAAGAGGCCTTATATCTGTTTTTAATAAAAGGGATTTTAAAAATTAAAAAGCAGAAGAACAAAGCATTGAATAATAACTGCCTATATAATGGACTAGGTCATGGAAAATAATTTTTATTTGAATAAATCTATGGTCTACAAGTGAGGGCTAGCTTGAATATGAAATTCTAGAGTCTTCCTTCTACTTTCTAAACCACGCAATCAGCTATCTGAAAATTATATAGAAGAACCACAATATATCAATGTTCTAAAGTAATTCCTGCAGGAAGCAACATTAGAGGAACTGCATCTAATTGAATTATGCTAGTTAATTATTTCCTAGGTTCCTTACCTTCCCCCTCATATAATTTACAAGAGAGTCAGAATCTATTTCTTTTATTAAATGAACATTAACACGAGTGCTTAGTGGATTAGTATTTCTATTCTTGCACCATAATGAATCTGAATGTATGTTCTAATGGTATTGGTGAAAATTGTGATGGTGTAGACACATAGCATTAAATACATCTTTCAAGCTTTTCAAATTTTACCCTTTTTCTAAATCTGGCACTGTCAAACAAAGGGACAGATTTGAGCCACTTTTGATCAAGTGGAAGGTACAGTCTCTTCTTCAGCACAAAAATGGAACCAGGTAAAACAAAACAGCCTGTTACCATTTTCAAGAAAGGCCTGAGACAAAATTGGAATGTATCAGTGAATAAAGTTGGATCTGTAGAAATCACTCCTTTCAAACCTATTTGTGGACTTTCACATGGCAAGTTTCTGGTCCTGTAAGACTTTCAACCATTGCGGTGCCATGATTTTAATAAATTCTATGAATTCAGCCAAACTTCCTCTAATAATAACAATAATAAAAATAACAATAACAAATGGTTATATATCTCTTATTATGGGCAATTTAACCTTCACATCAACCCAATAAGCTAGGCACAATTATTATCCCATTGTACAGATGAGGAAACAGACACAGAGACAATAAGTAACTTACCCAAGTTCACACAGCTAGTTAGTGATGGAACTGGCATTTAAACCAAATAGTATGACTCCAGAATTCATGCTCATAATACTAACATGATATTCCTCTCAGTCTCTCTGTTCTTTCAAATTTTAACACCAATTTAATACGAATTTTAGACATATAATAAATGTAATGGGATAAATGGTGCTCCACCCAGCCGAAAAAGGTACAGCCATGTCTTAATCCCCCAAACCTATGGATGTTACTTTACTTGGAAAAAAGGTCTTTGCAGATGTAATTAAATTAAAGATATTGAGATGAGGAGATTACCCTGGCTTACCCTGATGGGCCCTAAATCCGTCCTTGAAAGAGACAGATGCACAGAGGAAAAGATATACACAGAGGAGAAAGCAGTGTAAAGATGGAGACAGATTGGAGTGATATGGTCACAAGCCAAGAAAGCCAAGGAATGCTGACAGCCACCAGAAGTTGGAAGAGGTAAGGAGTGGATTCTCTTCTAGAGCCCCCAGAGAAAGCACAGCCCTGCCAGATTTCGAACTTCTGGCCTCTACAACTGAGAGAATAAATTTCTGCTGTTTCAGGCCACCAACTTTGTGGTAATTTGTTACAGCAGCCTCCAGAAAAGAATACAATAAATAATGAGTTGGCTTTGGATGACTACACTGGAAACACATTTTGACAAACTGTTGAGGGTGATGTTCTGGAGCCAGCTCGGGCAGGCTGGCAAGAGTCGATTTTTGAGTATTGAAGAATATTGCAAACTGGTTGTTACACTGCTACCAATCAGGGGTCCCCTCACCCCCCAAAGTCACTTTGCCATTTCACCACTACCTCTACTTTAAGCAGTCTTGGGAGCTAAGGTGGTTCACTCTTAGCCTGGGTCTCCAGTCTCTTCAGTTCTCACTCACTGCAGCTAGTAGCCTCTAGACTCTAACAACAGGAAATGTCTTCCTTTCATTAGGAAAGGCATCTTATGTCCTATAGCTAGTTTTAATTATTATTGATAGTATGTATAGAGATAGGAAGAGGTGTGGATAAAGCAAGATAGGAATATGAGGATTTTTATAATAATAGACCTATTATAAAAGCTAGTTAAGGGACTTCCCTGGTGGCGCAGTGGTTAAGAATCTGCCTGCCAATGCAGGGGACAGCGGTTCGAGCCCTGGTCCGGGAAGATCCCACACGCTGCAGAGCAACTAAGCCCATGTGCCGCAACTACTGAGCCTGCACTCTAGAGCCTGCGAGCCACAACTACTGAAGCCCGCACACCTAGAGCCCGTGCTCCAAACAAGAGAAGCCACTGCAATGAGAAGCCCACGCACCGCAATGAAGAGTAGCCCCCGCTCAACGCAACTAGAGAAGCCTGTGCGCAGCAACAAAGACCCAACGCAGCCAAAATTTTAAAAAAAGCTAGTTAAGCAGGGCATATTCAACACCCCACCACCACCATTTCTCTCTACCCATCTCATACAAATACTTCTACTCTAACATTAATTTTATATTTTTATAGAATAATTACTGAGATCAGATATTCTCAAGCCAAAAGACATTTTAAGTAAAAACTTGGGGGTATGGTGACTGCCTAAAACCTAAAAACATGACTCTACTGCCTGAATGGCTGTTGATTTACCCTATGCTTTTTCTTTCTAAATCAAAACTTTTACCTAATGCCTGGCTACAGAAAACCTTCTGTTATGAATTGAATTGTACTCTCCCAAAATTCATATGTTGAAGTCCTAACCCATGTTATCTCATAATGTGTCCTTATTTGGAGACAGGATCTTTACAGAAGTAATCAAGTTAAATGGGGTTGTTAGAGTGGGGCTTAATCCAATATGACTGTTGTCCTTCGAAGGAGGGGAAATTTGGAGACAGACATGTAAGAAGGGAGAAGATGTGAAGATACAGGGAGGAGATGGTCATCTACAAGCCAGGGAAAGAAGCCTAAAACAGATTCTCTCCTCATAGCCCTTAGCAGGAACCAAACCTGCCAACACTGCCATCTGGCTTTTTACTATCCACACCGGGCTGCTGAAAGCACTAGGGGCAGGGTGTACAATACCCACTCGGTGCAGTTCCTGGATAGTTTCTTCTATTCCTTATGTTCCCAGTTGGCATTTTCCTTCAGCACTGGTTTGATTGCTCTAACCCACCAATAGAGGTTTGCAGGGTTAGACCTTGTAGGATACCAATGTCCAATACTTTCTCTGGTTTTGGGCATTCTCATGGGGGAGAATGCCCAATTTTCATTAGTAAAGGGATCTTCCTGACTAACCATTTGCCCTTGGTAACCATCAATGGCACAGAGGGGGCTAGAAAACTTCTGAGGGAGACTGTGTATTAGAGTACATTCAGCTCCAGTGGCCCTCACCCGAAGGCAGTGCTGGCCTGCATCCTATACTCAGGCTATGGGAGGCACCCACCTCTAATAGGACTGTATCCCTGAGGCTGGAGCAGGCAGAGCATCAGGGATGGTAGAGGCAGGTGGGGCAGGTCTGAACTTTCCACAGGCTGACCAACACAGTGTTGGGTTACCAATCTATCTGTTTAGCTGTGGTCCTGACAGCAATGAAGTCAAACCACATTTGCTTCTGGGTTACTTTTACCAGACCCTTTACAGCCGATTAGGATAGCCTTTTGGCTTTCCGAGCTCCCTCTGTCTCTGGTCTTTCCCCTAGCCCGTACCCATTCTTGGAATTTGTATTTCCCCAGATTCCACTCCTTAGGGTCCTAATCAGGCTTTGTCACAAGGGCTGGGACCTTAATCCATGGCAGTTTGCACCCCCCTAGCTTTGCAAAACACACACTAAGGTTTCCAACTTCTTATCCTGCTCTCCCACCTTGTCTGCCACCCCTAAACTAGTAGAGCAGTGGACACCTGCACATCCTTCTCTAACCTTAGCTCTTCTTCCAACTTTCTAACCTGAGCTTCAGCCTCTAGTTGGGCATCGGGATTCAGTGACCTACCCACAGCAGAGGACGGCTCACTGGACAGCCATGTATTTCTTTTCTCTGCTGCAGTGCACTCTACACAGTTCCTCAAACAAGTGCACTAGACCAGCTGGTGTTTTCAAGGGCACCCGTGTACTCACATAGCAGTCCACAAGCATCTAACATACAGAACACTCCCACTACCCCACATGGAGGTCAATGGCCAATCCAGAATTCCCCCCAACAATGCCTCTCTCCCAGCACTCATTTCTTGGGTCTCCTGCCTAGCTTGTCAATTGCTAGTTAGAAACCTCAATAAGGAGGTTTCTAACTAGCAATAACTGGAGGGAGTTGTCCAGGTGAAATCTGAAACTGGCCCTGTACGTGGAGGGCAGGGAGACACCAAAGAAATTGGCAGGCCACTCCCGATTGGTAGGTGGGAGGTCTAACAAGCAGGGGTGGGAGGTTTAATAAGCAAGGGAACTTACTGCCTGGTTCGGGCAGCTGCAAGATAAGTGATTGCTGCACCCACCTGCCAAAATCTTAAGAGTGTCTGAAGAGGCCTCAACTGTGTTCAGTCATGTATACCTTCCAGATGGTCTCAACAACACATTGATCTCTCAAGGCTGCATTCTTGAAAATGGCTCCCACTGTGGGAACAGTGGAGAGTGTATATTCTAAGCACGGGGGAGGGGATGAGGAGTCTCCAATTGCCCAGGTCCAGCTCTCGGATCAAATGGGGGTCACGTCCTCTTGATTACCTCCTCCAACGCTATGTCACCATATATTGTATTTACAATAAAAACATCTGTAGGAAGTACAGATGTTTGTTTATTTTTCCTCAATTTTAGAGCATTCATGTTTAGTGGAGATTATCTAAAGTAATTTTGTTTCCGATTGCAGCTTAGTCAATGGCAGATTTGAGATATTCGTTCATATCTACATGCCAAAATCTTTAAAATCTGATTGTTGAGTTCCCAGTAAGTTTTTAAAAGTCACAATTTTGACAGCAATATAGTCTAGTTCATCTAGAAATCCATCTACATATACCTATGCAATATTACAGACAGTACTTGTTTATATTCCAAACTTCTGATATAACCAAATAAAACAATAAAATCAGAAAGTGTGATAATTTGCAAAAGAACTATGTAAGTTTTACCAAGACTTTCTAAACTTGTATAAAGATAAATTCAAGAGAAAATTTGATATTTCAATCCAAAAAGGGTTGTTTTTAGGACATTTTTAAGAGCCATAACAAGCACAGCATGAAACTCGTAGAAGAGTTTGCCTCAGCAGATCCACTGCCAAAGCAGTATTTTCTTAACAATGGAAGAAGATGATTTAGAAAAAAGAGTTATCTGCAAGATTATGTTTTACGCCAAAAATTTGGTTTGTTTTAGAACCATACACATTTTCAGACTTTAACTTTCTGTATGAAAAGTATACTTAAAATGAGTTTTTTTATACAACCATTATTTTTCATAAGGTATAAAAGGTATATTACATACTAGAATAAGTTGCTTTTCCTATGGTAGAAGGGGGAATTTTTGGTATGTTTTTAATAAAATCTTTTTATCAAAAACATGGCAAAATAAGACACTTTAAAAATGGGTTGTAGAAATATAGCTTTTACTGAATGACTTAAATAAGAACACTCCTGAAAAACAGCAGGAAATTTTATTTCATAGTGGGCATCTACAAGGGGTTGCCAGGACCTCTTCTTTGAGGTTGCCTGGACTCTCATCCCCATCCCACCCACCTTGCTTCATGGGAGATGCAGATTTCTGTGATGCATCTTAGAATCACCCGTAGGGTCTTAAAACTCTCTATTGCCCAGACTGCACACAAAACCAGTTAAAAGGGAATCCTGGGCTGAAGCCTGGAGGCTGAAGGCTGGAGTCTAGAGGCTGGGGGTAGGGGTGGAGGAGAGGAGGTGAGTGGTCAGTGTGTTTAAAGGTTCACAGGTGATTTCACTATGCAGCCAAATTTGAGAAGCGCTAGTTTAACGTAACCCCACTTTGCCTTCACACCATTGTTGATTGGTTTGGTATTGAGCACCTAACCCAGGCTGAGCCAATCAGATCTTTCCCTTGGAATTCTGAAACTGTGACTGAAAGGTAATAATGATTATCACTCTGCCATGTCTGAGCTGTATGTGACTTGAACATGTAAATTCAGAAGCAGTTGGCAGCCATGTTCCATAATGTAACTGAAGAATTGAAGACACCAGTAGGTAATGTTAGAGCAAAATGTAGTTGCTCAGAGAGAAACAGCGATGAGAAACAACACTGAGGAAATTTCCTTAGTTCACTACAGCAATCCAAGCTCCAGGAATAGTCTTTCATTCCTTGAATTCCATAAGTTAACCAAATACCTTTCAAAAAATTCTCTTTTTGCTTAAGCTAGTTCCAACTGAGTCTGTTATTCGCAACCAATTGGGTCCTAACTCGTTTATGTCAGTAACAGTGGAGCATTTAGTGTTAAGTATGGAGAGTCTGATTTTTGTTTAATATAAACAGCTTTCTAACAGTCAGAGCTGACTGTGGCAGACATGGAAGTGTGCTGTTTAGACCATGTTCAAGAGAACCTGCTACAGGGAACAGAGTTGACTGACAGCCCCATTCCTGGCAGAATGTTAGAAGATCATCATCCCTATCTACTTCTATAGAGGATTACTGATGACAGATTTCAGGGACACTTTGGGGTGTACACTCTCTAGCAGCTACTTGGCCAAGAGCTCCATCTCCAGGGCACGGAACATCATCTCCACACCAAGTTACAGTTGCCATCCTCACCTTGGATAAACTAGCTGAGCAGCCTCTTCTTCTTCCTGCCTCATTCTGTATTTTTCTATCTCTTATTCTTTCTGACTTTGTCTCTATGTCTCTCTTTTCTATAACTTTCCTTTCTCATTTCTTTAACTGTTTTCCCGTTTAATTTTTATCATTTTCCTCATTTCCTGCTTTGTTTTCTCAGACATACTCATCTTTTTATTTATCTCTATGTCTGCCTCTCTTTCTTGTTTTTTCTTCTGGCACTCTTTCCCTCTTTCTTTCCCTTTGTAATTTGTTCTTTCTTTCTGTCTCTCCTTTCTGTATGCTTGGCTCATCTTCCTTGGCTCAACCTAATTTTTTTCTCTTTCTGTATTTACCTGGTCTTTTCTTCTCTGTTTCTCTTTCTCTCTCCCTTTGTTCTTCCCTCACCTTTTCTTCTTTCACCTTTTTCTTTTAAATTTCTATTGCTACTTCATTATCTCTGTCTCTCTTTAATCTCTTTGTAGATCTCAACTTGTCACTGCCTACTTTTATTTAAGTGTCTACAGAAAAGCAGATATTTCTTTTTGTGTTTTTTTTCTCTATCTCTACCTTACCTTCTTCACCCAGTATCTTTTTGTATTCTTTGCTTCCTCTTTTTCCCCTCCTTTATTGTTTATTTTGTATCTTATCAAATGTTTCACTGACTCTGTTTTCGTATCCTTATCTTCTCTCATTTTCTCTTTTCTTCATTGTCTTTTTCTCTCCTACTGGCTTTGTTCACATACACATACATATCCCTATTCCTCTCTATCCTTTTCTCCTGTCCCTATTTCAAACTCATTTTTTTGCTTTATGTCTGTGTGCACGTGCTTGCACGCATGTGTGTGTGTGTGTACACATTCACATGCACACAGGAGACAAAAGAATGGGGAGAAGGGTGCATGAGGTTAGAGAGGTACCCAGAGCCTGGATCTGTGCTTGTTACTCTGGTTACCCAGGGGAATCATCTGATTTAGTTGTCTGGGATGGGGCCAGTGAATCTAATAAGCATTTGGGTTGAGATCCACTGGTTTAAGATGAAAGCCCTTGAAAGCTAGGATTAAATATATGTACTTCAAGCAATGACTGATAGGGAAACAAAAGAGGTTTTGAGGATTATAGTGAAATAAGATCTCTGTGTGACAGATCATCTGAAAACATTGTGGAGAACAGGACTTGGAAGCAGAGAAACTAATGGAAATTCATATCTATCTTATTGGGCCTAATTCAAAATAGCACCTTACTAGGTTTCCATTTGAAATCCATTTCTTTCTCCCCATAACCCCCTGCAAATGCTTATGTCTGTTGCAGCTCTTGCCAAACTTGCGTCCATATCTGAATTACTTCTCCATTTGTCTGCTATCCCCTAGACTGTGAATATATTGACAACAGGAGTAGGGTACTTTCTCCATTGTTTTCCTAGGACAGTATCTAGCCCAGAGTTCTAATTACAGTAGTTCCTTGGTATCCAGGGAAGACTGGCTCCAGAAGCTCCCCAAGGATACCAAAATCCAAGGATGCTCAAGTCTCTTATATAAAATGGTTGCATATTTGCATATAACCTATGCATACCTTCCTGTATACTTTAAATAACCTCTAGAGTACTTGTAGTACCTAATACAATGTAAATACTATGTAAATAGTTGCCAAGGTGTGGCAAATTCAAGTTTTGCTTTTTGGAGCTTTCTGGAATTATTTTTTCCTGAATATTTTCCATCCGTAGCTGATTGAATCTGCCTATGCAGAACCTACAGATACAGAGGGCCCACTGCATGTAAGTTTTCAGAATCATTATCATCATTTGCTTAATTGAATTAAATAATACACATTTGTCTCAAAACCATTAAGTTGATAATATTGTCAGCTAATACTCAATGAGATGGCAGGTTATATGTGGAGCTGGAGACAGAATTTGTTCACACCAACAATATAACATTTACTAAATGATGGGATAACTAGTAAGAATATAGGTACACTATAAAGTTTTGAATTTGGCCGTGGACTCTTGAGCCAGACATCCTGGGTTTGAATCTTACCCTGACAACTTGCTACATATACAAAGAAGTCTAAGACTGTGCTATTTTCTATACCTAGCTCTTAGTTTCTGTGGCTACCTTGTACATGCCAAGTTGGCTCATGAAGATATTCATCTCTGAAGGCTCCAGCCTCAGTCCCCGTGTACAATATGCTTTGTTTAATTACATTTTTATATTTATTACATTTATATTTATTATTTATATAAATAATTTATTATTATTTTATATTTATTATTTGTGAACTCCAGATAATGTTAGATCCTTCTTATGTCAGCTAGATATTGTCCCAATCTTCCTTCTCTTCAAACCAATTTAGAGAAACATCAGAGTTAAGCAAGTGGTTTTTCCATCTGGAGACTAGTTACAGAACGAGATTTCAGATTCCACCATTTGAAAGCTGAACAAGAAAGAGAATGTCTCACTAGTAAACTGCAAATTTTATCATATTATTTATCTCATAGAATTAGGGTTATTTTTGGAGAGGGCTTCTTGTGGGAAGTAGGTTAGCAAAAAATGAGTCTGTAAGTCCACTGGATGCTATTCTTATCCACAAGGCAATTACTAAACCATGGCAGGTCCAGACCACTGCAGAAGTGGTTGACTGTGGCTCAGGAAACACCTCACAGCCTCAGTGCTCTGCTACTTGTTTCAAACCTCTCTAAGCTCAGTTCCCCTCTCTTTCTGACCCTCTTAGCTTCACATATCTTGGTTCAATCTGCTTTGGTAATCTGGCCTTGCATTGTTTATATTAATATGTACCAGAAAGCCTCATAGGGTGCCTCCCATGTAACTGCCCCTCACCTTCACACTCTGTAAACATGAACACAAGATAGCCATGGGCTGGGACTGAACCCAAGCACATCACTGGATGAACCTCTGATCAATGCCTCTTCTACAGGAGAAGATCCAATTTTCAAATATAAGTTCTCTGTTAAAGCTTAAAGCCTTGTATAGCAAGTAACTCATGTGCAAGATTACTGTCAATTCAGTCTCATTTGTAAAAAACAAACTACTCCTATATAGGAGCAATGATTAAGTTTTATTGCTTCAATTTCTGAGGATGACCTAAAAAGGACCAGCTTTGTAACTCCAAGGAACAGGAGTTTGAGGTCTACCATGGGCCTAATTGGGTATTATCACTTCCTATTCAGTTGAACTTAGCTCATCAGACATTTTACTACCTTTGACTCCACACACACAGAGTAGGTGCTCGATGAATATTTGTTGCTGGACGAATTAGAAATTTATCACACTTGTCCCTAGAGGTTCCAGAGTCCCTGTCTTCTTCCAAGCTCATGTTATTAATAGCAATATCAAGACATCTGAAGTGAAATTACTTTAAATATCACAGTCTTCTTCTATACTGACCATAGAGATTAAAGGCCTAAGGGATTTCCAAAAGAAATAAAGGCAATTATTAAACATACAAAAAAAGTCTTCTCTCCAGCAATAATACCAGTTCCAGAATGAAAAGAAAATTGGAAATACTCTGTAAGACTCACATATGGTGACTGAGACTGCAAGTACGATTTCCAACAGGAGGATGAGGTGAATAACTCTGTTCTCACAAATGAACCATTATTTTCGCTAATATGTAACCCATCTCTGCAAATGGTAAGGTCTAGGGGAAGTCTGCAATGACCCTGTCACTTAGATTTTTTTCATGACTCAAAGCTCAAATAGCACCAAATATCCTGTTTGGCTTTCATGAAACCACTGTTCTCTACTACTCTTTAAAAGTAGGAATCTGTATATCTTGGCAAAGATCAAGATCAAAGATCTAGACCCCTTCTCTTTCTAAGTCATATGTAAGTGCATCTCAAAGATAGATATTGTTTATAAATGCGTCTCTGGAGCCTCTATAAAGATCACTGCATGTTGGAAAGTTTCTGTTTTTCATGGGAAATGTGAAATTGATCTCCATAGCTATCCTTGTATCTGGGCATAATTAAATGAGAATCAGAGAACTCCTCCCCAAAGAAAATTCATTTTTCCCTTTCTTCCTTTTTTAAAATTTTCATTTACTTTCAGTTTTACTACTTCCTTGCTTTTTTACACCACTGTAATTATCAATAGTTGCTTGCTGAAATTCATCAACCACAGTCCATGATGGTAATCAGGAGAGAAGCTACATCCAATAAGGTTATCTAGCACAATTTCTGGCACGTGTCAAACACTCAATACATGTTACTTTTGCTTTTCTTCCCTTTCTGAGCATCAGTCTACAACTCAACCATAACTATTAATCAAATATTTGAACTTTATCTGTCTTTCCTAAAAAACTACTGTGCTGCATGAAGAGTTGCATGTATATTTTTGTAATTTTATGTTCTGTTCAAAGACGCGATAGAAAAGAGATATTATTCATATAAATTTTTAAAATATCAGCAATTAATTATGTTTTACATGATGTAAAATACCTATAGTGGAAAAAGGTTTATTTTCTAAAACTGTCAGTGAAACATCTGCTACATACCTAATGTGAATGGTAGGTTTGAGAGGGATAAAACTGCCACCTGAAATGCATTACCAGCAAGTACCTAGCAATCTTACCTCCTTACTTTAAAGATATGATATTACAAAGACACAATGTTAACTGTGTCCCTCTGTGGTTATCCTCTCATTAAAATCTGTTCTAGTTTTCATAGTTCCTTTTGTTCTTCAACAATCACATTCTAGGGACTAACTCTGGCAACTGAAGTTTGATTCAGGGAAAACTATGAACGTCCACATTACTCATTCTCTCATTCATTCTTTTCATCCTTAGGTTCTGCCTTTTCTAATCTATAGCTTGTGTGACCCACACAACCAAATTTAAGGAAAGTACCCATCCCAGGTTTCCACACGCATTCGAACACAGTCTAGAATCTCATCCTCATAAAATCCAATTACTAAACAGCAAGATTCATGTGTTGCTCTCATGAAAATTTGTCCCACTTATTTTCTGATTCAGTAAAGCTACTGGTTCAAATGTGAAACCACGTGAAAGAAAGATGAAGTCTTAGCTGGTTCCCCTGAGGGATTGTTTCAGAATAAAGCTTTAAGGGCTTCCACTTGATTCATACTTAACAGGCCAATGTCTCTTCTGCCTTCATTAGGAAAAAACGAAAACAAAAAAGTATCTGCTCTGACCAATAGTGTCACCAGCAAAGCCCATTAACAATTTCTCGGAAATAAAAATAGAATCTGGGTAATAAAATAAAGTCTAACCTTTTTCTTTTCCTTTGTGCTTAAGTCTAGTTCCACTTGTTCACAGGGGGCCGCATGCTGAGGCCTCACACCTGGCCCTTCAGACCAGAGTTTCTCCTAAGAAACAACCGTGCCAACACCTTAGTTTACGCGCCGTGTGCAGAAGCACCAAGCAGGACCCTCAGTTCAAGATGGCGGCGGCGGGCCGTGCGCTGAGTGAGATTCTGCTCCTGGCACCGCGATCTGCAGCGTGAGCAGCACAGCTGTGCGGGCCCTGGGAGAACCCCACCCCCTCCTGCTGAGGTCCTTGTAAAGCAGCCCCGCCCACGGCCTGTCGGGAGAGCGTGTGCTGCGTGTGCTCTAGAGCGTGAGCTCCCACCTCTCCATTCTCTGATTAGAGACTAAAGCTTTCCGTTGCTTCTGAACCGAACTCAGCCTCCTTCTATTGGTTCAAGCTACACCAGGCAGAAGGTCCTTTATTGGGGACCGACTTGGGAGGGACTGGTAACAGTGGTATTTAGTCACGTGTACTTTCGTTTGGATTCCAGCAAAGGTTTAACTTCCTTGCCTTCCCACACACACACAAAAAAGATATTTAAACACTAGTTCATGATGATAAAATTAAATTTTACAAACATGAAAATGAAGAAATGTCATTTGTAGCAAAAAATTCAAATTAAAACTTTTTATAGGTTTCATTATTTAATTTCTAGACAGAACAGAAGAATTTTTTTAATGCGATTTGTATCACAAGAGAATCTTGTTTTCTTGAAAAAGGACCTTTTTAAAATTCCAGGTTAAAGTACCACGAAATAATCAAGGTCTGCACATCACAGGTAAAACCCTTCAGCTATTATTGAAACATAAGTATAATTACACACTGGAAAAAGATATTATCAGCAGAGAAAAGATGCCTTAAGTATTCTTTGTCTTCTTCCAAACTGATGGACACGAGTGAGCTCTAATATCATTATGTTTAGAAATGGCTTCATCCAGATCCAACTGTACACCATTAATGTTCACTTCCATACAGCCGTTATAAAAGGCATTCACTGGTGTGGCACTGAATGGAACATCTGAAAAAACAGAATATTAAAATATTAGCCCAGGATTAGCATCTTACTTGCTTATAGTTAGACGAATTATTCAGACTGCCCATTTCCAACCAAAATCTAATCCTAAAGGAAAAGTTAATAATGTAATTCTGTTCAATAAATTCATATTAAGTGACTCCTGTGTATATAAGGTATTGTGCTTGGCACTGAATTCAGCATAGCATGAGTTCCTCTGATTTCGTAAACAGTTCCAGCCAAAACTTAGGTAAAGAAACATACTTTAAAAAGAGTAGAAAATAGCGTATTCTTCCTTGTGATGTTCTACTTTATTATTTCCTCTTTAAATCTGAGCAATAGTTTAAGCATTATTAAGTCATTTTTTCAACTCAAAATTATAGTTACTTGGAAATCTTTATTAAATGCCACAATACATATATCTCTTTTATTTTTGCTGGAATTCTATATTTTCCAAAGAAATAGTGTCTTGCTGAGCATACAATAGCAGGTTGTGATAGGGAATTCACTTTTATGTTATGTTTGGTGTTCTGAAAAATAACAGTTTTAATAACACTTCAGTAAATAGGGCCTCTAGGCCTTTCTACACTTTCACTCTCCTTATCAAACTTAATACTTAGGCGACACCCTTGGATTCCTAAGAACTATGGTTCATCTTCAAAACATCCATCCCTCTACTTGCTTCCTCTTTTTTTGGCATCTCATCTCCATAAATTTTAATCCCAATGGATATTCTTCAGCCCTTATTCTTCCTCCTCAGTGTCTTATGCAAAAAATATATATATATACTTCAAATGTCCCACTTCTAACTTGCCAATGTAGTGAATAAGTCCATACTTTTCTATGGGCTCATAGCATTTTTTAAGAAAACCTTTCAAGTTTGACTGACTATCATAGGTTATACCACTATTATAAATATCCTCAGAATCATCTATTTCCCCTGATTTTTAATTCATAACATGCAATTTAACATGCCTATTTTGCATATCAATTAATAATTTACCCATCCCATAGTTCACACTCTCAATTTCCAGTTCTCCTCAATTTTTCCTCACTCCTTTTCTAAACACATCTTGCCTAAAGTCAGTTCTCAGTGCTGTTGCCAAAGTCCTGGAACCACTGAAATTCTGATATTTTCACTTCTTTTGAACTCTTTCATTGTTTGTTTGATTTCCTAAAATTGCATTCAACTAATTTGTGAATAAGGTAGTAGGTGGATTTCAATGCAGAATTCATTCATTTGAACTGTAATTATACTTCCTAATAATTAATCACATTAATGTAACTATGTATCTATATCTATCCATGGATCTATCTATCTATAGATCTATTTATAACTTTTGCAGCCTATTTACTTCTTTTTTCTTTTTGTATATCTCGGCCATGCCGCATGGCTGGCAGGATTTCAGTTCTCCGACCAGGGACTGAACCCAGGCCATGGCAACGAAAGCACAGAATCCTAACCACTGGACCGCCAAGGAATTTTCCTACAGCCTATTTACTTATATTCCCCCAAAACCCAGATAAAATTTCCATATATGGGAAATGAACACACTGAGCAGTTAAAGTAACTTAATGAAGGTTACCAGAAGTCTAGACATCAAACTCAGAATTCTCCCCGTGAGAATAACATGCAAATGGTATTTGAAAATGCTTCTAAAAAACTTTCTGCCTCAATTTTGTTGTCATTTAAAGAAAAATGTTGATGGCAATTTTATGTTTTCCAATATTAACTATTTTTCCTCCAGTTTTCCCCATCTTGGTAAATGGAATCTTCACCCATGCAACTGCTCATGCCAAATACCTAAGAGCTTCTTTCAATCATTAATTTCAATTAACTTTGTTTCTCACATACATCTCCAATCTATTCACTGTATATTATCTCCACTGCCATCACCCTAGTCCAGCAGCTTCCCCAGCTTCCTCATCTGCAAAATGGAGATAACAATAGTACCTACCTCACAGGACTACTTTAAATATCAAATGGGTTGATACAATTGAAGCACTCTGAACAATGCCCAGACTGTTTATTACGCACTAAATATGCACGATGGCAGTATCGTTTTCACTACTGTTACTATTACTGCTTCTCCATCTGAACTACTTCAGTAGCCCCCAACTCATCTCATCCACTTTTGTCTCCCACCTGTTCATCTCCATCCATTATGCAGGGGAAGTTTTTTAAACTTCATTATTGACATACCACTTCCCTGTCTAAAACTTTTTAATGATTCTCAAGGCTCTAATAATAAGATGCACGACCCTGAACCAGGTCTACAAACCTCCCACCCACCCACCCATTTCACAGCCTCCTCTTGCAGTACCATCCCCCTTGCCCAATGTGCTCTCACCATACTGATCTTCTATATATTCCTCAAGCATGTCAACCCCTTTCCATTTTGCCATGGACACTTTTACCTGCATACTAGCTCCAGTCTCCACTCTCATCACCTGGTTAACTTCATTTAATCCTTCAAATATCAGATTTGTATCTTATTGCCTTCTTCAGAGAGCTTGTTCCTGGCCCCCGTAACCAGATCAAGCCTCATTTTCAGGCTCTAATAGCAACCCCTACTTTTTTTTCATAGAAGTTATGAAAATTTGTTTTTATATTTTCCTAATCATTTGTTTAATATCTACCTCTGCCGCTAGATTGTAAAGGCCTTAAGAGGAGAGATCATATCCATTTGCTTATTGCTGTGTCCCTACTGCCTGAGGCATAGGTTCTTAATAATATTGGGTGACTGATGGTTGAATTGAAGAATAAATATTAAACTCAGAAGATAACTGTGAGGATAAAATGAAATAAGAAATCATTTCTGGCTAGGACAGTCAAATGCAGCAAAGCTTGGTTAGTTTCAGTTTACCATTAAAAAAATTAAATAAAAATGTACCAATAAAATGTTCATACAAGCCCCGAGAAAAAGAATAATGGATACTGGAATTTTCTCTTCCCTTCTGATGCCCCTTTACTCCAACTACATATGCTGTATATATATATATATATAGATGCTGTTTTACTACAATTACATATTTAAAATACTATCAATTTCATTAAAAATATACTTTTTAAAACTGAAGAAAAAGTAAGAAGATACCTGGAAGGCCACCCAAGTAAGTGGCCACTGTTTCTTTCATTGCTTTGTCCAAGATGGCAAATTGTCTTTGAAAGTCTTCAGAGTGGAAGCTGTCTTTTCTACGTTGAGTCAACAGCTCCAAATTGTTTCTGTTGACTCTGATTTCCAGAAGGGATTGTTGATTAGAACACAGACTTAGGGCCTCTATCCGAGCTATTACCATATTTTCAACAGATACCAGGATATCCTGAAGAACAGAGCAAAGAATATAAACAAGTACTAACGTTAATGCTGCTTAAGAGAGACTTTAGTTTGTGAAATTCAAAAACAGAATTTCAATGAGGTGGGGAAAAGTATGATAGAGCTTTCAAATTTATTTAAATGAAAAAACTATTATCGTAATCATAATTTTAGAATACACATTAGTTTTGCAAACTCCAGGTTTAGCTAAGATGTACATGTATTGCAGGTTCTGAAAATTCAATAAACTAACAGCATTGTCTCACCAACAATGGGAACCAAAGTAGTGTGTTAAGCAATACATTTCTGTTTATGAGCCTTCCTAATTTCAAAACCTACATATGGAAAAGGAAGGACTTGAATCATTCTTTGTTGGGGAAAAGACTTGGAAAATTTGAAGTGCTTTAGTAAGCACATGCCAGCAAGACTGAAAGGTTTATTTGTGCCACACAAGAAATCCTGTAGACTTGGGACAAATTTTATGAAGTCTCTGAGAAAGAAAAGCCAGGATTGCCAGCAGTAAGTTACAGAGTATTTACCAGAAGGTTCTCTCTCTATGTATATATATTTTCTGAACTTTTCAAACTGCTGATACACTAAATTACTCAACTTGTTGAGAGTCATCTATGCATCTAGCTTCCCGGGCGTGTAGAGGAAATATAAAAAGAGAGAAAAAATAAAATCAAAACGAGGGAGACGGTTGTTATGCTGCTTCCCAGATGGTAGAAAGATAGTCTGAAGTGTTTACTTAGGAATCCAAGATACCAATGCTAAATGAAGCCTATACTTCCCAAATACAGCTTAGCTGAGGAAATCTGTTACTGTGTTATATACATCCATATCCTGAACTCAGGAAAAGTCAGCTGAGAAAATGTTCCAGAATGATCAATATTATGTGGAATAATGTTATGAAACGTTGTTCGCAGATCATAAGAAGGCAATCTGACACGCCAAAAAAAAAAGGGGGTGGTGGCCATGAAGACAAACACAGAAAAGATAAAATAAATATCAAAGACATGGCACTTGTTAACCTCCTCTACCGTGTGAATGTAGTGTTGAAGGCAGGATTTCCATTTTGCTTAAAGAACAAAACAAACAAGCAAAAAAAAAGCTGAAACCCAAATGTAGCAAGCTCCTGTGGTCACTGGAGACAAAAGCTCGGCAGGATCTTTTTAGGTTGCTTACAGTTAACCATCAGAAACTCCCCCCATCCATCCTTTAAGTGGCAAATAGCATCCCTTTTTATCACCACAGGCATTATTCAATTATATGTCTCTTTCTAAAAGCCACAGAGAGCATCCAAGCCAACCGCGGCACAAACGAAAGCTGCTTGCTGTAACTTGGAATCCACCCACTGTGGATGACACGAGGACAGAACTATTAGCCTCTAATAGAAGTTGAACAATACAGATCTGATAACTCTCATGTTTTCTTTTATCCAAGAGTTTTTTCCTGTGCTTTCTCCTAATTTCAAGGCAGAGTTGCCAGCAGAAAGCCAAATAGACTGGTTTTAGTTTTCTGTAGTCTTTCCTAATTTACTTACGGGAGAAAAGATTAAGAGTGCCAGAAAACACAAAACATTATAATTAGGCACTGAATATTTCAGAGTGGATTGCAGTCAGACTCACTTCTATTCTGTTAATACATACAAATTCCCATGACACTTCAAAGATTCTGAATAAGGGCAGATCTCTGGGTACTCAGAGAGGCCTCCGAGCAACCTTGGTGTGAGTCTGCCTAACCTGAGCTATAGACGCAATAGGCTCTTCCATTCCCCCTTCCCACCACTTTACTTCTCGGCTCAAACCTTGGAAGTAAGCCAGCAAAAAAGTAACAATAATGAATATTTATTGAATCTTTAATGATGTGCTAGAGATTGTGCCAAATAGCTTAAATAGGTTATTTAATTTTCAAAATAGCACTTTGAGGTAAATACTGCTATTCTATCCATTTTACGGATTAAAAAAAAAAATTACAAACCAAGGATCGTAAAGGTTGAAAGTTACCTGAAGCTCTTCAGTGGCGGAGTCCACCAAGGACAAGGCAAAGGGCACTGTGTTACTGGAAACCAAGGCCAACATAACACCGGTGCCCGACGATGGGCGAATATTCAAGGACACATTTACTTGCCAAGCCTCAGGATTGGATACATTCTCTGTTTAAACAATGAAACAGAAGCAGGATCAATGTCCTCCTAAGGTGCACCAGAAGGAATTAAGTATAATCTTATCAATACTCAAAGCCATCTTTGTGTGATACTAAAGATTTTAGTCCTCTTTTTCGATGATCTATATAACCAAGGCAAAATAAAGCAAACGAAAAACAGTTTTTAATGCAGGCAAGAAACACAGATGGAGCCTCATCCTTTTGTTCTTCTTCCTACAACAGAATTCTGGTTTGTGGTGTTCAGGATTATTACGAATTTTCCATTTGCTCTTTTTTTTTTTTTTTTTAATCTATTTTTTTAATTTATTTTTGGCTGCTTTGGGTCTTAGTTGCTACGCACAGGCTTTCTCTAGTTGCGGCAAGCGGGGGCTACTCTTCGTTGCAGTGCAGGGGCTTCTCATTGCTGTGGCTTCTCTCGTTGCGGAGTACAGGTTCTAGGCGTGCGGGCTTCAGTAGTTGTGGCACACGGGCTCAGTAGTTGTGGCTCGCGGGCTCTAGAGCGCAGGCTCAGTAGTTGTGGCACATGGGCTTAGTTGTTCCACTGCATGTGGGATCTTCCCAGACCAGGGCTCGAACCCGTGTCCCCTGAGTTGGCAGGCGGATTCTTAACCACTGTGCCACCAGGGAAGCCCTCCATTTGCTCTTTAATAGCTCTTCCTTCTGTCTTATATATTCTCCAATGGTCAAATCTCAGAGTGGCTGTATTTTAAAGTACACATTAGAAGAAAGTTCAACAAATTTATTGTACTATTTCTGAGGGAAAATTTGGGTATAGCTGCCACCCCCCGCCCCACTCCTCTTCCATATAGGGGTCAGATTAGAGCAGTGGGAAAGCAAAGTATGATTTCTGTACATAGGGGTGTGGGATGGTTTAATGGTAGAGAAATACTCTGAAGTCAACAGTTAACTTTGAAATTCTAATAGGAACTCTTGTGTGATTCTCTTATCATAATACTTAACATTCTTTCTCTTAATTACTAGGTCAATTGCCTACCCAACTAGAGTGCAAGCTCTACATGTCTCTACCATCACTGTCTTCCTCAGCAGTCACTTAACAAATATTTGTTGAATTAATATGATTTCAAAATAGTTTGATTTCTGAAAATATCAGTTTACAATCTGAATGCAGTCTTCGTCATTCAACATAAAGTAATGTATAACAATAGCCCAAATACTACTTGGAGGCTTTAAAAAGGTAAATGTGAATGGAGAAAACAATTTTCCTTTGACAAGATGTTCTTCCATTTAGCCACATCTAATACTATAACATTTTTCACTATAATCCTTTAATTCCCACGCAAGAGAAAAAAAATGCATATAATCATTCTGAAGTAAGTAAATTTACTCTAAGATATTAACAAACTCAAACTAAAATGAACATGCAAATGTACAGATATTATAATGTAACATTAAATATTAATTATACAGTAGGTCACTTTCATATTATCTGTGAAATAACTAATTACTTATGAAAGTAATTTCTTTCAGGTGCAATAAAACTCTTATTTTCATTTTCTTTTCAGAGATTTTTTTTGTCCTTCGAACAAATTGTGGCCCTAGTTTTTGCCTATGTCCAGTCACCAACTCAATTTAAACTTTTTTTGTTTTAAAAAAAAACCTTCATATACAGAACAGAGCTAAAGTTAAAGACATTGTATTAATTTATGTTAGGAAACAGAAAGCACTAGTGTAAGATGCTTTCTTAAAACTGTAGTAATACTTTTTAAGGCTGAAAATAAAAAATTTAAAATATGTTTTTTTCTTAAAGCAGAGATATCAAATCAACACTAAATTTATAATGCAAACTGTTAGTAGCTCAAATAATGAACTCCTAAAACACAAAAAGACAGAGATGCCAATAAAATAATTAAGATACACAAATACCTAATAAACATATGGTGAGATATTCAACTTCAGTAGAAACTGGGATAATAATTAGAACTACAAGATTTAATTTTTCAACCCTCAAATTAGAAACAAATCCCAAGCATAAACTTTCTTCTGTTGGTAAAAGTATAAATTGATAAATCATCTTTGGAAGAGAATCTGATTGAACAGTAGGAATTATACCTTTGCATAACCTTTGATGGAGAGAATCTGAGATTCTCTCCTACAGAATTAATCACATGAGGGTACAAGGATAAATGTCCAAGGATATCCCAGAAGTATTATTTGTAAAGGTAAAAACCTGGGGTTGGTTTGGCAAGAGTTCCTGTTCCTATTAGACTTTAGAAAACTGCGGAGAGTACTGTTCCCATTCTTAAAACAACAAAAGACCAATTATCTATATAAGCACAACTTTTCTTGAACTATCACCATGAGCTGAGGTTGCAGAACAACTGACTAGAAACCTAAAGGAAGACAGGTGCTTCAAGGGAAAAACAGGAGGAGAGTACTCTCTTACCCAAGGCAGACAACAGACACTATACAATTTGGTAAAAAGAATGTAGGTAAAAATTTTAACAAAACGCTGAAGTCCAAGTTGGGGCTGGTGTGAGAATATAGAAGCCAGGGAAACTGCAAACACATGGGAAATTCATACCCATTCAAAGGATCTTACTGGGTGCTCAAGAGAAAAACTGGGAGAAGAGAAAGAGATTAGAGAAAGTTTCCTTCCTAGTACAAGCCCAAGGGGAGAGGAACAGCAACCTGCAGGAAAGGCACAAAGTCTCACCCAGATCATTCTTTGTCTGCTCTAAGCAAGACTTAAAGCATTAGGGGAAAGGCAGCAAACCTTGTTGCTATTAGGTCACATCAAAGTCCCATTGCACCTACAGATTAGGGAATGAAAATAGCAAAAAACAAAACAACAACAAAAAATCAGCTACCCTGGGGAAGGAGCAGGAATACACCTTGAGTCCTGACCATTAGATATCTCCCTTACTGGTGGGCAGGAGGGGGGACAGTGGAAAGTTCACACCCCTGAGACACAGGGGTCTTAACACCTGTCTAAGACTGAATCTACACCAGAACATTAGAGAATGCTCCTCTGACCCCCAGACCCCTCTAAATTGCTAGCAAATGTCAAGTAACAACTAAGAGCACTTCTGGGAGTGAAACAAGACCAGGGAGAGACACTTTCTTGAGGCAAATGAAAGGAATATCTAAAGCTGAGGGTGGATCTGTTATTAAGAAAAATCCTCTGGCTACTATCCTAAGCACAAGGTATATTAAAGGAATTTGAAGTGTAGTCAGGGAAACAAGAGAACCGAAGCAGCTCAGTTCTTGACTAGATTGATTCAAGTCCCCTCATTAAGTGTCCAGCAAAAGGAGAGCTGTGCTCATCTCCAAATGTAAATATTATTTATCTCAGTCTCTACTGTTTTATCTGACATCCACCTTTAAACAAAAATTATTAAATACAGAAGGAAGCATGGAAAAATGACCCATAGTCAAGAGAAAAAGCAATCAATATGACCAGATTTAGATATGACACAGATATTGGAACTATCAGACAAGGAATTTAATTATGATTAATAAGTTGAAGGCTTGGGTGGAAAAGATGGACAACACTCATGAACAGATGGGAAATTTTAACAAAGAGGTGGACATTTTAGGAAAGGATTAAATGGAAATGCTAGAAATAAAGATTAATACTTTTGATGCATTAATCAGTAGACTCAATACAACTGAGAAACTGGTGAACCTTAAAACAGGTCAATTTAATTTACCCAAAATTAATCAGATTATGTGCCAATAACCTTTAAGTAACAACATAAGCATATTCAACTACATTTTTTCTCCCAATATACTTGGAAAAATTCTATTAAAAATATATAACAGTATGAATAAGCCTAACACTATATCTGGCACATAGTAAGTACTCAACAATGTTTACTGAAGGAATTATTGCTGTTTGTTAATGAATAAATTTAAACAGTAATGAGAAAAGAAAGATAAAATGGGAAATCACTTACTATAATCTATGCTAAATTGAGCAACTCCAGAGCCAGGATAGTAGGAACCCTTCTCCACAGTGACAAGACAATGCTTATTTTGTTTTTCTTGAATGATTTCCTTTACTCCTGAAGCTCCTTGATTCATCAAATTCCAGCCTCGAATACATCCATCTAGACGAGGGTTAATCTAACAATTTAAAATATAGATCAATGAAAGCATTTTAAACTTAAAAAAGACAGACTCATAAGTGAAGTGGCTTAATTGATTATGGATATAGGTTTTCATTTAGAGGCAAAATTCTTTCTTTGATGACATTTTAAAGTATTTAAAATATTTTGAATTTTATCTAAATTTTTTTCAAGGTGTCCTTCAGATGGACAGTCTTTTTCAGTAAAAGTGAGCTTATGCCATCAGAGACCTCCACTGGGATCCTAATGATTTTTAACACCTCAAGCCCCACCTGCCTCTTCTGCATCATCCAGCACTAACTCTTCTGCTCTTGAGTTCTATATATGCTTCTAGCTGTGCCCCTGAGTTCTAAGCTGCTTTCTGTTTTTCTTTAACTGCATTTACAACTAGGTTTGTCTTGTCATCAGACACTAAGCCTCTTCAGTAACAAAAGTGTTTGCATTCTTCAGTCTCACCAAAGCAACCAGCCACATTCAAGACATGCAGCCATTTCATAAATAGTTGATTCTTTTTGAATAATTTATTTTACTTTTAAAATGTCTTGATTTATCAATTTCAAAGGACAGGTATATTCACTCTGACATGAGTTAACTAATTCAGGTTTTATATCATATCACAGAAATCTTTTAAAAGCTAAGGTAACTGAAAGATGGATACAAAATGGTCAATATTTAAGTTAAATCAGCAAGTGTAAAATTGGCAGACCCATGACTTCAAATGAAAAATTTAAAACTCTTCAAGGTCATTGATTAGTCTCCTTCATGAAACCTTTTCCATGGTAGTTAGTCAAATACCACATACAGAAAATCATCTGTTATATCTAACTTCAATTTATGACAGGCTGCAGTTATATTCCCACCAAAGATTTTTGTTTTTAAAATGTTCCACCTTATGTGCTATCCTTATCTCCCAAATTTTAGTCCTAAAACAGACCTAAGAAAGTTATTTGACAGGCTTCTACAAAATCATGTAATTTTGGACTCAAATATATGTATTTATATGTTTAATGGCTGAGTATGGACTATTATGATGTTAACGTTGAACTGATACTTGGAGAATTTTTGAAAATCTACTTCTCCATGAGTAATGCTGGGAATTTAAATGGGCTCAAAAACACTACATTCATTTTCTTATTTCCTTAATATAATTTCAAGGGTTGATAATGTTATTTTTCCATGTTCAATTCAAGTTTTCACAGTTGGTGTGTTCAACAAAATAACTTCATTTGACTCTCAGAAAAACACATTTTCAAATCTATTACAGATGAAGGAATTCATCCATGATGATGGATATAAGCTTGGATCATTACCGGTCTAATGAGTGCATTCTCCACTTTCCGAGGTATTGCTGCAAAGTATACTTTGGTTTCTAGAAACCCATTGGTAGGCTTAAAAAGGCTTTCAGGTTTATTTATATTCATTACAGCTTCTTTAGCTATTTTTACACTAATACTCTGTTCTAATTCTTCCACGGAGACCTATAATTAAAAAGACAAAAATTATCAAACAACCAAACATTATTGCTTTTCATTTGAAACACCACGATTGAAAAATCCTGTTATTATTCCAGTATATAATTTTCCAAAGTAATCATTTTACTGTACTTATTAATTTGTTCCAATACATTTGAAATGTCACATTAGTATAAAGGTGATAAAAATGTGTTTTAGTGTGGCAATTCTTGATCTAAAATTAAATCAACACCATATTTTAAAGTTTAAAAAGCAATATTTTTCTATTACATTTAAATACCCATTTATAATATATATCTTTCAACACCAGTGTGCCATAAAATTAACAGTTTAAAAAAGAAAGTGAGTCACTCTACAAAATCTTAGAAAAATTTTGTGCCCTTATTTTGCATTTGTCTGATAATATAAATAGGAAATCAATAAGGTAAATAAAATTTTAATATAAATTAAGAGAAGTTAGTACATTCAATATTCTGTTCATTATGCACAAATTATATTTTATTTCAAAATTCAAAAATAGTTGAGGTCATAAGAAAGCACAATACATTAAATTAAATTGGGTTTTTCCAATTTTGAAAGTAGTTTGGATTTCTAAAGAAGGTTGGAAGTAATGGTAACCAACAATTAAAAAAAAAATCTTCCCTGGACTTCCCTGGTAGCCCAGTGGTAAAGAATCACCCGTCCAATGCAGGGAACGAGGGTTTGATCCCTGGTCGAGGAACTAAGATCACCACATAGTGCAGGGCAACTAAGCCCACACGCCACAATTATTGAGCTTGCAAGCCTCAGCAAGAGCCCATGGGCTCTGGAGCCCACGAGCCACAACTATAGAGAAAAAACCCACACGTTGCAACTAGCGAGAAGCCTGAACGCCGCAATGAAGAGACCGCACGCCTTAACAAAAAGATCCCACATGCCTCAACATAGATCCCGTGTGTCGCAAATAAGACCTGATGCAGACAAAAAAATAAGGAAAATAAATAAATAAAATCAATAAATATTTTTTTAAAATATCTTCCCACAAAGGCAATTTGAAGAACCATTGCTGCAATCTCATGTAAAACTGTAGGACTCAAAATGCAAACTCTTCGTTTACTTATCAATCAGGGAAGCCAAACAATAGGCATATTAAAGCACTACTACAGGAAGGAAAAAACTATGCTCTAAAGTAAATAAAATAAATTTGGTAACATTTACAGATTTAAAGTTGGTCAAGGCTCTGTCCTTAATATAACCAGTCACCATCATTTTATTCTAATGATTATTCCCTCCTTGAAAGATGTTCTTAACTTAGCCTCCAGGACCTCCATCTGGCTTGCTTCTCCTCACACTACTTCTCAGTCTTCTTTGCTGGATCCTCTTCTTCTCAACCTCTATAATAAGCCCCAGAGCTCATCCCTCTAGTCATGCAAATATTTTTAAAGGGGGCTTTACTGTCCCACTCTAGGGCAAATTTGGGGGTGGTGGGCACTTTTAGTTTTCACAGTAAGAGGTATGCTGACATTGCAAGATGCTAGACACACCCTGCAGTATGCAGGATAGTCATGCAAAATAAATAATAAAATATCCAATATCCTACAAATTTTCTGAACATTCCTAGTAGATATTCATGTAGGGTATACTCATGCTTATAATTACCTGTGTTTGTGTGTAATATAAACACAAAATATCTGTTGCACCATTTCAGCATTCACTGAATTTTTCAAGAATGTTTTAATCTTGTAAACAAAGAATAGACTGATGTTTCTTTTGTTTGGATCTTTATCAAGATTTTCTCACCATTTTGAAAAATTACTATTACTAACGGCAATACCATTTATGCACTTATGGTTTTTGAGTTGCCAATACAACACCCCCCAGCATGTCTTCAGTTGTAGCTTTCATGTTATTCTATGTATAGGAGTAAGCTTTGACAAATATTATACTTGAACTTGAGCATTTACATATGGAAATATATATATATTTTTTAATTATTTTCTTTTTTATATAATAATTAGAGCATTATATTGGATGTGATAGAGTTTAAAACCACAGATTGACAATAACCAATCTCAGGGCCTTTAAAGCCCTGTTTATGCTGAATACCAAAAAGTTTGTATCTACCTTAAATTGAAGGCTGGACCTTAAAAATATATACAGAATCTGACCACTTCTCACCACTCCCACTATCAACACTCCAGTCAAAGCTGCCATCTTCTCTACACTGTGTTATTGCCATAGTCTCCTAACCCCGCATCCTATTCTGTCCTTACTCTCTACTGTCTAGTTTCCACAAAGCCATTAGGTCCTAACCAGGATTATCTTTTAACATGCAAATTAGATTACGTCACTTCTCAAAATCATCTAAGTTAGCCTAAGACTCTGTACTTGCTGTTCACGTGACAGAATTATCTTCCCCCAAAAAGTTCTCCGGTCTTGTGTCCTCAAGTCTCATTCTAATGTAATCTCATCAGAGGTGGCTTTCCTGATTCCATATGCACACTCACCATCATCATTCTCTATTGCCTGGCCTTGCTTTTCTTTTTTTCTCATAGCATTAATCACTATCTGACATGTCTATTTGTTGATGCATTTGTGGTTTTCATCTCACCACCACAATGCAAGCTCCATTAGAGCAGGGACTTTGTTTTATTCACTGTTGTATCCCCACCACCTAGAAGAAGGAATAGCACATAAAGTGCTCAATAAGTATTTTGTTGAATAAATGAAATTATTATACAAATTATATATTTCCCACCAATATTAGGATTATACCCAACTATGAAATATAATAATCACTTACAAAGTAGCAATATTTATTCCTACAGGTTGTAGCCATTCTAATGACTTAATCATTACACATGCAATTTTTTTTATCTGGATTACAAAACAATTCTGTTATACGGTTTAATTCTAATTTCTTATTTTTAAAGTATTTTATTTAAAATTTTAAAATAATTTAATATTAGTGAAACAATTGCTATAAAGTGAATAGTCCAGTTTACAGATTAATTTAACTTAACCACTTTGTCATTAATTAAAATTAAAATACTTATTTAAAGTATTTATTTATTTGAAATAATTTCTGTGCTGCATAAATTTGTTTGAAACAGTATAATTCTTTAATAAATCATCAGGATTAAAAGCTAGTAAAACTACCATGCTCCCATACTATCTATTAAATATAAAAGATATGGAGTGAAAAAAGAAATCCTATTTATTGCGGGGGGAGGTAAAATGCATAAATTGTTAAAATATTGAATTACAATTTAAAGAAAAACAGCCAGCACCAAGTTTATTACCAGAGTCAAGTTTTTCTCTGACTTGCTTATTGTTCTTAAACTTTATTTTTTATATAAACTTGTATTCAGTTTATAGAGGGAGATTTTAATTTAAGTGTTTCAGTTAAAACATGGGCATATCATTAAATAATAGTTTCTTTTTAACAAGAATCATAAACATAGGAGACAAATAAATGAAACTGAACAGCTACCTTCCATCCATCCCGAATCCTGTCTTTAATAATATCACTCATGAACAGTTCTTTAATAAACACTACTTGCAACTCATGATAACTTCACAGATAAATATTTACCTTCTTCTTTATACATATTATATCCTACCTAGAAATTTATCTAAATTCACCTTCAAACAGCTGATATCTTCAATTTGTATAAACTAATTAGTAAAAAATTCTGTTCACTCTCTTTTGCTGCAAAAGTGATTTTAGCAGTTTTAGATAGGTGATTTAGGGACGTTAGGCATGAAAATGTATTCTTCAGCACATTGGAGGTATAGCTGTATGCATCAAATATTCTAAATACAGATGTAGTAGGAAAGATGTAGTAACAAAGATACACTAATAAGCATCAGAAGTCAGAGAATTTTAGTGACTTCTCTGACAGTTGCATTTGATCTTGTGAAGACACTATTCTTTTAAAGTTAGGAGCCCAAAATCCATGGCTGCCAAATGACAGACAGTCCCCTTTTTGGTGAACCATATCTGCACCCAACTGTTCTTTATTACCACCTTCCTGTAACATATTTCACATTATATTGTATTAGTTCATAATGCAGCATCAGCTACTAAACTGTGAGGTACTAACCTCAAGAGCAAGGACAAACTCCTGCTATAGTTTTAGCGCCTTGAACTCAGGGATGTAGCACTTTAAACATGCTCACTAAAAGCTTATTGAGTATATGCCTGCAAGAGTGGATAAATATAAGACTGAAATAATTTAGTGATGACTTTACATGGCTGCTCAACATGGACCTCTTGTCAGTTCCCACAGGCTTAGAAAGTGTCTGTTTGGGGCACAACACTCTTCTCTCCGCTGTTCTCTGCTGAAAGTAGCATTGATTTAATTGCAGAAAGGAATTCTCCCCTCTGTGGACTAACAGTAATCCCTTCTCCAAGTAATTCCTTCTCCAAGAAAAGTTCCATTTTAATACAGTAGATTAAAGTGCTGTTCTTGATTATTAAAATAAAGACTCACTTATAGGGATTATCTAAAAATGCTAGTTTCTAAGCACTCTAGTTGGTACCAGCTAGTGTATCCTGTTTGTACAAACTGATTATACCTACATGATAATATTTAAAATTAAATTAAATTTTTTATTTTGTTACTATGTGTATTTCTCTTTTACATTAAAAATACTGATGGCTATCCAGCGTAGTTGTCCTTGATCCGTGTTGTCTTTGAATAACCCCTGACCTATAGGAGCGATATCACTGTTCACCCAGTGATAGCCACTAAAAAAGGTAAAAAGTTAAAGACAGAGTAGTTGCCTTTAACAAAGCAAATAACTGAAAACAACTTCAGTTATGGGAAATCTGCAATATATTGAGAGATAATAACTTCTCAGGCTGTTTCAGGGATTTACAGCGTGTAGAATATACTTCACACAACATCAGATAAACCCAAAATTATTTTGCTTTGGTATCATTATTAAAAAAATGATCAATGATTTTATACAAATTGCATCAAAGTGGAAAGATTCTTTATGAATTCAGCAAAACGTACCATATTCCATAAACCATCATTAATAACTTTGCCTCCAGTTGTGATTTTGGCTGTATATTCATTCTTAAACTGAATTTCAATCTTTCCCTCACGAAGTGCAATCAGGAACCAAGAGGACTGATCAGAAGATTCTGCATACAGGATAACACCTTCTGAATCATATGTCCGGAAATCAAATTCAGCTGAAAATCTAAACAATGGACAAAGAGAGAGGCTTAATTGTAAGAAATATTGAAGACTATGTTATTCTTTTTTTTCTTGTACTGGCAAACAGCAATACATTGAAAGAGTCAACTCTTTCTTTCCCTGGAAAAAATAAAAGAGAAGGGCAGGATTAAGCTGTTCTTGTATTATCTCTGGCTCCATCTGTGTTTAAAATCAAGTTATTATACTTTCTTGCTTATTTGTGGAATCTTTTTTCCCAATGAAAAGATGCTTTGATAATTTTTCATCTTTTGGCATTTGTTTTGAAGGCACTCTTTAAAATGCTGGAATACTCATGTACAAATATTAGGCATTTGTCTCTCTCGTGGAGCCTTTTATACACTATATAATCTGACATTAAGATTTCTTTTTTTTTTTTGCTGTATCCATACGTGATTGGTAAAAGATGTTACAATTCCATGATTGAAGTTTATCCATCAAAAAGCATATTTTCCTATGATTTCATATATGTCAGGAAGGAATCACTCACAGAGATATACAAGGTAGCATCTGGATGATTGCAAGCATAATTAAGACTTCATGTGTGGTAAAGGAAGGTAAAGTCAAAAACTTTTAAATGTGTCTGTTCATTTAATTTCAAAAGCTCTCCCAAACTCTAATTGCATAAATCACTATACTAGAGTACATGGAAGGAGAGCTTAAAAGATATAGTCATGTGTTTGGGACGATCTGAGCTCTGATAACACCTGTTGCTGTTAAGACTCTGCACATATATGTATGTAGCTACTACAGGGGAGGAAAAAATCTTAAGGATGCTGGACTAAAAAATAATATATATCAATTCAGTGCCCTCAGGATACTTTAATGAGAATTAGCATTAAAGTTTCCAAGGAACCAGCAAAGCAAAATGACTGAAAAAAGATAAACAGGGAATAGGAAAAATAGTTGTATAACTATTAGTCATCTGAGTTAAGTTAAAATAAAGGTAATTTAAGTAAAAAAATCAAGAATTCAGATAATTACTAAATAAGGCAAGAAAGAATCCCACACTCTTTCTTATTCCACATATAATAGTATAGTGATAGAGGCACCATTTGCAATAGGGCACAAATCTACCTCAAATGGAACAAAGAAAAAGTGATAGAATAAACTTTTTAGTCTTTAGAATTCCAAGGAAATATTATAAAGAGGTAAATGTGGAGTAAAGTATGTTGGGTAGATAACAATGTAGTAGGAATTTACAGAACTCAGATTATATTAAAAAGAACCATTTTGCTTCGAGTAGGGACTTCTATTCTCTTTCATATTCCTCACATTTTGCTGATGTGAAGCATATATTATCTTGCCAAAACCCGAATCTATGTATGCTCAGGATCTTATAGAAGTTCATCCTATTATGGAGATAATTTCCTTTTCTTTGTAAAATCATGTTAAACCAGTAATTCAAAGAGTCGTGTTCTGCACATTTTCTGTCTGGAATACATCAGCATACTGATTCATTACACTGGGGAACAATTCATTCTTTTTCAGAAGTATTGTAGAGTGAAAAAAAGTGAATCTGCTAACTTTGGGGTAGGGTAAGTATTTGATCATGGGAAACAGAGCTGAAGGAATTTGCAAAAAAAGAAAAAAGAAATAAAAAAGCATTAGCTGTTCTTTGTGTTCATTACACAGGTGGCAGCTTATAATAATTCATCAAGCTTACATGTAAGATACATGTATATTTCTATGTGTATATATATATTTATAATACTTCAATAAAAAGTTTAAACTAAACAAATAATAAACAAATAAATACTGAAAGAAATAATTGATCCAATTTGATCCAATGTTACAGCCCAAGCATGTGTGAATTGTGAAAAATGAATACCTCTGAAAGTGCCTGAAGGTATGTAATAATGAACTCTTCTCTCTCATTCTCATTACTCTCATAGTAAGGAAAGGTTGTCTACAATCTATATCACTAGAAGATATTATTTGCTCTGAGATGTTAAAGGGGAAAACCACAACTTGGGGGAAACGAGAGTGTCAAAAGAGCACAATTATATCAGTGAATAAATTTCAATGTTCCTTAATGATAAAATTTCTATGGATTGAGTTGAATTATTTAATGAATAATCACTCATATATCTAATGAATTAAATTCTAAATATTCATGCTTATCTAATTAAAATATTTTAAAATTTGGACTCTATAATCAGTCTCAAATGTTTCCTTTCCATTATTCCAACAAAATTCTGAAATTTTTTTCCTAGTTCCAACAATGTATGGCTCTGAGAAAATTTTATAATTAAAGAGTCATGACTCAAAAATAGAAGTAACTACTCCCTCACGAAAGTCAACCTAACTACAGGAACGGCAGGTAAAGTACCCAGATAGTCAACTAAAATCATGCAATGCATTCCTTTAAAATACTACTTAAGCAATCTTATACAGTTTCCTTAATAATTATGAATATAACTATATTCTAAAAGCAGTATTTTGAATATTTCTCATTACTTAATTTTTAACAACATGTATAAAGAATGAAAATTTCACAAATACATTAAATCTACTTTCCCAGCTTCTTAGTAAATACATATTCACTAGAAAAGGAAGAACTATGGGATAAAATGATCATTGGAGAAAATCAGCCTAGAACGACCCCAAATGATTCAAGCATGAAAATTACGTGTAAAGATAAAAATGAACTTTAGGGTACCTCATATCATCTGACTGATTATACACCTAACTTATCTGATTGTTAATAAAATTTCGTACATTTTAAACCTTTCAGTCACTTCTTATGTCCTGACCTGCTTATCTCTAGAAATTATCATTGACATTGGTACCTCACCTGGTGATTTCCGGCAAACGAAATTTTAAATACAAAACAACCCCTACAAACTGCTCTGCCAAGTAAAGCAATTCATAATTTTTGTCAAGGTTCAAAGGAAGACACACTGGAACAGCCTGGAGAAAAGGCAACAAAACAAACAAAAAGCGTAGGTTACTGCTTGGTGTTTGTGTCAGGGTATCATCCTTTCTCTAGTTCCTAGTGTTCTTGTCAAATGTATCTTCTGTGATACACTAAAATAAATTAAGAACACCTATAGTGATAATAAAGCAATATCTTTTACTTCCTTGTATAGTCCATCAGTATAATCTCCAAAAATACACATGTTTTAAAGTCTTATTAAGCCAAAATTTTTCTGAGCAAAAATGTGCTATCTAGATAGTAAAGGGAATGCTGGAAAACCTGAATGGGTTAAATATAAAGTAAGATATCACTGTAATCTCCAAGGAATTCACCAAAAAAAAAAGTGATTTAGAGTCATCTGATGTAACATCAAGGTTTTTTCCTTCTAAGAGCAAAAACAAACATTAAAATGGAAAGGTTTTTAAGGGAGAAGTTCTTGGGCATACATACAGGGATATTCTGGGGGGAACTGTGTAAACAGCACTGTATTAAATCTAGGTCCAGAAATAATATCTCATTTCCTCTTAGAACTTCCATAAATCTATTCCAAGGTAGATGGTAATGTGTAACTACAACAAATACTGAAATAATAGAAAACCAAATTACAAAATAGACATGCACACAATACAGTCCAAAGAAGTACTACCAAAGTTACTACGTATGCCAACTAGCTTACCTTACCTTTCTTTACCAAGTAGGTGGCATAACATGAAATGTTACATTTTTTGGACATACACAGCTTTCTCTGGGTAGCAGATATAGAGGTATGTGTAAATTCATGATTAAATCATTATTTAGTTTAGGGCTTTTTTTACTGTCTGCTTCATAAGCATTTGAAATTTCACTTTAACTTTTAAAAATTAAAAGAGATTCAAGAATTTGACTAAAGATCACTAACATGTGATCCTTATTTAGGAAAAAAAAAGAGCTTCAAATGTTGACCTATTTATTACGATGGAAGAAGAACTAGAACCTACCCCCAACATTCAATTTCTGGATCAATTATGAATTGAATCTTAGTAACTAAAAGCAATTTTGAGAGATACAAATTAACAAAATTGACCTCTCTGAATTTCGATATACTTAAACCCCAACTAAATCCTACTCTGACAAAGTTGTTTACACCTGAGATTTTATGAGCACTCTTGCAAGTACTAACATGCCTGCGGCATGATCAAACTTGTCAGAGTGCGATAAAGAAAAGCAGACACTGGAAAATGTTTTCTCTAAAGTTCTATGAAAGACTTTTTTCTCACAAAAAGGAGTATAAACCTCAGCTTTTCTTAGTTTCTTAAATAAACATACACTTTGCATTTTATAAATGTACAGGCTATACAGATGAGCACTCTCTGAACTGTGGCCCTGCAGCTTTTCTTTTTTTTAATCCAGTCACTAATTATCCACAATGTTTACCACTTACATGACCAAAATTAGTAAAATAGATTGTGACTCATAGCCTGCTTTGAACTATAGCAATTATAATAGACATCTGTATTCTCTTGATTTACCTCAACTATGTGGAAATAAGTACCTGGTTCTTTCATTTTAAAAAAGAGATGGGAAGGTTAGCCTTGCAAAATGTTACCTCACAACTCTTCTGATCTTGAGCAAGTTTGAATCCTTTCTTCCCATCACAGTAACAAGAGTAACCTCCAGGGTGATTGACACAAAGTTGAGCACATATGTTCTCAGAGCATTCGTCCACATCTGGGGTAAAAGAGAACATAAATTTTAATATCTCCTAAATGTTCAACCCCACAGAAGAAGGACTATGTTGATTTTAGTATGAGATAATCAATGATAATAAATCCTCAGTGAAAGAAATTCCTTTGACATCAAATCACATTTATACACTTGCCATTGAAATTTAAATGTTACAGGTGTAATTTCTATTTATTTATATACCTGACCAACAAATTTAATGAATAACTTTCAGTAATTAATAATTAATAAAGATATAACAATTATACTAATTTTATGATTTTGAAGAAAAAAAGACTGAGTCTCCAGGTAACTGTCACATCTGATCATATGAATTCCATTGACACTACTTCTTAACTCTGCTTTGAAGAAAAGAAAAGGAAGGGAAGGGAAGGGGAGAGGAGGGGAGGAGGAGTGAGGGGAGGATAGGAAGATAGGGAAGGGAAGGGAAGAAAAGATCCCTTTTAATTGAAGGTTAATGTAATTGGAGATTAAATGATCATATCAAGAAAATTTCACTTTCCATAATGCAATGATTACTGGCGACAATAAATTTAAGGGCATATATTTATTTCTTATGTAAAAAAACAAAAAAGCAAAAAACAAAAAACCTCACTGTGCTATTACCTCCCACACTGTGAAATCTTCTATATGGTCCCCGTTCCTACTCCATATTTTAAGAAAATCATTCTTGAAAAGCTGTAATAAGATGCTTCAGCTAAAGTACACTTCAGAACTACCTACGATCCTTGACTGTTTTGATGAATACACCCTGTGATCTTTGAAAATTCCCAGACTCAAATACTATTATAGCATATAAGTTCTCCCTTAAAATGCCTTAAAATAGACCTCCCAAATTAGTGAACCCTCAGTACCATAAAAATTGAATAGTATAACTAGAGTAATAAAGTATTATATATTTATATATAAATACATTTATATTTTCACATTTATATCTTTTTAAAAAAATCTGTCATTCGTTGAATATAACTACAATACTGATGATGAAGTTGGCTAATAATAAGTCTGCAAATGCTTAGGGCTTACTACAGTAATTTCCACCTGGAGTGGTGGGAGAGTAGAAATGGTGGGTTGGGGGGATATTTTTCAGTGAGTGCATAAGGATATAACACATCAAAATCTCAAAAGGAGTACAAATAGTTGAAAAAAAAACTATTCTAAGATTATTATCAATTTAGGCAAATTCATAGAGACAGAAGTAAGTTGGAGGTTATCAGGGGCTGGGAAAGGGAGGAGGGGGAATTTATTGCTTAACAGTTACAGAGTTCTGTTTGGAAAAGTTTGGGAACAGATATGGTAATGGCTGCGTAACTGTGTGAATGTAATTAATGCCCCTGAATTGTACACTTAAAAATGGTTAAAGGGCACATCTTATATATATATTTTGCCACAATAGAAAAATTATTGATTGGATTAGTTTTAGTCATGGTATTAAATTCATTCTGAAATTTTAAAAAATTCAAAGGAGGATATGAGATAATTTATATATATCCATGCTTTTTAAAAAAATCTCTCTAACACAGTGGTCCCCAACCTTTTTGGCACCAGGGACCGGTTTCGTGGAAGACAATTTTTCCACGGACGGTGGTGGGGGGGTTGGTTCAGGAGGTAATGTGAGTGATGGGAGGCGATGGGGAGCGGCAGATGGAGCTTCGCTTGCTCGCCCGCCGCCCACCTCCTGCTCTGTGGCCTGGTTCCTAACAGGTCGTGGACCGGTGTAGGCCCGGCCGTTGGGGACCCCTGCTCTAACACATCTAAGCTACCTGAGGCACACATGGCAGCACCACTGGAGCCAAATGAAGTAATCATAAGCTTCAAGGGGCTCTCCCAAAACCACAGGCACTGACATTACTAATCAGTACTTCTCAAGGTTTTAGAGCTTGGTTATCATTTGGTTATGAAGAGATTCCCTTTTACATGTATTTAATTATAATAGAACTAGGTCATTTACTATTTTACGATAAAAGGCACACTGATATATGCACAGAAAATCATTGAAAAGCTTGGTATAAAACCGAAGATTTCTAACCACCCTTGTAACACCCACGTGATTTTTAAATTTGCCTTTCTTTTTGTGCGTGTGTTTTTCCTTCGAGCTTGAAGTTCTTTTTATCTTTGAATATTATAAAATGTTTTTCCCTGGTGGCGCAGTGGTTAAGAATCCGCCTGCCAATGTAGGGGACACGGGTTCGATCCCTGGTCCGGGAAGATCCCACAAGCCGGAGCAACTAAGCCCGTGCACCGCAAGTACTGAGCCTGCGTTCTAGAGCCTGCGAGCCACAACTACTGAAGCCCGCGCGCCTAGAGCCCGTGCTCCGCAACAAGAGAAGCCACCGCAATGAGAAGCCTGCGCACCGCAATGAAGAGTAGCCCCCGCTCACTACAACTAGAGAAAGCCCATGCACAGCAACGAAGACCCAACGCAGCCAAAAGTAAATAAATAAATGAATAATTTTAAAAATGTGTTCTTTTGCTCATATATGGGAGGTCTCCAATTCATATACAGCTTAGCGGGCCAATCAGATTGCATACTACTAAAGAACCAGTGCTTCTCATATCAAATCAGGGTGCAAACACCCTCTTCACCACCAATGACACCACCAGAACTTTACCTTCACAAGACTTTGATATGGGATTGTATCTGTAGCCTTCAGTGCATTCACATTCAAAGTCTCCTGGGATGTTCTTGCACACAGCTGTGCCACAAATGCTTGGCTTCACAGAGCATTCATCCACATCTATAAATGAAACCAGTATATTAAAAAACATTTTTCCCATACCAGAAGATACTAGCAAAGACCCCTTGATTTGTGTTTCCTGGATCTAGTTTAATATATCTAATGAGACAACAAAGTGGTCTGGGAATAACAAAATATTAAATCTATCATCATATATTAGTTCACTAAATATGATTTCTTTATACAAATACATAGGGAATTTGACTAATGGTTGCTATTTCCTTTGTAGTCACGTAAAAGAAAAAAAGCACTATTTTTTCTTGTCTACCAGGATACAGTATGAAAATAAATGGGAGACTCATCATATTCTTAATATGTATTCTTAAATACATGTTTCTGAAATATGGTCTTAACAGCATATTTACTCTGTATTATCACAAATATAAAAAATAAAAATGAGATGGCTCATCAGTCTTACACCTTTCCTCTGGAAATGGACAATAGCTAAATCTGCATACAATTATTGTGACTTAAAGTATTCAAGAGTGATTCAAATTTAAAATGGGATTGGGTAAGGCGTTAAAGTATTTATAAAGTGCAGCTAATTCAGCGTAAATGTTAGTGTTAAATTACTATTCCAGAAATTTCAGGTGTGTTTATTATATTACATAGTAGAGTAGGAGACGAAGTATTGATTGCAACTAGTTACTGAATAAGCACCTGTGAGAAAAACAAAACAAGTGACAGAAATAGTTCAATAGAGATGTAATTATTAGTGAACTCTTCTCATTTGCACTCTCTGAGGAAAGGCAAGCTCAGAATGAAAAATATATTTTCTACTCTAAAAAGTTGATATTAATAGTTTAATTTTTCCACAGACTAATAGCCAAATTTTCAGACATTTCTCTATTTAAAATGACCTGCACAAAAATAAATGAATCAATCCCTTGTGGTAAGGGAATTTTTCTGTATGTTGATTGTATTGGTGACAATATCCTGGGTGTTATAAGGTACTATAGTTTTGTAAGATTTTACTATCGGGAGAAATTGGGTAAAGGGTACATGGGATCTCTTTTTATTATTTCTTACAACTGCATGTGAATCTACAATTACTTCAAAAAATGCTTACTTTTCTAAAAAGAGCTATAAAATCCATATTTTCTACAGAAAGTAAAAACATATGACTAAATTTATTTGGTTTGAGGCATATTACAAGGACTCATTTAAATCATATGAGTGTCGGTTATAGCACGTACATTTTATGACTCTACACTGACATCTAACGTCTGATGAAAAGTTTAATTCTTGCATTTTTGCACATTTACTGGCAGCTTAATCCCAGCCATATCCACATTTTAGCAAAGGCCCTATTGTAACAGTTGTATACATATTCTTTTTCTAGGTCTGTACTTTATTACTTAGGTATCATGGATAAAAGACTATGTAAATAAAGAATACAAGAACATATGTTCTGATCATCAGAGACACTCATTTATAAGAGAACTTTTTGTTAAGGTGTATTAATTCAATGGATAAGGATTAAATTCCTATCAATTAAAAATATAAATTCTTTAGCAGTATAGACTATTCAAGTATTTAGATGTAGAAGTTTTAATGGGTATTATTTGCTTGTGGAATGCATATGGTACCCCTTCATTATAATGGTTTTCTATAACTGGTGTTTTAATGATATTGATATTCTAAATCTCTAACCTCAAACACCTTCAAATAGGCAAACAAGAAAGATATATAATCTGAAATTGGATAACTGCTTATAATAAATCGTTAGCTTATACAGTTCACCTTAGAGTCACTTACTTGCACTTTAAATGATATTATAGTAAACTATGCTAGACTAAACACTACAATGCAGTGAGGGACAGCCACTCCTTGAATATGAATTCAATTTAAGGATTTACCAAAGCAGATATGAATAGAGTTGAAAAAGAAAACTTTACATTTTAACTTACTAAATTTTTTTACTTCATACAAAAAGAGGAGAAGTAGGGGGAGAAAGAAAAAGAGAGGGGGGAGAAGGAGGAAGAGAGGGAGAGAGGGAAGAAGGAAGAAAAGGAAGGAAAGAAAGGAAGGGAAGGAGGAAAGGAGAGAAGAAAGAATAACTTGCTCCCATTTTCTAAAGGCAAAATTTAACTCCAGGCTGGAGAATTTCATTTTTAGTCACCCACGTACCTAGCACTTATATTTGAAGATTTAGTAAAGGTAGTTAAAGCAGTCTAATGGAAAAGACATTATGCAGAAAAAAGAAAGGTAAAATTTGGGGGAAAGAGAAGCATAATTAAAAAAAAAAAGAAATACACTAGTTAAATGACTTAAAAAGCTAAACTAACTGACTGGAATTATTTAAGTCTGAAATTTAAAAAAAAAAAAAAAAGTTATGACCAGTGATGTGATCTTAGATGTATAAAGAGAAGGAAAACCAGAGTTTCATCTTTTTCAAAACCACAACAGGAAATGAGGTGCAAGATGAAGGGTTTATATTGGAAATTAGAAAGGTATTTCTGACAAGAAAATATAAAATACAGTGAAAGAAGTTATTAAGGATTGTGGTGATTTATTTGTAAACTGTTTATCTTATTGGAATAAAGGATATACTATTATAGTGTCTGGAAGAAAAAGGATAAACAACGATTTCGCAAAGACTGTAGTATGCAAGGACTTGCACTAAAACTTCATTTTATTACCATATAATGAAATTCTTCATTAAAACACGTGCATGTACACACATGCACACACAATAAGAAGACAACAAAATACTCTGTGAATAAAAAAATACTCTATAAACAATAAACCAAAGGCAGTCCCATGGTATCACAAGGTTTCAAGGTAGATAATAATGTATACTTATTACAAGCACTTACCACCTAAGAGTTTTCCAAGAATTTCCTGGGGAAATTCCTCTAACTGAATTTTGCTCTCACATAGTATATACCTTTTTAGTCTACCTTCTTACTCTTACCTCTGCAGTCCTTTTTATTTGAAAGCATAACAAAACCAGTTTTACAGGAACAGTGGTAACTTCCAGGTGTATTATCACAAATCTGGTTACAACCTCCATTTACATTTGAAGGATCTTTGCATTCATTTATATCTAAAAAGGAGGAAATAAATTACTTTTAAAGTAATAAAACCTTCAGAGAACTTTTCAGGAGGCCAATCCAGATGAGCCAGCTGGGTTTATTATACATACCAAATTCACACTTCTCTCCTTGCCAACCTGATTTACAAATGCAAGTGAATGTAGCTTGGCCATCTTTGCAGGTCATATATCCATCTTCATTGCATGGCAGAGGATTACACTGGTCTGAAATGGCTGAAGGAAATATATATCTATTTAATTTTTACCACATGCCATGGTAAAATAGAATTATATGCCCTTTAATAGAATCCTGTGCACAAGGCCTATGGTCAATGGAAAAAAATTACAACTCATTCCTTCAAATACTTTTTCATTAAGAAAAGTGGATCCATTAGACAAATCTTCATAATTATTTTGCAAAAGGGAACTACTTTTATATTTGCAAATATATACAGTACTTTGTAACTGTAATTTAATATTCTTTTCATATATTACCTTATTTGATCCTTAAAACAATTCCATGAGGTAGGCAGAACAATAAAACTACTCAATATCAATAGAAATAGTGTAGTATCAATAGAAAAATTTGGAACTTCCAAATTGGGCTAAGATAGAATAACAGGGACCAGATTTATTCTCCTGCTTTAAATAAATAGAATTCTAGTCAAATGGTTTTCAGACATTGGGCAACAGGTAGCAGAATACTGTGATTCCTAAGGAGGGACATTTTCTTCATAAAATGTCACAGCACTTTATCACTATCTTAAATGATATGCCTATTTGTGTCTTGACTTATTTGTGGTCACTCTCACCTCACTAGACACTGCAACGGTCCCTGGCTCCTGCATGCTTCCACACCTGTTTCTCCAGCCTTCCTAGCTGATCTGCAAGTTCCTTCCATCCTTCCTTTACATTCTCCTTTGCTTATGTTAGCAAAGCAAACTGTTAACTTGCAAAAAAAAATTTTTTTAATCTAATTAAAACCTAATTACTGAACTTTTCAAAAAAGTCCTCATAAAATCAAATTTTTTGAAAATTAGGTATTAGTTAAAATGACAGAAAACAGGTTAATCAGGAAATTATCAAATTATTTTTCTGTCCTTTGGTAAATTAAAAAAATAAAGTATGAATTAAATATACACATTTAGGCAAACTGTTTTACTTGCATAGTTACAACTAATTTTGAATTATAGAAAATGCACATGAATGAATATCTCAATAATGCCAATGCTGCATGTAAAATATTCACTGGACAAACATCCCAATTTACATGTTGCAATTTCACCTTATTCTCTCTGACTCTAAGTCAGGAAATTGATAAACTAGAGACAAATAATCTATGAGAATTATCACTAGGCCTTATGTGAACGTCAGGGGGAAAAGGCTAATTTGATATCACAAGATTTTCCACATTTATATCGTTGATGCCAAAAGTCAGAAAAATAAATGTGGTTCCACTTTGACCTATTAATCAACTGTAACATTTGGTCATAAGTACATGATTATGCAACGACAGCCAAATTAAAGCTCTTGGGAATAAAATTCTGAAGTCAATGACCTAAAGCTTGGCAAACAAGGAACACTTCAATTTAAACATTAGGTGGAAAATTCATTTTAAGTAAAACAGCAGCATTTACATCTAAAAAACATTCCTCCAGGGAGTTCCCTGTGGTTCCCAGTGGCTAGGACTCAGCGCTTTCACTGCTGTGGCCCAAGTTCAATCCCTAGTGGGGAAACTAAGATCCCACAAGCCACACGATGTGGTCAAAAAAGAAAAAAATTCATCTTTCATGTACATTGCTGTACACATACATACATATATGTATGATACTTCAATAAAAAGTTTAAACTAAATAAATAACAAACAAATAAACACTGAAAGAAATAATTATTTGGCTAATTTGATCCAGTGTTAGAGCCATGTGGCATGGCCAAAAAAATAAAAAAAAATAAAAAACATTCCTTCAAATGCATTTTGAGAATACCTCCTTGCTGGGCCTTGCAGCCCTTCAAGGGCTCATTTGTTGATTTTTAAACATTAGTTATATTTATATGGGGGTACTTTACTTGCAGGTTTTTGTTTTGTTTTGTTTTTTAAACTGATGGTAGAGGTGTTTACCATTGACACAGCTCCTTAGGTCAGGGTAAGCATTAGTTGACAGACGAGCAGTAGTGAATAATCCAGCTCTGAAGGAGCCAAGACAACCTGTAAATACAAACAAGTGTAATCTTAGAGCAGACACACTTACTTGATCTGAAATCATGGTAGAAATTATCCAAAGTGGTAGAATATTTATGCTTCTGTAGATTTACATGATTCAGCATTCAAAATGTCAATCCTAAATGTTTCCATCCACCTTTTTGAAAAATTAAAAATCTACAAGCAAGATTGCAATAAACACAGAATCATGAAAAATAGATTTATAGAGGCTTCTCTTTGGAAAAGAACCTTAAAGCCAGAAGTGAAAAATATCTTGAATTAGCAGGGAAATTTATTGCCACATAAATCTATGTTCTTAATTCTGTAGCAGAGACCTAAAGTCACCCTCAAGTCTATAGACCAGAGCCTAATTTAGAAATTGTCTATAATTAAGTTAGTAGAATAAGTCAGTGTTTCTGGTTGCTGTAGGCAACTTCCAATTCTTCCAATGTTGCATAGAGACTAACAAAATAATATTTGTATAATGCCTCAGTATTACAAAGCAGGTTTACTTTATTCATTTTATTTCTTACTAGAACTCTGTGAAATTAGATATAGCAATCTGGCAGAAATAACAGCTGAAATAATAGAGATAAAATATGTACAGACTTTAAATTAACCAGGGGTCATTTAGTGCAAACAACATAACATTTCTTAATAGCCACTGAAGACATTATACATATCAGTTCATTGGACAGATAGTCACCAACTCAACTAAAAAGGTGGTGTTTTGGTTATCTTTTGCTGAGTAACAAACAACTCCCAAAATTAGTGGCTTAAAATAATCATTCTATTTTGCTCATGATCTGTGGATCAAATATTTAGAAAGGGTTTAGTTAAGCTGTTTGTCTCTGCTGCACATGGGATCAGCCAGGGTGGCTGGGTCTGGAAGATCCACCTCCTGGATGGCTTTTCACTCATATGTCTGACAGCTCAGGTTCCTTAGCACCTCTATCTCCACACGGTATGCCATGCTTCAGGGCTTCTCCATGTGGTTGAGTTTCCCTGAGTATGCAGTCCTAAAGTGGCACTGCTTTCATGGTACCTAGCTTGCAAGAGGAAGAAGGCGGAAGCTGCCGGGCCAGTTAAGAGGCATTGTATCACTTGCACCATAGTCTACTGATCAAAGCAGTCTCCGGGTCCACCCAGATTTGGAGGAGGGAGAAAAGGATAGATTCCACATAGTGATGGGGAAGTGGCAAGATGACATTGCAGAAGAGTATGTGAGATGGGAAATATTTTTGCAGCCACCTTTGGAGAATGCAGTTTATCACAGATGGGTTTAAAGGCTCATTTGAAGTCAGTATGTGTATTCCTTTCCGATTGCTTTTGTGACAAATCAACACAATCTTAGTGGCCTAAAATAACACAGATTTATTCTCTTACAGTTACAGGGATCAGAGGTCTAAAATTAAGTTGTTGTTAGGGCTGCATTCCTTCTAGAACTCCAAGGGAGAATCTATTTCCTCAGTTTTTTCAGCTTCTACAAGCCACCTGCATTCCTTGGCTCATGGCCCCATCCTCATATCACTCTCAACTCTTGCTTCATTGTCATATATCCTACTACCAACTCTGACCTCCTGCCTCTCTCGTTTAAGAACATTTGTGACTACACTGGAACCACCCAGATAATACAGAATAATATCTCCAACTCAAGATCCTTAACTTAATCTTCAAAGACAACATTTAAGGTAACATTAGAGGTTCTGAGGACAGGACATGAACATCTTTAGGGGGTCATTATTTAGCCTACCAAAGTAGGTTATAATATTTTCCCATAGAAACAATACTTTACATCATCGTGGTCTTTCTGGAGGCCCAGTGAGACCTAGGCAATCTTAAGTCTTGAGTATTCTTTCTCTGAATTCATTTGTCCCTCCTCTTGAATCACCCACTCCCAGAATTATCTTATTCTAGTGTGAACATTCCATTAGGATTCTCATTTGTAAGAAAGCCTCATTTTGCACTTCTGAACAAATCTGACAGCTAAAATTTGAAACCCGGAAGCTAGAGGTTCAGGTGAAATGACTTCATATGGTGATTAGGACCCCAGGCCAGACTACAAAGTAGGTTTAACCCATAAGGCACCTTATATATGAGTCCATACTAATATATGTGATAATGTTTTTTTGGAAACCTGCATTTAGAATTACAGTGGGAAGAGTAAGTTTCATGGCTACTCCAAAGCAGTGCAATCCCAATCCCTTACCTTCCCACTTCTCTTTCTTGCTGCCCAACAGGAATGGAGGAAGTGGGAGAGAATGAGTAGGAAGGTGAGAGTTGGAGAGAGATTGCCTTAGATTTTGTAGCCTGAAGCAGAAGCTCTCCTAAGAAACGGTATTAGACATAGAAACTCGGGCCATTAGGGAGGAAAGCCTAAGAAAGAGGCACTTTCAGAAGAGGTTCCAGTGGTCAGGACAGAACATCCTAGAAAGAAATCTTGGTTCTAGACTACAAGAGTTCCTATATCCATATTATTATATGATCATATTTTGTAACTTTTTATGATTATATTTTACTTTATAATCTCTATTTTATGATTATAAATCCAATCTATGTTCAGTTTATAGTATTTTCCCCTTTTGTCCTATACTTTTTGTTTTGGCATTTCTTCTTTCCCTTTTTTTCTTTTTCCTTGATTATTCTTGCCAGAGGTTGGTCTAACTTACTTTCCTTACTTTACCTTTTCAAAGAATGAGGTTTTCTTTTGTTAATCTTCTCTTTTGTTTTCCATTTAACTTATTTCTACCTCTACTTTTGTTATTTCCTTATTTTTTGTTACTCAGGGCTTGCCCTGTTGTACTTTTAAAAATTCGCTTGATTTGAACGCTTAGGTTCTTTTTTAATTATCCAATCTGTCCTCTTACTGCTGTCTCAGCAGTCAGAACCCCAGGTCCCCATACTAGGTCAAAGAGCCTTCAGTCTATCCATGGGTTTCTCACATTTCTTGTTGTTTTCATTTTATTTTGTTATTATTAGTGCCTGGAATGCTATTGTTTCTCTTGAGATGATTTTAAGAGAAGTCAGCAGTCTGAGCTAATCCACCAATTTGGCAAGAACTAGAAACTAAAAACTATTTCTGATGTTTACATTTTGGCTCAGAATTTAGCATTCTTTCCAAGAAGTTCTTCTCCCATTAATTTAATCATCCATTCTATTGGGTGATATTTTAAAGGCCAACATAGATGGCAGAGTTTATTCCATTTTCTAAGGAAAAGAACACAACTTAAAAACTTATCTTTTTATAATGAAATGCAGAGTATTTCTGCCCAAATTCCATGTTTCCAGTGCAGTACATGGACAGATGAGTGTGATTTCTGAACACTTACAACTCTAAATCCAAACACTGCCAAAAAGTATGGGTTAGTATTAGTGGTCTAATTTCTTGGGTGACCTTATCTCACTATAAGGAGCTCCCAGCATGAGCTGTGGTAATTAGTAAAATTACTGTTAGGTTTACCAGAGACAAAATTATGAAGGTTCCCCCCACCCCCCAATTAGGACCATTGGCCTACAGAATATACACATCAAAAGACAGAAAGACTTAACTTAGATAGAGTATTTCTTTTCTGTTTTCAACAGTGGAATTCATCACATATGCTTGTAACTAAAGACCAAAATATAAAATATGAATCAAAAAATATATCATAATAAAAAGTATATTTTGGGGGACTTCCCTAGTGGCACAGTGGTTAAGAATCTGCCTGCCAATGCAGGGGACCCGGGTTAAATTCCTAGTCTGGGAAGATCCCACATGCCGCAGAGCAACTAAGCTTGTGTGCCACAACTACTGAGCCTGCGCTCTAGAGCCAGCGAGCCGCAACTACTGAGCCTGCGAGCCACAACTACTGAAGCCCATGTGCCTAGTGCCCATGCTCTGCAACAAGAGAAGCCACTGCCATGAGAAGCCTGCACACCGCAATGAAGAGTAGCCCCCGCTCACTGCAACTAGAGAAAGCCCGTGTGCAGCGATGAAGACCCAACACAACCAAAAATGAATAAATAAAATAAATAAATATTTTTAAAAGTATATTTTTTGTTTCATTATATAAGTCAATTAATAATAATACTTTACATCTGAAGAAAGTTTGACATAAAAAAATCTATCTACATACATATACTTATTTGATATTCCCAACAGCTCTGAAGTTAGAAAATATAGTTACAGTGTAACTTAAATACAGAACCTGAAAAGTTAAATAAGTTTCCTAAACCGACACAGTAGAAATTTTTATGTCTGAGACTAGAGTCCACATCATATTATTTTTTTTTTTTTTTTTTAGGACTTGGCTTTTCTATCATGCTTCCAAATAAGATAGGCAAATAAAAGAGAAAGTTGGGTAGGAACAGAGGCAGTTGAGAGGAATGGAAGGAAAAAAAGGAAAAGATTTTATCTAACTTTTCCAAAACACATAATGTTGTATTAAAATGTTATTTATGTTTATCCAAATATACTCTGTGATCAAAGGTACGTTATCTTCCAGGGGCTTCCCTGGTGGCGCAGTGGTTGGGAGTCTGCCTGCCAATGCAGGGGACACGGGTTCGAGCCCTGGTCTGGGAGGATCCCACATGCCGCGGAGCAGCTAAGCCCGTGTGCCACAACTACTGAGCCTGCGCGTCTGGAGCCTGTGCTCCGCAACAAGAGAGGCCGCGATAGTGAGAGGCCCGCGCACCGCGATGAAGAGTGGTCCCCGCTCGCCGCAACTGGAGAAAGCCCTCGCACAGAAACGAAGACCCAACACAGCCAAAAATAGATAAATAAATAAATAAATAAGTGAAATTCTTTACCAAAAAAAAAAAAAGAAAGAAACAAGCCTATACCTCAATATCACATTGTTATTAAAAAACAAAAATATAGGCAAAAAACCTGGCATTCCCATTGTTATAAAAAAAAAAAAAAAAAAAAAGGTACGTTATCTTCCAGAGTGTTGATGCCTGCAGAAACACAGCCTCATTACATGGACCTAAGAAACAAGGATTAATACTATATTTTTAATGTAAGCTTATAATTTTTAACAGCCAAATATTGTCTATTTTAATTACAAAATATTTAAATTCCTACCTAAAATGGAGAGACTGAAATAGTCCTGATGGTCTATCTTTTCTTGACTTTAAGAGTATAAACCTTTAATTTTTGCTTTAGAAAGTAAGGAGTCAAAGCATAACTTTACAAAGAAGAAATGTTTTTCATGGATGTATATCCCGGATATGACAGCTAAAGTTTTTAGAAAATCTTGTTGAATTTTCATATCTAAAGTCATAAATAATACCACTACACAATTTTTATAGTATCCTCTTTCCAAATTTGAATGAAACTGCTTAAGTCTGTTATTAGCAGCTAGAAAAGGGAAGGTAAGGAGAGGAAAGAAAATGGGACTAGAGGAGAAGTTAAGGGAAAAAAATGAAGAGAACTAGCATGACATATTTTACTAAGTGCTTTGAAAACATTGCCTCATTTTATTTCTTGCTAGAAACTTATTAGGTAAATTGTTACTATCCATCTGACAAATTGGAAAACTATAGCTCATAGAGGTTAAGTAATTTTAAGATCTTGCGGGAGATAAATGTTCGATTGGAATTAATAAAAAGAAATTATAATAAGTCAACTGGAAAACACCCAGCAGCCCAAGAACAGAAACGGGTCATGCTATGGAGTTCTAAAGAGAGATACCACTGAACCGATGTCCTGCAGTTGATGAGAGGGTGAAATGAGAGGCAGTGTATTACAGCTGGGTCTCCTTGACTCCGGATGTGCCACAAAAATAAGATTCACACCATCGTGGACACTCAAAAAAGGGAAGAATAACCACTTCAGGAACTATGAAAAAGAGCACTTGGTTCAGAAAGGGTCTTCTCCCAATGATGTTGGGCTCTTATCTTGTTAATTGTCCTGAAGGGTAAATGGAAGTACATACCATCAATTCAATGTAAGGCTACCTAGGAAAGGGGGAAAGGTATATATAGTCCCCTATCTACAGATGGTCTCTGGAATCTCTGCATGGGTATTCAGAAGTAAAGCAAAAACAAACTGTAATACCCTAAACTATAATTAAACCCTAAAATTTCAAGAGAAATGAGAATTTAATAGAAATAGTTATTTGCTAAATTATATTAACAACACTAAATTGCATAGCTATTAATGTATATCAGAGTACATTCCTACTTTTTTTTTCAAGGAAGATTTACTTTTCAGTTTTGCAGGCCTTGGAGTTTCACGTTGGCTGGCATGAGAGTGGGGTAGAAAGATGCACAGATGGGGACTATTCTGAGCTCATAGGAGGAGGGAGAGCAAACCTCTGTGGGCTGGACCTACAGAGAATCTCATCAGAAAGACATGTACAAATGATACTCCACTTTCATTCTTTGGAAATGCTGACAAATCTCAAAAAAAATATTAATAAAATATTTTTATCTTTATTTAAAACAAACTGTAGCCTTTTAATTGACATTTAGTTGAAATCATCTAATCTCTTTAGATATGGAAATGCTACCTCACTCCTTTCGCTTTTGTATCCAAAGGCAAAACATGGATGGGATATTGTAGGAAATGAGGAAATGGTGTTGCAAAGTGGGAAGTTGTTAATAATTTCAATCAATATTTAAATGATAATTATGTCACAAGCTCTGGAGAGTGTAGAGATCTTTCCTTTCATTAAAAGATAACCCATGAGGGCTTCCCTGGTGGCGCAGTGGTTAAGAATGAGCCTGCCAATGCAGGGGACACGGGTTCGATCCCTGGTCCGGGAATATCCCACATGCCACAGAGCAACTAAGCCTGTGTGCCACAACTACTGAGCCTGTGCTCTAGAGCCTGCAAGCCACAACTACTGAAGCTTGCACGCCTAGAGCCCGTGCTCCGCCACAAGAGAAGCCACCACAGAGAAGCCTGCGTGCAGCAATGAAGACAAATGCAGCCAAAAATAAATAAATAAATAAATAAATAAATAAATAAAGATGACCCATGAAAACTCATGTACTTATAGAGAATATTCTGGTAGCTAAATATAATTTTGCATCAACTCAGTGACTCTTTATGAGAAAGACAAAAAAAATGAAAAAGACTAAAAGTCAAAATGTCACATAGTAATTAAAAGAACCATCCCAAATTCATCTACATGACTTTAAATAAAAGGACAGAAAATTTGCATATAGAATGAGAGAGATTTTACTCCCAACGCTAATGAAATTGTACTGGATGGAATATATATGAGTGGAGGATTGGACTTCATCATATTTTAGTTTTCTTCCATTTCTAAGATTATCTGATTGAGGTCCTTTGAACTTACCTAAATATTTTGGATAAAAATATTCCTAGAAAAAAAAAGAAAAGAAAAAATATATCTTAGCAAATCTAAATTTCACCATAAAGTTAAAACGATTTTAAAATGTGTTTTTATATTAAAGATGCAATAAATTACATATAACTGTCATTTCCACATTATAACATTTTTTCTATAGTAAAATATATACCAGGAGTAGATGACTAATAACATTAAGCCATAAAATGCTTAGGCTTAAAGCAATACTGATCAATTAAATCATGTTTCAAAGGCTTCTAAACTGAAAACAGGCTCCACTGAAGATGTTAAATGTGACTATATATGCCCCCTTTTTGTAAATCTTTTAATTTTTCCATGATGGTTAGATACCCATTTGATACACCTCACATCATGCTGAGTACACACACCAGATTCATTGCTGAATAACAGTAACATAATTTGAATTGAATTAAAGTGGACATTTACCTTTTACCATCTTATGTACGTGTAATACCTTACTTATAAATTGGTTATGTACCAAGAATTTTTCTGTAAATCAGTAATTTGGACTAAGGAAAGCACTTCAGCAAAAGGAGAAAAATGTTAAAAATGATTTCTGATGGTAAGGTTCCCAGGCTAGTTCACAAAAGCCTTCTTAAGCCATAATACATCCAATATGCAGCATTAATAGCATAAGAACCCCTCATGAGAAACCAGTGTTTCTACACAAAAACAACCTCAAGGACAGAACATAACTTTCATCCAGGACACAATTAAAGTCCCCATTCCTTCCTCCTCTCACATATAAACCTACACAACACTTAGCTACTAGTTTACAAGGATGAGATCTCCCACTAAGCAATTCAGACATCAGTGTTGTCATCCACAGAACAAAAGCCAGGATATAAACAATGATGAATTGGTTCAAAAGGAGATGATGTAACGGTGAAAGGACTGTATTAGGGACAGTGGGGAGACAAGCAATAAGGTGGTGACTGGGAGTGTGGAGTAGGGTATGAGGCATGTGGGCAGGGAGTGTCTGGAGCAGGATAGAAAGTGAGAAGCAATAACAAATTTTTTTTTCTTTCATTTATCCCATTTCTTCCTTACTCTCTCCGTCATCTCTTTCTCTTCTGTCAATAACACCACTGTCAGAATGAGTAGAGGAGAGGAAGCACATAAATGAGTTTCTTTTCTCTACTCTTTTCTCTCCCCTCCATATGGCTTCTGTCTCACTCCCCATTTGCTACTCAGAGGCTAAGCTATGAGAACATATTTACAGTGTTAGATATACATGCTCAAGTATTTATGGGTAACACAATCAAATGAAATCTTGAGCATGCAGGCTTGCCTTAAAATGTTCCAGCAAAACAAAACAAAACTTAGAGTGGGTGGGGTAGAGAATAGGCAGAACAAGAATGGCAGATTGTTGATAATCACTGAAAGGGAAAGTAGGTATATTGAGGTTTATTATATTGTTCTCCCTACTTCGGGATATATTTATAATTTCCATAATAAAAAGAAATTTGTATATATGTGTGTGTGTGTGTTTATCTGTTTCCTACACAATATGAGTACACTGTTATATTGTGTGAAATAAAATATTTTTGTCTTAATTGCTTTTCCACAACAGGCAACAAAACTAAGACAAGCATTTTGATTCAATCTTGGAGAGTGTTAAAAATGAATCTTCGGGTAGCTTGGGAAAAATTCCCTTTGAACCTATTAGAGTAGGTGGAGGTAAGAGGATTAAAGGGCAATCCCAGAAAACACAAGTTATTACTGTCTTGGACAAGTTCTCTAACTATAGACAAATGGTTCCTGCTTGTTACGGCTCATCTAGTCTCATGGTTCCAGGAGCTAAGGCAGAGGTAAAGGAGGTACTTTGTGTATGTTTTCTCCCTCATTTCCTTTTGGTTATACAGTTCATCTCAGGAAAAAAAATCTGAGGTAACCCTGAAGGTTATCAAACTTGAATTCTTCACCCCAATTCGTAGAGGCACTATTTATATTCCTGCTACCCACAGAACATGTTAAAGAACCCCCTTCTCTAGGAAAATTAGAGGACTAAAGATCAGATCTAGGGGTCCCATATTTCTGTATGATATTTAGGGGTCTTTGTGATTATTTTATTCTAGACTAAACTGGAAAAATTTATACACTAAAGGTATAAATTCCAACCGCAGGGATTATTGATGATTTACAGTGGGCTGAGGAAACTTCCCAAGAGTTTATGGAATAAATTAAAATTATTCTCAGGGAACACAGTACTGTAATGAATCCTTTATTAAGCATTTACTGAGTACCTATTATGTACCAAGCTCTGAATTAGAGGCTCTGTTTTCTAAAGCTTGGTTAAAAATGCCAATGGAGAGAATTAATGAAGCATAGTGATAACAATGTAGTCACACACACACACACACGCACATGCACACGCACACACACACACTTGAGGTGCCTTCCCCTCGCCTAACACTACAAAATCCTGGTTGGGAGAAAGTAGTTACAAACCATGAGGTTCATACTATTTGTGATAATTAGGTATAGCTGAATTATAGTTTGGTCAGAGCACATTGGTTTTGGCAAATAGTGTCTCCCTAACAAGCCCACTTTCCTTTGAAGGTAATTCCTCCTGAAACGCTTCAGTGGGTACATGCGGAAGGTGATATACACAATCATTAACTTTAAAAAGAAACACAAGGGAACACAGACTCAAGCTGCAAACATTCCATCTGTAACTGTATGTCTAGGTATGTTAACTTACCACTTTTCATGAATTCTTACCGTTTCAGGGTCATTTTCAAAGACCTCCCTGGCTTCTTCTTTATTGCACAGTTCTTCAATGCATTCTCTTTCAAGATTACCCTTTTTTGTTTCTTCAATCAAAGAATTTGCACGGCTTTTCCTAACCAGGACTTGTGAAGCATGTTGCTTTGACAAAACTGAAGGAAAAAAAAAAAAGTTTACATGAACAAATCTTTCATTTCTCCACCTAAAATATTATATTAAGCAATGATATATTATATAAATCATTTTCTGCTGGTAAATTGTATGCCATTTAAAGTTATGCCTGCCTTAGGACTTCCCTGGTTGCACAGTGGTTAAGAATCCGCCTGCCAATGCAGGGGACATGGGTTCGAGCCCTGGTCTGGGAAGATCCCACAGGCCACAGAGTAACTAAGCACATGTGCCACAATTACTGAGCCTGTGCTCTAGAGCCCACAAGCCATAACTACTGAGCCCGTGTGCTGCAACTGCTGAAGCCCACGCTCCTAGAGCCTGTGTTCCTCAACAAGAGAAGCCACTACAATGAGAAGCCCCCGCACCAAAACGAAGAGTGGCCCCCGCTCGCCGCAACTAGAAAAAGCCCGCGTGCAGCAGCGAAGACCCAGTGCAGCTAAAAATAAATAAATAAATAAATGTATTAAATAAATAAAAATTAAAGTTATGCCTGCCTCAACTCAGTAGGGTTGAACTGAGGAAAACACGTGGATACATAAGCACTTTGGTTAACAACTCAAAGAGCAGTTTGGTGTGTAGCTACAGCCCTTGTCTAATGATCTACACAAATTATTCAAGCTTATGCTTGAGGTCAAACATACCAAACAATAATTTCGTGTTTACCTCGTTATGATTACATTGGTAAAAGCATCATGCTGAAATGACTATAAAGTCATAGCCACAGCATCTTTAAAGCTAGAGTAACAAACTTTCTCAGTTTTAATGGAAAACTTGTGTGATCTCTGTGGAGAAAGAGAAATGCAGTACAGTCCCATCAGCTATTTGAAAGATACTTGATAGGCTAAAACACCTGGTTATTTATACAAACAAGAAAATAAAATTCCATGGCAAAAGGAAGACCTTATGCAAAGCACAAAATACAGAAGAGAAAAAATCAGTAACTTTGAGTATATAAAAAATTTTAAGCAGTTGACAAACGACGATAAAAATAACAAAGTTCAACATCAAGCAACAGATTGCAGGAAAATATTTCCATCATATATAACAGAAAAAATTACATCCATAATTTATACACAACTTTTGCAAATTAAAGAAAAAATAATACAACGATATGCCAACCAATACAGGAATGTGTGCAAGGTTAAAAACAAAATAAATAATGTAAATAAAATATAAACAAAGTGATACCATTTACACATCACTACAGAGAAAAATTAAACTAGCCAATAAACATGTGAAAAGATGTTTAACACAAATTTTTAAAAACAATTGGATTTTTGCCTAATAGATTTGCAAAAATTTAAAAGACGGATAATATCAAGTATGGTGAGTGTAAGAGGAAACAAGTATTCTTGTACAATGGTGGTAGGAATATAAACTGATAGGTATTATTTGAAGGTAATTTGGTAGTATCTGAAAATTAAAAATACATATACTCTTCAATTCAACAATTCTGCTTCTAAGTAGGTCCTACAGATATGCAAGTGTTGCTGAAAAAGGTATGTATAGAATGTTTATTGAAAGATTGTTTGGAGACTTCCCTGGTGGCACAGTGGTTAAGAATCCGCCTGCCAATGCAGGGGACACGGGTTTGATCCCTGGTACGGGAAGATCCCACATGCCGCAGAGCAACTAACCCCGTGCACTACAACTACTGAGCCTGCGCCGCAGCTACTGAAGCCCGCGCGCCTAGAGCCCGTGCTCGGCAACGAGAGAAGCCACTGCAATGAGAAGCCCATGGACAGCAATGAAGAGTAGCCCCCGCTCACCACAGCTAGAGAAAGCCCACGCGCAGCAACGAAGACTCAAAGCAACCAGAAAAAAAAAAAAGAAGATTGTTTGTGTTATCCAAAAATTAGAGGACTTCCCTGGTGGCACAGTGGTTAAGAATCCGCCTGCCAATGCAGGGGACATGGGTTCGAGCCCTGGTCCAGGAAGATCCCACATGCCACGGAGCAACTAAGCCCGTGCACCACAACTACTGAGCCTGCACTCTAGAGTCCGCGAGCCACAACTACTGAAGCCCGCACACCTAGAGTCCACGTTCCACAACAAGAGAAGCCAGCACGATGAGAAGCCCGCACACCACAACGAAGAGTAGACCCCGTTCATTCCAACTAGAGGAAGCCCGCACACAGCAACGAAGACCCAACGTAACCAATAAAAAAAAAAAAAAAAAAAAATTAGAAATGACCTAAATACCTAATAAGAAGGGAATGAAAAAATAAACTATATAATACATTTGTACAGTAGAATAATATGTGGCTATTCAAAAGAAGGAAGATACTTTTGCACTGAAGATCTCCAAGATATACTATTAAATTAAAAAGTGCAAATTGTAGATGCTACATCTATAGCATAATCCTATATATACCAGCCATACTTGTAGATATGTAAACATCATGTGGACAAATACAGAGAAAAGACACTCAAGCTACAATCTGCAATTATATTTGAAGAAAAGAATGGAGAGTATGAAGTTTGGGTCTTATCATTTTAGAATGTGAATAGAACATTGTTTTTAATGAAAACATTTTAAATCATAAGTAAAATCTACAAATAACTTTTTTTAATCCTGATTTTTAACCACAAATGGTTCTTTGACTAGGAAGATAAGCAAATAATATAAATAGCTAAATTTATTTTTCTCTTATTTCTCTTATAACTCTGTAAATAAGAATTAATCAAAAGTTGACAATAGAATGAAGAAAAAGAAAGGCAAAAGGACTAATTAACACTCACCATAATTATTAGCTGAATAACTGAACATCTTTCAAGAGAGAATTACAGGGCTTCCCTGGTGGCGCAGTGGTTGAAAGTCTGCCTGCCAATGCAGGGGACACGGGTTCGAGCCCTGGTCTGGGAAGATCCCACACGCCGCGGAGCAAATGGGCCCGTGAGCCACAACTACTGAGCCTGCGCGTCTGGGGCTTGTGCTCCTCAACAAGAGAGGCTGCGACAGTGAGGGGCCCGCGCACCGCGATGAAGAGTGGCCCCTGCTCGCCGCAACTAGAGAAAGCCCTCGCACAGAAATGAAGACCCAACACAGCCAAATAAATAAATAAATAAATTTATTAAAAAAAGAGAGAGAATTACATTTATTTATTTTAATTTTATATGGGTTTTCTCACTTACCAAAACAGAAGTTTAAATGTGATAATTAACTAACAAAAGTGTTTGAGTTATATTTTTAACCCTATCTCTCACCATCTTTATCACTGCTCAAGATCAAATCAAGGCTGTGTGCATCTAAAAGATGTTATTCTGTGAGCATGCCACCCGCCAAGTGTATTGCTAACTGATAAATGGCAGCCCAATCAACAATGAAAGGGTCTGACAGTGCAATTATCTCATTTATTTGAAATAGTTTTAAGCATGCTACTTGATAATAAATATAGCAAAAACTTGGCCCTTCTGAACTTCAAAGCAAATATGTGAGTCTTTCTGAAAAAACAATAACACTTTGTATTAAAGATAAATGTTTTGATACAATAATAATACAATCAAGGTCAAATGCAGTTGGAAAACAAAACATAAACATCACTCCTTGGCATTTCTTCCTTACAGAATATTAAGTTTTGGAATGCAGAGGTTAACACTGATATTTAGGAATACCTCTTTCCCTATAAGGGCCCCCACTGCAGGACACAGACCAGCTCTAATAACACATCCTATATTCATGTTTGGGGAAGTTCTCAATTGTGCAGGGAGAACCAAGGTGTGGTTTAAAGGAATGCTCACATACATTTATAAAACTAGAAGGAAACAAAGTAACCTCCATTATTTCAGAGATGATGAAAATCAGGAGCATGCAAAATATTTGCTCTAAGTTATAAAGCTAATAAATAGCAAAAGTACAACTTAGATCACAGGCATCCCAATGCTCAGACCTGCAACCATCCATTACTATTTGCTGCTGTTTTTCAAAAAAGAGGGAGAAGTTTCACTGTCTCAGATGATAAGAGGAATATTAAAAATGAAAATTGTTATACCTCTGACCTAAAGGATAATGAAGCTAATAATTTAAAAAATAATTTTGCCTAAATAAATTTTGCCTAAATTTGAAAGTTTATGTTTTAGTTCATCTGGGTTCACCTCAATAATACTTCCAATTGGCATGATACTTAAAAATTTTCAAAGTGTATATTAATGATTTCATTTGATCCTCACATAAATAATGAAATACATTACAGGACAGAATTATCATCCCCATTTTCCTACTGAAGAAATTGGAGCTAAAAGAGGTTACATGGTTTTTTCAAGGTCATAGAGCTACAAAGTTGTGCTATTGGGACAGGAATTTAAATGTACCCATCCTCCTAGTCCAATGCTCTTTCTGCTATGTATTCTGCCACTTAAATGCCCACAATGTACTTGATTTAAAAAAATAAATTATGTGGTTGTGTAGTGGACATGTTTGGTATCTTAAATAAGACATTTACTGTCCTTTATAAAAAAGATCCATCCATCTAACAGAGTGTGCTTTCAAAGGAGTCTACTATTCCTTGTCAAAAAGATACAAACATGATATCACAGATCCAGACTAAGAACTACAGAACTGTAGGATGAGACAAATATATGTTCCAAAGTGTTTTTATCAGCTGGCTCAAAGTCTATCTGCCCAAAAATATCTACCCTGCTGGCACACAGGAATGTCTAAAAAGTTCCATTATTTATCATAATAATAACTATGGCACTATAAGCATATAAATGCTCTTTTTGCATTATCTCCTATTAATCCTATCACAACTGTTATACACATGAACTAACTGAAACTCAGAGAAGTTGAGTTTAATCTTACCAAGTTCACACAACTGAGAACAGTCAATCAAGCCTACCTCCAAAACCCATTCTCTTTCTGCATTACCACATTGTCTCTAATTATTTGTTTCACTTCTTTAGATCAAGAAGTTTTTCAAGAAAGTCCTTGTGAAAACACAACTATGTGCTTGAAAACTGTTACATTCAGATTCAAATTTTTAGGTTATAATGTTTAGTTATGAGTCTTTCAAGATTAGAAATGTGACTGGATCTGCTTGATTTTTTTAACTTAATCTGAACAGTGACCATAGAAGTTGAACAATTATGTCAATAACATAAACCATTATGCAAACATTAACTAGAATTCTTTTTTGAAATTGTCTTCACAGCCTTCATATGTTCCCTTCAATATTTTCAGTGGGGACCAATTTTTTTTTCAACATAAATTTGACTGTATAACAGAAAGTAATTTATTGTTGTTGGTACTTCACTTAAGCATCTGTAATAAGGATAGTGGGATTAGCATTGCCTCTACTCACAGGAAAATTCCCTCACAGTTCAATTCAGTTTGACCTTGGTCAAGGATTAATGAAAAATGTTAAAAGCCCCTTTCCCACTTAGTTGTCCAAGCTTGCCACCCTCTGTTCAGAGGCGTCAGGACCACAGAGCTGCAGGTTGTCCAAAACTGATCAGTCAGATGTGGGTCTAAGAGGAGGAGTTCTAAGCTTTAGGATAGTTCATCCTCTGAATCTCTTCCATTCTGCTCTCTTGTCTTTGCAAAGATGGTTCTCACATTCCTCCCTCCAAGAGCTCTTCTCTTTTTAAATTCTGCTTTCTGTCTCTCTTTTGGCCCTTGTTATTTGGCATCCCAAGAATGAAAAACTGTCCCTAAAAGAATGTGTCTGAGAAGGGAATTTTAGGCTAGCATTTGGTTTGGCAGAGTGTTTGAATCTTTGTTTCTTCTTCACTGTGGGACGGGGTCAGGGAAAATGGCATTCAATGTACAAATAGAACAGTTAGATAATACTTTGAGATATAATTGTGCCTCCTGTGTCTCAACTGTTGAAATGGCATGTTTTGCTTACAAAAAGACTGATAAAAATAGAATTGCATGATATAGGAAAACCATTAGTTAATAATGATGGGAAATTTTATTTTACAATTTTATTTTAAATAATCACATATTAATTAAGTATAAAATCTTTCATTTTTATCATAAAGATTTATACCACAGAAGATTTATAATTGAGGAGGGATATTAAAAAATGTGAAGTTTGCAAGAGCTAAGAAAAAATCAAAATAGATTTTTAATTAGGCATTCATCAGCCTACATAATTATTACCAACTTTAAGAAAAGCTTGTGTTAACCTTCAGAAATAAATGCTATGTCTGTATGTATGTTATACTTCAATTTTTTTAAAGTAAAGTTTATTTTTTTAAAAGAGAACTAATATACTACCTAACGCTTCTCTACATTTCACATTTTGTTTAGTATTGAGGACTATGCCGCTGAGCAACTGTTTCTTCTCCTATTATTATATTAAGGGTTAGAAAAACTTTAGAAAAAGTATTCTGTAACGGTGAACCATGCCTCTGTCCTTCAAGAGGACTAAGCAATAAATAGGCTGATGAGAAATAATTTAAGAGAATCAAATATCATAAGAGGTAGGTCTGGATAGGTTTAAAATCTGGGAAACAAAAAGAGGATATAATCTGTGAATTATATGTTGCACATATAAAGGTGAGTTCTATAACATTTGGATTAGAAAGGATGAGGGTTGGCATTTATTTAGAAGTAGGAAAGCCAGTGTCATTAAAAAAATGTGACCATTGACCCCCATGTGATCAATGAATGGGTAGGGAAACAATGCTTGAACTGTTCAGCCACAACAGAAGTGAAACGGACCTCTCCTTACTTGAAGATTTAACTGTAACTAATTTACAGCCCCTAGTCTAGGGGAAAAAAAAGAGTAAATCAAACACTCTAACCAATTCTCCCCAAGATTAAACCTTTGCTTTAGCCATAGACAGAGAAAGCAGTACATTTTATTCAATAGTTATTCCTTCCAAAACAACAAATACGTCTACCCAAAAGACAGAACGGGCAGCTTGTTACCCAGAAAAAAACTACATTGTCCATTTCTGTTATGTCATGTGTTTGTTCTTGGTAAGTGATAAATTAAGGTACTTCTTTTGAAGGAACTCAGAGTTTAGATTTTGGCAAGGTCTGAAGAGGAAATTTCTAGAGGCCTGTCTTTTCTTCTCTAGACCACTACACTGCACACTGGCTACACTTTCTTAGGCTACAATGGGAGGTCTCTTTTTAGGATGTGCAGCAAGATATTCATGTAGTCAGCTTGCTTTGTCTTTTTTATCTCCTACACATTAGGACACCAAAACACCATCTGATTCGATGTCACGTAGCAAGAGGTTACAGCACAGTAAACGTCTTGTTTTTGTTCTATTTGACCTATTTTGTTAGGGTGGCATCAATTAATATAATTAGTTCACAGGCCTGTGTCTGTATTTACGTTTGGAAAAGCAAAAGGCAACAATAAGAGAGCTGGCCTAATTCTGCAATACCCCACTTCCTGCAACATCTCCCAGATCTCCCCAATAAGCAAGTCTGAAGCGCACTTAGAGGCTTAGAAAGACTCTAGATCTTAATGGCTTCCCTTTTGACTCTTAGGATATTACTATTTTTTAAGTGCTGATGTGGAAATGAGATTATTTGGAATATTGGTAAAGTATCGAGTAGGTGTTTATAATTCAATATAATTTCTACCAGCCTTTCAGAACTCCCTGTTGACTTTCTAAAAGGCCATAAGACACAGTCTAAATAACAATGGAGTAAAATGATAACTTAGGAAAGGAGAGAAAATGATTGGGATAAGGAGTCGAGGAAAAGAAGGAAAATAAAACAAGTAATAAGGAAAGGTGCATTTAACATATACCATGTGGGAGAAAGTTAGTAGCGCAACTAGAAAGAGTTATTTTCAAAGAGTCGTGTCCTCCTTACCTTGACAATTGCCCTCGACCCATTCCCACAAAGTCTCCTAAAGAGAAGCCTGCCCAGTTACCTAGGACTGATAACAAGTTTCCCAAAAGCAATGTCCTGTTAGAAAAACAGACCTCAACAACCACAGTAGAACCCTAAGCCAGCTACCTAGTCAATCTAATCAACTTAGGACTGTCTTCAAAAAATATGAAATAACAGCTAAAAATCACTAGATATTTGCATAAAATTAATAACATGAAAGAGAAGGTCAAGAGGAACATACAGACTCCAAAGGAAATAGAGATAATTGAAGACAGAAGATAACTTTAAAAAATCTATAACTAATATCCTAAATAAATTGAGAGAACCTGTCATCCATAAAACAAAAGTATGCTATGAAAAAGAAGTAGAGAACTAAAATATGATTTCAAAATAAAAACATTAATGGATGAACTGAAAAACAGAATGGACTACTCCCCACCTCCCAAAAAGTCAGCCCTTTTTCATTCCTATCACACTGACAAAGATTTTAAAAGTTAATATCCAATGTTGGCAAAGATGAGAGGAATTAGACACTTAAAATCTACTTTTAAAATCAGATTTCCAAGGGAAATCTAACAATATGTGTCTAAAACCTGCAAAATAGGCGCACTGTTATATATAGGATGGATAAAAAATGAGGTCCTACTGTATAGCACAGGGAACTGTATTCAATATCCTGTAATAAACCAAAATGGAAAAGAATATGGGAGAAAATGTATATATATGTATGTATAGCTGAATCACTTTGCTGTAAACCAGAAACTAACACAACGTTGTAAATCAACTGTACTTCAATACAATTTTAAAAAAAAACAGTAATTGGGGGCCACCTTGGAGGCTGTCTACCACAGGCCAAAATGATTTTTCCCTTTGGATGTTTCCTGTATTTTGTTATTGCTATTGTGTTTTCCCCCTGGGTAGATATTTTTAGAATTTTTCATTAATTTGAGAGTAAGATTTTCCACCAGTTAAAAAAAAAATAAGCGCACTCTTTAGATATTCAGCTAACAATTCCATTGCTAGGACATTAAACTGAGGAAATGAACATGGACATATGTAAAAAAATATACATGAATATGTTCATCACAATATTGTTGATACAAGCAAAACATTGGAAATAATTTAAATGTCCAAAAATATGATTTTAGTAAATATATTATGATGAACATATATAAAGGAAAATTATAAATCTACTTTAAAGTGTGACAGATTTTAATTTATTGATATAAAAACAATTATCATTTTTAGATGAAATATCAAGTTACAAATAATATGCAGAGCAAAATTCCATTCTTTCCCTTATATATTTTAATTTCTAAGAACGTATATATACAGACAAAGGGGCCTAGAAGAATATAAAGCAAAATGTTACATAGGTCTCTTGCTAGTGAAACTACAGATGCATTTTTTTAGCACATTATATTAAGTGTGGATTACTTGAATGGTTTAAAAATGTAAGGAGATAGTAGGATATAGCTGGTAGTTTAAGTTGAGGAATGATGTCCAATAAGGACAGAAGGTCAAAATGGAACGCCAGGAAACTCTAACATTTACGGAAAAGGAGAGATCATCAAAACGACAGAAATAGAATTAGTAACACATACGTATACAGAGAGAGAAAGAAAATTTGAAGATAATGCTTATAGACATAAAAGGAGGTCAATTTCAAAAGGATAAGTTTCAACAGTGTCAAATGTTGCAAAGAAGTTATTAATAATAATTACTATTATTTAGGATGAGAGCTAAAATGTATACAGTTGGTTTAACAATAGGATCACCATTAACATTCTCAGTCCCCAATACAGTGGGAGGGTGAGAAGAGAGGAGACCTCCAGAATAAACTATTTCTTCAAGAAAATCAAATGAGAATAGGAAGAGAAAGAGTGGGTAATAACTTTAAACAGAGGCAGAGAAAACGTAACGTTTTCCTAAAGTGGGGAAGGTACATCACGGAATAGCTGTGGAACTCAATGAAAAAATGCCAAATATGCTATTTTGAAAGATGGAAAATATCATATAATTGCAGGAAGTTACAATTTTACCATTTTTATGGAGATTTAAAAGCCAGTGTTCTTGAATGTGTCCTTTTAAAGTCCATTCCAAAAAATGGACCAGAGGACTAAGAAGAATTATGCTAATGGCCTAGAACCAGTAAGAGCCGGTTCCTATTACCACTCCTCCGTAGAAAGACTCAGAATCTATGTGGATAAATTATCCTTATTTTATTTTCCCTCAAGCCTGGAGATTTCAATTTCTATATTTGGAACAATGTAATATAAATGAAGGGGTTTTCCCCATACTAGACCTAATAACACTTAATTTATTACGTTTAGAAAAAACAAAACTGCAACTTTAAAAACTTAAAGCAACGTTTGCACTTTAAAGTTAGCCTTAGAAACCCCAGTTCCTAAAGGTCCTCTGTTACCCTCACATCTAATAATTTTTTACTGAAGACCTTCCCTACAGCTGTGTTCTCCTGCCATGGGGCTCAGCTTCTTTTCTCCCTTCTCCAACATCCTCTCCCCTTCTCTTTCTCTGGCCACTGTCTACTGCCACCCCTGCAAATTTCTGTTCACTTCTTATGCAGAATCATTTATCTATTTTCTCTGTTATGGCCTTACAGACCAGAATGATTCAAACTCTTAAGTGTAGGGATTACCTGAGGGTCTTGTTAAAATGCGTACTCTGAGTCAGCAGGTCTGTAGTGGGGTCAGAGATACTTCATTCCTAATAAACTCCCGGGTAATGCTGCTGCTGGTCTATGGACTACATGTGAATAGTAAAGCTATAGACCATGTTTTGGGGACTTTACTTTCTAAATCTAAAGCCATTTTCAAGGCAATTTCTAAAATAATAACAGTTCTCACCATAGGAGTAATTTCAATATCAACTGCTACAATATTTTTTTCAAGTTGCCACATTAATAGCCAACTTAATGTCATTATACTAAGTCATCAGCTGGTCTGTTCATAGGCGTGTTAATTATGCTCTCTCTCTATCACAAATTTTATTCAGATAGTTAAAGCAACCTTACCCTGTGTAATATACATCACCAAAGGTTTAAATGGGCAACAAGTATTTGTGCTTCTCTTAGAGGAAGAAACAGTAATCTTAACCTTGGAGGAAAAATGTTTGTAACAGAGACAATGCTGACCAAATATTCCATGTGCTTCCTTGCATTGGAAGCAGATGTGAGTTTTGTTACTTCCACACTAAGACGGTTAAGAACAAGTACGAAACTGAGTTACTTGTACTGAGGTGGATGGACCTAGAGTATGTCACACAGAGTGAAGTAAGCCAGAAGGAGAAAAACAAATACTGTATGCTAACACATATATATGGAATCTAAAAAAAAAAAAAATGGTTCTCAAGAACCTAGGGGCAGGACAGGAATAAAGATACAGACGTGGACTTGGGGACACTGGGAGGGGGGAAGGGTAAGCTGGGACGAAGTGAGAGAGTGGCATGGACATATATACACTACCAAATGTAAAATAGATAGCTAGTGGGAAGCAGCCACATAGCACAGGGAGATCAGCTCAGTGCTTTGTGACCGCCTAGAGGGGTGGGATAGGGAGGGTGGGAGGGAGATGCAAGAGGGAGGAGATATGGGGATATATGTATATGTATAGCTGATTCACTTTGTTACAAAGCAGAAACTAACACACCATTGTAAAGCAATTATACTCCAATAAAGACATTAAAAAAAAAAAAAAAAAGAACAAATATGCCTCCTCCATTGCTTTCCTTTCTTGTGGGGACATTGGATGCCATGTGTTCCAGATGGTACAACTAGAGATGTAAGAGATTTACACAAACCACATTGAACTTTACACGACTAAAAAATAAACTCTTATTTTACTAAGTCACTGAGATTCGGTGATTTGGAGACTAATTTGAAGATTTGTGGATTAAAGTGTTATCACACCACAGCATATCTTACCCTAATTAACATAAGATTATGGAAAATTTAAACTAATTCCTATATTCAATAATGTGCTAATTTGCTCCTTCATTAATTCTAAACATAAGAAAGTTCTAGTGAAAGCATAAAACACATAGATAAGACAGAGTACTTCAGCTTATTCCTTGAATAAAATAAACAATAAAGCAAAAGAATGTAAAAAAAAGCCCTAAATATATTTAAATATTAGAGAATAGCACCAAGAAAATATCAGTTTTCTAAATTACCCTATAATATAAATGGGGAAATAAAGATCTTAGAAACCTTTATCACACATCAATCCATGATCCAAAAAAAAAAAAAACGGAACAAAATCTTATAAAGTATCCTAAAGTCTGAGAAGGCTAAGGACAGGTCACCTGGTATGGTTGGAGAAGACAATAAAGAGAAAGAGTCTTTCAAAAAGGAGGACTGGCATGTGAAAAGACCACAAGGGAGAGAGGACAGAGAAGGACCAGTTTTCAGAAGAGGGGCAGGGAAAGCTCATTTGGAGGAAAAGATTTGGAAGCCTCCAGATCATGAGCCTTGTACACCAGGTTCAGACTTCAGAAATAGTAGAGACAAAAAGCAGCCGCAGATGCCTCCTACTGATTTTTTAGAAGCAAACCACCATCACATGGTGGGAATGGTGGGTGCCTTCAGCAGCTGAGGGCCTGAGACCTACAGCTGCCAGAAACAGAATTCTGCCAATAATCCGTGAGTTTGGAAGAAGATTCCAAGCTTCAAATGAGATCTCGGCTCTGGTGGACCCCTTGATTTTATCCACGTGAGAACCTGGAGCAGCTCCCTGAACTTGTGCCTGGACTTCTGACCTATGGACCTATGAGATAATAAATTGTGTTGTTTTAAGATGCTAAGTTTGTGGTAACTTGTTACGCAACAATAGAAAACTAATACTCAAGGCATATATAATTTTGAATTAGGCTGAATGTATTAATATTGTTAATTTTGTTCCATGTGCTAGCTAGAACCCCAGCTTCAGTGCTAACAGCTGGTTTGGTTATCTAATGCTATCGCAGACAAAATCTTGGCACACACTGAACAACACTGAAATGCCAGACATTCCTTGACATAATATCAACGAAGGAATAGGAGTCAGATGTTCTGTCTTGAATTGTTCATGTGGCTCCTACCTGTTCACCTCCTCACTTATCCACCCCACTCCCTAACAGAAGAAAAGAATATATTTTCATGACTATCATAGATTATTGAGGAAATCACTGGAATTTTTAAAAAGCATTGTACTGGCTGTTCTCCCTAGGTAGGAAATCTTGCTGGGAGGGGCTGCAATGAAAATGGGCTCCCGGATCTCAGGTGGGACAGGAGGAACCTGCGTGGCTGAGCTTAGGTAGCCGCCTGTACTGACCTGAATCAACGTCAGTGATCAGATCTTGGAGGAAGGATTAACAGGCAAAGCTCTCCCAAAATTAGACAGAAAGACAACCCACAAAATTCTTCACTGAGTTTTTCACCCCAAAATCTCTGGGTTAGCAAATAGAGGCCGTATAGTCACAATACAAAGAAATCACCACCTCGCCTTAATTACCAGTCGAATCAGTGGGTGAATACAGAACCTCTTGAATGAAGGAGAAGAAAGACGCCCTTGAGGAAGCATCTGTAAACTTTTCTCCTAGTTTTCTCCAAAGCAAAATAAATGCACCAGGTAACTGCACTAAGGAAAAAGACTCTCAAAACTTTATTCATTATTAGATGCCTAAGATCTAAGATCAAAACACCTAAGATCTAAGGTATGCTGTTCAGAATTGAGGATTATGAGGCTCAGTTGATAAAGGGAATTCTGTCCTGAAACTATAGGCCCAATCAGACTCAATCTTCAAACTGTGATTCCTTCTGATTCCTTCCCCAGGCCTAAGAGCACTGAACTATTTTCAGCAAAAATCTGGTCATGTTGGAATATTCCCGCTCAAGTGAGAAACAAGTTGTTATATACCTGGCTGTCCATCACTAAGATGGAAAAATAGATTTTGATGGACCTCTTATTTTTGAGGCATATTCCACTTTTAGATGTTCTACTCTGAGCTTTTTACTATGAGTCCAGAAGCTGCCAAGTGTGGGTGGAAACCAAAATAAGAGAATGCTCTCTAGCTCGTTCAAAGTTCATTTCAAGCAGTCTGTCATGTAGCCGAGCCAGTGACTCATCAGATCTAACTGGGCTTAAATGGTCCATAGGACGGCAGGGTACTCTTGAGACACCCTAGCAAGTCCCGGAAGAAGAATTTCAGGAGTGATCCCTTTGAGTTGGGAGCAAGTCACGTTTGTTTCAGCAATTATTTTCCCTTTGAGAAACTGTTCCTGGTGTCCTTTTGGACTTTTGTGAGGTGAAGGTCTGATCACAGGACAATGTGATTTGAACATCTCGTCATGAACTAGATGCTATGTTTTTCATGTAGCCATAAATTTAGTTATGACAGCAGTTCAACTGTGAAATGTTCAAATGGTATGAATGGGATGAGCCTAAAGCACCACTAAGTGGCCTGGGCCAGTTTCTCATTCTCCTGACTTCTTTCCCTCCCTCCACCTCCCTTTATGGACTCATGAGGAAAGGCCTACAACCAAGAATGAAAAGGAAAAGATGCCTCAGTGTGATGTACCAACATGAGCCAGAGGTAGACCTGCTACAAAGCTACAGCCAGAAATGAACTACAGCCTCTCTCAAGGGTGATCCTGAAGAGCACAGGAGAAATAAAACCTTCACAAGGGGTGGACAGATAAGCAGTTATTTCTCATTGTCCACTTTGCTTAGAATGAGAAATTATCAGAGATCAGAATCTTTGCTACTTTCTCAATAGTTACAAATGGTCTGTCCAGTTGTTCAGAGACCTGTAAAGAGTTAGATCTTAGGCCTAGAAACAAGGAAGTTTGGTCAAGAATTGCCCCAGAGCTGAGAATATTTGTGTTCCAAGTGGATAGCCCCATACCAGGAAGGTTCTTAATTATAAAAGGGGGCAGAATGGCCCACTTAATGATTGTCAGTTGTGGTTCTTCTCAAGGTAATCTAGTGCAAGGCTCACAAACTCAGAAATCAACAAGTGTCTGATAGGTACCATAAACAAGGGAAGAGAATTTGGTGACAAACAATGAGGAATGCTTGGAATTATGGCAAACTGGAGAGGGTATAATCTGTCTAAAGAAGGTAGCTCTGAATCAGCTCTAGCTAAATCTTTTTCTTTTAAGATTTTTTTTTGATGTGGACATTTTTAAAGTATTTATTGAGTTTGTTACAATATTGCTTCTGTTTTATGTTTGGGGGTTTTTTTGGCCACAGGGCATATGGGATCTTAGCTCCCTGACCAGGGATCGAACCTGCACCCCCTGCATTGGAAGTCGAAGTCTTAACCACTGGACCGCCAGGAAAGTCCCAGCTCTAGCTGAATCTTGCTGTGTTGGAATGTGGGCCCAGAATTGCCAGATCTTCCTTTGTTTTTCAAAAGAAGTTATAAAAACAAAATTTTGGATGAAATTTTCTGATTTTTAAATTGCTCTGAGGACCAACACACAACTCTGTGGGTACATATGGCCTTCAGGCTGTTGCTTTGTGTCACTCAGTTTAGTGCTTGTTCAATATTCATAAAAAGGCAGCCATGGTGGCAAGGATGGAGACTACATGTAGACTCAGTTACACAGACTTCCCCTCACGAACGGTCCAGACTCTTGCTGTTAGCAGAATTGCCATTCATTCACCTGTTGTAAATTGGACAGATTACAAAAGCCAACCAGTTACCTGATGAATGGCTGACTAGTTAGGGCACTTTTTTTATGAAGGAGCAGCAATTTGGACTCAGAGGTAGAGACATTTATTCTTTATTTGGATTTAATTTTTCCATCAGCACCACTACTGGAAGACTTGTTCGATGCTTTATGCTAAGCCATACAACTATAGAATTAACTCCACAATTAAAGAAATAAGTCAATGGGATGATTATTATGGTTTTCATTGGTCTTATTGTGTACTCTAAGACCTAGAAAGAGCTAGCCTTATGGAATTATGGACTGATCAATTATTGAGGGCTCAGTTATTGCCTTTTGAGACACAGTACTATCTTCCAAAATGTGGTTTTTTAAAAAAAGTGGTACATTCTCTGAACCAGCAATCATTAATATTTGGTGCTCTTTTTCCTGAAGCCAAAATACACAGGTTAGGAGTGAAGGTAGAAAGGGAAGAAGTACTTGTCATGATTTGATGGTTAGTGACTGAGTTGAATTGTGTCCTTTAAAAAAATGGTGAGGTCCTAATCCCCCAGTACCTATGAATATGACTTTATTTGGAAATAGGAGCTTTGCAGATGATCAAGTTAAGAAGAAGTAATAAGAGCAGGCCTTAATCCAACGACTCATGTCCTCATCCAAAGGGGAAATTCAGAACAGAGACAGACATGTATAGAGGAAAGATGATGTGAAGACACAGGGAGAATGCCATCTACAAGCCAAGGAATGTCTGAGGCTACTAGAACCTAGGACAGAGGCATGGAGCAGCCCTCAGAAGGAACCATTTCTGTTGACACCTTGATCCCAGACTTCTAGTCTCCAGAACTGTGAGACAATAAATTCCGTTGTTTAAGCCACCCAGGTTGTGGTACTTTGTTATGGCAGCCCTAAGAAACTACAGTCAGTCCCCTACATACAAACCTTCAAGTTGCGAGCTTTCAAAGATGCGAACATGCATTCGAGTGTCCAATCACATAAGTTAGTTTAGGTGTCTGGCGTACACTGTCACGTGCATGCATCCTCTACAAGTGGTTGTGCTTTTGTGTACTTTACTGTATAGAGTACAGTAGTACAGTAATTTATTTCAAATCCAGGATGTCCAGAAGCAAGAGTAAAAGCAGCTGTGATGTAGCTGGTACACCTAAGAAGAGGTTCATGATGCAGGAAATGGCAAGGGGATTTTCTTTATTTGAGGAGGCACTGTTAGTTTTTGAGGCACAGGAACCAAACGTAGAACTGTACACGAAGGTTGCAGCAACCGTTCAGAAAGCAATCCAGTGCTACCGTGTCATCTATGACAAGAAAAAAAGAGCTGCTCCCCAGACATTGCTGGATCGTATTTTCAAGAGGGTAGACAGAATTGAATCCAGCAAGGAACCAGAACCTGTGCCATCAGTGTCAGGTGTGAGTGAAATTGCAGCTTGCCCTCCGTCTCCTATTGCTGACGATCCTTCAGCTCTACCATCTTCCACCTCCTCTACCTCCTTCAGTTAGTAACTCCTCTTGCCTGTTCACTTGATGCCAGCCCCTGTATGCCAGCTGATGTACTGTACTACTGTACTTTACAAGGTACTGTACTGTAAGATTAAAAATGTTTATTTTTTGTGTTTGTTTTTTATGTACTATTTGTGTGAAAAGTATTATAAACCTATTACAGTACAGTACGATTGTATTACTTGGATACCTAGGCCAACTTTGTTGGACTTACAAACAAATTGGACTTACGAACTCGCTCTCAGAACAGAACTGCTTCGTATGTAGGGGACTTACTGTAATTGACTGACCTATTCTCTAATTTTTTGGTTTCTTTCTTTACAAGTAGGTTCCGTTCATCTAGAAATTGGGAAACCAAGAAGGAACGCATTCACTAGGAAACCTAACATATTTTCCACTGAATTAGAAGCTGAGACTGCTATGTAGCTATTTCAAGTTCTTTACTCCTGTTGGAAAAAAAGAGAGAATTATGCTGGAATGACAATAATCAAGGCAAAATAGTGTAGTTGCCACATACAAGTCAGGGTTAGAAGTGTTGCCTCTCCAGGATGACTACTATACACAAGAGAAATTGTAAAGAAGAGATGGATACAATCATCCATAGGTAGGAACAACAGGGCTCAGGTTCTTCCTGAATAAGGGTGTGGTACATCTCATTGAGTAGACAAAAAAATCAAACATGAGGAACTGCCTAAAAGCAGGAGACATATGAACTGGGTAGTGAAGGAAGAAGTCATAAATACCAGCTCTAGCTTAAAACCAAGAGAGACAGGCAAGCCCTAAAGCCAGTACCTGTATTCCCTTGCTTGTCTTTTTAAAATTATTTTCTGGAATATAGGATGTGTTGGTATACTACGATGTATCATTTCATCCATAAAGCACAGCACATTGACACAGAATTGTGACAGAACTAGAGGAGGCAAGGACATCATCACCTGATGATACTAAACTAGGAAATGGCAGCCTGGAGCCTACCTCTCTGAGTGTGGTGACTGGAATCTCTTGAAGAGGAGGTCCTTTCTGCTGTACATTAGTTATTTGCATTATATTAGAAATATCTGCATTATATTTGAAATGTTTTTCAAATGGTGTTCATGGAAAGAAGGGCATGTGTGTATGTTGTACAGCCAATAACTGGAATGTGTAGACTTCTCTTGTTTCTGCTTCCTTCCCAGGATCCATTCCTTTGTGGGAGCTGTCCTTCTGGCACTCTGCCTGATTCTACTGAGCTGTCAACCACAGGACTCCAGAAACAAGCTAAGCCAAAATAATCAGGCTCTCTTTTCTAAGAAATTCGATCATGAACAGGTATACACAGAACTACAAGGCAGTTAGAACTAAGTCATCTGATGGCAGCTCCTCACATAGTGAGCACATGACTGCCCACTATATAGATCACCTAAATGCCCAAGTCCCTGGCTTCCCTAGGCCTGGTTATTCAACATGCCATTAAGTAGGTCTTCCAATAAATCCACTCAGCTTTTTTTTTTTTCTCTATTTTTCTTTCTTCCTTCCTTTTTTTTCTTTCTTCCTTTCTTCCTTCCTTCCTTTCTTTCTCCCTTCCTTTTTCTTTCTTTCTTTCTTTCTTTCTTTCTTTCTTTCTTTCTTTCTTTCTTTCTTTCTTTCTTTCTTTCTTTCTTTCTTTCTGCTTTAGTTAGCAAGAGTCTTTACTGTTGCTTGTAGCTAAAGATTAATTAATATATGTATTATCAGGCTTCTCATATTTTTTCTGACAGTATTTTGAAAGTTTAAATATGCATATAGATCATTTAGCTATTAAAGAGGTTATTGAACTTGGTGGACAGAAAAGGTCTATTATGAGAAGCATGACCATATATCCTAGATAGGATTAATGGCAAGAGAATACGGCACAGGGTATTGTTGTTGTTGTTGATGATGATGATGGAGTACACCAGATATTGTCTCTAACTCTTCCAGCACCAACCCCAACTCTAGCCTAAGCTTGATAAAATCTCTCCATCAGTGCAACTTTTTGGACTCTGAAGTAAAGGAAATTTAAGCAAAGACAAAGATAGATAAACAGTAAAAGAAATGGTCAGAGGAAGAAAGAGGAAAGCAAAAAAGAGAAGGAAAATATGAGTCAGTAATGTCAAGGGTAGACTGCACCTAAGCAGAAGTGGAAGTCTGGAAAGGGCCAAATTAGCACAGCCAAAAGGGACATCCCCTTTCTTCTATTTTTCTTCACACAGCCTTTAGTGTGGTATACAATATATAGACAGCCTAAGTTTTAAATCTATAGATAGACAGATACACATATACATATAGATACAGATTAGATACAAGCATGTGTGAAAAGTCAGTTAACATCTCTGAACAATTTCAAAAAAGTTGAACTGGATGATTTCTCAACTCTCTCAAACCTAAAGCTGTGATTTTTAAACTTTTTCTTTAAATAGCGACTGTATTTCTGTGGACTAAACAATAAATCAAATATTTGGAATTCTAATTCTATCTCAAATTTACAATCTTAGTGAGTAAACACATTCCATCTGTACCTCAGTTTTCTCATCAGTAAACCAGAAATGATTTTTAATCCAATTAAACTAGAATTAAAGAACTAATTTATATATGCTATCAGTGTCTATATATAACAAGATTTCTCCATACGTATGGTTTGATTATCTCTGTATAATACACATAGACACACACATCATTTTTTAACTCTGCCTAGATTCCATGAACATGTAACAATCTCTACAAAAAGAAAGGGTTTAGCAAATTCCTGTTGTGACAAGCAGTACGTGGGGTAAGCCATTTTTGCCTTTTTCTTCTCTCTAAAACACTGGTTATCATGTTTTATGTATTTACCCATATATTTCTTTGTAAGCACAATTAACAATCTTGTTCTCTGGTACAGAGTTCAACAAGCAGACCCCTGAGAGGACAATGCATGGCAGTCCAGTCCATAAATGATTATCAGTGGAAATGTACTCTAGGCTCCCATGGATGGGAAGATCATGGTTGGCCCTGGAGGATGCATTCTCTGTATTTTGTTGGTTTCACTTGTACACTCTAAAATCATATTTCCCAATAGGGAAGCTGTCTCAGTCTGTGCAGGGGTCAATAAAAACCTTTCTGTGACGACAGCATACTCCATATGTTTAAGTGTTATTCCCAACATCTTGCCTTGCGATGTTCACATTATTTCCTATGTTAGTCTTTCCATATTGATTACAATTTACCAGTTATTTAGACCCAGTAGTTTTTCATGTTTTAATTATCCCCTCTGTAATTATTTTTTCTCTCCATTTCCAAATGTTCTTTTCTCTCTTCCGTGTTTTTTTGTTGGTTTTCACTTTCATGAACTTTCATTTCATTCTGGTAGAATATGTTAGTGACTTCCAAAATGGAATGATTGCATTCCAGGAGAGTGTGAAGATAATTCATTAAGGTACAGAAAGAAAACACCAGTGCTACTGTTCAGATTTATTTTGACTTTATCCTTTAAAAACTCATTTAAATATACATAATATAATGTTCATAGTATACTAGGTCAGAAGTGCAGGTGTGTAATAAATAACTAAATATTAAAAAAAATAAAAACACTGGTTATCAGACAAATACTTGATTGTCCTACTGAACTATATAGATAATGAGTTACTGTATGTGGTCCATATATAGGCTTAATGATAGAGGTTTGTATGCTGAAGTTCTACTATTGTGCGTCTTTAATATAAAATCAACAAATGTTGTTTTAGCCTTTAAATTAGAATTTTAAAACACCTCATTCATCCTGATCTGTAACTAATAAAAACTAATAAAACTAGTAGAATGTTAGTAAATTCCTACTTAATTCTCCTGACATTATCATCTTTGAAAAGTTTACATTGGAGCTTTAACCAATCTAAATGCTATGGTGTAATTCAGAGTTTATCTCTCCCATGCCATTTCCTGAGAATAAAACATAGCACAAGTAAGCATTTTTGACCAGTGAGCATGCTTAACCTTTAAAGAACAAACTAATTAACTGACAACTAAGATGTACTAAATGCCTTGATATCCCTATATATATATATTTAGAGAAAACTCAATATCCTGCCTTGAATCCAGGCATGGGAACATAAAGAACAGGAAACACAAAGATAAAGTACAAAGAACTCATGCGACGACCTCAGATCAGTGGCACTCCGTCAAAAATCCTCAGTACGAAATTATCTGAGAACTACAATCTTTAACAGTCCTTTTGATTTCAAGGTTAAAAAACTGACATCTCCGTACTGCTACGCAAACCCGCACTCATCCCCAAATAATTCGTGTGTCAATGTTGAGATAAGGAAACCCAGCTCAAAGTCCAGGCATTGCAGAGCGGAGGTAGGTTGCAGCAGGGGGTGCTGGTTGGGGACAGGCACTAGTACAAAGGGAAGCAGAGTGGGCTGACTTTCCTGTCTACTTTTATACTGTAATGTGCTCATCCTTGTCCTCTGACTGGGAACTTCAACTGTTTGGGGCAAATGGGTACGTGTTCTAATTCCTTCACTGATATTTAGTATCACTCTTGTTCTAGAATCTGTCCTGTAGTCAACACGTGATTCCCAGAGCAGGGTGAATATTGACCCTGCCTCCACCATTACACTGCCCGCTAGATCCACAGCTGATGGAAGCACTTGCTGGAAACTTTCTAGGAGGCTGCAGCCCTAGAAAAGAAAATCCTCCCAGCAGGGCTCGGAGTTCAGTCGGCAATGCTGAGAGAAGAAGACAAGACGCTATTGATTACTCACAGTTCGCCTCCAAGACGGGAAGCACTAGGGCGAGGCACGCCAGCAGCGCCCCAGAGCGCCCACCCAGGACCCTCATGGCGAAGCGCGCGGAGGCGCGGGCGGGGACGGTGGCGCGTCGCGGCGGGGACCCTTGCGCTCGGCGTGCCGCGGGGCTGCGACTGGAGCGCCGCTGTCTGAGAACTGCGGCGCGGAGGCGCCTGCGAGCGAGCGCGCCCGCGGAGCAGCCGAGCCGGGGGCGGAGGGGACGGCCCGCTCCCAGCCCCCAGCCCGACCGGGCAGTGATAACAAGGACATTTCCTGGAAGCTTTTCTTTTCGGAGCTGGGGGCAGGGCTCAGGGAGAGTGCTGAAGGCCTAGTAAACACTGTCGAGACATCCTCCTCGCCCTTTCCCAAACTCCAGCGTTGCGTTCCGGTCTCCGGAATGTGAAGTTTGCCAAGGAAAAGGGGAAGCAAACGCAGTAAAACACACATACACACACGCAAAACACAACCTCCAGCGAGCCGGAGTGGAAGGCGGAGTGGCCAAGAATACTTTGAGGACTCAGAGGTCGGGGTGTCCTGGCTTAGAAGGAAAGCATCTTGAGAGACTGACACTGGGAATGAAGATGTTAACAAAAACCTAGAAGCGAAATGAGAACTCTAGGAAGGCTACAGAGAACAGATAATGGAATCAAATGTGATAGTTTTGATTGTCTACATTTTTGTTTTGTTCTTGAATTTATAGCGTAAAAAAACTATAGCAAAAAAAAATGTTTTGGGAAAAAAGAGCATGTATCAAATTCTATCACTTTCAAACAGCTCGTTTTTGGTTTTTGCATGTTACCTCTGCTTTTTTGTGCTTAGGCAAGCATATTTGAAATATGTTACTTAATGTTTAAGGCTGCCTTTGGAGCTAAACCGCCTGGATTCAAATGGCAATGCTCTGCAGCTTACTAGTTGTATCATCCGTAAAATGGAGATAGTAGTAGGTTTTCAGTGTTAACAGAATAATTTAAAGAGATAACACACGTGAAGCAGTTAGTGTGTTAAAGAGTAGCACATAGTTAAGGCACACTTACTACTATCATTCCAGCGTTTCTGCCCAGTGAACAATATCAGTTGATTTCCTATGTGTGTGAGCGAAAGTCAATAGGCTGATGATCTTTCAAGGGTGTATTCCAGCTCTAGCTTTCTGTGGTTTTATGATCCAGGTGGATGAAAGTTGTTATTAGAGTCACTTTTTCTAAGAAAATTTGCAAAGGAATTGTTGGATATATCCATATTCTTCCCTCTTTTAAATTCTCTTCCTTCTTGCTATGTCTGACTCTACATGTCAATCTATTCACCACTTTATTCCCACCCGAAGTGATTTAATTATAAATATAATTCTAATCTCGGTAGAATTGTTTGGTGGGCTAGCAATCAGAACATAAAACAAAATGACCTTTAAATACTATATTTAATTATTGAATATTTAAATGCATTTAGGCCATGAGTCTTTCCTCATTTGTTAGGAAGAATTACAAGTAGAATATCAATTTTGAGTTCTCAAAATTTCACGAGGGAAAACTTCCAAAATCATGAATCAACAGCATTCATAACAAATCATCTCCCATACAGACATTAAAAAATATAAAGAGTATGAAGAAAGAAATGTTGGAAAAATGCAAGGTACCTAAAAGAAAAATCTTGATCTTTCAAAGACTCCAACTGAATGTGAAGTTTTAAGTCATTTTAAGACCACAAATGTACATCACAGTGCTAACAATAGTTGTTAATGTGTCCTACCTACACTGTAATGTTAAACTTTGAAAAATAATACCCTGAAATGTTTAAAATGAAATTTAATAATACCTCTTTGGATAAAATTTTCAAGTTTTTAATTTATTGCATAAGTTCACTCTGTGAAGATGATTTTGCCTTTAGCTCAATATTGATTAACATTTGGTCAATTTCACTTGGCCAAAATTTGTTTTCAGTATACTTTTAAATATGCAATTAAATCTTATTCAAAATTTAACTGCTAATCTAATCCCTTTTCCTAGTCCTAATTCTAATCCCATTCCCTCACCCAGTTTTACATTTCTCCATATAATCTTATACTGGTATATTGTCCCATTTACTTATTAATTATGTCTATTACCTGCATCCTTATCTCTCTCCACCATGCCTGCTAAAAATTGGCACCTGCCATCTGCCTCTACAAAGATTAAGTCACTAGCCACTGCAGCCGCTGACCTTCAACACACCCTGAAAGGAGTTCTGGGTAATCAGGAATGAGGCACTGTGCTCTGGGAAAAACTGACAGAACAGGCCTTCAGATAGTTAGATAATTTCAGAAGATTTTATGAGCCCAAATTCTTGCATCTCCTCATATCTAGAAAAGCAGTAAAATCGTTAACAGTGACATCTGCTCCTCGTCACTAGCAGCAAGCCTCTGCCAAAATGTGTGCTTGACTGCATGTACCCCCCTTCACTAAAGTCCTATATAGTACTGACCTTCCCCCTGCCTCTTTGAGGCAGTGCCTCAGAGTTATCTGAGATGCTCTTTCCCAGGCTATAGTACTCATTTTGCCCCCAATAAAACCTAACTTGCAACTCTCACATTGTGCATTTTTTTTCAGTCAACAACCACTAGAATGTAAAATCCATGAGGGCAGGAATTTTTTAATGTTTTGTTCACAACTATATTCCTAGTGCCTAGAACAGTGACTGGTACATTAACATTCAACAAATTTCAGTTTAACAGTATAAGTCTGGAAGGGGATTTCCCTGGTGGCGCAGTGGTTAAGAAGCCGCCTGGCAATGCAGGGGACACTGCTTCGAGCCCTGGTCCAGGAAGATCCCACATGCCGCGGAGCAACTAAGCCCGTGAGCCACAACTACTGAGCCTGCGCGTCTGGAGCCCGTGAGACACAACTACTGAGCCCGTGTGCCACAACTACTGAAGCCCGTGTACCTAGAGCCCGTGCTCCACAACAAGAGAAGCCACCGCAATGACAAGCCCGTGCACTGCAGCGAAGAGTAGCCCCCGCTGGCTGCAACTAGAGAAAGCCCACGTGCAGCAACCAAGACCCAACACAGCCAAAATATATACATATATATATACATATATATATATATATATATATATATATATATACATATATATATATATATATATATATATATGTATATATATATATATATATATATATATCTGGGAATATTTATGCCCAAATATCAACAGTGATCATTTTCAGTGGTGGGGTTATGGATCATTTTCTTTTTGCTGATTTATGTATTTTACTTTTCTACAATAATCTTTTAATATTTGCTTTGTAAAAACAAACAAATACTAAAGTAGTTAAACCACAGGCATTAAGGACCTGTCTTGTTTTATTTGTTTGTTTGTTTTAGATAGAGTGATTTTTATGGTTGTACTTTAAGAATGTTATTTGTTAAATGCTTACAAAATGGATCAGATTGGAAACCAAGTAACATTTATATAAGAGATAACAAGTGTTGGTGAGGATGTGGAGAAAAGGGAACCCTTGTTCACTGTTGGTGGGAATGTACACATCAGTACAACCATTATAGAAAACAGTACAGGAGTTTCTCAAGAAATTAAAAATAGAACTACCATATATCTGTAAACATAGAGTGTTGCCCACGATTCCAGCTCTACAAGGATCAAGTCATTAGCCACTATGCTCACTGACTTACAAATACATGCTGAAAGGAATTCAGGATAAAGTGTTCTGTGTTTTGGATCTATGGGCCCCTAGATAGTTAAGAAGTGTATCTAGGGGCTTCCCTGGTGGCGCAGTGGTTGAGAGTCTGCCTGCTAATGCAGGGGACACGGGTTCGAGCCCTGGTCTGGGAAGATCCCACGTGCCAAGGAGCAGCTGGGCCCGTGAGCCACAACTACTGAGCCTGCGCGTCTGGGGCTTGTGCTCTGCAACAAGAGAGGCCACGATAGTGAGAGGCCCGCGCACCGCGATGAAGAGTGGCCCCCGCTTGCCGCAACTGGAGAGAGCCCTTGCACAGAGGCGAGGACCCAACACAGCCAAAAATAAATGGGTGGATAAATAAATAAATAAATAATAAAAAAATAAAGGAATTCCTTTAAAAAAAAAAAAAAAGAAGTGTATCTAAGGAAGAATTTCAATGACCCCAGATTCTTGCATCTTCCTATACATAGACAAGCACTAAAATCCTTAACTGGAGATATATGTTTATGTGATTAGCAGTAATCTTTTACCAAGATGTATGCTTGACTACATGTATTTTCCAGCCAAAAAATTCATATATATATGAACCTCTTCAGAGCAGTTCCTCAGAGCTATCTGAGAGGCTGTCTCCTGGGCTACAGTCCTCAGTAAGTCCTGAATAAAACTCAACTCACAGCTGTTATGTTGTGAGGTTATTTTCCAGTCAGCAGATCTGACAATTTCACTTCTGGTTATATATCCAAAGGAAATGAAATCACTCTCTTGAAGAGACATCTGTACTCCCAAATTTATTACAGCATTACTTACAAGAGCCAACATATGGAAAAAACAACCGAAGTGTCCATCAACAAACAGGTGGATTGTTAAGGAACATGTGAAATCTATCTATGTTGCACATTTATGTATGGCAGTAGGGCATTATGCTAAGTGAAATAAACCAGACAGAGAAAGAAAAATTCTGCATGTAATCACTTACATGTAGAGTTTTTAAAAAGTCAGATTCATAGAAACGGAGAGTAGAATGGTGGTTTCAGGGGCTGAGGGGTGGGGAAATGGGGAAAGGCTGATAAAAGGGTACAAACTTTCAGTTATAAGATGAATAAGTGTCAGTCGCTGTAAGACTGAGGAACAAGTCCTGAGAGCAGGTGAGGGGATTAAGAAGAGACGGGGTCAGGAGGGTGGTGTACAAGCACACACACTTTATTTCCCATCAAAACTCTTTTTATAGATTGCAGTAGGCAATACATGTTTTTGTTAAAATCACAAGACAGAATCATCAGACAGTATTTCCTTAATGTTGAAGTTATAGTACAAAACATTCTGCGAATCAGAATATAAACATGCGTGAGAATAGACTGTGATTACCGAAACATGCCAAGGACAAACTATAGTTAGAGAAACCGCAAGCAACCTCACAGGCCAAGACTCATATCTTCTCTAATAACTCTTTCGGGTCCTGTCAAGAATTAAGCAGGACTTTGCCATGCTTTAAGCTGCAAGGACTGTGTCAACTGGCAGCTGGTTCCCGACAAATAAGTTTTGAGGATCTAACCTATAGCATGGTGACTATAGTTAATTATACTGTATTGTACACTTGAAATTTGCTAAGAGAGTAGCAAATTCTCACCAAAAAAAAGAAAGAAGGAAAGGTAACTATGTGAGGTGGTAGATGTGTTAATTAATTTGATTGTGGAAATCATTAGACAATGTATACATATATGTATACATACATTTTCACATATATCAAAGCATAATATTGTACACTTCAAATATATTACAATTTTTTTTTTAAATTTTTATTTATTTATTTAGTTTTGGGTGTGTTGGGTCTTCCCTTCTGTGCGAGGGCTTTCTCCAGTTCCAGCGAGCGGGGTCCACTCTTCATCGCTGTGCGCGGGCCTCTCACTGTCGCGGTCTCTCTCGTTGCGGAGCACGGGCTCCAGACGCGCAGGCTCAGTAGTCGTGGCTCACGGGCCCAGCCGCTCTGCGGCATGTGGGATCCTCCCAGACCAGGGCTCGAACCCGCGTCCCCTGCATTAGCAGGCAGACTCTCAACCACTGCGCCACCAGGGAAGCCCTACAATTTTATTTGTCAATTTTACCTCAATAAAACTGGAAAAAAAAAAAAAGTAACCATGTGACATTTAGGATGCAAATTCAACCATCTCTGGGAGATGAAACAAGAGTCTTAATTAGGATGACGACAGCAAGATTGTTTTTTTCATTCAGAACAAACTAGGTTGTACTGCAGTCAAACAGCCACAAAATTATAGCAGCTTAAAATAAGTGTTTATTTCTTGCTCATAGGAAGTCTACTACAGGACTTTCTAGGCAGCTGTCTTCCATGTGTTGGTTCAGCATTCCATGCTGTTTTTATATTGTAGTACTTCAGAGTTAAAGTAGGCTTCCACAGTTACCATTGCAAGGGATGTTAGAACATGGAGAATTGTGGACCAGCTCTTAAATGCTTTCACCAAGAAGTGATATAACCACTACACTCACATTTCACTGAACAAAGCAGGTCCCATGACTTCAAGAAGGTGGGAATAACTATTTCATGTGCTTGTAAAAGAAAAAGAGAACTGGAAATAGTGAGCAGCACATATGTCTACCAAACCACTTAATATATTGAAAAACTAATAGTCAGCTAGTTAACTAACTAACCAACTGTATGTTGGTACCAGAAATGTTTGGTAATGTATCACTAACAGAATTAAGGAAGACATGAAGTAGAGCAGGGGTTGAGTATAGTTCCAGAAATGCTCAAGGATAGTAAGTATAGTAGGGCTCTTCAGGCACAGAAATAGTTATTAGACTCTCCAAGAGAACATGTTTTTTAAAAGGGAAAGCAGAGGGATAAAGTCAGATCTCAGAGAATACATATAGGAAGCTGAAAGAGGAATAACCAGTGAGATCAGAAGATAACCATAAAAGTATATAATTGTGAAAAGCCAAGGGAGGAAAGAATTTTAGAAGAGTTAACTACATTGTATGTAGTTACAGAGGTATTATAGGGTCTGGACAGGACAGTCTGGGCAGAGACAGTCTAGCACTGATGAGGAAGGGCCAGTTCAGTTAGGAAAACCAGTTGAGGTCATACAGCCTTGAGCAACTGGAAAGAAAATTGAAGTTATCAAGGCAGGACAATGAGAATACTGAACAAGATCCCTAGCAGTTTGGAGACAGAGGTAGGGGGATATATACCATAAATATTTATGGGACAGGTGACACCAACTTCAAAAATCTGCTATCTACTATTTGTTAGAAATTGCACCTGAGCTTTATTTCTCTCATTTCATCACCTTAGCAACCCTGCAAAGTAGGTATTTTCATTGTCATTTTACAGATAGGGTACTTGAGTTCAGAGCCGGTAAGCTGTAAGAGATGTATATGTGTTTGAATTAGGGTTACATGAATTAGTAAAAGACAGAAAATAATTTTAAAACTAGATCTACCTTAATCCCAAACCATTATTTTCTCTTGAATACACTGGGCTTCCCAGGGCCCTCTCTCCTTTTACCAGGATTTGAAAATATATATTTAAGTGGAGACTAAATGGACACACGGGTCCCTACATATAATGCATTCATTTTTTTTCTATAGGAATGTACTTGTCATTTACTTATTTCCAAAGAATATAAAGGAAAAGTAGATATTACATATCTCTTTAAATAAAATAAAGCATGTTACAAAACAGCTAGTAGATCATGCTCTCCATCTTGCAGAAACCAAATAGCTAGCAATCTATGTATCTAAAAATCCTGGAAACAATATACATCAAAATATTAACATTGGTTATCTTTGGGTGGTGAGTGTGAGATCTTATTTTCTTCATCTTGTTCCTTTTTCAGTCTTTTTCACACTTTCTACAATGAGCATATTATGTCTTTTGTAAACATAATCCCACACACAACAAATATCATAAAATTCCATTTCACATTTTATGTAACAAACAGCAATAAACGTTATACAGATTAAAATTTCACTCTCATCTGAACTATTGGATAGTTAGCAAAGGAGTTTTCCGCTCATTCTTAACTTAATTGCCCCAGTGTATTGTTTCTGTAGTTGTGCAGCCAGAGTTGGCTGGAACTCCGCAGGATCCTCATCCTTGCTTCATGAAACAAAACAAAACAAAACATGCACAAGACCTGAGATTTCTGGATCTCAGTTGGGGTTGGAGACGGACGAGGAGCAGCACCCTCACACAGTTTGGATGGGTATGCAGCTCGGTCTTAGCCTAAGATCTGTTGGAAATTCCTCAACTCATCTCTAGACGCTTCCGTTGCCTAGCTACGAGAATCACCTTCAGCTCCCCCTCCCCCTCCCTCTTCAAGACCACTCCCCCTTCTCCCTCCCACCTCTCGGGCGGGGGCGGGGAGCCGCGCCGCTTTAGCCACTCAGAGCCCTCTGCGGCGGGCCGTCGAACGGTGATTGGAGAAGTGCATGGGCGGTGCTTGGGGAGGGCCTTCCGCGCCTGGGGGGAACGTCAGCACGTTGACGCGGGGGTTTTCTCTGGTCGGCCCAGCAAACCCTTCCCGGGTCTGTGAAACTGCGCCTTTGGTCCCGCTGTGCCTGGGCGCGGAGCGCACTATTCCGCTCGCTGGTCGGCGCGGTTATTGGCCTTGGTTCTCGGACTGACCGCCCTCACCTTCCTCCCGGCCTCTACTCCGGGCCCATCCTCGTCAGGGGCGCCTCGCGGCGGTGGCGGCCCCCCAGACTCGGCCCAGGACAACTAGCGGCCCACCTCCGCTCCGGGCTCGGATGGGAGGTGGCGGGAGGAGCGGCCTGGGATGTTCAGTCTGATGGCCAACTGCTGCAGCTGGTTCAAGAGGTGGCGGGAGCCCGTCAGGTAGGCTGGAGCCGGTTGGCCGGGTGCCTTCCTAGGGGAGGGGGACAGCTGCGCCCCAAGGGTCGGACGGGGCGCCGCCTGTCCTCTCTGCGCCTGGACGAGACTCCCAGGCCGCAGGGGATGCTTTCCCTCCCAGTTTGATATATCCCCTCAGGGAGCGATAGGACAACGTAGACTTAATGTTTAGTTGCAGTTAAGTTCTCATCCGTAATGCTTATTATTGTTATAATTTAAATGGGTCCTAATTTCTTAAAAAGTTGTGGATTTTGTGTGTGTGTGTGGAATTGTGTATTTTTCCTCTGAAACTTTTGTAATGGGAATTTTTTTTTTTAATAGGGAAGAATGGAATATAGTTTTCATAACATCCACAAACCCCTTCCCAACACACACATTTTGTTTGAGAACTTGGGCTTGAAATCTGGCTCCACTACTTAATAATTATATGACTTAACCACTTTCGGCCCCATCCTCCTCATATTGAATGAGAATGATAGTATTTATGCTTTAGGAGTTTTGTATTGAATGAGAATAACTGATGGAAAGTGTTCTTAACTGTAGTGTAGCTTCAATTTTTATATGAGATTAAGCTCTTTAGTTGAAAGAGTCCACTTCTTGATGTTTCATTTTGAATGCTAGATGTATTAATATTTTAGAGCCTGCTACTTGGTATTCATTCATTTGCTGAGAAAATACCATGTGCCAGGCACTCTGCTAGGAAGAAGTCAGTGAAAATGATGGTTTTAAAATTGAGCTGCTCAACCAATAAAGAAACCTTAAGTTCGTTGGTCTTTATAAATAATGTTGATTTTGTATAATTCTACTTTAGAATTAGGCCAAGGGTAAATTATAGCAAAAGTTTTGGGTTTTTCAATCGTTAGCATTTCAAGTAAGTATTTGCCATAAGGATGAACTATCCTTTAAAGAATGGCTCTGAAAAGCTACACTTATAAGGAAAACTATATTCCTATATTTGGAAGTTTGCTTTAAATGAAACTTTTGAATTCTTCTCCTGTTATTAACACTTAAATGGATGTGGATCTTTTAGATATAAGTGGTGTGATCAACTTTTAAGAGTTAAAGATGTGTTTGGGTGTGTAGACTCTGATTTAATTGGTTTTAATCATGTTCTGGTCTGATTGCCCAGTCTCTACTAAGATGGGAGGGTAATTCATAATAGATAGCCCTTTATGTTTTTCTCTATGTCTGGTTTTTAAAAAATATATTTTATTTTTGTAAGAGAGCACAGTAGTAGCATGTGTCCTTTTAACTAAAAACACTCAAAAACTTTGCACTCCAAAGGGATTTTCAATTTAATTTATCATTCTTTGTGTTTGCTTCTCCCAGTAGCTATAGTATAATAGTCTCTGGGATGATTAAAGAAAAGACAGAGTTCAGAGAACAGAGGATGTATTGATTTCCAAGTAGAACAGATAATTGGATTTGATTAATAAAGCAGAACTGAAATTTAACCGTATAACTCAGTTTATTTTCTTCTTTAATAAGTAGTAGCATCAAGATCTGAGCTGTCCAATAGGGTAGTGACTAGCTGCATGTGGCTGTTGAGCATTTGAAATGTGGCTAGTCAGAATTGAGATGCTGTAAGTGTATAATACAAAGTGGATTTTGAAGATTTAATATGCAGAAGGGAAAAAGGTAAATTATCAGTCTTTTTTTCAGTTTGATTACATGTTGAAATGATAACTTTTGCATATACTGGATTAAATAAAATATAATATGTACTTTATTTTCACCTTTTATTTTCATTTTTTAAAAGGCAGTTACTAGAAAATTTAAACTGGAAAATTTAAACTTATGTGTGTGGCTTGCATTGTATTTTTATTGGACCTCACTGATCTAGATCATGGCATAATATGAAGGACATGGGTAAAATCTCTCAGTGTTGGATAGAGCTAACTGTCAAAGGACTTAAAAACAAATTGGGTTACACCTATCTTTTAAGTACCTTTGTTCAATGCCTGGTTCATAGTAGTGGCTGAATAATATTTGCATAGTATTTTATGTAGTTTGATTACTCCTTAGCAAATCCTTAAGTAAATATTAAGGAAGTAGTCCATTTACTGGAATAAATGAGAGGTGAGCAAGCTGATTTTAAAAATATATCAAATTTTGTGCGCTTAGGTATATTGTTCTATATTTTTTAAGTTTTAGGCTGTGCTGTTCCTTATTGAGATTCCTCTTCATGTTTTTATACATATATATGTATATATATTTTTTGGCTGTATTGGGTCTTCGTTGCGCGCGGGCTTTCTCTAGTTGCGGCGAGCAGGGGCTACTCTTCGTTGCAGTGCGTGGGCTTCTCATTGCTGTGGCTTCTCGTTGCGGAGCACACGCTCTAGGCACGCGGGCTGCGGTAGTTGCAGCACGTGGGCCCGGTAGTTGCAGCACGCGGGCCCGGTAGTTGCAGCACGTGGGCCCTAGGGCACGTGGGCTTCATTAGTTGTGGCTCACGGGCTCTAGAGCACAGGCTCAGTAGTTGTGGTGCATGGGCTTAGTTGCTCCGTGACATGTGGGATCTTCCCTGACCAGGGATTGAACCCGTGTCCCCTTCATTGGCAGGTGGATTCTTAACCACTGCGCCAGCAGGGAAGTCCCCCACGTTTATATTTTATGAAGATATGTTTGTAAGTGTGAGAAGTGAGTGTGTGTAAGAGAGAAGATCATTATTAATACACTATGTTCTGAGATTACTTTGCTGACTTAACTACTGTATACTGCACCCTTTGGATTTACCCACCTGTTCTCACTTAGATTCTCTCCCAACGAGCATATTATTCTAGAGGCTGGGATCAGGGATTAGATGACATATTCAGAACATGTGATAGGGACAAGGCAGGAGTCAGAGGTCAAGAGTTAAAAGTACCAGTCTAGGTCAGGAGTCAGACCAGGATGCTAGGGAATTCAGGAACACTGTATCTGCTATTGTTAACCACCAGACAGAACCTAACGTAGGCTCTGCAGCTATGTAAAATTAACCTTGAATAGACTAAAAGCTATACTCACAGATAAGTAAGTGGCTTGCTCCTGTAGAAGCAGTGCAGTATAGTGGGTTTTTTTTTTTTTGACTTTTTATTTTGAGATCATAATACAGTGATCAAAGCTAAGGGATTAACTTTGGTACTGTACTCTTAACTAAATTATAGATTTTATTCTGAGTTCACTCGTTTTAACATCTAATGCTTTTTTCCCCCTGTCCAGGATCTAATCAAGGATTCCACATTGCTTTGTTGTGTCTCTGTTCTCCCTCAATCTATAATAGTCTGCAGTTTTTCCTTGTCTTTCATAACCTTGAGACTTTGAAGAGTACCTGTCAATTGTTTTGTAGACTACCCCTTACAAAGATGTTGCTGCATAAATGGGTAAAGGAAATACCATGGAGGTGAAATGTCCTTTTCAGTACATCATATCAAGGGGTACATGATTTTGATATGTCTTATTACTGCTTCTGTTAACCTTGGTCACTTGGTTATTGTGGTGTCTGCCAGATTTCTCAATATAGTGTTTTGAGTCAAACAGATTTGCATCTGAATCTTAGGAGTTTTGGCACTTTCCCCCCAGTCAAGTGTGGATAATTTTTGTTTTACAACATTTTGAGAAAGAAAATGCAAGTACTTGATGGTTTGCACATAGTAGTTACTCAGTAAATAATACCTCTGATCTTAGGAGATAAGTGCTGATTAGTAGGTTACCTTCCTCAATTTATTTTATACTTATCAGTATAGATAACCTTCCTTTCCTCTCTTTCTGTTAGTGGAAGAAGGGTTCCTTTTTCTTTCCAAGTCTAATTCTTACACCTGTGCGCTTAATTCCATTTCTTCCCATTTCCTGGGAACTTTAGGGGTTCAGCATTCAGTCAGAGATCACAGAAAGAACTTCTGGGATACAAGAATAAACCTACACTTTTATCCAGAAATTTATTGTCCAATTTTATCATCAAAAATACAAAATCTCTTTCTCTTCTGTCTTCAGAGCTTTGCTTCTGTTCTTCCTTTAGTACGTAAACATGCTCAAGCCTCTCTCATCTAAAAAATAAACCAAATGAAATGTTTCTTAATGCTACTGTAACAAATTGCTATCAACTTAGTGACTTAAACAAGTGTATCATCCTACAGTTCTGAGATCAGAAGTCTAAAATGGGTCAGCAGGATTGCTTGCATACTTTCTGGAGGGTCTAGGGGAGAATCTGTTTTTATTTTGCCTTTTCCAGCAAAGAAAGAGGCTGCCTGCATTCTTTGCTTGTGACCCCCTTCCTCCATCTTCAAAGCCAACTTTATAACATCTTATCATAACGTCTTCTCTCTTCTGTGTTCTCCTGCTTCCTTTTTATAAGGAAGGACTCTTGTAATTACATCGGGCCTACCTGGATATTCCAAGGTAAGCTCCCCATCCAAGATCCTTTAGCTTAATCACATCTACAAAGTTCCTTTTGCCATGTAAGAAAACATAGTCACAGGTTTTGGGAATTAGGATGTGGACATCTTTGGGAGGTTCTTATTCTGTGTCTACCATCCTAAACAACCCTGTCCCTGCAGCCACTACCCTTCCTCCTTCCCTTTACTCCACACTTAACAATTGGCAATGTAAGAGTGGTACCTTCTCAGCTTCCTCCCCTCTCAAGCATTCCTTAACTTCCTGCAGTAGAAGGCTTTCACCCAGACCCTTCAGTTTTTCTTGCTACACCAGATGCTGCCTGGTTATTAAATCCAATGGATGCTTTTCAATCTTTTGGCATCAATTGACACTTAAGATCACTCTCCTCTTGGAATTCTCTTATTTCTTTTTCCTGAATTTAAAATTTTTTCACCTTTCCGCCTATTTCCTTTTCTATCTCTTTTTGCCAGTTAGCCTTTCCTCATCCGACTCCCAAGTTTGCTTCAGGTTCTGCCTTCAACTGTCTTTTCTTCTTCTACATATTCTCCCTTTATGGTCAGTCGCACCATATAGAGAGACTTAAGCTACCACCTCAACATTGACTCTCAAGTCCATATTTCCAGCACAGAGACTCATCCACCACTTAAGACTTACATATCCAGTTACCACAGAATCTTCAATCCCAGCACATCCAAAACTGAATTTACGTCTTCTCTCATGCCGAATTGCTTCTGCCTTCCTTTTACCCACATCAGAAGCCAAGAGTAATCCTGCACACCTCTTTGTGCTTTGTTATCTCAAATCATCAAATCCTTTGGTTTATACCTACTTAATACAATTTTTGTGTCTTGCACTCTTTCAGCCTTTTCATACGCACTGCTCCGTTTCCATTATTAAGGTTTCCATTATTTCTCTCCCAGATCTCTTTGGCAGACTTTCCACTGTTCCCCTCTGATTAATGCTCCATACTGTCAATGATCTTTTTAGTATGCAGCTGATTTTAAACCTTACGTCTTTCCTAATTGCCTTCAGGATAACATCCAAACTTATTACTTACAGAATATTTGCAATTTGACCTGAGCCTGGCTATATGGACTCATCATAAGCCATTCTTTTTCTTCCTGTCATTCCAGATTTGGGGTATTTAAGTTCTCTAGTCCCTCCATTCCTCCCTGAATGCCCTTCTCTTTTTTGACTGTTCCTAATCATACTTAAATCTCACTTGGGAGATTCTCTCCTTCAGGAAACTCTTTGAATTCCAGCTAGATTCTTTACCTTGCATTGTGTTTGCTTATGAGCCCCTTGTATTGGTCTCTACTTACCATGTATTGTAATGTTTATTCAGTTTGCCTAGTCATACAGGATGTCTTGTGGACAGGAGCTGCTGTTATTTAAAAACGTTTAATAAAATAGATAACTAATAAGAGCATGCTGTATTAAAAAAATAAAATTAAAAAAATAAAAACATTTAAAAGTAATGTATATTTATTGTTATTTAAAGGTAATGCATGTTTATTGTAGAACATTGAAAGCACGGTTAAGCAGAAAGGGGCAAATTTAAGTTAACTCACAATCTCACCCACCAGAGATTACCATTTTTTGTATTTTGGTGTAGAATCTCATACATACATGTAAATTTTTTTAAACAGTAATGAGATAATAAAGTGATATTTCATAGCTTTTTATTTATTTTTGCCTTAATGTATAATTAACATCATTTTACATCATTACATATTTTTGTTCAACATCTTTTTAATAGCAGCAGAGTAATGTGTTGAATAGATTCACCAAAGTGTTTTTAATTATTCCTGTTATTAAATATTTAGAATGTTTAAATTTTTTTTACTGTTATCAACAATGCCTTGGTGAGCATCCTTATATAAATGTCTTTGGAAATGGAATTCTAGATCAAATGATATGAAAAAGTTTAAGGTGTGTGATATATATTGCCAAATTGCTCTTCAGAAAGTCTTGTTTTTTTAAACCAATTTCTACTCCTACCAGCAGGGTAAGAGAGTACTTTTTTCCTCAAAAAATAGGAGCCATCACTTTTTCATTTTTTCCAGGTTATGGGGGAAATGTTATCTGTTTTTAGTTTCTGTTTTCTTGATTACTGATAAGGTTAAAAGTTTTTTCCCTTAGACATTTGTATTTCTTCTTCTGAGAATTTCCCAGTGATTCCCCTTGCTGTTTTTCTATTGGCACAGGTCCATTTTCTTACTGATTTTTCTAAAAGAGTTTTTAAGTGTTTATATACTAGTAACCTTTTCACTCTAGTATATGTTGCAGATATTTTTCTTTCTTTTGTTATGTTTTTAATTTTTTTGATGGTTTTTGAAGCATAAACATTATTGTTTTAATTCAAATGTATCATTCCTTCAGTGTAATATTTAGGAAGTTCATCACCACTCCAAGATTATATGCACCTATACTTTTTTTTTCTAGTACTTTTATGTTTAATTTTTAACATTTGAATCTCTGTTGAAATTTATTTTGTGTATAGGGAGCAGCCTTCATCCAGGGCACAGAACACAAGGTCTGTCAAGTCATGGTTCTCAGTAAATATCTGGACCCTGTCAGCAGGTCCTCACCCTTACATATTATCATTTACATACTCAGAACTCTGATTATTTATACCAAGTAGCATCTAGTTGATGAAATGGTAATATAACATATGATAGAATATATGAGTTTAAAGATGATTTCCAAGATTCTAGCAAGGGTTGGAAGCAGAATTTTGGAAAGGATGTAATTTTACCAGGGTCTTGAAGAAATTTGTGCTTCCTGTGCTTTCCATGAGCATGATTTCAGGAATAGCCCACCTAGAGAGGCAGAAAATTAACATCAAGTTAAAGGAAGTAATTTTGGCAGCAAGAATTATGTAGTATAATTTAAAATAGTAAAAACATATTTTTACCAGTATTTAAAGAACAAGAAAAGTATAGTAAGTACTCATGTGCTTACTACCTAGGTTTTACAAATATTAATCTTTGGTCATCACATTTCAGTTTTTTTCTGAAGAAATGGATAAATCCTTGAAGCTCCCTGCAACTTATTTGTCTCATACCATCCCTTCCCTGAGGTAACCACTAGCTAAAACTAGTTTCTTACCCATCTGTGTTTTTCCTTGTCACAATTCAGCCTACTTGAAGCTTTAATTCAAGTTTATTAGTAGATTGTTATTCACTGTGGCCAAGTCTAAAAGAAGAGACTCACATGTCACAGTAAGCAATGTGGATTGGTGCTTTCTGTGTATCAGTATGGTATCTGGTAAAACATGCCATGATGTGGTATGTTATCTCTGCTAGGAATTTTTTCAGTGGGGAAACAGCACCCTATTAGCCATCTTTCTTGGTCTAAGTAAATATAACTGTAAATCCTAGACTATTTATAGAAATTGCTGGTTCTTAATTTCTTAATTAAGCTGTACATACAGATTAGCAAGGATTATCTGATGTGCCATGGGCAGAACTGGAATATCTTACACTTCTTTTTATCCCCCTACAGCTTCTTGTTTATTCATAGTAAGAATCTCAGAATTTTAGGAAAGGGATCTAGAGATATTTTGATTCTACCCCTTTATATTTTATTTTATTTTTATTTTTTATTTTTCAATTTAAAAAATAGTCTTTATTTTTAGATCAATTTTAGGTTTACAGAAAAACTCAGCAGAAAGTACAGAAAGCTCCCATATACCCTCCCTCCTCCTAGTTTCCACTATTATTAACATCTTTCATTAGTGGGGTACATTTGTTACAATTGATGAATATAGTGATATATCATTAGCTAAAGTCCATAGTTTACATTATCCCTTTATATTTTAGAAAGGAACAAACTGATACTAAGAATTTCACTTGATCAGGACTTCAAAGCTAGCATATAACCCCAAGTTTTGCCCTCTTTTTAGTACTTCATAAATTTAGAGAGTTATTTTGATGCAGTATTATCCTGGACTCTACAATCTGAATTAAAATGTCAGAAAATAGTGCAAGGATTAACCAAGATGGCGGAGTAGGAGGACGTGCTCTCACTCCCTCTTGCGAGAGCACCAGAATCATGACTGGCTGCTGGACAATCATCGACAGGAAGACACTGGACTTCACCAAGGAGGATACCCCACGTCCAAGGACAGAGGAGAAGCCACAGTGAGACGGTAGGAGGGGCGCAATCAGAGTAAAATCAAATCCCATAACTGCTGGGTGGGTGACTCACAGACTGGCGAACTCTTATACCACAGAAGTCCACCCACTAGAGTGAAGGTTCTGAGCCCCACGTCAGGCTTCCCAACCTGGGGGTCCGGCAACGGGAAGAGGAATTCATAGAGAATCAGACTTTGAAGCCCAGTGGGAATTGATTGCAGGACTTCAACAGGACTGAGGGAAACAGAGACCCCACTCTTGGAGGGCGCACACGGAATAGTGTGCGCATTGGGACCCGGGGGAAGGAGCAGTGACCCTGGGGGAGACTGAACCAGACCTACCTGCTAGTGTTGGAGGGTCTCCTGCAGAGGCTGGGGCTGGCTCTGTTTCACTGTGGGGACAAGGACACTGGCAGCAGAGGTTCTGGGAAGTACTCCTTGGCGTGAGCCCTCCCAGAGTCTGCCATTAGCCCCACCAAAGAGCCCAGGTAAGCTCCAGTGTTGGGTTGCCTCAGGCAAAACAACCAACAGGGAGGGAACCCAGCCCCACCCATCAACAGTCAAGTGGATTAAAGATTTACAGAGCTCTGACCGCCACAGCAACAGTCAGCTCTACCCACCACCAGAGCCTCCCATCAGGCCTCTTAGATAGCCTCAACCACCAGAGGGCAGACAGCAGAAGCAAGAAAAACTACAATCCTGCAGCCTGTGGAACAAAAAGCACATTTACAGAAAGATAGACAAGATGAAAAGGCAGAGAGCTATATACCAGATGAAGGAACAAGAAAGAACCCCAGAAAAACAACTAAATGAAGTGGAGATAGGCAACCTTCCAGAAAAAGAATTCAGAGTAATGATAGTGAAGATGATCCAGGACCTCGGAATAAGAATGGAGGCAAAGATTGAGAAGATGCAAGAAATGATTAACAAAGACCTAGACGAATTAAAGAACAAACAAACAGAGATGACCAATACAATAACTGAAATGAAAACTACACTAGAAGGAATCAGTAGCAGAATAACTGAGGCAGAAGAACGGATAAGTGACCTGGAAGACAGAATGGTGGAATTCACTGCTGCAGAACAGACTAAAGAAACAAGAATGAAAAGAAATGAAGACAGCCTAAGAGACCTCTGGGACAACATTAAACGCAACAACATTCGCATTATATGGGTCCCAGAAGGAGGAGAGACAGAGAGGACCAGAGAAAATATTTGAAGAGATTATAGTCGAAAACTTCCCTAACATGGGAAAGGAAATAGCCACCCAAGTCCAGGAAGCGCAGAGAGTCCCATACAGGATAAACCCAAGGAGAAACACGCCGAGACACATAGTAATCAAAGTGGCAAAAGTTAAAGACAAAAGAAAAATTATTGAAAGCAGCAACGGAAAAACGACAAATAGCATACACAGGAACTCCCATAAGGTTAACAGCTGATTTCTCAGCAGAAACTCTACAAGCCAGAAGGGAGTGGCATGATATACTTAAAGTGATGAAAGGGAAGAACCTACAACCAAGATTACTCTACCCGGCAAGGATCTCATTTAGATTTGATGGAGAAATCAAAAGCTTTACAGACAAGCAAAAGCTAAGAGAATTCAGCACCACCAAACCAGCTCTACAACAAATGCTAAAGGAACTTCTCTAAGTGGGAAACACAAGAGAAGAAAAGGACCTACAAAAACAAATGCAAAACAATTCAGAAAATGGTCATAGGAACATACATATCGATAATTACCGTAAACATGAATGGATTAAATGCTCCAACCGAAAGACACAGGCTTGCTGAATGGAAACAAAAACAAGATCCATATATATGCTGTTTACAAGAGACCCACTTTAGACCTAGGGACACACACAGACTGAAAGTGAGGGGATGGAAGAAGATATTCCATGCAAATGGAAATCAAAAGAAAGCTGGAGTAGCTATACTCATATCAGATAAAATAGACTTTAAAATAAAGAATGTTACAAGAGACAAGGAAGGACACTACATAATGATCAAGGGATCAATCCAAGAAGAAGATATAACAATTATAAATATATATGCACCCAACATAGGAGCACCTCCATACATAAGGCAACTGCTAACAGCTATAAAAGAGGAAATTGACAGTAACACAATCATAGTGGGGGACTTTAACACCTCACTTACACCAATGGACAGATCATCCAAAATGAAAATAAATAAGGAAACAGAAGCTTTAAATGACACAATAGACCAGATAGATTTAATTGATATTTATAGGACATTCCATCCAAAAACAGCAGATTACACATTCTTCTCAAGTGCGCACGGAACATTCTCCAGGATAGATCACATCTTGGGTCACAAATCAAGCCTTAGTAAATTTAAGAAAATTGAAATCATATCAAGCATCTTTTCTGACCACAATGCTGTGAGATTAGAAATGAATTACATTATACATGGATGACCACAACACAAGCAACAATGATTGCAATTACCAAACACGAAACACACTCATAGTATGTCATAATATTGACATTCAGTCCGGTAATCCTCCACTGTAACAGCTCCTTTATTTTGCAGTGAAAATTGATTTGTATATTCTTTGCCTCTGAGTCCTTGTGGGATTTTTTTTTTTTTTAATTCAAACAGAAAGTCACAAAAATTATACTCATCCATGTACAATGCTTGGTGTCAGTCTATTTATCTCTTGTAAAATATCTCTTATAAAAATAAAATACAGTGTGTGTGTGTGAAAAAAAAAAAGAAATGAATTACAGGGAAAAAAACGTAAAAAACACAAACACGTGGAGACTAAAGAATACGTTACTAAATAACCAAGAGATCACTGAAGAAATCAAAGAGGAAATCAAAAAATAGCTAGAGACAAATGACAATGAAAACACGACGACCCAGAACCTATGGGATGCAGCAAAAGCAGTTCTAAGAGGGAAGTTTATAGCTATACAAGCCTACCTAAAGAAACAAGAAAAATCTCAAGTAAACAATCTAACTTTACACCTAAAGAAACTAGAGAAAGAAGAACAAACAAAACCCAAAGTTAGCAGAAGGAAAGAAATCATAAAGATCAGAGCAGAAATAAATGAAATAGAAACAAAGAAAACAATAGCAAAGATCAATAAAACTAAAAGCTGGTTCTTTGAGAAGATAAACAAAATTGATAAGCCATTAGCCAGATTCATCAAGAAAAAGAGGGAGAGGACTCAAATCAATAAAATCAGAAATGATAAAGGAGAAGTTACAACAGACACTGCAGAAATACAAAGCATCCTAAGAGACTACTACAAGCAACTTTATGCCAATAAAATGGACAACCTGGAAGAAATGGAAAAATTCTTAGAGAGGTATAACCTTCCAACACTGAACCAGGAAGAAACAGAAAATATGAACAGACCAATCACAAGTAATGAAATTGAAACTGTGATTAAAAATCCTCCAACAAACAAAAGTCCAGGACCAGATGGCTTCACAGGTGAATTCTATCAAACATTTAGAGAAGAGCTAACACCCATCCTTCTCAAACTCTTCCAAAAAATTGCAGAGGAAGGAACACTCCCAAACTCATTCTATGAGGCCACCATCACCCTGATACCAAAACCAGACAAAGACACTACCAAAAAAGAAAATTACAGACCAATATCACTGATGAATATAGATGCAAAAATCCTCAACAAAATACTAGCAAACAGAATCCAACAACACATGAAAAGGATCATACACCACGATCAAGTGGGATTTATCCCAGGGATGCAAGGATTCTTCAATATACGCAAATCAATCAATGTGATACACCATATTAACAAATTGAAGAATAAAAACCATATGATCATCTCAATAGATGCAGAAAAAGCTTTTGACAAAACTCAACACCCATTTATGATAAAAACTCTCCAGAAAGTGGGCATAGAGGGAACCTACCTCAACATAATAAAGGCCATATATGACAAACCGACAGCAAACATCATTCTCAACGGTGAAAAACTGAAAGCATTTCCTCTAAGATCAGGAACGAGACAAGGATGTCCACTCTCACCACTATTATTCAACATAGTTCTGGAAGTCCTAGCCACAGCAATCAGAGAAGAAAAAGAAATAAAAGGAATACAAATTGGAAAAGAAGAAGTGAAACTGTCACTGTTTGCAGATGACATGATACTATACATAGAGAATCCTAAAGATGCCGCCAGAAAACTGCTAGAGCTAATTAATGAATATGGTGAAGTTGCAGGATACAAAATTAATGCACAGAAATCTCTTGCATTCCTATACACTAATGATGAAAAATCTGAAAGAGAAATTATGGAAACACTCCCATTTACCATTGCAACAAAAAGAATAAAATACCTAGGAATAAACCTACCTAGGGAGACAAAAGACCTGTATGCAGAAAACTATAAGACACTGATGAAAGAAATTAAAGATGATACCAACAGATGGAGAGATATACCATGTTCTTGGATTGGAAGAATCAATATTGTGAAAATGACTATACTACCCAAAGCAATCTACAGATTCAATGCAATCCCTATCAAATTACCAATGGCATTCTTTACGGAGCTAGAACAAATCATCTTAAAATTTGTATGGAGACACAAAAGACCCTGAAGAGCCAAAGCAGTCTTGAGGGAAAAAAAAGGAGCTGGAGGAATCAGACTCCCTGACTTCAGACTATACTACAAAGCTACAGTAATCAAGACAATATGGTACTGGCACAAAAACAGAAACATAGATCAATGGAACAAGATAGAAAGCCCAGAGATAAACCCACGCACCTATGGTCAACTAATCTATGACAAAGGAGGCAAAGATATACAATGGAGAAAAGACAGTCTCTTCAATAAGTGGTGCTGGGAAAACTGGACAGCTACATGTAAAAGAATGAAATTAGAATACTCCCTAACACCATACACAAAAATAAACTCAAAATGGATTAGAGACCTAAATGTAAGACTGGACACTATAAAACTCTTAGAGGAAAACATAGGAAGAACACTCTTTGACATAAATCACAGCAAGATCTTTTTTGATCCACCTTCTAGAGTAATGGAAATAAAAACAAAAGTAAACAAATGGGACCTAATGAAACTTCAAAGCTTTTGCACAGCAAAGGAAACCATAAACAAGACGAAAAGACAGCCCTCAGAATGGGAGAAAATATTTGCAAACGAATCAACGGACAAAGGATTAATCTCCAAAATATATAAACAGCTCATTCAGCTCAATATTAAGGAAACAAACACCCCAATCCAAACATGGGCAGAAGACCTAAATAGACATTTCTCCAAAGAAGACATACAAAAAAAAAAAAAAGAAGACATACAGACGGCCACGAAGCACATGAAAAGATGCTCAACATCACTAATTATTAGAGAAATGGAAATCAGAACTTCAATGAGGTATCACCTCACACCAGTTAGAATGGGCATCATCAGAAAATCTACAAACAACAAATGCTGGAGAGGGTGTGGAGAAAAGGGAACCCTCTTGCACTGTTGGTGGGAATGTAAATTGATACAACCACTATGGAGAACAATATGGAGGTTCCTTAAAAAACTAAAAATAGAATTACCATATGACCCAGCAATCCCACTACTGGGCATATACCCAGAGAAAACCGTAATTCAAAAAGACACATGCACCCGAATGTTCATTGCGGCACTATTTACAATAGCCAGGTCATGGACCAACCTAAATGCCCTTCAACAGACGAATGGATAAAGAAGATGTGGTACATATATACAATGGAATATTACTCAGCCATAAAAAGGAACGAAATTGAGTCATTTGTTGAGACGTGGATGGATCTAGAGACTGTCATACAGAGTGAAGTAAGTCAGAAAGAGAAAAACAAATACCGTATATTAACGCATGTATGTGGAACCTAGAAAAATGGTACAGATGAGCCGGTTTGCAGGGCAGAAGTTGAGACACAGATGTAGAGAACAGACATATGGACACCAAGGGGGGAAAACTGCGGTGGGTTGGGGATAGTGGTGTGCTGAATTGGGCGATTGGGATTGACATATATCCACTGATGTGTATAAAACTGATGACTAATAAGAACCTGCAGTATGAAAAAACAAACAAACAAAACAACTAATACTAAACTTTCATTGGGTTATTTGTATGGAAATATGTTAATATAAATGTTTCAGACATTACTTGAAATTTCTAAAAATCTTACATGTTCTGGTATAATGTTATAAGTCATAATCCTAGTTATTATTTTAAAATGTATATCTCAGAAATAACTAATTTTCTTGTCAACTGCATTATTATGAACTTTCATCAAATCTTTAACCGTGGTCATTTTTAAGTCTTTTGTCATTTACAGACAGTTCTGGGTGTACTCTGATGCTTTTGCAAATATGTTCCTATAAAAGGGTTTCATCTTCAAGAAATTCATGGAAAAGACTCTGACAAGTACAGGTTTCTGGTAACTGACTGTACTGCTGAACTGAATGAATAAGCATTTTTAGAACTCTAATGAAAAACTGATGAATTCATTAAAGTGCTAACAAAAAATCAAGATGAAAAAAAAAGATTAATTACATGGGACTGAGTGAACTGATGAGGATGAGTATAATTTTTGTGACTTTCTGTTTGAATTAAAAAAAAAAAAATCCCACAAGGACTCAGAGGCAAAGAATATACAAATCAATTTTCACTGCAAAGTAAAGGAGCTGTTACAGTGGAGGATTACTGGACTGAATGTCAATATTATGACATAGTATGAGTGTGTTTCGTGTTTGGTAATTGCAATCATTGTTGTTTTTGTTGTGGTCATCCATGTACAATGCTTGGTGTCAGTCTATTTATCTCTTGTAAAAATAAAATACAGTGTGTGTGTGTGAAAAAAAAATCTAAATTTACAAAATAAAAAAAAATAGAAAATAGTGCATTTGTATAATAGAATCACAACATAAATGTTTTTGGTAAAATTTTTTCATTGTATTAATTTTTTTTGTGGTAAGTTTTTTGTTTTCTCACACATATATCATAAAACAGTATTCCCAAGTCCCTTTTCATATGTATTTGTTATTTGTTAAATTGCTTCATGTAGTTTTAAATATTTTAAGTAGTAAATATTAATTTTGATGTGTTAAATTTTGCTTCATAGTGTTTCAGTGAAGTGTTTTATTTTAACTTGCATAACATTTTTGAAGTTAGAAATAGCTTTTATGTAATTATCTCATTTGAAGTATTGTCTTCCTTAGTTGACAGATGAGGAAGTTTAGAGTTGTAAATGTTCAAAAGATTGTAATAATATCTTTCAGAAAAGATTCAGAATTCAAATGTTTTCTGAGTCTAAGTTCAAAACGCTAATATTATGTGGCTTATATTTTAGACATATTAATTTCTATATCTGTTGTATAAAGAGGGACCCTGAGATAAAATATGTAAAACAGTCTTTGGCTCTCTTAATCCCTACTTTTTTTTTTTAACTCAGAATTACTTTAGTTTTAAAAATATTTCTCACTGTTAATTATTACCTTGAAACCATAAGCATGTAAATTTATTCAGAAAACTTCAGTCAGTTTGATGTAAGAAAATAGGTAATTTTAATTACATTCTCTAATATTGAACTGTTACTTTGATGTGAAGATTTATATAAATTAAATCCATTATAGTATGTTCTCAACTTAAAGTTATATATTTTAATTTTACTTAGTGTTTACTTAGTAAATGGGGGATCAGAAATTATGTTTGTATTGTTTCATTCAGTAAAGATGCATGATGTATGCTCAGCACATTTGATCCTGGGGCTGCAGAGTTAAGACAGGTTCTAGTTGAGAAGACTGTATGAAAAGTTGCATGAAAAAGTTAAGGTTTATTTGCTGTGTTAACATGCATGGTCAAGAAGGACTGGGGGAAACCCCAGCCTTAAAGTCTTGCTGGGGAGTGGCAGAAGAGGCTGCAGAGTTTGGATTTGATTCTGTTTAAGGATTTTAAACAGAAAAATGCCATTATTAGATTTTCATTAACATCATGGTTAGGTTTTATTAACAGCATGCAATTCATAACGTTAGTAATCTACCTATTACTAGGTAATCTACCTTCTCTTAGCTCTAGGAAGTAGGTTATGATTGTGATAGACTGAAATGTGGGGAAAAAATTCCAAAATATTTTGATGAAAATGAGCCAGACTACCTGGCTATCTGGTTTGTATCTGTGTGTGTGTGTGTGTGTGTATAAATGTGAGTAAATTTTAGGATAAACGAGATGGTTCAAGTTGCCCTTTAAAATAATAATAATTATTTTTACAAACCATTGTTTTTAAACTTCCCATGGAAACTGCTGTTAACTAATTTTTATTAGCACTGTAACCTTGGGTAACTTGTATCTGCTCTACTTGCAGGGAGAGCATGAAGATAAATGATAGGGTAAAATAGCTTTGAACTATCAAGACACGCCATATAAATTCAAAGCGTTGGTATTGCAGGGTTTGGGAAAAGCTGAGAGCATTTATTTCTGAGGTACTTAATTTGTGGCAATTACCAAAAGGATACTTTTATTTTACAAAACTTTGTAGTATTTGATATTGTTCATCTCTTAACCCTTCTGGAAACTGTTCCCATCGCTGCCATTTCTTTGGTGTCATTTCTTTCTGGCTACAATTTTAAGGGTTTCTTCAAAGGTTCTTGGGGTTCTGTGTCCCCTGTCCCCTGGCTCTTCTTCCTTCTGTGCTCTTTCATCTGTTCTTATGGTTTTAACTACCACGTATATGTCTCATAATCCCAGTCCAGGTCTCTCCTCCAGCGTCAGACTTCAGTGTGAGACAAGCACTACTGTCAACATGTGCAAAACTGAACCCATTAATCCTCCTCTATAATCTGGTCCCTGCCCATCTCGCTGGTCTCATTTGTAGACTCCCTGTCTTGAATTTTATTCTGTAATAAGAACAGCTATAGGTTGAGCACTTACTGTGTGCCACAAGCATTGTGCACCTTACTTGCATGTCTGATGTAATTTCACCACATCCCTATGGGATGGATATTTTTATTAGCCCATTTTACTGATGAAATTCTGAGAAGTTAAATAATGTGTCCCAGGTCATATAGCTTGGAAATGGCAGTTTTGGGATTTGAATACAGGCTGCTCTAACACCAAGTTTGTGGCTATATATCAGAGTACCAACAATCCCTATATGTTACTTGTTACTAGTAGAAACATACTGTACATCTTACAACAGAGTCCTTTCCGTGTCAGCCTTTCTAGTTTGGTATATAATTCAAGACTCAGGGATAACTGTAATAAGAGCTAAGTGATCACTTTCAACTTCTGGGAAGGCCACATTATTACCTATATTATGATACTGGTTCCTTAAGTAGAAGTATGTCGGGTTCCTTTTAGACTCAATACACAGTTGTATTGAGTTGTGATTGTGTATGAATGTTAACAAGCATGTTCTCCTTTTGCTTAAGGCTGCTTTCCTGAGATGTGCTCTTAATGCCTGGGTTTAACAACTCATCACCCTGCCAGTTCTTACCTCCTTGGTGTGGTGTCTTCTCAGGCAGTGTTCTTAGTCTGGAACCTCTTCGTCCTTCCTCCTGTTTTCACCTTCCCGTTGCTCGGCAAACTTCTACATTTTAAGAACTTAGCTGAGGCATCATCACCTTGTGTAAGAAGCTTCCCAGACCTTCTCCTGTATCTCTAGGCTGAATAAAGTCTTCTTGCTCAGTATTCCTTTAGCATCTTGTATATATCGATAAGCATTTTAAACTGTCATAGTGTCATAATGTACAAATATTTGTTTACATTTTAGTCATTCTCATTAGATGATGAGCACTCTGGGATAGAAATCATGTCTCAGGCATTTTTGTGTCCATAGTACTCAAATGCCTTATGTACTTTTATTGAATTACTGCCTGACCAAATGACTAAATGATTGCTTTTATTGCTAGTGTCAACTTTCTAGACACTATAAACCTAAGAACATTGTTTATTATTTTTTCAATTGAAGGACTATTTGATCAATAATCATAAGACTAAAAAACATAGTTTTTTATTTCTCTGTTGTTACATAGCATCACAGCCAAACTGTTCCCAGTGATAATTTATCTTATTTTAAAAAGCTATAATGACATGTACATTTTAAAATGTGTTAGATGGAATATATTCAGTGCTTAAAGAGTTCCATAGAATTTTGAGTGTTAGGTGATTGTTAGCCTTTTAAACCCATTCTATTCTGAAAGTATAAATTTAATGCTTTGTTATCAGGCATTGCAGTAATTCATGCTGTGATTTTTCATTTGTACTCCTAATGTTATGTTTTTTCATTAAGGCTTTAATTACCTCAAATATTTAATTAAAGCTGTGTTTTCAAGTATATGGCATAATGATCTTAAAGATTAACTGTGTACTTGCAAGTGTAGTCAAAATAAAAATAGAAATCCAGAGAGACTTATTTTGTGTCAGTCTCAGCATGATTATAATTTTCCAAAGTGATTTTCGTGTTTGAAGAACTTTTTTTTGTTTGAACCTAATATTCTGTTTAAAAAAGGAAAGCTTTTAAGGTAAAATCTAACATTTTTCCTTGATAGCTGCTTTAAGAGTAATGTTTCAAAATGTGTAAAAGTAATTATTTGGACAGTGATTTTTTTTTTTAAACTGAAATCTTGACAAGAATGGAGGGGGGGAAACATAAAATGCTACCTTTGTAGTAGTAGAGAATGAAGGGCCATTTTCCTTAAAAAGGTATATTTGAGATGTTTTACTCTGGCTCATAAGGGATGGGAAAAGGATCCATGATGTTCCTAGGAACTGCTGACCCAGTCGATATATGTTTGCAGTATGGTCTTCTGTGACTTCTAGAATAGGCATGGTCAGCTGCTCTCTCTTCCTGTGCCTGCCTGTGCTTCCCTTTACAACAGTCATCACTCATAAATCTCTAATGCCTCTTTTCTTGCTAGGCTCTAAGGTTTATGATGGCTAGGGATTGTGGATGTTTGTTTGCTACTGTGTAATCGGTGCCTAATGAATAGTTACAGCATAAATGATGCAAACAAGCAGAAAATGGGGATTTGTTCCCCAAAAGTAATTGTTTTGGTCATGGTGACGTTTGAAGCACTGTAGATCTTGAAATAAATTATTAAAGAGCAATTGAATTAGCTTTACTATTATAGTCTAATTCATTATATATCTAGTAACATCAGTTATCCAAAATATTGTTTAAATGCTATACAATCCATCTTTTTTGGATAGTCATTTATTATATTTTATTTAATAACTTATTTTGTACTTAAATTTTGTTCTTTGATATTTGGAAGTTATGAATTCTTCAAACAAAATAGTAGAGTTATACTCTACATATCTCAAAGCTTCCTTAAGAAGTAAACATACTTTTCAAAGTTGATAATACAGGTAAAACTTGCCCGTGGATAGAAGTACCCAGACCTCACATACTACTTCAGATCCATAAATTCATAATCTGCTGTGTGCCTCTTTGGCATTTCCACTGACCCCACCACTGACTGACTGGGAATGGGGTGTGGGGATGCTGCTAATTGTGACTTACCACTGACTCAAGCATAGACGTACTTTCGTTTATTCTTCATGGTGTATACAGGGATGGTTGAAGCATTTACAAAAGACTAAGGCTCCTGGATAACAAAGGAAATTAACATGAAGAGTAAATTAATTTCACTTACAAAAACCAAAGTCCTCACCATGGCCTACAAGGCCCTACGTTATCTGGCCTCTGATGCGTTTCTGACTTCCTGTCCTTCTTCCCTGCTCCTATCTCACTGGGTTTTACCACACTGGCTTCCTGGCCTTTGCCCCAGCTGTACTCTCTTGCCCCAGATAGTTGCATAAGTAACTCCCTCTTTCAAGGCCTTGCTCAGACTTTACCTTCTTTCTCAGTGAGGCTTGCCCTGATCACCTTATGTAAAACTACAATCCATATCCTGCTCTACTTTATTCTTTTTTCTATAGTACCTGATCACCTCTAACATATGACATAACCTATAATTTACTTATTTCCTATATTTATTATATTGTTTGTCTCCTGTAACTAAAATGTAAGTTTAATAAGGGAAGGGTTTCTCTATCAGTTTTTGTTTTTCATTGTTGTTGTGGTTATTTAAATAAACAGGTGTATCTCAGGTACCTAGAACACTGGTGTATGGTATACAGAAGATGGTCAGTAACTATTTGTTTAATAAAGAAGTCCAGATCCAAGAGAGCCAGGCCTACACAGATGAAAAAACACCCTTTCTTGCCATCTAAGTTCTGTTTTTTAACCCTTCTTGGAATGATTGCCAGTGAAGAATGACTGTACTTGGCAGAAACCCTGACTCTACCCCATGGGAATGTGACCCAGTTATGCTGTGGCTTTCTCTCTATATTCCCAAAATGGTGTTAATAGATGGTCTCACCATTTATACTAAGCAGTAGTTAAGCCTGGAACAGAAATGAGCTTTAGTGGTGGAGTGAATCGCTGAGATAATAGGACCAGTATAGTAGGTTTGTTCCTTTATAACCTGCCCCAGGTTTGAGAAGTCCCTAGGAATTAGGTGAATTAGGTTCTGGTTCTGACTATAGCCAATTCATTGTTTTATCTTATGACTCTGGACTTATGTTTCTTCAATTGTAAAATTGAACTGGATTGTATTTTTTTTCTAACTCTGTGAAGTTCAGCTATATCATCAGAAACATTTTTAAGCTTTATAATTTAGGAATCCTCTTTCAAAATATGTTAGCGCTTAGATTAATAGTCATGTTACTATACTATGTTTAAGACTTATACTTGGTAAGGTGCTGCATATATAAAAACAGTTGAGCATACTAGTAGTGTCAAGAACCTAACAATCATTCTTTTCTTATGTAATTTCACAAGAAAAAACAAATTTGTGCTAATCCTTAGACTTCAGTTAACTAGAAAATTGAGTCTTTAGACATGATAAATAACTCGTGCTAGGATCCATCTCCCTGCCTTGCTTTCTCTCTTCTATCCCTTATTTCGTCTCTATCCTTCACGTTATCTACTGTACAGTTTCCCCTTTTTTTTTTTTTTTTTTTGCTTAGAGAACAAAAGGATGACACTTTACAGGTATTTTTCAAGAATTTTGCTTTTTGAATATATATTTTATTTATCATTGTACCCCTTAGCATCCAGCAGATTGTCTTGTACATATAGATGCTCCTTAAGTGTTGCTTGGATGAATGAATCTGCTGTTATTTTTACCCCAATACTTAACTGACTCAAAGTGATTTTTAAATTTTTATTGTTTTAAGAAAGGTGACTCTTGTGATGGTGGGACTTGATAATGCTGGTAAAACGGCAACAGCAAAGGGAATCCAAGGAGGTAAGCTGGAAAATTTTATCATTAAATTACTCTGATTTATTTATTTAAATTGCTTTATTACATATTCATTGGGTACATATACTGTGCACTCTGTTACTTTATATTCTTAGTATACTTGAGGCTAATATGGTGAATAGACTCTGGCTTAATAGTACCAGCCTGTTATGTTTCAGATTTGAATGAATGCATAGGCTCCTCGAGGTTTTTGATCAGCTAAGAGGGATCGCAGCTGTCTTGTAGCCAGTAGGAAGGAAAAAGTAAAAAAGGACATGCCCCTGCTTTTAAGGATCCCTATCTTCTACTTACATTTTCTTGGCCAGAATTTAGTCACAGGGCTACAGCTAAATGAAAGGGAGGTAGAAATACAGTTAGCCAGCACAGTTCTCTTTGCATCTCTTGATTTTTTTTTCAACATGATATGTAATTTTTACAGTTACATTAAAGATACGTTAAAGGGTTTTATGTCATTTATATTACATTTCATTGGGTGTATTTATTTAGTCTTAATTTAATGCTTTGTAACTACAATATAGAGGTACTATACTAGTGAGTTTGTTGTGTACCCAGAAGATGTAGCACGAGCCAGACATCTTGAGGGTATGAATTGGGAGAAAACCTAACATATATTTGTTCCTGAAAATGGATTTTGCAACTAGATATCATGCGTGACAGATAGGAAGCTTTTATTTATGGAAATTCGTGAAAGAAAATTGGCACCTTGCAAAACTTGCTGTTGGAGAAAAACATTTTGTCACCCCCGAATTAGATGCAAACTGTATATTATTGTCTGAGGAGTCTTCTAAAGCCTTTTTGTAGCCCTCATGCTGTCACCTAGGTTATATCCTTGCAAAGCACTCACTGTAACCATCTAAACCAAGGGTTTGCAAACTTCTTCTGTAAAGATCCACGTAGTAAATATTTTAGACTTTGAGAGTCATATGGTCCCTTTCCCAGCTACACAGCTCTGACATAGTAGTGCAGAAGTAGCCATAGAAAATATGTAAACAAGTGAGCGTGGCCATGTCCCAATGAAACTTTATTTACAGACCCTAAAAGTTGATGTGTTATGAAACATTATCCTTGGGTTTTTTTGGGAAATTATTTTAAACTGTAAAACACATTCTTAGCTTGAGGGCCATGTAAAAACAGGTGGCTAGCCAGATTTGGCCTGCAGGCCATGAAACCTTATCTAAACGTTTTCTCTTTCATTCCTTCAAAGCCTTATGTTCAAGGGAGCAGGATCCAGGAATGTGCTAATCAGACTGTCTAATTATTTGCGTGTACTTAGAACATCCTCTTTCCATCAGGCCTTTTCCTTCTGAATCCCACCTCCATTAGTTTCTTTTTCTGAGTTTAGAAAATGTTCAAGGTGTCACATCATGAACAACAAGTCAAAGCTGCCTTCAACTTTGAGCTCCCCTCTGGCTCTGTTTTTGTTTTTCATTTCGTATTTACTCTTCAGCCTACTCCAGTGACTGATTTCTTACCATTTTCCTTTTTTAAAGATTCCAGTTATACAGAACGACTTGAAGTTTTTCAAATTGAGCCTTTTGATACCTTTGTGATTTTGTTTATGCTGTTCCCACTTGCCTTATTAAAGAGAATATCAGCTTATCCTTAAAGACAGATTATCTACTTATCTCTAAAGATGCTTGTTTGTCCTATAGTCTCCTTCTTTATGAAGTCTCTTCTGATCTCCTGCTGCCCTCACCCCTTACCACCACCATCAGTACAATTGACTACATCCTCTGTTTTTGTCTACTCTTATCTGTATCTACTTCTATAGCTACTTAATTGCCCCTCTTTTTATGTATTACTCTACCTCTCCAGACTATAAATTCCCCAAGGGCAGTTTTACTTATTTTGGTGTCCCAGTTCAGGCCATGTCTTAGTAGGCAGTCTTCCTAAAACATTTCTCCCATGGCTTCTCTTAGCTTATTTCTGGCTCTTTTCTGCTTTGTTTTGTTTTTTATTAAAATTTTTTTTTTAATTTTTTATTGTATATTTCCTCCTTTCTTTTGAGATAATCTTCCTCTCCTACTGTATTGCCGTTGTCTGCGTCCAAACCCTGGGTTTAGTGTTTCATCTATAATTTTATTATAGCTTCCTAATCTAAGAGTACTTTCCCTATCTTGAGGTTCACTTCCTTCAATCAGCTTCTCTTCTTCATGGCTGTCAAAGTGATTGCATTAATAGGATATAGGTTCAATTGTGCTAACAAATAAGCCTAAAATAACAGTGGTTTAATAAAATAGAAGTTTATTTCTCTCTCATATTACAGCACAGGGAAAAGTAGTCTAGGGCTGGCATAGCAGCTCTACGGTATTAGAGACTCAAGTTCCTTTTCCTATTTGCTTTGCCATTCCTAGTGTTCTCCCTTGCCTACCTGGTCCAAGGTGTCTCACTACTACATGTGCATTTCAGCTGGAAGGAAGAAGTAAAGGACAAAGGGAGGCTGTCCTTCTCTTTTTTTAAAGTATGTGAACCAGAAGCCACCACATCACTGCTGTTCACAGGCCATTAGCTAGAACCCATGGTGTTCCAGAGCTGGTTGCTACTTGCTCTTATTAGCTCATATTAGTCAACGAGAGCCAGTTAGGCACCTCTCCTCCAAACTGTATGTTCAGGTTCCTCATATTGGTAGTTTGAAATAGTCCATAGCAGGAGTATTTACACCATGACAATTGGCAAACACTACCTATCAGAGTTCCACAGCCTCCAAAGCCAGTTAAACATTTAACAGTATACCACAAGCACATTATCTAGAACCTGTTCTCAGGGCCACCCCTAGCTGCCATAGAGACTGGGGATTGCATTCTTTATCCTGAACAGCCATGTGCTCAGCTAAAAAATCCAGGATTCTCTGACTTTCCAGTATTATTTCCTAATAGTTCTAAGGAACTGTTGTTATTTTGGGTGGGAAAATTCTTTGTGTAAATTGGTCCCTAGCATTGTTGACATTAACACATCTTATTATACTGTAGTTATTTGTTTATGTATATATTTCCTCTTTTTCCCTCTATATAAGTGCTCTATAAGATCAGAAAATATTAATAAATTTTATTAATCTTTGTATATCTAGGACCTTGCATAGTACTTAGCATATAACATAAGCTCAATAAATAGTTATTGATTATATATTTTCATTTTATCTTGAACTTTCTAGGCATTGTCTTAACACATATGGTTTACTGAAATCCTCAGGATTAGGGACCATATGTCTTTGTACTCCCTGGTTCTTGTATGATGCCTGATTTATAACAGGCCCTCAATAAATGATTACAAGCATGGATGGATGGATAAATATATGGAAGAATGGACATAACGACAGCAGCTTCAGCTGTCCTAGCAGTCTGGTGTTTTAGTATTGAGCAATTATATGCTTTGTACTGAGTGCTAAGGATACAAAGATAGTTCCCAGCTATTGGGAAGGTATAGGCTATTGTGGAGACCAGTAAAACACAGAATATTACAATAGATGGTGTAGGTGATACTGAAAGTAGGAAGGAATCATCAGAGAAGGATTTACAGAAAAGGTTGTAACCTGAACACTTAGTCTTGAGTCTTGAAACACAGAATCATGAGTAGGAACCAGAGGAAAGAATAGAGAAATTGGGGAGGGTGTTCCATGTATCAAAAGAAACAGGCTTTTAAAGTCCTGAATACCTGAATTTGAGTCCTGGCTCTGTCTACCATGTAACCTTGAAAAAATTACTTAATATGAATTGGTTTCCTCGGACTAGTGCCATCATTTTATCTGTGCTTACATTGTTCCCCTGCTTGGAATTTTATTCTCCCTTCTTTGTTATAATTTTTTTGTCTTTTAAGACTTTACTCCTATTTCATTTCCTCTCTGAAGCCTTTCTAGGCCATGACTCACCTCTAGCTTCTCTTTACCCTTTTTCTCTTGAATGCCCTCCATCTTAGTTTGGGCTGCTATAGCAGAATACCATAGACTTAGTGGCTTAAACAACAGGTATTTCTCACAGTTCTGGAGGCTAGAAGACTGCAGTCAGGGTGCCAGTATGGTCGACTACTTAGTGAGGGCCCTCTTCTTGGTTTACAGACAGCCATCTTCTCACTTGTATCCTCATGTGGTGGAAAGAGAGAGAGGAAACAAGCTCTCTTATGTCTCTTCTTATAAGGGCACTAATTCCATCATGGGGGCTCCATCCTTGTGACCTCACCTAAACCTAATTACATCCCAAAGGCCCTACCTCCAAATACCATCACTTTGGGGATTAGGGTTTCAACAGATGAGTTTTGGCAGGGACATAAAAGTGCAGTTCATAATACCTTCACACTGTGCTCTCCAGACTTGTTTGTAGAACATATAGGTTCTTGTGTTATTCCCATTAATGGGAATAACACAGTTCTCTCTGAATTGTACTGGATATTCTTTGAGGACAGCAACCCTTTTTTATTCATCTTTGCATTCTAATGCCTAACAAAGTCCTGGTACTGAGTAGGTATTCTGTGTGTGTTATTTCCCTTATCCCTTCCTCAGGATAATTGATTTATTTTCACTGATAATTTCCTGGGGGTACCTTTCAAATCATACTCAAAGACAGCTGCCTATTTTAACTGTGAAGCCAGGTCTGGCCTGGACTAGATCCACATTTTTAAATGTCTAGTTTAATTCTCTTTTTGGAATACATAGCTGCTTATATTGCTTCTAAACTTGCCTTTTTCTCCTTCTAGATAAGGCAGGTCTTTTAAAAATGTGACTTGTGATGTCTATTAACTTTCTAGGGAGCTGTGTAAACTGCATTAAGATGCTTGCTGAAAGGGAATGGTACATTGCAAGTCTGCTTCTCAGTCACACCTAACAGCAAATGCCTCTCAAATTTATCTTTGTAATAGCAGATGTTTTGCTGAATGTGGGAATGATAAGACCCTCTAAACCAGTGTTGTTCAGTAGAGCTGTTTGCAATGATGGACATGTTCTATATTGGCTCTGTCCAGTAGGGTGGGCCACCAGCCACATGTGACTTTTGAGCACTTGAAATACAGCTTGAACAACTGAGGAGCTGAATTTTTTATTTTATTTAAGTTTATTTGATTTAAGTTTTAAAAGCCTCATGTAGTTTGGTGGCCACTGTATTGACCGTGCAGCTGTAAACAAAGTTCAGTGGAGTAATATTTGTTGTGAATTCCAGCGATGAAGAGAGAATGGAAGAGACAGACATGAAGTTTGAACTCTTCTCTGTAACCACTGAGTCACTTGGTTCTGTTAATCTTTCATGAGTTCTCTCTTGCCATTCTTCTATTTTTATTTCCATACCTCTCCAAAAAGTGGCTATCACTCTCATTTTCAGTCCGTTCTAGAGACTTTTGCAAAGATGAATCTCAAGGAAGACTACTTTAGTCACCTTAATTATGTTATTGGTCTGCTAAAATACCTTCCGTGGCTCCCAATTCTCTATCTTCGGAACCCTCTTCAGTGTGCGTTCAGGCTTAAGGGTTTGCTCCAACTACAATGTTCAACTTGTTCGTGCATCTTGCCTTTACCATTTCTATTACTTAGGTCACTCATCTGACTGTCTAAATCCTACCTAGCTTTAAGGCCTAGGTTCCCAGCTCCTAGTTCAAGGCTTGAACCTTAGTGATCTTTTTAATCTCTTACTGTCATTACCGCTCTTTGGCAGTTATAATTGTATACATCCTGTACCTTCTTCTTTGTGCTGTCATATGCAGAAGTCCAAAGAAATTCAATTATAAATTTATGAGAATATCCTGTATTCTATTCTTGTAGAAGAAAATAAAATCTACTCTTTGTATTTGCAAGCTGTCCTTAAAAGTCTCTTTATTCCAATTACAGCTTTAATTCAGTTAATTAAAAAAGAAAGGTTCTATACTCTTTATAGCTTCTCCCATTATTTTGTTGTTCTAGACTATTCTCTAAATGTTTAGTTTTTCTTTATAACTCCACAGAGGTTGTAATGGTCCTTGGGGATGGCTGTGGTGTTGAAGGTTGAAATTTTTATTGTTTGTAACTTGGGGAGTCAGTGGCCTTAAAGGCAAGAGTTCATTGGTTTATTTATTCTACACTTCCTTAGTAAGTACCCGTTATATGGTGGGCATTAGTTTAGGAACTGGGGTTATATCAATAAAAACAAACAAGCAAGCAAAAAAAACAGACAGAAATTCCTATCTGCAAGGATTGTAAATTCTAGTTGGATATTTTATAGTATCTATCTACCTTTCCCCCAAACCAATGTGCTTAGATGTAATGCTTATTGTGTAAGCAAATAATAAACATTCTATTTAGTACTAAAGTATGATGAATAACACATTTATGTCATTTAAGTTGTGAAGTTAAATTAGTGTTATTAATTTAAAGTCTCAAGATTCCTTCTTTTATATCATTTGAAACAGAGTATCCTGAAGATGTAGCACCTACCGTTGGATTTTCCAAAATTGACCTTAGACAAGGAAAGTTTGAAGTCACCATCTTTGACTTGGGAGGTGGAAAAAGAATTCGGGGAATCTGGAAGAATTACTATGCTGAATCTTTTGGGGTAATATTTGTTGTGGATTCGAGTGATGAAGAGAGAATGGAAGAGACAAAACAGACAATGTCAGAAGTGATAAGACATCCTAGGATATCGGGAAAGCCTATATTGGTGTAAGTAATGTTGGTGTTATTGTAAAATGTAGAGACAGCAGCATTAAGTCATTAAAGAAATTTACCTAAGTTACAAAATACTGAATAAGCTAAATTGTCACACCCTCGTATGATAAAATGTATGTAATTTACTGGGAGTTGTTAATATACCAAGGCCTTATTATAATGCTATCTGTAGAGGTTAAGGGCAGAGGCTATGTAATGAAGAAATCTTATAATTAGATCTCCTGGGTTTTCAAATGTAAACTCTTTGTTTTATTTGATCATTTATTTTTGTCAGATTTTGCAAATGGTCTATTAACAAGGTTCTAAAATGTTTTTCAATTTATTTTCCTCTTTTAATAACTTATTTATGTTTTGCCTCTGTCCTTTTTTTCTTGAAGAGTATTCTTGTTTGAAAGTTATTTAGATGGTTTATTCTTCTAATGCCATGTTGATTTCTCAGTTTTTACTACTATATTTCCAAACTGAACATGTGATCTGTGCCATTATCAACTTAGTTGTATGCTTAGCATCATTTTGTCCAGCTGCCTAAACATTTTTAAAAAATTAAGTGACAAAGGACTTTTGCACTACCCGCCCTCATAGCATTTCTGCATAGTAAACACCAGATGGTGCTATAACTTTGAGACATAGTAAAGTGAAAGTAGTTTAAATTGCTCTTAAAATTGGAGTAAGCGGAATGTGTGTTTTGCCTTCTTGTCCCTTTTCCCTCGTTCTTGTGTTTCATTACTAACGATTAAAAAAACCCCGGAGCAACCTATCACATGGTTAACTGAGAAATTGTAAGACAGAGTTCCTCAGTGGTCCTCAGTAATAAATGAACATTTTTAAATGAGGCAGTTTGGAAGCTCTGATTACAAAAAGTAAAACTTTATTGTATCATTTATTGTTAAGCTTATACTGTTTAATTTTTATACATTTAACTAATTAAAGAAGTTATTTGATATATATATAATTAATTCTCACCTTTATTGAATATGAAATAGACTTTAATAGATATGTATACAAAGAGTAAACTTTGTTGAACCCATAGACTAAATTAGTCTCTACAAATGTTTAAGCAGAGAACCAGTGACTTCTACAGTAAAAAGTATTAATGACTGATGTTCATTTGTAAAATAATTGAGTGTGCTTTTTTTAACCCAATAGTTATTTATTTTATTCTTTTATTCATGTATTCTCTCATGCATTTATTCATTCATACATGTACTAATTCAACAAATATTTATTGAACATCCACTATGTGCTAGACATTGTTCTGGTGATAGGGATACCTTTGGGAACAAAAACAATAAAACTCCATGTATGATCTCAGTAGCTTACATTCTAGGGGGTGAGACACACAATAAATGTAATAAATAAATTGTACATTAGGTGATAAGTATATTGAAAATAAAGCAGATAAAAGAAGATCAGGAATCCTATGGTGGTGGTGGTGACAGGGGCATGTTACTCTTAAAATTAGGATAATCATACTAGGTCATATTGAGAACATGACACTGGAGGTGAGAGAGTCAGTCATGCAGATAGATGTATGTGGCAAAGCCCTGAGGCAGAGGCATGCAGTTTGTGTCTGCAGTATTTACTGAATAATCCAATGTCAGCAAGATACCTGCTTTCAGTTCTGTCACCTCTCTCAGCTAATGAAGTTCCAGAATTGGAAAAAAAAAACCAACTCACAACTAGGATGACTGCTCACCATTATAATTTCATAGTCAATGCAATCTCACAAAGACATGAGAATTAATTATGGATCAATAATATGTTTATGAAATATGGAATGGTTTGCCATTTGATGAGTTTTTCTCAAAGGAGTTTTACAACCATAGAATTTTTATTAATAAAGGTAAACTTTTTGAGATGTGTGTGCTTCAAAAATATACAAAATTTACTAAAAAGTAAATATTCTCTTTTTTTTTTTTTTTTGGCCACACTGCACGGTATGTAGGATCCTAGCTCCCCAACCAGAGATCGAACTCACGCCCCCTGCATTGGGAGCGCAGGGTCCCAAGCACTGGACTGCCAGGGAAGTCCCAAAAAGTACATATTCTTAATAAATTTAGAAGATGTAGGAAAGAATGAGGTTTAAAAAAAAAAATGATTGACCTATCATGCAGAGCCAACCACTGCTATCATTTTGATGAGTTTCCTGTGCATATTTTTGTAAAACATGTAATGTATGCAGTGTTCATATAATACATAAAATTTTCTATCCCACCCTTTTTTCTGTTTATAAATCCGTCTTGAATATCCACCCAAGTCCCATATTTGGAAGTTCTCCTGTTTACCTTTTTCTCTCTGACCTACAGTTAATTTGTCTTATTGATGTTACTATCTTAATATCATTTGAGTCTCTTTACTCCTCTCTATTCCCTTTAATGTTACCTCCTTTCAGCCTTTCTTCACTTCTCCCTTGTGTTACTGATTACTCTCCTAACCAGTCTCCCTGGTAGCAGTCTTGCCTATTCTCTAAGCTCTCCTCCACATTGCTAGCAGGAGCCCTTTTCTTTACCTGATATTTTTCAAATTACAAAATTGGTACATGCTTTAATAAGTGAAACAATGCAAGAATAGATAAAGTACTTGAGAGCTCTGTTTTAAATGCAAATTTTATCATTTTACTTTTCCTCTGCTCAAAGTCCTTCAGGTTGCCTCCATAGCTCCACACAGATAGGAAAGTCTGTGTTTTAACTGATGTAACCCTAGCACATAATAGGTATGGCATTGAAAAGTCCATTGGATAGTAAGTGGGAGGGGCGTCCAGTAGAGCCCTAGTAAGCTGAGTGCTAGGGGCTAGCTGGTGTGGAGATGTAGGGGAGGCTACCTGAATTAGGAGGCTGGCTACAGTGCTCCTTGTTGCACATAGCTGCTTCCTTCCTGCCCACGGACATCTGGACCTCTCATCTGCAAAATCCTATTATGGCATCTAATTTCTTCTGATCACCACTTGTCTGTCTGAGCCTAAACTAGTTGATTTAGGACCTACAATGCCTCTCAGAACTCACTTCAACCCCTTGGTAATTTTCTCTTCCCACCCTCTAATAATGAGCAAACAGAGAACACCAACAGACCTCTGAGAAGATTCAGTCATTCAACAGAAGGAAAGAAACCTGAAGAATTATTATCTTGTCTGTAATCATGAAATTACAAATTGGTAGAGCAGGATTCATTCAGGCTATGGGAAGCAGAGTAGATGACCACGATAGCAGGTCCTGGACACTCTAGCTCTGCCTGACCTGATTCTGCACAGCAGTCTGACAGCATGTGTCATTGCAAATGAAGCCTCAGTCACATTTCACTTTATGTCACAGACGTGAGGGTTCTCTTGAAAGGTCAGAGTCGTAGATCACTAGGCTTTGGTGTTTTATTAGCTCAGAATTTCTGTTTGGCAGTTCTATAGTATTTACTGCTTAATCAGCATAATATTCCAGTCAAAATCTCTGAAAGAAGTGGTGAAAAGGTGAAAAAACATGGGTTTAGAGAGAAGACAGAGAATCTGAAACCTGGATTCTAAAAGTTATTGTGTATTTGTTTATGACCCTGACAGGTCACTTTACTTCTTTGGACTTAGTGGTTAAATGACTCTTCTTTAATAAAAGTAACTGTAAAATATAGTAATTCTGTGATTGTATTCAGCTGTGTATTATAATGTGGACCTTCGTATAGTCTATGCCAAGAATCCATTTTGGTAAAAAGGTAAAAGTGATTTGTATTCCTTCTAAAGAAAGTAAAGATGGATGCCATGCAAATATTTGGCTCTGTTATCATGCTGAGTTGTTTATTTACCTAGAATAGAAAGTCTTTCTTCTCTCATGTCTACTATAGATTAACTTGAACCTCTACTCTGATTAATTAAGGTATGAATTATATTACCTACCCTCACATTCCCACCACCACATACATACTCTTGCTTTAACCATTTATAATTTAATTATTTATTAAAAGCTCTAATGCTAGATAGTCTTGACAGATAAAGAAGACCTTTCCAAGAGAAAAAGTAAACAACTTTGCAGTGGTATAAGTAGCACTGAAATCAGTAGTAATTTCAAAATTTAAGCTCAACATCCACCGTAGAAATTTTCCATTAATAATACAAGGTACTATTTGTTGATTCCTTGTGGAAAGGGCTGAGCTAGGAGGTATTTTAAACATCCTAACCTATTGAAATTTTCAGCAGCGCAAGGTTACACCAATGTTATATAAGAAGGCACATGTTCTTTCTGCAGCTCTTCTTTATAGTACAGTCTTGAAAGTTGCCCTCAGAGCGATTGTAAATTACCCTTCATTTTTTGTGGTTGTATCTCCTAATACTTATAACTGAAATAACTCTGGAGATCCACAGGCTAAAATTTCCTACCAGGATAATAACAATTCTACTGTGTTAGCATACTTGAACTCTTGGAGTGGTGCCACTTTCTCATTATATACTGTCTGCTTTTCTGTGGAGTTATATGACCTAACTTAACTTTTGGTCAGACCTCACAAATTAGATGCTTCACAACAAAAATGTATAGGAGTTTCACTCAGGGAAGAAAACATAATATGCCATATATGATCTGGCTAGGTGTTATGAACATTTCAGTAAAAAAAAGTTTGACCTGGAGGTCTTTGCACCATGGGTGGCTTCCCAAGACCCTCTGAAGTCACATACACAATTCTGAGTGCATGTGCATTTTTCTTGGGAGCAGATTTTAGCTCTCATCAAATTCCTAAAGGATTTCATGACCAAAGAGGTTAAAAAAAACATGGCAGTGAGTTTTTATATTAGGAGAAATAATAAGCAGGGTTTTTATTGATAATTTTTTTATTGATATCAGACTTTCGTCTCCAACCTCTATATGCCTATTTGACTCACCTTTCTTCTAGACAGTATTACAGGAAACTGTTAGTTTGCAAGTTTCTTTGAGTCATATTCTTTCTTGTAAGTGCCCAAGAGAAGTTAATTAGGTTATGGGTTATCCTAATACTGTTCTTAGAGTTTGAGTCAAATGTACTTTCACTAAGTCAGACCTTTCAATAAGAAATAGGAGAACCTGGGTCCTTTTTAGAATTCTGGAAACCCATAAGTATGGAAGTATGGACAACCTATGTCACTTAATCACTTGATCCTTAGTTGTCGTGGTGGGTCCCTTAATTTACTATTTTTACTATCTGAAACCCCTACTCACTTTATTTATAGGGCCCATTGGCTTAAGATTTCTTTTCTTTCAGCGGAAACTTACCAAGCTTTCATCTTCATCAACTTTATTTAGTTATACTGTTGACTCACCTCTACATTTCCTTACTGAGGGCTTCCTTTTGTTTGTAGTGGCATCCAGCTTCACTAATAGCAGCTGTAGTTTACAGTAAAGCTTCTCAGCTGGTTGACTTCCTAGGTAATTTATGCACAAAGAGCCTGTAGAGGTTCCCATCCTTTCCCTCCCCTGTCCCAACACGCTCTATTGTAAAACAAAAAAACCTGTCGACAGTGTCGTTAGGCGGCAAGATGTTATCCAGGGATCACCTGTATCAGCATCAGGCCAGACCTGCTGTATTTTTTAGGGTGGGGCCAAAGATGCCTCTGGCTTTTTCACAGGTTCTCCAGATCTCTCTGCTGCACAGCAAAAATTGAGATCTACTGGTGCAGGGGAAACCATGGGCTTTGGAGTCAGCCAGGCCTTGAGTAGGTTACTTAATCTTCCCGAACTTCTATGTCTCCACTTGTAAATAAGGATTTTAATACTTGTGTTGTCATGTGAATTCTAAAATAATGTATTTAAAGCACCTAGTGCAGTGCTTTACTAGTTTTCTGTGCATGTGATGGTGGATATGAATAGTTACTATTGATGATATGCTGTGTCTAGGTAGAGGTGAATTAGGAGAGCCAGTTTTTTTGTTTTTTTAAAAACTATTTATTTATTTATTTTTGGCTGTGTTGGGTCTTTGTTTCTGTGCGAGGGCTTTTCTCTAGTTGCGGCAAGCGGGGGCCACTCTTCATCGCGGTGCAAGGGCCTCTCGCTATCGCGGCCTTTCTTGTTGCGGAGCACAGGCTCCAGACGCGCAGGCTCAGTAGTTGTGGCTCAGGGGCCTAGTTGCTCCGCGGCATGTGGGATCTTCCCAGACCAGGGCTCGAACCCGTGTCCCCTGCATTGGCAGGCAGATTCTCAACCACTGCGCCACCAGGGAAGCCCCAAGGAGAGCCAGTTTTAAAGTGTCATATGTGAATTCAAGCTACATGAAGCTTTTGATTACAGAAAATGACATGGCTTAGTGGGTAAGAATAGGAGCCCAAGTGCTCAAAATAATTATTGCATACTTTCTGAACCAATAGATTCCTAATAATGTGCCTCCAATGCTTAAGAATTTTTTTCTTTTAAGGTAGTAATTTTAAGGAAAAAATGGCTACTTTTAGTGCCTATTGTGTGTGAATAAACAAAATGTTCAGCAGCTAATTAGTTAAATATGTTTATGTTGCTTAGGTTAGGGTGCTTTTGAAATATAACAGTGAAAATTGTATGTGATATATTGCTCTGCTATGAATCTTTCTGTGATTAAGTCTTGCTTTAAAAGCAGTATGTTTAGATATAACTGCTACTAGAAAATTACTATTTTCTGAACTTATCTGGATATAATTATGCTAATGAATATTAAATAGTACTCGATATTTTCAGTTTTCATGATAAATAATTTAGGAACAATTATAAACAAGTATCAGTAAGGCACTACATTAAAGGATATAGCACAAGTTTAGAAGGGACAGAAGAAATATCTCTCACCATCTGATTTAGCTGGGGAGTTTATCACTCGTTTTAAATTTATCTTTTTTTATAATGTTCCTTAAACATTTGAAGCTGACCTATGGGAAACATCTTTTTCTCCGGTAATGCTTGTAACTGACACAGTAGAAAACTCTTCAATTTCTTTATATTTTATAAGTTAAAAATTATTTAATAGTGTTAGGAGACATATATATATACACATATATAGTCATATTCCTGTTTACATAAGAATTCTCTCATTTTCCCACCACCAAATTTGCTCAGTTATCTGCTTTTATTCCTTTGTCTTCCCTCCTATAATATGGAAGAAGTGTTTCTGCTCCTGTCCAAGATCCCATCCCTTTCTATTATTGTATTGGGTTGGCCAAAAGGTTCTTTCGGTTTTTTACGTAAGATGGCTCTAGTAGCGCTTAGTTGTCTTTAACTTCATTCGAAACAATTTTGTTAGATTGTGTGTGACAGCTGTCATATCAGCGTGCATTAAAAAAAAAAAACTTATCAAAATTGGTGAATTTTTGTGTAGCCATTTTAATATTGAAGACGGAAGGAAAAAAGCAACATTTTCAGCGTGTTATGCTTTGTTATTTCAAGAAAGGTAAAAACGCAAAAAAAGATTTGTGCAGTGTATGGAGAAGGTGCTGTGACTGATCAAACGTGTCAAAAGTGGTTTGCGAAGTTTGGTGCTGGAGATTTCTTGCTGGACGATGCTCCGCTGTCGGGTAGACCAGTTGAAGTTGATAGTGATCAAATCGAGACATTAATTGAGAACAACCAACATTATACCACTCGGGAGACAGCCAACGTACTCAAAATATCCAAATAAAGCGCTGAAATCATTTGTACCAGCTTGGTTATGTTAATCGCTTTGATGTTTGGGTTCCACGTAAGTTTAGCGAAAAAAACTTTCTTGACCATATTTCCGCGTGTGATTCTCTACTTAAACGTAACGAAAACGTTCCGTTTTTAAAATAAATTGTGACAGGTGATGGAAAGTGGATACTGTACAATAATGTGGAATGGAAGAGATCGTGGGGCAAACGAAATGAACTACCACCAACCAAACCAAAGGCCGGTCCTCATCCAAAGAAGGTGACGTTGTGTACATGGTGGAATTGGAAGGGAGTCTTCTATTATGAGCTCCTTCTGGAAAACCAAATGATTAATTCCAACAAGTGATGCTCCCAAATAGACCAACTGAAAGCAGCACTCGACCAAAAGTGTCCAGAATTAGTCAACAGAAAACGCATAATCTTCCATCCGGATAATGCAAGACCACATATTTCTTTGATGACCAGGCAAAAACTGTTACAGCTTGGCTGAGAAGTTCTGATTCATCCGCCATATTCACCAGACATTGCACTTCGGATTTCCATTTATTTAGGTCTTTACAAAATTCTTTCAATGGAAAAAATTTCAATTCCCTGGAAGACTGTAAAAGGTACCTGGAACAGTTCTTTGCTCAAAATGATAAAAAGTTTTGGGAAGATGGAATTATGAAGTTGCCTGAAACATGGCAGAAGGTAGTGGAACAAAATGGTGAATATGTTGTTCAATAAATTTCTTGGTGAAAATGAAAAGTGTGTCTTTGATTTTTACTTTAAAACGGAAGGAACTTTTTGGTCAACCCAATATATTATTCCTCCCCTTTCTTATATCGAGTTTCTCTCTCTGGATCATTCCCATCAGCAGAATGTGCTCTTGTGTTTCTTTAAGTATTGTGGAATCCTTTGGCTCTACATCTCTCTCCACATGTTGACTCCTTTTTATAGTATTCTATTCAAAATTCTGGAAAGAATTGTCTGTAGTGGATTCTGTACTTATTTATATCACATTCTTTCCTCAACATGCTCCATTTGTGCTTTCATTCCTACAGTTCCTTGAAACTGCTCTTGTTGGAGTCAACAAATTATCTCCATGTTGCCAAATCCATTGTCACTTTGCTGTTCTTATTTTACCTAAAATTGACTATTTCCTCAACTTTGTTTTCCTTTTAGCACTTTTGCATTACAGCATACTTTTCTTGATTTTCCTCCTACTTCATTGATGGTTCCTTCTTAGTGTTTTTTGTTAACTCCTCTTCTGCTTTAAGTCTAAATTTTAGAATATCCCAGGCTCTTTTAGAATATCCCAGCTTTTTGCATCTAGATATTTTTGAGACCTTAAATACTGTTTATTTACTCAGATGACCCAAATCTATAGCTTTGACATCTCCCAAGAGTTCCTACTGATATAGCTAATATCTTAGAAACCTCCACTTTGACATTTTATGGTCATCTCAGATTCTATTGGCCAAAACAGAATTTCTTGATTTCCTTCTCACCCCTAGTGTTGAAACCTTCATATCTTGTCTTTTCCCATCTCAGTAAAAGCGATCATAATCTAATCAGTATCCTGTAGATTCTACCTGTTAAATCTATCACATTTTAGTCTAATTTTTTTTTTCCATCACTACAACTTGGTATATAGTAGTTAAGAACTGGTTCTGGAATAAGATTGCCTAGGTTCAAATCCCAGTCCTCTGTGTACAGTTTCTGTGACCTGAGTCAGGTTACTTAACCTAGCTGTACTTCAGTGTTCTTGTTGGTAAAATTGTAAAATTATTAGAACAATGCTGGGACATAGCAAGTATGTTTTTTTATTAGTCTTGAGTGTTAGTACTGCTGCTACCACCATCACCACCTCCACTCCCATCCTAGCTGAAGCCTCCATCATCTCTTAACTGGGACTATTGCATTAGCCTTCTAATTGTTTTCTATACCTATATGCTTGTCCTCTACTCATCTGCCCCAAATCCATTCTGACCCATTCTCCGTACAGTAGACAGGATGATTTTTTCCCAAATATAAATTACATAACATTACTACCAGGCCAAAAAACAGCTTTGCCTTTATTACACTTGCTGTAAACTTCAGACTTACAGAGCTTTACATCTAGCCCCTGCTGACCTTTCTTAACCTCATCTCTTACCTCACTGCTCTTTTCCCACTATGATACAACTGTACTGCTCATTCTTCTTTGAATGGAGTAAGTTATACCCTCCTCAGGGTCTTTGTACTATTTGTTTCATATGCCTGGAATATGTGCTTCCCTTGTCCTCATCACTCAGATCTTCACTTATATTACCTTTTAGAGAGGCCTATATTTACCACCCAACTGAAAGAAGCCACTCTGACAATATCTTATCATCCTTATTTTAAATCTCTGCCAAGAACTTAACATTGTCTAATATTTGTTATATGCTTTCTCCACTAGAATGTTAGTTCCAAAACTCTATCCCCATGTGAGTTCAGACTGTGTCCCTAGCCCATAGTCTAGTGCCTGGCTTCACAATAAAGTGATGGAGAAACTTCCAAGCATACAATTGCCTTTTATTTTTTACTTTATTTGCCAACCCTCTTAATCTGTAATACAGTGTCCTGAATGGACCCAAGTTCAGGAAAACAGTGCCTTAACTTAGCTTTTTAGGCCTTAAACTAGAATCAGCTCCTAGTTACCAACTAGACTCTTCATTAAGTACACAGTTGGGTTTTCCTAGGATTTGTTGACCACTGAGTTAACTGACCTATCTGAACATAAAAGATTTGATGCAGCTTTTAGTTTGATTTGGCTTTAATAGAGTGCCACTTGAAGTCTTGTTTTATACAATTCTTAACTACCAAAATGCTCTTAAATGAACCTAAAGCATTGTTTAAGTAGTTGTCACTTACTGACATTCATCTTGTTAAGGCATTGGAAGTTACAAAAATATGTAATAGAGCTTGATACCTGTCTAGAAACTTAAGATCATTTACCTCATTTTCAGTAGTTAACCCGTGAGTTTAAAGCTAATATGCTATTTTTAGTTTAATAAATGAAGACTTGTTTTATGTCACTTGCTTTAGAAATTTCTGTAACTGTAGTGGGTAAGGGCGAAAGGGGAAAATTATAACTTAATAGTGATGAAAGTATGTGAATGGCTCTATGAAATGAAGAAAAATGATACAAGACACTAAATTACGGGACATCCTTCATTCTAAAGCTGGAGAAATTTCTAAAATAGCTTCTTTATTTTGAGCCACAGCATGGACAACACCAGCAACACAACACCCTGCAAGGATTTCTTTTTTTGTATTTTACAGCTAGTCCAAATTTTTCTTTAGTAGTGGTAACATACTCTTTTGTGCCATTCACTATCATTTCAATATTGTTGATGCTTTCTCCCTGTTCCTCTACTAAAAGAGATATCTGAATGAAAAGGTCCCTTAAATCCTTTATTTGGTTCTCCAAATTAACAAGTTCTTTGTGTCTCTGTTCCATCTCTGAGAGTTGTGCTTTAGTGATACTGATTTCTCGAAGTAAGCTTTCATTAAAAACTTCCCATTTTCCTTGATGAAGCATATCATTTACCTCTTCTTCCGGCACTTCTTTTCCAGCAACTTCAAGCTGACGGAAAATAAATGTCCTGCACTTCTCTTGCTTTGCTGCTATTGTGTCATTGTATATAAACATAGTTTGCTGAAAATGGCGGAACAACGCAGCATGCTGAGATTTAAGTATCCTTGTGACCACTGATGATGGACCGTTTTCATCCTCTGACTTTTTAACTTCTTTCACTAAATCATCCAAACCTCTATTAATGTGTTCTGCTTGGACTTTTATCTCTTTAGTAATGCTAGACTCTCTCTTAAGTAGACTAAGCCTTCTCATAGAAGCCAGCAGACTTTTCTGTTGCTGCCCAAAGTTTTGAACATCATCTGTCAAGTTGTTAATACTCTCCTGTAGTTTTTGTATCTCATGTAGGTGTCTCTCAGCTACAGGCTCTGTTTCATAAATAACAGCTTGCTGCAGAAACACCCCTTGTTCCTCTGCTTCTGTAGTCGACACATCCTTGTCTCTAGAGAGCTCAATTTCCTTTGTTCTTTGCTTTAGTTCTTGAAGTCGGTCTTTCATCTTCCCTGTCCTCCTAAAAGCAAAAATGATTGTGTTGAACAAAGAAAAATTTGGTATTTCCCCCCAGTAGCAGTTGGCTTTACATAGCTATGTCTATCTCTCAGGAAAAATCCTCCTTGTTTTCTGAAAAGATGACTAAAAATTAGAAAAATCAATAAGAATTGCCTCATAAAGATCACTGAAATAGGAAAAGTAATGTAAAATATTTTGTGGGCTTCCCTGGTGGCGCAGTGGTTGAGAATCTGCCTGCTAATGCAGGGGACACGGGTTCGAGCCCTGGTCTGGGAAGATCCCACATGCCACGGAGCAGCTGGGCCCGTGAGCCACAACTACTGAGCCTGCGCGTCTGGAGCCTGTGCCCCGCAACGGGAGGGGCCGCGATAGTGAAAGGCCCGCGCACCGCGATGAAGAGCGGTCCCCGCACCGCGATGAAGAGTGGCCCCCACTTGCCGCAACTAGAGAAAGCCCTCGCACGAACCGAAGACGCAACACAGCCAAAAATAAATAAATAAATAAATAAAGTAGCTATAAAAAAAAAAAAATTTTGTAAATCACTTCTTATAATGCAGGGCTTCTATGAGTCCCATACAGTTGAGTAAAGTACCTGAGTAAGCAGTGATAGAGAAATAATTGCCCCCAAATAAGTTCTCAGTGTCACGATACTGCCACAGAATAGATTTTTCTTGATTTAGGAAGCTATATCTTAGAATGGAAGATGTGACCATATCTTTTTAGGATTAAAAAGGTCACTCTGAATGTGTCCTTATTACTAAAGATACGGTTCCCAGTTCATTTGGTCTATGTAATGTTAAAAAACATACTCATTTTGCTAAATTTGTGTAGTTCAGCTAAAACCAGTATAGTGACAGGGCAGATTCCATATGAGAGCTTTAAGCAATATAGGTAATGTTGAATTTATCTCAGAATTTCTCAGGCTTCTGGATTGACTAACACATTATTTGACATAGCTTTGTTTTCTTATCCATTGCATATATATAGAAACATATTCTTGGTTTGATCATGCTGATTTCTCATTATTAGCATTCCTTTGCAAAGATATCCAGACTGTCTTAGAAAAAAATTTTTGTTAATTCATAATAAGTGATATTTTTACAAACATGAGAATATATAAAATCTTATTTGGGGGACACTTATAATATTGACACTTACTGTATGCTGTGTTGGTAGTTATTCATGGAATCAATTTGATGTACATAATTATATAGTGATATACATGAAGTGAATAAAAAGAAATCCTTTTTAATAAAATACTTTCTTTTCACAGCACATCTTGACTTTAGAAAGGCATTTAAAATGCCTTTCATGATATTTTTGTGGATAAGAGGAAGCTGTTAGGGAGTTACAAGTAGCTCATTGAACCACACATAGTATCAACTAGAGAAAAAGGTCTCTAATGTGACGCTGTTATGCTATGGGATTCAGTGCTTGATATGTTTATGCAAATATTTTTATCAGTTATTTGGGTGTCATAGAAGGCATACTTATCAAACATGTTGATGGCACAAAATTTGGAGAGTTCTTTAGTATGTTGAAGTACAGAATTGGGATTTGAAAATTAAAATAGAACAGAACACTATACCAAAATAACAAAAACGTGTTTAACTGGATAGATGTAAAGTATTGCACCTAGTTGTTTAGAAAACACCTGTACATCTATAAACTGGAAGACCCTTGAGTTCATAGCAGTGCTTATGAAAATCACTGGAGAGTTTAGTTAGTTTTGAGCTTTTAATCAGAACTCTCAGAATAGTTATGCTTTCATGAATAATAATGTGATGTCTAGATTGACTAAGAAAGATATTTGTTCCACTGACTCTATGCTAGTGAAAGCAAATGGGTGAGGGACTGTGTTAAGTATGAGATGAAAATCCACAAGTTGGGAATTTCCAAACTGTCATGGAAAGGATGAGATTGGAAGACCATAGTATATGGAGAGTTGTTGAAAGAAATGGAAATATTTGTTCTGAAAAAGAGAAGGTCGAGGGAATATCTACAACTGTTTTCTAAAATGTGTAGATCTGTATATATGAGGAATTAGACTTACCTGGTGTACCTCCAAAGGGCAATGTGGGTGGAAATTACATGGAATGAGGTTCAGTTTAGTATAAAGAAGACTTTTCACACAAGTAGAGCTGTCTGAAGATGGAATGAACTGTTTCATGAGATAAAAACCTTGCCATCACTAGAGATGTTCAAGATGTTCTTGAATGATGACCCAGTCGAGGATACTGTAGAAATGATACCTGTTTTACCTAAAAAGTTAAACTAATATCCTGATAATATTCCTTTGGTTTTAAAGAACTGACATTCTGTCAAATAATTTTTGAAGCTTACTATATGCAAAGTTTTAAATGCTATAGTGTGTATTCAGTAATACCTGTCCTTGAGTAATTAGTATCTGAGGGGAGATGGACAATACACAATTAAACAGATAAATGAGATAATTTTAGATCTTGATAGATCAATTAGGCAAGGCCTCTCTAAGGAGCTATTTGAGTGTAGACCTAAATGTTGAGAAGATGAAGAGCCAAGAAAGTGCATCCTGAGTATTGGAGATGGGGTGCCAGGGCAGTGACTAGGACTGGTATGTTTTAAGAACAAAATTAACGCTTATATAGATAGAAATTAATATGGGCAGTAACACGGGAGGAGTGAAGTCAGGACGGTAGGTAGGGATCAGATCACAAAGGTCCTTGTGGGTCAAAGTAAGGAATTTAGATTTTATTCTAGATGCAGTGGTGGACAGTGAAAGGATAAATAGGGTATTGACATAAGATTTATGTTTTTAAAAGATCACTGTATAGAGAATATATCCTGATGACCTCCAGGAGAGATCTGGATGGAAACTAGATGGAATAAATGGGAACCATCTGGGATATATTTTGGAGGTAGAAGGCGGGAATCTTGTCAATCCCTTTTTCAGGCTACATCAGGAACCACCTCCCTTGTTCAAGTCACCATCCTTTCTCACCTGGATTATTGCCGTAGTCTCCTACATGGTCTCCTTGTTTCTTCCTTTGTATCTCCGTCTCTTTTGGTCTTTTCTTAACACAGAAACAAGAGTTAAAATGTAAGTCAGATCATGTCATTGCTGTGCCTAAAGCCCTCCTTTAGTGTGATCTCTCAGAGGGAAAGCCAGAGCCTACAAGGCCCAATATGACTTCTCCACCTCTCCTTTTGCCCCTCTGACCATGCCTCCTACACCTCCCCCTCCCTCTGCCTCAATCACACTGTGCTCCTGGTTATTCCTCACACAAACCTGGCAGGATCCTGCCTTAGGGCTTTGGCACTTGCTTTCTTCTCTGTTTGGAATGCTCTTCCCCATGTAGTGCTGTCTTATTCCCCCAACTTCTTTAAATCTTACTGAGATGACACCCTCTCAGTAAGGCTGTCCTTGGTCACCCTATCTAGAACTGCAACCACCCTTCCCAGCTTTAGTTTTTTTCCTAGCACTTCTCACTATATTTTACTTATTTATCTTACTTTATTGTCTGCTCTCTTCCCCAAATATAAGCTCCATGAGGGCAAGGATCTTTATTCATTCTGGTATTCCCAGCACCTTCACAAGTCTCGTTTATTCAAGTTCTGATATTAAGCTCTTTATAGTTCATATTTTCCTGAGTTCTTAATATGTGACAGGCACTGTTCTGAGTGTGTTGTATGTTCTTTTAAGAACTCTGAATTAAGTATTACCATGGTCTCCATTTTACAGATGATGACATTAAGACCTGATCTTAAGTAACTTAACCAAGATATCAGCTTGTGGTAGAGTTGGGATTCAAATTCAGGCAGTCTAGTTTGAAGGACTCACTCTTTACTGTGCTATAAAGCCTTCTTCAATGGTATCAGATGCTCTATAGAGACCAGTTCAGATAAGTTCTGAGAAGAGGCAATTAGGTGAGTGAAGTGGTTGGGAAAGAAGCCAGATCACAAGGGATACTAAGACCTTGAAATCTGTTTTTGATGGAAAAAGTCTTTTATAGATATTAACAGTTTACTCAGAGACATTTGCTGTGTACCTGTATTGCTGAGCATTTTAAGTATTGGTTGGAAACATTTAACAGCAAGTTTTTGTTGCCTGTAATGCACTTACAGTTTTCTGCTATTTATTTTAAATTATCTCAATATGTAATTCAAATAGCTTGCGGTCTTTTATTTTACCACTGATTTGCTATATTAAAAGTAAAAAAAAAAGCTTCAGTCTGTACAATTTATGCAAATAAGAGACTTCTAAGTAGGGAAAGGATTTCATTCCCTCTGTCTCCCCACCTTTCCATTGTCTGTATTCTACCTTACTTGCAAAGAATAATTTCTTTACCTTAGGAACAAAACTAACCAGATCCAGTGGTTTACTAAGATCTGTGGGAAAAAATAATAAGCTATAATATTAAACCTGGAAGATTTGTGAAAAGAAGATTTAGTCAAGGAGGACTATGAGAAGGTGGCAATATAGATTGCAAACTTTGGGTGTTAGGAAATTAGATCAATATAAAACACTAATATATTGATCCATGTGTTAGGCATACCTTCTAGGAAGGTATTGATATTTACTGGCCTTTGTCCTTACAAGTAGGAAATAAGCAAACTAGAGAAAATATATATAATACCATGTGAGCATACTATATTTTTAAATAAATTTATTTATTAATTTTTAGTTTTGGTTGTGTTGGGTCTTCGTTGCTGCGCGCGGGTTTTCTCTAGTTGCAGGGAGCGGGGGCTACTCTTCGCTGCGGTGCACGGGCTTCTCGTTGCGGTGGCTTCTCTTGTTGCGGAGCTCAGGCTCTAGGGCGCAGGCTCAGTAGTTGTGGCACGCGAGCTTAGTTGCTCTGCGGCATGTGGGATCTTTCTGGACCAGGGCTCGAACCTGTGTCCCCTGCGTTGGCAGGCAGATTCTTAACCACTGCGCCACCAGGGAAGTCCTAGCGTACTATTTTTTTAAGTCCTTTATTAAAGTGAAAACAAAGTGATTTTATTTGAGAATGATTTCAGTACTAGAGCAACCAATAAGCGTGCAGAAAGTTTGATATTATCATTTTTTATATTTTTCCCACCTTTTAAATTATAATGAACAGATTAATTTATATGTATATATAATTTCATGTAATTAAGTTATTTATAATTAATTAGTTAATTGTAATTAACCTAATATAATCCTTAATATAAAAATACAGATTTTAAGAGATAAATTGTAAAGATTTTTAGCTTTATAAACTAATTTAGGTTGGGATTTCTTGTGAGTTTTAAATATTCAGTTTATGAAAAATTCCACTTGGTCCCATTTTTATCAGTCAAGATATGCTTGGTTATGCCACAGTAATGTCCAGTCACCAAATCTTGATGGATTACAACCACAAAGATGTATTTTTCGTTCACATTTCATGTCCATGTTGGGTTAGCAGGGGCTCTGGTTCCCATCTTGGTTTCTCAGAGACCTAAGCTCCACCTTTCTGAATGTGGTAGGCTGGTAGGGCAGTTGGAAGTACTGGAGAGTCTCTCATAGACATTAAAATGCTGTAGCCTGAAATGATGCCTGTCACTTTCCTTTTCAACTCCTCGACCAACTGAAGGAGGATGGTAGTGATATGTAGTCCTCACCTGTTCTCCAAAGGAGAGGTGAACCTGGTTTCTTCCACATCTATTGAATATTATAATTTGATTCCAAAAATAATCCTTAAGAGGTTAACTAATCAATTTCTCATTTTTCTTATGGGGAAATTGAAAATCAGAAAAGTTAAGTGTTTTACCCAGAGCTTGCTAGTAGTAGTACTGGTATAGTAATGCAAACTTCCCGGCTGCTAGACCAGTGCTTTTTTCATTATAAGATGTATAATATAAATTTCCTAGAATGTGTATGTTATGTAATGCTGGGTTCATCTATATGCTCTTTTGTATTCAGTATTTTATAAATATTTGATGATTATGCTGGAACAGATTTTTAAAAACACCTACAAACATTGGGAAGTGATTGTAGAAACTCTTTTTTCATGTGATAACTTTGAGAAAGCAGAATTACCACCCATGATTTATTATATGCCTCTGATAAAGACTAACCTTTCTAGTATAGAGGGAGGTAATTACTAAAGTCAGTTAGCCTAATGATTTATCTTGAATAGCTCCATACTGTTCTTTGTTTGGTTTAGTGTTTATCACTTCCTTATCTGTGTGCTCCCTCTGGTATTACCATATTAATGCTGAAAATAAATTCCTCCAAAAGTGTTTAAAACGGATGTCATGTTGCTTTTGATATAGCCATAAGTTTTTTTCTTTTCTTTCCTTCCTTTCTTCCTTCCTTCCTTCCTCCCTTCCTTTCTTCCTTCCCTCCTTCCCTCCTTCCCTCCTCCCCCCCTACATGATTTGAACAAAGCCTTTTCTTTTAAAAGTGTTTTTAATGTGATTATTTTCATCATTAATACAGATACACAGTTTAAGAAGTCAGACCACTTCAAGGCTTATGAAGATATACAGCTGACCCCTGCCTGCCCCACCACATTCTATTTCCAGTTCCTCATTCCCAAAGGCAGTCATTTTCAACTCCTTAGCTATATGTTGCTTTTAAACTCCCTATTTCTTGATAATTTGCTTATGTAGATGTTTACACTTTTTTCAGTTTTGAATAATCTTTGCTATGAAAGATATGAATTTAACTTTTTTTTTTTTTTGGCTGCACCACACAGCTTGCAGGACAGTTCCCTGACCAGGGGTTGAACCTGCGCCTTGGCAGTGAAAGTGCGGAGTCCTAACCACTGGACCACCAGGGACTTCTCGGATTTGACTTTCTCTTACACCCCCCTCCTTCCCTCAAATTTTTCCTCTCAATGTAATTATATCACAGTTTTTGTTATAGTCAATATTATGTGTTTACGTTATTAGGACTACCCAAATACTATATTTACCAGAATCACATATTATATATACCAGAATCACACCAGAATCATATTATATATACCAGAATCACTAGGGTTATATTTCCTTTCTCAGAATAATTTTTTTCACTGTATCTAGGCTTTTTCAGTGGATAGAGCTAGGAGATGTATATTTTTATTTTAAGAAAGCTTTTCACTGAAGTATTTACGCATATACAGAAAGTGCCCAAAACATAAATGTATAATTTGATGATTTTTCACAAAGCGAACGGACCCATGTAACCACTATACAGATCAAGAACTTTGTAACTTTTAAATTTTTCTTGAAATTATTAATTACCTAAGTTTTTCAGTTGCCTCATTTTGTACATATGCATCACTAATTCATTCTAAAACTCTTCATTTGAACTGAAAATATTCTCTTAATGTATATATAGCAGGTATTCTTTTCTATCTCATTTTATTGTTTTATCTTTTGAGGCTTCTTTCTTGGAACCCTGATTACCACACAGCTGTTGTCTTGACCTGATTACCTACCACACAGCTGTTGTGTTGGAATTTTTCTCTCCTTCTGTGTATTTTCTCCTCATTCCTTGTTCCTCATCTCTATTTTTGGTTTATCCCCTTGATTTGAGGGCATACCATAGCTTCCTTTTAAAACATAGGTGTGGTGATAACTTGCATTTCTGAAAATGTTTTTATTCTGTCCTTACACCTGAATGATATATTTTCTGCAGATGTAATTCTTACTTGGAAATTGTATTCCCTTAGAATTTTGAAAATTTTGCTGTGTTTTCTTTTAAGTTTCTGTTACCCTTGAGAAATCTGCCATCTGATTCCTGATATTTTGTATAAGATGTAGGTTTTTTTGTTTGTTTTTTTAAAATTTCCTTCCATGAAATTCTTTGCCTTTTCTCTTTATTCCTCATGTTTTGAAATTTTGCAATAACATGACCTAGGAATGTCTTTTTGCATGTATTTGCTAGATGTTTAGTGGCTCTTTCCAATTTGGAAATTCATGTACTTATGGTTTCTTTTGGAGGGGATCCTAATTTTTAAAAGAACTTCATCTTCTCCATTTTCTTTGTATTGTTTTCTTTGAAATTGCCCTGATTTGGATGTTGACTTTATTAACTATTCTTCTGATTTTCTTAGTATCTGAAAAGTAGTGACTTGCCTGAGGTCACACAACTAAAAAGTAGCAGAGCCTACATTCAGATGTACATCTACTTGCCTGCAGATCTGTTATTTTTCTTTATTTCATAGTGAATAGATATAGATTATCCTAGTGAAACATGCTACAAATGAAGTTGATCTGTATCAAATATTGTATTATGTTGTTAATATAAATGCTATGTTTAAAAGAAAAAAGTTCTTGCAGCAGGTAATATAACATATTAGATCTAAAATAATTATGTTAGCAGCTGTATTAGGATTTTTCATACAATCAGACCAAATTAAGCACTTTACAATTTAGAAAAAGAAGACGTATTAGTTCAGGGACTTCCCTGGCACTTCCACTGCAGGAGGCATGGGTTCAATCCCTGGTCAGGGAACTAAGATCCGCAGGCTGTGTGGCGCGCACCACCCGCCCCCCCCCGAAAAAAAGGAAAAATGATTGGTTCTGATCCCACACACCTGTGTCACGGAAAATCTAAAAAATTTTGAATCCTATCCTTGGCGCCATGTAGAGATTGGGATTCTTGTATTTTCTTCTGCTGTACCTCATAGTCATAGAATGAGATAAGACAAGAAGTGAGGTACACTGCATTCCTATTTATGTACACAGGTTTCTGTTTCCTATTCATATACTAACCTGTTACTATGAGTTCTTACAACTATAATGTACATAGCAGATATGATGTTTGTTGTACTATTTTTTTTTTAATTGACTTGTGTTCCTCATAATATGGGAAAAGAAAAGAGTGATAGTATTGGAGGCTCAGATGAGAAATGAGGGAGTTATCAAAACCAAACAGATTTTGATTTTTTTATTCATGAGAATTAAGTCTTATCTAATGCTAAGTAGCCTGACAATTTTTAAATTTCACAGTTCTCAAGAACTACAGTGTCTCTAACTTTCTCTTTGGTTGCATGGCTTGGAACAAATCCCGAAACAACCCCCTCTAATATACTTTATACTTATGGCTAGTTAGGTCTTTCTTTTTTTCATTTTAATTACACATAAATGAACAATGTCATCAAAAGCCTTTTTCTGAAGCATCATAGTTTAACATTTTTTTAAGAAATAGAATATTTCAAATTGATATTGTAGCACAGTATACTTTTGCAAAGTGCTTTTGAGAAGGTAAATTTTACTGTCACTGATTTTGGAAATGAAGATATTTGACTCTCCCTTATAAAGGTGGTCTTATCCTGGGTTTCTGTGTTCTTGGGATAACGGTTTCCTGAAGGAATACCACACTTTCATATTTGAATAAAAGATACTTTAAAGAACACTTTAAAATATATTGATATGTATTTTATATTCATTAATCCTAATAAATTTAGTAGCAAAAAGAAAGTAAATATTCTGTATCTTTTTTTTTCTATAAATCTCTATACGTTACTGATATTAAAGGAAAAACAGTCAGATTTCCTTTCAGTGCTGTATATCATAGCATGCATATTATAGTAAATGATGTTTATATAAAATCAGCTGTAAAGTTTATACTGTGTTCATCTTGGTGTATGTCTTCATTTATTTCTTTTGAACATTTAAAATATATTTATGTTCAAGATCCTTTTACATTATTAGGTTATTTCTGGTTTCTTAGAAATAATTCCTTTGTTTATTGTGGCCACCAATTGTTTTTCTTGGTGATGGGCAAGTATATTTAGTAAACTTTGTCAGCAGATTATCTTCAGTGGGGAATTATATTATACAAGAATGCCCTGAGTGCCCTGCATTATGGATACATTCTTAACCGCATTTTTGTGGTTGTCACTACTAGGGCGCCATGGAGTTTGCCCATCATAGCCCAGGTAGTACAAATACAGTTTCCCTCTATATCTGTGGGGAACTGGTTCTAGGACCCCCACAGAGACCAAAATCCACGGATGCTTAGGTCTCATATAAAATGGTGCAGTATTTGCATATAACTTATGTACATCCTCCTGTATATTTTTATGTACTTTAAAAGTATACTTTAAATCATCTCTAGATTACTTATAATACCTAGTACAATGTACATGGTATATAAATGGTTGTAAATAAAATGTAAATGCTATCTAAATAGTGGCTGGTACGTAGAAATTTCAAGTTTTGCTTTTTGGAACTTTCTGGGTTTTTTCCTGAGTATTTTCCATCTGAGGTTGGTTGAATCCATGCATGTGGAACCTGCAGGTACAGAGGGCTGACTGTATGGACCCGATCTTTCTCTAGTGATTTCTATAGCCCAGGTAGTATAAATATGGGCCTGATTTTTCTGTAGTGATTTTGTAGCCTGAGTGAATACCTCACTCCCTGCTGTACTCCTGGACAAGCCAACAGAGATTTTCCTGTGTCTGTATACAGGCTGTTCTTTTTCTGGTCCACTATTCCATATAGGAAACTCAGTTTTAGCTCCCTATTATGAACAAACTCTAAACCCGAGCCTCTAAGATAAAAGTGTTTTCTTCTTGTAGCCCATAGCTTTAATTCCTACTCTCCACCTTGGCTATGAATGTGTTCCTTCTTCATTTCTGGCACCTGGAAATTTCCCTTTCTTACTTCACATGTAATGATGCAGTTTAGAAATTTGTCTTTTTTTCCCCCCTTAAGATTATATCAAACACTTCTCTACGTTTCTAGCAAGAGGAGGAGTTTCTGTATCTGTGCATCTTCACTGAAAGTCATAGGTGATTATCTTTACAGAGTTAACATAATTCAGAGTGTTCCCTAAATCCTTATATTCATCTGTGCAGAAACTGACCTAATGTAGGTATTCAGGTACACTTGCATGCTATACATAAATTGCATTTTCCTGTAGTTGCATACTCACAGCTACATATATAACTATTTCCAATTTAACTGTTTAATCTTATATCTTCATAAATTATAAGCAAAGTGAGATATCTAAGCATATTAGAATTTAAAAGTTGGAAGAGACAGAGTTCAAGAAGGCATAAAATATTAAGCGCATAGTTGTGAAATCATTTAATTGCTTAGGTAAGTGAAATTGATGATACTACCATTTTATGCAATCTTTTCTCTACCTTAAATTTATTTTCTTAATATCCGAAGAGTTCTATCTATCCAAATGTGAGCCATCTTTCAGCATGTTTAACTTACTGCTTTGCTGTACAGTTTTGAATTCTACTGTTAATAACTGTATCTTTGAGCTTAAATGTGATATTTGCAAAAAGAAAGTTAGAACACTAATTTATAAATATAGTAATCAAGTTTGACAATTTGTTTTGGGAAGTAAACTTGAATGACTCAAATAAAAGTTTCTCCACTCTATTATAGACAGGGAACATTTCCAGGAACAGAAATATGAATAAAAATTATCTAGTGCTTTAAGAACTATGCCCTGGGATAGATACTTTATAAATTTATAGAATTTTTTAACTAAGACATTTCTTTTTGTAGTTACTATAATGATTAAATATTTTAAGAAATGTAACCAGTTTTTATTTAACGTAAAATGGAATATTCTTTTGCTTTTGTGTGTGAAGACATGTTGCAACATTTCCCTAGTTCAAGGTGAAAGTAGCTGTTACTGGAATATTCACCTCTTTGGCTACTTAAATGAAGAAAACAAACTTAAAAAAAAAAATTATTACAAATTATGTAAATTCTATCTAAGTTTAAATTATCAGACATTTTTTTGTAATGCAGCCTTTCAGTGCTTTTTAAATTCTATTTTTTGTTTAGTGTAAATAAGTTAATTGTTAAATTAACTCATTTAATGTAACAAGACCATTTTTGCTTAAATATTAAGACTCGTAATTTTGAACTCTCACTTATCTGATTAAAGTAAGCTGTACTTATGTAAAATTATTTTTATATTAAATTTAAAACTACATAGCCACAAACATAATGTGTTCTAGGTATTACATAGCCAACTTTCAAGTTTACCCTTAAAACATTTATTAATAATAATTATTATTTTGATTTGAAATGGGTTAAATATTAAAATCTAACATAACAATTGTAAAATAACTTTGAAAAAATATCAAAAAATACAACATGTTTTGGTTAAGCTTCTATACACTGTTTAATTTTGAAAGTATCAGACCTACCTATGTATGTTGCATTTAAATGATGTTGACTTAAATTTTTTAAATGATCAAATCAAATATAATACTGATATTAAATTTTATAATTTAAGTACTTTCAGTACACTAGCTGAAACATTTCAAAATTGAGTATTCTAAAAAAAATTGACTACTTTGGTATTTTACAGTAGTCCTTTTACAGCAAGATTATTTTTTAATTTCCTCAAATTAATTTTAAAGATTCTGGGAAACTACAATGAAGAAATTAATTAAGGCTTTGTAGAAAATTATCTTAAATTTTTAAACATTATACATATGTGTCATATTGCATAAACTTCTTTTCAGAATTAAATGGAAAAGTGTTCTCTAAAGCAAGCATTTTATGACTAATTTATAGTCTGTTTATAGAAGAAAGAATTTTAAGTTTGTTTTTATAGGGTCTGACTTTCTAGTGTTTCCAAAATGAAAAGATATTTTTTTAAAGGACATAAAATAAAAAACAAAAGGATTTTGTTTATGGTGGTCTGTTTCTAGGAACTCTAAACCCAAATCTCATTCAGCATATCAGTAGTATATATGAGCACATCAGCTGCCTGTAGCCTGGTCCAAATCTGAGCAAAACAGGTAACTTTAATTATCTGTTGGGCTCTTTTAAAATGTCACAGATTTCAGTCTCTGGATGTCTCACATTAAAAAGTACAAAAAAGAGTGGTATGTTTACCTTTGTCTTGTTCCTTTTGTTGCTTTTCCACCTGCACAGTTGGAGTCCTGCCTGTGAGAGAAAAACTGAGTACCATCTGTAATGTTTTATTCAAATTTTATTTAAGTCTCTGTCTTATAGTTCACAGGATAATTTCTGTATGGTTTTCATTTAGTTAATTGAAAGCCACATAATGAAGTCAAATAAGTTAAAGTTATCGTTTTGTTGTTAATATCAAATGAGAAGAACAAATTTCTTACCTCACCCCTGGAGAATCCAGTTCTGCCTGTTAGCTGCGTGTTCTTTAGATTAAAGGAAGATTGTTTTCAGTGGAGCTAGTTGGTAACAGGAAGTCCTTGTTAAACTGCCTACGATGGAATACTTGGCACAGGCTCTGTAGTTCCAGTCCTATATTACATATAAAGTACATTACTCACAAAAGAGGGGGTTCGTAATTAAGCAAATATTACTTTGTTTTCTTTAGGTATGAAAACTTGCTAAATGTATGGAATTTGGAATAAATAGGAATGGAAAGAACCTTGGGTAAAGGCTTTTTGTTCAGTTTACTTTAAAGTGATTGAATTCCATCTTATTTTAGGGAATTCCAAGAACTTAACTCAGAAAATTACCAAATTTCAGAACTACAGCAGCCAGAAAAGAGTTCATGTCTTTAAACCTGCCACCTTACCTTTCTTTTTAGTATGCCTGCTATTTTTAAGTTTCTTTCATAGTTTTCAATATCAAAAACTAAAATTGTGCAGCACTATATGTTATGCTATTTATTATATCAATATAACAATTCAAAATTAATTTTTACCAGAGTGAAATATTTGTAGGAAAAATCAGAAATAAAATTTCTCTCACACAACTAAATTTTCTTACATTCCCTTTTTCTCTGCCTGAGCTATTAGGATTCGAGGGTGAGAGGAGGGACATTGCTATAATATCTATCAGAATAACATCTGTATTTATTCTTTGGTTTAGTAGTCCCACTTCCTGGAGTCTGTTCCCAAAATAAGAAATAACATCTTCACACACTTTATTCCTCACAGCCCTCTTTGTAAAATCAAGACATTGGGAACAACCCATGATGAAACATCTATATAATGAACATTTTGTTCATTAATAAAGAGTATAGTAATAAATAAGATTTCTTTATACTACTTCAGAGTAATTTTAGGATTTACTGTTTTAAAAAAAAGCATGGTGATGCACAAAAGTGCATCTAACTTTCGAGGAAGAACAGGAGAGTAGAGATGCACGCACATAAACACCCCTTAACCAGCCAATAGCAGTGAATATCCATAGTGCCCAAATTGTGGTCTTTAAAATACCATTTCCCCCATGTACCTGTTTATATTATTAAAAAAAAAACAAAAGCAGTGGGAGGATGAATTAAAAACTAATGAAACCACTTATACTGTTGGTGGATGTGAATTGATGCAGCCACTATGGAGAACAGTATGGAGGTTCCTCAAAAAACTAAAAATAGAGTTACCATTTGGTCCAGCAATCCCACTTCTGGGCGTATATCCAGAAAAGACCAAAAACTCTAATTCAAAAAGATATACGCACCCCCAATGTTCATAGCAGTACTATTTACAATAGCCGTGACATGGAAGCAACCTAAATGTCCATCGACAGACGAATGGATAAAGAAGATGTGGTATGTATATATATACATATGTATATATAAAAATAAATAATAGAATGTTATTAGGCCATAAAAAAAATGAAATAAGGCCATTTGCAGCAACATGGATGGACCATGGACCTAGAGATCATCATACTAAGTGAAGTAAGTCAGAGAAAAACAAATATATCACTTATATGTGGAATCTAAAAAAAAACACATATGAACTTATTTACAAAACAGAAATAGACTCACAGACATAGAAAACAAACTTATGGTTGCCAAGGGGAAGGAGGGGAGGGATAAATTGGGAATTTGGGATTAATAGATACATACTATTATATATAAAATAGATAAAAAAACAAGGACCTACTGTATAGCACAGGGGAGTGTATTCAATATCTTGTAATAAACTATAATGGAAAAGAATCTGAAAAAGTATATATATATGTACACATATATATGTATAACTGAATCACTGCTGTACACCTGAAACATTGTAAATCACCTACAATTAAAAAATAGTATAATAAAAATCAATAAAGAAAAATAAACTAATGAAAATGGTTACCTATAGGAGACTAGGAAGAATTGTGGAAAAGAGATAGGGAAAATAGTTTTTTCTGATTTCATTTTGTTTTTATAGTTTGAATTTGGAACCTTATAAGTGTTTTAAAAATTAAATCTTAACATAAAGAATAAAACTATCTTTAAAAAACAAAAGCAGCCTGAAACAAATGAACCTAGTTATGTATCTAGATAGTGGCATAACCGCACAGAGAAGGATTACTTCAAGTAATTTTAAAATCAGTATTTTGACTGCATCTCTTGTGGGATATATCTTATAGACAAGAATAAGCACAAAGGGATCTAATGTGCATTTAGTAGTGTTATTTTTAGTAATAATGTTGGTATTACTATGTTGAAACTCATAGGAGAGAGCAAATAGTTAACGATGGAGTTATTAGGAACTGTAGTTTTCAGCATAAGGAAAAAGAGATACAAATTAAGAAGCTAAGTAAAAACTTGGTAATATTTGATTTAAAATGGAAAAATCAGTATGACCTCATGACTTAATTTTTTCTTTCTTAAAAACTATATTTTTCCTAGCTTTGTCCACTGAAATGGTCTAGAAGCAATGGCAAGTCAATAATGATAAATGTCCAGAAGTGCCCAAACTGTGGTCTTTAAAATACCAGTTCGTACTAAAAGGAACCAGGGCTCTTTAGGGAATTGGATGAGTTCAGGTCCGGACCATTGTTTCTTACAAAAAAGCAAAGAAGCTATCAAAGACTCTTGGAGTTGTACCAAAAGAAAACAGGAGCCAACACAAAAGGGACTCCCACTAACCAAAAATGGGTAACTTTGAGCCTCAAAAAGAACAGTAACTATAATAAGTTGAAACATCAAATATATTTTAAAAATCCATGAGTCCATAATGATATCGCCCACAAACCAAAGAAAGCAACTTGATCACCTTTGGAGGTTAATATTATTATGAAAATTAGGAAATGAAGGCAAAGGATCAAATATTTATCTTGACTTTTCTCTGAATTGTACTTGAGTCACCAAGTAGTTAATGAAAACTTACTTTTTAGCAAAAATCCAGCTAGTTAATGCAGATGGAATACAGAACTAAAAAAGTCATAATTTTATAGCCACTTATATGATAATGGTATTGAACACAGGTCATTAATGGTTGCTAAAACCATTAGATGAAAGGTTAACGGAAAACTTTATTTTGGACAAATCAGGCTGACTGCAGCCTGAATCTGTGGATCCATTTAACCATCACTGAAAGTGGTGCACTCAGATATTAAATGCCTCCTAAGTACTCGCAGCGTCTATGAAATATGCTTGCCAAAAGATTTCAACTTGAAAGCCATCCAGCCTGTATATTTAACTACTAGATACAGGAAATACAGGGTGTGTATGTTAAATGACTTCATAAGGAAGATATCAGCCAAATCCTAAACATGGGAGAGTCTGTAGAAAAATGACTTGTTTTGTTTTACAGATAGATGTCATGGGAGGAAAAGAAGTGTTGGTCATAGTGTTGCAGGAATGGGAGGTGTTGGCGTCGGGGGTGATACTGATTCAAAAACACTTAAAAGAATAAATTGTAGTAATGTGTATCTGGTTTGGATCTGGATTTGGACATAGCACTTGTAAAAAATATTGGGGAATATTAATTTTTTTTAAGAACTTAGGTGTGATAGTGATATTGTAATATTTTTTAATTTTTAAATTATGGGGTGACGTGATATGACTCATGGGAAGTGGAAGATACGTAGATGAGCAAGAATGGTATAAAACTGATAATTTTTAAAGATAGGTGATAGGGTTCATTAGATTTTATTTTTCTATGTACTTATTAAATAATATATATTTGCCTGAAACATATATCAAACCCTGACCAAGACAGTGTTTTATTCAACTTTTTGACCTCTGCCATCTGATAGGCAAATAGTGGTATTTTGTGGTAATTCCTATTTTTTTTAAACTTATTTTGTTTTTTTTATTTGTTGTTCCTCAATTTGTTCCTAATTGAGTGTAAGGTTTTCTATGCACAGTGCTATGCTAAGTAAATTAGATAAAAGTGGCCTCACTTCTCCAGTAAATTGCACATTTATGTGGACACATTCACACAGTGGAAATACAGGTAAGCTCAAATAATACAAGCTCTGAATGAATATTTGGGTATTTAAAACATGATACAGATTGTATTTAAGAAGAAAAGGACATGGGATAAGAGCCTTTACATCATGATGCAGTGTATTTTAAGAAGAGAAGGAGATAATTAATGTGAAAGGAAAACTAATTGATGGAATTGATGGCTGAGTGCTGTGGAAACTAGTCCACTTCTTTTTCTATTTGTACTTTTTTTGTTGGCCTGTTGACCTATTGCTTGTTTTCTTGACACTTCTCTTTACCTGATTTCCCTTTTATAGGCCAGTTCTTTTTTTTTTTTTTTTTAATTAATTTATTTATTTATTTTTGGCTGCTTTGGCTCTTTGTTGCTGTGCGTGGGCTCTCTCTAGTTGCGGCGAGCAGGGGCCACTCTTTCATTGCGGTGCGCAGGCTTCTCATTGCGGTGGCTTCTCTTGTTGCGGAGCACGGGCTGTAGGCACGTGGGCTTCAGTAGTTGTGGCACACGGGCTCAGTAGTTGTGGCTCACGGGATTAGTTGCTCTGCGGCATGTGGGATCTTCCCGGACCAGGGCTCGAACCCACGTCCCCTGCATTGGCAGGCGGACTCTTAACCACTGCACCACCAGGGAAGCCCTATAGGCCAGTTCTTACAAACTTACTTTAGCGGCAATAAAAAGGAAAAATGAAGAAATAAATTGTACACTACTCTCTAAAACCAGTATGTTCTGTAATCAGTAGGGTTAAAACTTTGGAATAAGAACATGGTCAAAATGTCTTTTAAGTGGCTGTCTGATTATATATTTGCTATAAAACTACTTATGTCTCTCTAGGTTGGCAAATAAACAAGATAAGGAAGGGGCTTTAGGAGAAGCTGATGTGATTGAATGCCTGTCTCTGGAAAAACTGGTCAATGAGCACAAGTGCTTATGTCAAATAGTAAGTTTTGGGGGTTCTTCTGCCCTATGAATTATGTTTGGTATAACTTAGTTTTTGTAAAGGTGATAAGCAATTAAGGGGTAGGTAGCTAACAAAATAATTTATTAGTGTTTTAAACAAATTTTTTTAACCTGTTCTCACTTTTTTAACAGTTCTCACTCTTCATTTGATATTACTTATTACAGTGATATTTGTTTTCTATTTAGTTGTTACTGACTTCTATAAACTATCTTTCATGATTTCAAAGACTTTAGGTTTGCTCTTTGTTTAAGACATTGCTGACAGGACCTGCAAGTTATACAAACATGTCATGCTATAAATTTTGTAAAATGGTAAAAGTATAAATACAAAATTTATACTTAGGAGAAGTTTATAATGAATTTTGAAAAATTATATCAAGAGAGTTATCATACAGTCTTGAGAAGATGGACTGAGGATTTAATCATTTATTCTGGTTTCAGAAAATGATTGTTAGGCTGTCAATCTTAAAAGATGGTTACAGGGAACTCCCTGGCGGTCCAGTGATTAAGATTCTGCACTTTCATTGCCAAGGGTGCAGGTTCGATCTCTGGTTGGGGAACTATGATCCCACAAGCTGTGCGGTGCAGCAAAAAAAAAAAAAATAAGATGCGTACTGCCATAAATTCCCTGGTATAACGAATTAAAACTTTCTGCTATTTTTAATAAGTAAGGGTATTTTTCTTCTGTAAGTTTAATTTTGTCTGTCAGTGAGTTTGTTTAAAATTTAACTGTCAACTTCTTGTGTCATAATCGCTCTCAAAGCTTACAGATATAATCCATAAAATATTTCCACTCCTACGTACATACTAATGTAGTGATCACTGCAAAGGTGTGTTTTGTAAGTTAAAGAAGCAGGTGCTTCATATCATTAATTTAATGGGTTAATTAATTTTGATTAGCCAGTAATTATATCTTCATGGTTTATGAATAAATTTTTGTAGAGATCTTTTAGTTTTAATCTTTAAGTCAAATAAATTGCTGTTTTTAAGGAACCTTGTTCAGCAGTCTTGGGATATGGAAAGAAAATTGACAAGTCCATTAAAAAAGGCCTTTATTGGCTGCTACATATCATTGCAAGAGACTTTGATGCCTTAAATGAGCGCATCCAAAAAGACACAACAGAACAACGTGCTCTTGAGGAACAAGAGAACCGAGAGCGGGCTGAAAGAGTACGAAAATTGCGAGAAGAAAGGTAGGTAGATTAATTTTGTAGCACAGTGCATGCATATGAAAACTCAAAAACACCACACTTTTATTAATAATTTTTTTAGTTTTGTCTGTTTAGGTTCCTCTTTTTTGTATGAAGGAAGATACTAGGTAAATTTTTTATTTCTGTAGACCTGCACAAGTTTGGTTGATAGGGTTCTAAGTTTGGTTGATAGCACAATTGGCATCTAGTGGGAAGAGGCCAGGGATGCTGCTAAACATTCTGTGATGCACAGGGCAGTTTCCCATAGCAAAGAATATGTCAGTAGACTGAGAAATCCTTCATTAGTCTCAGCAAAGATAGAAGGTAAGCAGTTAGTGGATCAGCCAGCTGAAGCAAAATCTGATCTTCACCACTAGTTTTGTCTGAAAGTGGACTAAATTGCACTATCTCAGGTTTTAAAACATGTGTTTAAAATTATTTTAAAAATATATTGCCTAAAGGGAAATTTTTAAAATAAGTTTAGCAAACTCTAAGTTAAAAAAAATGTTTATGTAAATTCTACCACAGAATCAGTTATAATAATGTTAATGCTGGAAGAAAGTACTCAGATTTGATTAGAAGTTGAATTTAGTTCTTAATCCCAAGATTTCTCTTTCTTTCTCCACTTACATGGCAGGGGAGGGAAGAAACAAAAAGATTTCTAAGTGAGCTCCTGTGAGATCCGAAGTGGTCTTCCAACTACCTAAGTAATATTGGCCTTCCATTTGCTTTAACAGTTGCAGCCTGGTAGGCAAGAACCCACTAACTGCCCTTGGTGAGGTGCTCCTTTATGCTGTCAGGGAAATCCTCTGATTACTGGTATCTTTCATTTAATTCAGAGATAGGACTTAAAGGAAAATATTTGGAGAGATAACTCTTCTGTCCTCAAGGGCTCAGTAACATGAGCAGGTCAGTCATCTCGGTCTCTCTTGATAACAATATGAGGTTTTAGTTCCTATGAGAATCTTTTTTTTTTTTTTCTATGAGAATTTTATTTTCTATTCTAGTGTATATTTTCATGATATAAAGCTCAGTACAACCAGTCATGCATACAAATATACCTTCCGTGTATTTATAAAAATAAAATATATGGCCATACTTTTCTAAAGGCTTCTTTGCTTTTCCTCTACTTAGAAAAACAAAAAGAACAAAAAAATTGAGTTGGGTAAAAGAAATCTAATTAGTATTTTTTTTCAAGTTTTTACTTTTTCCATAAAGATATTCCAGGTCCTGTTATGGCAGGCTTTTCTGGTACCCCATTCCCCTTTCCTCCTTTCTCCTAGCCATGCCACTTGTGGTCTGAGTCCTCTTCTGTTGAACAGAGACTGCATAATTAAATTTAGACAGGAGTAATTTAAAAAAAACTTTTTATTGTTAAATACAATCTAATAGGTTTGGATTTTTTTGTTGGTTTGGATATTTCTGACAAAACAGTAAAACAAGCTATTATTGGTATCTGAAAATAGTATATTAATACCAGATACCTGAAATTGCTTACTAATAAATGAGTAACATTAATGACTGTTGGGACTTCCCTGGTGGCGCACTGATTGAGAGTCCGCCTGCCAATGCAGGGGACACGGGTTCGAGCCCTGGCCCGGGAAGATCCCACATGCCGCAGAGCAACTAAGCCCATGCACCACAACTACTGAGCCTGCGCTCTAGAGCCCGCGAGCCACAACTGCTGAGCCCGTGTGCCACAACCACTGAAGCCTGCACACCTAGAGCACGTGCTCGGCAAAAAGAGAGGCCACTGCGATGAGAAGCCCGCACACTGCAATGAAGAGTAGCCCCCGCTCACCGCAACCAGAGAAAGCCCGCACACAGCAACAAAGACCCAATGCGGCCAAAAATTAAAAAAAAAAAAAATTAAAAAAAAATAATGACTGTCCTGTAAGTATGTTTATATACAGAGTGCTTTCACATATATTTCTTTACCTGAAATAACCCTATGAAGTATGTATTTTATCCACATTTATGGGAAGGCAGAGGCTCAGGTATCCAGATAGATATCCAAGGTCATAGAAGTAGTAAATTGCAGATCTCTAAATTTTGGCTTCCTAGGTTCAGAATGAAAGGATATATCTTTCCATCATAGAACTTAATTAATAAGTGCCGTAGTAATGAACATTGACATTGTTGTACTATATACTATTGTTATACAGTCTAGTTGCAGATCTACAATAGTTATGTTTCTATCTTCAGCTGCTTCTTTTAGTAACTTATTACCTTCATCTATGGGGCAACATTAACTTTAAATCACAGAGTAATAAAAGTCTCAGTAGTAACTAATATAGAAATACTTATTTAATCTAAGTGATATAGGGCAATTATTTCTATAGCCTCTTCTACTTATGCAAAGCAACAGTTGTTATCTAGTTCATTTATGATATATAACTAGACACAGCTCTTAAGACGAAGGTTAACAACAGGACTTATTTATCTGGTTAACATCAGTGAAGAGGACAGCATTTGTTTGGGAGGGTTATTAATAAATTGATAAATATAAACCCTTGTTACATAGAAAAATAATTAATATGCATCACTGACATTAAGAACTCAGTCATAGGGAATGTCATTTTTGTCAGCATTTCTTTCTTTTTTTAATTTCTTTCTCTCTTTCTCTCTCTCTCTCTCTCTCTCTCTTTCTTTTTGGCTGCATTGGGTCTTCATTCTTGTGCGTGGGCTTTCTCTAGTTGCAGCCAGTGGGGTCTACTCTTCGTTGTGGTGCGCGGGCCTCTCATTGCAATGGCTTCTCTTTGTTGTGGAGCACAGGCTCTAGGCATGCAGGCTTCAGTAGTTGTGGCACACGGGCTCAGTAGTTGTGGCTCGCGGGCTCTAGAGCGCAGTCTCAGTAGTTGTGGCGCACGGGCTTAGTCGCTCCGCGGCATGTGGGATCTTCCCGGGCCAGGGATCGAACCCATGTCCCCTGCCTTGGCAGGCAGATTATTAACCACAGTGCCACCAGGGAAGTCCTGTCAGCATTTCTTTCTTTTAAAATTCAAATGATTAATCTTAACATGGGGATAGTGGCCTGTTACCTGCATAAAGATATCTGAAAATCTCTCAGTAATTCAAAGCCATGTCCAGATGTTTAAATTACTGAACTCAATAGCCTTAAACGTATTGGAAATGTTCTTAAACATGGTTCAGCATTTTCTCATAAGGAATTCCGATTTTTTTTCCCTCAAACAATAGAGAACAAAGAGAGCGAGAGCAGGCTGAACTCGATGGAACCAGTGGTCTGGCTGAGTTGGACCCAGAACCAATTATTGTTAATCCTTTCCAGCCGATAGCATCTGTAATCATTGAGGTATGGATGGTGGCAAATGTAATTTTTATGTCTTAAGTTATAAAGTTGGAAGTTCAGAAAGGAGGCAGGGAGATAGAAGTATTTCACCAGAGATTGATTATTTGTAAAAGAAATTAAATGGGGGAGATGGGTTAAAGGTTTGCTGCTTTTTCTTCCTCTTCAAATTTACCTTCTGATCTAGTATAAAAAGGGAAGATGACTTCAGAATTAACTGAGAATGAAAATAAAGATTGAATGTAGCAACTATCACAGTTACTGTTCTGATAAATTTTTTTTGTCACTTATTTCATGTGATAATAGTATGTTTACTCTTATTTACATTATCTTTATCCCTGTATTGCTATTACTATCCCTTTACAGTAATATTTAAATGCTTATGGTGCATTATAGTACATAAATGATTTTCTAGTTATTTTCCTAGGATACTTAATGTTTGAAACTATAATAAATTTTCTTATATCTGAATATTATTTATTTTAATTTTAAATATCAGAAGTTTTACCAAAATTAATGTGTAGATTTTAATCATGAAGAAGTTACAGGGTTTTATATGTGTGTGTGTGTGTGTGTGTGTGTCTGTGTCTGTCTCTCTGTGTATCTGTGTCTTTGTTTTCATTTTCTACTGGTGTTCGGAGTTTGCATTGGCCCTGCTTTAATCATCTTCAGCAGCTATGCCTCCTCAGTGGCAGAGCTTCCTAAATCTCCTCTCCGTTCCCTCAGAGCTTAATGTGGCAGGTGGCTTGCTGGACCAGCCTGTATGTTCTCTATTCCTCTTCCCTGTCACTGCCTCCTTCCACACAGGTACTCATCCGGAAAGGTGGATGATTATTTCTTCCTTGGGGCTGCTGCTGAGGAGGGAGGCAGCTCCACAGGTAAGAAGATGAGTGTAGAGTTTTTGGTGTTGCTTTGTGTTTGCAAAATAATTGGTAATATGAGATATTTGGTCTGAAGTTAGTTAAATACTAGAAGGTCAGCTGTATTTAATCTTTTTATTAACCCCATTGCATTTACCTTAAGCGTGTGCTTCTCTAAGTATAGTAAAGCAGTCTTAATAACTTGAGCTATTGTTTTGTGTCCATAGTATTAAATATTGTGTTTGTCAAGTTTTATATTCTTTTAAAAATATTGGTAGAGGAAAAGAAAATCAAGTTTGGTTTTTCACTTTGAAACATTGATTTACTGTATATGTGTAATAAAGCTCACCTTATAAATAATGACCAATTATTTTATAGTACCATGGTTGTAAATTACTTAGAAGGTCTTAGCACTTCTACCAACGTTGTATTTTTCACAATATAAAGATAAGAACAATACTGGTATACAGCACAAAATATCTTATATTGAAGTCCCTGAATTAATTAGTGGCATGGGGAAAGTACAATTATTATGCTTTTAAAATACAGTAATTTTAAGAAGATCATCAGTAAAGGAATGAAATAAATGGAAATAAATTATCCATAGTCTCTCTTTTTTACCAGGCAAATTTTCTTTTCTTCCCCATAAAACTCCTCCTTTAAAACGTTACCTTACATTCATTCCTTTGATTTTATCACAGACAATAAAAATGGTGAGGTATTGGTTCCAGAATAGACAAACAGATCAATAAAACAATAGTAACAAACCAAATTATATATAAGCATTTAGTGTAAGATAAATGTGGCATTTCAAATCTGGGAGAAAAGGATATTGGGACAACTGAACAGTCATTTGGAGAAAAGTAAAATTATTGAACACTGTATACCAAATTAAATTTCAAAAGACTTAAATGTATAAAAAAAGAAGCCTTAAAAATACTCACATAATACAGTTAGACATTTGTATATACTTGGAGGACGTTGAAACTTTCAAAGCAGGACAGTGAGGCCACAAATCATAAAGTGAAAAATAGGTAGATCGTATTATATTCAGTATTTAAAGAGATGTTATACAAAGTTAAAGACAGAAAAAAAACCCAAGCTAATCCTAATGAAAAATATTTGAGACCCAGGGAACAACAAAAAAAGAACCCTTAAAAAATTACTGTGTAAATAATGAGACTCTAGTAGAAAAACAGGCATTGGGTTATCATGGGTAGTTCCTTAAAGAAAAATTAAAATGGCAATAAGCATATTTAATAACTTATCTTCAGTTGTATTGATAATAAAAATATTCAATGATAAATCAAATCAACACTGAGGTAAAAAATATTTATTAGTTTGTCAGAGATATAAAAGATTGATAATGATTAAAAACATTAAAAAAGATGTCACGGGGAGGACTTCCCTGGCAGTCCAGTGGTTAAAACTCTGTGCTTCCACTGTATGGGGTGTGGGTTCGATCCCTTGTTGGGGGATTAAAATCCCACGTGCCGAGTGGCGAGGCCAAAAAAAAAAAAAAAAAGATATGGGAAAATATACTCTCTCAACCCTTTGCCTGTGGTGTAATTTTACTTTAGTTCTTCTGAAGGAAAGTTTGTAGTATGGCACATTTTAAAATGTGCTTACTCATTGATCCAACAGCTTGACTGTTAGGAATTTATTCTAAAGGAGTAATTCAATAATTATATTTCTTATAATAGTGAAAGGTTGAAAATCACTTCTTTGTCCATTGATTGGGTATTGGTAAAATAAGATGATAGAACCATTCAAAACGATTGTATAATTGATGAAAGTAGTAATGGCTTACACATATATCATTATATAATATTTTCATAGCTAACACTTTACTATGTACGTGTCATGCAGTAGTCTAAGCACTTTATAGGTTCATTGACAAAGAAAGAAATGTATATTTTTAAATTAAAATTTCAATTCTTTTTTGTTTAAAAATATACATAAATATGTATATATAGACAATCAATCACATTTATGTATGTTTGTGGATGGTGTATGTCTGTACGTGTGTGGGGTAGGCAAAGAGAAGCACCTCTTAGTGACTATATATCAACCAGTGGTCATCTCTAGATTGTGGAATTACTGGTAATATTTGTCTTCTTTCTTTATACTATCTCTGTTTTCTGAATGTTTGACAATTAGCGTGCTTTAATGATATATTCAACAAATAATTTTTTAATAGAAATATCACATTGCCTGGAAGTTACAGAATGCTCTTGGATTATTTGATTTCTCCCTTAAAACTATCTTAGATATGACCATTATATTAAAAATGATATATTTCATTTTTGTCAGAATGAAAAAAAACTTGAAAGAGAGAAAAAGAGGCAAAATGTGGAGGAAGACAGTGATGGCTGTCCCCTGAAACATAAAATGGAGCATGAGCAAATAGAGACACAGAGCCAGATCAGTGACAGTAGCCAAAAAAACAATGAGTTCGGAATAGTAGAAAATTATAAGGAGGCATTAACACAGCAGTTGGAAAATGAAGATGAGACAGACCAGCAGTCATCAGAATCAGGTGATAAATCTAGTTATTAAAAATATATATACTTATTTGTTTTTATATTTATTTTATTTTTAAGTTTTATATATTACATATAACATAAATAATATATATAAAACTTAAAAATATCTCTTTCATTTGTCATGATTATTTTCATAAAAAATGTATCGCCAAGATTTTTCATCTCCAAATGCGTTATTTATCATGGTTTTCTCTTGAATTTTAGGTAATCATTAGTCAGTTTGCTAATTTATGTTTTTATTCCTGATGCCTTAAAATCTAGTCCTTTGTAACTTAAAAGAATTTCAGCTGAAAATTCATTTTCAAAAATTTGGAATATTGCATACATAGCCCCAGGAATCCTTGGAATGTATTTAAAACCTTTAAAGCTTTTGGAGGTTTATTTCGTTTTTCTTAATCCTCATAATGTTATGATCAGCATCATTTCCTTTAGTTACTTGTTATTTCTATAGGATGCAGACATAATCAATTGAACATTTTGAAAGCTTTATCAAATAGCCATATTACTCTTACTTTAATATTATACAACATCTGCAATTCATAATTACTTTACTTTTTCTAAGTGGTTATGTAATGTAACAGGAAGTTCACATCTTTTGGTATCATAGAGAGAGCCTCTGCCTTTGTACTCAAGACAACCTGGGGTAGCATCCAGAATTTCTCATCTACTAGATACATGTTACGTTATACAGTGTTCTTCAGTCCTCGTTTCCTCTCTAAAATGGGGTTGTCATCTTTTTTTTTCACCAGGCTTTTAGGTTTACTTATAATAAAAGTAACCCTATAGTGTTCCTAGCACAGGGCCTGACACATCGGAAATACTCAATAATCATTGCTTCCTTGCCATTCCTAGTTAGCAATATGGTTCCATGGTATATAAGAATTTTTGTACAGTATCAAAGAGTTTATGGAAATAAGATCTCAGTCCCTGAGCTGCAGATTAGCTAACATGGATATTTTGCTACATAGAAATAATTAGATTTGAAAGTTATAGTTTTGTAATTTGGGAAGTTAGGGTAGCCACAGTTGTACCCATATCGCTCTATCAATAGGGTAAAACAAAAAGTAGACTTAAAGTGGCCTCTCAATATATTGGAAGAACTCTTTCAAACACTAATATGTTGTTAAAGAACAAAATGATTTGGTAGATGATTTGAAAATATTATTTAACACAGCACTATGTTATTTACCATAGCAATCCTCGGGTATATTATTCTCATTATACAGAATAGGAAACCAGGGCCTTGGAGAGGCTGAGTAATTTAAGATCATACGTCTCATCTGTGGCTGTACTGAGACACGCTTCCCTCAACTTCAGGTCCTCTGCTTCGTATCCTATGCTTGTCCATGACCCTGTTCTACTGCCCATCCTAAAGTACCATATGGTTCTGGAGGCTCTCTTTCCTTTCTCCCAGCTGTAAAGCCTACAGCTTTAATTGTAAAAAGATGTCTCTGTTTCTATCTAGAGTAAAATGTTTCAAGTGATACTAATTTATTTAGAAAAATAATGTTTCTAAATATATTTGTATTTCTCATTGCTTTATAGGTTTCATAGATGTTGGCTGCTTGTTGTATAACAGATAATTTCCATTTTAGAAAATGTATTATATATATAAATTTAGCAATTTGGGATTGTCAGTGAAAATATTTCAGTGACTTTGACGTTTGGTTATTTAACTACTATGCCATCCTGGTTCACGTTGTTAAAGTTTACATGTTAACAACACAGATGCACTTAAAATGTTCATATGTGCTTAAGTGAGAATCTGTAAATAGTTATTTTTAGAAAGATTACAAATTCAATTCTGTAAGGTCTAATAATGTGAGTTTTGGTTACATATATTTATATTGGGCATACCTTATTTGGGGGTTATTTTCATGGATAATGTGTTTAGATTTGATTGGGGTGTTTTCTCACATCTCAAAGGATTATTTTTGGACTTATACCTAGAATCATTCTGTATATCCTGCTGAGACAAACCAATACCTCTCCTTTTTCCCCAGGTCATTCTGAGTTTCATGGAAATCCCTGCAGTTGGATAATTCCATTTACTTAGTATGATATTTGGGGAAAAAAATGTTACTTTTGGAAATATGGACTTTTTTTGTATTCCAAATCACCTCTCATAGAACTTAAAATATGGCTTTTTGCCATTTGTGTCATATTCATCAATCATTCATCCAATAAACCATCACTTAAAAATTTATTCTTAGTGAAGGCAAGTTCACAGTTCATTATTGGTAACAATTTTTAAGTTGAATTGAAGATATATTCCTATGGTAATAATAATATCAATATTCTAATTCTGTTCATTAGTTTTTATTATAGCAGTAACTTCTTCACAGAGGCATAAAGTTTCATGTTTATATTCTTACAGATAACAGTAAAAAGAAAACTAAGAAACTAAGAATGAAAAGGAGCCACCGTGTAGAACCTGTTAATACAGATGACTCTGCTCCTAAGAGTCCAACACCACCCCCACCTCCTCCTCCTGGTGAGTAAACTGATGTTGATACTGAATTTAGAAATACTGCTTTAAACATTGAAGAAAAAGAAAGAAATTATGAAGTTTTTATTCAGTATATTTATCATCTTGTGAATTGTGAAAAAGGTAGAATTCTTTGCTCCATCTACTTTGTTCAGAATTTATCAACATAAATATCTATTGCTTTTTTTTACTCAGAAAAAATGTTTTATGAAAGTAAAAAAATAAGTAAAAATTAATAAGAAAACTTTACCTAAGCACTTCTTATAATGGATTCAAGTCCTATTTGAAATATCAGTACCCAGATTGCTAAAAGGAATTTAAGTTTAAGGAATGGACGGCTAACATGAGCTTTTAAAAAATTGGATCTTTCATCCTGAAAGTTAACATTTGAAACCAAGATGTGTGAGTGTTTCCATTATATTTCCAACATTCATCCCGACCTTCTAAGCTGTTATGAGGATTAAGTGGAATACTGCATATAAAGCACTGGGACATACTAACTGCACAATAATTGTAATTTTTTAGCACTGGGCATAGTACCTCACATACTCAATAAATATCAAACGTATGTGTTTATAGTTTCCTTTTAGCCCTGCTAGAAGGCTTTAGATGGTAACATTTTCCTTTGAGAATTATTTTAAGACTCATTTCTAGTATTCCATTTAATAAGTGTACATTTCTTTTAGTCTCTGTTGGGGGTTAGAATAGTAGCCTAAGGTTATTTATGATGGTAGTGAGGATGCTTATATTTTTAATGAAAGGTAAATAAAAACTTTAAGCAAATATTACCAACCTATAATTACATTTTTAAATAGAAGCCATTTAAAATGGGTTTATGGTTATTCAGTACTGCATCATTCAGTATATATGAATTGATATTGAAGTTATATACATTCCTGTCAAGAAAGGGATCCTCTCAACAGACCTAAAGAGATATTGTTTAACAGTGTTTTTAAATGCTTTTCTTTTTCTTTAGTTGGCTGGGGAACCCCCAAAGTCACTAGACTTCCAAAACTTGAGCCTCTTGGTGAAACACGTCATAATGGTAATGCAAAAGGATCAGTTTTCAAAGCTCTACGTACCACATTCACTTTTCTTTACCTCATTACTTCAACAAACTTTTACTTTTGGAAGCCTTTCAAATCCACAACCATCCTTTTTCATTATACTTCACTTTTTGTCATTTATTTATTTTTTTATTCCTAAGTGCCCTTTGCCTCTATATAATTTGATTTGACCTTTACCTTAGAATACAGAGGTAAAGACTGTCAGAGCTTGTGTTTATCCATTATATATTAATGTAAATAGTTGTAAAAGGGAAAGATTTTTAAATAACTTAAATTAAATATGAGACAGTACAATTATAGTGTTAAAACTTCATTGTCCTATATATGCTCAATATACTCAATGATAATGCCGCATAATTGTTCTTTCTCTGCTTCTAATGATACTCAGCTGCTGTATATTACAATGAAGTAAAGAGTAACACAGTTTGTAAGATCAGAGACCAAATCAGTAAGCCAAATAAAGTTCAGCTAAATAGAAAGTTACTAAAGGCTTCATTGACTAAAGAAAACACTTTTTTTTGGATGAAATTAACACAAGGTTTGGTACAGCTAGTATAGGGCATAAGAACTTCACCTGGAAAACTAGAGAAAGGACAGTTGGGAGTAGAGAACTGCCTTATACAACAGGCAGAAGTTCTGATTTCAGACCATCAGCCCAGATTCTTTTAATAAAATATTTCTAAAATGCAGAAGGATAATTTTATATATATATAGTAACTCAATAAACTTCTTTATCAAGAACATTTCATCTCCTTTCTGATAGCTCTGTTTACCTAATCTAGAACTTGGTTTCCTAAGAAGACCCATTTACTAGGGAAAAAAAAATTCAGAACTTTAATCTTTAGAAAAGCATTATATATAATTTGAAATTATATTGAACTGTATAAAATATTTTATTCAAAAAGTATATAAATTTAAATGTGCTGGTTGCTTTCTTTTTCTGAATACTGTGTCAATAATGAAATATTTCTTCATAATCATTAGTGAAAATTAAAAGATTTTTTTCAATTCTAAAGACAGAAAGTTTGTCCTTAGACTATATCAAAATTACAGTGAAATCACGTCTTTTTGGTTGCTGACTTTACATCATGATGTTTTTATTGACTATAATAGGTTAATTCCTGTTTTATTACACTCTGAAATTGTGTATGCTAGACTACATTATCAGTTTAAATATTCACTGTGTTGTTAGAAACAATTAGATAATGCTAATATATGTGTGTATAAATACATATACATGTGTGCATGTATTTATACACAGATATATTAGCATTACCTAATTGTTTCTAACAACACAGTGAATATATATAAATACATGTATATAGAGAAAAATATTAATTTCTCATATAACAGGTACTATTTTTTCTTACTGAATTAGGCGTCCAACAAACAACTGTTTTGTATCTGACACCACCTAAAACATTGGTGATGCCAAGATGAATAAGACGTAAATTCTACTTTTCTGGGGATCCTAGTCTAACATAAAAGATAACACTCCAGCTTACTATAGTATATGTGACAATTCACAATGTATGGTGAAAGGTTCTATGGTGTACAATTGGAGTACTGTGCACAAACCGCCTAGACAGTGAAAGTGGTATTAGAACTGGGTCTTTGAAGAATGAGAAGAGTCAGTAAGTAGAAGAAACAGACTATTCAGAGGTGGAGAGGTGGGAAAAGACATTGCTTATTTGGAAAACAGTATGAAGTTACTTGTGACTAGAGCTTAGGTTCATGTGGGTAGAATGGGTAAGAAAGAGGAAATTTAAAGTTACAGAGAGTGCTGATCCTCGAATTATGGCTTATAGCCAGATTGTTTAGGGCCTCACATGTATGGTAAGATGTCTGGACATGCTATAATTTTACAGGAGACACTATATATTTTTAGCAGAGAAATAGTATTACAAGATTTATTGTTTAGGATAATAATTTTTGTCACAATGTAAAGTATAGACTAGATTGTGGTCACACCTGAGGTAAGGATCCCAGTTAGAAGCTGTTGCAGTAGTCAGAGTGAGAAGTGAGGAATAGGAATTGGAATGGAGAATAAAAATGTATGCAAGGAATATTTGAACAGTTATAAGTACTATATGATGAATGGATGTATGGGCTAAAAGGAGAGAGGAACAGGAAATTATTTGTCTCAAGGTGCTAGAAGGTTGGTGCTATTTCTAAGACTGAAAATACATGAGGAGGAAGGAAACCTGCTCTGGAGGTGTCTGTAGGCTTATCTATTTGGAAATGTTTATAAGCCAGTACAAATAAGATTCTGGAGCTCTGGAGAAAAGGGACACAGGTGGGTGGGAGGGTATGTAGGTAGTTTTTTTTTTTTTTTCTGTTGTCATCACACAATAGGAATGCTTTGTTCTGTAATACGTGTTCTGTAATTGTTTACTGAATGAATGCAGTTGAAAGAATGATAGTTTCCTGTTTCTGAGGGAAAGTATGTAGAATAAGGAGAAAAGAACTAATGGTAGCATCTAGGGGGAACATTATAGTTAGAAGCAAGTAAAAAAGAGGTTGAAAATGGGCTAAGAAGGTTGTTTTTTGTTTTTGTTTTGTTTTTCTTTGCTTTCCTGTATTTATTTTTAAATTAGAACTCCTGGGAAAGAATTATAATCAGTTAAGTTTAAGACCACCATTGTTCTAATATATCAGTTAATTTTAAGTATGTATCAATAAATTTAACTTCTCAGAGCAAAGAATTAGACATCCTAACTTCACAAGTTTTAAAATATCTTTATTATTTTTTCTCATAAATTTTAAGGCAAAGTATACCTTATCTAGGTAAAAAAAAATGTACAATCAACTCTGCTTTCGTTAACGGAGAAGAAAGTAGGTATAATAAATTTAAAATTTTAATTAAAAAGCTTAAATTAGTTTTTAGTGTTTATCATGAGATTTTCATCTGAGATGCTGATGGTTGCCAATTTTATAATCTCATCCTCTTCTCTTCCCTAACTTTGTACACATTTATTTGAATGTGGTTGATGGCAAGTAGACAACAGATACATGACAAGCAAGGGTAAATAATTAAAATTTAACTACATTTGGGTTTGGCACTTAAAATTTACTGAGATGAAAACAATTTGTTGTAGTCAAATTAGGAATTAAGGCAGATTCTTATTTGTTCTTTGATTAGAGACATTTACCTTGATGGCAATTTAATTTTATTACTTTTCTAATTTCTTTTACTTTCTGTAAACCTCACTCTGTGTAACAGGTAAGACAGATGCATTCTTCACTTTGTAAATACTCTCAATCTGTACTTCATCAACATGTTATGTGTTACACATTATGAGAAATAAATCCAAGATTCTGTTAGCCAAAAATACCAAGTACAAAACTAAAGAATATTTTCAAATCTTAAAACATGAATGAAGATTAAATTTTGTATGTTAAAAAGTTTGAAGCCCTTTATAAAAATGGGTATCAATTAATTTGGTCCTATCAGTTGGGCACTATGATCAACTTATATCCCCGACATTTAAGGCAATAAGAAACCTATTTTGTGTAGAATGATTTAATTCTGGCAATGAAATAATACAGCATCAACTGCAAAAAAAATATAATTTCTTGGGAGGGAAAAAGATACTTCTTGCCACGTGTATGTGATTTATCTTTTTAGTAGGGTACTTTTAAATTCCAGAAGTAAAACATAATAGAAACGGTATTCATTCTGGTTTAATCTTGAGTTCTGTTATGTGTTATAATTCTCATTAATTTTGAAATCAAGAAGTTAGAAAAGGCATACTTTAAATTTATCAAAATAATTGTCTCTGTTATAATTTTAATTATAGCAATAGTAATAACTGTATATACTATGTGACTGGCATATTGCTAAGTACTTTAGGTACATCATCTCATTTTAATTCTTCTAATAGCCTTGTAAGATGGGCAATTTTTTGTGTGAGGAACCTATACCCCAAGGTCACATAGCTATAAGTGGCAAAATCAGGATTTGAACTTAGGTCTGTCCAGCTTTGAAATCCATACTTTGAATTCATTATATTATACTATTACATTAAGATTTGTTAGAGCATCATTGCAGCTTAGTAGTTGCTTTAAATTTAGTTGCTTGGACAATCATTTTCTCCTAATTTTTTTTAAAGAGGCAAGAATATACAGTTTATTATTTAAAAAATTTTTTTGTTAAGTAATGATATAGCTGTGGCAAATCAAGTATTGTCTATGGTACACTCTGGTAGAGGCTGCAGACTGATGACACAAGAGCAAATCTGACTGTTTAACCAAACTGATGTTCAAAATGTTTGAAATAGGGGGTACATGATGTTGGTATGTCTCATTACTGGTGGTGTTAACCTTGATCATTTGGATAAGGTGGTATTTGCCACGTTGTAAAATGTTACTGTTTTCCCTCTTTGTAATTAGTAAATATTTTAGAAGTGATTCTTTAAGATTATGCAAATATTCTGTTCTCCACAAACTTTAGCCTACTAGTTTTGGCCTCCATCATTGGATTGTGTCTGCAATAATTATTACTGTGGTATTTGCCTAATGGTAATTTTCTGTTTCTCATTCTTACATTGAAATTTATTCAGATTCATTATTTTATTTATTTTTTATTTTTTCCTTCCAGTTTTATTGAGATATAATTGATTTAAAGCACTGTATAAGTTTAAAGTATACAGCATAATGACTTGACTTACATACATCATGAAATGATTATCACAATAAACTTGGTAAACATCCACCATCTCATACAGATAAAGACAAAAGAAAAAGAAACTTTCCTTGTGTGGAGAACTGTTAGGATTTATTCTTTTAACAACTTTCATATATAACACACAGCAGTGTTAATTAATTAATCATGCTTTACATTACGTTCCTAGTACTTACTTATTTTATAACTGGAAGTTTGTACCTTTTGACCACCTTCATCATCATACAAAGATACTAAGTTATTATTGACTATATTCCCCACTCTGTACATTTCATCCCTGTGACTCACTTATTTTGTAACTGGAAATTTGTACCTCTTAATTTCCCTCACCTATTTCACTCATCCCCCCGCACCCCACCCTACTGCCCTTGCTACCCACCTCCCCTGTCCAGCAGCTATCTGTTTGTTCTCTGTATCTATGACTGTTTCTGTTTTATGTTTGTTCATTTGTTTTTTTTTTTTAGATTCCACATGCTAGTGATATCATACAGTATTTGTCTGACTTGTTTCATTTAGCATAATACTCTCTAGGTCTATCCATGTTGTCAGAATGGTAAGGTATCCTTTTTTTTTTTCTGGCTGAGTGATATTCCAGTGTGTGTGTGTGTGTGTGTGTGTGTTTGTGTTTGTGTATCACATCTTCTTTATCCATTCATCTATTGATGGGCACTTAAGGTTGTTTCATATCTTGGCTATTGTGAATAATGCTGTAATGAATATGGGGGTGCACATGTCTTTTTGAATTAGTGTTTTTGTTTTTTTTGGAAAAATACCCAGAAGTGGAATTGCTGGATTGTATGGTAGTTCTATTTTTAATTTTTTGAGGAACTTCCATACTTTTTTTCATAGTGGCTGCTGTGCTGTTTACATTCCCACCAACAGTGCATGAGGGTTCCCTTTTCTCCACATCTTCACCAACATTTGTTATTTGTGTTGTTTTTGATGATAGCCATTCTGACAAGTGTGTGGTGATATCTCATTGTGGTTTTGATTTGCATTTCCCTGATGATAGTGATGTTGAGCAACTATTCACGTGTCTGTTGGCCATCTGTCTGTTTTCTTTGGAATAATGTCTATTTAGGTCCTCTAGCCCATTTTTTAATTGGGTTGTTTGTTTTTTTGATGTTGAGTTGTATGAATTCTTTGTATATTCGGATATTAACCCCTTATTGGATATATCACTTGCAAATATCTTCTCCCATTCAGTAGGCTTTCGTTTTGTTCATAGTTTCCTTGCTATACAAAAGCTTTTTAGTTTGATGTAGTCCCATTTGTTTATTTTTGCTTTTGTTTCCCTTGACTGAGGAGACATATCCAAAAAATATCGTTAAGACTGATGACATAGAGCGTACTGCCTATGTTTTCTTTTAGGATTTTATGGTTTCACATTTTACATTTAAGTCTTTAGTCATTTAAAATTTATTTTTGTATACGGTGTGAGAAGGTAATCCAGTTTGATTATTTTGCATGTAACTCTCCAGTTTTCCCAGTACCATATATTGAAGAGGCTGTCTTTTCTCCATTGTATATTCTTGCCTCCTTTGTCACGGACTTTTTTTTAGTGGCAGCCCTAGAGTTTGCAATATACATTCACAACGAATCCAAGTCCACTTTCAAATAATACTATACAACTTAACAGGTAGTGTGAATGCCTGTAATAACCAAAGAATCCTAATTCTTTCCTCCTGTCCCTTGTTTCATTGCTATCATCCATTTCATTTATATATAAGCATACATAAGCATATATATAAGTATACATAAGCATACATAAGCATTTATATATAAGCATATAGGTACATGAGATATGCATATAAGTATATATAATCAAATACATTGTTGCTGTTAGTATTTTGAACAAACTGTTATCTGTTAGATCAATTAAGAATATGAAAAATAAGTTTTCATTTTACCTTTACATATTTCATCTTTGATACTTTTTCTTTCTTTATGTAAATCTGAGTTTCTGATGTTTATTATTTTCCTTCTGTCTGAAGAACTTTTAACATCTCTTGCAAGGCAGGTCTAGTGGGAAGATTCCTTCATTTTTTGTTTTTCTGAGAAAGTTTTTATTTCTCTTTTACTTTTGAGGAATAATTTTGCAGGGTATAGAATTCTAGGTTGGTGGCAGTTTTTCTTCTCTAAATACTTAAAAAATTTCACTCTACTTTCTTCTCGCTTGCATGGTTTCTGGGGAGAAGTTGGATGTAATTCTTACCTTTGTCCACCTACTGGAAAAGTGGTTTCTCCCCGCTGGCTTCTTTCAGGATTTTTTTTTTCCCTTGATTTTCTGTAATTTGAAAATGATACACCTAGATGTAGTTTTGGGGGCATTTATCCTGCACAGTGTTCTCTAAGTTTCTTGAATCTGGTGTTTGGTGTTTGACATTAATTTGAGGAAATTCTCAGTCATTATTGCTTCAGATGTTGCTTCTGCTCCTTTCTCTCTTCTCCTTCTGGTATTCCCATTACATGTATGTTAGACCTTTGGTGCTTGAACAGTTCTCGGATGTTCTCTTTTTTTTCTTTTCAGTTGTTTTTGCTTTTTAGTTTTCAAGGATTCTATTGATATATATCTCTTTTCCCAGCCATGTCCAGTTTACTAATAAACCCATCAAATGCATTCTTCATTTCTGTTACAGTGTTCTTTTCTCTTTTTCAAAAGCATTTCTTTTTGGTTCTTAGGACTTCCATCTCTCTGCTTACACTTCCCATCTGTTCTTGCATGCTGTCTACTTCATCCATTAAAGCCCTTAGCTGATTAGTCATAGTTGTTTTAAATACCTGGCCTGATAATTCCAGTATCAGTGCCATATCTTGTTTTGATGCTTGCTCTGTCTCTTCAAATTGTGTTTTTGCCTTCTGGACTTCTTTTTTGATAGTCCAGCATGATGTACTTGGTAAGAGGAACTACTGTAAATAGGCCTTTAGTAATGCCGTGGTGCTGTGTGGTGGCAGGGGAAGCATTCTATATTCCTGTGATTAGGTCTCAAGTCTTTTAGTGAGCCTGTGCCTCTGGACTGTTGACTTCATAAGAGTTTCTCAAATTTTTTTTCTCCCCCATTAAGTGGTACAGAATGGCTAGGGCCAGCTGGATTGGTTATTGCACTTCCCCAGGTGGGTTAGGTTCTGATAATACCCCAGCGGGTTAGGCTCTGGTTAACTAGTTTCCTCCAGTGCAGGCCTTGTTAAGAACAAAATACTCCAAGGTATTTCATAATGGTTCCTTTTCCCCTGCTCTGCCGTGAGCAGGAGGGGATTTTTCTCCAGTATTTACTGTGGGAATTCGTTCAGGCTCCTGGAGCTGAATCTCACAATATCGGAGGGGGTCCCCCTTATGACTTAATTTCCCTAGAGTTTTTAACTCTCAGGCTTGTCCACACTGAGCATCCAGCATTTTGTCAATCACATTTCAAGTTTTCCTACCTGGGCACTGGTTCCCTCAGCACTTTCCATTCATGAATGTCTGGCCTGCTAAACTGAGACTTCCTGTGTTTGCCTGTCTCTCCAATATTGAGGGCAGTGGTTTGTTTTGTGACCTCCCTCCTCTCTTATGGATCCCAGAAGAACTGGTGATTTTTTAGTCTTTCAGCTGTTTACTTCTCGTTAGTATGGAGTGACTTCCAAGCTTCTTAAATGCTGTTAGGACTTTGCTAAATTCATGTTTGTTAAGTAGAGCCCCTGGCCTCAGTTCAAAAAGACCAGAAGAGAAATTGGAATAAAGAAATTACTCACAGGTCCTGGAGGAAGTACATGACATGCTTCAAGGGTTCCACAGTGGGATGTGGGAGGTCAAGGCAAGGTGTAGGCAGAGAACTGCAGTACCTGGGCAACATGCCTTTATTAGGGCCTGTGGGTGGAGTGCTTTGGGGTTCCCAGGCTAAGGCCAGATTGGTCAGTTCAAACCAAAACAGCGGAGTTTTGGTAAGTTCCTCTGGGGTATTATCTAAGGGAAGGCGAGGGAGACAGTTGATCACGAAGGCCATTGGGGAAGTCATATCAGGAACTTAGCATTTACTTGTGATTCTGCAGGCTGTTTTCTAGAGCATGTTCTTGCATGAGGTGCTAGTATCTATTTAAGGCCCCCACAGGCCACTTGGCCAGACAAAATAGATGCTGAGGTAGCAATACCATGGAGTAGGTTAGCTAAACTCCAGCACATGCAGAACTGGAAATGGGCCCCTAAATATATTTTTAATATGTTTATTTCAAGTAATCTTGAACACCTGTGCTTCTAGAATAATTTTAATGTAATAGGCCAGACAATACTTACTTACTGAAGGTTTCCATATGCTATTAAATTTATAAACCTAAATTTATGATAATTAAGGGCTAGGAACTTATTATGAAGTACAAATTAAGACTTTCTGTATCAAATATGCCCTAAATCAATGAACTATATTGAAGCATCATTGTAAAAGATTCCTATGTACCAGAACACTAAGATAATTAATGAATTTTTCTCTGCAAATTCCTAGAAGTAACAGCCATTGGAGAAGGACATGGATTGTACAAATACTGATTTTATCAGGGCTTTGGCAATAGGTTCCATAAATTTTAGATGTTTGTTGTTTGTTTTGTTCTAATGTGAACACTTAATTGGAAACAATAATAATATATACATTAGGTGCAGCTTTTTATTAAATCAAGTAGAGAATAATTTATAACCTAGAGTTATGAATTTACCCTAGTGGTTGTGTTTTGAATTTATTCAAGTTTTTTTGGATTCTGCCTTTTCTTTCCCCTGTCCTCCCCAACCATTGCGTCACCTGTAAAGTCAGAGTGTCTTACTCTTTTAAAGGGGGAAATTAATTAATTGTGTCAGAAATCTTGATTTACCATAACACTTGTATATTTTTGGTACCCCTTCTTTGCACAGACTTCTACGGGAAGCCACTGCCTCCCCTGGCTGTGCGACAGAGACCTAACAGTGATTCTCACGACGTCATATCATAACCAGCTCATGTGGACGCGCTCTGTTAAGGTCGGCAAGATGAGCTGGAGGACCTTCTTTCTCACAGGAGAAAAACCCTGAACATCGATGACTGGGACAAGACAACCGTAGCAGTATCAGTGAGCCAAAGACCTGACTGTTTTGATAATTACTTACCCATGGTCTACATGGTTCAAAGAAAAAAAAGAAGCAAAATGACCAGCAAATGGGACAAGCATTTGGACCAAGTTAGCAAAAATTACTGTTGACTCTGATTTATACATCCCCACTCATGGGCATACTCCTGAAGGAAAAGCTGTTCAGAAAAAGAGCCAATGGACTCTGTACACTTTCTTTACTATTTGTTTAATAGTCTTTATTTCTGTATCTTAAACATTTGTAAGATATATGTGCATGGAAAGGGAATTCTTAGGAATTTATAACCTAAATTTTTAACTTTTTATATTTTTCTAAAACTTTGGTTTAAGAATTTTAATTACTAAGATATTGACTGTGCACTTTTCTATAGATGCTTTGTTTAAATTGTGTCTGGAAAATGGAGTTGATTTACTTGACAGACATGAGCTATACAAACAGGATATATTTATATGGTTTGAGGTATGTTTTATAATAGTACTGTTCTTGAAATATACATCCTAATTTTACCTTATTTTAAGATATCTTTTTAAAATCGATTCTCAGATTTTTATTTTACCAAATTATGTTATTTGAAAGCACTAATTAATTAATTGAATTTTTGTTGTTGTTTGTTTTCTTTGGTGATGTTCCCAATAAATGAGAGACACTTGCAATACCTTTTGACTTAAATGCTTTTTAAATTAATAAAAATGTTTTCTGAGATATTATTAAAAGTCCCAATAAACACCTCATTCAAAGACTAGATTTTTCAGAGATCAGGGTGCTCCTTCTCACTCCCTTGTTCTATCAGAAGCTTCAGTGACTCTTTTAGGTTATTCTAATTCTTTTTTGCCTTGAAATTAAAGGCAAAAAGACCGGAAAAGCTACTGTAGTCCAGAGACTTTATTTTATAACCGGGAAATACTTGGGTACTAAAGAAATAAGAATGAAATGGTGGTTTAAATTACATTAATAAAGAAATAATTCCAAAATAATTACTTAATTTAAAATAATGGTACTTCTCTTGCACTGAAGAACGGCATCTATAGAATTCTTTCCTCATCTGGCAGTTAGACAAACTTTTAGATATATATTTTGAATAATAGATTCAAATGTTTAATTAAAAGTATCCATTTACATCAAGGTGAAAATAACCCAGCAGTCCCCAACCTTTTTGGCACCAGGGACCATCCCCCCCACACACCGTCTGTGGAAGACAATTATTCCACGGGCAGTGGTGGGGGGATGGTTCAGGAGGTAATGTGAGTGATGGGGAGCGATGGGGAGCGGCAGATGGAGCTTCGCTTGCTCGCCTGCCCCTCACCTCCTGCTCTGTGGCCCGGTTCCTAACAGGCCAAGGACTGGTACCGGTCTGCAGCCCGGGGGTTGGGGACCCCTGCCGTAAACAGTAATCACCTTGTTAAAATTGGTCAGTTTGGCAACTTGTACTGATAGCAGACTTATACTGGTATCTGACAATAACATGATTAAGTATGTCTAAGTTTAATACGATTATTTACTTTTAAAATGTTCCTTTAGAGCATCACATTTTATTCACATTTTTTAACTCATTGAACGCGTTTATTAATCAGGTCACTTACTACTGTAGTCAACATCATATGCAGTTTTTTGGAGTTTTGTACATGGGAACTACTTAGCACACTGAGTAGAAAAAGCATTCTATTTCAGATACAAAATTCATAACAACCTAAATTTGATACGTGACCGAAGTGTAAGGAAAAGCAACACAAGAAGACAGAATGTAAATTTTGAATTGGATTTTAGAGAAAAAACTTGTTTGTATATCTTTTTTGGTTCCTTTTTGTAAAATTTACATTTATTCATTTTCTAAAACCTAAACTAACACTTTTGCCATTTTTAATATTCATCTAGTTTGGGAATAGATATAAATCTTTAAAATTTTTGTTTCCTACCAGTGATTACTGTAGTGTACAATAATTACTGAGTCCATTTAATAAAAATAAATAAAAATCATTTTCAAGATTTTGAAGTTAAATATATGATAAAATGGAATAAATGTTTTATATCTCTCTCAAAAATTAATTTGTATTCTTAAAGCATTCTAAAAATATTTTTAAAGTTTTGTAAATCCAGGTGGCTTTGAACAAGTAAATGCCTATTTTGTTATATGCTGCATTTTTACTCTTAATCATTATGAATTATGACATTTTCACACAATAAAAATAATTTCATCAGTATGCTGTTTTGCTTTTCATTTGAGAAACTTAAATGGTTTCTTTTGGTAACAAAATAAAGAATTTAAAAAAATATGATTGTTGACATTTTAAATCGATAGATTAAAATGATAAATTTTTTGTTACTTTACATGAAAAACTTTTTTCTCTGCATGCATTTTTATATATGTGGGAAAGAACATTGTCATTTTAAAGGCAGTTAAACATACATCATATCACCTTATGTTTCTAGATGACTTGATGTCTGTCTCTTGTTAAGGTAAAGCTACTAACCAAAAGATAGTTTCACTTTTTTGAAAGATAATTCTCTATACTTTTATGTGTAAAATGCATATATAACATATATACAATTTTGTATGTAGTTGATTTAAGTACAAAACTATTTTTAGAAGCAACACTAGAAAGAAATGTTGCAAAATGCTAATAGTGAATTTTTTAGTTATTGGTCGAGTGTTTTCCTCAATTTTTCAAACTAGTTTTTTGTAATTTGTCTACTTTTATAATGGAGGAAGCAAATTCATAATTTTGTAAAAATTAAGTGCCATGTTTTCTGCAAGTTTAAAATGAAATGCTCTTGGGCTTCCCTGGTGGCGCAGTGGTTGAGAATCTGCCTGCCAATGCAGGGGACACGGGTTCGAGCCCTGGTCTGGGAAGATCCCACATGCCGCGGAGCAACTAGGCCCGTGAGCCACAACTACTGAGCCTGCGCCTCTGGAGCCTGTGCTCTGCAGCAAGAGAGGCCGCGATAGTGAGGCCCGCGCACCGCGATGAAGAGTGGCCCCCGCTTGCCACAAATAGAGGAAGCCCTTGCACAGAAAGGAAGACCCAACACAGCAATAAATAAATAAATAAATACATACATACATACATACATACATACATAATGAAATGCTCTTTTAAGTGTCAAATGATGGAATAGAATTCACCTAATTTGTAAAACTTTCTGTGAATAGTCGAGAGACATTCAACAATTGAATATGCCATTATATTTGAGGCTGATCTCTTACTAAGTGTTCTTTTACTATGGCAATATTTTATTTTATTTGAAACTTGGTTCTATCTGCTACACTTTTTATGTTAGTTTCTCTCATTCCACACTAAAGAAATACGATGCTTCCAGATGGCAAAACTTATCAAAAGTGAAACTGCCTATACAAATAAAGCTGTAGGTTATACATTTTGTTATCCTTGGCTTTACTATTTAAGTTTTTCTCTAACTGAAGTATACTTTGCAATTGAGATTCTGCTAATACTGACCTTCTAATTTATCAAGAAATACATTCTAGTGGATCCAAAAAATAAATTCATATATTTCAAACCTTACATTAAAGAATGGTGTAAATTATCAAAATAGCAATAATCCATTGTCTTTGTGGAAACAATAATAGAAGTCTATTTTTTTGAGAAAAAATAGTAAATCAGAAATGAATTTCCTTTAATGAAGGGGATCAGTTTATATTAAAGGGAAAATATGAAGAAAATCATCTGCCAGTTTAGAGCATGAGTTGTAAATTCCTTTCGTGTGCTGATGAGGAAACAATTTATGTTCTGGGTAAACGAACCAGTGGTCTCCAAATTTTATACATCTTCTTCAGTAAGCATTTTTAGTATACATTAAATATAAAGTTACTGTATTAGTTTGCTAGGGTTGTCATAACAAAAAAGTACCACAGACTGGGTGGCTTAAACAACAGAAATTTATTTTCTCATAGTTCTGAAGCCTGAGTCCAAGATTAAGGTGTTGGCAACCTTGTCTGAAACCTCTCTCCTTGGCTTACAGATGGCTGCTGCTAGTGTCCAATTTGTGCCCAAATTTCCTCTTTATAAGGACACCAGTCAGATTGGATTAGGACCCACCCTAAAGGGCTCCTTTTAACTTAGTCACCTCTGAAAAGGCCCCATTTCCACATGCAGTCACATTCTGAGGTACTGGGATGGGAGAGTGGGTGGGGGAGGGGGGAGTTAGGGCTTCAACATGAATTTTGAGGGGAAAAGTCTCAGCCCTTAACAATTATATACATGTTCTCCTGTGTTTTGCATATACTCCCCTAAATTTTTTTTAAAGATTAGAAAAAATTAAATAAAAATACAAGTTATTATATTCACTTCCCAGTCCCAGTGGATTGTCTGCTGGAGTTTGTACACACCACTTTGGAGGACTATGATTAAAAAAATGAGAGCCTCAGCTAACTAGCTACTCACCTAAAGTGAAGTTCAAGATTGCCTATAACTATGCTTTGTTCTCTTGCTTTGATAGTAGGTTTCTCTAGTGTCTTTTTCTGCTATTCAATTTAAGGAGCTTACACTCTCTTGATGTCAGGTTGTTTTACTACAAATCCTGTCTTTACCTTCTTGATGCATAAACCTGAACGTGAAGGGCTTTGAGAGATGTTTTATATAAATATGAAAATTCATAAAGTTTATTCTGAAACACTTCTTATATCAAATGACTTCACAATAAAATTGCTTAGGTATGTAAAAATTATTTTCCTGCATAGCAGTAAGTCCTTATATTCTTAAGCTGCCTCAGTCTTTAAAAATAATAATAATAATAACAATAATAATTTTAAAACCGTAGTACAACTTCTGGTATTTTTGTCAGCTTAATTTCTTGTCTCATGTCTGCAAAAACAAGTCTGCCTCTAGCCATTTCTATTCTTTTTTTTTTAATATTACATAGTATTTATTTATTTATTTTTATTAATTTTTTTTGGAGTATGGTTGCTTTACACTGTTGTGTTAGCTTCCACTGCACAGCAAAATGAGTCCGCCGTACACATACAGATATCCCCTCCCTTTTGGACTTCTCTCCCATTTGGGTTACCACAGTGCATTAGGTAGAGTTCCCTGTGCTATAAAGTATGTTCCAATCAGTTGTCTATTTTATACATAGTGTCAATAAATTATATGTGTCAATCCCAATCTCCCAATTCCTCCCTCCCCACTCCTTTCCCCCTTGGTATCCATACATTTGTTCTCTACGTCTATGTCTCTATTTTTGCTTTGCAAATAAGATCGTCTATACCAACGGTCCCCAAACTTTTTGGCACCAGGGACCGGTTTCATGGAAGACAATTTTTCCACGGCTTGCCCACTGCTCACCTCCTGCTGTGCGGCCTGATTCCTAACAGGCTGAGGACCGGTACCCGTCCGTGGCCCGGGGGTTGGGTACCCCTGATCTATACCATTTTTCTAGATTCCACATATATGCGTTATTATACGATATTTGCTTTTCTCTTTCTGACTTACTTCACTCTGAATGACACTCTCTAGGTCCATCCACGTCTCTACAAATGACCCAATTTCGTTCCTTTTTATGGCTGAGTAATATTCCATTGTATATATGTACCACATCTTCTATAGCTATTCCTCTGTTGATGGATATTTAGGTTGCTTCCATGTCCTGGCTATTGTAAATAGTGCTGCTATGAATATTGGGGTGCAAGTGTTTATTTGAATTACGGTTTTCCCTGGGTATATGCCCAGTAGTGAGGTTACTGGGTCATATGGTAATTCTACTTTTAGTTTTTTAAGGAACCTCCATACTGTTCTCCATAGTGGCTGTATCAATTTACGTTCCCACCAACAGTGTAGGAGGGTTCCCTTTTCTCCACACCCTCTCCAGCATTTGTTTGTAGATTTTTTGATGATGGCCATTCTGACCAGTGTGAGGTGATACCTCATTGTAGCTTTGATTTGCATTTCTCTAATAATTAGTGATGTTGAGCAGCTTTTCATGTGCCTTTTGGCCCTCTGTATGTCTTCTTTGGAGAAATGTCTATTTAGGTTTCTGCCCATTTTTTGATTGGGTTGTTTGTTTTTTTGATATTGAGCTATATGAGCTGCTTGTAAAGCAGTTCCTTAAAACTCAGTGTGGAACTTTGTTTATTCTTCAGTACTTATTTGGTGTTGGTTAGGGGAAATCCATTAATATTCTCATGATACATTGATATTGATTTTAGATAGATTAGCAGGTGAAATGAGAAAGATCAAACTAAAGAAAAAAGGGAGAAAGGAACAGAAGTAGCTCCCCTCTGTGGGAAGAAACTTGCAAGCAATGGAATCACTTACAAACTCAAACAACTGATCGCATAAAAATTTAAAATATTTTCACATTTAAAAAAAATTTATTTACTTTATTTATTTATTTTTGGCTGCGTTGGGTCTTTGTTGCTGTGCGTGGGCTTTCTCTAGTTGCAGCGAGCGGTGGCTACTCTTCGTTGAGGTGCGCAGGCTTCTCATTACGGTGGCTTCTCATTGCGGAGCACAGGCTCTAGGCGCTCATGCTTCAGTAATTGTGGCACTCAGGCTTCAGTAGTTGTGGCTCGTGGGCTCTAGAGTGCAGGCTCAGTAGTTGTGGTGCATGGGCTTAGTTGCTCTGCAGCATGTGGGATCTTCCCGGACCAGGGCTCGAACCCATGTCCCCTGCATTGGCAGGTGGATTCTTAACCAGTGTGCCACCAGGGAAGCCCTATTTTCACATTTAAAATCAAATGATTGTAAGAAAAATTGGCAAAGTAGTTGAAAATGTGATATGGTTAACATCTCAAATATAAATATAAATAGCACTAAGACAGCTCTAGATAAGTGGATATGAGCAGGTAATTTACAACAGAAATAAAATAACTAATAAGATTTGAAAACCTACCCAGACTAAGGACATAATTAAAAATTATAAGATTATCAGACATGCAAAGATTCATGAGCAAAAATGTCTATCAATAATAGGATAGCTAGTAAGTATGTTAACCTCCATACCTTCAAATACTATGCAACTTCTAGAAATTATGTACTGTATATGAAGAATTTTTAATAAAAGAAATTGCTTATAAAAACAGAGGATACATTATACATAGTCTTATCAAACTTGAAAATGAATGCATAAAATTAGAGAAACACACCAAAATGTTAATAGTGATTATCTCTAGTGGCATTATGCATGATTTTCATTCTCATAGGCTTAAAAAATTTTTTTTCTTCAATGAGCATTAGTTTATTTAAAATTCAGAAAACAGAAATGTGCTAAAGAAGTCACAAAACAATATAATAGAACAAATATGACTGCTTTCCAAGCATAACATATCCCCTTTCCCTAATAGAAAAATAGTAAATATGATTTCTACTACCTCCTTTAAAGTTTTTTATATGTCTACATTGCAAATATAGTACCACATTGATTCACTAAATGCAGCAATCTAATGAGTACAGAAAAAAATAAAGTATATAAAATCTCTGAGGCTAAAAGGTAGACTAATGACTTTTCCTTAAACTTTCAACAAAGTAGTGCATTGAATCATCTCACTCCTTAGTACTATATTTTCTTTTGCACCAAATCTAAATTCATTTTTAGATTATTGGGTAACCTGTTTAAATAAATAAATATATTAAGCTTCAAATCACATTTGGGGTAATGAAATTTATCTTTTTACATGGTCCTAAGATTTGCACCTATATTATACACTATACTGATATATGGAGCATCAAAGGTCTCAAAATGATGATGGTCATTAAATATTAGGGACTACTTTCCTGAGAACCAGTAACACTTCCCCTAGTAAAGGTGGGTGAGGAGGGTCATTTTTTAGGGTATAGGGTGTAAGGTCATTTTAGTCGTCAGGCATTTGGTATCAGAACTTGATGATAATCACGAAGATCAAGATAGTGAAAATAATACACAGTAGCAGCTAACATTTGGGCATTTACTATTCCCTAGTCTCTATGCTAGACGCTTTACCTGTGTATTTCAATCAATTTAATCCTTTAACCCTCCCCATTAAAAGAGAGATATTATCCCAATGGGCCATCTCTAGGAAATGCGTGACAATTTCTTTTTCATCATATCCGTTCTTTTATCTTGAGTCCTGAATATCTGGGATAACGGGGGGTCTTCGGATTTGGTAGATTAACAGAAACCAGCTTCGCCTCTGAGAACATCTTAAAACAACGATCATACAACGTACCTAATAGTGACAAACACTTCCATCCTTTCACTGAGCCTCAAGCACACACCAGTGAGAGACTGTTCAGCGTGAGGCGCGACTTTTTTAAGACAGGCTGCCCAAGGCTCCGCCCACGGGCCCCAGCCACGCCCCCGGAGTAGGTAGGCACCGCCTCCTTCAGCCACCAGCAGAAGTTAACTTTGCGCTTGCCTCTCGCGGCACCTAGGGTTTTAGGCGAGATTTCGATAACTCAGGCAAAGCAGAATCTCGCGAGAAGTTGAACCGGAAAAGTGAGGGATGGGAGAGAATTCTGGCGAAACTCGGAAGACGGGGTGAGCTTTTGGTTCCCCGCAAGCTTGAGATGCCCGGTGGTCTTGACTTCTTGTTTGACCTCTCCTGACGGAATGATGTTGACCCGGGTGAGGGCTGGGATCCAGCCGGGTGCCTGTGACTGAACCAGAAACTTTATCGACCGACGACGTGGCGAGGGAGGGGGCTGGGATGTGGGAATTTGGAGATCTCTGGGTTTCTCTGGCTTCAGTCCAAAGCTCTAGAATAATGCCGAGTGTTTTGACGCTTGTTCGTGAGCGTTCTTTGTCGTTTTCTCCCAAGACTCACATCCGCCTCAAATAACCTGTCTGCAGTCCCGCCTGCAGACTTTAATATCCACTCCTTTCAGCTTTGAGCACAATGCAAGCTCTTGGAGGGCTGAGACTCTCTTTGTCACTGTACTGTCCTGGGAGCTTAAAGGATATCTGTTACATAGGTAAACTTTTCTTGGATTAGTAAATGAAATAGAACTGAAAGGACGTTTCCACAGGAAACTAGAGTGACTTTTCTTCTAAATACATTTTATTTTGGAATAATTTTACATTTCCTAAAAAGTTGCGAAGATAATAAAGACTTCCTCTGCCCATTTCACCCAGTTCCCCTAATGTTAACATCTAGAGTGGCTTATTTAAATTAATTTTGTTCCTTTGACACACATTCCTGTGTTAACACCGCAATTCTGCCTTACCCTTTGCTTTACATTTGAGCAATAATCATTTGGAGAAACCTTTTTTTCGTAAGTAAATAATACAATTTTGTTATGTGTGAGGTACAGCTCCTGTTGTAAGAACTAGTAATTATCAGGGGAAAAAAAGTGTTATCTTAAGAAAAAAGACTGTACTGATAATGTTGAAGTTAAGTAAATTGGTAACATCAGAGTGTGTCAGCAGCCTTTTCTTATCATCATAGCTGAAAGCAAAATCAGAGAGGAAGGTTGCAAAACAGATTTGCGAAGTTGTATTGGATCATTTTGAAAAGGAATATTCCAGAGAACTTGGAGATGCCTGGCATACAGTAAGGTTAGTATAATTCATCTCTTGATGCTTTATGATAGAACAAGAAATAAACCCATCTGGGGGAGGGGTGCTGTGAAGATAAAAGATAAAGGAATCTAAACCTGGTTTCCATTTCCTGCTGAGGCTTCAGAAGGGAGAAGGAGGAGGAAATAGATTGGCTCATAGGAAAATGGAAAGGGTAGAAAGAAAACTTTGTAGTGATAATTTTGTTATAAGCAAAAATTGTTATGCCCTTGCCTTAAGAAATTGCTTTGATCTTTGAAACAGGACTGCCCACCAGTTTGACAAAATTAATTATACTGTAACAGAAAAATCTGAAAGAAAAATTTTGAGGGTATTTGACTAGTTTCTGAAATTCAGGAGATAATGCAACAAGTCTTTAAAGCCAACACTACTTTATCTTAGCTGAAGTCACTCTATTTGGTAATCATGTTTCTTCCCCATATCTATAGCTGGCTGTGTTTTGAACACACATGCCTGTGCCCACACACACACACACACACACAAATTATTTAAATGTATTATAGAAAACAGAAATGAGAAATATTTAATGCCTAGATGTGAGAGAAGTTCGATTTGTATGTTTAGTGAGTTTTGTGTTTGGTCAGTATGTTGCTCTATGGGTTCTTTACATTGAGTGCCTGATACAGTATACCATACACTGTGAAATACAAAGAGCAAGGCAGTCCCCAGGACCAGTTTTCAGACAGTCTGTTCATGGAGGAGGAGGCGCATGATTAAAACTATATAAACTGCTAATTCCATAAATATCCCAATAGAAATAGGCGGGAGTACCTAGTCTTATCTAACAAAGCCTGACGGTGCCAGCAGAGACCTGAGGAGAAGCCAGGTCTTGGTGATTTAATGAAGTATGAAGTGGTTCTGAAATAATTTTAGACAAATTAAACTGTTTTAGAAACTTGTAAATACTGTAACGTGAAAATGTAGTTTATAGTTGTAGTTTTATTTCAAAACTAGATTTTTAAATGGGTGTCTTCTATCACAGAGAAGAAAGAGGAGTGAATAGTGAAGCGTGTAATTAATTCATGAGGTTTTCAGTATGCACAGTTACTCACATACAGTAGCCAAATAACCAAACACCTATGGCATGCTTATTATGTGCCAGGTAATACTGACTTTTTTTGACGCTTAGAACAAACCTCTGAAGTTTGTTTCCCACTTTTCACCTGAGGGAACTGCACAGACTTTAAGTAATTTGCCCAAGTTCTCTCAGCTAGTAAGTGGCAGAACTGGGATTTGTGCCCAGGCTCTCTGGTTCATGAACTCCCACAGCTAACTCCTATTCTATATGCCTCTCATACCTGGGATGTAATTAGGCGTAAATGGATGATCTAAAAAAAAAAAGAAAAATTTCAAGAGGTGTATTGTCTTCAGACTTTATCTGGCTGCTCAGACCTGTAATGAGTTATTTTTCTATTTACTGTGCTCAGACAGATTTATAAATTATTATTTGACCCTAACCAAAATGAGCAGTCCATTTAATTAGCCATGCCTTCTGCTTCATCTACCTTTTTGTTGGGTTTTCATGGTAATTTAAGTTTTGCATAAACATGTGCTAAATTTGCCATAGGCAAAAAAAAGGCTTTCTCAGCTTAGAAAGTAGTCTGAGCATGGAGGATGGCATGGAGAAATAAGAACAGAAATACTTTTGTTTTTTAACTATTTATTTGCAAGACGTAATATTGTGCTTGCAGAGTCTATGTACTTCCAGGGAAAGGTGAGTGCATTTTTGTGCTATCTAGAAAGTTAATAATTTACTCAGTATTTTTAGTTTTCTGTAGTAGTGGGGTAGGTTTAGTGTTTATTTTAATTTTATCGTTTTGTAAAAACCCTTCTTGCCCTCACATTCTTAGCAGCCCTTTGAAGTTGAGAGTTTACCCGGATTCAATTTTTGCCCTACTTGTTACCTACATGTTCTCCTTAAGGTGAGCCCATTCATGGCATGACTCTAAACTTCCCTCAGTGTGCTGTCATCTCAAGTGATGCAGCCCTTGACAAGCTTAAGTGTTTTCTGATAACTTAGTTTCGTACCAGGCAAACTCAAAAGCATATTATTATTTTCCCGTACCAAACCTATGTTGCCATTTGCTGCTTGCATATTCTATCTCATTTGAAGGCATCACTATCAATTCAGTTTCCTTTTTCCTCCTCCACACTTCCACTGCCTTTTAGTGAAGAATGAACCTTATTCAGAGATAGGTCTGACATTTGCTCTCAGCTCCTTGGAGGTGATCTCTAAGCCCTTGGAATGCTCTGCCTAAGAGTCTTTGTTTACCTGGGGGCTTGGGCAACGTGGGGAAGTGTAACAACGTGATGTGAGGTGGGGGCTCTGGGCCACCGTATCAGCTAAGGCTCCTGCCTCCAACCTCCGGAGGGGCTGGAGACTGAAGGTCAGCTGAGTGGGTAGTCAGTCATGTTTGTGTGACTGAGCCCCAGTAAAATCTAGACACCAAGACTCCCTGGTTGGCAGTACTCCTGTGCATATTGTCACACATCGTTACGGGGAAAGGTTATCCTTGTCCATGATTCCACTGAGGAGGACAGCTGGAAGCGTCATGCTTTGAACTGTCCTACACTCTGCATCCTGCATCTCTTACCTTGCCTGACTTTAACTGTAATAAGCTGTAACCATAACCATGAGTGTAACAGTGAGTTATAGCTTATAATATAGCTAATAAAATAGCTTTTAGCTAATAATCAACCTGAGAGTAGTCTTGGGGAACCCGAACTTAATAGTGTAATAGTAAGGGTGTCTTGGGGTCTCCCTAACTCTGTACTACCACCACACACCACTGCCCTGCCTCTATCAAAATCTAAATGCCCACCAAGTGCTTTTGCTTTTACTTGAGAAGTTTCTTAATTTGGATCTCCTTTTTATCATCACTGTTACTATTTAGTTAGGCCTTCATTGTTTCCTTACCTGACATATTGCAACAACCCTTTTCCATAGTCTCTCCCCTTTAATATTTGTTTGTTTGCTTAGTTTAGCATCCACTTTTATGGCACTATATGCCAGACAACGTTCTAATCACTTTACAGATGATAACATAATCCTGTACAACCCTTCGAGGTAGTTATTATTATTTCCATTTTATAGATAGGAAAGCTGAGGCATGCAGAGGTTAAGTAACTTGCCCAGTGATACGCAGCTCACATTTGGAAAAGCCCTGGGAGTTTGTCTTACCCACGCTGTCATGCTGCTTCTCAATGCTGCCTTATTCCAGCATGTCACTCCTGGGATACTAGCCTCCTTTGCTCCCCCACAGTCTGCAGTATTACGTTTGGACTAAATGTCTTATCATGACTAGACAGGCTCCGTCATCTTTTCGGGACTGAGTATGCTGTTCCCTCTGCCAGGAATGATGCCCTCCTTTTCCCCTCTGTACGGTGGTTAAAGTGGGGGTTCAGATCCCGCCTGTGCATCTTGTAGCTAGTGACCTAGGAGAGTTCTTTAACATGTCTGCGCCTCACTACCCTTGTCTGTAAAGTGGGAAAAATAGTATCTATTTCATATAATTATTTGGAAAGAGAAAATGAATTTACATATAAAAACAAAGTGTTTAGAATATTGTTTGACGTATAGTAAGCCCTCAGTACATGTGAGAATTATTTATTTATTTTTTTTAAAAAATTATTTATTTATTTATTTATTTATGGCTGTGTTGGGTCTTCGTTTCTGTGCAAGGGCTTTCTCTAGTTGTGGCAAGTGGGGGCCACTCTTCATCACGGTGCGCGGGCCTCTCACTATCGCGGCCTCTCTTGTTGTGGAGCACAGGCTCCAGATGCGCAGGCTCAGTAATTGTGGCTCACGGGCCTAGTTGCTCCGGGGCATGTGGGATCTTCCCGGACCAGAGCTCGAACCCGTGTCCCCTGCATTGGCAGGCAGATTCTCAACCACTGTGCCACCAGGGAAGCCCGTGAGAATTATTTTTATTACTATTACTGTTATTCTTCATCAAGCTGTCCCATACGCGCTTGGCAAAATTAGTTCTGCCCTTTGTGTTTCCACTGCATTTTGATGATACAGCTGTTTTAATTCTTTCAAAGTTGTATTGTCATAATTTACTGACTTGTCTCTTCCCTGACAAGGGAGGGCCTTGAAGAACCAGTATCTTAAGACTTGTGCAAGTGGTCTACGTATGTATTCACAACTTAGGCAGTGTTTATATACCAGGCATTGTGCTAAGCATTGGGAATACAAAGATGGATTATATATAGTCTGCCCTCAAATATATATGAGGGGAGGAGTAATTGGAAATCTTTATGAACTTTGGAAATTTGTGTGCACTTTGTGGAAGGCAAGAAAAAAAGCCATAGTTAAGTCTGGCCTGTCTGTAAATAAATATATATATATATTTAACATTCTCCTCATTAACCCAGAGGTCACATAGTTCACATATAGCAGTAAAAATTATTATATAACCAGATTGCATTACCAGAATCTGTGAAGGGGTGGGTGGGGGTGGAGTGGGCTGGTTGAGGAAGACAGAAATGAACTAGCATCTAGATTTTATTTTGACCCTTATTTGGCTTTACACACATTTTCAGCCTTGATCTGTGCACACCCTGTGTAGTAGTAACTTTTAGCTCCTTTTAGACTCAGAGATTAGAAAAATTTCCAGGTGTCTCAGTTTATGGCCAGTCCAAGCCTGTGACTTGAAAGTCTGTGCCTTTTCCTCTACCAAGTGTGCTGCTTGCTGTGAAGGGTCTGGAGTCCCAGTCTTGGGAGTGTATGCACGTGTCTCCTGATACAAGGGACTCCTTGTGTGCAGTATTTTCAGCCTTTTGTTGTCTCCACCAAACACAAACCTTCACTCAGGACTCCCAATCTGAGGTACTGTGGCTAACAAATATGGACATAGATTGCCCTTCCGTGAGAAACAAGGAGGAAACAATGTCAAGAAAGAGTAGCAGGCAGTCAGCTCATTATTAGACTCTGAAGAATAGAAATAAAATGGCATGAAAACATACCTTGATGCATTTCCATGAGTTGATTTATTCTTGATTTCTAAACCAGACTTTTAAAATGATTGAATGAGCGCCCTCTAGTGGGTAATAATAGCAATAAAACAAAAGGGATTTCTGTATTTTAACCATGAACGTTTAGTGGGTTCTGTAATCTATGCATTTATACAGAACTAAGCAGTTGTGCTTAGTGATGTGTAGATAAGATAATATTTTATCCTCATCATTAGATAGGAAGGTACAATGGAGAATAGAATAGTAAGAGAAAAGAAAATCACACAAAAGTTGAAAATCATGTTATCATATAACAAACATTGTCCAAATAATATATTATGCAATTTTCAAGGGATATGTGAGCACAGGCAAGTTATAGCAATCAACTTCCAGATCCTCGGCTTTCATGTATGCTTTTTCAGGAGATTACTCTGCTCCCCTGTTGCCTAAGAGGGGTACTTATTCCCCTTTCCCAACCTGCCCTTCTACACTGTCTTTGTCCCACTTTACAAGAAGGGCCACACTTTCACCATCCTGGCTCTTCCACACTGCATTCCTCCAGGGTGTCAAAACTCCCCCTGCCAGAGACTATTGGACTGTAATTGTAAATGACAAAGGACTACCAAATTCTTTGACAGGTCAGATGGTCTCCAAGTTTTGCTTTCAGCGTAAGTAAAGGACCTCCAATTGAGCTGTCAGCCAACAGATTATTTAAAATATTTTTGAAGATATGTCATTTAGTGATTTGAGATCATAACTCAGAAAGAATTTTAACAAAACGGAGACATCGTTTTAACAAAATATATTTAATTCTCACCTACTTATTTAAGTGAAGGTTTTTGTCACTCCTTCTAAAAACTCAAAATAGGAATTGATGTTGAACCCTGATCGTTATAGCACTAGGTAATATTCATTGCTGGATGTAGGAGGGAGAAAAAGCTCATTTCATTAAGAGATTCATTTCCTATGAATTTTTCCTTTTTATGTTTAAACAATTATCAAATTATTTATAGATTATCAAATCTATAAGTTATTTTGATCAATTTTGTACTAGTCATTTTATTGATGACTAATCCAGAAGTTACCATAAAACACTTAGAGCTTTAAGGCTACAGTGAAAACAAATTTAGTATATACACTTGTGTGTGTGTGTGTGTGTGTGTGTGTGTGTGTGAGAGAGAGAGAGAAATACGATAAGGTAATAAAGATTAAAAGCACAAAAATGTATTAGGATAAAGTTATATGGGGAAATAAAATGTAAATAAAAGGGAAAGGAACAGTGCAAAATTTCCACCTGTTCAAGAAGAGTCAGTCCATGAATCTTTAAATGGACAATGCTGGGTTTCAAAATCACTCTGGTATTTAGGTTCCACTGGATAGATTTTAAAAAGTAGTATAATTTGTATTTTAAAATGTCAATTTTTACAGTATGCTGGAAATTACATCCTTAAACATATGGTGAAGATTTTGATGTCAACTTAAAATGTTCCAGAGGGTACATAGTTTTTTTCAAAATGCTATCAGTGGAAGTACTAGCAAAATATTTGCAGGTCACTGATCTTCTAGGTCCCCATTCTGCTGACTGCTGGTGTGCTTGCACTTCTGGCCTTGGAGCTTATTAAGTGACGCAACTTCAGACTCCTCCTCATGAATCTTGAGAGGAGACCTGGAGTGTGGCGCCTGGCCAGTGTCTTCTTGAGTCTTCTAATATGTGCTCCCTCCACTGTCTGCTGCATCCATCAGAGCTTTTGAAGTGAGTAGCCACCAGCATCAGGGCATCATCCCACCAGTGCAAGCGCTGGAGGGTGTGTCTGTATGTTGGGGGAAGACGAGGTTACTGGCAGGTGGGTGCTGAGACCCACATTAATACACAGCTTTGCTTTCTCAGGGCTGGGAAGTACCAGCCCGAGCAGCCTTAGCAGTCACTTCGTTGAATGGATCCTGTTGCAGCTGGTTCCCAAGGGCTGCGTATGTCAAGCTTCAGGGAGAACGGGGCCACTGGCACTAGGTGAGGGTTGGAGTAGAAATTCTCTTCTCTTTCCTGTCATATACCACTTGTGCTACAGTACCAGGGCCTCACACTCCTATTAGGCTCTAAAGCCAGCGGATTTTGAATCAGGGACTTCTCTTTAAACAGTGATGTGACCTTGGGTAAGTTGCCAAATCTCTGAAAGCCTCAGTTAGCTTGACCTCTAAAATGAGCATAATAGCTGCCCCTCACGGTTGTTGTGATGGTGAAATGAGGTAAGCATGCAAAAAGCACATAGTAAGCATGTGATCAGTAATTTTTATTATTATTGATATTATCAGGGTGAGATGGAGTGGGTGGATTGGGTGGTAGGTAGAGAGGCTTCCCTGGGGAGATAAAGCCTAAACTGCCCCGTGAATAGCGAGTAGGAGAGGTAAGTCAGGCTGAAGGGGGTGAGAGAGGAAAAGTCATTCCAAGCAGAGGGAGCAGTTTATGCCGAGACTGTTAAAGGCTAACGAAAACTTGCTCCAGGAAATTCAGGTAGTTCAGTAGGCTGGGTGTAGGTTAAGAGGGATCAGAAAATTTATTTGTTCTGAGCAAGAGCTTATTTTATCTAGTTGTTGAAGAATGAGATAGGATAATTTCTGAAGATTCCTGCCTCACTCTGCCATAAGTACATGTTTTTAAATCTAATGAGGCTCTCCCCCCTAGAGTCTTTCAATGACTTCTCATTTATAAGAATTTTAAATTTATAAGGTAATATTTTAAAACTTTATCATCTTATACTTGACCCATATAATCTTCTGCCACATTAGACTACTTTTAATTCCCCAAATGCACTGTCCGTCATACCTTTGTGCCTGTACACGTGCTATGGCCGCTATGGCCTTTGCCCTGGAATTTGTATTTTCATTTCCTCCTGTGGCTAATTCCTCCTCATCCTTCAAGATTTAACATATTGGATAATGTACAAGAATCAGTAGTGTTCCTAAACTAACAATCCTTTTATACAGTAAGGTTAAGTAAAATATGCAAGATTAATAATCTTTACTAAGGGATCTGAAAGAAAATGTGAATAAATGGAGAAACATATTGTGGTGAAAGTTGGAAAGAGTGAATACAATAAAATGTTAATTCTTCCCAAATTTAGTGCATTTAACATAATCCTAGTCAAAGTTATTATCTATCTATTTATCTATACAAATATTTTATAAAATATTTTTAATTGACCAATTGATTCTCATGTTCACCTGAAACAATAAACATTCTAAGATAGCTTTGGAAATTGTGAAGAAAAAAAGAAAAAAGGATGGAGATTTGCCCTGCCAGATATTAACCAATTGAAAGTGTATAAAGCCAATTGAAAGTGTCTAGCCCTTTGTTAGCTAAGGGATGGACACATGATTTAAAGCTAAGCCACTTTAGTCTGTATTAATAAAATTATGTTTCTGAGCATTATTTCCCTGTTACTACATGACTCAAAACTCTGGATAGATATTCATCCAGTTTGGAGGGTAAGATTAGGATGGACTGACATAAGGTTTACAACCGTGGCGTTCATAGATTTCCTTTTAGGGTCCAGTGTAATGCATTGGTTCCCAAAGTGTGGTCCTGGGGATCAGCGCATCAGTATCACCCGAGAACTTGCTAGAAATGCAAATTCTCAGGCTCTACCTCAGACCTACAGAAAGCCCCGGGTGGGGCCTAGCAGTCTCTTACAGGCACTTGATGCACGCTAAAGTTTGTGAAGCATGTTTTTAAAGAGATTGTCATCCTCCGGTATAGCTGAAACACTGGGCTTCTGTGATGCACCATCATAGTAAGAGGCAGTGAAAAGAGAAAGCAATTTCACATGTTAGCCTCAACTGAAATTCACATGGCACACGTCCAGAGTCGCAGGTGTTAACATTTCAATCCAGCCATTCCTCACATAGGCCACACCAGGGTGAGTAGCAGCTGGAATTTACTTAATTGACCGTGGTTAATGAGGCTCCCAAATAACTCAGCTAGAAAGGTCAGCTCGTAAATAAATATTTCCTGCTGTATCATTTGTCAGTTGATGTGAGCTTGTGATTGTCAACAGATCTAACTGTTGGACCAAGTGAAAAATTAGGAAGGTAAATCTGTTGGAGAGGTGGGGGCAGGGAAAGCCTGCACCATCAATCCATGAGTGATTTTTTTTTTTTTCATGAGTGATTTTTAAACCATCCTTGGTTTTGTATCATCTGAGCCACTGATTGCCTCATTAACTCTGTTACTGTAGTGTTCACTGTAGTTAGCTTTCCATACTTTTATCTTCATCACAGGAAAACTTGAACACTCATTCCTTTAAACACCCTTTAATGATAGTACTTTTCCCTTCAGTATTAATAGACTCAGGTTTTAGTTTTCTCTCTAAGAAAAACGCTTCCTTGCGCAAAAAGAGTGATAGACTGAAATCTATTGTGATGGATTTTGAGGTATGTTAAAGACAGGCCATGTTTTTTTTGGCAAGATAATCTGCAGGGAGGGACTAGACTGAGGCAAGTGAGGCATTCCTCTTTAGTGCAGAGCCCCTAAAACTTGGTAACCAAGGTAAATACTATTTTAATGACCAAAACTGATACAAAAGAAGAAAACCCACGATGAACAAAATATCAAAGTTTTAAATATAGACAGGAACATAACAGTACTGGGTTGAGCAATATGGGAGCCTGAGGCAAAAGAAAAAGTCTGTAATACTACTCCTGGCTCTGAAAATCACAGGTAAGTAAAGTGTAAAACTAGGACCACATTCCCTCACTTAGTAATATAAGATTGTATTGCTGTGTATAATATTAATATCCCTCCGTTTTTCTTTTTCTCTCTAGGGATATACTAACATCTCCATCATGTTGGCAATATGCTGTGCTTCTTAACCGATTCAATTATCCTTTTGAACTGGAAAAGGATTTACATTTGAAGGGCTATCACTCACTCTTTCAAGGATCTTTACCCTACTATCCTAAATCAATGAAATGTTACCTTAGCAGAACTCCACACAGAATGCCTTCAGAAAGACACCGAATTGGAAACCTAAAAAAATACTATCTCCTGAATGCTGCCTCTCTTCTCCCAGTACTGGCTCTGGAATTGAGGGATGGGGAAAAGGTTCTGGATCTGTGTGCTGGCCCTGGAGGCAAATCGATAGCTCTGCTACAGTGTGCTTATCCAGGTAATGTACTTTTCTTTTCATAACTGACAACTTTTAAATATCCACATGTTACAAAATACTTTTAAAGTATGTGGGGAGAAATGTAAGATTGAGTTTGCAGACTTTGAAAGCCTAAAATCCAGGATAGTGTGGAAAAGAATGGAAATATTAGCTGAGGAAATAGTGTAAATAACATTTTTTTTCCAGCTACTTAATTGGCAGGTAACTGGGAACAAAACTACAACATTTTGTGAACACAAATCTATCAGATAATGTCATTAGCTGATAAGCTAATGACAAAGATTTTTAAAATTTTATTGTTACTTTTACATTTGAGAGTCTTGTATTGATATCCTTGTCATACTTCTTTTTTTTTTTTTTTTTAAATAAATTTATTTATTTATTTATTTTTGGCTGTGTTGGGTCTTCGTTTCTGTGTGAGGGCTTTCTCTAGTTGCGGCGAGCGGGGGCCACTCTTCATCGCGGTGCGCGGGCCTCTCACTGTCACGGCCTCTCCTGTTGCGGAGCACAGGCTCCAGACGCACAGGCTCAGTAGTTGTGGCTCACGGGCCTAGTTGCTCTGTGGCATGTGGGATCTTCCCAGACCAGGGCTCGAACCCGTGTCCCTTGTATTGGCAGGCACGTTCTCAACCACTGCGCCACCAGGGAAACCCCTCCTTGTCATACTTCTGTGCAACAAAAACATATACATTTAAAACAATATACATTTAAAATCAATTTTTGTATCATTGGACCATAAGGTTCTAAGAGAGTTCTGTCCAATAGAAATATAACATGAAGTACATATATAATTGAACGTTTTTGAGCAATCTCATTAAAAATAGAAACTAGTGAAATTAATTTTAATAATACATTGTAACCCAATTAAGTCCACAATATTATTTGAACATGTAATCAAAATAAAAATTATTAATGAGATATTTTGCATTCTCATTTTCTTACAAAGTCTTCGATATTGGTGTGCATTTTACACTTATAGCACATTTCAGTTTGGACTAGCCACGTTTTAAGTGCTCCTAGCCTCATGTGGCAAGTGGATGTAGTATTGGACAGTGCAATTCTAAAGATTTTAAAAGTTCTTCTGAAATGACTTATCATTACTATTATTAGTAGTACAAAAATGATGAAATGTATGTAATATACATTTTTATATATATATTTGTTAAAAGTAATGCATTCATTATATTTTTTTAATGAGACGATGGGACGTTTAAACTATTACTTTAGGTTTCCCTGAATGAAAATTACTTATGGTTAGATAAGACAGGGCTCAGCATCAATTCTGTCTGGTTTTTGTTTGATGGTTTTGTTTTTATAAGTGCAAATGCTGTTCACATAGATAAAAAGATGGTGGGAATTGTGTTATAGTAATCTCACTAGTTCTTTAAAACTCCTGAATTATAACCCTAAATCACATAGATCTCTTTCACCAAGCATTATTTTAATCATTTACTATGTGAACACTCTTTAGGTCTGTTTTTGATTTTGAAGAAGGCAAAGGATTAGAAACCATCTCAATTTAAAAAGGCTGTGTTGCCTAATTAGGAGACTCATTCACTTTCTCAGCCAAAGCACCAGTGTGTTGAACTGCCTTTGTTTGGAGGGCTATGGAGGTTTCTATGCCTTGGAACAACTTGTAATAAGATACTGGACGGGTGGGAAGCTTGCTCCTCATTTGTAAAGTTGGTGAAGGGCCGTTATCCTAGGAGAAGCCCTGTCCAGAGGTGTTCTCCTTTTTTAAGAAGTTGATGATCTGAAAATTAATTCTTTTGAAACTATCTAAGCCTGCTTATCCCTTAAAAAGTTGTTATGTATCCCCAGGGCATGCATATGTTAGTTTGAGGACTGCTACTTTATATCTTCCTTTGATGGCATTCCTGTTGAAATAGATTAAAACATTTTTCTGAGAACTGTGAATACAGTTGTACCAGGCATTGGTACAAATATATCAGTTAACTGTATATTTAGGTAAAACCATACTGTGTGTTTTCAAATTGTTAAAACTCTATTATTGAAGCTTGCTGTATTGTTTTGTAAGAAATCACAATGAAAGAGATGATTTTGTAAGGTTATTTTATTATTTTTATAATTTGAGCTGAAAGTGAAATTTTATGGAATCGTGTTATAAGGAGTATTTGTTATTACTTTCACTGTGTGTTCTTTGACAGTACTCTTATTTTGTTTGTTGCATCAATTTTGAATATAGAATTTTTAGTATTGTGAAAGATAGAAGAGAAATGCCAAATTTGGGTACCATTTTGAAAAGAAGACATTTTAATCCTAGATTATCCTCATTAGTAGGCTATAAATGTTTTACATGTTTATGGTAAGGAAATTCCAGATTAGGAATCCAAAGGCAAACAGATATATTCTAGGAGTTTGAAGTGCAGAAGAATCGTCCTGTTCTTACATCAAGGGCAATGAATTACAGGCAGTGTTCCAAGTAAAGTAGCTTTTCATCTAAGAAGGGCTAATGATAATGGTTTACTAAGAAGTACAGATGTCTTCATGCTGATGCTCAAAGCCCAAATTCGGTTAGCTACAGTGCTTGAATTTGCAATGCAGAAGCCATCTAAAAAAAGCTTTTATAAGCAAAGCTTAAAAGGGTGGCTGCACTAAGTGTGCATTTATCCGCTGAATTTCTTTAGATCAGTACTGGCCTTTATTCTGGGCCAGGAGGCTCACAGCTTTGAATGATTAAAAAGCTCGTATTTTAGGATGATTAAAAAAATTAGTCTACTTCTCTCTGGTCCAGCTGCTCCCACCTGTTAGCACAGTGAGGGATTGTCCACTGTTCTTTGTTCTGCTTTTGTCAGCGTAGCCTTCATCATGTCCTGGTGTTGATGGAAAAAGAGAAAACAATTCTGATTCTACGTAGGAAGGCATTAACATATTAAGAATGACCCAGCTTGATGGAGTGGCTTCATCAACTTTCTTGCTGAGGGCTGGCATGAAATTCTCTTTGCTGTCAGTAATACTCTTTTTACATCTAGTTGGCCTTTGGTGGTAGAGGAGATTAGAAAGACTCCTTTCTTTACTGAAATTGCTTTTGCCCTCCTTCCTGCTCCCTCATCTCCTAGAACTACCTGCATTAGGTGCACCTTCTTTTTGGAAATAACACTAGCAATGACCATTTTGGAACATGTAGTAAAAAAAAAATAAAACATAAAGCCAAGACTCCAAAATGCTATTCCTGAAAAACCACAATGACTTCTTCAAGAATTTTTTAAATTCACCCCTTTTTCTACTTAGCTGAAAAAAAAAAGATTTGGTTTATCTTTGACAATTTAAGCATGAAATTCTGTCTCAGTGTAGTGGTGAGTCTTAGTATATATATGAATCTTGGATTGTGATGCCTTACATTATATATTTTAAAAAGTTTAACCAATCTAAGCCTACTTCAAATAAAATCTATGTCTAGACCAAACAATAATATAGTATAAAGTTATATTTAATCTGAGAGTTATTTTAAAATGCTGAATTGAGAATCTTGACTAAAGCTACAATTTAATGAAAAGCCTCCCTGATTTTCAGGTTTAGCAATTTGAATATTCTTTATTATAATGTCATGTTTCACATCAAGTCAGCCACATTTAGTGAGCACATACAATGTGCGAGGCATTGGATGGTAGGTGTAGAGCTCTGAAGGATATAGAGATAACTAAGACTTCTGTTTCCTGTGGTATGACAAACTATGTATTTTAGCCAACTCTCCTGCTGAAAATAACTTAAAAATATGGGATATAATATTAAAGAAAAACAAAATCTTTTTAAATGCATCAATGATCTGCAAATACTCAGTGGCCAAAAATTAAGAGATTGGGAACCTAGGAGGTAAATCGAGCATTGAAGCTGGCTTTTCACTTGAGAGCATTTGCTTCCCCCGAAAACTTGCACGTTGATTTCTAGTGCTTCATGAACGTGTGGGAATAAAAAAGAAGCCAGGGCCTGCTCAAATAGAGCATCTACTAGGAGACTAACTTACGTAAAGGTGAGACTCCAAAATGCTATTCCCTCCAATAAGGAAAACTAGGAAGAAATTGTCCTTTCCAAGGGACTGAAAGGAAAGCCTGTCTTCAACTTTGGTGGTGGGGGAGGAGTGGACATACCTCTGAAATTTTGTAACCACAGCTAAGCCAGTATAGACCATTACAGTGAAGTTGCAGAACGTTGGAAATAAAAAACCATCTTAATAACAGCCAGAGAGGACAAACTTTTTACCTTCAAAGGACAACAGTTAGACTGAGGATTGACCTCTGAGCATAATAACGGAAGCCAGCTTTCGGAGGAATGATGTTTTCAATGTGCTAAGAAAAGATGACTGTCAATTCAGAAATATGTTCACCAAAATATCCTTGAAGAGCAAAAGTGAAATGGACATTTTGTTAGACCAAGAGAGAGCAAGAGTATAAGGTTGTCACCAACAATTCTAGAGGAAGAGGGAAAGCCATACTAGATGGAAGATAGAAGATACAAAAAGAAGTGAAGAACAAAGAAGGTGGGAAATATATGGGGAAAATCTAACAGTCGTTGACTATGGAAGACAATGATAATAACATTTTATGCACTTAAAAAATGTAAGCCCAAATAAATCCCAAATACACAATGTCAGTAGCATCTTATTTAGGAGGAAGTGTTATAAGATTCTTATATCTTTTAGGAAAAATGGTGGCGATTGCCTTAATTTAGATTTTTCTTCTACATATGCATGTTAAAATCTTTAGGGTTGCCACTAGAAGAATAGAAGTAGAATGTAAAATATCTAAATCAGAAAAAGAGAGAAATGGAATGAAATTAAAATGTGATTCTTTCCTTTGAGGCTCCTTAGTATTGTTAGACAGGGTGGAGACAAGGTATGACTTCGGGGGTTGTCATGACCCTGGTTTACACACCATCACAGATATGTTTGGCTTCACCTTTCCTACTACCTGTCACCTTAAGGCTTGAGCCGCTTGAATTGTTTCCACACTGGAGAAACCCTAGCAAAGGCTCAGGCCATCTGGCAGTTTTCTGCTGCTGTTGCTACTACTGCCACAGATTGGGGATGCCTTTGGATGGGTGCCAACTGACAAGTAGAGGTCACCGCACCTGAGTGCTTGCTGCACCTGGGCTAGGGACTCTCTGGCTTCCTTAGTACTTGCCTGGAGGGGTCAGATAACACAAACCTGAAGTGTGTGGGAGTTATGAACTCTTGGAATGGACTTTAACCAATGAGAGGCTGGATACAGGAAGAAGCCAGTAGATTATTTGTTCTTCGTCTCTAGTTCACTAAACGCCAGTTTCTGACAAGGGTCAGTAATTTCAGACTATGGACATATCCTGAGAGACTGAGCGAAGCTGTAGCTAGCTTTATTACAAACCCTCTTATATTTGTGTTCCCTCCGTGCATGATTTACTTCCTTTTTTCTCTCACTCTTGTGTCCCTGGGACTGTACCCCTTCTATAATGTAAACTTTCGTCTTAGACTGTTTTCTAGCAATTTCAGGCTAAGACAGAGCTTTCAGACACCTATTCATAAGCTGCATTAGTGAATCCTCCAAAAAACCACCCCAAAAAACCAGTGTAAACTAAATAAGAATGTACTACCTGTACAAATGCAGCTTTACGGTGATTTTCTACTCCTTTCCCCACTAACAAAATTGATGCCATCTCTTGAGCTCCTTCCGTATAGAAATTTGGAGCCCTGGTAGTGGCAAAGGTAAGCAATGCACATGGACTCTCCTATGACATAAAATATGTTAAGTACTATAGGAGAGGTACATAGTATGTTTGAGAAATAGGCGAGTCAGTCAAGTTTGGTGGAGCACAGAATATTTTGGTGAAATAATTGAGGTAGTGGTTAAAATTGAACAATTCTCTTGAGGTCTCACTATTACAGACATTTAATTAAAGCTAGGTGTTTGAACTTTATTTAGTGGATGATGGGAAGCCATTACAAGTTTTTAACAGTGGAGTGACAACCAGAAAAACAACAGTGTGTGTGTGTGTGTGTGTATACACACACACACACACACACACACGTATACACAGATATTTTTGAGCAAAGAGTTTACAGAAAGTTTTCCTACTCTGCATTAGAATTTCACCTTCAGTTAGTTCTCTTGATTTGTTTCCCTGGTAACCTGACAGAAATTGTCACTTTGTTTCTAGGCTTTTGATAAAAATGACCCTGACTGGTAAAATGAATGTGCACTGGGAGAAAGAGTAAATAAACCCTAAAGACCTGATGGGGATGCCATGCTTTGGGCCTGAGTGCAGTGACTCTTGTAATTGGGCATGTCCCTTGTGGGGACCCTGGAAGCTGTGCCTGTGGAGTTGTTAGAAGAGGTATAGGCTCCTGTGGGACATGAGGCTTTTAAACCAGGACAGCTCCTGCACCTGCCCAACATGAGGCTCATCTTCTTGCACCTGAATTACCACCTGTGTGGACCGCCACAAGGCCTTCCAAGAAAAAGCAATGTCTCACCTGCCCTCTTGGCAAAGGACGTAGTTTCTGTCCTGTGTAAGATGATGCCAAATGTGGCCTGTGTGAATGTTTAGTTGAATTAGACCTGAAAATCTAATGGTTGAAAATACCACCTTAAATAAGATAAAAAAACCTAGAAATTATAAAAGTGATATGATTGACTATTTAAAAAAATTGTGAAACTTATGTACTTAAAAAGATACTACAAATAAATTCAGAGGACAGTTTAGGAACCATTTGCAAATCAGATGGCAGATAAAAGGTTAATATTCAAAATATGAAAATACATCTTACCTGTTAGTAAGAAAAATATAAGTAGTGCAATGAAAAAAAAAAAGGTCAAATGATAAGAGTAGGCAGTTGACAGAAAAGCAAAACCAAATGATGAATAGACAAATGAAAAGAATTGTGTTAGACAGCAAGGATTATACTACAGCATAACAAGCCATATCAGAGTAATAATAAAACTTACTTCTGTGAGAGTTTGGTGGTGGGACAGGGTAGTATTTACTAAAACTAAAAATTCCCCTACCCAAACCTATCTGTTCCTCTGGTAATATCCTGTTAATAATAAAAGCACATTATGAAAGTACACTTTTATAAAGATGCTTATTGAATGTTATTATTAGTGACAATAGTGTGAATGCCCAACAATTAGCAATGGTTGAATAAAGGAGGACACATTTTTTTCTATGTACTATTTAGCAGCCTTTAAAAATGATTTATATATCTACTGATTGACTTGGTGGTATTGCCTTTGAAATATTGGCATATATGGAGAGTAATGGGACAGAGAAGTGTGTAAATATAATCCTGGGTATGTAGACAATTATATAAGCATATGTATATGGGGTAGTTGGGCAGTTGGTGGAGGGGGTAGATGAAGAGTAAGGTGAAAAAAAGACACTACAAAAATATATAATTCCATTTATATAAGTTTTATATGTGCATATAGGCATAAAGAAACATGGTATGATTATTAAAATGTTAGATGGTGCTAATCTGAAGACAATGGGTTTTAGGTAATTTTTGATGTTCTTTCTTTATATTTTTATGCATTTAAAAATATGCTTATCTTTAAATATATATTACATGAAATTTTTGTCACTACATAATAAATATATATAAATATTTATAAATATATATTTAAATAAAGGAAGAACAAAACAACTATTTTATTAGGGAGAGAACCATTTGCTAAATGCCTTCTATTACTGAGAAGCAGCATGGCATGGTGCTTAAAAATAAGTAGGGCTCTGGAACCAAGTGTCTTGGTTTCCTGCTCTGTGAACCTGGGCAAATTACTTAACCTCTCTTGGCCTCAGTTTCCTTATCAGTAAAACAGAAACCATAATAAAATTATCTCATAGGTTTGTGGGGATTAAATGTGTTACTACATGTAAAGTCTTAGAACAATGCTTAGCCTTTAATAGGGACTCAAGAATTGTTAGTAATTATTATAAACATTTGTTGTTACTACTTTTGCAGTCCTATGCTAGATATGTTACTAAAATATCACAATTACTTTTTTTATTCCAGTTTCATTGAGATGTAATTGACATACAGTACTGTATAAGTTTAGGGTGTAGCATTTAATCTTAACAACCACTTTGTAAGGTAGAGATGGTAAAATTTCTCCTGTGTCCTCTTAGGGCTTCTGGCTGTGACCAACATAAGACAAAGTAACAGGAGTCAAGCATACAGATTTTTTTCTCTTGGCCTTGACTCTGTGTTTCTGGTGATAAGAATGTTTCTTTCCTCCTGGTATAGGGAGGGTATCTTTCACGTGGGAGTACACCTCCTGCTTTCAGGAAGAAAAAGAAAGGTCAAAATGCCCTTCCGTGCATCAGCTGTCATTCAAGTGCCTTTAACTCAAAATAATCAATATGTCAAAGCAGCATATTTTGAAGTGGTGTGTTCTGAACCCCTTCACTAGGAACAGTCCCCATTTTCCAGATAAGGAAACTGAGACTCTTGAGGAGAGCTAAGTAAGTTTTCAAAGTCTCACAGCTCATAATTTGAGCCCATGTCTTTCTTATAAAGCCAATTACACTTTACATGCTTTTTCCACATACCACATTTCGTTTATTTAAAATGCAGGTGTTCTGTCCTAGAAGGAACTTTATATATCATTTACTCTTACGAATATATCATTTACTCTTAAGAGCTTTAGAAGAGAACTGTGTCTGAGGTGTTGGTTGTATAGCATATGTTTAGGAATCCATAATTCTCTAAAGGTTTTCATCTTCAAAATGAAATTTGAATGAGTAAATGGTGAGAGCTTCTGAGAGGCTCTGTAGGCATGACTATGGTAAATGTTTTATGAAGTGTTTGTGAGTGTATTTCTGTTTTTAAACATAAGAGAATCATAATGTTTACCTCTGAGCCCTATTTCTGCATAATTATGATGAACCAATTTCTTTCTGAAATTTATTTGATCAAAAGTGGAAATTTAACAGTTCCATTGTGTTCGTTTTAAAACTTTTTAATCCTTTACATTTAGGTTATCTTCATTGTAATGAACATGATGGTCTGAGATTGAGGTGGCTGAGGCAGACGTTAGAATCTTTCATCCCACAGCCTTTGGTAAATGTAATTAAAGTGTCTGAATTGGATGGCAGAGAAATGGGAGATGCCCAGCCTGAAACGTTTGACAAGGTACTTTTATTACATTGTGACAGACTGATAGACTCCCAGTGATACCACTGTTATGTTGCTTTGTTGTTGTTGTTTTCCATCTGCTTCCAGACATAGCCTCATACAATTACTCAGTACCCTGGGAAATTTTGATAAAGTGAACATGGAAGCAGTTTTCATTTGATGGTCAGAATGTTCAAAGGAAGCGGAAACATTGAGATTGAGGATTATAGAATGCTTTTTATTTCCAGGTACCTCAAAGATACTCAGGAAGAGATCAGATATTATTTGGGTCAGTACTCAAACATGTGCACAGTATTGCTTTAATTCGGTAACATTTCATATCAGAGTATGACAGTTGAAGGGAAAGAAAGCATTTCAGTAAACTCAAGTTGAATTATTAGTTCTTAAAAATAAATGGTGAGAATTCAGAAGTATAGTAACATCTGTTTAAAATGAGTAACTTTTGTAAAAGTTTCTGCTGTTATCAAAATATGAAATACTGGTAGATATTAGTAGACTGTTAGTCCTCTCATTGCCCCTCCCCCCTAAAAAACCCAAACACTGAAAGTGCACAGGAAATTTTTCTGTCAAGTATTAGTGAAGAAATGTCATAAAGAACTTACCAAGGTGTATTTTTGGTTTTAAAATAAATTTATTTATTTATTTGCTACTTTTTGTCATGATTTACTTAGCTTCCCTATATACTTTGTGTCCGAGGATATATTTTCAGTTCGTAATTGCATTACGTGTCCTTTTTTTTCTGTAGGTGTTAGTTGATGCTCCGTGTTCAAATGATCGAAGTTGGTTGTTCTCTTCTGATTCTCAGAATGCAGCCTGTAGGATAAGCCAAAGGAGGAATTTGCCTCTTCTACAGATAGAACTCTTAAGGTGAGGGCTATTAATATAAAAGCTCACTTCGGTTTCTAATATAATTTAAGTAGGCATGACAAAACATGACACAGGGCAGCTCCCAAATGGAGGGTTTCCTGTGTAGGTGTCAATAATTAATCCTCCAAAGTCTGCACCCAGAAAATTCTCAACCTCTTCCCTTTCAGCTCTTGTATTATAATGTCACCTCTGCCCCCTCCGTCCCCCCCAGCCCCTCAATGAAATCTAGTGTTGCTGTGCATTGTCTTTTAAAGGACACAAATGATTTTACTATGGTTTAAAGCTGTTTGCTTATCAGGACCATCCTGAGCATAGGATGGATTCATCACTGTATTCTTTCACCAGAGTATGAGCAGCCCCTGTAAGAGTAGCTTTGGACCAGGACACATTTTTTTTAGTAATGAACACATTGTTCTCGGTGATTAGGAAGTTATAGTTTGTTGTTAGCACTTATCTCTCCTCTAAGAATTTTCCAGAAGGGCATGACCACCGAGAGATACTTGGTTTCTTCAGAACAGAGCCATTTTGCGACATCCTGTCCTGGTTTCAAAAGAAATTTATACTTATACCCTAGTCCCAAGTAATTCCTACTGTTTAATGTGGAACAAAAATTCTTTGGACTATTTAAAATATAGTTAAGTGATAACTTATCACTCATTACTTCTTACATGTGGAATGATCTTACATGTGGAATGAGAATGAGTGACAGTTTATATGCACTGCTGACAACATGCTTTACTTCCAACTTCTGATTGACTCACAACAGTGAACATATGCCATTACCAAAGTATTACAACCAGTACTAATACATGGTCTTGTTTTTGTACCAGATTATGTCTCAGCTCATTCTGGTGATTCCAGGTAGCGCCAACCAGTGGGTTCTTAAACATTTTTCATCTGGCAGTTAGACTATTCGTTTGTATTCTTCCAAGGTCAGCCTTTCATTTACTGTAACACTGAGATAGTTTGAGAATTCTATGCCACCTTTCCCTTCTACCTCTTGGGGTGTTGCATTGATCCAACTCTAAGTCTTTTTTCTCACCTAAACTTTCTTGATCTGGCTCTTTAGTTAATTATTCCTGTTACTTCGGGCTTTGCCATTGTGATGCCTTAACACGAACAGACACTAAATCTTATGGTGGCTTATTAGCATTGTGACCTCTAATTTTTTTTTAAGCTGTAAGCAACCAGGCTTCCTGAGGATATCATTTTTCTTCCCTCTCATGAAAACTATATATATAGAGAGAAATACGTTAAAAAAAAAAAACAACTGCTGTTATTGTGTAAACATTGTTCTGAAACTGGCTCCTTTTTGTTCTTAATTTTTCTTGAAGTCTTTTCCTTGTAAACCTACTTTGTTCTCTTCACTCTCCACAGTAAAGCCAAATCTGATCTGAAATGTAAATCTGATCATGTCGTTCTACTGTTTGAAGTCTGCCGTGGTTCCCCGTTACTGTTAAGACTTCAAATTCCTTCGTATGATATTCACATCTTCTTTGAATATGGTTCCTTATTCTGAGGCCAGTGCATTTCCTGTTTCTTATGCTTAAGAGTTCTTCTTCTAACTCATTCTCCCCGTTCTCTTGGCTATCTCTACTGGTTCTTTGGGAATCAGCTCTGAGATCTCCTTATTGAAGCCGTACCTAACTCCCTAGGACTGGGATTGGTATTCCCCTCATGTCCTTACCTTCATTTAAAAATATATTGTTTGCCAGCTCCTCCGCTGGACATCTACCTAATACTTGTCTCTTTCTTCAACAAGACTGTAAACCCCATGGGAGAAGGGATTGTCTTATTGTTTTTATTCCCAATATGCAATTGGTGTCTGGCATGTAGAAGGGGGTTCAGTAAATAATTGTTTAAAAACATTAAATTACAAGGGCTGAATATTTAGAATTTACACATGTAATTAAATTTATAGCAAAGTTAATCTGACAAAAATAATGACATAATCATTATTGTACTGCATGGTAATTAGGCATAAATGTAAAGCAATTCACATAGTTTATTTTGATTAGTATTGCATTTACATAACCAAAGCATGGTTTTAGTTTCAGTTTAGTTTTTTCCTCCATTTAATACATACCCCTTAACATCGTATAGCATTTTGATCATCATCACAAAAATCATGCATCTGAGTAAACCTCACATCCGCACCGTCTTGTGCCCTAACAAGTGAGGCTCTTCTTTAGGGTCCACCCCTCTCTCCCATCATCTTACTCCCCAAAAGAAATGGCTTTAGCATCACATCACTTTAGTAGCATATTAACAGGGTGCAAAAGTGACATCTCAATCACAATGGGTGTAGGTTTTCATGTAATTATATGTGATTGGGAAAAGACCATCACACCAGCCCCCTCCCATTCTTTTCCTTGAGCAGCTACTCTGCATTCCCTGCCTCTGATGCCTGGTCTATGTGAGAGGTTTAGGAGCCACTTGAGGCAGCTGAAACTCTGAGCCCCTTGGCTGTGTGATTATGATGGTAAAGGGGAAAGAGTGTGTGATACACAAGCTATAGTCACAGATAATGGTTCTAATTCCCTAACGTCTACAAATTTGGGGGTTGAAAAGGTAAAGGAAAAAATGATAATGCCAGCCACAATCTCTCTTTTATCTCCTGCCCCTGACTCCAAAAAATGAAAAAAAAAAAAAAAGACTATAGAGACTATAGTAATTTTCTCATCAGGGATAGCTCTTTTACTATGTCACATACAAAGAAATTTGTCTTATTTTCTTCCAAATCTTCCTCATATAGTTATTGCCTTGTCATCCTTTAATAAAAGGCAATCCTTTTATTCCACAGTAAGAAATAGAAGGTTTTAAATGCAAGCATATGCAAGAGAATAAATACATTGATGTGTATGAGTTTTAGTCAAAAGTATAAAGGATTGATAGCAGATCCTTATTTGTATTTGCAAAGAACAATTAGAAAGCAAGCAAGCGAATATTGCCTAGCTTGATATTATAGACAGAAGATGGCACTCAGAAGGGAGAAAAGAAGTGAGAAGGATACTTGAGTGGCAAATAAGGAAAGCTTTTTGTTTGTACTATTTTGTTGAAAACTGAATTTGTATGTTTCTGCATGTCTGCTGACAGATATGGTGCTCAAAGATATAGCTTCCATGGTTATTATTCATTCACTTTACCAGAAATCATTCATATTTACATTAAATAAGCAACCTGAATAGTATTCAGAATTTTAGCTTCTGAAAAACCAATATTCTATTACCAAATATTCTACAGCCAAACATTAATCTTACACATGTTTTTATGAATGTGATACATCAGTGAAAATCAGCACTTTAATAAAAGTTTCTTGGCGTTAAACTTTTTAAAAGGAGTAATGTAGATATGTAATAGTTTTTTAGAAATTCTTTAAAAAAGTTAATGCATGTATATAATTATATATAATCGTGAAAATAGTAATCTGATTTTATTTTGGCATGAAAAGCTTATTGGAAGGCACAATGATGACAGGAAATCCCAAACCATGTGAGTTCATTGTACACTTATTGGGGACTCTTCAGTTTATCCATACAGAGATGGAAAAATTAGAATCTTCTATTAAATTTATACAACATGAACATATTAGCTATATACAACTCTCACATGCTTCAGAAGATGAGAAAGTGGGACAAGGATATAAGGAATAATTGAGTAAGCCAGTTCTATTAATGAAGTGCCATTTGAAAGTATACCTTTATTATCTTTTCTCAAAATAATTTCTGAGACCAGTCATTTCTGTTACATACTATGTGTGTGCACACTATATAATCAGATGCTCTTGCCTCATTTTTATTTAAATATATTAGGAAAAACAAAGTGGGATAATATGCTAAAAATGATATATACATAGTCTTTTTAGAAAGTGGCCAAGTTTGTGCAAGAGAAGTTTACATGATTTTTAGGTGAGAAAGCATGAACTGAAGAGTATGATGTATAACAAAAATATAAGTATCTTATTGCAGTAGTGTATCATGTCACCCATTTCCTTGGAGGAAATCAATTACATTTAAAATACTGACCCCCTCTGATTTTCTTTTCTCACTACTTGACAAGTAAAATCCAATTTATGAACTCATTGAAAAAGGAAGCTCAGATTATTTGATAATGTTTTGAAAATTTGTAAAAATCATCCAGATAAGAGTCCTTAAAAAGTGTTATTACTCTTACAACAAGAGCTATGTTTTAAAAAAAACATTAAAAAATCAACAAGATCTCTTCTGTCATGCTCTTGAGCTGAGGTATGGGATACTTCGTGCCTTTGGAGTATGGTCTTCATCATTCATCAGCACAGTGACCAAAAAGTTTATATGTACATATTGGAAAAGTAATCTTTGGACATAATGTTCTATCAGAATGGAAGATTTCCACCACTCTTTCAGCAATGTATGTATTTTCTTTTTAAAGTTTAACTAATTCAGTTAACTTTGCATACTATCCCTCATATGCTTAGTCATATGTTTGGAATCCAGAAAACAAACTATTAATACTACTACTACTATCGCTACTACTACTAATTCTCTTTCACCTTCCCCTCTTCCTCCACCTTTTCCTCCTCCTCCTCCTCTTCCTTCTTCTTTTTTCTTTAAGTTAGGTGGCAGGAGTCAGAGGTGCTGAGATTAAAAAGCTGTAATTTGTTTGGGCAAAGTACATGTTTCTTTTTTATAAGAGTTGATAGATCAAAATATTCCACATTAAATGAAATTGTAAAGGGTTGAGAAGACATCCATAGCTATAGTTTATAGCCATTATACTTTAAATCATAGAAATATGTTTCAAGGGTAGATTGACAGTGTAAAATAGAGTGTTGAAAATAAGCTTTTATCAACATTTGTTAAATATCTACTTTGTGTCAGGAACTTTGCTAGGCACTGAAGATACTAAAATATATATGAAATGATTCTTATTCTCAAGATCCTCAGGGCAATTATCATAAAATATGGTAAGAATTTGGTAATAGAAGGAATAGTTAGGGTGCAGAGGATGCAAAAGGAGGGACACCTAACTTTGCTCAGGTTAAAGATTGGGTGTGGGAATAAGAAGATATATTTTACAAAATAAGCAATAGATAAATATTTAAACTGAAGATATTTTTCTAATAGTTTTTCCTAATCATGAAAGTAATCTAGTCTCATAAAGCATTTGGAATATACAAAGAAATATAAAGAAGAAAATAAGCCATCCATTGAAAGAAGCTATTATTATTTGGACTTATTTCCTTTGACTGAATATAGTATTTACAATAATGGAAATCATAGTGATAAATAATTTGATATATTTTTCCATTTAATTTATTAGGAACATTTTAACTATTAAATAGTCTTTGAAAACATACTTTTCAAATGGCTACATCATATTAAGTGACTTATTCATTCATTCATTTATTCAGGTAGTTAAGAGTATCAAAGACTGCTCTTTCTAATGATGGAATCTCATTAATGCAAGAAATAGTTACAAAAACATATCCTAATGGGGATTAAGACATCAGCTTTTTTAATGATCCAGGCAAGACCTTGGTAACTCTTTGGGGAAGGAGTTAGCAGCTGGCCTGTGATCCATTTCTCTTTTGATTTCCAGGGAGACACTCCCACAGAAAGAAAGAAGGCAGGTGACCCAGTTAAACATGTTGACAACTGACCTCCTATTGGTAAATAGACTAATGAATTTTGCTAAGAGGAGAACTCTTACTCATGGCATACTTTCAGCAGAATGTCCCTGGTTAGGATCGCCTGTGGTAAACACAGCCTAGAATCTGTAGATTTATGAGACATGTCTTCCTGGAGAATGGAGAATGTCTTCCAGTATACCTCAGCTCCCTAAGGTATATTAGAGATGTGATATAACCTAAATGTTCCCCATTGTGTGAGGTGACCTGTCAACTTTGCTTATAGAAATCATCTGTTACTCTGAGCTAGAAGACATTCTGAGCTAGAAGCAAGACTTGGGAAGCCACACTGGATGTTCCTGCTTCTTTTGTGCCAGTTGATTGCTTATATACTTGAAGTTATTTTAGTAAAGCTAGGTAGTAGGTAAGATCTCTGGTTCATGAGAATCTGATTTGACAGTCCTTTGTGCAGGCTCATCCCTAAACCCCAGCCAGCCATCTCTGATGAAACTAAATTGAGGAACATGATTTGGACCTGAGTCCCAAGTGCAAGGCTCTTATTCCAGTCCCACATCCAAGTCTTGGAACTCAATCAACTCATCCAGCCAACTGTTAGAAAGTAATAGCTCTTCCCCTTTTAGACTCTGCATGGAAACATGACTAAGAGGATGAAGGGAAAGTATTAAGAATTTCTTAATGTGGGAAAATCCTGTATAAATAGAATAAAAATTCTTGGCTGTAATCTTAAAAAAAAAAAAAAAAAGATGAAGGGATAGGATCCAATGTGACAGAGCTCAGGCAGGTCCAAGAGAACAAGAGAGGTTGTGATGCTCATGAATAGTGACTTTTTTCCATTTTGGCTCTATCCACTAGTAAAAATAATAATAATAAATGCCATTCATTGACTGCATTAGCTACTTCTTCTCTCCTTGTTTGAAGAGTCTCAAGTACATAGGTAGAGAGACTCTTGAATTGTTCACTCCAGCAAACTGCCTACCCGCTACCTTGTGGGTAGGGTAGGAGGAATCTCCTCCTTTATAGAAACTTGAGGCAAGGATGGTGATTGTTTTCCTTTAACCATTTATTCTTTCTGTAAGTATTTATTGAGTACCACCAGGCACCAGTGGTAAACAGGGCAAATTCAAACCTTGTTTGACTTGGTTACAGTTATTGTTGTGAGTACTTAACTGTCCGTCATTTCTGATTCAGGAGTCTCATGTCTTCTATCAACATCCATGAAACTGGTGGGCTAACTAAAAAGCTTGCAAGCAAGATGAAATATCAGCCCCTTCACAGTTTCTGACATTATAGTACAAATATCTTCTCCCATATTATGGCTTGCCCTTTTACTCTTTTTGGTGGTTTTTGTTTGTTTGTGTTTGTTTTTCACAAAGATAGGTTATTACTTTTTATGTAAGTTATAATACCTATATTTTTCTTTATGATTAATGCTGTCTTTGTGTCCTATTTAAGAAGTCTGTCCTTTTTCTAGTACTCTGACTGTGACCTCTGTCATAAATCAAATGTCCTCATTAGCATGGGTCTGACTTCATTCTACTTAATTGCTTTATTGATCCTTGAGCCAGTGCTACATTAACTTAAATACCATAGTATTGGGCTGGGCAAAGAGTTCGTTTGGTTTTTTCCATAAGAAGGCTCTAGTAGCGCTTAGTTGTCTTTAAGTTCATTTGAAACAATTTTGTTAGATTGTATTGTGACAGCTGTCATATCAGCGTGCATTTAAAAATAACTTATAAAACTTGGTGAATTTTTTGTGTAGCCATTTTAATATTGAAGAAGAAAAAAAGCAACATTTTCAGCATATTATGCTTTATTATTTCAAGAATAATAAAGGTAATAATGCAACTGAAATGCAAAAAAAAAGATTTTTACAGTGTATGGAGAGGGTGCTGTGACTGATCAAATATGTCAAAAGTGGTTTCTGAAGCTTCGTGCTGGAGATTTCTCGTTGGATGATGCTCCATGATCTGGTAGACCAGTTGAAGTAGATAGCGATCAAATCGAGACATTAATTGAGAACAATCAACGTTATACCATGTGGGAGACAGCCAACATACTCAAAATATCCAAATCAAGTGTTGAAAATCATTTATACCAGCTTGGTTATGTTAATCGCTTTGAGGTTTCGGTTCCATGTAAGTTAAGAGAAAAGAACCTTGACCGTATTTCCTCATGTGATTCTCTACTACTGAAATGTAATGAAAACATTCCGTTTTTAAAACAAATTGTGACGGGTGATGAAAAGTGGATACTGTACAATAATGTGGAACGGAAGAGATCGTGGGGCAAGCGAAATGAACCACCACCAACCACACCAAAGGCCAGTCTTCATCCAAAGAAGGTGATGTTGTATATATGGTGGGATTGGAAGGGAGTCCTCTATTATGAGCTCCTTCTGGAAAACCAGACGGTTAATTCCAACAAGTGCTGCTCCCAATTAGGCCAACTGAAAGCAGCGCTTGATGAAAAGCATCTGGAATTAGTCAACAGAAAATGCATAATCTTCCATCAGGATATCGCAAGACTGCATGTTTCTTTGATGACCAGGCAAAAACTGTTACAGCTTGACTGGGAAGTTCTGACTCGTCTGCCGTATTCACCAGACACTGCACCTTCGGATCTCCATTTATTTAGGTCTTTACAAAATTCTCTTAATGGAAAAAATTTCAATTCCCTGGAAGACTGTAAAAGGCACCTGGAACAGTTCTTTGCCCAAAAAGGTAAAAAGTTTGGGATGATGGAATTATGAAGTTGCCTGAAAAATGGCAGAAGGTAGTGGAACAAAACGGTGAATACGTTGTTCAATAAAGTTCTTGGTGAAAATGAAAGATATGTCTTTTATTTTTACTTGAAAACCGAAGGAACTTTTTGGCCAACCCAATATTAGCATCATAATAAATAGGTACAAATCTCCCCTTGTTTTTTTTTGTTTCATTTTGTTTTGTTAACAGTATCTTGCCTATTTTTGACCCCTTTGCATTTCTATATATATTTTATTTATTTATTTTTACATATATCCATTTTTTTTTAAGATTCTTTTCCCATATAGGCCATTACAGAGTATTGAGTAGACTTCCCTGTGCTATACAGCAGGTTCTTGTTAGTTATCTGTTTTATATATAGTAATGTGTATATGTCAATCCCAATCTCCCAATTTATCCCTCCCCACCTTATCCCCTGGTAACCATAAATTTGTTTTCTACATCCGTGGCTCTATTTCTGTTTTGTAAATAAGTTCATTTGTACCCTTTTTTTTTTTTAGATTGCACATATAAGCGATATCATATATTTGTCTTTCTGTGTCTGACTTACTTCGTTCAGTATGACAACCTCTAGGTCCATACATGTTGCTGAAAATGGCATTATTTCATTCTTTTTTATGACTGAGTAATATTCCATTGTATATATGTATGACATCTTCTTTATCCATTCCTCTGATGATGGATATTTACATTGCTTCCATGTACTGGCTATTGTAAATGGTGCTGCAATGAACATTGGGGTGCATGTATCTTTTTGAATTATGGTTTTCTCTGGGTATATGCCCAGGAGTGGGATTGCTGGGTCATATGGTAGTTCTATTTTTAGTTTTTTAAGGAACCTCCATACTGTTCTCCATAGTGTCTGTGCCAATTTACATTCCCACCAACAGTGTAGGAGGGTTCCCTTTTCTCCACACCCTCTCCAGCATTTATTGTTTGTAGATTTTTTGATGATATGGCCATTCTGACTGGTGTGAGGTGATGCCTCATTGTAGTTTTGGTTTGCATTTCTCTAATAATTAGTGATGTTGAGCATCTTTTCATGTGCTTTTGGCCATCTGTATGTCTTCTTTGGAGAAATGTCTATTTAGATCTTCTGCCCATTTTTTGATTGGGTTATTTGTTTTTTTGACATTGAGGTGCATGAGCTGTTTGTATATTTTGGAGATTAATCCCGTTTTGGTTGCTTCATTTGCAAATATTTTCTCCCATTCTGAGGGTTGTCTTTTTGTTTTATGATTTCATTTGCCATGCAGAATCTTTTAAGTTTAATTAGATCCTATTTGTTTACTTTTGTTTTTATTTTCATTACTTTAGGAGGTGGATCAAAAAAGATCTTGCTGTGATTTATGTCAAAGAGTGTTCTGCCTATGTTTTCCTCTAAGAGTTTTATAGTGTCTGGCCTTACATTTAGGTCTTTAATCCATTTTGAGTTTATTTTTGTGTATTGTGTTAGGGAGTGTTCTCATTTCATTCTTTTACATGTAGCTGTCCAGTTTTCCCAGCACAACTTATTGAAGAGACTGTCTTTTCTCCATTGTATGTTCTTGCCTTCTTTGTCATAGATTAGGTGACCATAGGTGCGTGGGTTTATCTCTGGGCTTTCTATCCTGTTCCATTGATCTATATTTCTGTTTTTGTGCCAGTACCATACTGTTTTGATTACTGTAGCTTTGTAGTATAGTCTGAGAAGTCAGGGAGCCTGATTCCTCCAGCTCCATTCTTCTTTCTCAAGGTTGCTTTGGCTATTCGGGGTCTTTTGTGTTTCTATACAGATTCCATATATGTTTTAGAATCAGCTTGTCAGGTTTCCTGAAAAACTTGTTGAAATTTTGATTGGAATTACATTAAGCCTATCAATTTGGAGAGTTTAGACATTTTCCATGATTTCATGATATTGGTAAATTTATTAAGTCTAAAAATTTGTCTATAGATTCTTTTGGATTTTCAACAAACCTTTCATAATTATGTAATATATTGAAATAGATATATGTAATTTTTCTAGAATCTGTATGATAATATTTTGCTTAGGATTTTTCCATTTGTGTTCATAAGTAAGGCTGGCCTATCATTTTTCATTCTTGAAATATTATTAGAGTTTAGAATCAGGGTTATACTAGCCTCCTAAAATGAATTGAGGAGTGGGCTCTCCTTTATATACTCTGGAATAGTTTATGTAACATTGCAGTTATTTTTTTTTTTCCTTATATGTTTGACAGAACTGCAGTTGAAGCCATGTAGTCCTGGAGTTTTCTTTGTGGGATGAATTTTGACCATTGATATGGTTTCTTTAATGGTTACAAGACTCTTAAGTTTTCTCTTTCTTCTTGAATTAGTTCCATGAGTTTGGAGGGATTTTGTTTGTTTATTTGTGTTTTTAGTAATTTTCCCCTTTCATCGATGTCTACAAACTTGTTGCCATAGAGTTGTGCAAAGTATCTCCTTGTTATCTTTTTAATATTTGTAGGATTTATAATATCTTCTTTTTATTTTTGTTAATCAGTCTTTCCTGAGGTTTGTCAAATTTTTATCAAGATACGGTATTCAAAACATTGTTCATCTTTTTTATTGTAAGTTTGTTTTCTATTTCTAAACATATGGGGATTTTCTGGTTATCTTTCTTATTATGTTCTTATTTTTATTATGAACAGGAAACATATGCTATATCAACCCTCTGAAATGTATTTTGACTTGCTTTATAGCCACATATTAGGTCAGTGTTTGTAAATATTTTATGTTGCTTTGAGAAGAATGTGAATTTTATATTTCTTTATTAGTACAGTGTTCTATAAACGTTCATTCAGGTCATTTGTTATTCAAATCCTCTATGGTATTACTTTAAAAAACCTGGTTCTTCAGTTAATTATTGAATGAGGTGTATATGATTTGGATTTGTACTTTTCTCCTTGTAGTTCTGTCGAGTTTCATTTTATATATTTGAAGGCCATGTTATTAGTAGAATACAAATTTTGTTTTGTTCGTGGTTTTCCTACTAACTTTAGAACTCTTAGGGGCCACCCTGTTTTGGCTATTAAAAAATGGGGCTCTATTCTCCCTACTTAGTCTTGAGCTAGACAGTACTGCTTCTATTTGTTTTAATTGTCTGTGCTTTTGAATAATGTTTAAGTTGAATAGCTTATTCTTTAACTTAACATAACTGTTAAGTATATAGTGGGGAGCTGCTTAAGTATTTTTAATAAGGGAGTGACATGATTACATTTATATTAGAAAGATTTGTTAATTCCATATAGACGATGGATACAAGGGTGCAAACAGAGAAAGGAAAGCTAATTAGGAAGTTGTTGAAATTTTCAAGGTGAGTAATGATTATCAGTGGGTAAATGTTAGGACACAAAGGTGTTCAAAATAAAGTGATACTTTAGCATTTCATTAACTTATCACAGTTGATTCAGTTTGTAAAATATCATTGTTAACAAGAATTTAAATTATTTTTTCTTGGTAACTTGAAAAGCCTCTAATGGATATCAAACAAAATGAAACTGAGCAGATAAGTTTAATAATAAGTATATAATAATTATATATAATATAAGTATATATAATAAGTATTTGAAAAATGGGAGCACATAAATTTTTCTATTTTAAAAATGTTGAACTTTTTTTTCAAGATTTCTAAATGGTGACTGGCAAGTATGGCAGAGGATGACCTGGCTATTTTTGACTCAGGAGGAAGTGCTTCTTTGTCATTTGAGTATTCCTAATTGTCACTTGGTGATCTATGTTATTTTTGCCTCTCCTGAATCTTCTGAATCTTCTTTCTGCTGGGAACAATAATTTTTATGATCCAAAGGATTTGACCTAGGGCTGAAAAAGCAAGATTAAACCAGCCTATTCATCAGGCGTCCCTGCGACTCTTTTTTCTCCCATCAGAAGGGTTTTCCTGTCACTTGGCCTCATTCTGACAGTTGCTACAGGTATCTGAACTTGCCATGCTATTGACCTAAATGGAGTCACTAAAATGCCTTTAGTAAACTTTATGGGCTTTTAATTCTTTTATAACCTGGCCACTGCAGGAGTCAAATGATTTCATTCTTTAGTAGGAGATAGCTGTTGTTTTCCTGCAAAGAATCATTTAGAGGACAGTGGTTTTCAAACTCTATTCTGTAAATATATAGGGGTTCTGTAGCATTGTTTCTGGAGCCATCCTGAGGGAAGAGGGAGCCATGACCAGGAGACCCTCTTAGTTCACCACAGCAAATCCAAGTAGAGCCATGATACTTCCATCTGGTTAAACCTATAGGATTTTATTTGAGGAAGTTTCTTGTTACTAAAGAAAAATTGTTGAAATAAAAGTCTGAAAAACTCTTTTAAACCAGTGATAAACGATCTCTATTCATTCATAAACATATCTGCCACGGGCCAAAATCAAGTCAATTCTGGTGGTTTTGTTGAAAACTTTTTAATTCTTTTTCTTTGTATGAGTGAAGAGACTATATCTGATAGTAGATCAAAGACCCTATCTTAAAGTTTGGAAGGCCTAAAGTCGTCTGTTGTCACTCTTCTCTAATTTAAGCAACACAAAACTGGATTCCTCATGTTCAGTCTTAGCAGAGAGCTTTTAATTCCTAACCCACCCTCCCATAGCATCTAAATGAGGTAATTTACTTTTGGGAAGATGTGCTAAACTTGTACATCTTGTACAAGTAGAAACGGATCATAAATATGTTAAAACTTGTCATTTATAATCTATTTCAGGAGTGTCTAGTGTCATTACTCTGCTCTACCAGTATTACATAAAAAATATCTCTTCTTCAAGGTAAAAACTTGCTGCCAGTAGGGAGAAGATAATTATCAGCATAGTTTTGTTTCTTAGGCTGACAAAGGAATAGCTACTGGATATAGTGTCTCTGAAAATAGCAAGCTTGGTCATGTTTCTTTATCTTGAATTTACAGAACTTCTTTGATAATAAAGTTTGATATCTAGAAATTTGATTACTTACTGTGAACATAGTGAAGATTACCCTCAAGGGTTGTAAAATAATACTTTTAAAACTGATGATAGCACTGGGTAACTATCCACCTAGAAATATATGTGTTTTAGATGCTTAAAGTACCTGAAACTTAATTTTGCATCTGCATTTATTTGATAAATTGTACATGCACTTCAACTTTTCACCTTAATGTTTTCTTTGGCTGTAGAACATAATAGTGGTAGGGATTTTTTAATTTGATTTCTTGTCCAGGCTGCTGTTTGCCAGCAGAAGTAGTAAACTGATATAAACAAGAGTGACATGATGAGAAACAGGCAGTGGGAAAATGAAAGAAATGGGAATTGCTGAAAAGGAACAAAAATAGAAAATTGGAAAGGAATGCTAGAAGCCAACAATGAAACATGGGAAAAAATACATGAAATGGTAAGAAAAAGTAAATGAAACAGAACTCCCCAAAATGGTTAAAGGAAGAAAAGATATGAAATGTTGTGGAATTAAACTTTTAGGATTGGGGGCAGACAAAAAGGGAACAACTTAGAGATAAAATCTTTATGGAGCTCATAACAGTTGGTTAAAGTTATAGTTTTACCATTTGTTAAATTTTGTAGTAATCAAAATATTTCTGTTGGTACATCAAATTAGGCTAATATATTTTTTAAAGAGTAGATTTATTTTCTTCCTTTTAAATCAGACTGCCTGTCCTCCCCCCCACACCCCCACCACCTCCTTTGTTAATTTCCCTTATGTTACTAGAAAAGCAGTGTCAGGGATAATATTTGTTTTTAAATATGTCTTAACTGCATTTTTGGTACCACATATCTCAATTTTAAGATCGTGACCATGGTTTCTAGAGAGTCAAGTTCACTTACTAAAAGTTACCAAACTTTTCCACTCAATGAGAAATGAGAGCACAGTTGCTAAGCAGTAACCTTCGTTAACAGATTACTTTCTGTAGGGGTTTATTGTTGGGAAGAGGAAAAATCTTTTTTTTCTCATTTTAAAAAATTACTTGTTGGCAAAAGCTTTATTATTTTTTTTTTTCCTAAATGAAGCCTCTGGCCTCTATTATTTCTATCTGTTCTATATTGTAAGAGTTGTAGGTTGCTTGAGCTGTTCCCTACTCAGAAATTTTTGAGTGTTAGTTGCAATTCAGTATATTCCTTTGTTTTGCACTGAAAAGTTCTCTTGTTGACCCACCTCTTGATTAAGGTAACGTTCATTCATTCACTTATTTTAAAAAAATATATTTTGAGAAGATACTTTCCAGTTGCACTATATATAAAAAATACAAAATGAATATAGCATAGACCCTGTTTTCAAGGAGCTGGAAATTTACTGCTTGGGAAAAACAGAAGAGGGAGGAATTCCATGGGGAATCAGTGAAGGTTTCAGAGACTAAGTAAGCTTTGAAGTGGGTCTGGAAAGATGAATAAGAAAGTTTCCTTTCTCCTGGTCAAAAGGAAAGTGAAAAATAATTTATGTAAGCATTAGAACTTGCTAAGCATCTAGAGAGATGGGACAGAGAATCATCGGGGATCCAGGCCCTGTCTATCTTCTACCTTATGGTCCAGAGTGACAATTCCAACTCTTACTGTTTAATCTGCATTGCAAGTAGTAGGAAAGAGCAAAAGAGCACACCTCACATTACTTCCACTCACATCTTTTGGGTCAGACTTAGACATATGACTACCTTTAGTGAAAGGCAGTTTAGGAAATTAGCCTTATCTGTACCCAGTTAAAAATTCCATTACTATAGAAGGAAGTGAGAACAGATATTGAACAATTAGAAGTATCTGTCACAAGCTGGAAATCCCTTGATCAGATAACACTGGAGTATGCAAAGAAAATTAATAAGAAAATCCTTTAGCAAGAGAACCAATTTGAAAGATTTCACAGTAATCAAGAAGTAGATGACAAAGGCCTTAACTGAGTGAATGGGAGGGAAATACAGATATGTGGTCAGATTTGCAAGATATTTTCAATGGAGAATTAATAGGATTTGGTGGTTGATTGGCTCTGGAGTGGGAAGAAAAGGAAGGTGTCAAGGAAAACTGTAGAACTCTACTGCACGGATTTGAATCCTGGTTTGGACACTTACTGAGTGGCCTCATACAAGTTGCTTAACCCTCTTGCCTTAGTTACCTCATCTGCAAAGTGAGAATAATAACATAATTGAAAGATTGAATGAGATAACATATGTAAAACATCTAACTTTAGGAAAAAAGATAAACCAAGGATAAAATTATAGGGAAGACTGATATTTAAGGGATAGGAAGAAGAGGAAAGGTAGATAAAGAGACTTAAGAGAAACCTCAGAGAAGTAGGAGATGAACAAAGAAAGAGTAGTGTCCAGGAGGACCAAGTGAGAGAATGTTTCTCGAAGTTGAGGATGAATGACAGAATTAAATAGTATGGTGAGATGAATGCAAAAATAAACCTCTTAACTTAGGCTAGCTTTGTACTCATTTTATCAGTAAGCTTCCGAGGAAAACAGATATTTTAATATATCATTTAGAGTTGTGGAAACAAAATTTGGTTAAAGGAATTTACCAGATTGTTTGGAATTTGGAATAACTACAAATTATTCCAAATTATTTGAAATTTTAATGAAGGAGTAACTGCCTTTGAGTTTCTAACCATTGAGTCTAATTTGTTAAAATTCTTTAAAACTGTGATTTTGATGTCAATCTGAGATGAAGAGTTTCAAATTATGTCTCAGCATGAGGTATTTGCTTTCATTTACCTCATCATAAATTCAGTGCAGTAGCACTTAAATAGGTAAAGGTTGCATGCTCTATAAAATGAGCAGGTAGCCAAGATTCTCAGGTCATAGCTTCAGACCTACTAATTCTTAGTTCCTTTTTATTAAAAGTGCCTAAAGGTCTACAGTTATTCTTTACCTTCAATGAGTATTTGGGACAGTTGGGATGATAAAATGTATGCATGTAGCATCCTCTTTCTTACTGCCCCAGATTCCATACTTATTTTAGCAATCATAATAATTTGCTTCAGGGTATACAGCAGTGGTAAAGCTTGCAGTCCTTTTCCTGGTATTAGATGAAGGTGCATTAATTAGCTGTGTAACTTCAGGCAAGTCACTGAGTCTTTGTGACCCTCCATTTGATAAATTGGGTCAGACTATTTACCTTGTATACCTCATAAGGTTTTATTAAGACTCCATCTGTGAAGTGCTCTTTAAGTTAAGCACAAATAAACATAAGGTAACATTATTAATTAGGCTGATGACTTGTTCCTCACTTGGTTAACATAGGAATCAGCATCTCATTTGATTTTTGGACCAAATCCACATTCCCATTAATTCAGGAATATTCTATCCTAAAGAAAGAGTAACAATTTCCTCATGGAGGAATATGTGTGTGCAATGTCCTCTGGAAGCATTTCACCTTTTTCAGTTTTGGATTTAGTTTTTGTCATTCGGGCAGTAAGATACAAAGACCACAAGTAGTTTTCATATATTTTTCACATTATTAGTTAGATAACTTTTTTATGTAAGTTGCAAGTAACCTTATAAAGTAGCCTTTTAGAGAATTTCTGAAACATCACTTGAATATTAAATGGCTACAAGGGACCAATTGCAGGATTGATGCTCCTATGCTCATTTTAAGTTTTAAAAATTACTATATTCTTACTTGGTTTAAAAAAATGTTTAATGCTAGCGTTTCTAAGATGAAAGGTACAAGCTTGCTAATATTGTGTCAGTGAAGGGATTTTTAAGTCTATTTCAGTTGATTACTTCCCCATATTTACATCTGAAAGGATGGTAGATGTTGCCTTGATGCTTTAATGGTGACACAGAAGGGACATGAAGAAAGATGAGGAATAAGTATATTAATCACAGTAGTGTTTACCTGTAATCTGAATTTTGCAAGAATACAGACATCTGTGATTGTTTTTACTTCTGCACCAGAAGTTGTGGGAGAGGCTGTGCCTGTAACTTCAAACATGTCACCGGAAGACATAAAAAGACGATGCTTGTCCCTTAATGGTTAAGTCATAAGGAATTCATGTAAGGGGAGAAAATCACTTTTCTTGCTTTGGTCAAAAGATGGCAGTATTGCTGTGCTGATTGTTTTCTTCTGCAGTTTGGGCTCAGTTTTTTTTTTAATGCAAAAAACACTTAAATTTAGTGATCTAATTAACAATGACCCTTCCAACAGAATGCCAAATTTCTAATCGAAGACCAGAAGAATAGACCAGAAAATGGAATTTATCTTTTAAAAATATATTAGGGTTGCTTTAGTAGCTATTTGTAAAAATAACATTCTCTAAGACTCAGATTTGCCAGAGGAAAAGAGGACACCCTGCATCATGTTTTCAATTTTGGTTAAGTTTGAAATACCCTCCCTTTGGAACTTTGATGACTGTCAGGGTTCCAAGATGTTTTCGAGGGTTTTTTTTTTTTTTTTTTAAAGGTACGATCAATCTTTTTTTTTTTTTTTTTTTAATTTTTATTTATTTATTTATTTATTTATTTTTAATTTATGGCTATGTTGGGTCTTCGTTTCTGTGCGAGGGCTTTCTCTAGTTGCGGCAAGTGGGGACCACTCTTCATCGCTGTGCGCGGGCCTCTCACTATCGCGGCCTCTCTTGTTGCGGAGCACAGGCTCCAGACACGCAGGCTCAGTAATTGTGGCTCACGGGCCCAGCTGCTCCGCGGCATGTGGGATCTTCCCAGACCAGGGCTCGAACTCGTGTCCCCTGCATTAGCAGGCAGATTCTCAACCACTGCGCCACCAGGGAAGCCCACTGCGCCACCAGGGAAGCCCGAGGGTTTTTTTTTTGTTTGTTTTTAGTTTTTAAAGGTCACTGAACTTCTGTTTTCATTAAGGCAATACATTTTTTTCTTCAAAGTGTTAAAATCAGGTAATTGTTTTTCTTTTTTTTCCTTGGTCATTATACTTTATTTGTTGGTAGTTGGAAGACTGTGTGAACTAGTCTGGAAATGTAAAGGTGGTTTCCCTTTTTTTGCTGGGAAAGCAACATGTTCTCACCTTGTTTCTAAGCCAGTATTATAAATGGCTCTTGGGGCTTGATTCTCTGTTTTTCTCTAAGATCTTTCAAGGATAGAGAAATTCAATGAAAAGCACTGAAAAAAATGACAAAATGAACTTCTGGAAAAAAAAAAGGCTTCATTATTGATTGTGTAAAGTGTTCTTTAAAAAATACAAACATACAAATCAAAACACTTTTGGGAGGGGGTAATGGGGAACAACCCTTAGTGTGTTGAAAGAACACAAAACAATCCAGCTGTTTTTCTTACTTTATATTAGAATAAGAAAATACTGATGGATTCTGCTCAGAATTCTGCTTTTTTTTTAAGGTGATATAGTATGTATTTGTTATATCACATCACCCACTTCCCTCAGTAGGATCTGGGACAGCACCCTGTAATCAAACTTTAATATGTTTTCAGCAAAACGTTCGAGTAGTTTTACCACGTGGGCTCAGTCTTGACCGTAAATAGCCTTACATCAATTTAGGTCAAATGTTGAGGCCAGATGAATCTGGCACAAACTTAAGAAAAAAGCTGTAGTTTGCAGAGCTTTTTGGATTTCACAGTGGCGTGTAAGAGATAGTACATCTGAAGCGCCATTCAGGTCTACTCTGTGAACCGCCAAAAATCAATTTGTAAATTGGGAAAATTTAACTTAACGTTGTATTCTGTTTAATGGTTTCTTTTTAGAATATGTTTTGTTTTGAGCTGCTTCATTAACTAGGTGGTTTAAGTGCAAAATGCATTTCAGCCTATTCCATAATACACTGAAAGACAAAGATTTGGAAAAATTTATACAGCTAGTATCTGCCGTAAAGCAACCAGGGTATCTGGTGTACATTCTGTGGCAAGAAGGCCATCATTCTCTTCCTGTTAGGGGTGCTGTGGTAAAAGCATTTCCCACTCTTATTTTATCCTATACTATTAATCAAGATCAGCTTTATTTCCTGCAGTGCTATTGTGAGATAGAATCTTATTTCATACTTCAAGTAGGGTTAAGCCTGATCAGCTCTTAGGTGGGAGGCTTCTGAGGGGAATATATGTGTTTCGGGGAAATGTTAGGGGGATTGTATTATGTGGCAACTCTGCTTCCTTTAGAAGTACTTCCCCCAGCTCTGCATTATAGCTGGACATTGTGTGTTGAATAATATATAAAACCCAAAATAATGTCTACTAGTTCCCATTTCAGTTTAAAGTATTAGGTTAGCCTTCCACCTAATCTGATCAAAATAATACTTTTCTTCATCTACTGTAGTTAGTCATAACATCTTTTTCTGCCTTCTCCTGATAAGTATGATTAGAAATCGCTGCTGACCGTCTCTCTGCCATCAGTTATAATTCAGTAGTAAAGAATGCCCATCTTAATTCAACTTGTAATTTCATGCAATATAGTTAGTGTTATAGCACAAGTGAAAAATATCCCATTATTCAGGATCTTGTTAAGCTGTGAAACATGTAGTCCTTGAGAAGCCAAGGTACACAGCTCATTTGAAAAAGGTTAGCAGAGGATACCATTATGCCAAAATGGATGTTGCTTAGTTAGTTGTGCCTCCTCTTAAAAAAAACTACATGGCACAGAAATATACACAAGCATAGAGCAACCTTTTGCCTTCTACCAGATCCCAGATCCAACACTTTGTTTCCCTTCTCTAATCCTGACTTATGTTTTTATATGGTCATTACCACAGCTTTGCCAGTTTATTAGTATTATTCAAGTCTAACTTTTAAATGTTTTTCGCCCTCCAGAATTTAAAATTTCTTACTTGGCTTGTTAAGACCTACTAAACAGTATCTTTCTTCTGTTCTGGTGGTCATAATTTCTCTCCTGAAGCAACACAACCTTTCTCACACCCTACTGTCTACTGTCCTTAAAAAAAGGACAATTTTTAAAAAGACTTTTAAAAATGCTTCTTTTCATAACTTGGATGAAACCTATCCAAATTAATTAATTAATATAATAATTACTTGGTTCTTATGGGCTATTTCAAAATATATGTAGCTGGTTATGGAAGCAAATGATTTATCCTAGACACTATGGAATAAAATAATTCTCAGTATAGAAAAGTCTTGGCTATATGAACTCTGGGAGTGAGGGTTTTTTTTTCCGTATTACCTGTTTTCCTTGATCTTTGAATACAAAATTATGGTATTTTTGAAATCTATAACTACTACAAGCAAAAGGGCAAAAATGGTATTTAAACAGCAATCATTAGCAGCAAAACAGCAACAACCATTTGATAGGAATCTCTTAACATTTTGCCCTAGGACGTTGAGATTAACCCAATTTGTAAAAAAGCCTTTGTGTTGCCACACACAGTTTCCTTGTTAAGAAATTAATGTGGCCAGTTAAGTTATACCAACCTAATTTTAGAAAGATAAATTATGAGTGTTGGGATGAAAACAGAGCAGAAGAATCAGCCAACGTTGGCAACATTATAGAAATTAATTTAAATTTGCATCAAGCCAGGAACATACTGTTTGTAAATGATGAGGCTTCTATGTACTTTTGTACAACTGTAATGAGAAAGAATCATACTTACTTGATTAGGCATTGGTTTTGCTAACTGTGGAACTAGGATCAAAATAAATCCTTTTAATGGGAATTTAAAGATACCTTCATTCAAACTGTATATATCCCTTGCACAATAATCTGACTTTTTTTAAAGAAAATCTTATACTCATTGCTATAGTCAGTAGAAAATGATCCAAAATGAGTGTAGTTGTAACTTACACAATTTTAGCAAAATCTGCCGATGCCTCAGTATGTCACTGTAAAAAAAAATTGGAAAGCCATCACCAGGTGTGTGTTAGTTTCCTATTGCTGCTATTAATAGCAAATTACCATAAATTTAGTGGCTTAAAATAATACAGATTTATTATCTTACACTTCTGGAGGTCATAGGTTCAAAATCAGGGTGTTTGCAGAGCTGCGATTTCTTCTGGAGGTTCTAGGGGAGTGCTATAGACCGAAAATTCATATGTTGAAATCCTAATCCCAAAGATGATTGTGTTAGGCCTTTGGGAGGTGACTAGGTTATGAGGGTGGAGCACTCATGATGGGATTAGTGCCCTTATAACAGAGCCCTCAGAGTGCTCCCAAGCTCCTTCTGCCATGTGAGGACACAGTGGCCATCTATGAACCAGGAGGCAGGTATCCGCAGCAGATGCTGAACCTGCTGGTGCCTTAATCTTGGACTTCCCAGCTTCCTGAACTATGAGAAATAAATGTTTATTGTTTAAACCACCTAGTCTATGGCATTTTTGTTATAGCAACCCAAACAGACTAAGACAGGGAGAATGATTTCCTTACCTTTTCCAGCTCTAGACGCAGCCCACATTCCTTGGCTTGTGGCCTTTGGCTAGCATTCCTGTCACTCCAGCCTTAGCTTCAGTCATCACCTCTCTTACTCTGACTCTCCTGCTTCCCTTTTCTATTTATAAGGATCTTTGTAATTACATTGGGCCCACTCAGATACTCCAGTGTAATCTTCCCATTTTAAGAACCTTAATTTCATCACATCTGCAGATAACCTTTTGCCATGTAATGTGACATGTTTAAAGGTTCTGGGGATTAGGATATGGACATCTTTGTGGGCCATCATTCTTCCTCCCATAGGCTGTTATCCCATTAACAGTTCACATCTCTGGTGTCTATATCTGAGTCTTTTTAAAAAGTTTCTGAGGAGAATATTTAGGAGACAGTGACAAGTAAGAAGACAGATTAAAAAACTTTTTTTAGAAATTAACAGCAGGGAGATTAACCAAGATGGCAGAGTAGAAGGACGTGCTCTCACTCCCTCTTGCAAGAACACCAGAATCACAACTGGCTGCTGGACAGTCATCGACAGGAAGACACTGGACTTCACCAAGGAGGATACCCCACGTCCAAGGACAGAGGAGAAGCCACAGTGAGACAGTAGGAGGGGCGCAATCAGAGTAAAATCAAATCCCTTAACTGCTGGGTGGGTGACTCACAAACTGGTGAACACTTATACCACAGAAGTCCACCCACTGTAGTGAAGGTTCTGAGCCCCACGTCAGGCTTCGCAACCTGTGGGTCCGGCAACGGGAAGAGGAATTCATAGAGAATCAGACTTTGAAGCCTAGTGGGAATTGATTGCAGGACTTCGACAGGACTAGGGGAAACAGAGACCCCACTCTTGGAGGGCGCACACGGAATAGTGTGCGCATCAGGACCCGGGGGAAGGAGCAGTGACCCTGGGGGAGACTGAACCAGACCTACCTGCTAGTGTTGGAGGGTCTCCTGCAGAGGTGGGGGCTGGTTCTGTTTCACCGTGGGGACAAGGACACTGGCAGTGGAGGTTCTGGGAAGTACTCCTTGGCGTGAGCCCTCTCAGAGTCTGCCATTAGCCCCACCAAAGAGCCCAGGTAGGCTCCAGTGTTGGGTTGCCTCAGGCAAAACAGCCAACAGGGAGGGAACCCAGCCCCACCCATCAAGAGTCAAGTGGATTAAAGTTTTACGGAGCTCTGACCGCCACAGCAACAGTCAGCTCTACCCACCACCAGAGCCTCCCATCAGGCCTCTTAGATAGCCTCAACCACCAGAGGGCAGACAGCAGAAGCAAGAAAAACTACAATCCTGCAGCCTGTGGAACAAAAACCACATTTACAGAAAGATAGACAAGATGAAAAGGCAGAGGGCTATGTACCAGATGAAGGAACAAGAAAAAACCCCAGAAAAACAACTAAATGAAGTGGAGATAGGCAACCTTCCAGAAAAAGAATTCAGAGTAATGATAGTGAAGATGATCCAGGACCTCAGAATAAGAATGGAGGCAAAGATTGAGAAGATGCAAGAAATGATTAACAAAGACCTAGAAGAATTAAAGAACAAACAAACAGAGATGACCAATACAATAACTGAAATGAAAACTACACTAGAAGGAATCAATAGCAGAATAACTGAGGCAGAAGAACGGATAAGTGACCTGGAAGACAGAATGGTGGAATTCACTGCTGCGGAACAGACTAAAGAAACAAGAATGAAAAGAAATGAAGACAGCCTAAGAGACCTCTGGGACAACATTAAACGCAACAACATTCGCATTATAGGGGTCCCAGAAGGAGAAGAGAGAGAGAAAGGACCAGAGAAAATATTTGAAGAGATTATAGTCGAAAACTTCCCTAACATGGGAAAGGAAATAGCCACCCAAGTCCAGGAAGCGCAGAGAGTCCCATACAGGATAAACCCAAGGAGAAACACACCGAGACATACAGTAATCAAATTGGCAAAAATTAAAGACAAACAAAAATTATTGAAAGCAGCAAGGGAAAAACAACAAATAACATACAAGGGAACTCCCATAAGGTTAACAGCTGATTTCTCAGCAGAAACTCTGCAAGCCAGAAGGGAGTGGCATGATATACTTAAAGTGATGAAAGGGAAGAACCTACAACCAAGATTACTCTACCCAGCAAGGATCTCATTTAGATTTGATGGAGAAATCAAAAGCTTTACAGACAAGCAAAAGCTAAGAGAATTCAGCACCACCAAACCAGCTCTACAACAAATGCTAAAGGAACTTCTCTAAGTGGGAAACAGAAGAGAAGAAAAGGACCTACAAAAGCAAACGCAGAACAATTAAGAAAATGGTCATAGGAACATACATATTGATAATTACCTTAAACGTGAATGGATTAAATGCTCCAACCAAAAGACACAGGCTTGCTGAATGGTTACAAAAACAAGGCCCATATATATGCTGTCTACAAGAGACCCACTTTAGACCTAGGGACACATACAGACTGAAAGTGAGGGGATGGAAAAAGATATTCCATGCAAATGGAAATCAAAAGAAAGCTGGAGTAGCTATACTCATATCAGATAAAATAGATTTAAAATAAAGAATGTTACAAAAGACAAGGAAGGACACTACATAATGATCAAGGGATCAATCCAAGAAGAAGATATAACAATTATAAATATATATGCACCCAACATAGGAGCACCTCAATACATAAGGCAACTGCTAACAGCTATAAAAGAGGAAATTGACAGTAACACAGTAATAGTGGGGGACTTTAACACCTCACTTACACCAATGGACAGATCATCCAAAATGAAAATAAATAAGGAAACAGAAGCTTTAAATGACACAATAGACCAGATAGATTTAATTGATATTTATAGGACATTCCATCCAAAAACAGCAGATTACACTTTCTTCTCAAGTGCACACGGAACATTCTCCAGGATAGATCACATCTTGGGTCACAAATCAAGCCTCAGTAAATTTAAGAAAATTGAAATCATATCAAGCATCTTTTCTGACCACAACGCTATGAGATTAGAAATGAATTACAGGGAAAAAAACGTAAAAAACACAAACACATGGAGGCTAAACAGTACGTTACTAAATAACCAAGAGATCACTGAAGAAATCAAAGAGGAAATCAAAAAATACCTAGAGACAAATGACAATGAAAGCACGACGACCCAAAACCTATGGGATGCAGCAAAAGCAGTTCTAAGAGGGAAGTTTATAGCTATACAAGCCTACCTAAAGAAACAAGAAAAATCTCAAGTAAACAATCTAACCTTACACCTAAAGAAACTAGAGAAAGAAGAACAAACAAAACCCAAAGTTAGCAGAAGGAAAGAAATCATAAAGATCAGAGAGGAAATAAATGAAATAGAAACAAAGAAAACAATAGCAAAGATCAATAAAACTAAAAGCTGGTTCTTTGAGAAGATAAACAAAATTGATAAGCCATTAGCCAGACTCATCAAGAAAAAGAGGGAGAGGACTCAAATCAATAAAATCAGAAATGAAAAAGAAGTTACAACAGACAATGCAGAAATACAAAGCATCCTAAGAGACTACTACAAGCAACTCTATGCCAATAAAATGGACAACCTGGAAGAAATGGACAAATTCTCAGAAAGGTATAACCTTCCAAGACTGAACCAGGAAGAAACAGAAAATACGAACAGACCAATCACAAGTAATGAAATTGAAACTGTGATTAAAAATCTTCCAACAAACAAAAGTCCAGGACCAGATGGCTTCACAGGTGAATTCTATCAAACATTAGGGAAGAGCTAACACCTGTCCTTCTCAAACGCTTCCAAAAAATTGCAGAGGAGGACTCCCAAACTCATTCTATGAGGCCACCATGACCCTGATACCAAAACCAGACAAAGACACTACAAAAAAAGAAAATTACAGACCAATATCACTGATGAATATAGATGCAAAAATCCTCAACAAAATACTAGCAAACAGAATCCAACAACACATTAAAAGGATCATACACCACGATCAAGTGGGATTGATTCCAGGGATGCAAGGATTCTTCAATATACGCAAATCAATCAATGTGACACACCATATTAACAAATTGAAGAATAAAAACCATATGATCATCTCAATAGATGCAGAAAAAGCTTCTGACAAAATTCAACACCCATTTATGATAAAAACTGTCCAGAAAGTGGGCATAGAGGGAACCTACCTCAACATAATAAAGGCCATATATGACAAACCCACAGCAAACATCATTCTCAACGGTGAAAAACTGAAACCATTTCGTCTAAGATCAGGAACGAGACAAGGATGTCCACTCTCACCACTATTACTCAACATAATTCTGGAAGTCCTAGCCATGGCAATCAGAGAAGAAAAAGAAATAAAAGGAATACAAATTGGAAAAGAAGAAGTAAAACTGTCACTGTTTGCAGATGACATGATACTATACATAGAGAATCCTAAAACTGCCACCAGAAAACTGCTAGAGCTAATTAATGAATTTGGTGAAGTTGCAGGATACAAAGTTAATGCACAGAAATCTCTTGCATTCCTATACACTAATGATGAAAAATCTGAAAGAGAAATTATGGAAACACTCCCATTTACCATTGCAACAAAAAGAATAAAATACCTAGGAATAAACCTACCTAGGGAGACAAAAGACCTGTATGCAGAAAACTATAAGACACTGATGAAAGAAATTAAAGATGATACCAACAGATGGAGAGATATACCATGTTCTTGGATTGGAAGAATCAACATTGTGAAAATGACTATACTACCCAAAGCAATCTACAGATTCAATGCAATCCCTATCAAACTACCAATGGCATTTTTTATGGAACTAGAACAAATCATCTTAAAATTTGTATGGAGACACAAAAGACCCCGAATAGCCAAAGCAGTCTTGAGGGAAAAAATCGGAGCTGGAGGAATCAGACTCCCTGACTTCAGACTATACTACAAAGCTACAGTAATCAAGACAATATGGTACTGGCACAAAAACAGAAACATAGGTCAATGGAACAAGATAGAAAGCCCAGAGATAAACCCACGCACCTGTGGTCAACTAATCTATGACAAAGGAGGCAAAGATACACAATGGAGAAAAGACAGTCTCTTCAATAAGTGGTGCTGGGAAAACTGGACAGCTACATGTAAAAGAATGAAATTAGAACACTTCCTAACACCATACACAAAAATAAACTCAAAATGGATTAGAGACCTAAATATAAGACTGGACACTATAAAACTCTTAGAGGAAAACATAGGAAGAACACTTTGACATAAATCCCAGCAAGATCTTTTTTGATGCACCCCCTAGAGTAATGGAAATAAAAACAAAAATAAACAAATGGGACCTAATGAAACTTTAAAGCTTTTGCACAGCAAAGGAAACCATAAACAAGACGAAAAGACAACCCTCAGAATGGGAGAAAATATTTGCAAACGAATCAACGGACAAAGGATTAATCTCCAAAATATATAAACAGCTCATTCAGCTCAATATTAAAGAAACAAACACCCCAATCCAAAAATGGGCAGAAGACCTAAGTAGACATTTCTCCAAAGAAGACATACAGGCGGCCACGAAGCACAAGAAAAGATGCTCAACATCACTAATTATTAGAGAAATGCAAATCAAAACTACAATGAGGTATCACCTCACACCAGTTAGAATGGGCATCATGAGAAAATCTACAAACAACAAATGCTGGAGAGGGTGTGGAGAAAAGGGAACCCTCTTGCACTGTTGGTGGGAATGTAAATTGATACAGCCACTATGGAGAACAATATGGAGGTTTCTTAAACAACTAAAAACAGAATTACCATATGACCCAGCAATCCCACTACTGGGCATATATCCAGAGAAAACCATAATTCAAAAAGACACATGCACCCGAATGTTCATTGCAGCACTATTTACAATAGCCAGGTCATGGAAGCAACCTAAATGCCCATCGACAGACAAATGGCTAAAGAAGATGTGGTACATATATACAATGGAATATTACTCAGCCATAAAAAGGAACGAAATTGAGTCATTTGTTGAGACGTGGATGGATCTAGAGACTGTCATACAGAGTGAAGTAAGTCAGAAAGAGAAAAACAAATATCGTATATTAATGCATGTATGTGGAACCTAGAAAAATGGTACACATGAACCGGGTTGCAGGGCAGAAGTTGAGACACAGATGTAGAGAACAAACGTATGGACACCAAGGGGGGAAAACTGTGGTGGGGTGGGGATGGTGGTGTGCTGAATTGGGCGATTGGGATTGACATGTATAAAGTGATGTGTATAAAATTGTTGACTGATTAAAAAAAAAAAAAAAAAGAACTATCATATGACCCAGCAATCCCCCTACTGGGCATATATCCAGAGAAAACCATAATTCAAAAAGACACACACCCCCCAATGTTCATAGCAGCACTATTTACAATAGCCAGGATATGGAAGCAACCTAAATGTCCATCAGCAGAGGAATGGATAAAGAAGATGTGGTACATATATACAATGGAATATTACTCAGCCATAAAATGGAACGAAATTGAGTCATTTGTAGAGACGTGGATGGACCTAGAGACTGCCATACAGAGTGAAGGCAGACAGAGAAAAACGAATACCGTAGATTAACGCATATATGTGGAATCTAGAAAAATGGTATAGATGATCTTATTTGCAAAGCAGAAATAGAAACACAGACATAGAGAACAAATGTATGGATACCAAGGGTGGAAGGGGGAGGGTGGGAGGAACTGAGAGATTGGAATTGACACATATACACTGTTGATACTATGTAAAAAATAGATAACTAATGAGAACATACGGTGTAGCCCAGGGATCTCTACTCATGCTCTGTGGTGACCTAAGTGGGAAGGAAATCCAAAAAAGAGGGGATATGTATATATATATATACATATATATACATATATGTATATATATGTATATATATATATATGTATATATATATATGTATAGCTAATTCATTTTACTGTGTAGTAGAAACTAACACAACATTGTAAAGCAAATATACTCCAATAAAAATTAATATTTAAAAATAAAAAAAAAATTTTAAAAATTAAAAGAAATTAACAGCAAACACTGAAGGTTAAGTAGGCTTACAGTGGTAAGCTACTGTAAATTGGTAGTCACCTCCCAATTTTTTTTTTATCAGTAAGTGGATATATGAGAAGACCAGAAATACTGGATACCATACAATTTTAGTTATCTGGACCTCAGGGAATGAGTTTTCCAGAGAGTTAATCCCTTAATAGTCAAAATTAAAAGAACAAATAAACAACTGACCTCTATGGGAAATTTTCTAATATTTATACTACGGTCATAGCTACCCTTTAATTTGTATTATCATAGAAATACTTGACATGGGTAAAAAATTAAAAATATAAATGAGCTTTTACTTAAAAGTAATTTACCCCTACCACTCCCCCATCTTCCCCTAGCTTTACTCCTCAGAGGCAAGCACTTAAAATTATTTATACTTTATTTATTCTTCAGGTCACTCCTAAACCTCTAAATAATATGTTTATCCTTTATTACTTCATTTGTCAACTTTAGACATTGACTACAGGCACACCTTGTTTTATTGTGTTTCTCAGATACTATGTTTTTACAAATTGAAGGTTTGTGACAACCATGTGTCCAGCAAGTCTGTTGGCACCATTTTTCCAACACCCTTTGTTCACTTTGTGTCTCTGTGTCACTTTTAGGTAATTTTAACAATATTTCAAACTTTTCATTATTATTGTATTTGTTACGGTGATCTGTGATCAATGATCTTTGATGTTACTGTTGCAAAAATATTACAACTTGCTGAAGGCTCAGATGGTTAGCATTTCTCAGCAATAAAGTGTTTTTTTTTTTGGTTTTTTGTTTTTTTGTTTTTTTGTTTTTTAGAGAAAGTGTTCCCTGGAAGGCAATGCTTTAGCCCAGTGCTTATTTATTTATTTATTTATTTATTTATTTATTTATTTATTTATTTATTATTTTTGGCTGTGTTGGGTCTTCATTTTCTGTGTGAGGGCTTTCTCTAGTTGCGACGAGTGGGGACCACTCTTCATCACGGTGCGCGAGCCTCTCACTGTCGCGGCCTCTCTTATTGCGGAGCACAGGCTCCAGACGCGCAGGCTCAGTAGTTGTGGCTCACGGGTCTAGTTGCTCCGTGGCATGTGGGTCTTCCCAGACCAGGGCTCGAACCCGTGTCCCCTGCATTGGCAGGCAGATTCTCAACCACTGCGCCACCAGGGAAGCCCCCAATAAAGTGTTTTTTAATTAAGGTATGTACAGTTTTTTAGACAATGTTATTGCACACTTAATAGACTACAGTATAGTGTAAACATAACTTTTTTATGCACTGGGAAACCAAAAAATTTGTGACTCGCTTTAGTGTGATTTACTTTATTTGCTTTATTGTGATCTGGAACCAAACTTGCCATATCTCTCAGGTGTGCCTGCTCTGACTTTTTGCTTGGGCTTATCTCACTTATACCTCCCTTACCTCTTCACAGCACTCTACAGTCTGTGTTCTCACCCTGTTACAGTTTCTCCCTCAGTCAGCTTGGAAACTTAGTGCTTCACACTTAGATCTACATTTCTTGTTCTGTTAGTGGTAGAAAGTCTCTCTAAACACACTTCAAGCTTTATTCTTTTTTTCTTTTTTGAAATAATTAGAGCAATAGCTCTTGGTTTCTCTTTTTGTAATATAACAATATTTACATCCCCGCCCCATCTTACGTTTCTCCCCTCTACTTCACAGTGTCTTATACCTTCACCTTCATGTTTATGTTGTGAAGGTTGACAGTATTCTTTCTGAGATTTTATAATCTGTTCTGAGACATTACTAAGATAAGTTTATGGAATGATTCTGAACATTGAGGACCAATAATCAATATATGTTGTTTTATTGTTCACTGCAGAATGCACTAATACATTAGAATTAAATTTCCTTCTCTATTGGTTCAGTGTTGTGATCAGAATGACGCTGAGAGGAAAATTTTCTTACAATCAGATTAGATGGAACAGACTCTCTCTCTCTTCTTCTTCCCCCTGCACACCCACCCCAGGTGCATGTATCAAATCTTCAAGGTTTTCTCAGTTTTCAGTCATTTCATCTCTTCTCTCCCTTCTCACTTCTCGCTGGCGTCTCCCTCTCCTTCTAATCTGGAGTAGTTACCCTCTAAGGGCTCCCATGCAGTTATCATTCTGGGGCTTCACTCCCTTCATTGTTCTCCTCTGTAGCGTTCACTGTTTTCTGTGTCACATTTCTCTTCTTTCTTGATTTACCTCCTCATTCTGCTAGAGGTAAAATTTCTGAGTCATCAGATATCTGAAAGTTTCTGTCTCCCTCCTATATATTTATTTGACAGTGTGGCAGTAAGTAGCATCCACTTTAAATTGCCTTTTTCCCAGGATTTGGAGTACACTGCTCCACAGATGCCAGTCTGATTCCTGGACCCTTAGAGGCAACCAGTTCTTCTCTCTGGAGGCATTTAGCATTTTTCCTTTGTTCTCAAAGTTCTAAAATTTTAACAATAATGCATCTAAATGTGGATGTTTTTCATTCACTATAAGGTTGGAGTTTTGACAGTGTTGTGTCAGACCCTCTGCACCCTCTCCTCTTAGCTCCCTGATCTCATCTTATCCTACCACCACTTCCCTGTGCTACAGCGGCACTGGCCTCCTCCTTCCTCAAACATGTCTGAGGGTCTTTGCACTGGCTACTCCTTTTGTGCAGAATGCTCTTCCCTCAAATATCTACATGGCCCACTTCCTTACCTTCTCTTCTCAGGTCTTTGTTCAGATGTCACTTCTTGAAGTGTCATCCTATTCTAATTATCCTACTTAAAACTGCAATCCCTGTTACCACCCAGGCACTCCTAATCCTCTTACCTTGATTTAATTTTCTTTATAGGACCTATCACTAAATTAAAAAATAAGCAAACTGTGATATTGTGAATATATATTTCATCTTTGTTCCTGGTTCCAGGCCAGAGCTCCTAAAACCCTTGTAATTTCCTAAGTGATAAGAGTGATAGGAACGTCTTTTGTTATAATAGCTGGCTTTGGTAAGGGTGAAAGGAACAACTTTTATTATTCATAACAAGCCCTTTCAACCATACCCGAGTTTATGTTAATAAGGTGACTTTGGGGTAGCCCCTAAGGATGGGAGACTGGATGCCAGGGGAACTGACTGTATAATTAAAGAGTTGGAACTTTCAGCTCCACCCCTCCCCCTCTTTAGGGATGGGAGAGGGGCTGGAGATGGAGTTCAATCACCAGTAGCCGATGATTTAATCAATTACACCTATTTAATGAAGCCTCTAAAAAACCGTCACTGGAGAGATTTGCAGGGCTTTCAGGGTGGAGAGGAGGTGTTGGGAGGGTGGTGTGCCTGGAGAGGGCATACTTTGCCCTGTGCATCTCTTCCATCTGGCTGTTCCTGCATTGTATCTTTTTTTTTTTTTTTGAAGTCTTTATTGAATTTGTTACAATTTTGCTTTTTTTTTTTGTTTTGTTTTTTTTTTTTTTTTTTTTTTTTTTTGGCCACAAGGCATGTGGGATCCTAGCTCCCCGACCAGGGATCAAACCCGCACCCCCTGCATTGGAAGGCAAAGTCTTAACCACTGGGCCGCCAGGGAAGTCCCCCTGCATTGTATCTTGTAATATTAAATCAGTAACATAGTAAGTAAGAGAGCCATTCTAGAAAATTATTTAACCCAAGGAGGGGTTTGTGGGAACCCCATTTTATAACCAGTGTGTCAGAAGTGCCGAAGACTTGGACTTGCAGTTGGCATTCGAAGGGCAGTTTGTGGGACCAGGTGGATAGTGTTAGAATTGAAATAAATTGTGGGACATGCAGTCATTGTTTGCAGAGAATTGGAGAATTGCTTGGTGGGGGAAAACACACGTGCAAACATACACACATGCATACATATATATGTGTGTGTGTGTGTGTATATATTATGTGTGTGTATGTGTTTATATATGTATGTGCATATATGTGTAAATACTTTGTATTAGTTTGCTAGGGCTACCATAACACAGTACCACAGACTGAATGGCTTAAACAACAGATATTTCTCACAGTTCTGAAAGCTAGAAGTCTGAGATCAAGGTGTCCGCAGGGTTGGTTTCTTCTGAGGCCTCTCTGCTTGGATAGCTGTCTTCGCCCTGTGTCTTCACTTGATCTTCCCTCTGTAATTCTGTGTCCAAATTTCCTCTTCTTATAAGGACACCAGACATATTGGATTAGGGCCCACCCTAATGGCCTCATTTTAATTCAGTTACCTCTTTAAAGATGTTATCTCCAAATACAGTCACATTCTGAGGTATTGGGGGTTAGGGCTTCAACATATGAATTTTGAAGGGACAATTCAGTCCATGACAGACTTACTTATTTTTGTAGTCTTTCTCCCCCAGCTAGAATGTAAGCTTCATGAAAGTGAGGGGTTTTTTTTTTATTGTTGTTCTATTTCAGGGTATACCCAACATCTAGAACAATGCCCATAATAGATGCTGAATATATAATAATGGATATTCTAGCCTTTTGATGAGCTATTTTAATCTGAACACTTCTTTTCATCTCTAGAGAATTCTTATTTCACTAATTCAAGTCCCCCTCCCCCAATTCTCTGTACTATCTTTCCAGTACTCCTGTTAACTGAAATTTGGACCTGCTTGATTAATCTTCCCTGTGTCATTTTCAGTCAATCTGTTGTTCTGATTTTTTGGAAGATTTTTCAACCTTAACTTCCAAACACTTCTATAAAATATTATTTTGATAAACATGTATTTCGTTTCGAAGAGCCCTCTTCTTGGTCCTGTTTCATGGCATTCTCTTATTGTTTTGTGGGTCCTGTATTTTTGCTGATCTTTCTGCATTTATAAGGTCTTGTTATGTCTCTTGTTCCCTGAATTTTCTGTTTCTTCGTAGGCCATTTTTTGTTTGTTTCTTTTACTTTTGATCTCACATATTGCGTAAGCATTTCTCACCCTTAATTATCCTTCATTGTACATTCTTATTTAATAATGGGACAGTAAAGTACTAGGAGGTTTATTTTAAGGGTGATAATTTTTGCCTGGTGATGTCACTTTATGATTTGCTGAATGCAGAGGTCTTTGGTTTGGGGGAGGGTGCCTCAGGTCTCCCTAAATAGTTTATTCAACTTTCTTAGATTAAAAAGCTTCCGACTTTTAGGGAAGAGGTAAAATTGTCATTGTATCAGATAACATGATACTCTATATAGAAAACCCTAAAGATTCTGCACAGAAACTCCTAGAACTGATAAATCAGCAAGGTAGCAGGATACAAGATTAACATACATAAATCGGTTGTATTTCTTTATAGTAACAATGAAATATCAGAAAGGGAATGTAAAAAAACAATACCTTTTAATATCACAACCCCCCCAAAAAATACTTAGGAATAAATCTGACCAAGGAGGTAAAACACTTATATGCTGAGAACTATAAAACTGTAAAGGAAATTAAAGATGATTCAAAGAAATGGAAAGATATCCCATGCTCTTGGATTGTAAGAATTAATATTGTTAAATTGGCCATACTACCCATAGCAATCTACAGTTTAAATCCAATCCCTATCAAATTACCCAAGACATTTTTCACAGAACTAGAACAAGTAATCCAAAAATTTATATGGAACCATAAAAGACCCAGAATTGCTAAAGCTATCCTGAGGAACAAAAACAAAGCAGGAGGCATAACCCTCTAAGACTTCAGACAATACTATAAAGCGATAGTAATCAAAACAGCATGGTACTGGCACAAAAACAGACATGTGGATCAAGGGAACAGAATAGGGAGCCCAGAAATAAACCCACACACTTATGGTCAATTAATCTTTGACAAAGGAGGCAAGAATATACAACTGGAAGAAAGTCTCTTCAGCAAGTGGTGTTGGGAAAGTTGGACAGCTGCACGTAAATCAATGAAGTTAGAACACTCCCTCACACCTAAACAAAAATAAACTCAAAATGGCTTAAAGACTTAAACATAAGAATGATACCCTAAAACTCCTAGAAGAGAACACAGGCAAAATGTTCTTTGACATAAATTGTACCGATGTTTTCTTAGGTCAGTCTGCAAAGGCAATAGAAATAAAAGCAAAAATAAACAAATGGGATCTAATCAAACTTACAAGCTTTTGCACAACAAAGGAAACCATAAACAAAACTAAAAGACAACCTACAGAATGGGAGAAAATATTTGCAAACAATGCGACTGACAAGGGCTTAATTAATGTCCAAAGTATACAAACAGTTCATAGAACTCAACAACAAAAAAACAAACAACCCAATCAAAAAATGGGCAGAAGACCTAAATAGACTTTTCTCCAAAGAAGACATACAGATGGCCAACAGGAACATGATAAATTGCTCAACATCACTAATTATTAGAGAAATGCAAATCAAAACTGCAACGAGGTAGCACCTCACATCAGTCAGAATGGCCATCATTAAAAAGTCTACAAATAAGAAATGTTGGAGAGGGTGTGGAGAAAAGGGAACCCTCCTACACTGTTGGTGGGAATGTACGTTGGTACAACCATTATGGAAAACAGTATGGAGGTTCTTCAAAAAGCTATTAAGTAGAGTTGCCATACGATCCAGCAATCCCACTCCTGGGCATATATCCACAGAAAACTATAATTCAAAAAGATACATGCACCCCTATGTTCATAGCACTATTCACAGTAGCCAAGACATGGAAACAACCTAAATGTCCATCGACAAATGAATGGATAAAGAAGATGTGGTACATGTATATAATGGAATACTACTCAGCCATAAAAAGGAATGAAATAATCCATTTTCAGCAACATGGATGGACCTGGAGATTATCATACCAAGTGAAGTAAGTCAGAAAGAGAAAGACAAATACCATATGATATCACTTACATGTGGAACCTAAAATATGACCACAAATGAACTTATCTATGAAACAGAAACAGACTCACAGACATAGAGAACGGACTTGTGGTTGCCAAGGGGGAGGTGAGGTGAGGGAGGGAGGGATGGATTGGGAGTTTGGGAGTAGCAGATGCAAACTATTATACATAGAATGGATAAACAAGGTCCTACTGTATAGCACAAGAACAATATTTAATATCCTGTGATAAACCATAATGGTAAAGAATATGGAAAAGTCTGTATAACTGAATTGCTTTGCTCTACAGCAAAAATTAACACAACATTGTAAATCAGCTATACTTCAGTTAAAAAAAACCTTCCAACCTTTTACCTGGCTGCCTGACTTGCCATATATGGGAGTCTGAAATCTGTGGTTTCTTATCTATGCTTTGAATTAATATCTTTGTTTTCACTTTTTACTCCTGTCACGTTTCGTCTGGCTTTTCCAGGTCCCAAGCCCCTCTAGTTCTGCAGGTCAAATTATGCCCTCTGTGGCTGTAGTGCTGTCTCTACTCTCTTCATTCACTATTACTCGTCTATCTGCATATCATCTTTCAGAAATGTGTTGAAATTCACTGTTAGTTAATGGTTCTCTCTATCCTTTTTACTTTATTGTTTTGAGGTAGTACATTTTTTATTACACATTATAGTTAAGGATGTCTACAGAAAGAGGAGAAAAAAATCGTCATCAGTTTTCTTGTCTTGAGTTAGAATTTTTCAATCCTTTAATAATCGAACATAGAAGACAGAATTTGAACTTGCTTTGATGATGTGGATCTTTATTATAAACCTTAGTTATTGGGAGGTGCTCTAGTTGTTTAAATATAGGTTGAGACGGGGCTGACTGTACTTTTAAATCCAGTAGAGGTTCTGGAACATGATTTCTTAAAAAAAAAAAAAGTTCTTGATTAGTAATTGCTCTGGGGTTATCACCACAGCAGCAGGACTAAAACTTTTCTAGTTTTCTCTCTCAGTAGATGACCTTGCTTCCCCCTCCACACTTATTATCAAGGCTGTCTATCGTGAACTTTCATTTACCTTAGAATGTCTCGGTTCCCTGTTCATGCTCCCTTGTTGTTTCAGATGAAGAGCTGGAATCCCATCTTTTCTGAAGCTAACTCCTCCATTTGCAGCCTGAAGTCCTGGGACTGTTCTCCTGGGTCTGCATCTACAAATATGTTCAAGTCTTCCCCTTGGGGGAAAAAAAATCTTCCCATCTTTTCCCTAAAGCTATACTTTTATCTGGAGAAGCCTTCTAAATTTTTTCTGAGTTCTGCTCTCTTCACATATAGGCATTCTCTGTCTTTAGTCCACTTTTTTTCCTTGTTCTTTTCCTGGGAAATCCTGTTCATTCGCATGACTTCATCTATCACTGAGCCCTAACCCCTTTCCTGAAGTTCAGATGCTCCTTCCCACCTACCCATTAGTACCACTCAGTATATTCAAAGACAGACCCATTATTCCATGCTCTGCCTCCATCCTCCGGTCCTTAGAAGAACAAAACAATGAACCAGTCAAACATACTCTCTGTCTTTCCCATGTTGATTGGTCTGATTATCATTTTCCCAGTCATCCAGGGATACATTAGAAAGAAGTAGTTGTAAGGCTAGAAAACACCCAAAGTTATTACAGTCAGAGTCAGAATAGGGTTAATTTCAAGTATGTAAGCTTTCTTGCCCTCAGCACCCATAGTTCCTTTTTAATGTACATAACCAATCTTTTGCATTTTCCTGATTACATGCAGGTCTGCAATTAAGGCCTTACGTCCTGGAGGGCTACTTGTGTATTCTACTTGTACACTTTCCAAGGCAGAAAATCAAGATGTGATCAGTGAAGTTTTAAACTCCTACAGTAACATCATGCCTGTGGACATTAAGGAAATGGCAAGGACTTGCTCCCAAGACTTCACATTTGCTCCCACTGGCCAGGAATGTGGGCTATTGGTGATTCCAGATAAGGGCAAAGCCTGGGGCCCAATGTATGTAGCCAAATTGAAAAAAATCATGGACTACTTGAAATTGGTGATGTGCATTTTGTGAACCATTAAACCGATAACATGTCAATGTATTATTATATTTATTTAACATGTAGGCTCTCTACGTGTTAACATTTAAATAAAATGGAGTCACTTTCCCTGGGTCTGTTGGAATCCTATTTAGTTAATACTTTAGCATCTCAGAACTTTTCAGGTGTATTTTTTTCCTAGAAATACATCTACAGTAATGATTTAAGATGGTGCAGATGGTGTTTGTTCTCTATAATAAATCTGTCTTTTACTTGGCATTTTGTAGTTAAATTAATCAGAATATATGGTTTTGTGCATAAAGTGTTTAGAAATACCTTCTATCTGTAATGTTGGTGCTTTGAACCTCTAAAAATGCACATCTTCTGGCCCTCTTATCGTTTTTTTCCTTATCAATTGTGTAGATTCTTTGAGGGTTATTTTCCCCCTTTTCTATAAGAACTGATTGCTATTCTGAGACTTAACTTCTTAAGCAGCACTATTTCTAGTTCTAGCAAAATAGATTTCTTATTTGCCAAGTTGTTTTTTGTTAAGAACTATCTTCTGTTTACTGCAGAGGTCAGTGACTCTATTGACACCAGCTTTATTTCTCCACTTTTTTTTTGTATTCACAAATACAAATTGAAAGGGTAAATTATGTTGAAAGGCCGTTAGAACAGCAGATTCACATGCACATGTTTGACTTTCTACATTCAGCTTGTAGAATAATGGAGTCTATCCAGCAGGCTATAAAGCAAGTACGTGAAACAAAACCAGAATGATTAATAACTGCAATAACTGAACTATATTTGGAGAGTTTTGCTACATAATTGCAGTCATAATGAACACTACAGAATCTGATTATCTAACAGTTGCAATATGGAGGGGCTTTTTATTTCACTGCGTTATGAAATGTTATCTGAGACTATGATGTCACATATTAATGCACAAAAGGGAGATGCCTAATGAGAGTGGATTATACTATTACCAAAACCTAATACCATTTACTAAGTGGCTCTCCTTGTTTATACATATCCTGGGAATATTGTGTACATTTCTGTATATGTACTTAGGGTTTTAGCCTCAGGTTTTGATCATGTGTTTTCTCTAGAAATTGCTTTACTCAGAGGCCAAACAAATTTTTCCAACTATTAAGAAAAATTATGTAGCATATTTCAAAAGATTCTATCTATTTAGAAATTAGTTTTTAAAAAAAAACAAAACTCTGACTATAGAAATACAAAATTCTGCTGAAGTTGAACCCTTTTGAATTATTACATTCTATACTTTTAAACTCTTGGCTCATTTACTATTTTTTTTTTTTTTTTTTTTGCAAGCATATAAAATTGGGCTCCTTTAACTGGGAAGTCCTAGGAAGAATGTTATTTCTGTACCTTCATTGCATTAACCATTTTGTTTCCTTTATATCTAACCAATATATTTGAAGAAAAGCTGGATCTCTTGGACTCAATCAAATATACCAAGTTAATACAGAAGATTAATAATAATGGAAAGGACTTTTATTATGTGTGTGTGTTTTTTTAGTGTGTGCTTATTGGTTTGTTTTTTTCAGTTTGAAATCCTGTCTTCAGATACTATAGGTTTAAAAAGTGCATTTATTCTGTGTAGATTAATCACAAAGTAAATTTTCACAGTGCACTTTGTTGAATGTCATTATTTTCCCAGCATAATGCCATAAAGCCTAATCTGAACACTCAATGTGCTGTTGGATTAGACCTTTCTATGATTACGGAAAAATGCAAATATAGATATACATATAGCTCATTTTATTATTATCAATAACTATAATGAAACATCTGACATTTATTGAGCGTTAAATATTTGATTAAGTTCTTTATATAAATGTGTTATCTTTTCTGAACTTTAAAACAACTCCAGGGGGCTTCCCTGGTGGCGCAGTGGTTAAGAATCTGCCTGCCAATGCAGGGGACACGGGTTCGAGCCCTGGTACGGGAAGATCCCACATGCCGCGGAGCAACTAGGCCCGTGAGCCACAACTACTGAGCCTGCGCGTCTGGAGCCTGTGCTCCGCAACAAGAGAGGCCGCGATAGTGAGAGACCCGCGCACCGCGATGAAGAGTGGCCCCCGCTTGCCGCAACTGGAGAAAGCCCTCGCACAGAAACGAAGACCCAACACAGCCAAAAATAAATATAAATAAATAAATAAATTTATAAAAAAAAAAACCAAAAAACAACTCCAGGACTGAGTATCATGACCACATTTTGTGACTGAGAAAGCCCAAGTTTAGTGCTGCTCCTAGCTTGCCAAGCTACTCTAGTAAGTAAAGAATGGAACGAAGATTAAAACTGGTTCCAAAGGCCAGGTCCTTCTCACTACTCTATGCTGTCTCACAAGATATAGGTTATAGGAACCCTCAAGATTATCAACTGGCTTTACCCTTATTCTCCATTGCTCAGCTTTCCCCTTGTATGCAATTCTCTATTTTCAGGGCATGAAAGGGTTAATTAATACTTGGGGGAAAAATCCAATTTTGAAATATTTCAGGCTGTGTTTTAAAGAAGTACCTCTTGTGATTGCAATACCCAGAAATCTCCCATAGAGGTATTCTGTGCCTTCCTTTTCTTTGCAGATGCTGAACTGAAGAATAGATTTGGAGCAGCCTTGCAATGTCAATTGAAAAGCAAGGAGTAATTGATACTACTTTCTGTGGCATTGAGTTACTTTCAAAATAGCTTTATAAAATTTAGGTTGCTTACCAACACATTAACTTCTCTCTTCCATCAGCACACTGAACAGCCCCTAGTTTCAGAAATAGACTATGAATAAAGGTAATGCATTTAAACGGTTTGCACTGAATTTTTAAAGCATCAAACATTATCTGTGGCTTAGAATCAAGGCAGCCTACAGTTCTTTATCCTATTGCATATCCATATGGCTTTATACTGAAGATGGCATGTTACCTCCTTAACAGTATTATGAAAAATATTCTTTTATACAGGGATAAAAGGATATTAAGCATAAAATAATAGACACCAGAACACTTGCTACATGACTAAAGTAATCACGAATCTAATAGGCCATTATCCAAGAAGACTTTATGTCTGGAGATAAGTATCAGATGATCTGCATAGGCTAATGCAACTCATCTGGAGTACAAAGAGAAAACTGGAACCAATAGCAACAATTTTATTAGATGCCAAGAAGTCCTTTGATGCAATTGAATGGGACTACTTGTATTATATGTTAGGTAAATTTTGCTTTGGGGATGAATATAACAGCACAATTTTATGTTCAGCCCATTTATATAGTTCAGGTCAATGGTTTACAGTCTTCTTTGCCTTGCCTTATTGCTGCATTGGGGAGGGAAGTAGGTATGATGCCCATTACTGATGTTACTCTTCAGGCTGACATTGGAGCTATAATATCACCCAGATCCCCTGGGTAACTGAAGGATATTCAGGTGAAGCTTCACAGGTTAACTAAATGTCTGCTGATTATCTACTACTTGTGCTGAAAGCCCTAACAGCATCTGTCCTGAAAACATTAAAAGTAATATCAGAATTTGGAATGGCTTCAGGCTGCAAAGTCAATGGGAGAGAATCAGAAATACTATCTTGACAGAGTCATTTCTATTAATATTACTTATTATATGACATTTAAAATAAAATGAAAATTTAAAAAGAATTGATTTGGGATTCTCATTAGGGAATAATTAAACTATAGAATGAAAAAACAAACTTAAAAAATTGACCTGTTAATTCAATGCTAAGATTTTTAAAAAGTAGTTTTCACTAGATCTAAGGAGGAAGAAAGCCTGGTAGAACATATACCTCTTTAAAATTTAATTAGCTCAATCAAATATTAACTCCATACCCTTCTGTAACTTTTCACAAATGAAGAAAGTAATTTCTTTGGTCATGTGAGGCCCTATAGTCATGTTGAAACTGAGTGAAACATATGCTACCTTAGGAAAAGTACTGTTTGACTCATTGGAAGCTATTTGACGGCATACGTCATGACTCAATTAAGCTTGCTATGGCTTGTCAAAAGGAATTTTCTGTTGCATATTGCTGTGGAAGAGCCCATTACATACAAATAACTATATAACCTAGCAGAATCAACAGACTAAAAATGTATAGCCTATTGAAAAATAAGAAACAGGACAGTAGCACCCAGTTTCTTCCTAGTTCTTAAAAACAAGTGAGAGTAAAATTGCAGATATTAATAAGAATGGGAAAAGTTAAGAGGAATTAGCAATGGTGACAGGAGAAAAGAGGGACTGGGCTTATTTTAGCTTATAATTACTAAGTAATAGAGAGGATTGTTCATTTACTCATCCAAACAAGGTGTTAATGACCTTCGAAAAATGGTAGACCTTACCCCCATTCTGGTATTACAGTAACCTCTGGGGTGAGGGACAGAGGAATAAGAGGACCAGAGAACTTGTGCTGACTCGTGAATTGATGTTAGTAGGGCAGGATTACTGTGGGTTTGTAGCTCATAGCTGTCAACTCTTAAGAAAAGGGAAGGCTGGTGGCACCTAGCTCTGATGACACTGGAAATTGTGTGATATTTTTAGCCATGAAAAGCCAATATAACTAGCTTCATTGATAGCCATCCCCCTTGATCATAAAAAACCTTAAGTGTAAGTCCTAGATTATAACAAATGTATTTAATAAACACAACAGACATACACAAACTACCCATGTTCTTCAAAACGATTACTTTTGTCACATATCCTCGTACAGATAGTCTTTGTTAAATCTTTCATTGAAGCTATAGCTATGCCCATAGATGCATTATTTTCAGCTGTTTAGTTAACCCAACTGTATAGAGTTAACTCAGCAGGTTTCTTTTTCACCCCATAGTATTGAGGTGGCTGAAGCAATTTGATATAGCTTCAACAGAGGTGATTTTTGAACCAGGGGTATGGTTCAGGAGAGGTTTAGGTGGGATCTGGAACGTCACTCTGGGCTTGGGTCTAGATTGAGTCAGTCAAGCATGTTTCAAAAGCAAAGGACACTGATAGGCCTGAAGGGTTTCGGATATACTCCTAGGAAGCACATTACAACTCCCAACAAAGTTTACACATTCATCTATCTGGTCACACCCACTACATTCAATGAGGACTTTAGCATCTAGCTCATATCTTCTCCACTGGAACTCCTGCCACAGGCTGAATTCAACACCTCTGTGGGAAACCCATCAAATATCTCACCTTCCTGATTCCTTTACTACCTCTCCTCCAATGCTTTTTGTCTCTATTTGTCTTCAACTCACACTCCTGGAAATTTCCTAGAATTTGGCATTATCTAAAGCCACACTCTCCAGTGGACCTTTCTATATGATGGAGATGTCTTATCTGCCCTGTCCAATATGGACAATATGGTGGCCATGCATAGCTATTGAGCACTTGAAAAGTGACCAGTGTGACTGAGGAACATAATTTTTAATTTTAATGAATGTAAATGTAAATAGTCACTGTGGCTAGTGGCTACCTTATTGGACAACAGATCTAAAAATTTTCTATTTAGGAAAATTTAATCTCAGTACCTCCTGTTCTTCCAGCTTTCTTGCTCTCTCATTCTTATTAAAACTGCAGTCCAGTTTCCTTGACACCCAAGTTTCTAAACCCTTTCTGTCCTTTCTCTCCTGGTCTCCTTTCCGTACCCATCCTGGACCCTATGGTTGAAAACTTAAAACTTTGTTCTCACAGTGGTTTCACCTCCTCATGCTTTTGCATTCTACTACATCTGATATTTAAACCTGCAACTCTAGATAAATCCAGTAGTCCATGCTTCTACTAATGTATGGGGATGGCTGATCATTGTTTGGAAAAAAAGAAAATTATATAGGAGTGCAGATTGATTTCACTACAAATTCATGCTCACTTGCCTCTCCTAAGACTTTTACATTGCTTAATAACTTTGACTACTCCTTGGCCAGCTTCCTTTTCCACTCTCATTAGTGACTTCCCAACTTCCACTATTCTCTACAACTCTTCTGTATAAACTCTCTGCTTTTTTCTCTCAGAAGATGCTCCTGCCTCTTAGTTCCTTGAGAAAAATTGTGGCCATCAGAATGAATGTCCTCAATCTTTCCTAGTGCATACTCCCCCTCATTTTATTTAGACACACCACCATTCATCTGGCATCCCAAGTTAGAAACCCGGGAGTTATGTTCAACTTTTCTCTTTCCTCTTCCTCACTCTCACCTCTAGATAATAACCAAGTTTTACCTTTTTTTATTGTTCTCTCTTAGTATCATTGGTATTGCCTTAGTTAAGGTCACCTGAGCTATTGAATTTTCTTCACAGTTCATCTTCCTACCTGCTGCCTCACACCTCACTACCCATATCCTCTATGGCTACTGAAACGCTCTTCCTACAACAAAACCTCATTATGTCATTACCCTGTTTAAATTTTTTCAATGACTCCCCATTCCCTTCAGGATGAAATTCAAGTCCTTTTAGTATTTCATACTAGGTCCTCTTGCTTTGAGATCTGTCAAACAGATACACACACACAATTACATCCTCTTAAACTTCATAAAAATATGAATAATCCTACTGAGGAAGCCTGTTATCACAGTGTATAAAGTGTCCCAGCTTATTGGTTGGGATACCCTTTAAGTAACCTGCTGCATTTCCTGCTCTATAATTAGCTAGAGTTCTACTAGAAGACCTGATGTTATTTTTTGCAAAGTGATCTAGACATTTTAAAATATAGTATTTTTGTTCTTATAGTACTATCTGAAAACTATATAGGTATATTTTGGGCTGCAATACTTAGTTGTTTTTTGTTTTTTGTTTTTTTTACAGTGAATGGAAAGAATAGTCAAACCATTTTCAAAAGCTTGTGCATTGGACTAAAAGATGTAAATTAAATAGAGAATCCATGTTATTATGGGCATGCTTAGGCATGCATACAGTGTGGGAAAATTTCAAATGAAATAGGCTCAGTAATGAGGTTGGAATGCCAATGGATAAATCCATAATTGTCTTCTGGAGGATACTTCAAACCTATGAGGAATATCCAAGGGCAGAACAGCAGATGAGACTGTCTTAAAATAGAAAAAAAAAAATTGTACTTCAGCACATCAAGGACAGTCAAAAAATAAATTATTAAAGAAGCACTTGCAGAACGATAGAAAAATCTTATTCTCTATAAACTTATCAATTACTCCAGAATTTTTTTGAAAAGTGAAAGTTAATGTTGTTTGGAACTACTTCTGCCTTTAACTTAATCTGTGACAGTAAATAGGTCTCAAACTTTCTAAGCCTTGGTTGCCTAATTTTTAAAGTAAAATAGATTATCTCTAAAGGAAGTGAATATGTTTTGAGCCATTACTATATCACAGACATTGTTCTAAGTATTTGTATAATGATTATTTTATTTAATCCAATATCTTCTTTTTTTTTTTTTCAATATCTTCTTTTTAAAAAAAGTTCTCTGGCCTATAATTGAGATTGAAGTAAAGGGCTAATACTGGGTACAAAAGTGAAGGAAGAAAATAGAAAGATGGTAGTGAAGAACCAAAATAAGTCTAAGAGGAGCTGATAAATAAAAGAGGAAAATCTGAGTAGGCAGTGGAACTGACCAGGGAGAAGCAGGCAGTAGAGTCCAGTTGAAGAGTACAACTGCCCATGTTAGTTCACATTCTTTGCAATTATATTCTTTTTGCTAACATGTCTGTTAAGCTGATGTGCTGGAGAGCCTGATTGTTTCTGTTGCTTTTTTGCAGAAAACCAGTCTTTATTTCCAAGCATGATATTTTTCACTCTTATGTATCTCAAACTTTGGTAATATAAGTACCCCTTTAAAGAGCAAAAAATTCTCTGGGGCCCCACTGTTTATTTAGCTATAAACAAACAGAACTATGTGTAAAATTCTGTATACTTATAGTTTCATACAATTTTAAAATCCACAAAACCCTATAAAAATTTTAAAAGTTGAAAAATAAAGTTGAAATAAGTAGTATTCATTTAACGTTTCAGATGATGCTGTTCTGTTGAAACTACATTGCCACTTGAAATCTGGCCATGGTACCTATTATTACAGTATAGGGCTTTGGAGTTCAATGGCTTAGCTATCATGCATCCCATAATTTCTCCATTTTTCCACCAATTTTCTCTATTTGGACTTCAGAAAAACCTTAATTTTTGTGGTGTTCTATGATGCCATTTTGTCTCCAACTTTCCATGAATACAGAATTTGTTTATTAAGAACATTTTGGGGGTTTTTAGGTTATTTTTTCACAAATATTTAAAATAGTATTGCTTAGTTTTCACTTAATGATAACAGAAACACCTTAAGCACTGGAGTATTATTGTGATCATCCAGGTGATGCAGGGCATGCCTATATGTGTTTTTTAAAATTTAGAATAGCTTCAAATGAAATATAAAATCACCCAAATTCTCATAGGTGCTCAGTTAACTGAGAATCATGAGCTTTGGTCTGAGAAACACTTCTCTAGTCGTTATTAACATACTTGAGTGGGAAAATATGGAGCTTCCAATGACAAATATGGCTCAGAGAGTTTGCCAGGAGAAGGAGAAGCACATGGAAATCATAATTTAAATAAAAGGATAGAACGTCTTTGGTACACAGCCCTTCCCTACAAATATTTCTTTGCAGACCAGGGACTTTTTTTTTTTTTTTTTGATTACGGAAAGGGTGGTCATGTAATTTATCATCCAACCAGGACATTTTTGAGAGTGGAAGGGTAAGCTATTAATAATTACACGAGGACAACTGATGTAACTAGGACTATCACGGACCTACCAGTCACATGGTCACCTTAACTGTGCATGGGGCAGGGTGAGGGTGGGCACTCATGCATTTGAATAGGTCAGCTAGATCTCATGCTTCATGAAAAATATTTCTTGTCCCTTCTGTACCCTTTCCTTCAGTCCCCACTCTCTGCAGAACTGACATGCTCCTCCATCTGAGCACAAATAAAAACTTTAGTTACAAAATAACTTCGTCCACTTTCTTGCCTGAAATCTAAAGCATGAGGATCTCCTTTTAATCAACAACTCAAGGTACACTCCAAACACTCTCTAGTGACTTCAATATGATATTATTTTTTATGGAGCTTTGACAAGATCCCAGCTGAGATAACTAACAGTCAAGATGAAGAGTCTAAGCTAAGGCAGTGGCTTTCAAATTTTGTAAAAAAATGTGAATCTCATTTATAAAATGACACACATATATAAACCCATAGACATACAAAATTTTTTATTACACAGTATCTTTAAACTTGATGTGTGCCACCCCCCAACGCATATAATTTTTTTAAAAATTGGTTGTGATTTAGTTGATTTCATGACCCACTAATGGTTTGTGATCTACAGTTTGAAAACAATGCTAACCAGTCATTCCCTTCTTTGTCAAGTAAATGGGTACATAGCTGTACTATGTAAATTCATTTTCACATGCCTTCACAGAACTTCAGTTTACTATTTTGTTCTTGGTTTAAGTAAGAGTCAATTTTAGAACATTTAAATAAATATCATATAAGACATTGTGTATTGTGTCATTCGAAGTCCTCCCCATGTAAGGCCCTAATTATGAATTGCTCTTAGATTTTAGTGAATATTTTCAGATTAGGAAGCCTATGTAAATCAAGTTATTTCCCATTTTGCCTTGGGTGTAGAGAGACATATTTAAATTCTATGTTCAATTGTAGCAAATCTCTCTGTTTATCTCCCTTCACCTACCCCATTCTCTACATGGCTTTTATTCTCCCTTTATCCTCCTTTATAAATAAAATGGACATGTTGTAGAAGATGTACTGGTTAAGAGTATATGTACCAGAGTCAAACTACAGAGTTTGTGATGTTAGGCAAATTACTTAACCTCTTTGTGTCTTAGTTCCCTCATCAGTAAAATTATAATAATAATAACAATAATAATATCTGTAGTTATAGGTTTTTGTGTGAGCTAAATAAAATAATACTTTTAAGTACTTAGAGCAATGCTTAACCTATACTAAGAGGACAGTAAGTGAAATTTTAGAAGCAAATACACAATTACTTAGTTAAGGATTCCCTTATTTCTCAATCTTAGGGAACCAGGAAACTCCCATAAATATAGTCTCATCTGAAGTGAGTATATAAATGTGTTTCTGCATCTTATTCCATAAGGTTACTCCTTTGTGATATTATGTATGAGTTTGTTTTCTCAATAGTATGCAAGAAACTTGAGGGTCAGGGGCTGTCTTATCAATCTTTGAATTCCCCCAGCACTTCGTTCAATGCTTTTCTACAGTAGGTGTTTCATAAATGTTTAATGAAATAAATTAAACAGGACTTTTCAATGTCAATAAAGTAAGAAAGTTCTCAGTAGAAAGGGGTAAAAATCCAGAGGTTGATGAAAGCACAGAGTTTGATATTCAGAACATTAGATGAGACAGTGAGGCCAAAGTAGAATGCCCAACTTTCCTATCAGTGGTGGTTAAGAACATGGGCTTTGTTAGTAAATCTTGATATAAAATTCTGTTTCAGTCACTTCCTACATAACTTGGGCAAGTTACGTAACCTCTTTAAACTTCAGATCCCTCAGCTCTACAATAGGATAATTGAAAGATCGTGAATTTAAAGTACTTAGCAAGTGTCTGATATATAAAAAGCAGATGCATCAGGTTTCCTTTTGCTGTATCACAAATTACCATAAATTTAACAGCTTAAAAGAGTACAGGGTATTCCTTGGTGGTGCAGTGGTTGAGAATCTGCCTGCCAATGCAGGGGACACGGGTTCGAGCCCTGGTCTGGGAAGATCCCACATGCCGCGGAGCAACTAGACCCGTGAGCCACAACCACTGAGCCTGCGCGTCTGGAGCCTGTGCTCCGCAACAAGAGAGGCCGCGATAGTGAGAGGCCCGCACACCGCGATGAAGAGTGGCCCCCACTTGCCGCAACTAGAGAAAGCCCTCTCACAGAAACGAAGACCCAACACAGCCAAAAATAAATAATAAATAAAAATAAATAAAATTTTTTTAAAAAGTACAATTTATTATCTCACAGTTTTCATGAATCAAGAGTCCAGCACATTTTAATTGGGCCCTCTGTTTATGGTTTCAAAGGCTAAAATTAAGGTGTAAGCCAGGTATGCCCTCATCTAGAGATTTGACTAGGGACAGGTGTGTTTCCAAACTCTCAGGTTGTTGATGATAAATATAATTTCATATTTCTCAATCTTAGGGAACCAGGAAACTCCCATAAATATTGTCTTATCTGAAGTGAGTATATAAATGTGTTTCTGTATCTTATTCCATAAGATTACTCCTCAGCAACGAGAAGGCACTGGCATGTCCTTTTTCACGGCTCCCTCTGTAGACCCTCTCACTCTGTGAATCTCTTCATTTCTTCCTTTAGGAAAGTCTCCAGTCCCTTTAACTGTTCACTTTATCAGGTCAGGCCCACCTAGTGTCATCTCCCTTTTGATGAACTCAAAGTGAACTGATCAATAATAATCAATAATAGTCCAATCATGAGGGTGATATTCCATTATATTCAGAGGCCTGGCTTACACTTCCGAGGAGGGCATTATACAAGGGTTTGGGTCACTGGGTGGGATTCTTAGGGGCCATCTTAGAAATTCTGCCTAACACAAGAGGTAATTTCAGACGCCCTCTGAACAAGCATTTAAGTTTTGGGAAACAAGTGACTAAAGAGAATCACATTTCATTCCACATTCAGTGAGTGTGTGCACAGTAGTGAGTATAAGATGAGAGACCTGTGGCTGATGTTCCCTCACTGTGTGCCTTTGTAACTGTGAGCATCTTCCCACTCTGAGTATGATTCTACTACTTATATGTACCTATTAATCATATAACATGACCCTTAACTCTTTTATCAGGTGCTAAATTGAAGAAACAGTAATTTTTTTCTGAGATTAGAGGAAAATCTGGCTGTGTTAAATTTGTTGACAGCCAGTGTTCTCCAATACCGTCAGCCCTCCATATCTGTGGGTTCCACATATAGGGATTCAACAAACCACAGATCGAAAATATTCCCCCCAAAAAATTTCAGACAGTTCCAAAAATCAAAACTTGAATTTGCTACACTGACAACTATTTACATAGCATTTACATTGTATTAGGTATTATAAGTAATCTAGAGATGATTCAAAGTATACGGGAACATGTGTGTACGTTATATGCAACTACTACACCACTTTCTTAAATTTTAATTTATTAATTTATTTTTGGCTGTGTTGTGTCTTCATTGCTGCATGCGGGCTTTCTCTAGTTGTGGTGAGCAGGGACTACTCTTTGTTGCGGTGCGCGGGCTTCTCATTGCAGTGGCTTCTCTTGTTGCGGAGCACGGGCTCTAGGCACGTGGGCTTCAGTAGTTTTGTGGTGGTACGCGGGCTTAGTTTCTCCAACTACGCCATTTTTTAATAAGGGATTTGAGCATCCATGGATTTTGGTATCTGTGGTAGTGGGAAGGGTCCTGGAATCAACCCCTCACAGATACTGAGGGACAAATATATAGCACTTTCCTAAGAGATTTTCTAAGATAATTTCGATTATGTGCTGTACTGTTCTAATTGTTAATATCATCTGGGACACCTTGAGATAACCAATGAGAGAAAAGTGATTGAAAGTGTATAGAATTAGGAAGATATTGGTTCTCTTTTTTATCCCTCCTGTACCAAGTGATTTAAACGGAAAATTTGTTATAAATTTCACTTGTATGCGTTATATTCAATGTGAATGGAGTACAAAGAAATATGAAATTATATTTATCATGAATAAATTTTCAATCTAGTTGCAAAGGTAAGACATAAATATGAAGAGCTCAGTCACAGTAGAAGGCAGTGTATAATTATAAGCAAAATAAATAGTGAGTGTGAAATGATGGAGGCATAATTATAAGCTGGGGATGTCAAGGATGGCTAACGGAAGTAGGGGACCACAACTAAACATACAGAGATGGGCAGGATGTCACCAGATGGAGAGAATGGAAGAGGACATTCTAGGAGGGTGGCATAGCATGAACAGAAAGGCAGATGCACACACAAACAAATGTATTCATGGAATGGAAGTCTGGCTGGGTTCCAGAGTTCAACAGAGTATATTGGAAGAGATAAAGTTGAAAATATAGGTATTATTTGAAACCTCAGATATGAATCCAAGGAGTTTGGACTTAAGAGGCAATGGCAATCCATTAAACATTTTTCAGAAGAGGAATGCTGCACAGAGTAAGTATTGAATAAGTATCTGTAGAAAAAAATGAATGAATACATAAAATATATATTAAGGAGAGCAATAGTTTGAAGGAGGTTAAATTGGAGGAAAAATAATATTGGTCTAGTCTGTAAAATACTAAGGATCTGAGACATGGCCTATCCAGTCATAGGACTGGGGTTAGATTATATCATAACAATGGAACTTCAAAGGGAGGGATAGATAGAATGGAAGAATTAATAGGATTTCAAGACTAATTAGATATGGGGGAAGAAAGAGAGAGGGGAATTTAAAATGACTCTAGATTTCCAGCCTGGATATTTTAAAAATGATGATAGCACTTTACGGTTTTCCTATATGTAAAATGAGGCAAATAAGAGTATATACCTCAAATACTCTTATTTCTATTATTATTGTTAGGTACATAAATGCCTAACACAGTGCTTGAATGATTGTTGGTAGTCAATAAATAGTTGGTATTTAAATATTGTTATTAATATTTTTAAATTCACAACCCCCATATTCAAAAAGCTCTGAAAGAAACCATATTTTTCATAATTTGTTCAGTAACCTGACCTGAAGTCTTTTAGAATCAAACCCTACCTGAACTGACTGAGAAATTATTTGTATCTTTATTTACTATGTAAAATAACCATATATTTTGCTCCCTAAATATTCATATATTTATGGTGAGAAAGATACTTGGTTCAACCTTATGATGTAGCTTTGCCTGTGTCCCTGACTCAACTCCTCAGCATATCTGTGAATATGACAGTAGCCTTCATATTGTTATCTAGCTCAATCAAAGGAACTAATGTACTGACTGAGATACTCCTGAGAGCATTAAAAAATACATGGTATATGTAACATATTACTGAAAATATCTAATTTCAAATTACATCCAGCTTAAGGATTTGGGGTATAGGATAGTGAATCTGTACTACTGTTGATAGAAACAGAAAAATAGAGAAAGCTACTTTGAGGGGACAAAGAATTGATTTTAGGTATGTTGGGTTTAAGGTGGTTTTTTTCTCATCTAAGTGAAACTGTTTTCCAGGAAATTGGAGATACCTGATTGGAATTTCAGCCAAATAAGTGAGAGCTATATGTAAGTGAAATTTTAAGCCATAAGAAGGATGGGATCTCCTAGAAAGACTTTGGGGAGGATGGGAAAAAGCAGTGAAGTGATTATTGACACTTGGGATATGCACACAATGCACGTGATGAAAAGCCCCAGCCGAGCTATCCCAATGCAGATGCTCAGTCAGGGTTGAAGGCATCAGTAGGAATAGTTTGAGATGGAAGACAAGCAGGATAGTTCCAGAGTTGCCAAGGAAAGAACTAATTTTAAGAAAGAGCAATTGATCACCAGAGTCATGGGCTACAGAGAGGTCAGAGAAAAGAACAGAACAACAAACATTGGATTTGGTAATTTGCTAAGTTCAAAGATGATGACTGTGTAAACTGAGCTGCCAGCAGAGAGGAGAGAACAGAAACCTCGAGGATTTAAGGGCGGAATGGCAGTGGCCTCTCTGGATTTTATTACTTCTTGATTATACTCATTCCTAGTTGATCTAGGAACACGTGAACCAAATAATTATAGAACTTCATAGCTAAATCTGATCATGTATTCTATCCCTCCTGCTTTGCAGTTAAGGATGCCGATACGCTGAAAGTGGTTAGATTCTGATAATGGTGAGTTAGTGGCAGAGTTAAGACTAGAACATGAGTACTGAGACCCCCAGTTTAGTTCTGTTTCTGCTGTGCCTTAGGTGTCCAAGCATGATCAAGCAGCGCCTAAGGGTGCTGTTCGAATGACACCTTTAGATATTCCTGTAACCCCCTTAGTACAGAAGCAAGATACTCCTCCACCAACCAGCTCAAGTATAAAAAAGCAATATCTCCTACATATATGTTCATATATATATGGTGGCTTTTATTATAAAGCATTTTTCTTTACACTAATTTGCCTCTCACACAATTGGTATTTTATGAGAAATTGAAAATCTTACACATTCATATATTATAACTTTCAGTGAACCCAATGAACTGTTTCTTTGTATCAATATCCATTACAGAAGATCAGTCACTCGGTGCTTAAACTTTCAGTAGTTTCATTTTTCTTAGGCTTAATGTCTATAACTTGCAGAATTCCAGCGCTCAAGAGGAACACCACAGGATAGTAAGCTCCTCAAAGGCAGGGACTTTATCTTACTTATCTTTTATTTCTGACACACTAGAACAATGTCTGGAACAGAGTTTTGTTACTGACACTCCCTAGTCGGTCCCCAACAAGGGTCCTTCTGCACCATGTTACTTGCGCCAATAGGAGACGGAGCTGGGTTCAGAAGCAAAGGAACGCTTTATTCTCTGATCAGAGAATGGAGAGGTGGGAGCTCCCGCTCTAGAGCTCGCGCAGCACAGGCTCTCCTGACAGGCCGTGGGCGGGGCTGCTTTATAGGGATCTTGGGGTCGGGGGCGGGGCACGGAGGTCTCGCCTGGCGGGCACAGCTGTGCTGCTCCGGCTCCAGATCGCAGTGCCGGGTGCAGCGTCTGCGCACGGCCCGCCGCCGCCATCTTGAATTGAGCGCTGTGGTGGCGCTTCTGCGCATGGTCTGAGCTGAGGTGTTGGCGCGGCTCTTTCGCCCGAGGAACGCTGGTCTGGAGGGCCGGGCGTGAGGCCTCTGCAGCGGCATTCTATGAGCAAGTGAAACAAGATGAAGCACAAAGGAAAAAAAGGTTAGATTTATTTCATTACCCAGATTCTATTTTTATTTCCCGGAAACTGTCAGTGGGCTTGGCCCATGACAGCATGTATTCGATAAATGCTTGTTGAATGAACGAATGAACAGGTGAGTAAATGAGTAAAGGAATGAATAGATGCAATGTTCAGTAAACCTTATCCGGGAACACGAGTGAGAAAAGATATTTGTATTTGGCTCAACCTCCTGACCTAGCATAGCTTGTGCCGGTTTTTCTGACTCAACTCCGATAGAAATAACCCTCAACATATTTCTAAATCCAGTGGTAGCCCTCAATCAAAGGAATAAATTTGAATTCTCCCTCAGAACTATCCTTGACAGATTTTACTCCTTTGGTTGTCAGTAACCGCGAATAAAGATCTGGGAGTTGGGAAGGAGGTCATGGGGGTGTTGGTGGAATGCATTGATCGTGGCCTCTAATATTCTGTTATAAAGTTCTTTGCTACTCTGTTATATATTTCTTTGTCTCCTTTTGAGCTTTTTCATTTCTTATGAAATGCAGTTTACAGGGCAGAAGGATATACCAGAAAGTCCAGTCTTATTTGGAAAGTCCCTGTCGAAAATGGCTTACCAATACTGACCACTTTTCCAAATGTAGTGCACAAATGTACCTTATTTCAAGAAATGTGCGAAGTACTAATCATACATTTCACCCTGTGCTAGAAGAATTTTTTTTTCTTTCCTGAGTGTGACATGCTCTCAACTCATAGCATCTAATGTCACATATTTCTAGCACAGCGAGATTAAAATACCTCAGAGGCCTAATGACTCCCAAGTGTCTCACCACAAGCCCGATATTGCTAAGCAAAGCCCCATGCTTTGCTCAGGGAACCATGCATTATGCTGGCAGGTTGCCTCACCGGTGGGTTACTTTGGAAGAAAAGCCATGGCAACAGTGGAGCACTCTTTTTCTCCTTAAAACCCTTTATTTGCTCCCCACCCCACCTCCTAACTACGTAAACCTGTACTTCTAAAACAGCAATCACACAGTACCTAGCTATTTTGTCAGGATTTCTAGGTAAATTAGCTTAAACAGCTACACTGGTGGAAATCTACCTCCCTGGCTTCTCTGCCAGCTTACCCTGAGAACATTCTGACTTAATTCCTATCTTTAACAAGACCCAGAACGCAGTCTTTTGCATCTCCATGTGCGAAGTATTTACACGTTCAGGAATCAGCTTGGCAAACCAGAGCTAAGAGTGTGGGGAATAAACATCGTCTCTGTTCTTCCCCTCACTGCCTTCCCCCACCCTCGAAACTGAGAGTTTAATTCTTGAATACGGTAAGAGCTGAAGTCGGCAAAGGGAGGATGACAACAGATGTGACATCTGTCAAAAGCCTGTGCTGATCAGCGCGCCCTCTGTGCCTCCTCTGTGCACCCTCGGACTCGCATGTGCTTGACAGCTGCTTCCCTTCTTCCCCTTTCCACCCCCTGGACTGGCTTCCTTGGGCCTGACAGGGGCAGAGGCAGACATTCCTCAGCTCACTTATCCTGATTTGAAAGGCACCGTGGGTAGAAATTAAAGTTAAAATGAGTTCTTTTTAAAGCAAAAATGTCACCATTCTCTTTCAAAGATGAAAACCTGAGTAATGACTCTCAAGAGGAAAGATTGGTGTCAAATTATGAGGCTGTGCTTTAGTGGCCTTGTGATTTATGTGTAGGAATATATAATTTTTTGACAAAAAGCAAGATGAGGTTGAAATTGTTATTTATTTGGCAAACTAATGTCGACTTCTTTTACTTTTAAACCATTGGCATACTTTTTTTTTTTTTTTGGCTGTGTTGGGTCTTTGTTGCTGCGCGCGGGCTTTCTCTAGTTGCCATGAGTGGGGGCTACTCTTCGTTGTGGTGCGCGGTCTTCCCATTGTGGTGGATTCTCTTGTTGTGGAACACGGGCTCTAGGTGCGCGGGCTTCAGTAGTTGTGGTGCGCGGGCTCCAGTAGTTGTGGTGTGTGAGCTCGGTAGTTGTGGCGTGCGGGTTCTAGAGCACAGGCTCGGTAGTTGTGGCGCACGGGCTTAGTTGCTCTGAGGCATGTGGGATCTTCCTGTACCAGGGCTTCAACCCATGTCCCCTGCATTGGCAGGCGGATTCTTAACCACTGTGCCACCGGGGAAGTCCCCATTGGCATACATTTTGTATGTCATGTATTTAATACCATGCAGCAAGGACATGGGTGTTCATGTTCAAAAACTAGGGCAGATGCTCATCCACTGGACCATTGCAGAAGGTCTCCAAGGACTCCCTGGGATGAGAGCTGTCCCTTTATGTTGTTATGGATATTCTGGGCCATCCATTTTGTTCCTAGGGACATGATTTCTTTAGCTGTCATCTCTGTCTCTCCCTCTTGTCTATTAATGCTGCAAAGAGTGGTCTTTACCTCTGACAAGTGGAAAAATTGATATAAGGATCACCAACCTTTAGAAATTACTTGGAAATATATATTCAGGTTCTCCCTATCTCTTTCCCCATTATGGTGTGCTATTTGTCTATCAAAAATAGGAATTCTGAATCACATGGTCTATCTTTAAGTGATAATCATGAGTATGACAGCATATGAAATTTTCCAATGGAGTATTAAGGGTTAGTTTTATTCTGCTTACTTGTCAAAAGAGCTAAGAGAACCATTTGATCCAAATTCATAGTGATGGGGTTCAGAACATGATACCCCAAAATATGGCACCTTGGCATATTGAATATTTTAAGCTGAAGGAATTTGACAAACAGCAGGTGCAGGAAAGACTCTCTGACCTCCCTCTTCTCCCCCATACCCTCAAGTGAGAGGGTCCCCTCCCTATACCCTAAGGAAAAATTCTTATCTTCTGGGGAGCTTGAAGAAGAATTTGATGAATAAGCTTACTGTTTCCCCCGGTTTACTACTCTTAGCTCCTGTCCTTTTGTCCTACCATATTTTCCCATCATTTCCTGCTCTTCATCAAAGCTAATATAAAAATGTGCAAGGTTAATAATTTCTTCAGGTCTTCACTTTTTTTATGGAGGCTTCCATGGCATGTAAAACTTATATTAAATACATTTGTATGCTTTTCTCCTGTTAATCTGTTTTTGTCACTTTAATTTTCAGGGCCATCTGGGGACCCTAAGAGGGCTGAGGAAAAGTTTTTCCTCCTTTATGCCAGCTCCTTATGCCATGTTGAGTTCAGGCTGTTCTGGGGAGTGTGGTCCTCACTTTCCCACTAATACATGAAGGGAAGTCTTGATGTTCCATGTGTGCAGAGCAATCTCTGTGTTCTGTTGCTTGTCATTTCTATTATATTTACAGACCCTTCAGGAGAAAACAACAGTTCTGAGTCATGTTTAGCATTTTGCCTCATGAGCCTTAAGAAATCTCGTTTGAGAAGTTAAGGGGAGATCACAGACGCTGCCATACTGTACTCATAAGTTTTGAGTTTGTGGTCCCTTTTTGAGTTCCACATTTAGGATCACAGATGATGTCTTTGTACATTCAGGTCCTTTCCTAATGCTGTTATTCTCCCATCACAGGTCCAAGAAATTCTTGGAGAAGAGATATGCCTTATGGGAAGAACAGTCTTTAAAATGAGTCAGATGCTTAGTAAAGCCATTTGGCTTCTGAGGGCTGGTTTCATCTTCTATGAAATGGAGATAGTAATGCTGTCTTACTCTTCCCAGTCCATCACCCTTTCTCTTGGCTGGGCGTCATTCACAGTGGTCTGGCTGCCCTGGATAATTGCTGGTGGCTACACACACGCAGTGTCTGGCACCTTGGCATTTGTGTGCTGTTGCTAATGTGTCCAGTCTATAGCTGCTCTCATGCATGTTCTGAAGCCCAGGTCCTATAAGCTGCTGCTTTCAATTAGTGTTTTAAGTTATTTTCCCTCAGTATGTATAACTTGAAGTTCTCCTTACCAGAGGCTCCAGAATTAGACCTATAACTTTTTCATTCATTCATTTAATAAATAGTTAGCCTTGCAGCTAGCCCCCTACTCCACACCAACATTACAACCCGCCCCTCCCCGCCACCCCGTGCACCTTTTCTTTTTTTCACTTATCATTAGCGTACCACATAATTTACTAATTTTTATTGCTTCTCTCTTCCTCATACTAGAAACTCCACCAAGGCAGGGATCTTTGTTTTGTTCACTGTTGTTTATCGAGCAAATAGGACAGTTCCTAGCACTTAGTAAATATTTGTTGAAAGAGTTTAGAATATACTATATTTTAGGAACATGAGAACTAGTTAGTTACATAGCTCTTCCAGAGAAAAGTTCACTCGGGACTTTCTTGGGTCTTCTTAAAATTATCAGACTTTCACGCTGAATATCCAACTTCTTTCTTCCATGCCCTGAGACAAACGGAGTGTTGCTCACCTCTTCTGGGTTCTCTGTGAGCTCTTGATCTCTTGGGATCTGCGCCATCATCATCATTATCATCATCATCATCACTATATCATCATCAACATGGTAGCTAGTCTCCAAGATGGCTGTTACTGATCCTTGCCTCCTAGGATTCACACTCTTCTGTAGTCCTCTTACATGTTGAATAGGGATGACATAGACAACCTGTAGGATATTGTGGAAATAATTATGTGTAATTTCTGAGGCTAGGTCATAAAAGACACAGCAGCTTCAGCCTTTCTCTCTTGGATCATTTGCTTTGGGGGAAGCCAGGTATCATGTTATGAGGACAAGTCTACATGGCAAGGAAATGAGGCCTTCTGCCAACATCTCTGTGGATAAACCACCTTGGAAGTGTATGCTCCAGACCCAGTCAAGCCTTTTGATGACTGCAGCCCTGGCCAACATTTTGTCTACACTTTCATGAGAGACCCTGAGCCAGAACCATCTAGTTAAGTGTCTCCCAAACTCCTGACCTGTAGGAACTGTGAGGTAAAGAAGATTTTTGTGGTTTTATGCTATTATGTTTTGAAGTAATTTGTTACACAGCAGTGGATAGCTAATATAATCATCACTGCAATTCTTGAATGCCTTCCATGTACAAGCAAGTCTATGATTTATTTCTTGTATTAACCCTCTGAGTTGGTAGCCATACTGTCATACACATGAGAAGATGGAGGCCCAGAGAGGTTATATCACACATCTAGTGAGTGAAAGAGCTAGAATTTGAACACAGGCTTTTATTTTTAACCACAGTGCTGTTTTGAGTAGTATAATCTTTAGAGTATAATGCTATTGCTGGCAGTGTCTGAACATGGTACCTGTGAAACTTGGCAACCACAGACTACTTTCAGTAATGTTCCTTTTAAGGCACAAGTTGAAAGCACCTAGGTACTTTGAGTTTTGGGGATTATCTAAAGCTTCCCAGAGCCCCTAAGATAAATGCGTAGATTCTCCGTAATAACAATCCTTATCTCATGCTAAGTTTTTTTTTTAAATTAATTAATTAATTAATTTACTTATGGCTGTGTTGGGTCTTCATTTCTGTGCGAGGGCTTTCTCTAGTTGCGGTGAGTGGGGGCCACTCTTCATCGTGGTGCACGGGCCTCTCACTATCGCGGCCTCTCTTGTTGCGGAGCACAGGCTCCAGACGCGCAGGCTCAGTAGTTGTGGCTCACGGGCCCAGTTGCTCTGCGGCATGTGGGATCTTCCCAAACCAGGGCTCGAACCCGCGTCCCCTGCATTGGCAGGTGGATTCTCAACCACTGCACCACCAGGGAAGCCCCTCATGCTAAGTTTTAAATTAACTAGCTATTCAGCTAGCTGGTTCCCAATGGAATAGAACACAAGGGAGGGAAGTTTGGATGATAGAAGTAGATCAGGGCTAATGACGCTCAGAAAAGAGAGAGATACACTGAAGTCATGATTTTAAAATGTGATAAATATTCTGTCATTTCACAAATTCTCCACCAAGTCTGCCCTTCAAAGAAAGGTACACTTCTTCAAAAGTAAGTGTCCAATAACTTCCCCTGTTTTCCTGGGTTTGCTACTCTAGTATTTCATCTTAAAAATGGTTATATCCTGGAATTCCCTGGCAGTCCAGTAGTTACGACTCTGCGCTTTCACTGCCGAGTGCTTGGGTTCAATCCCTGGTTGGGGAACTAAGATCCTGCAAGCCGTGCAGCATGGCCAAACAAACAAACAAAAATGGTTAATTTAAAAAAATGGTCATATCCAGTAGTGGAGGGAAGAACATAAAAAAATCCCTGACCTGAACTTTCTCCACATGCAGTACGCTATTGTATTACAGTGTTTCTCTATCAATTCAAAATGGGATTAAATGTAATTAAAGTAATTCTCTCAGCAGTACTGCACCAAGTAATCTAGGTACATATTGTAATTGTTTAAAATGTTTACATGAGATTTAGACACAAAACTTATGGCTGTGAAACAGGTGCAAGCTTAAAATCTAACTGATGAATGCTTAAAAATGACAGTCTAATTTCCCCAAATATATGAACCACCTCATATTGCCATTTTTGTGCTCAGTACTCCCATTGTCCTTTGTGTTTTAAATTCTTTTGCTGACTTATTTCCTCTGTCAGTTTTCCACAGTCAGCATCCTTTAAAATTGGCTTAGAATTTTGCTACAGAAAATGCTGAAATCCCATGCTGATTGGGTATGGAACATACCCTACATAAAATATACCATATCTCATTTTCCTTTTGAACAGTGCCTCTTAGAAACATGAAATTACAATAGAATTGGGAAAACTATCTAGAAATAAACAAATGGTTGTAATGGGGTATATGATAGACTGTTTTCTACGGGCACTAACACTATATAAGACCTTGAACCTAACTCCAAAAATACAAGGACATAAGTGTAGAGAAGAGGAGGCTGGGTGTCAGCACAAATAACCAAATGGGATGGGAGAAGTATTCAGCAGGAAACTTAATGAACCAACAGGGTGTTGTGGCAGCCAATAAAGCTAATGGGCATTAACAGAAAAATGCTATCTGGAGCGAGGAAGGTGATAGCCGTGCTCTGCTCACATAGTTGTTGGGATATTACATTATATTTTGAATGGCGAATTGTTAAAGGAATAGAAGCAAGTGAAGCTGGTATTCAGATAAGAAAATTCAGCATGTTGGAGTATTTAAAATTTATGTCGTATGAGAAGTGTATTCAAATATTTAATGAGCTCTGTGGATTCAAAGTTTGTATTTCCAGTTAAGTTTTCAAAATATGGACCTAGAACCTATGCATAGAAGAAAATAGGCTGAATCCAAAGAACAAGAAGGTAATTAGCAGCTTCATGATGTGTGCATTTGCAATTACTGAAGGTGCTCAAATATAGAAAACTGCTTGAGAGAGAATGCACGCAGATGCATCATCTTTTAATCTGTAGCCACCTCATTCACTACTGTTTTGCCCAGTGTCCAGGACTTGAATCAGTCAGATTAGCAAATCCTCAACACCTGGGCAGGGGATTGGCTCAGTGGTGGGCAGAGCAGCAGAAGCATGGAGGAGGGCTGGTTCCTATTATTCTACACCACCCCCCACCCCATACACACACATTATAATGCTGGCAAATTTATCTTCCCTGGGAGAGAACTAGAAAAGTTTCTGGAAAACTATTTGGCAATAAATAGGAACTTTAAAGATGATTATGTCGTTTGATCTAACAATTTCACTTCTGGAATATGGAGGATACAAAGAGATCTTGTGAGAAAACTTTACATATAGAAATGCTCATCACAACACTATTGGTAATAGTTTAAAAAGGGGGTCAGGTATATATACAATGGAATATTACTCAGCCATAAAAAGAAATGAAATGGAGGTATTTGTAATGAGGTGGATGGAGTTAGAGTCTGTCATACAGAGTGAAGTAAGTCAGAAAGAGAAAAACAAATACAGTATGCTAACACATATATACGGAATCTAAGGAAAAAAAAAAAAAAAAGGCCATGAAGAACCTAGTGGCAAGACGGGAATAAAGACACAGACCTACTAGAGAATGGACTTGAGGATATGGGGAGGGGGTGGGGTGAGATGTGACAGGGTAAGAGAGTGTCATGGACATATATACACTACCAAATGTAAAATAGATAGCTAGTGGGAAGCAGCCGCATAGCACAGGGAGATCAGCTCGGTGCTTTGTGACCATCTAGAGGGGTGGGATGGGGAGGGTGGGAGGGAGGGAGATGCAAGAGGGAAGAGTAATGGGAACCTATTGTATATGTATAACTGATTCACTTTGTTATAAAGCAGAAGCTAACACACTATTGTAAGGCAATTATACTTCAATAAAGATGTTTAAAGAAAAAAAAAAAAAAAAAAAAAGGGGGTCAGGGAACCCTTACAATTTAGCAAATATTTACTAAACACCTGCTCTGTAACAGGTATTCTTCTAGGTGCTTGGGATATATCAGTGAGCAAAATAATTTCCCTACTCTCAAGGAGTTTATGGTCCAATAGGGAAGACAAAAGTAAATATAAATATAATAAATAAACATTTATATAATACAGTATGGTAGAAGGGAACAAGGGCTGTGGAGGAACACAGTGTAGAGCCAAGTAATGAGGGTTGGGGTTGGTAGCTGCCGAGTGGCCAGGGTGGGTCTCACTGAGAAGGCAATATGAGTAAAGACTTACTGATGATGGTGTCAGCCTTGCAGATATCTGGAGGGAAATAGCAGTATGTTAACTGGGAAGAATGATTCAGTAGAAAGTGAAAATTCGATGAAATAAGCTTTCTTTTGCTAACATAGGAAATGCTAACAATATAATATTCAATGAAACAAGCAGGGTATAAATTGTATATTCAGTATTACAGTTTTAAATTATGTTCACACATATATATTCATTTATTCTGTAAATATATATTAGCACTTATTTATTTTTAAATATTTATATAGCACGTATTATATTCCCGGCACTATGCTAATCATTCCCAAATATTAATGTCATCGAATCTTTATAACTTTGTTGTGAAGTAGGAGCTGTTTTGACCTCATGACTGGGAAAGATGCTAATTAATTACCTAAGGCCACTGGTGAGTACGAGCATGGCATGGTTTTGCTCTGACTCTGTGTTCTTAATTGTGTGGGTTCTGCCTCTTCTTTGCTAGGCCCTGATTGGGCACTGAGGAGGGAGAGAAATGCATAAGTGGATGCCTAGTAAAAAGTCCTGGTAAGACATATGTCAGATATTAATGGTGATTTTTCTCTGTGGGTAGAAACAGATCATATTATTCTGAGTACATTTGTGTATTCTCCAAATTTCCTATAATAAAGACATATTTAAAATTATAACTTTAATATTATGTATTTGTAAGTAGTACAGTGTCTTTTACTATAATAAAAAAAGCATAAATAGTTAAAGCTTGAAGGAAGAGCTAGAACAAGACTTTTGTCTCCCTTATTTTAGGTCAGTGTTTTTTTTTTTCCTTAGCTGTGTTTCTGGTATATAGTGTATTCAGCATAGTATGATAGAAAGACATCTCTAGTGGAAGCCAGGCTCAGGTCCTACTTCTGATACTAACAGGCTCTGCACCATCAAATGAGTCTCTTAGCCAGTTTGGGTTTTGGTTTTCTTTCTTGTAAAATTAAAGAATTGGATTAACTGATACCTGGTCCCTTCCATTTCTGACTTTCCATGATTCTATGGCAGTTTTACTGTCTTACCCTAACTAAAAGGCAATTGATTCTGAGGTACTGGAGTACCAGTTTATTAGCTTGCAAAGTAAGTGACATGTGGACAAAAATCCTCGAAATCTGTTATTAATTCATTTTCTTAATGTAGCCAAGCTATGAAAGTATTGTTTTATAGATCGAAAAATAGTCAAATATTAGCACATTTGTAATGTTTAATACACGGAAAGACAATAATAATCAGTAACCGCTTTACTGATTAATTTTGAAATTACTATCACATGCGTAGAAATATCAATACTTGAGGTTCAAATAATTAGAAAATTCTACCTTATTGCCTGACCAGCTTTGGAGTCAGAAATTTGCTTGTTGAGTATGGAATCAGAATAAGAGGTATCAGAAAAATCAAGCTGTCTAATGATATCAGAATAAGATAGCCTGAATTATCTATGTACCTACCTGGAGATTCAAAATCTGTTGCTTATAACCTCCATATGTCACCTCCACCCTCACCAGTGGGACTAGGACTCCCTGAAATGTTGAAGTGTTGAAGGCTCCCTTTTATTGCATATTGCCAAAGTTAGGTTCTGCCAAGATTGAAAGCCCTGTGCCTTTCCTTTCTCTTTGCTCCCCGACTGGACCCAAATTCCTTTCTCTAGAGCATTGGCTCATTTGAGTGTCTTTGCATATCTATATCCTCATCCGGGTTAACAGTTAACACTCTAAAGGCTTTTCATTTTACTAATTTCCTGGTTTTAAGAAGGGAAAAAGTCACAATAACCCCCAAGTATCAATGACACTTTTTGCTCCTTTAGTGCAGCATAAGATCCTGTTGGTCTAGAAGAAGCTGCTTTTAAAAAAAAAAATCCAGGCTGAGAATAAACTAAAGTTACCTATGAAGCCACTAGAGCACCCAGGCACCTCTACAAAGTTGCTACTAGCAACTTTGCTGCCCAAGAAATGAAGCACCAAATGCACCGCAAATCAGCTTTGTAATTCACAGATGGGCGTTATTAACGATGTGTGCCACCTGGCAGCTTCCTTTTTTTGACTAATTTGTCTTGCTAACTAGGCTCAGTTATGGTTTATGCTGCTGAGGAAGTGCATGTGCTGTCAACATGTATTTATAACAAATTTTAAGATTGCACAACCTTAAAATCATTATTTTAAACGTTTTCTTTCTCTAAGTTTTGGCTACTCAGCCCTAGATATTGCTTTGCTTTTATGTATATAGCCTCTGTTTTTATATATCCTATATTAACAGGGACCTTCTAAAGGATTTTCCTCTTAATCAATATGGAGAAATATCTATTAGGAACTGAAACGGTAAACACTGGAAAGTTATAAAAGCCCCAAATTCTGAAAATCCAGCAAAATTATTATACCAGTTATTGTCTGTTTTATAGTTTCAAACTCATCTTCTATGAATTCTGTAGACTCGTAAGGTGGTCCGTACATCTAACATTATTCTGTGGTGCTTCTATTCTGAAGATAGCTATCATTAATCTTCCATTTCTTCTTGCTCAATATCCTTTTTATTTTAACTAGGAAAGGACACATTATACCATTCCCTGGTATACAGTTGCTGTGGAATTGATTAAATACAATTTCAATAACTTTCTCATTATACCTAGACCTTGCACTCTTTGTGAGAGAATATCTTACCTATTGATCTTAAGAGACAGAAACCAACTCAAACCAGCCCAAGCAGAACAGTGGACATTACTGATTCACCACCTGGTAGAAAAATAAAAAGGAAGATATCATTTGCGTCCTGGATCTGGTCATACCTGGCGCCAGGTATGACCAGATCCAGGACGCAAATGATATCTTCAGATCTCTCTCTCTCTCTGCTACTCAGCTCTTCCTCTCTCTCTCTGTGAGCCTCAATCTCTCCTTTTGCTTTCCAGTTTTCTTCTGCTGGCACCCCCAGTTCTGTAGGATACCAGCTTGGCATCCTCAAAGAAAAGAGAGCGAACCCTTTCCCCCCAGTTTCCACATTGCAATCCCAGGAATGGACTCTGTTGGGATTTGCTTAGTCACTTACCCACCGGTGAATGAATCACAGAGGCCAAATGGTATGGTGTGCTCCCATGACAGATCCTCGGCCATTCTTTTGGTTAGGGAATGAGAGATGAGGCAATATTTATCAATAGAAAAGGAGGAAGGAAAGGATGCTTGCATATTAAGCAGACAAATATGGTGGCTACCATGGTTTACTACACTATCTAAGAATAAAGGAACTTGCAGTATTATATTTAACTTTTCATTATGGCAACCAAACATCCTGGATTTTCTGGAACAATCCTGATTTCAAAGATTCTATCTCATGGAGTAACCCTATGTTCAAAGTTTTGGATTGGAAAATTATATCATTCTCCTCTGAGGCATATAGTGATTGGCTGTCAGAAAAGAACATTTTGATAGCTCTAACATGACAATCTAGGTGTTTTTTAAAAAGCTTTAATTAAAATGTGCTGGAATATAAATTCAAGGGGAACATGATCAATGATAGGTGGTAAAGAATATAGCAAAGGGACTTCCCTGGTGGTGCAGTGGTAAAGAATCTGCCTTCCAATGAAGGGGATGCGGGTTTGATCCCTGGTCAGGGAACTAAGATTCCACATGCCATGGGGCAGCTAAGCCCGCGCACCACAACTACTGAGCTCGCATGCCTCAACTAGAGAGCCTGCATGCCACAAACTACAGAGCCCATGTGCTCTGGAACCTGTGCGCCACAACTACAGAGCCCAGGCGCCCTGGAGCCTGCATGCCACAACTAGAGAGAAGCCCGTGTGCCACAGTGAAGAGCCCCTGCTCTGCAACAAAAGATCCTGCGTGCCTCAACGAAGATCCCACATGTGGCAACTAAGACCTGGTGCAGCCAAAAATAAATAAATAATGTAAATAAATAAATAATAAATCTTAAAAAAAAAAGAATATAGCAAAATACTTTCATAAAAGAAAAAATAGCTTGAAGTTTTGGGTAAGCCTTCAAACCTTGCCAGCCAATATCTCTTGCCACATATAAACTTGTATAACTCTCAGCACTGACATTTAGGCTCCTGTTTTCCTGGCACTCTTCACAAGCTCATTAACTATGCTTTGAAATTTTGCTTTACAAACTATTACTTTTTAATGAGAGAGCTCATTATTTTTCATTGGAAGTACTTCACTGCCAAATGCTACCGTTTTGTAGGAGGTAGGCAGACTTCAATTTAAGTGGCAGCACAAGGCTCCATTATGCTTTTCTGTTCATGTTGGCCCCAGTCCTCTGTCCTTTCCCCTCCCTGCCAAAATAAACATTTATCCCCACCAGGCATACATTTTCAACCCTTGGAACCTGAAGCAGCTATCAGGAGTCTAAAAATTAATCTGTTCTGCTTTTGCTAACAGATGCCACACTGGCGCTGGGCTCGCAGGCTGAACTCAGGGGATTTGCAACATTAAGAGTAAGTGTGAAAACTACAAGCATTCAGAAGGCACTCATTTTATTTAATTTACCAGACCGTGGCATTTTGTTAAAAAAAACGGAAGCACAACCCCCTTCCTTGTTACCCCTCTCTAGTAATTTCTCCTTTATTGAAATACAGTGTTCTTTTTAATAAGCCCCCAAATGAACACAACAACCAGATGTGACCAGAAAAACTGCAAGAGGTCATAAAAACCAGTTATCATAAAGTGCCACCAAAAGCTTGTGGACCTAAGGGACTTTTCTTAAGGTCACTGCCCACGATACTGCTACAATATGTGCATTGTGTGACAAGTGGGAGAACCCACAGTCAGATGAGAATAAGACGCAGATAATTGTGTGCCTTTCAGTCCAAGTTACTCAAGAGGCACTGCCAGTGTGGCTGTTTGAAAGTGACAACATGTTTTGGAAAGTGAATTTAAAGCACAAGAATACTTTTGCCATCTTAACACCGTAAAAGGGAGAAAGTACACCACAGGCTTTTAGGAGTCATGAGAGAGTTGGGGCATGCAGTGTTCTGATTTAAAATCCTTTTAAAGGCTGCCCATTTTTTCTTACTCTTTTTCATTTCCTGACTATAGAACAGAGAGCACTCCATGGTATGCAAGTGACACATCATTTTATGCATCCAAGTGCTTTATTCGCTTAACCATTTTTTCCAGCAATTTAAATAAATCACAGAGGTGGAATTAGATTTTCCTGAAGAGCTAGAGAAAAGCAGTGAGAGGCTGAGTCACAGTTAATTTCTACTGAGCTGATAGGAATTTTACTGCCTCCATTTAGGTGATACTCATGTAGTTTGGAGAGTAATGTCTGGTATCTTATCAGCCTACTATAAAGGCTGCTTAAGCTCCAGACTAATGAGTCTCCGAAATGTTTTTAATGAATGATGGGGGGAGGAGTATGAAATACCCTCATATTTATTCATTTCCTCCTTCTAATGCTGGCAGATAGACGGACTAAAAGATTGAGCACTTAAATAATTAACTCATTTAAAATGTGAATTATATGCATGATTTGCCTGACATGCTGCTTGTGAAGCGGAACACACACTAAAGCCTCTCCACACAGCAGTAGAGGTAGGGAGGAGAGCAAGTTTTTTTTAGGTCTGGTTAATCTGGGAAGGAACATTTAGGAAAAGGATGAGACATTAATGGGAATGGAGAAACAGAGGATCAGATACTCAGTTTTCTTCCTCCAGAACAGAGATTGGCAATATTTTTTGGTAAAGAGCCAAGTAGTAAATATTTTAGGCTCTGCAAGCCATATGGTCTCTGTTGCACCTACTCAGCTCTGCCGGTGTGGCACCAAAAGCAGCCATAGACATCAAGTAAATGAATGGACGTGGTTGTACTACACTAGAGCATAATATATTGGCATTAAATTTTGAATTTCATGTAATTCTGAAGTACAGCAAAATATTATTCTTTTTTGACTTTTGCAACCACTAAAAATGTAGAAAACATTCTTAGCTCACAGGCAGGACAAAAACAGTCAGTGGACCCACGAATGGTAGTTTGTGATCCACCTCTAGAAGGCTGAATATAAGTTTCTCTATTTAGTTATGGGATGATTGTGTCCAGGGTTTGAGGTAGGACAGAGAGTTATAAAATTGTAGAATTCTAGATTGAAGTGGCCTTTAGAGATTGTCCAGTCCAGCACTCTCACTTTAACAATCATCCCTAACATTTCTATTTCACTATTAAGTATGGTAGGACATATATGTAATAGTACAGTACAAACAGTGGCATATCCTTGGTGATTTCACTTGGCTTAGGATCTGCTTCTAGGCTTTGCAAGTCTAATAACACTTATCAATGCTTTTGATTTTATTAGACTAGATGAAGCTGGCCCATGTTAACTCAGGATATTACCATTTTTAAAGCCCTTTTTTACCTTTGCAATCTTATGAAGCCTAAGGATCTCTTTTCAGAATAATTGTTTAAAGGCATAAAATAAAATACACTTTCCAGTGATTGTCTATAATGAAAAAATATGTTACAATATATTGAGTTTTGTTAACTCAATAAATAACAAGGTCTAGTGAAGTAGTGATGAACATAAATGCTATATTGTAAACAATACTTCATGTCACAATGTGATATGAAAAGATGTGTGATTGGTTTTGGAAACAAAGCCAGCCTTAGATACTGATAAAGTCTCACAGGATACTGAAGTATATAAGCCAGAATGCTAATGTAGTAATTTTCAAAGAGGAATATAAGTATTCAGCAGACCAAGTCTTCATATTGTCTTTACTGTATCGTTCTCTTATGGGCCAAATACATAAGAAGTTAAAGCGCAGGGAGTTTGCTTTATGAGCAGGAAAGTTGAGCAAAGATAGTTATGATTCAAATAACCTGATACCTCCACCTCCACAGGTGGAGATATATGGCAACAAGAGAGTCTGCTTGGATTTTCTTGGTGACCCCTCCTCTGGGCAGTACTTAAATGGATACTGCTGGCACTTACCAAGATGGCAGCTTTTCTGTTTCCTTTTTTTTTTTTCTGTTTCCTTTTGAAGCAACTACTCTTAATAGCACACTTGCGTTTTCCTCTGGTTCATCTACATCTATAGCAAGCTTCCCAACAATTCCTGGAATCCTTCAGTAGGTACCTTGCAGATGCTTCCAAACAAGAACGCTCTCTGTGTTGTACTGCAAAGATGGCCATAAATATCCATGCACTCACCCTTCTAGTTATGCCCTATTAGTGTCCCACACCTCCCCCAGCACTGGTTCTCAGCTTGACAGTGTGATTGCTTTGACCAATGGGACATGAGCAAAATGACACAAGAAGGGCCTTGAAAAGCTCTTGCACTTGGGAGTTTGCTCCCATGTTCTTCTAGAAACCTGGAAAAACCCTCATGAGAAAGTCAGGGCTCACCTGTTGGATGATGAAAGACACATGGCCCATGATGGTAAGGCCATTCTAGACCATGCAGCCCCTGTCTAAGCCACACATGAATGAACCAAGAGGATAGCCATTGAATCTGTCCCAAATCAGCAGAACCTCCCCCACTGATGCATAGATTCCAGAGTAATGATAAATGTTTATTGTTTTAAGCCTCTGTGTTGTACGATGGTTAGTTCTGCAGCAAAACTAATTGGTTACAATACCATTCTCTTTACTTTCCTACTTCATCCCTTTGATATTGTCCTCAAAATGTGTGGAGATTACCATGGTGCTCTGAAGGCACTCTGCTGAAGTACAACATTTCTTCCCAACCTTTGCCCAGCATCTCTCAGTATTACATTCTCTCACTGAGATGTAGAGAAGTTGCCTCAAGCATCCCAAGTCTAACACAGATCTTGAGTGCAAATAACATACTGATTTGATTCCAAATCTCATCTCTTCTGTTACGAGGAAGGAATGTGATAGTATAATAAACTCCCTCTTTAGGGGCATTTGAATACAGAAAAGTATACCACAGAGGAAGGCAAGGCTTTACACGAAGAAATAAACTGCTAATGATAGAATTTCAGGAATCAGTTGAGATATTTATGGGCAAAATGGGTTTCCTAACACACCTTACAATTAAATAAATGTATTTGTTGAGCTTAGACCGTGTCCACAACCAGTGCCAGGCCAGGGTGAAACCAGCAAAGTTCCTAGGACACAAAATTTAAGAAGGCATCTACTCTCAGGGCCATGCCAGTACAGAGAGTGAAAGCCATCTTAAATTTTGTGCCCCACACCTATATACGATGGACTATTACTCAGCCATAAAAAGAAACAAAATTGAGTTATCTGTAGTGAGGTGGATGGACCTAGAGTCTGTCATACAGAGTGAAATAAGTCAGAAAAAGAAAAACAAGTACCATATGCTAACACATATATATGGAATCTAAAAAGAAAAATGGTTCTGAAGAACCTAGGGGCAGGACAGGAATAAAGACGCAGATGTAGAGAATGGACTTGAGGATGTGGGGTGGGGGAAGGGTAAGCTGGGATGAAGTGAAAGAATGGCATGGACATATATACACTACCAAATATAAAATAGATAGCTAGTGGGAGGCAGCCGCATAGTACAGGGAGATCAGCTCGGTGCTTTGTGACCGCCTAGAGGGGTGGGATGGGGAGGGTGAGAGGGAGAAGAAAGAGTGAGGGGATATGGGGATATACGTGTACGTATAGTTGATTCACATACAGCAGCAACTAACACAACAATGTAAAGCAATTATACTCCAATAAAGATGTTAAGAAAAAAAAAATTGTGTGCCCCAGGCACCCTGATTTCAGCCCTTGTTTGCAGCATTATGCAGACCATAGTACTTACTGATATTTGCTATGACTGTGGCAAGATGCTGTTGGTTGCAACACGAACAGCCATTTCTTTCCTTTTGGTCATGCTGATACACACCGAGTTCTGTTCAGTTGCCTCCACAGAGCTCTGTGTTCACAAATGGGTCCCTGCCCTCCTTTACAGAGTGAGTCATTATCTTTCTGAGGCAGGGTAAGTCTAAGGCAAACATGCTGCCCATGCCTCTTGCCAATGATTGGTTCCCATGAGCATGTGATCTAATCCTGGAGAGTGGGACCTGGAGGAATTATGCTGGTGTACTCCAGGAAAGGTACCCTCCCTAATCAAAAGGAATACACAGGAGGAAAGCCTCTGTTCTTTGCTAAACACAGTCTTGTTGGTAAATGATGCCTAGCCCTGCTACAACCATTTGCAACCGGGAGGAGTAGATTGTGGACATGCTAGAGATGGCAGATCAGAGCAATGTCAAGCACCTGAGTCCTTAATGGCAAGGCTGACCTGTTGAATTATTAACCACAAGTGAGCTATACCTCTGGACTTCGAAAATATGAGATAAAGTTTTAAGCCACTTTTAGTCAAGTTTCTGTTAATTGAAGCTGAAAGTATATTTGATGCAACCGAATACTGCGAATTTGCAGAAAGAGAGTTTTTCCTGTGGGGGAGACTGCCACTGCTTTAATGCTTTAATTAAACAGCATACAGAATATCTCCTTTCATTTCAAGCATGGTTAAAGAGACAGCAAACAACTTACGAGATCTGAGATCTTATGAATCTATGTAATTTAATTTGTGAGGTGAGCTGCATAGCCACAGGCTTGATATTAATAAATGCAGAAAGGAACCTGCAGTCTTTTGTTATAGAGATGGTATCTCAGGACACTGGGGTGAGAAACACAGGTACTAATAAGCAGAGTACCTCTGTTCTATATATGGGCACAAGAGGAGCAACATAGAAAATTGGTGGAGAAAAACGAGCCTCACTTATATTTAATCTACTGAGATACACATCAGCAATGATTTAGAAAAGCTTACTAAGTACTCACTTGATGGCCACTTTGCTATAGAAATAAGTCAAGAAGAGACATGTTCTGCTCATGGAGAGTTTATTTTTAAAAGAAATCAGAGATATAAGAAGACCAAATCTCTGCATTGGGAGTATGAAATCAGGGAGGAGTTACTAAAGGGAGAGCAGGGAAGCTAGAGAACTGGATAAGGAAAATACAACTCTAGAAACTATGAAAGCGGAAGAACAAAAATAGAATGCATTATGAAGGAGAGATGAGAGAGAATTAAAAAGACAGGGCAGCTGAGTGCCTGGAATGTGATCCAGGGAGAGCTGTGGAGCCCATTGTCAGTGTGGGCACTGTGGCTGCAGGTCTTACTGTGGCAGACATAGCCTGTGCACCAGGTGGTGCCACAGGAACATGCAGCAGCTAGATGCTGAGTCTTGGCAGTTAGGTCCTGGGCAGGAGTGTGCAGTGATTTGTTTCCCTGCAGAAGTGCCCTAGCTCTGCCCACTCCACACTTAAGCTTAGCATCAGATCTGGGGCAGACAGGTCCTGGGAGAAATCTTCCACAGAGGCAGTCCAGGGCCCAGGCAGCAGCACAGCCACCTAGATTCCTGCAGCCACAATGCCCTGAGCTCCAGCCTACTCCACACCACAGCTTTGCACTAGATCTGGGACAAACACAAGAGAAAGGGACATGACCTTGGATTGCTTCTGAGGAGAACCATAAACGCATACACAGGTGGCTCATAGGTTTGCTGTGACTTCACGGGCCTCACTTGCTTCAACAGTCACCACCCTTGGGGCAGGACATGTACTCAAGGGCAGTGGAACCTGATCAACCTGATCCTCAGGGCTTCTACTCCAACAACTGGGAAGAAGACCCTGCCTCCAACAGTTCATTGATAGCCACAGAGCAAAGAGGAGGTCCTGCCTCACATCCAGCACAGGCTCTGGACACCACAATGCCAATTACACCCCCTATCCAGGGGGGTAATGGCCAACACACTCTGAAGAAAGATGTAGCTGGCATCCATAGTAAAAACAGCCCTTGCACCAAAGATACTGGACACACATAATCTGCACAGGGACACTCCCACATAAAAACACCCCTTTAAGACTAGAGTAGATAACTATTTCTCCTAAGTTCATAGAGACAGAGAAAGTTAAGTAAAATGAAAAAGGAGAGGAACTACTCTCGATCAAAAGAACAAAAGAAATGCCCTGAAAGAACAAATAATAAAACAGACCTCTGCTAGACCGCGAGTTTAAAAAGGTTATAAAAATGCTAAAGGAATTAGGAAAGATTGTTGATAGAAATGCAGATCACTGTAACAAGAAACTAGAAACCATAGAGATGAACCAATCAAAATTAGACAACTCAGTTACTGAGGAAAAAACCAATAAATAGCTGAGTAAATGACACAGAAGAACAAATAAGATAGAATAATGGAAATCACCCAATCAGAATAGCAGACAGAAAGACAAATGAAAAAAAATAAAAAAGAAAGCAACATAAGAGATCTATGGGATAATATAAAGCATGCCAACCTATATATAATAGGTGTTCCAGAAGCAGAAGAGGGAGAAAAGGGGATCAAAAATGTATTTGAAGAAATTATAGCTGAAAACTTCCCAAACCTAAAAAAGAAAACAGATATTCAGGTACAGAAAGCACAGAGGGTCCCATACCAGATGAACCCAAACACACCCACACCAATACATATCATAATTAAAATGGCAAGAGTTAAAGAGTAGATTCTAAAGGCAGCAAGAGAAAAACAAAGAGTCAGTTACAAGGGAACCCTTATAAGGCTATCAGCTGATTTCTCTGCAGAAAATTTGCAGGCCAGAAGAGAGTGGCATGATATATTCAAAGTCCTGAAAGGGAAAACCCTGCAACTTAGGATACTACACAGCAAGATTATCATTTTGAATAGAAGGAGAGATAAAGAACTTCCTAGACAAGGAAAAACTAAAAGAATTTAGCAATACTAAACCTACCCAAAAAGGAATATTGAAAGGTCTTTTCTAAATAGAAAAGAAGCAAGAATCTATAGGAAAGAGAAAATCATAAAAGGAAAGGCAAATATATAAAAGGATTGAACATCACTTAAGTAAGCCAATACATAGATTACAAAACAATGAAAAAAATTTTGTAAAAGGGGTTACAGCTACAATTAACAGCAAAAGAATAAACATGAAGATGTAAAATAGGACATCAAAATCACACAATGTGGGGAAGGGGAGTATAAAAATATAGATCTTTTAGAATGTGTTTGAACTTGTATTACTATCAGTTTATAGCAAGTAGGTATAGTTATGGATCAACATACTTGAACTCCATGGTAACCACAAATCAAAAACATACAATAGATTCACAAAAATCAAAAAGAAAGGAACTCCAGTGTACTATAAAAGAAAATCATTTAACTACAAAAGGACAAACAAAATAAGATATGAACAAAGAAGAACTACAAAAACAACTGGAAAACAAGGTTTAAAATGGCAATATACATACCTATCAACAATTACATTAAATGTCAATGGACTAAATACTCCAATCAAAGGACGCAGAGTGGCAAATTGAATAAAAAAAACATGAACCTACAATATGCTGCCTACAACAGACTCATTTCAGGGTGAAAGAAACACACAGACTGAAAGTGAGGGGATGGAAAATGATATGTCATGCAAATGTCAATGACAAAAAAGTGGGAGTAGCACTACTCATATCAGACAAAATAGACTTTAAAACAAAGGCTGAAAAGAAAAAGAAGGACATTATATAATGATAAAGGGATCAGTACAAGAAGAGGATATTACACTCTTTAACAGAATACAAGAGCACCTAAATATATAAAACAAATACAGACATAAAGGGAGAAACTGACAGGAATACAATAATAGTAGGAGACTTTAACACCACACTGACATCAATGGACAGACCATCCAGACAGAAAATCAATAAGGCAATAGAGGTCCTAAATGACACAATAAACCAGTTGGACTTAATTGACACTACATCCAAAAAATGTACAATACACGTTCTTTTCAAGTGCACGTGGAATATTCTCTAGGATAGACCACATACTAGGTCACAAAACAAACCTCAACAAATTTAAGAGGATGGAAATTATTTCAAGCCTCTGTTCTGACCACAAACTTGTCATGAAACTAGAAATAACAGAAAGGAAAACAGGAAAAGAATGAACACATAGATTCTAAACAGCATGTACTAAAAAACCAATGGGTCAACAATGAAATCAAAGCATAAATCAGAAAATATCTCCAGACAAATGAAAATGAAAACACAACCTTACAAAATCTATGGAATGCAGCAAAAGCAGTTATAAGAGGGAAGCTCTTAGTGATAAAGACCTTCCTCAAGAAAGAAGAAAAATCTCAAATAAACAACCTAGCCTATCACCTAAAAGAATTAGAAAAAGAAGAATAAAACCCATAGTGAGCAGAGGAAGGAAATAATAAAGATCTGAGAGGAAATAAATAAAATAGAAATAAAAAAATAGAAAAGATCAGTAAAACCAAGAGCTGATTTTTTAAAAAGATGAACAAAATCTTGGTGAGCCAGGCTCACCAAGAGGAGAGAGAGGACCCAACGTAAGAAATGAAAGAGGAGAAATAATGACCAATACCACAGAAATACACAAAATCATAACAGAATACTGTTAACAGTTATATGCCAACAAATTGGACAACGTAGAAGAAATGGTGAAGTTTCTAGAGACATACAGGCTGCCAAAACTGAGTCAAGAGGAAACAGATAATTTGAACAGACTGATCACTAGAAGTGAAATAGAATCTGTAATAATAATAATAATAATAATAATAATTAAAACTCTCTGCAAACAAAAGTCCCTGCAGATGGCTTCACTGAGGAATTCTACCAAATATGCAAAGAACTTATACCTATCTTTATCAACTATTCCAAAACATTGAAGAGGAGGGAACACTCCCAAAAGCATTCTATGAATCAAATATCATCCTGATATCAAAACCAGACAGTGACACTACAAAAAAAAATTACAGGCCAATATCTTTGATGAATATACATGCAAAAATCCTCAACAAAGTATTAGCAAAATGAATCCAGCAGTACATAAAGATGATCATACACCATGATCATGTTAAATTCATTCCAGGGTGGCAAGGATGGTTCAACATACATAAATCAACCAATGTGATACATTGTATGATCATCTCAGTAGTGGCAGAAAAAAAGCATTTGACAAAATTCAACATCCATTCATAATAAAAACTCTCACCAAAGTGGGTATAGAGGGAACATATCTCAACATAATAAAAGCCATTTACAAGAAACCCACTGCCAACATGATGCTCAGCAGTAAAAAGCTGAAAGCCTTCCTGCTAAATTCAGGAACAAGACAAGGATGCCCACTCTCACCACTTAAATTCAGCAGAGTATTGGGAGTCCTAGCCACAGCAATCAGACAATAAAAAGAAATAAAATGTATCCAAATTTGAAGGGAAGAGGTAAAAGTGTCACTATCTGCAGATGACATGATACAATATAGAGAGCCCTAAAGTTGCCACACAAATACTATTAGCACTAATAAATGAATTCAGCAAGGTAGCAGGATACAAGATTAACATACAGAAATCTGTTTCATTTCTTTATACTAACAATGAACTATCAGAAAGTAAAAATCCTATTTAAAGTCACATCAAAAAAACCCCAAAAACAAAAACTAGGAATAAACTTAACCAAGGAAGTGAAAGACCTATAATCTAGAAACTATAAAACATTGATAAAGGAAATTGAAGCTGATTCAAAGAAATGGAAAGAAATCCCATGCTCTTGGATTGGAAGAATTAATATCATTAAAATGACCATATTACCCAAAGCAATCTATAGATTTAAAGCAATCCCTATCAAAATACCCATGACATTTTTTGACAGAACTAAAACAAATAATCCTAAAATGTATATGGAAGAACAAAAGACACAGAATTACCAAAACAATCCTGAGGAAAAAAAAAAAAAAGCTGGAGGCATAACCCATCTGGACTTCAGACTATACTACAAAGCTACAGTAATCAAAACAGCATGGTATTGGGGGGGGGGGAACAGACATAGAAAGCCCGGTAATAAACCTACACACTTATGGTCAATTAATCCACCACAAAGGAGGCAAGAAAATACAATGGAGAAAAGACATTCTCTTCAATGAGTGGTGTTGGGAAAGGTGGACAGTTACATGTAAATCAATGAAATTAAAACATTCTCTAACACCATATACAAAAATAAACTCAAAATGGATTAAAGACCTAAATGGAAGACTCGATACTATAAAACTCCTAGAGGAAAACATAGAGGAACACTCTTTGACATAAATCGCAGCAATATTTTTTGGTTCTGTCTCCTGGAGTAATGGAAATAAAAACAAAAATAAACAAATGGAGCCAAATTAAACTTAAAAGCTTTTGCACAGCAAAGGAAACCATAAACAAAACAAAAAGGCAACCTACCAACTGGAAGACAATATTTGCCAACAATGCTACTGACAAGGGATTAATTTTGTAAATATACAAACAGCTCATACAGCTTAATATTAAAAAAAAAAAAAGAGAAAAAATTGGCACAAGACCTAAGTAGACATTTCTCCAAAGAAGACATGCAGATGGCCAACAGGTACATGAAAAGATGCTCAATATCACTAATTATTAGAGAAATGCAAATCACAGTCAGAATGGCTGTCATCAAAAAGTATAAATAATGAATGCTGGAGAGGGTATGGAGAAAAGAGAACCCTCCTACACTGTTGATGGGAATATAAATTTGTGCAGTCACTATGGAGAACAGTATGAAGGTTCCTTAACAAAAAATAGAGCTACCATATAATCTAGCAATCCCACTCCTGGGTATGTAACCAGAAAACACAAAAAGTCTAATCTGAAAAGATACATGCATCCCAATATCTGTAGCAGCACTGTTTACAATAGCAAAGACGTGGAAACAATCCAAGTGCCCATTAACAGACAATTGGCTTTAGAAGAAGTGGTATATATACGCAATAGAATATTACTCAGCCATAAAAAGAATGAAATATTGCCGTCTGTAGCAACATGGATCCATCTAGAGATTATCATACTAAGTGAAGTAAAATCAGAAAAAGACAACATATGGTCTCACTTACATGTGGAATCTAAAAAATGATACAAAGGAACTTATTTACAAAACAGATAAAGACTCACAGACGTAGAAAACAAACTTACGGTTACCAAATGGGAAAGGGAGGGGGAGGGATAAATTAGAGTATGGGATTAACAGATACAAGCTACTACACATAAAATAGGTGAGCAGCAAAGATTTAGTGTATAGCACAGGCAACTGCATTCAATATCTTGTAGTAACCTAGAATGGAAAATAATCTGAAAAAATACATATAACTGAATCACTTTGCTGTACATCTATACTTCAATTTTTAAAAAATAGAGCAGGAAGGGAAAGAATGTTTATTGTCTACCTACCACATGCCAGGCCCTTTAACATGCTTCCTCATTTAATTTTCACAGCAATCTTGAAGGTATTTTAACCTCCATTTTACAGATAAAGAAACTAAGATTCAGTAAGATTATGTGACTTGCCTATCTGGGTGATAGTATTGACAGTCAAATCCAGGTCCACTGTGTCACTTTGCCACAAATAAAAAGTCTTTGAGTTTATAAAGTGGGCTGCAAAGTCTGGGAGATAGGAGGAGAAAAATTAAATCTGCTACTAAATAAAACCTATATCTAGAATCCTTCATGTTGTGAGTTAAATGCAAGACCAAACAAACTGACTGATCTGGGGCAGTGGGACAGGCAGAGATGGGAGAGGGAAGTTTATGGCATGAAGTGAGGGGAGAAAGAAAGGTGGGTTTCTCGGAGATGCAGATTCGACATGAATGTGGTCTTGAGTATTTCAATTCCATTTGAAGGGATTCTGCTATGAGGTAGGGAGACAGGAAAACAGGAGAGACCATAAGATGTGCTGAGATTGAGAGTATGGTTGGCCACCACATTGAGTCAATACCGGAAGCTGTCCCTCATGCAGTAGAAACAGGGAGACAGAAGTCATTGGGTGTGGTTCTGGGAGGCACCACATTTTATCTGCAACACAATCCTATTGTCCTCTCTTTGTCCCCCATCTGGAGCCCAGCTTTCTATCAAAGGTGGCAGAGGCTTCCTAGGAGGAAACCCATCAACTGCAAAGGGGTTATGTTTCTTCTTGGATTCTCTGGGTTAGTGCTTCCAGGGGCAGGTAGCCAGGAAGAGTTGCCACAAGCTATCAAAACAGGAGGAAGATGGTCGTCAAGAGAAACCCCAGAACATCAGTCTCATATAACCTCTATCTGCCAAACCATTTATCTTGGATGTTTCATAGGCACCTTACTTTCAACATGTCCCCAGCTGACCTCATTTTCTTCCCCTTTGCCCTGCTCTTTCTTGTCTTCATAATCATAGGCAATCATATCAAGGCATGCAATGCCCAAAACCATGGCATCATCCTGAACTCTTCCCTCTCCTTGTCTGAAATGTCACAGGTCCCTCCAGGCTTATCTCTTCAATCACTGGCTCACCTATTAACTCCTTTCATGCACACTGCCATTGCCCTGCATCATATCCTCGCCATATTTCATCTGGACCCTTCTAGCTGGTCCCATCCTTCTCATCCAGTTCCTTTTCAGTTCATCCCCCACATTACCCAGAGTGAACTTTCTACCACACATTCCTGTTTTGATTAGCTCCTTGTGACCTACAGAATCAAACCCAAGCTCTTTAGCTACTCAGCATAGTACATAAGTCTCTCCAATATCTGGCCTTAGGTACTTCTTAATCCTTATCTTTTCCTACTCTCTGCTTTGAACTTTACTATTTAGCTATATGTAGCAGCTTGTGGTTCTCAGAACACACCGTACTGGCTAATGCCTTAGGTCTATGTTCATACCTGGATGCTTTTTCATGATTTACTGCCTTGCTAATTTAGTCATCCTCTCCAGTACATTAGTCATCTTCTTCTGCAGGAATCTTGAAGCAAAGATGAAGCTAAGTGCTGCCAACTCCTCCTTCACGTCTGTGCTCCAAATACAGACCTCATTATATCTCTAATTTAACACATTGAAATTATCTTTTTATGTGTCTGCTTTCCTCAGAAGATTATAGATTAGATGGCAGGGCCTGGGACTTGCTTAGTTTTGTATCCTCAGGTGCCTAAAATAACCGGCACATGGTAGGCAGATAATAAGTGTTTATTAAACCAAATGAAAATTCTCTTATACTTGTCAAAGTTCACTCTTTGCATTCACCATACACACAGTACACACACTCCATAAACATACTTTGAGCTGGAAGGATATTTCTAGGCTAGAGGCCTGGGCAATACTTGTTACACCATCTAATTAGTAATCCTCAACTTCTTATTGTTTAAAAAGAAGCAGACGGAGGTGTTCTTTTTAGAAATACCTTTTTAAAAGTGTGCAAACAAAATTTGGGGGACTAATGTCTAAATCACTATAAGAGGATATGCTGAAGTTATTTCTTTGTTAAATTATTACCTGCAAATTATCTCAACAGTGGACCTCCAGGGAACATCATTTTGAGGTCACTCCATATTTCGTTGTTTCTTTTTCCTTGTTCACCTCAAAAAGCTAATTTGAGCCATACCACATTGCAGACTAAATGTCAAGTCTGTGGGCTAGGCTTGAGGTCTTTAACAATCTGGGAAAATATTTTTTCTGAACTTTCAGTGGACTAATTTACATCATTTAGGCCTGTTGATAAGGCCCAAGAGCCTTTTGGACTGAGTTTTAAGAGCTTACAAAGTGGATGACTTACAGCCATCATGCTTTCCTTGATATCAAGTGTAGTTGAAAAATGGATGTTTTCTCTTGCAAAAATAGACTGTTTGCACACTATGATACTGGAGGAAATGAATTTTGTACAGTTTATGCTGCAGGCACAGGTATAAGGTGTTTTTTTCCATTTTATTTAGAAAGATTTTCTTTTTGCCAATCTACATGTAGGCTTTCAATTGGTTTCTTAATAGGTGTGAAATTATATCAAATAATGATTATACACCCAGAGAGCAGTGAGTGCCCTGAGTATATGTGGACCCAATAAATGTTGGTTGTTGACAGTGCAATGTTTTTAACCCTCTCATTACAGTGAGTGGAAAGTCACTGGAGTTGGAAGACCTCATTTCTAGCCTTGGCTCTATAGCTAATAAGCTTTGTACCCTTAGAAAAGCCAGCTCTATTCTCTGGGCCTCAGTTTTTTCATCTGTAAAATGCAAGGTTTGAACTTCATGGCCTAAAACTGTCTCTCTGGTTATAAAATTTTATATTTGATAATAAAATATTAAAAGTTTTAATGCTTGGATGATGGATTTTTTTTATCATTTTTATTTTTCTACTTTTCTGTGTTTTCCAATTTTTCTCAGTATTTTTTACTGGCTTGTTCTAGAAAGCAAAAATAATTATGGAATTACATTGCTTCTATGAAAAAATTTAAATAACATTATTTAAAAATCATTATATATGCCATGGTACCAATACATAAATTATCCCATTTAATTATCACATCTACACTGAGAGTTAGAGATTATCATCCCCACTTATGATAAGGAACTTAAGGCACAGAGAGATGAAATAACTTTCCCATCACAACTAGTTAAGTTACAGAATCAGGATGCTAAGCGCTACATAAAAATTCCTAGTAGACTATGCTGCTTCTGTTTAAAACATTTTAAGAAAATGACAATTCCTTATACATATTTTAAAATAAAATATACACAGAACTGGAGAATAAGGACTGGTCTAAGGAAGTTAGCTGGACTATTAAGGACAGTGCTAAAATAGGCTTTGATTAAAACACTCTAGGGTATTTTCTGTTTTCTAGTGGTCGAATTTTAAAAAATTAGCAATATCATAGCTGGCTGAAAGTACATTTGCCATCTGTTGTTAAAATCTCCATCTTCTGGCTGTCCTTTTCGAATCAAGTAGTGTATGCAGGTCTCATCCTTAGTGATGTATGCTGTGCTTTCTATGAGCCACCGATCTGCCATCAATCCAGCTTCTCTACTAGCTGTTACCCAGCATCAGTGACAGATTTCAAGCAAAATTCTACAGACTTGGCCTACTACCAGTTCACGCTGTCTAACTTTAATTGCTTCTTAATCCTTTCATTAATCTCCTGTTGATCCTCTAACACAGTCTGCAAAAGAGCTATTCCAAACCTTCACTCACTTCCAATGCAGGGTCCAATTCTTCCCTCTCATTCTGAAGTGGACAGCTTCCCTTCTTTAATCAAGAAGTTAAGAGACAATCCTATGTGAGCTTTTTAAAATCTCCTCTCCACATTACATGTCCTTTTATCCTATTTTTTTTTTTTTTTTTTTTTTACAGTCTGAGAATAAAAATTGCCTTTCTTTAGGACTGACGCTTCCACTTGAGCCCCAGGTGTCATGCCTTAAGCACCTATTCCCTAGAGCATCATTAGTCTTTTTCTCTCTACTTCATCCTTACTTCCACCATGTTGAAATATACATTCCTTAACCCTGCACTCTGCATCACCCAATTTCCATTAAATATCACTTCTGTCTTTAACTTCCAAAAATTGTTCTATTTATCTGTATTTGTTATCTCCAAATTTGCACCATTCATCCCCTCTCCAATTCCTAACAATATTGATTTTGAAGTTCCATATTGTAGTGAAGCTACTCTCTCAAAAGGCCCCAGTGACTATTTTCCATTTTCTTATGAGGTATAATGACCTTTAATAGTTCTTCTTTTTGACATTTCTTAAGCATTTGACTTGGTTTTTAATTCTTTTTTTTTTAAATTTTATTTATTTATTTATTTATTTATTTATTTATTTATTTATTTATTTATGGCTATGTTGGGTCTTCGTTTCTGTGCGAGGGCTTTCTCTAGTTGTGGCAAGCGTGGGCCACTCTTCATCGCAGTGCACGGGCCTCTCACTATCGTGGCCTCCCTTGTTGCGGAGCACAGCCTCCAGACGTGCAGGCTCAGCAATTGTGGCTCACGGGCCTAGTTGCTCTGTGGCATGTGGGATCTTCCCAGACCAGGGCTCGAACCCATGTCCCCTGCATTGGCAGGCAGATTCTCAACCACTGCGCCACCAGGGAAGCCCCTTAATTCTTTTTTTTATGAGTTTTTTCCTCATTTCCAAGACTTTTTCATTCCATCCAAAAATAATTTTTATTCCTTCACTATTTTTCATTTTCCTCATGTCTTGAGTGATAGAAATAGCACCACCAGTGCCCCATTTACCCAAGTTTCTCTTCATTTGAATGCAAGCAACTATCAAACACCTATCTAATTGCACTGGTTTTCTATGCCTCATAACAAATTACCACACATTTAGCAGCTTAAAACAACATACATTTATCATTTCACATCTTCTCTTGGTTAGGACTCCAGGCCTGGCTTAATTGGGTCCTCTGCTTGGAGGTCTCATAAGTCTACAGTAAAGATACTGGCTGAGAGTGAGGTCTCATCTGAAGACTCAACTGGGAAATGATCTACGTCTGTGGTCCCACAGTTTGTTTTTATAATTCAGTTTTTTTTGGTAGTTTTAGAATTTATGGTGGCTTAGTTCTTCAGTGTCAGTGTGAAAGTGAATTTGCTAGGAGATCTGTTATCTATCTACCTATCTTAATCAAGAAAGTAGCATCCAGTCACTCTTAGCATATTCTTTTGGCTAGAGGCAAGTCATAGGTCCTGCCCACATGCAAAGAATAGGGATTACACAGGGCATAACACCAGAGGACTACTTAGAATTTAGTCTACCATATTGTTCTTTCTATAGCACTCAGGGGAGGGAAAGAAATATCTTTTATCCATGCTATAGGAGCAATTTTGGAGCCAAATTGGATAAACATACGAAATACACAAAAGAGGCTCTAGTTTACTGTTGTGATCCTAAGAAGGGAATAAAACTGGGTTTAGAAAAACAGGTAAGAAGGAATAGTAGGAGGTGAGAATGAGCCAAAGAGGAACTGCCATAAACACTGTCTCCAAATGGTCTAATTCCGTGTTTAACCTACCCGTAGGATTTTTGTTTGTTTTTTTGTTTGCTTTTAACACATCCAATCTATTACAGACCAAAACTTTTGTAAAAGTAAAAAACCGAAACAAAACCCAAAAAACTAAAAAAAAGAAATAAAAAATAAAACAAAGGCATATAAAATGAGTCCAATTTCTTTATATTTGATAAAAACAGATGTAAAATTACTGTTGCATTGCCATAAAACTTTCCAAATGCTTACTTTTAATATCTGTACTTATTCCATTGAGGACAGGTGACAGTTTGAGCAGTACACAGTGTGTGCAATACACACTCTGAGCAGAACTGATCTAATGTATTCCCACAGCATATATTCTCCTGGGTATATAGTATTCCCTTTTCTAGATCTAAGTCCGGATCTCTTTTCTTTTTTTTTTTTTTTTTTTTGCCGGTTATGGAATTCTGGGTAGGCAGTGGTTTTAAAAATTTTTTAAATTTATTTATTTTTGGCTGCATTGGGTCTTCGTTGCTGCGTGCGGGCTTTCTCTAGTTGAGGTGAGCGGGGACTACTCTTCGTTGAGGTGCGTGGGCTTCTCATTGTGGGGGCTTCTCTTGTTGTGGAGCACAGGCTCTAGGCGCGTGACTTCAGTAGTTGTAGCACGCAGGCTCAGTAGTTGTGGATTGCGGGCTCTAGAGCGCAGGCTCAGTAGTTGGGGGCGCACAGGCTTAGTTGCTCCGCAGCATGTGGGTTCTTCCCGGACCAGGGCTCGAACCCATGTCCCCTGCATTGGCAGACGGGTTCTTAACCACTGCGCCACCAGGGAAGCCCCCAGATCTCTTTTCTGAGCTGCTTTTGTTCATTCATTCATGAATGAATTATTGAGCACTTACTGTGGGTCAGGCACCACACAGGACTAGACAAAATGCTAAATAAATTGACGGCTTCTCTTTGCACACCTTTATCTCAGGATTCAAATGATCTCACACACAGCATGTCAAAGAATGAACTACTGTCCTACCTCTAGCCTACTACCCCTCCTGTATCTTTTAGTTTTACATTTGTCACTTCCACCCACAAGTTGCCAAAGTCAGAATGTTACTTATCTACTCCTTACTCCCTCATATTTTCTTTCCAAAATATCAAATCCATTTACATACCTCTCCAGTGCTCACACATTTGTTCACCCACCATTTCTCATTGGGACCTCTATATCAGTCTCCTGAGTGTTCTCCTTGACATCATTCTTGCTCCTCTCCATTTAATCACCACAGTACATTTAGGAGGATCTTTCTAAACTCTAAACCTCACTGTGTCACTGCTTTGCTTAAAACTCTCAGAGGTTCCTCATAGCTTAACAATGAACCTGAAAATTTATCAAGGTCTACATGTCCTTTATGGACTGATTATGTCTTCTTCTTTTGTCTCACTTCCTCTTTGAAGCTTTACTCAAGCCCGAGTGAATTATTTACAATTCTTAGGACTTGCCATACTGTCTCTTGCCTCAGGTCTTGGTGTTTGCTGCTTCTCCTCCCTTGACACGTCTTTCACATGTTCTTTTATCTGGGTATTTCTTTTGGCTTCAGCAATGAATCACCTTTTTCCAGAAAAACTTGCCTGCTGCATCCCCATTCCCTGTCTGTATCTACCTTTATCGGAGTGCTGTCAAATAGGGTTGTAATACAGAGAGGAGATGGCTGAAATATTTTCTCATTAGACTGAATACTTGAAGTTAGAAACTCTATTACATTTTCATTGATATTTTGAAATGGATAAATGGAAAGGATTCTAGAGAATGAGTAATTACACATATTTTGGGGACAAGCCCAACCCATTTAATGGGGCCAAATTGGCCTGTCCTTCCTCTTCTGTTCTTTCTGTCACCCCCCCCCCCCAGTTTAAGATCTTGTCATAGCATTTCTGGAGTAATACTACAATGGTCTAATTTCCTCCTGGACTCTACTCACTTCCTTGGAATCCATTTAAATGCCTTTTCTGAGGCTTTAACTCTGGATTCAGAGATAATCAAATAAATGTTTGGTTAAATACATTTATTTTTTCAACAACAACAAAAAATTTGAGCATCTACTCTGTGCCAGTCACTCTTCTTGATGCTTGGGCCATATCAGTGAACAAAATAGAAAAAAAAAAACAATAACTCATACTCTTGTGGAACTTACATTTCCTTTATTATGCTTCTTTTCATGAAATTTCACTTATTCTCTACAGCTCAAGTTATATAGATGCAGTAGCATGATACTAGTAGAGAAAGCCATGGTTCTCCATGCATTTGCAAATGTTACGTCCACTATCTTATATCAGTTATGTATCACCACAGCAATACACTGTAACTGTGAATAAACCGTCTCAAGCTTAGTGGCACAAAAGAATAAACTAGTATTATTGCTCATGAGTCTGAGTCTGAGTCACCTGGACAATTCGATCTGGCACATGGACTCTTTTGGCATTTCCTATTGACCAAAGCAAATTATAAGGCTAGTCCATATTCATGGGGTAGAGAAATTGGTTCTACCATTGGAAGGGAGGAGGTGGTCACATTGCAAAAGGCATGAATAGGTGGTAAGGAATTGGGAACATTTTGGCAATCAATCTACCACTGTTTCTTTCTCTGCAGATTCAGCATCTGATAGAATGAATGCTTATACAGAGGTTTTTGCTTGCCAGTTATTTTACACAATTATCTTATTTCTGTATATATTTCCTAACTTTCTGTGATGCATAAAACTAAAAGATAAAACTTTAGGTTTCTGTGAGCTCCTTGAGGACAAGGAACATACCTAATCTGCCTCATCTCCATGGCACATAGCACAGCACATTGTACAGAACAGACTATCAAAAACATTTGCTGAATCAGTTATTCACTGAATCACTTATATGAATCTGCAATAAAGAACAGAGGAGTGTCATGTTGAGATGTCCTTTCACATCTACTTGGCTTAAAAGGAACATGAAAACATTGTAACTTAAAGTGCTTTCCCCATATTATTTGGATAGCTGATATACTTCCCTATTTGATGGGGAAAAGAGCTGAAATACATTAAACTTGACTCACTAACAGTAATCTGGTGATTCTGAGAAGAAGTAAGGATTGATTTCTTCAGATAGTTAAAATGCTGGCTAAAGAATAGCAACAAAACAAAACCAAAACTACCAGGAAGGGAAGCAGAGAGGCCAGAGGTCTTGTCCTATGCCACAGTCAAGTTAAACTAAGTAGAGCTAACCCATATAACCCTGTGCTTGGGGGAAGAGTGAAGGGATGGTAAAAAAAATTTATCAAACACTTGCCTTAGGTGAACTAAGCTAAGGACGTTAATAAAGGTGAAACAAACCTTTCAGGAAAACCATCTAAAATACTCTCATGAGGCCCTAACTATCTGGAGATAAGGTCCAGATTAAAAGATAAAATACAGGTAAATTAGAATTTGAGGGAATGTTATTACTAGAAAACTCTGATATTAATAAAGGAGGTTTTTTTTCTCATTTTTTCCAAGGATATTTTATTTAAATATATTCACTGAGAGAAAATGGAAAAAAAAAAAAGAGGAAAGCTTTTTAGCTGTATTTGCTTTTTGCATTTGTAAATGTAACTGTCAACTTTGAAGAGTTGGAAGGAAATGAGATAGATATGTATGTTTTAAAAAAAGTAACTTTAGAAGAATTGGGGAGATGAATAATTTTTAGTTAGATTTTCGTTTATTAAAGAATATTCTATTTTTAAAGGATAGCCTATATTTTCTCATATTACTTTACAAGGGAAGATTGGGATTGTTTAAATTAAATTTGAATTTTAAGACTTTTTTTAAAAGCAATTCTTATTTATTTATTTATTTACTTATTTTTGGCTGTGTTGCTGCATGCGGGCTTTCTCTAGTTGTGGTGAGCGAGGGCTGCTTTTTGTTGTGGTGCATGGGCTCCTCACTGAGGTGGCTTCCCTTGTTGCGGAGCATGGGCTCTAGTTGCTCAGGCTTCAGTAGTTGTGGCACATGGGCTCAGTAGTTGTGGCTTGCGGGCTCTAGAGTGCAGTCTCAGTAGTTGTGGCTCATGGGCTTAGTTGCTCTGCGGCATGTGGGATCTTCCCCGACCAGGGCTTGAACCCGTGTCTCCTGCATTGGCAGGCGGATTCTTAACCACTGCACCACCAGGGAAGTCCCTAAGACTTTGTTTTAAATGAAACCAACACCTAGGTATATTAAAAAAGGAGGTTAGAATCTCTTTCATGGGTAGTATAGTATAATTATTACAGAGTATTAATTTAATCACAATAATCTGTAACATAAATGGAGTAAAGTGATAATATTGATGTAAACTATTGTATTCAAAGAAGTTCATCTTTCTTTTTTAATAGCATGGGCAGTCAGGTAGGTTTAGGTCTTACAATTCCAAATTTGTATTTTGCTCAAGCAATCCATATCTTATTACATTAGGCAAACACTATTCAGGAGAACAGTGGATCATGTAAATACCTTTAATATTATTCATGAATTTTTACTCCCACAGTTGGTTGGAAATATGCTACAGATATTCTCTTATGAATGACCTTATTTAACTTCTGATATTGCATTTCTGCATTTTTTCATTACAATTTAAAGAGGCTCTGATATACTTCCCTGCTACAGATTTAGTGTTATTATGTTACCACTTTTTGCTCCAGTTTTCTTAACTATGTTCCTCCTCTGTATTTACCTTCCTGCTCTTTTTTCTCCATCCTTACAGGCCTCTTGGCACCAATTCATATCAGCATTCAGGGATGCAGGCTAAAGTTAATAAGTTTAGTGTTAGACAACACACAGACTTTAGTGTGTGTGTGTGTGTGTGTGTGTGTGTGTGTGTGTGTGTATTTTTTAATCAGCCTGTAATTTATGACTACTTCACAGTGTGTCATCCCCTGGCAGAAATGAGACCAGTAATGAGGCCACACAGCTTTGCTAAGCACTACTGCTCATATGATATTTGTAGGTATATTATTATCTCAGAAGAATGAAAAAAGAATATACAACATCAAAAACTAGACAAAACTACTTTTGTACTTCACATATTAACATATTTCCTAATCCCTATAAATAAGTTTTCCACTTTAGTAAAATAATATTCAGTTAAGCTGAGCATACTTAGGCAATAGGGTTAGGAATTCGAGTAAAGATCTAAAAAACATGTAATGAGATGGATTTCCCTTTATAGTTCAGTTATCCACAATCACATTCACTCATGCCATTCATTCATTCATTTATTCAATAAATATTTATTGAGTAGCCACAATGTTCCAAGTACTGTTCTAAGCACTGGGGATGGAACAGTGAACATAAAACCTTTTTTTTTTTTTAATCTCTTGCAATTTATAATTTTAGTTGGGAGAAAAGAAATAGCAAATTGATCAGATGCTGATAAATGCTAAATGAAAGTAAATCAGGAGAGAGGCACACAATGACAGGTATGATTTTAGATAGTTTGGTCCTATCATTCCTGACAGATGATATTTGATCAGAGACCTGCATGAAATATAGGAGTGAACAATGTGATGTTCTGGAGGGAAGAGTGTGCTTCACAAAGCCATGTCCTTGGTGTGTTGAGAATGCCAGTTTGGCTGGAGAGAATGAGTGAGGGAAGAGTGGGAGGTGAGGTAGGATGGTGGGTGTGGAGGTTGGTGTAGACCTTGTAGAGGGTAGTGGGGGTCGGTCATGCTTAGCCCTCTGGGCCATGGAAAAGGTTCAGGATTTTAGAGAGTACATTTGAAGTCATGGGATAATTTTTGAGTAGAGGAATTTCCACCATGATTTTTTTATTTTAATTTTTTTTTTTTTACCACTTCTAAGTGTGTAACTTAGTAACTTCAGTAGTATCAACTATATTCACATTGTTGTGCAACACATCTCTTGCAAAACTGAAATTGTATACCCATGGAATGAACAAAAACTCCCCATTTTCCTCTCCTATCAGCCCCTGGAAACCACTATTCTACTTCTTTTTTCTATGAGTTTGATTACTTTAGAACCTCATCTAAGTGGAATTATAGAGTATTTGCCATTTTGTGACATTTATTTCACTTTAAGATGATTTATATATACATATATATATTTTATGTTTTTGTATTTTTTCTTTCCTTTTTAAAGTATAGTTAATTTACAATGTTGTATTAGTTTCAAGTGTACAGCAAAGTGATTCAGTTATACTCATATATATATTCTTTTTCAGACTCTTTTCCATTGTAGGTTATAACAAGATATTGAGTATAGTTTCCTGTGCTATACAGTAGGTCCTTGTTTACTTATTTTATATATAGTATTGTGTATCTCTTAATCCCAAACTCCTAATTTATCCACTCCCCCCCATCCCCTTTGGTAACCATAAGTTTGTTTTCTGTGTGTGTGAGTCTATTTCTGTTTTATAAATAACTTCATTTGTATCACTTTTTAAGATTCCACATATAAGCGATATCATATGGTATTTGTCTTTCTACTTCACTTAATGTGATAATCTCTAGGTCCATCCATGTTGCTGCAAATGGCATTATTTTATTCTTTTTTATAGCTGAGGAATATTCCATTGTATATATCTTCTTTATCCATTCATTTGTCAGTGGACATTTAGGTTGCTTCCATGTCTTGACTATTGTAAATAGTGCCACTATGAACATTGGGGTGCATGTATCTTTTCAAATTAGAATTTTCTCTGGATATAGGCCCTGGAGTGCTAGATCATACGGCAGTGCTATTTTTAGTTTTTTAAGGAACCTCCATACTGTTCCCCATAGTGACTCTAACAATATACATTACCACCAACAGTGTAGGAGAGTTTCTTTTCCTCCACACCCTCTCCAGCATTTATTATTTGTAGACTTTTTAATGATGGCCATTCTGACTGGTGTGAATTGATACCTCATTGTAATTTTGATTTGCATTTCTCTAATAATTAGCGATTTTGAGCATCTTTTCATGTGCCCGCTGGCCATCTGTATGTCTTCTTTAGAGAGATGTTTATTTAGGTCTTCTGCCCATTTTTTGATTGGGTTGTATTTTTTTTGATGTTAAGCTGTATGAGCTGTTTGTATATTTTGGAAATTAACCCCTTGTTGGTCACATTGTTTGCAAATATTTTCTCGCATTCTGAAGGTTGTCTTTTTGTTTGTTTATGGTTTCCTTTGCTGTGCAAAAACTTTTAAATTTAATTAGGTTCCATTTGTTTATTTTTGTTTTTATTTCCATTACTCTAGGAGATGGATCCAAAACAGTATTCTGCCTATGTTTTCCTCTAGGAGTTTTATAGTATCCGGTATCCCATTTAGGTCTTTAATTTATTTTGAATTTATTTTTGTATATGGTGTTAGAGGATGTTCTAATTTCATTCTTTTACATGTAGCTGTCCAGTTTTCCCAGCACCTTTTATTGAAGACACTATCTTTTCTCCATTGTGTATTCTTGCCTCCTTTGTTGTAGATTAATTGACCATAAATGCATGGGTTTATTTCTGGGCTTTCTATCCTGTTCCATTGATCTATATGTCTGTTTTGTGCCATACCATACTGTTTTCATTACTGTAGCTTTGTAGTATAGTCTGAAGTCAAGGAGCATGATTCCTCCAGCTCTGTGCTTCTTTCTCAAGATTGTTTAGGGTATGCAGGGTCTTTTGTGTTTCCATAGAAATTTAAAATTTTTTTGTTACAGTTCTGTGACAAATGCCATTGATAATTTGATAGGGATTGCATTGAATCTGTAGATTGCCTTGGGTAGTATAGTCATTTTAACAATATTGATTCTTCCAATCCAAGAACACAGTATATCTTTCAATTTGTGTCATCTTCAATTTCTTTGAGATGATTTTTATATTTTTACTTAATTATTACATTATTTTTATGTTATGGCTTCTGTGTGAAAGGGATATAGACTAAGAGAGGGGCAGAGGTGGAAGCAGAGGTACAAATTTTGAGGCTATTGTGGTTCTATAGGCTTGAGATGACCATACCTTGAACATGGCTGTAGCAGTAGTGATGGTAACAAGTAGATAGACTCTGAATAGATTTTTAAGGTAAAGCCAATGGGATTTGCTGATATTTACACACATGTGACATGAGAGAAAGAGGAATAGGATATGATCATTATATAGTGAATTTTTGAATAACTTAATCATCAATCCTATATCCATCATTGAGAGTAATAGTTGTAAAATCCCCTTAAATGCTACATGCCTTCTATAATATTGTGCTGGTGCTAAATCAGCCTATTTGATGGCTCAGGATTATTGTTTTGAGCTTGAGTTTTTATATAGGTGTGGATAGTATAAAACTTAAGGTGTGGGTATGTCAGAAAGATATGGAAATCTGCCAATAGCGAACATATCCATGTAGAGGAAAAGAATGTCTGATTTTGACAGCAAGTTGGCTCCACCCCACAAAATATTTTGGAATTTGTCTAGGTGCTATATTGTAAACTGCTTCCTCTGTCCTCCTTATAAGGTCTATGCATCACATGAGTGTGATGAGTTTTTAGAAACTTGAGACCCAGTGAAGCTAGAGAAAGTGGGGAAAACAGAGGGAAGAATCCTACTTTCCTCTTGACTTTTAGGTTAATATAAGAGGCAAAAGGAAAAGAAGAATTCTATAGCCAGATTTTTTTTTGTTAAAATGTATAAGAATATTAAACATAACCATTGAGGAATATCTCTAAGTGCTTAAAAGCTATTGTTTATGATTTGAAACTATGCAATGAAAAACCAGTTATATGAGGTTTGAGATTTTTTAAAAATCTGGTTATTTGTGGCATGCCACATTCTTTATGGGACCATAAGAGATGTAATGAAAGAGCACATGGCCTCAGGCTGTGCTTCTCTTCCTATATCATCATGTCCTGTATTTTCTTGATTGACAAGAAGAGACTCAGTGTGTGTTGGGGAGCTGTACGCTGGTCATGTGTACTTTTTTTTTTTTTTTTTGTAATTTAAATAAATTTTTTTGCTGGAGAAAAACATCTGAACCTCAGGTACAGTTCACAATGATCCAACAATAGTCATAACTCATTCTGGGAGTACTCTTACACAGTTTGCAGGAGAAAGTCCACATGGAGCATCAGCTGAACGTTTATCAGAATTCACAAAGCCATCTAACCTGAGTATTACACAATACATAATGACCATGATATAATAAGAAAAATACAATATCAAATACTCACTACTTTGTGAGCTACAGCTAAAATGTAAAGAATTTAGGCTCTTTTTTAAAAAATGAAAAAAAACCCCATTTCTATTATAGCTTTATTTCAAGCATTTTCAGCTAGATACAGCTTTATATATTTTCACTCACAATAGACAGCAAAAGAATGCCTTCTTACGTATCTGTAGATAAAGTATATTACTCGTTTAAATGTTTGCACTATGAAGCATACTTTGCCAGGTATGAGTTCAGGTAAGAGTATGAAACTGTGCTGTGGCAAAATCCTGGCTGATGATCAAGACTTGGATAGTTTTCATATTTGTTTAAAAAAACTTATATCAGGGAAAAAAGAAGTGAGGACATAAAGAGAACCAACATTATTCTTTTTCAGTGAAGCAGTCTAATTCCAGAGAATGGGCTTTCCGTTTTGAATTCAAAGTGTGTTGTCCCAAAGTTGAATTCTTTGCAGCTCAAGGAGCTGCCTACGGCTGAGGCAGCATGCAATGATGAAGCGAGTTGAGAGGAAAGCGTTAACTGAACTACAGAGATGGTCACTGATAAAACAAATTCCTAGAGGTCCTCGGGCCCACACAGAGGCGAAGAGCAGCCAGAACTATCAATACAGAAGAAAAATGCGCTCACTGAACTGCACGCATAGAGCTTCTAGGAGGGTTTACAGTTCTTGGCATAGGTTCCTGGTTGTAGTTTACAATATCTTCCTTCACCACCCTCTGTGACTGTTCTATTTCTGCTTTGTTTAACTTAATTCCAAGGATTTCAGCAGCAACTTGCTGAAAACACAGGAAGACAGAGTCTCCTGTCTTTGCTGAGACAAAGTGGCTACTAAAACCATTTTCCTGGCAAAACCTTAAGTGTTTTTCAGGTTTTACTGTTTGCATATGCTCCAAATCAGTTTTATTGCCCACCAAGGCAGCCATTGGCTGATTTTCTGATTCCTCCCTCACTTTCTTCACCACAGAATACCAATCTTCTAAATTCTCAAAGCTTTGATAATTTGTAATATTGTATACCAAGAGGATTCCCTGTGCTCCATACATAAATTTATCCAACAGCCTGCCTCCCATTGTCTGCCCTCCTACGTCCCAAACTTAAAGAGTAACGTTCAAGTTTCCTGGCAACGTTATTCTTCTCAAAAAGAAATCCAGTCCTATAGTTTGTTTGTACTGTTTCCCAAAAGTTTCCTGAGCAAAACACGTAGCTAAGGAGGTCTGCCCTGAGGTGCCGCCCCCCAGCACGACGATTCTCAGTTGCTGGTCCGGGCTCTCCTCTTCAGAGTCCGACATGGTGTCCCAGGAACCAGGCCCGCAGGAACTAGGCGTGCCTCCCCTCCCTTCCCTTCCCACCCACCCCTACCCGAGGTAGGAGGAAGGGAATGGGGGGGGGGTCTCTGGGGGCAGGGGAGAGGAGGAAGGGCGGCAGGGCGGGCAGCACCCCCTGCCCTGGTGGCTCAGCGGTCGCTGGAGGTATCCGGGGAGAATCGCTCGCCGAGTGTCATCTTGCCCACCTCCCTTCCCCCTGCGCCCATGTGTACTTTTTTTTGACCATTCTTAAAGCATGTCAGACAGAGTTTTGTAATTAGCTGAAAAGGCAAGCAATTCAGTTTCACTTTGCTGAACCCAATCTGTAGGATTGACAGCATGCCTTTAATAGATTACTTCAGTAGATAATTAGCCCAGTTTAATGCAAGTACTGCATGAATTAACATTTGCACTTGAGTATGAACATTCAGGGCTACAGTGTTTTCTGCAGTGAGTTGTTTCCCTAGAATTTGCAGGCGTGCCTATTAGGTGCTTGTAATGTATTGATTAGTACGGAATGGCACCAATTAGAGGGTGTGGGAACATCCCTGGAGTCAGAGATGATATGCTTGTTGGTGATACTTAATGCTTTTTCCTGTAAACTCTAACCCAGACAACAGATAATCTGCTTCAGTTTCGATGTGAATTTTACTTTAAATTGCCAGGCAGAAAAGTACTAAGATTCCTGGCCTTTCCTGGAATTATGCCGTCTGTTCGCTTTTCCACTCTTTATGAGACTTTTCATTTGTAAGATTAACTCAAAAGATCATATGCTCTAGGTGTTATAAATAAATAATGGAACAAATAAAAGAATCATCAGGCCATTGAAACTTGCCTTTTGTAGTGATAAAAATTGCTTTGGCACAGCTTGCTAGTATATCAAATATTGATTCAAAATTTTATTTGCATTTATTGGGGAATTTCAAAGAACTTTATGCTGTATTCAAAATCAGCTCTGAAAAAATAAAAATTTAAATGTATGTACCATTAGGATAAACCTTGTCAGGGAACTTGGAGGTGGAGGGAGGGAGGGATTGGGTAACTTAGAATAAATCAAGTTAATGTCTCTGTATGTGGATTTAAAAGAAAAATTAAATTTTAATTGTTTTCTGAAAACTGAAAGAGGTTGTATAATATGGTGGTTAAGAGCATGAACTCTGAATCCAGAATGCCTGGGTATGGAGCAAGCTTTACCACTCGTTTACTAGCTGTGTGACCTTGGGTCAGTTACCTAACCTCTCAGTTCAGTCTGTCAATAGTATGATAACAGTAGTACCCACTTTATAAGGTTGTGAGGATTAAGGGAGTTTCACATATGTGAAGCACTTAGAGCAGTGCCTAGTACTATGTAAGCCCTATGTGTTTGCTCTTTATATTTGCTCATTTATATATATATACACACACACATGTATGTATGTGTATATATATATTTATACAGTATAGATATTTTGAAATGATCTTTTCTAAAGTATATAAAACATTGAATGTAAACTTTAAATATTTCAAATAGTTCTTACTTATAAGAGGTGACAACTATTCACAGTGGAGTAAACCTTGGATCTCCTTCCCTTCCAGGATTAGCAAGTTCCTGAGCCTTGTCCTCTGCTCCTGTGCCCTGTGCAAGATTGAAAATGCATTTTTTTGAAGTATAGTTGACTTACAATATTGCATTAGTTTCAGGTGTACAACATAGTGATTCTGAAGGTTAATGTTAGGTCTAGCTCACAGGTAGTATGTTCATGGTCTGGAAGGCAACCAGATGATTTGAAGTGTACCCTCTCCATGATTTTCAACGTTCCAACCATTCATTTTCGTAATGCAACAAAGGTGCACATATAGATTGTGTATGAGTACCAGCTTCCAATCTGTGTGTTGTCCTATCCAGGGTTTAGGGATTTGGATCAAGAATTGGAAAGAATGTTGAAAACTTTCTGTCTGCTGTAATTGAAAATGCCCCCAGGCCCGCATCTCAGTAAGAGAAGACCCATGCTGCTGTCAATAAAAGTGAGAGGGAAAGTAGAACCCCTCTGTGGAAAAATAAGTGGATTCCCTACACAGCAGAAATGAAGAGTTGTGTTACTGCTGAGGTAATTTAGGAATAGCCTGAAGGCCACCTATTCTTTCTTTATGGAATTTTCTTTATGGGTTTTCTAAGTGTTACATAAATAAAAGTTGCTCAAATTGAGTTGGTGAGAGACCTCAGTTCTCAGAGTTCTAATGAACACTGTCTGCCAGTGAGAGCACAGGTGTCCTTCTTCTTATATGTTCTTCTAATTAAAGAATTCTCACTTTTTGAAACACTGCTTTTGCAGACATGAGAGCTGGGTGAGACTGTGCTCCCAATACATCTAAGAGAATTGAAGGGTGCTTTCTGACCAATACAAATTACATTAAACGGAGTTTATCTGTGGCTTTTTAAATTGGGATTCATCAGATATAGTATAATTATACCTTTTTTTTCTTTAATAGTGCACAACGAATGCCAGTGTCTTGTATCTGTAGTGAAGTCATTCATTTTAATCAGCATACTGCACATTGTTAAATCTAAAACTCCTGCTCTTCAGTAAAAATAGTGCCATGTTATTCAAGTATTTGTTTATTTGGGGAGATTTCTTTTAGGGGGTTGAAACAATTGATTTTATACAGGAAGTGCTTCAGTTGAGATGAGTGCTGTGATAATAATACAGGATGAGTGCCATGGGGTATTCCAGAGGTCTTCTGTGAGAAAGGCACAGAAGGTACCCTCTGTGTGTGGTGGGGAGGGACAGGAAGGGGGACACTTTTAACTTGGTCTCAGATTGAAAATAACCACCCTATATGCATCAGTGTCAGGATTCTGGAGGATGCCTTTTGTCAGAGCCTGTTTAAAACTGATTTCCCACAGCATAGATAAGTAAGAATGAAGATTTGCTTTTCAAATATCTGTCAGATGAGATGAGAATGTCAGCATCACTTCTGCTCTTAAATTTTTCTCTTTAGTCTTATATGTGCAAACAGAAAGAGAAAACTTTCTGTCTCCCAAGTGTAAATCAGCTAGGATTTTTCTAGTTTCTTTCTCTTCTGACTTTAATTTTGCCATTTTGTAAATTGAATTTGTGAAATATAAAAACGATTAGCATTCTGTGAATTTCAAGAATTTCCTATAAGAATTAGGGCACTGCATATATTTTAAGAGCACGTTGTGATGTTGGAGGAAAAGTAGGAAATATATTATTAAAATAAAGAAAGATAGGGGATTCATAATCAGCTGATTTAAGATTTGGAATTTGTCAATGCTGCCTTATTGTGGGGGGAAAAAGACTGGGGAAAACTTGCAAAATTTTTATGTTGCTCTGCCTACTTCATTCAAATGCCAAGTTAAAGAGTAACCATTTTTATAGGAAACTTAACTATAGCTGTACACTTCAGCATGATACTGCATTGAGTATTATAAGGGGATAATTCTCTTTTAAAAATGATGACTTTATGATTAAATTCCAACATGAAAAAATCCGAAAGTGTGATCAACAAAGGGAATCTAGAAAGTTGGAACAAATGAAGCCATCCATTTATTTCTAACAAAAAGTATGTGCATCCTCCTCCTGCTGCTCCAGTTTCATTAACACTACGTGTGAGAACAGATATTATAACTGACAGCTAAATCTATTACTTAAGATTTTGTCTTTCATATGGGCATGTGGGATGCGAGTTATGTGTTAGAAATTGTCATTATTGTTCTTAAGTGCATATTCCCCGATGTACAGCATTGCTTTCTAAGCTCTCATTTTCCCTTTTATTTTTCTCTCCCATTTATTTCTCAAGGTACATACTCATTAGTAAGTTAAAGTTGTTTTTCTTTTTTTTTTTTTTTAATTTAAGGCAGAATGTGTACCTGAAAATATCTTTTCCATAAGCCTATTTGAAAAGTTTTATATATGAAACTTTGAGAAGTTTTACAAAGTATGAATGGCCCCTGAGTTGAAAATTATGTGAAAATGTTACAAAACAATATCCTCATTTCCTTCCTGATTGCTTCATGTGTTTCCCTGTAAAAGATGTAAATTTTGAACCAGGTATTTCTTCCAGACCTGAGACTAGGAGTACCTTGCATTATAGGGAACCTAGCAAGGTCATGTGTCACTAACACGTGGAAATCTGGTGGAGAACCTCAAACCTGGATGAGAAAAAACATGATGTCAAATAAATCAGCCTGCACATTTCAGGGTCAGAACTTATTATCTAGGTAACCTTGGTCAAGATACTCAACTTTTATGAAACACGGCTTTTTCTGTGATGTGGAGATGTTATACTACCCCTATTTCCTAAGATTGTTATTGCAGATTGAATGAAATGCCTTTGGCTAAGCGCTTTGCATAGTGACTGATCCATTACAGGTACTCAGCAAATGGTAGTTAGTCCCTTCTTTCCTCCCAAGGGAAAGAATTTGAACAAGGTTGCTGCTGGTGTCAGTACTCTTGTGTTTTCTAGCTTCTATTTTTCTTCATTAAAATTAAAAAAATTTTTCTTTTGTTTTTATGGGGAAACCGGAGAACCATTTTAAGTGAATGGCAACTTGACTATATTGTGGGTAGGAATACATACTGGTTCAACGTTGGGAATGATACTCTGGCAATATGTAGTAAGAGACTTAAAATCTATATCTTCTTCAAACTCCTTAAACTAAGGAATTAATCAGAGAAGTAAATAAATGTTCATATAGCATTGTTTATAATATTGAGGAGTTGGAAGCAAACTAACTGTATATTATTAGGGAATTAGTTAAAAATATTTAATGCATGTCCATAATGAAATATTTTGTGGCCATTAAAAATAATGTTGCGACATTCATAAAGTTATATGGAAAGATGATCATTATGTATTATTAAAAGAAAGAAATATATAACAAAACAATATTAGCCAAGTTAAAAGTATTTTCACAATTTAAATAAATATGTACATACTAATGTTCTCAACTGACATCTCTAGATGGTGGAATTTGTTTCTATTTTGTATCTGTTGGTATTGTCTGAATTTTAAGAAACAGTAAGCAGGTGTGGCTTGTGTTTACTTAATTGAAATGATGTTCATTATTTAAAAAATTCTTTCATGAATGTATAAAATTACTAAGGTAGCACATGCTATTTGGAAATTCAAACTATAAAATATATGAAGTAAGAAATGAGAGTTAATGCCACCTCCCCTATATATTTAATTTATAAGCAGTAAAAAACACTAAAAATTTTCCCAGTAATAAAAATAATCAGATCCTTACTAATCTAAATTGCTATCATGAGAGCAAGCAGCAGAAATAGAGCACAGTATAGCAAGTTTCCTCCTTAAATGGTTTGGTGGACAAAGCCAAGATATTCTGAGGAACCGTGACTGTCATTGTTAACTTTTTCCTGTGATATTTACCATTGTAACCTCATTTGATGCTTTAAATGAATTCAGAATAAAAAACCTGTTGCATTGGCAAACAAGAGCCTTTCCTAATATGTAGAACACACATGCCCGCCCATTGTGTGAAATTGCACTGACAAGATTCTATTGGAAGCTTGCTGTGCCACAGTAAGCTGAAATGTATGCCAATCTACCTAGACCAGACTGAACTCAGTGGTGCTATATGGAAAGGGTCTGCAGGAGATTTGGCTAAACACAGCCAGGAAATCACACCTGGTTTAAACATCCATAATCACAATTAAGGTTGCTTTCTCTTAATTGACACAGAACCATCTGAAAGGTGTCTGTTATATAATCCTCCTGAAGAGCAAATTCTTCAAAGTAGACATGGTAGGGAGCAATGTTTATTTTTGTTCTTAGATTACAAAAATGGATCTCAAGGGATTTTAATCATGAAGGAACAGAAAATTATGCTTTTTAGCAGCTTTGAGAAGTAAGATAATAGAAATTTCATCACTAGTTTCTTTGAGCAGGATGCAATCACTATCAGTAAATGGTATTTTACCACATTATCCTAATAATTAGGTTTCACTCTCTTTGAGCCACCTTCACTTGAGGAGCATGAAAAATCTGTAGTATTCATAGGAAGCTGCCTAACAGGAGAATGGGGTCTTAGGGGCCCTCCATATCTTAACAAGGGAGATGGCAAGGGAACTGCTGAAGTCACCGAGCTTGGTATTTGCCTTTCCACCTTGCACAAGCTCCTCCACCTCTGTATTTGGAAAAGCGGGTTGACTTGTACCAGAAGTGGGGTTCGAACCCAAGAGGATGTAATTCATTGGATCTTAAGTCCAACACCTTAACCACTCAGGCATTCTGGTACCTGCTGCTCCTCCACCTCTCTAAACCTTGGCTTTCACGTCTGTGAAATGTGGATACGTTGTTGCTATAATATTTATTGAGCTCCTACTATATATCAGGCACTCCACTAAGTGTAAGAAAAGAAAGCAAATGCAACAACCATAGTCTTTATCCTCAAGGAATGTAACTGTGTCAAAAGGCAGCATTAGGCAGAGGTTATGGGGATCCTAAGTATAACTCCTTAGTTCATCACTCAGAGTTGTGAATGGGAAGAACTCAAGTACTTAAAGCATCAGTGTTTTATTTATCCTCTTTCGATGGAAGCTGTAAATAACCAACAGTATAAGACAGCATGCTATCAGTGCTCCATTGTTTTGAATATAAGGACTTCTCATAAATTTTGTGATGCACCCAGCATGGTTTGGAATTGTAATAGAAATCTCAAGAAATGGGTTGTTGGGAAAATTAACTGCCCATAATCTCATTAAGTACTTAGTAACTTGCTCTCTGCCATGTTCTCTATTTTCTCATTGCAAAAATCTATTATATAGGTTAAGGTCAAAGAATCTCAAACATAGGAACTAAAAATAAATCCACCTACTTATGTAGAAGACCTCCCTAATATATAACATTTTTCATGATTAAAGTGTATAATATCTAGTTGAGCTAATATTTGTGAAGGATGTAAGGTCTGTCCCTAGTTTCTTTTTTTCTTTTTTTTTTTGGCATGTAAGTGTCCAGTTGTTTCAACACTATATGTTGAAAATACTATCTTTGTTCTATTGTACTTCCTCTGCTCCTTTATCAAAGATCAGTTGACTGTATTTATTTTCATCTATTTCTGGGCTCTCTATTCTCTTCCACTGATCTATTTGTTTATGCTTTCAGCTATACCACACTGTCTTGATTACTGTAGCTTTATAGTAAGTCTTGATGTCCAGTAGTGTAAATCCTCCAACTTTGTTCCTCTTTTTTCAATAATGAGTTGGCTATTCTGGGTCTTTTGCTACTCCATATAAACTTTAGAATTGTTTTGTTGATATTCATAAAATAGCTTGTTGAGATTTTGATTTGGAGTGTGTTGAATCTATAGATCAAGCTGGGAAGAACTGACATCTTGACAATATTGAGTCTTCCTGTCAATAAACATGGGATATCTCTCCATTTATTTAGTTCTCCATTGATAGCTTTCATCAGAGTTTTGTAGTTTTCCTCAAAGATTTTGTACACATTTTTTATAAGATTCATACCTACCTAAGTATTTCTTTTTTGTGGGAGAGGGTGCTAATGTAAATGGTAATGTGTTTTTGATTTCAAATTCCACTTGTTCATTGCTAGTATATAGGAAAGGGATTGACTTTTGCACATTAACCTTGTATCCTGAAAACCTGTGATAATTGCTTATTCTGGAAATTTTTTGTTCAGTTCTCTCAGGTTTTCTACGTAGACCATCATGTCATCTGTGAATAAGGACAGTTTTATTTCTTCATTCTCAGTATGTATACCTTTTATTTCCTTTTACTGCCTTATCACATTAACTAGGATTTCCAGTATGATGGTAAAGGCAGTGGTGAGAAGGGACATTCTTGCCTTGTTCCTGATCTTAGCTGGAAAATTTTGAGTTTCTCATCGTTAAGTGTGATGTTAGTTGCAGGTTTTTTTGTAGATGTTTTTTGTCAAGTCAAGGAAGTTCCCCTCTATTCCTAGTTTGCTGAGACTTTTTAAAAAAATCATGAATGGGTGTTAGATTTTGTTAAATGCTTTTTCTGCATCTATTGATATAATTGTGTGATTTCTCTTCTTTAGCCTGTTGATGTGATGATATACATTAATAGACTTTCAAATGTTGAACCAACCTTGCATACCTCAGATAAATCCCGCTTGGGTATAATGTATAATTCTTTTTATGCATTGTTGCACTTGATTTGTTAATATTTTGTTGAGGACTTTACACCTGTGTTCATGAGAGATATTGATTTATAGTTTCTTTTCCTGTAAAGTCTTTGTCTAGTTTTGCTATTAGGATAATGCTTGCCTCGTAGAATGAGTTAAGAAGTATTCCCTCTGCTTTTATCTTCTGAACAAGATTGTAGACAAATTACACCAATTCCTTCCTTAAATATTTCATAGAATTCACCAGTGAACCCATATAGTCTGGATGCGTTCTGATTTAAAGGTTATTATTTATCAACTCAAATTTCTTTAATAGTAATAGGCCTATTCTGATTGTCTACTTCTACTTCTGAGCTTTGGCAGATTGCATCTTTCAAGGTATTGGCTGATTTTTAACGATATTGCATTTAATTTAAAGCTCAGTTGGAGCATAATTGACATAATTATAAGAGTGAGTGTCTTTATCCATCAGTATGGTGTATCTTTCCATTTATTTAGGTCTTTTAAAAAGCCTATAGCAATATATTATAACATTTTTATGGTGATCCTTTCTACTTTTGTTACATTTAGTCCTAGAGACTTTATTGTTTTTCATGAGATTGTTTAACATTTTTAAAAATCTATTTTGTTATTACTGAATTATGAAATGCTGTTGATTCTATATGTTATGCCGACATCCAGAAAATTGATTGAACTTATTATTTCTAAGGGTATACCTGTTTATGCTATTTCCTTTTTGTATGCTGACAGTTATGTTGTATCCAAGAAAAAAAAATGGTCTCTCTCTTTTAGTTATTATTTTCTTTATTTACTTTTATTACACTGATTAAGATTTTTTAGACAGTTAACAAGTTGCATTGTACCTGGCTTTAATGTATCAAAAGTTTTGTAATTATTATGTTTGTTACAGGGTTTTGTTGTTTTTGTTGTTAGATAAATGCCTTTTTTTAAAGTATGCTAAGGTTTTTTTAAAAAAAATCATGAATAACTTTTAAAAATCATGAATTAAATTCAATTTTATTTAATGTTTTCGGTGTAGTTTTCTGATTTAATTATTAGTAATAAGGAAAAAGCAAATATTCCATGTGAAGAATGTTTTAAAAACCCATGAAAAGAGTGTAACTGTTAGAGAGAGAACAATGATTATAGCAAAGAACAGACATAATCAAGAATGCTCATGTTGAAGAAAGTTCAGGTAGATTAGTGTTTTCTAAAATGTAGCAGGAATGGTGATTGAAGCCTTCAGATGACTCCAGCTCCTGTAACTGTTTGATCTTAGCCACATGAAAGACTGAGTGTGAGAACCACCTAGTCTAGTCCAATATCCCCAGAAGCCTGAGACATAATAATAGTATTATTGTATCAATGTTTATTTTTTGAGGTCATTAATTGTACCATGGTTACATAAGATATCAGCATTAGGAGATGTTCAGTGAATGGTATATAAAAGCTCTCTTTGCTATTTTTGCAACTTTTTGTAAGTTAAAGGTAACTTCAAATTAAATCCCCAGAACCATGAGGCATAATAATAAATATTGTTGCTTTATGCCACTAAGATTGGAATGGTTTATCCACAGCAAAATGTATAACACAAAAGTAAAGTATTATCAACTGAAGCTCATGGAGATAGGGATGAAGATGGATTTATTATAAATTAGCTTTTAATTTGCAATCATCTTACACTTACTGAAATTTGCAAAAATAGTGCAGAGAGCTCTTATATGCCATTAACCCAACTTCTCGTAATGTTAACACCTTGTATAATCACAATAAAATTAATGACATCAAGTAATGAACATTTATACGGTGATGTTATTAATTAATCTAGCAACTTTGAATTTTGCCAGTTGTACCACTAATGCTGCTTTTCTAGTTCAAGGTTCAATGCAGAATCCCATTTTGCCTTTAGTTGTTATATTTTGTTAGCCTTCTCAATTCTATTATAATGCCTCTTTGTTTGTCTTTCATGACCTTGACATTTTGGAGAGCATGGACCAGCTATTTTGTAGAATGTCACTCAGTTTGGGTTTAGCTGATATTTCCTCACGTTTAAATTTAATTTATTCATTTTTTAGCAATAATATCATAGAAGTAATGTTGTAACCTTCTCAGTGTATCATATCAGGAGGTACAGCACTGACATGTCTTAACTCATGATGTCTTATTATGCAGTTTTAACTTTTATCACTTGGTTAAGGTGATGTCTGCCAGGTTTCTCCACTATAAGGTTATATTTTCATTTGTAATTAATAAGTATCTTGTGAGGAGATATTTTGAAACTATGCAAATGTCTTGTTTCTTATATTTTTATCTACTAATTTTAGCATCCATCTGTGACTCTTGCCTGATATAATTATTACTGTGGTGTTTGCCTAATGGTGATTTTCTATTTTCATAATTACTTCCACATTTATTAATTAGAATTTGACTGTAACAAAAGCTGTCCCATCTCACTCATTTATTTATTCACTTATTTATTTATATCACTATGGACTATGGATTATAATCCAATATATCATTTATTTCATTGTTCAGGTTGACATAGATTTGGCCATTGAAATTCTCTAAATTGTTCTTCAGTTTGCTCCCATTTTCTTCCAGCATTTTCTTTCTTTATGCCACCACAGTATAATCCAGGATTATCTGGTATTTTCCCTGCCTCAGCCCTGGAGTCCACCATTCCTCCAGGAACCCTGGTTCCTTTTAATGGAGGACAGTATTTAGAAACTAAGATCTGGGAACTAGGTGTTCTCATTACTACTAGAACAGTATTGCTACTAGGGTCTCTAAGTGGCCAGAGCTGTGAAATATACATATTTAAACTATGGTCTTCATATAGACATTTCTGTATTTGTTTCTATATCTACCTGTCTATGTTAAAACTGATACGTATATCTCTGATTCCAATCCACCACCACAGATTCCATCCTAGACTTCTTTCTTTCTTTATTTGTAAACTCATTTTTCTAACAATGATAAAATTCACTCTCATTTCCACAGTATCCTTACGTATGAAAATTGATTTTTGTTGGCACTCTCTTCTTTTGCCTCCCTATTCCCTACTTATAACTTGACTACTTTCCTTGCATTTCTGATCTCATAAAGGTAATTTTGTCAATAGAGACAAATGGAGACTATCAGTTCTGTAGAGTTACACAGTTAAACAGTGCATAAGGATCAGGGCTGATAAGCAAACATAGACATTTAATTAATGTTTTTAGCTAACTCCATTTTACTAGGCTAATTTGATACTGGTTTAAGAAAATCAATCATTTGATGGATTTTGTTGAGTGCAATGCTAACACGCTTCATCAGGATTTACAATAAAAATAGCAAATTGAGACTGAATATATTCAGTAATATATGTCAGACATGTCCTAGAAACTGAAAACACACAAAATTAATATTATACATTATTTTAATTTTGTAAGGGACGTTGGAACACTATTTCTGTGAATGATGCCATACAAAACCAGTTTGTACTGTTCTGGTTATATAGTGACAAGAATAAATAAATATCAATTAGACATGTTTTTCTTTTAAGCTTAAAAAGTTAGGTATAAAATTTGAATAATGTATGTACCTATTTTAACTAATAGTCTTATTTTTTTCTGCTACTTAGTTTAGAAATGATAATTTTAACTTTAGAGCATGTCTTGATTTGCAAATTTGTTATCCAGTCTCTTTTCTTTATAAATAGATTTCTAAATATCCATAACTTGAGAAGTAAAGTACTTCTGTTATGTTCATGACAGTCCTCATCAGTGAGTTGGATATCTTGCATGATTTTTTTTTTTTAAATATAGAAACAATAGTTGCCATGGCAAGTGTGAGTTTTAGACTCAATATTCCTGTGAAGATCATCTTAGGAACTGTCTTCAAATACATAAAGGGTGAATGCTGGACAAATTGTACCGGCTTTTTGCAGATGGTTAAAGTATGCACAAGAGAGCCTGAGACTTAAATTAGAGTAAGGAATTTAAATTTAATTCTTAGGAGCAATTTTCTAATAGTGAGGGATGTTAAACCTCAGATATGCTCTTGAAGGTGAGGATTTAGAATTTTTTCTCTCAAGGTCTTTATAAACTAATAAATTTGTAATTCCAGGATAATTTAGGTGTGATCTCACCTTAATATAGAGACATAGACTTAACAAGTCCCCCAAAGGCCCCATCGTAGCCTTAAGATTCTAAGAATGCCATCTGCACTGAGAGTTTACATCGGAATGGGACCAAGGAGCCCATCTGATTCTACCTGTCCACAGAGAAGTGACACCTACAGAAATGATGTGAGAGAGCTCCCGTGTACACACCCACACGTCAGTAGGTTTGGGACCAGAACTCCCTCTGGTATGCTGGAATAACAATAGCAGTAAGATCTTTTGTGTAGTATGCTACATAATTCTTAGGATTATTTTTTGAGAGGTGTATATTTCATTAACCATTATAACAACTATGTGAAGCACAGAATATACTATCTCTACTGTGCCTTCAGGGAAACAGGAGCAGAGATTTTAGAGTCCTTGTCTAAGGTCAAGAAGCAGAGTTGGGATATGAATGTTTATTTTTTGACAAAAGCCATTGCTCTTTCCAGTTTCCTGATGCCTTTCGTTTGAAAATATTTGGAATGAAATGTGAATACCAGACATCAATGAAGAGTCCATGTGTTTGGACTCAAAGATATAGCTGGGTGGGGGAAGAGGCATGACATTTCAGTGGCTGAATTTAGACCAGCACTTTTCAAAGTGTCCTCTGAAGAACACTATTCTATGAGATGATGGTAGGTATTTACAGTGTATTAGTTAGGGGTTTGATTTAGCTTTGAGTAATAGAAAAAAACCCCTAAAATCTCTGTGCTGTATATGAGATTGAAGATTATTTCTCTCTCACTTAACAGAGTCTGGAGGTAAGGCAGAGTGCGGCCACTGTGGTGATTCCACAGTGGTCAAGAAGCCAGATTCCTGCTGTCTTGCAACTTTCTTGTCTTGACTGAGTCTCCTGCTGTTTCAACTGCTAAGGCTGTAGCCATCAGTCTACATTCTGGCCTGCTGAAAGGAGGAAGAGGTGTGGCGCAAAGAAAGGAGTGCTTCTTGCCTTTAAGGCTATTTCTAGGTTGTCACACATAACATTTCCACTTACATCTCATTGATCAGAACTTAGTTATAAGGCCAGGGCCCACAGCAAGGGGAGCTAGGAAATAAACCTATTGGCTAAGCAGCGGTGTGCCCAGATAAAACTGGAATTCCTATCAAGGAAGAAGGGATGAGTGGATATGGGAATGGACCCTATCAATGACTGCTACATACACCTATAAAATAGGCTGTGTTTAAAAAAAGAATTCTGTGGTCAAATAACCCTCAGAAATGCTAGGTTAAATAAGTTAAGCAGATCTCTTTAACACCAAGCTTCTCAAAGATGCTAATGCATATTGTGACAGTTTTAGAGTGGGATATACCATGTACAGTTCCCACTATTTTCTGACCTTAGAACTCTTGACTCATGGAGCACCTGTTGGGATGAATGGTCCACAAATATATATTCCTCAAATATACTTTGATGAAATGTTGCTGTAAACTGTAGAATCCAGGATAGGTAATTCTTATCTGTTCCCTGCTGCCAAGTACTGATGGCACAAAGTATTGTGCCTCCTCTGATTTACTTAACCTGATTTTATTCTATGTGTAAATCAGGGATGGTGAAGCATACATAATGAGCATGACTGTGGAACAATTTGCAAATATAAAGGATTATGGACATGGCAAGTAATTGGACATTAAAGAGGAAATTCTTAAATTTCTGCCTAAAATATGTCAAGCAATTTTCCTGTAGATAATTCAGTGTTCTCTAATACCTCAATTAAGGGAGGGGGTGCTTTCAAATAGCACAACAATAATATCTACAGTGAACCTTGGGTGCAGCTGGGCAACCCACCCTGGACTGTGGACACTTCCATGGTCCTGACCAGGCACATCCAGTATGTCTTTAAATTTACCCTGACAATCGCGCTCTCTTTGTCTAGTCCATTTATTCTCTCAATCTTTTACATGACTGTTTTACAGCATCTTCTCTCACCTCTATGTTCCAACTCCTCCTTCCTCATCTTCTCTTTCTGCATATGGATCTGTTTCCTACCTCACTGCACACTCAGGAGCACTCAGAGGGAACTTCCACACACTTCCTCTCATCTACCTGCCTAGCCGCCTTTGTATCTGCATACTTTATTTTCTCACCTCTTACACGGAAGAACTACACACATCTCATTCTAACGTCAATCCCTCCCCTTGGGCACTAGATTTCATCCCTCTTGCCCACTCAAGGGCATTACCTCTGCGATTATTACCAGTGTCTCCTACATTGCTAATTCTTTTCTCTTTCATGCAAACCTGCTTTTCCCCACATCTTAAAAAAAGGGAAGGAGAAAAAGAAATATTTGCTCTTGAGACTTCCCTGGTCGTCCAGTGGTTAAGACTGTGCGCTCCCAACGCAGGGGGCCCGGTTTTGATCCCTGGCTGGGGAACTAGATCCTGCATGCCGCAACTAAGAGACAGCGTGCTGCAACTAAAAGAGCCTGCGTGCCGCAGCTAAGACCCAACATAGCCACATAAATCAACAAATAAATATTTTTAAAAAGAAGAAATATTTGCTCTTGACTCCATTTTTCTGCTCCAGTTTGTAATAGGCTCCTTGCTGCCTCCAAGTTTTCTCGTCTCTTCACATTTAACCTCTCCAGTCAGACTTTCCCCCCACGACCACTACTCTGAAATTGCTCTTGTCTAGGTCTCCCATGATTGTCATGTTGCTAAAACCAATGGCCGATTCAATTCTCAGGACTTATTCTTTTTACTCAGATAGCAGCGTTTGGTGCAGTAGATTGCTCCCTTCCTCATATACTTTTTTCATTTGGCTTTCAGCACATTGCTCTCTTCTGGTTTTCCTCCTTACCTCACTGGGCATTTTGCTCATTGAAAAATATAATACATTAGTCATTCAACATACCAGAATGGGATCTCAAACTAAAGTCTTTTGGGAGTTTCAAAAAGACTTCAAAACCCAAAAGGGAGTAACACAGAACAGGTTACTTGGACTCTCTGAGTTAGTTTCTTCAGGTAACATGTAGAGGGGTTTGAACTGCATGGTCTTGAAGTTATCTTGCACTGCCCTGATTCTTGGAAAGTATTATAGGGTCTAAAGTATCCCAGATAAAGAGACAAAATACCCAATGTTGTAGTGTACAATCCATTCTAACCATATTGGGGCTTTAAGTTAATCTCATAGCTTTTCTGAGCCCTGGTCATCTCATCTGTTCCATGGGAAATAATAACATCTTTTCTTTCTAAAAAATGGTTATAAGTATCAAAACAAATGAAATTCTGTGTATGAATTTACTTCAAGAATGCTGCAGTGCTATGTGACAAGGAAGGGGATGGTTACTTCCAGTCTTAGAATCAAAGAGGCAAATTCAAAACACAGTGGGATATTTCACTGTACAAATTTTATGATGTGAAGTTCATTCCCTCTACCAGTCTTCTGCATCACAGAAAATGGCAAGTTCATCCTTCCAGCTGCTCAGGCCAACCCAACATAGGGATGATGTACTTTTTTCCTGTTGCTCTTACAGCCAACTCAGTCAGAAAATACTTTCATTTCTTCCTTCAAAATCTGTCTGCAATCCAACTACTTCTCACCGCTTTCACCGAAACTTGCCCCCACCTTTCTGATACGTGCCACAATCATCTTTCACCAGGATTGTTGCAGTAGCTTCCTGGTCTCTCGCTTTTGTCCTTACCCCAGGTAGTCTATTCTCTACACATCAGCCAGACTGATCCTGTTAAGGCACATTGGAGATTATGTTACTTCTCTGCTCAAAACCCCCCATAGGCTTTCAATTTCACTCAAAGCAAAAGTGGAAATCCTCACAGTGGCCTACAAGGGCACACATCACTCTTCCTTACCTCTTTGAACTCATCTCCTACTGTCCACCTTTTCCTTCATAAGGCTGCAGACACACTAACCTTTACACAATCTGTTTCTTCTGCCAGAAACACCCTTTACTCAAATTTCTACAGGATTAATTCCCTCCTCTCCATTTTTTTCCCTCAAATGTCATTTTCTCAATAAGATCTACTCTACTCTCCCTATTTAAAATTGCAAACCGTTCTACTACTGTGACTCTTCTAATCCCCTTCCCTGGTTTATATTTTTCTGTATCATTGTGACCCTCTAACATACTACGCCATGTACTTATTTATTATATTTGTAGTTTATTGTCCCTATCCCTTTACCAGTTCAGTGATGCGGGGATTTTTGTCCATTTTTTCCCCCTCACTAATGGATTCCAATCACCCAAGATCATACCTGGCATTATGTGTTCAGTATTTCTTAAATGTTAAAGAATTGAGTTATGAAGGCAATACTACTAAGTGGGTATTATATTTATCTGCAGCTACATAAACAGAGGTGTGGAAAGGCCAAATAACTTCTCTAACACCACTCAGTGAGGAAACTGCATGGCCTGGATTCAGGCGGCAATCTTTGCATTGTACCACTCCAGTCTCCTCATTTAGTATGTTTTCTGATTGCTGTGTCCAAAGCCACAGGATGAGAATGTTTCAAAAGCAGGGGATTGTCAGTGGGCTCAAAAGCTTTCAGAAATGTCATAAAGAAGGAAGAGTGAGGGGGAAAAAAAGGCTATAGTTCTTTGTAACTGGGTGATAATGACCTTTGCAAAAGCTATTTCAGTAGCAGTGGAGCCAAAGCCAGAGAGCAATGGATGAAGGAGTAAATGGACTGTAGTAACACATCTCTTTTTTAGGATGAGCAAGACTTGAGCATATTTATAGGAGAGGGAAAAGAGATAAAGACAGGTAAAATTATAGGCATGAATACAGAGTTAAATAGAAGGAATTGCTTTCTAGGAAGAGCCAACTCAGTGGGTAAAATGATGCATCAACATCCATGGAATTTCCTGGCTGTGTTGTTTTGGCTGTATTGTGAGGCATGGGGCCTGTGGGAAAGCAGGTGTTAAATAATCCCTCAACTTCACTTCTCCTTGTCCCTTGAAAGAAACTCTTCCCATTTTTCTCAGCTAGTTACCACTTTCTTCAATTCTCCTACCTCAGTTCCAGATACCACTGTCCTGTCCCTCTTAAGCAGATGAACTAAACACATTGATTATTATTTTAGAGAGAAAAGACAGACTAGCAGGTACGAGCCCTCTCAGCTCATCTCCTGACTTCCGATCTCACTTGCATCATCACTGATTCTACCTTCTTCCCTCTTCTCTCAATAGAAGGCATCTCTGTTTTTCCCCAAGTTTCAGATGTAAGCCTAGAATCATTATATATCCTTAAAGACCATCTTCATCAATTTTTCTTTTATTCTAAAACTCTACTCACCAAGTTCTTTATAAACAAGATCTCCTATATATAGAATATTCTCTCTAGACATCCACTTTCCTGAATTTCCAACCACAATGTAAAATAATTTACTATACATGAAAAGGATATGTTTAACTTCTGCTGCACTGAGCATTGTTTTTGACATTGGGAAATCCTAAGATGAATAACTTCAGGCAAATAGACTGAGGAAGACAGATGCATAAACAGATTATAATAATAATATAAACCATGTACTAAGTGTAACAATGCAGATTTTTCACGGTAAAATGGACATCTCTTCCCATGGGATGCTCTTCCTATAATTCGTTTTGGAGTAACATAGATTGTTTTTATTCTTCTAAGCTCTTTGAGTTTGGTTTCTGTGGCTTGGAGAAAAGGAATACTGATTAATAGACTCAAGTTATCTGACTGGTGACAGGGAAGGCTTCCAGGAAAGCTTTGTGGAAGAAGTAATGTGTGAAGTGAGTAAGAATTAAAAGAGTAAGAATCAGGCTCTAATCAGAGGAAGTGAGGGGTCAAAGGTGAGTGTGAGGAGGCAGTCAGGGTAGGGAATGGCACCAGCAGAGCTTCTGAATGTAGACACAGCTTAGTGCCTATATAGGAAAATGTCAGTTTGTGTTTCTGGAGAGGGAGGTGCATGGCAGGGAACAGCAGGTGAAAGACTGGAGAAATGTCCAGGGATCAGAAAATGGAAGATCTCAGTAAGCCATGTGAACAACTTTGAACATTGTCTTTAGGCAGTGGGGAACTGAGCAGGAGAGTCACATGACCAAGTTTGTAGCTGTGGAGGACGGACAGGAGGAAGACAAGGCTTGAAACATAGCATCGTCAATCTCTAGCCCATTTTCTGATTGTCTGCTCCGTTAAACTTCCTTTTGCTTTAATTTCTTTCTTTTTAAATTAGCTAGCATTTGTGGCTTGCTGCGGCTTAAAGGTGGTGACCTTTCTTCTCCCTCCCCCTCAACATTTCGTATCAATATTTTAAGTCATATTCATGGAAGTTTTTATTTGTAATTGGAAGAGGAGAAAAAAAACTTGGGATGAGAGCAAAGACTGAAAAGAAGAAAAATGAAACAGGGTAGAGGGCATTTATCCCCCTCCAGTTCCCTTGGACTGAATTTGAGCCCCATTTTGAGAATGAAAGACATAACCAGAGTGCTGGACCTAGGTAGAAGACATTTTGTTCAAGATGGTTGGGACCTGTAGTGGCTTAATCAAAAAGTTTTCTAAAATAAGAATAAAAATCTTAAAAAAGTATAAACACCTTGCTTTCTATTTTAACCTAAATAAATATACTGTACACAAAAATGATTTGTCAGTCTTTTGATTTAGGACCAGTATCTAATTATTTGCACTGATTAGAATTTCTTTTTGTCTTTTTTCCCTTTAAATCACAGCCTCAATTTGTCACATTTAAGTTTCTTTAAAGTGAAGTAAAAGTTAAATTAATTGTGAAGCAACCTGAGAATAGAATTCTTCTAGATTATCTCCAGTCTTTTACAGTTGCTTCCATAGGTCTCGTTTGATAGCAATATTTGGAGCAACTTCCCTTTGGAGGGAAGTGGGTATGGCTATGAAAGGGCAACATGGGGGATCTTGGTGGTGACAGAAATGTTCTGTGTTGTGACTGCTTTAATGTCCATATACTGATAGTGATATTGCACTATAGTTTTTCAAGATGTTACCATTAGGGGAGATTGCTAAAGGGTACACAGGATCTCTCTGTATTATTTCTTACAACTGCATGTGAGGCTAAAATTATCTTAAAATAAAAATTTAATTAAAAAATATTGAGCACCTGTTATGTGCCAGGCACTATTATAGATACAGAAGATACTACAGTAAATGAAACATAAAAATCTCTTCAATGATAGAACATACATTCTAATGGAGGAGAAATTCTAGTGGGTGAGCCCACTTTTGCCCGATGTTCAGACTTGGCATGGAACTCATTGCCATTCTGTAGGTTGTAAACATGGAAACCTTAGAGTAATTCAGACAGAGTATCTTTGATATGGTCATTGACAAGGCACATTCTTGTGGCAGATGGGGAAGTTGTTCCAAGTTACTTTGCAGGCAGCAGATGTGGGTGAGTGGGAGCCCAAGCAAGAGAGAAAGAACATGGCTGGTGGTTTGTAATGACTCTAGCCGACTTACTGGCTTTGGGAACATTAAAAAAAAAAAAAAAAAAAATTTGAGGAGGAAGCTGAGGATTTGTTGCTATCACATGGAAGGCTATTGAAACAATTGACATTTGAGCTGTATTTTCTGCCTTGGTCAAAAGCATCATTATCTACTTTGTCCCTCAAGCAGAGAAATCTTAACATCCTACTTGTCTCTTCTCTCTCCCTAACACTCCATATCTAATCTGTCCACCCACTATCTCCACCTCCTCACTTTCTCTTCAATCAATTTTTTTCTTTCTCTATACTTCCAATACAAGTTAGATTATTATGGTCTCTTGACTGACTCCTCAGTATTTAGTCAGTAGTTTCATTGGTTATCCAAAATCTCACCATCATGATTTACATTGTTTTCCGACTTACCTTTTAAAATAAAAATTTCAACATGTCACACTTATGCTTAACATTAGTTCCAAGTCCAAACTCTATAGATTGGCTTACAAAATACTTCAGTATTTAACCCTATCATACATTTCAAAACTGTATCCTAAGCTGTCCCCATAATACACCCTGTCCTACTCATTGCTAACTTCCTTATCATTCCTAAATACCCTTGCTTGTCTCTGCATATGCTTTTTTCACCATCTGAAGTTTCTACCCTGTCCTTCTGCCCAAACTTCAACTGATGATTTATCGTCTACTCTAACATAATCTCTTTTCTGGAACCTTCACTAAAATCCTCTCTTCTCAAAGAAGGGATTCTCTCTTTTACCACCATAACAGGTTTCTATACCCATGCAGTACAGCATTTGCCACATTGACTTGCAGTCATTTCTTGCTAATACCTCTCTACTACTAGTCCTGCTCCTAGGTAATATAGGAAGAACTGGGAAATTTTCAGCAGATAGATCCCTTCCTGTAGTTATCTTGGGAAGGAATTTTTGTCCTTGTGCATTTCTCCTTTTCTGCTTATGTATTCCCAATCCTTAGATGTTTGATGTTCCAATTTCTCTTGGAAGTGTAGAGGAGGAATAATTTTCCCCTACCCTTCTAGTTTCTTTGGCTGTTCTATTTTCTTTATCTTTTTTTTTTGGCTGTGTCGGGTCTTAGTTGCGGCATGTGGGATCTCTTGTTGCGGCGTGGGCTCTTTGTTGTGGCGCACGGGTTTCTCTCTAGTTGTGGAGTGTAGGTTTTCTCTCTCTAGTTGTGGCACGTGGGCTCCAGGGGCACGAGCTCAGTAGTTGTGCCACGCAGGCTTAGTTGCCCTGCGGCATGTGGGATCTTAGTTTCCTGACCAGGGATCAAACCCATATCCCCAGCATTGAAAGGCGGATTCTTTATCCCTGGACACCAGGGAAGTCCCCTCTTTGGCTGTTCTAATAATCAAATTAACATAAGACAGATTAACAGGAGAAAAATTAATTACATACATATGTGGTCCCCATAAGAATGTGAGACCCAAAAACAGTCAAGCAATTGACGCCTCTATGCTATTCTGAGCTAAGGAGAAGGACATGGGGAGCTGGGACTTCAAATGAGAGGAAGACACTTCACTCAAGGGGAGATGGGAAGAGCAAAGGTTTGCTAAACAAATGTTTGCCATACCATGTAGAGGAGTCTTTCTGATGTAAAAAGAAGTTAATTTTGGTAATAGCTCTCTTCCTGGTACAGCCTCTGTATATAAATTCTTTTAGGCAGTTAAAGGGGAGGTAAAAAGAAAAAATTTCTGAATCTTCCGTTTCTCAAAAATACCTAGTCCCAAATGATCCTCATGCCACATATACACATTTTGAGGTGGCAAATTTTGCTCCCCTACAGAAGCAAAACAAGATCAAACCCAGCAGCACCCACCTTCCCCCAGCTCTGTAACTCCTTGGTGACTGGGCCCTTCTTTAGTGCCCAAGAATGTGCCTTTGTGTCACCCAGGTCCATACTGATCTGCTTGAAAAAATCATCACTGTCTTATTTGCCTCATTTGCTACTTCTATTGACCTTGTGCTAAGGACAACAACAGTTATCCCAAGCATGTCCATACTTGAACCTTTGATTCAGGGAGATTTGTGTTAATCCAGGTATTGCTGTGCTATGAATACTGTCTCAGAGATCACCAGTTTTTAAAAACTACTTGTACAAAGGACACTACTTAGCTTGAGATCTCTGTCTATAAATTTGGTTGTCATCTATACCGTGCTTTGAGTTTCTTTAACATGGGAAAATGTATAATGCTCTTATTTATCTACATCCTTTCTACATCTACCAAGTAGATGCTGCGTTGCCATGCTGATATATTCAAAGCATTTCAGAGCCATGCAGACCTTTACACTACTCTGCAAAATAATTATCAGAGCTTCTTGCATTTGCCAGTGCTTTCGTGGTGATACATGGATAGCAGTGGATATCAAGGTCCAAAGAAGGACAGTTAGAGTGCCCTGAGAAATACTTTATGTTTTTATTAACACCTTAACTCACCAATCCCACATTTATTTCAGGCCTTCTACTATATTATTGTGAACATTATTATTTTGGGTCATACACCATAGTCACATGCACGCACACACTCGCACACACACACACACACACACACACACACAAAGTGATGGTACATATATTTCTGTTGTGCTCCTGAAGAGCCCCAGTATTATGCATATTATTTCACGCTTAAAACACTTAACATCACTAAATTGAAAACAGAAGAAGCAGGGGAGGGAACAGAAGGTGATAAATGAAGAGGAGGAGGGAGAGTGGGAAGGCAGTGTGCAGCAGGAAGAGGCAAGGCATATGGGGAAACAGGGATATGTCAAATTCATAGAAAATAGCAAGCCAATCCCTGATTGATGACATGCATTTGCTGTGTCTCTCATGGTGCTTCAATTTAAGGGGTGCTGTTACTGAGCAAGGGGACTGTCTCACAGTGGCAGAGACCTCTGTATCTATAGCAGCCATTGATATAAAATTACAGACCTAGAAGTGTTCTTTAAAGACTGGAGCACAGTATATGGCTTCCTTATCTTTTATTCTTTCTATTCATATTTGGGAGGAAATTCCATCCTTTTCGTCCCAGGTTCCCTGAAGGGCAGATTCATACACCTGCAGTTTCTAGAAGATGTCTGATTATAATCACCATATAAATCCAAAATCCCTACACTCAACCAACAGAAAAAAACAGTTCAGAGAGCAAATATTCAGAGCCTACCGAACTGCACACTCAGTGGACTTTGTGCCTCTTGGACGCCAGACCATGCAGATGTGCTCAGTGGAAAGAGGGGCTTTGAAGTGACACAGACCTGATTGCAATTCTGGCTCTGAAATAATGTGACCTTTGGAAAATTACTTAACTTTTCCAAGTCTCTGTGTCTTCAACAAGATAACTGTAAGGACTAATTGAAAAAGGGATGTGTCAGCATTAATACCTGGCATAGCAAGTCCTGTAAATGTAAGTTTCTTTTTTCTTTATATCCATCTTAGCTGACCACCATTTGAGAAGCTCAATTTGGACAGAAACCTACTCCCTAAGATTCTGACTTGTCTAAACACCTCTGTAGACAGGGCCGCCTCTGCCAGCCATCATAGTCAGCAGCAGGAGGCCTCTTGGGCAGGAAGCTGTCTTAGTGGAGGAGGTGGCTTCGTTGATATGATAACTTCAGGAGTAGCTATCACAAGGAGCTATAGCAGGGAAGGGAGAAAACCAAAGGGTTATTGTTGAAAGAACTGTGTTGATATCCTAATATGCAGGCATTACATGTAGGCTGAAAGAGTAGTTGGAGACAGTTCTAAAGCAAGCCTGGAGGTGTAGTGTCACGGCAGAAGAAATACTATTTTGTGCTGCTTATTAGGGTCCTGAATTTACCTAAGGCTAAAACAAACCAGAAGACTTCTCCTGCATAGCAGGTTACTGGCACTGGTCAATTTTGCCCCACATACTGCCTTACTCCAGCATGATTTCATGTGGATTGCTAAAGACTTAACATCTTAACAGTACGAAAGAATCCCAAAAGGTTTTCAAGCCTCCTTTTGGAAGTATGCCATAACCTTGGTCAGAAAATATTTCCTAAATATTTGTACTGTTTGCTATCGTGTGGCTGGTGTCCTTAGGAATCACTAAGGTTTTGGAGCAAGAAATTCGAAATATGATCCTAAGAAGACATATCTGAACTCTGTCTGAAAAATGAAATCATGGGAAAGTAAACCTTGAAGGATGGGCAAATTTGAGTAGAGAAAAATGGGCAGGCCAATCTTAGTTGAAAAATGAACAAACTCATGACAGTGGGGATGATCTTGGCTTATTCAAAGTTTAAAGACCCGGTAGTGAGGCTTCAGCTGCAAGTGAAGAGGCAGGAGAAATCTCTGTGAGAAGACCTCAGTGCCCACAGACTTTTCAGCCCCTTAAAAATATGCGTTTTCAAGCACTAAACAACTTACTTTATACCTACATCCCAAGAAATCAGAAAACAGTTAAGTGTTCAGACTATTTCCAGTCAGTGCTTTAGTGGTCACTCCTCATGTGAGAAGCACAAAGACCTTAGAGGACATTGGACTTGAAGCTTCTTACTTGTTTTTTGTTAACAACAGGGTTTGTGAGTCACTGGGAACCCCTCTGAGGTTGGTGATACTGTGTCTCAGAATGTCCTGGTTGGAAAAAAGGGACTTGACAGATTTCTGCTTTCATCTAAGAATTATTTATTTGTTTTTTGTACTTGACACTACTTTGAAGGTACTGAGGAACAGCAAAAACAGCACCTTGCAAGGACAGTGAGATATCAATTACTTTTAATTACTCCCCAGCTCTCTCCCTTAATTACCTACTATGTTAGCTGGGATTTATTGCAGAGTAATAATAGTGACGCGTTGCATTTACATAGTTCCTTTCTGCAAGGAGTACAAAGCACTTTATAGATATGACTTCACTATTAATGTAAAGAATAAAAATGTTGAAAAATACTTCTACGAATAAGGAAACTGTGAAGTAGCTATATTCTCATTTTTCAGGTAGCACATAGTCTAGTTTACAGTAACAGCCAAATTTGAGAGACCCTGATAATAAACCTCCCCCTCTACTCTATATTTTACATGTTTATTTATCTTACATGGCTCTCATGTTTGCTGATTAAAAAATACTTTCCATAATATATGAAATAAGAATATCACAAGATATTAAATGATAACAATCCTACCAGAAGTGCAATACTCTGCTCACTCTAAGATTTAAGAAATGGATATTGACTTATTTTTAGTCTAAAAAAAATCTTTGTATAGTAGTAAAATATTTTGAAGATGCCAAAAAGATAGATCTTGCAATTTTTAGGCCTGTTGATTATAAAATACATAATTAGAAAATTTACTATTAATTTTGTTGGGATATTTATTATTTCATCCATTATCCTAAAAATTATATAAGTGAGGGTAGCTCTAATTAACCTCATTCTGTAAATGCAGAATATTATTCACTCAATTGCACTTAATGTGCTTATATCCCTCTTGCTTCAGACCTTGTAACCCTATTGCTTCTCAAAGGTTTGCCTCCCAATGTTGAGAACAACTGGCCTAAGTTTTAAAACCAATGTTTTCAGGAACAGTTGCTCATACACAGAATAATTATGTTGAACTTAAAATGAAGAACTGAAGAACATCACTCAGCATGCAAGAGCTCCTCCATACTTGGTGAGCTACCCTTCAGGGTTAAAACTACTTATACGTTAAAACAATGGCATTTACATGCTTCAGAGGTTTTCTTTCCCCTTATCTTGTCTGTTAGAATTAATAGGTTAGAAGCATTCAGCTCAGAATGGAGGCTTGATTGCATGCCTTTTGCTAAGGATCTGAGACGTGAGGAGACTGCACTTTGAGATACAGAGTAAGCACCTTTTGGACCTGAAACTGCCTTGCATAGTTTCCATCTTTATATCCTATTATTTGTATTTAAATACATTCTATTGCTTATAGAGATATACTAAAAATTGTAAGGTTTTTACATCTAGGCTAGAGATGGTAATGAAAACTAAGTGCTTTGTTTTTAATTTGTCTTTTTTGAATAGTAAATTATGCCACAAAAGATCAAAAAGCATTAGTATTATCTTCTTTTAGAATTTTGTTTAGTAGTCTTCATCTCTGGTTGTTGTAGATACGCCTAGAAAGCAAGTCAAGTTTGGAAAAAGGCAATGGAATTTTGATTAGGAGGCATTTATTCTTAATTCTAGTTTAGGTTTTACCTTATATTGTCTTGAGATAGAATTACTATACGTAGCAAAAAAAAAATTTGTTTAGCATCTTTCTTTTCAGGAAATTGAAAGGTTAGAAGCAAGATTTTATTTATTAGGTAGGATATTGAGAAGGAAATTCTAAATCAGTGATTGCCTCTGAATCAGTTACTTGATTATATTAATTATCTCTTACATCTTGGTTCTCTATTTACAGAACGAGGTTAATTATAGCTACCCTCACTTATCCCATAGGATTTTTTAGGAGAATGGATGGAATAATAAATATACCAGTATATCTAAAGTGAGATATTCAAAATACAAAGTATAAAACACTGTAGCACTTTTTTAGTACAGGAATGTATTACAAAAATAAGAATTTTTTTTTAAAGTGAGAATATTTACTATAAAAGAAAGATCCTCAGAATTGAATGAAAAGAGAGTAAGTGGATGGAGAGGGCGGAGATGAAAAAGGATAACAGGGAAGGACGGGGATTAGATGATTCCAACAAGAAAAAGAATTTAAGGTCTCTGCTGTGTCATTTAATTGGAGAGAATTCCGGTGTTGGGTTTGGGCTTTGAGAATGACAGGGCAAGTAAGTGGGGCGGGGGCCCTGGATCTCTGTGGCCCGTGGAATTCTGAAGGGCGGGGATAGGGTAAACATTATTGGGATCTAAAGTGGGTATGTCTAAAGCTGAAGTTATTGGCTGCCCCCATACACTAGCTTCTGCTCCATTGTTTCTCTACATTGTTCAGCGAGATGATAATTCCACTCTAAACCCAGAAGTGAAAGCTTTAGTTATTGTTCTCTTTTCACTCTTCTTTATCCTCCATATCAAAGGAGTCTTCAGATGCCATCAGATTTCCCCCTACAATGTTGCTTCCAATTCTCTCTGCCTCTTGACTCTCAGTGCTGCACTGTAGTCCTGCTGCTCTCATATTATACCTGGTCTCCAAGTCTCCAGTCATTCCCTTTTCTGATAGAGAATACAACAAACCAATCACTCCTCTTACAGAATTACTATCATAAGGTCAGCTGTTTCTTCATGAATCTTTGGTGAATCCTCACTTGGTACTGAATGAAGTTTAGACCCTTTAGTCTACTCTACTTGAAATTGCCAAACGTCCAAATCCACTTTTCCAAACTCACTATTTATACTCTAATCACACTGACCTCACACCATCTCCCTTAATACTTCAGAGGCTTTATTCCAGCTATACCTCTGCCCTTGGAACTTCTACTCTCTAACATTTTTTTCATTTCAGTCAGTCTTTCAAAGTTCCTTTCAAATTCCGACATTGGTGTACTGGAGCCTGAATCAAGTGTTCGCATTTCTTCTCAACTCTATGTTCAGTGACATCTCATTAGTAGTCTGAAATCAGCCATGGTGGGAATATTTACACAATAGTGATTGGCAAATAGTACCCCTCCCCAACCAGAACCAGTTTTAAGCCAGCACATCCCTGCTACTACCTCTAAATCTTTGATTGTTCCCACTGACTTACTTTTTGTATCACTAATTTGAACCCTTCTTTATGTACTAAAATAAATACTTTTAAAAATTGTTTAATTTATGGCTTGACTTTCTCACCTGATTGTCTTCTGAGATTCATTGGGCAAGTCCCATGTTTTCCTTTATATCTTTGTCAGTCTGAAGAAAGATACTTACTAAGTGAAAACAGAAGCATTAGTATACAACTCTTCTTGGCTGCTCTGTCTCTGAAGATTATTGCCTTTTATAAATTCAGAAATTATGTCTTATTAATTTTTTTCTTTCTATCCATACAGTGCCTAGTGTGATGTCTCGCTTTTCATATGTATTCAGAACTTTATTTGAATCACCTCTGTATGCTCACGGCGAATGCTAAATAAATACTGACTTTTACCTGACAATGAAGAGCCATATTAAGATGGTTTTTTTTTACATTTTATTCCAAACATAAACCAAACTGAAGGTGTAATTTTATCTAATAATCTTATAATTTTAATACTGAGCCAGTGTCTCTGATGTTGATTAGAATTTGTAAGTATTCCACAGATATAATTGGGATGTTTGGTAGGTGAATAAAGGTACCAACTAGCTAACATGTATTGAGCATTTACTATGTGCCAAACACTATGCTAAGATTTTTTACATATATTTTCTCATTTAGTCCCAACATCATCTTTCGAGGTGAGTACCATTACTACGCTCATTTTACAAATGAGGAACCTGGCTCCAGTATAGTTATGTGACTGTACCAAATAGCACCAGCTTATTAAATGGGGTGGGTGGGGTGGCTCCAAGTTATTCTGACTCCAGAATTCTCATCTTAACCACTGTATACCTTAATTCCACATAAGAACAGCTCTTTAGTGGTGGAATTGTATTATATTTTCAATGTTTGCCCATACCAAGTCAGGAAAATTCTGAATATTGAACTGAATTTTTTGAACTAGTCTGTTAATAATACTTCTTTTGATTAGTGAAGCTTTATTTTCATCCTACTCTACTATCCCATTTTAAGGTAAAAAAAATATTGTTGGTTAAGGCATCACTTAGGAGCCTCTAAAAACAATTTTTTAATGGAGGGCTTACTTTGTGCCTTAGTGCTATTCCAGGTGGTCTGGGAATTAAAAGGGGGTAGGGGAAGATATGATACCTTTCCTCAAAGACTTGATAAGCTACTTGAGAAATTGCAGTTAGCACACATGGAACAATTAGAAGACAGGTGGTAATCTCTATGGTACTAACTGATAGAATTTAAAAGTTAGGAGGTATCAATAAAGGCAAAAAATACTCACAACAGCTTCAAAGAGGATGTGGAAGTGGAAGCTTGAAGGTTGATTTTGGAGAGGGGCAGATGAGAGGATATAGTAAAGAGGAGGAAAACAAGTGAATGTGCTGAGGCAGAAAATAAACATGATACATTTGGAGACATTGCTGAGGCTCTGAAATCTCTGAATACTACTGAGTTTTAATGCCATCAACTCTCAATATCATTTGTACAAATCATAGAACTTCAAGGTCATGACATATTTTATCCAGAAGAAGCAGTTGCCTTACTGACAAGGAAAGTCAAATTAAATGCAGTGTTTACATTTTTATTTTGTTATGCATGTAGGCTCCCAGTTACTCATAGCATTCATTTTCCTCTCCTTGCTCCTTGATCTTTTGATGGTGTCTGGCAACTGAAAGCATTTGGGCCTTTGACAGAAGGCACTGAAGCCTTTGACTGGGAGCCTGTCCTGCAGGCTTGAGACTGTTGTTTTTGAACCAGTCATTGTCCTTTTTTTTTTTTCCCAAACTCAGTTTATTACCTTTGAGTCTGTGATCTCACACTAGAAAGACAGTCATTGTCTCCACAATGTTTTAAAGTCATTTTACCTTGTGATTCAGCAAATGCCTGACTGCCCTTCTGCTCTCCTCCTGTTTGTCTTGTTTTGCTCCTAGACCAGATTCCCGGTTCACCCTCAGATTTGGTTAAAGGTAATAAGTGCTTCTCTATCTATCCTATGTAGTCCTTTCTCTGCTTTACCCTTGTTGGGTAAACGAACGTCCTAGTTTCATTTACAGTAACAGACTTTTGTAAAAGTGTTCTTCTGTGGAGCCAGCGTAGGAGCACATTCACTGATCTGGAAGGGGTTGCTTTTCAGATCAGTGGGTTGCTTTTCTTATTAACACTCTGAGAGGTTGGGAGGAGAGTACAATGAAAATCTTCTGTCCTCCTCCTCATTCTGGAGCATTTCCCCTTTTTTTCTGGTACATTTTAATTCACATGGTAACCCAACCATAGCTATGGCCAGCACTCTTTTTTAGGTCTCAGATTTCTTCTTGTTCATTTTTAATTTGGGAGATAACTGTTTATCAACCTCTGGTTGGATTTCCTCCCAAGTTCTCAATACTGAATCTGGCTCTATAATAAATCTGGGTCAGTATTGCCTTAAAGAAATTTTATAATAGGAGATAAGTCCTTTCAAGTTGTAACACTCTCTTAAGATTTTTCACAACAGGGGTTTCACCTACATGCTAGATGTAGCAGGTTCTTTTTGTTCCAAATGGGGCTCTCCAGTTTTAGCTCATAGCAGCTAGATGTTGGGATGCATTTTCTTAGGCACTGGTGCTGAATTGAATCTCAGAGACAGAGTTTTGGGTGAAGTAGAAAAGAATAGCTTTATTGCTTTGACAGGCAGAGGGGGACACAGCAGGCTCCTGCCCTTGAAAACTGTGTGTCCCAAACCAGGAGGATTTGGTGAGGAATTTTATAGCAGTAGTTCAGGGATGGGGTTGCTGATAAGATTAGGGTGTGTGCAGGGCCTGTACTTCTTTTATCTGGCTGCAGGTAACCTCTTGATGAGCTTCTCTGGCTCCTCTTTTTTTTTTTTTTTTTTTAATGGCTGTGTTGGGTCTTTGTTTCTGTGCGAGGGCTTTCTCTAGTTGCGGCAAGTGGGGGCCACTCCTCATCACGGTGCGCGGGCCTCTTACTATCGCGGCCTCTCTTGTTGCGGAGCACAGGCTCCAGACGCGCATGCTCAGTAATTGTGGCTCACGGGCCTAGTTGCTCCGCGGCATGTGGGATCTTCCCAAACCAGGGCTCGAACCCGTGTCCCCTGCATTGGCAGGCGGATTCTCAACCACTGCGCCACCAGGGAAGCCCTCTCTGGCTCCTCTTAATCTGGCCTTAGGTGGTCTTCTCTGGAATGAAGAATGCTGATATCTTCCATTTATTGGGAGGGGGTTTAGTTCTATAAAGAGCTCAAAAAATATTGTTATGTGTATCCCCTGAGGTGGAACCAGGACGCTGCTCCAAGGCTGCGCTATTGTTTCTTGGCTTCTCCTCCCTTGTCTCTGCATCCTCTCTCTTCCCTGATTGGCAGCTGTTTGAATCTGCCCTTTGTAACTCAAGAAATGTCATGGAGGCTGGAGTCTGTTCCCTACAAGCAAGGAATGGGGGACACAGAATGGCTTCTCTTGTGCCCAAGAGATCCACAGGGTCCTGCTCGATTTCAGTATGAAACCTGAATCACCCTTACCAGGCTCATGGCAAAATATGCTGTTGCTGGCTTACGCATCTCTCAAGAACTCTTCCCTACACAGCATCTTCAAAATCCCTGAGAAATTAATTACAGGAGAGTTTCAACTTTGGAAAGAGCCATGCTCTCCATTTTCCTTCATTATTTCTAAACCAACATGAGAATATAAGTAGAAACAGTGGGACCTCTTGATGACTATAAAAGTATGTTTGTGTGGGTAGAGTGTAGTTAGAGTTGATGACCATAAGAAGTGTGCTGGTGTTTTAAAATGTACCTGAGACTTGTTTTAATCAGACATATATGGTAAGACACACAGACACAGAAATGACTGTCATGAAGGAAGAAGTTTTTATACTCACAGACCCCTAGAAATATGAAGCATGGTGCTCTGTGTAGGGCCACTTAGCAAAATAATAGAGCTGGTCAGGAGGCAAAGGGAAAGGAAGGCAATGTGGGCAAGAGCCTTTATTGTAGTTTCTGAGGGAGGGAAATGGTGAGGCAGGGTAAGCAGGTTTAGGATTGGCTAGTTTGAGTAATTTGGGTGTGCTCTGGGACAAAGAGGCTATCCCAGCCCTGGAGTAGATGGATAGTGGCCCTGAGTATAAGAGCTAGGGAGAGGAAGTAGTTGTGGGATAAGGGTTTTGGATTGCTTGGTTTGCATTTGAAAGGCACACTCCCCAGTAAATTGTTTGCTATCTCTAGGAATTAGCTAACCCTGGGAGGGGCAGTCTCTACCAGGGTCAGCAAAGCACCAAGATGTTAAAGCATAAGAATAAAAAGACACGCTTAATACAGCTGGTAAATGTTTAAAAAAAAATGGCTCTTGGAAAAACAACAAAACACAACCTGATTTGTAGCACTTACTGAATTCCATAGGAGCTTGAGCAAGGCTATGACTTAATAAAATCCATTTTAAGGACAACTTCTCTGACATGGCTGTGCTGGGCGGGGGTGGGGGTGGGGGGCTTAGATAAGGGAGAAATTAGAGTTAAGATGATATGCAGGGGGTCATGATGGCATCCCACTGAGGCTCACCTTGGTGTTAGGGATGGATTTCAGTAATGATCAGAGTTTAGTATTTCCTCCCTATGTGTGATGACTCATGTGTATCCCCTGTGCAAACCACTAATGTATTTACAGTTGCATGTATAGTGATTAAATATTACGTAAAGTAGATTAGAGAATGAAAGAATGGAGTTAAAATTTTCCTTAAGAATTTTAGGAAGTAAAGAACGGTTTGTGGAGAATTCTACTTTTCCCAGCTATAAAGAAAACAAACCAAACATTTCACTCTGAAGTATCTTTAAGCCATGCCATTTAGACCTGTTAAAATAAAATTTAAAATAATTTCACCTCTAATAATTCATTTCACATTTTTAAGTATGCTTGTAAATGGAAATCTCAATATCTTCACAAACTCTTAAGTACCTCACATAGGTTTTTTTTCTTTAACTAAAGAAGAAGAAAAATAGATAAGGTTAATTTTCTGATAAAAATGGTATTTAACTAATGTTTGGAAACAATTTTCCATGGGTTTCTTACATTTCTATACATCTTTTAGACAAAGGCCCTAACTGCCTTTTTTCCTATGTTTTCCAGAATATTTGTGCAGAAAATAGGCTTGGAAAGTAGATATAGTGTTGCTACTGGAGCAAAGGTTGGTCAGGTTTATTGTTCATTATAAAAAAGTTGGGTCCCTGAGCTTTTGAGGCACAGCCCACTGTATTTATAAGCATCCATCTGGCCCTCTTTGTGTCACTTTGTGGGGATTGATGTTCAGGGAACCAGTGCAAATACTGACTCTCTGGCTAGTACAGTTGCTGTGAGTGATACATTGCCCTTTGCTTCTGACCCTGGAATCTCATGTCTTCTACCGGCATTCATGAAATTTTGGTAGGTTGACTTGTTAGCTTGCAGGCAGGGTATAATCTCAGACCCTCCACAGTTCTTGATACCTAGAGAAACTTGTACACATTTGTACCAGGGTACATTATAAGAATATTCAGAGCAGAATTGCTTGTGATATCCCCAAACTGGAAACAAACCAAATATCACAAAATAATACATCCTAATCAAAACAGACACAAGTAAACTATATTTTTAGAGATAAATACATTGGCAATAGTAGTATAAAGAAAAAGAAAAAAATGTATAATAAAAGTCATAGTAGTGGTTATAAACAATGGATAAAGAGGGGTAATTTCAAGAAAAAACTCACAGGGGACATCTACAAGGCCGTCAGCACCCCATGTCTTGACCTAGGTGGTAGATACATGGGTGTTTGCTTTGTATTTATTCACCATACTATGTATTTGTGCTTAATGTACTTTTTGTGAGAATGGTATTTCACAATAAGAATGGTTAAAAATTACTTTAGAAAGAATTCCTTAATCTGTTATTCTTTGGATGAGATAACCCAACATATCTACTCACTGTGAAAAATGTAAACAAAGAAAAAAGGGAATTTTATATTAAAGATTAACTAAACCTTTACAGTCATTAACCGCCAAGTTTTTAATGCTTTGTTGAATAAGATTCCTTGAAATGCTACTCTTATAAATTTGCCAGACTATTAAGATGGAAATCAGAGTTTGTTTTGAGAATGATTTTTATGTGTTTTCTATAGTGTTTCACTTTTGAGAGTATGTACTGTGAATGTATACATAAGGAATACATCCCTTTGAAGTGCTTTACAGAAGGCAGTGGGGTATATTACCTATTTTCAAGAATATATCAGCATAATTGCCTTTTGTTTATCTACTGTTTAAGGAAAAAATGGCCCATTAACAAAGTAGGTATTTGGAATTATTGATGCTGTCTCTGTGTGTTATGCTTTTGAAAGAATACAGAATATATGGCCATTTGATAAAATGCATGTAGTGGTTAAGAAAAATTTTGTTTTTCAACTCCCTTATGTTCATTCCTATGTATGAAATATCAATATTTCTTTGATCTGCCAATGTATGCATCTCTAATATATCCCCTTTGCTGGTCGCAGTATTCCTTTCAGTTTATTAAAAAAATACAGAAAATATACTCTTTTCAATCTTAAATATTTTTAAAGGAAGGGCAGTTTTCCCCAATTTGTCATAAGATTTAAAAGAGAACAACAGAAGTAATAATTATGAGACTGATTTAGCGGTGTAGTATGTTGAATGGCTGAAACATTGGGGCTTTCTTTATGTTTTAAATAGTTTGAAATCTTTTCATCTTATAGCTGCTGAAAATTATACTACAGTTTCACCGATCAGTTATAGGAGGTGCTATGCTCTAGGGATGAAGAAATGAATGCCAAGCAAAAGAAGGCATTAACACAAGGCTACTGCATTGAGAGTAGGATTCAAAACCAAGAAGTCAAGGTTCAAACCCAAGTTCAAAGCTCTTTTCTACTAAATCACAAGTTCCCACTCCCAAACCAAAGCCATCAGTACTTCAGGAAATTCTTCTATGGCACCTGCTCCATTTTTTCCTTCCTCAGGCCCCCAATTTGTCTCCTTACACTAGTCCATTGATGTTGAATTCACAGCTCTCTAATCTAAGTCTCAGCCCCTTTCTCTAGCTTGGGTGTATGAGGAGGGGAGAAGAATGAAAGATTTCTGGAGCCCTGAGGGCTGATTTTTCATTAGTATAAATAAAAGCAATGAGGACAACAGAGGACTCAGCAGCAGATAGCTCATAAGATCTCCTCTTGTTCAGTATATTCAGAAATGAATTAATTTTTAATACCACATATTAGCAGTCATCTAATACATAGGTAATCTCCTTGCATTCCCTTCCAGGAAGCACAGATGCTGTTGATAGAATAAATGGAAGTGTTTTTCCACCTTTTCCTGGGATAGGCATTTTGGTCTGAATTTTGCTGGCATGTACTTATAAGGCACTCAATAACTGTTAGCTCTATTAGGGTGTGGCTGAGTGAATGGATCATGGTATAGTGGGGAAAGTACTGGACTGGAAGTCAGAGAAATTGAAATCTGGTTCTTGGCTTTTTTGCTAACCAGTGGTGTGAGTATAAATAAATCACTATCTTAATTTTAGTTTATTTATTTGTGTAAACAAACAAACAAATGAATATGAGGATTTCTAAGATACTGTTAGCTAGTTCTCTGTTTCTCAGACATTGTGAATGATGAATACTACTCATTATCTTCAACTATTCAAAGTAAAAAGATAATAACTATGTTTTTAATTCAGTGATGTAAATAGGGTATATTCTTCACAAAGGCCAGTTACCTGACATTTTTATTGTACATAAAAATAACAGATACAATTTATAGAGCCCTTAGTATGTTTCAGATAATATATTAAGTACTTTACAAATACTACCTCATTTAATCCTTTATGAATTAGTTATCATAATTTTATAGATGATGGGACTCAGGCTTTGAGAGTTTGAGTAACTTGACCAAGTTCCAGAAGCTGCTCCTGATTGGTAAGACATGACTTCGACTCATTTCTGTGTTACTCCAGAGGCTGTGCTCATAACCACTGCACTTGAATGGTACCTGATAATACAGGATTATCAAGGGGAATTACTGGCTCAAGATAGGAGGGTTTAAATTTTTTTTAATTTTAAAATTTATATATAGTTATGTTCTTTGTGCAAAATTCAAATAACACATGGCAAGATGTGAAATTTCCTCTTTACCCACCCTTCCACTCCCACTCTGCTTCCCAACAGCATAATTGCTGTCTGTAGGCTAGTTTGGGAGGTGGTGTTAGTGACCAAAAGGAAACACAAGGGACCCTTTGAAGTGATAGTTGTGTTCTGATTCTTAATCTGGTACTTGCTCATCCAGATGTGTCCATTTTTGTGAAAATATATCAGGCTATACATTTATGGTTTGTATACTTTGTTTATGTACATAATATTCCAGTAAAAAGCTTATCAAAGAAAATGCCATATTGCATAAACATAATGTACTACTAGTTGTCCAGGGCCTCTCTTTTGGGAAACTACGGCAAAAGCTTTATAAAAATTGAATTCTCTCTTTATTTCTTAAGGATTGATGATCCTACCCTATAATTTCTAGGATCCACTTTGGTTTTACCATTTGTTGGGAGTCTCCTACATACTCAGCAATCTCTGTACAATGTGTTTCTCCATGTGAGGCTGCCCACATTCTCAGAAGAATACCTAACTTCAAACTGTGCTTAATTTTTAATCTTAGTTGAACTCAAATCTTAGATTTTCACAGTGGACCTTGTCAGGAATAATACCTCTTCCCCATTCACCTGGTTTCCATGGGGAAGGATTTTACTTAAAGTAGCATTATCTATCTATGTGAGACTCTGAGTGGCAACTTTTGGTATATGTAGCCTAACACCTCCATTTTCATGTCTCTTAGGAGGCTGCATGCCGACACAGAGCTCTTGTCCACAGTTGGCCATAGAGGTGCTCATTGTTTCTGCTCACCAACATCCAGTACTCTTCTCTGGACATATGGGGCCATATTATCAGTTTTGGCCACTGGGTTGGGATTGACAGTCGTGTGATTCACTTTTGGAGCAGAGCATGTGATTGCCAGAAAAAGAGAGACTTTCCAGAACCCTGTCTTATCTTTCTGCAATAGCAACCAGCAACGTATGAGATGGTAGTTGCTTCTTCAGTTTGGGCCCCAGAGAGAGGACCAGAACGTAGAGCAGAGTCTCATCTGACCTGTGATGGACATGTTAAATGAGCAAGAAATATGCCTTTGTGGCTTCAAGCCACTGACATTTTGGGGTCATTTGGTGTTGCAGGATAACGCAGGCTCTTCTGATCTGCAGATCAGGAGTTAAACTTAGCAGCTGAGGCTCTGCCCGTGGGCGTGAAGAGAATTATACGGTGCTGCTCATATGGGTGGGTAAACCTAATTCTCAGGTTTAGGCTTCAGGAATTCATTTATTAAAAATTCAGAACTTGGGACTTCCCTGGTGGCACAGTGGTTAAGAATCCGCCTGCCAGTGCAGGAGACACGGGCTCGAGCCCTGGTCCAGGAAGATCCCACATGCCGCGGAGCAACTAAGCCCGTGAACCACAGCTACTGAGCCTGTGCTCTAGAGCCCGCAAGCCACAACTACGGAAACCCACGCACCTGGAGCCCGTGCTCCGCAACAAGAGAAGCCACCACAATGAGAAGCCTGCACACCGCAGCAAATAGTAGCCCCAGCTCGCTGCAACTAGAGAAGGTCTACGCACAGCAACGAAGACCCAACACAGCCAAAAATAAATAATAAATAAATAAATAAATAAATAATTCAGAACTTTGTTTTAAGGCTATATCCTTCCATACCAATGTAATATGTGATAGACATTTTTAAAAATGTCTCTCATTTACCTTGCTCTTTTGCCTAAATTGTTGGTTTAGAAATTGTATAGTGTAGAGGAACGTTGTTTACTAGACCTCTTCCTTTATAACCCCATCAGGTTCCTGAAGGGGGCCAAGTGACCTAGAAAGGAACTGAAGAGGTGGGTAGAGGCAAGATCATGCATGGTCCTCTGGGTAATGTTAACGATTTTGTCTTTAATCTGAACTCCATTAGGAAGTCACAGAAGGTTTCAGGCAGACATGTGACAAGATAGGATTTGCATTTTTATTTTTTTATTTTTTTAAAGTCTCTCTGGAAAGTAGTGAGTTTCCTTTCACCAGAGACTCTTTTTTTTAAATTTATTTATTTTTATTATTTATTTAGTTTTGGCTGTGTTGGGCCTTCGTTTCTGTGCGAGGGCTTTCTCTAGTTGCGGCAAGCGGGGGCCACTCTTCATCGCGGTGCATGGGCCTCTGACTATCGCAGCCTCTCCTGTTGCGGAGCACAGGCTCCAGATGCGCAGGCTCAGTAGTTGTGGCTCACGGGCCTAATTGCTCTGCGGCATGTGGGATCTTCCCAGACCAGGGCTCGAACCCATGTCCCCTGCATTGGCAGGCAGATTCTCAACCACTGCGCCACCAGGGAAGCCCAGGATTTGCATTTTTAAAAAAGCAGTCTGATTGGTGTATAGAGAGTGCTTTAGAAGGGTATGAAAACAGACCTGGGGACACTGGTTAAGAGCACATTGCTGGAAATCCTGATAAAGCATGGTCATTACTCAAAGGAAAAGAAATTATGTCATGGTTAAAATGATGAAATAAACATATCCTTTTTTCTTATGGTCTGGTTTGATCTGGGCGTACATTTTAGAATATTTAGAGGAATGGAAGCATGACATAGCCTTCAGGCAATCTTCCAGGAGTAGTATTCTCTTTCTCAATCTCTCTCAGTATCTCTCAGTCTCCCTCTCTCTCTCTCTCTCTCTCTCTGTCTCTCTCGCTCTCTTGTATGTGTGCATGCACTTGCACACGCACACACACACAAACTCACACGTAAGCTTTTGATTTGGGATTACATTTTCTGATAATAATTTTAAGTTCCCAAATTCTGTATGTGCTTTAACAATCAATTGATATGTCTTCTCTCATTTAAGCATTAAAGAGGACCATATTACCTCTATTCTTTCAAGAGTGTCTGCAGCCCCCCCTGTGTCACCTCTGGCTCACACCCCCTTTGTAACAAGGTATCTCTATCTAGAGCTCTACTGTATTGCAAGGCACCCTAATCACAATCTTCCCTGTTTTACAAGGAACCTCATACACAACACAGATTCCCCTGTTATAGGAAGCCCATGACCACAGAGAAAGGAAAAACAGTTCTTAGAGAAGGAGATCCCTAACCACAGAGGAGGCCAGTTTTCATAAAGGGATCTCTGACTGCTTGCTCAAGCTGAGAACAGGTCTATAAAATGCCAATTCAAAGGTACAAAAAAAAATTAAAAAAACAAATAAATGAGGTGAGGTACTGCTGGATGTTCCTCTTATTTCTACTTGCTGCATAAAGGTTAGCAATAAAGGGAGAATCTTCTTTTCCACACAGTACATACATCTGATGCAAAGTCCACATGACCTTGGATGCATATGTGCTTGATGAAATTCTGTGCATGAGGCCAAGATTTTCCTAGCAAGACAGTTTGGGTTTACCCCAACACTCAGATAGGCGATAGATGCACTAAAGTTCTACATCATAGAACTTAGACACAGTGATTTTAACCTGGAAAGATTTCAAGGGGTAGTTTACTAATTTTCATTGCTGCAATTAAAAACAATTCTCAAAAAGATATTCCTAAAACATCTACTTTTGAGCCCTAAAAAACCAGATATAAAGTGTATACCAGGTAACTAAATTTTATTTTTTACATAGGAAGAGTTTGAAATCATCCAGTTTGATATTGGAGAGTCTGCGTTCATAAAAGGTGAATTTTGTTTTGGGGTAGATTTTTAAATAGCAATAAAATAGTGAAAATTGTTGTATGTTGAAGCTGTTCCTATTATAAAAGGGAGAGAAGAGGAAAAAAACTCAATGTATTTATATAAAGATTTTTTTTTCTCTAAGACAAACATATGGCTCACTTAGCAGTGTTACTGAATTATTAAGTTTCACATTAAAAAGAAGAAAGTGTGAACTCATCCCTGTTTGCTTCCTCAAAATTATCTGGCTGACCAATAGATGGTGCACTGATCTTAATTGTGGTGGAGATTTAATGATGCAGATTATAAACTGTGGATGTTTATAGAATTAAAGGAGGTTCACCATGACTCATTCATTCATTCATTTTACAAACAATTAATGAGTGCCCATTATGGGCTAGGACTGTATTAGGTCTCTTTCCACAGGGTCAAAGACCACTGTAAGGTAAATAAAAGCTTCAGTTTATTTCTTTACAAAGAAATAATAGCTGTTCATATTGCTATGTATTAAATGCCTTCCAAGGTTAATGGCTTACAATAATAAGGATTTATTACTTCTAACCATTTTGTCAGTTGGCTGGGTGGGTCCTCTGCTGGTTTCTCCTGGGCTCACTTCTTCATGTAGTTACGTTCAGCTGGAGGTCCCCCTGGGCTAGAAGGTCTGAGATGGCCTAATTCCCATGTCTGGCAGTTGGTGCTGGCTGTCCTCGGGGGCACCTACATCTGCCTCTGTGTAGGCTAGACCTGTTTTCTTACATGGCGATTTCAGAGCAATGCTTCAAGTGGGTGAAGACAGAGCCATAAGGCCTATGAGACCTACCTAGCCTTGTAAGTTACGTCATGTCACTTCTGCTGCCTTCTGTTGGTCAAAGTAAGTCCATGCCAGATTCAAGAAGTGAAGAAATAGACTGACTCTCTTGATGGAAAGAGTGGTAAATCACATTGCAAAGGGGCATGCATCCTGAGATGGGAGGACTTAAGTGAATAGTAGTGGAATAGGCATACATAGATCCTGCAGTCTCCTTGTAGAAACATTACTGGAGAAGCCTGGACTTGCCATTTTTACGGAAGAAAATTGGGTATGTCTTTAAGGCAAAATGTCTTTTGGGCTAAAGAGGCCAGTGTTCTGGTGGAGAGTAAAGGATTATATGGATTTGGATTATCCGTCACATATGCTCTGTGGATCCCTTCATTATTAGTCTTTTCCATTATTCCTAGATACTTAGTTTTCTTTAGCAGTTGACTAACCTTGTAAGAGTCTGTTAACTCTTAATCTTCTGCAGAGGGTAGGATGGAGATAATGGAATGAGATAGAATGAAGTAGTGAGCTACACTGGCAAGGTGGTGTGATGTGATTCCAGTATTTGATGGTATTATACATGATCAGATAATTAACTTTTCTACAGCAATGTTCAATAAGTACACAAATATATTTTAGAAGTTACATCTTTTTTTTGGTTATTGTTTCAATTATTAAATCTCTACTGTGTGTCAAGTCTTTTACATATGTTATCTCTAAATGTTATAGCGATCCTGAAAAGTGTCAGTTCCTATTTTACACATGAGAAAACTGAGGCCTAGGGAAGATAGGTGAATTTCTTACAGCCAAATATTAACTATAGGACAGAATCTGGACATCCAGGTGCCTACTTAATATCCATTCTCCTTTCTGACCATTGGAACCCCAATTTTGCTGAAGATTTCAATGTGCCTAGCTAAAGCTACATTTCACAGGCTCCTTTGCATAGTCAATAGAAACTAACTGGCTGATGAAATGTAGCTGGAAGTTGTTTTGTAGGGCTTTGGGAAAGTGCCTTAAACAGAGGGCTGACTCGGTTAATACGTACATTCTTGTAGTTGGTCCTTCCTGCTGGAACAGGATATGATGCCTGGAGCTCCAGCAACCATAATATAAGCATAAGCACCTAGCCAGACTATTAGGATGGTATAGCAGAGACCTTGATGAAGCATGGGTCCCTGAAGAAGTCATGGAGCTGTTTTATCAGCTCTTATGTTAGAGGAAAATAAAATTCCCATCTTGCTTATTTTATTTTTCTTATATAGGCAGTTATACACAATTCTTACAGTTAGACACCAAAATACAATTCTACACCCCTCCCCATTGCTTTATCTTAATGCTTTATTTAAACGAAAAATTATAAAATTAGAGTTATAAAAGTAATAAAATAATTATTGCAGGTCCAAAAATGTCTGTGCACAATCACAAGCCTCTACCTCTGCAGAAGATTAGGAAGAATCTTATTTGCCTTGAGACATCTGAACTCCTTGATTCTCAGCCCCTGCAAACTTGTATTTCCAAGGCTTGCTTTCTTGTTCTCCAATTTCAGTCTGTGGCTTCCAAAGTAACCTTTCCATGCTTCTGCCTCTGAGAATGAGAGTCCTTGCCTTTGCTTGAGTTTTGTGGCACTAAGACTCCTGCAATCATTGCGGTTTCAAATTTCAGCTGCATGAGAATCTCATGGTATATTTGTAAATTAAAAAATCTGATTTTCAGACCTACCATAGAGATTTTTGAATCAGTTGTTCTGTGGCAGGGTCCAGGAATTTGCATTTTTAACAAGTACTCCAGGCAGTTCTTAGGTATATGATACATAAGTTGCCTTTGAGAAACCCTGCTAAACGTTTCCCCCTAACCAGTGCCTTGTACTGTGTTATCTGACACAAACTTGAAATAAGGTGGGGGGAGATAATTTATATGGAGTTATGTTTTCCTCTCATGTAAGCCCTGCTGTGGTATGAATATCAAAGATGACTTCTGAAATTCAGTAAGTTGGTCAGGGTAATATAGCTTAATTTTTACTTACTATAGAAAATTTCTTGTAAGTATTAAATTAGTACTAATTGGTATGGCTGGCACAAATTGAACCAGATGGATAGGTAAGTCTCCTACTTTTGCAGAGTTCCAGTTCCAAGTTGCCTTTCCTGTTCTTAATTATTAAAGATTAATTTTATTTTGCAGAACATTCACAGAGAATTGCCAATACCTTTCCTCAAAGGACATAATTTAAAAACTTTAAAAGATTAAAATTTTAAAAAAAGTTTGAAAATATTGCCACTGTCTATACAGAAGCTATGAAATGGTTTCAGTTCAATGCTACTTATTAGAGGCAACAGTTATGAGAAAGTGAACCCTAGGCCACACCTTGAAAGAACACATCTCCATAGTGGCCACCCAGGTCATTTTCTGCTTCACAGGGGATGTGTTCCTAAAAAGTGCAACAAAGTGCCAGGTGTAAAATTAAAACAATCAACCTGTATGTTTTAAGACAGAGCTATACTTTTTACAAAATCTGCAATTTTACCTGACTACTTAATTATATGCTACTAGTATTTCATACATGCTCTTATGTTCATACCTGCTCTTATGTTCAATTTGTTGTTTTCCTTCACAGTTTTTCTTTCTTTCAGCCAGGTTTAAGTTAAGTTACTCTCTTTTGTAATAGGATCACTACTACTGCTGCTGCTGTTACTATTACTACCACTAACACCACCACTACTACTGCTAACTATTGCTACTACATTATCTCCAACTTTCCCCCAGCTATTTATCTTTTCAACATAATGTCAATATTGTGGGTATGCTATCAATTTCATCTTTTTAATGACATATCTCTCTGCTCCTATATAGATTGGTTGATCGCTATACTATATAGATAGGATGATACACAGTTACCGTCTAGACATTTCTGTTCTCCATTATCCTGAGGATTCTCTTTATTTCTCTTTCATGCTGGATCCTATTTTTCTAGCTCTCTGGTCTTTCTTTTCTCATTATGATGGAACATATTTCTAGTAGCATCCTGCAAAAGGTTGTGTGGTAGGTAAACTTTCTGAGGCCTTGCATGTTTGAAGGTGTCTTTTTTATACCATCCCTCTTAATTGCTAGTTTGGCTGGGTTTAGAATTCTAGGTTGAAAATTATGTCCCTTTGTAATTCTGATCACAACGGTCCACTCTCTTGAAACTGCCATTTTAGTATTGAGAAATCCAATGCCATTGTAATTCTTGATCATTTTATGAACTGTGATTTTTTTGCTCTTAAAGCTTTTGTGATCTTTTTGTTGTCCTCAGTGACATGAAACATCATACAATATACATCTTAGTCTATTTTATCTATATGTCAGAACTTTGATGAAAATTTTCAGTCTAGTGATTCATGTTTTTCACAGTTTTGTGGACTTGTCCTGAATTGTTTATTTATTTTTTCTTCCTCTCTTTTCCCTGTATTTTTCTTTCTGGAACTTCTGTTATTTCAATGTCAGACTCTATGGATTGACTTCTGGTCTTTTTAATGTTTCTGTTCTATTTTCTATCCCTTTGCCTTTTTGCTATACTTTCTCAGTTCTATCTTCCAACTTTTACATTGATTATTTAATGACTGCTATTACACTTTTATTTTCCAAGAGTTATGTTTTTGTTTTCTGAACGGTCTTTTGATTTCTTTCTTTCTTTCTTTTTTAAATTGTGTGGTGCAGTCAGCTATCCAATATAGATTTGTATCTCTTTCCTTAAAATAGTGTTGCTGATGGAAAGTGACTGCTCAGTTAGGGACCATATTTCCAAGCTCCTCTTGCATCTTGCTAATAGAAAGTGAACAAAAATAGCATATGTTTTTCTAGGCCAAAGAGTTAAGAACTAGGTATTTCTCCTTTGCCATTTCTTTCATCGTTGGTCAGATGAATAGATAGAACTCTAAGGACCAAAGAGATGGAGAAGTCACAAATGGAAGGAGCCTGGGACCCTGAATAACTATGTGGAACAGAGCCCCTCCCTCCATCCTATTGCTAATTGAACTTTATATAGGTGAGAAATAAATATCTATGATGTCAAGCTATTGAGATGCCAAGGTGTTTCTTTTGTAGCACTTAGTATTACTTTAATTAATGTATCATTCTTTTTTGATTGATTGATGTAATATCTTATTTCTCTGAAAATATTAATGCTATTTTAAAACTTCACTTTTCTTCTTCTAGTGTAGTCTTGTTTTCCCTCAGGTTGCTTTTTTGGGTATTTGGTCATTTTCTGTCATTTGGAGGCTTGCCTCAAATATCTTTATTGCCCATTCATATTTAAGAAGAAGGCACCAAAAAAATCCTGTTTGGAAGCTGTGTGCATGTGTGGGGTGTGTGGACTGTGGGCTACAGAGTAGAGTGATTTGACCAGTATGTTTCCTTGGGAAATCCTTTATGAGAATGTTTTTAAGGCTCTTCTCTTGGAATTGCAAGGCTGCCCAGAAAAGGTGCTTCTGACTTCCTGTCTGGAGGGTATAGTCCTCACAGCCAGTATTCGAAGAGACAGGGTTAGAGAGAGGGGTTGGGGGGGGAGTAGAATGCTGGGGGTCTCAACATTTAGTATGGGAACTTTCATTTAATTCCATTTTTATTATGGTACCTCTGCCTGCAACTCTGCCTAGTGGCACTCTAGCAGAAATACCCTCATTTTTACTCTGTCTGCAGAGTAAATGTCTAATCTGCCAGAGTGAGAGAGGAGTAGCTGTCCAGCTTCACCACCAACTTCAAAGTTGGTGAGGGTTCAGGAGGTCTAACTGTTTCTCAAAAAGGACTTTCAAACAATCCTGCTGTTTTTATCATCACTTTTACCCCCAGCTCTTCCAGAGATACCTGGTTCACTAAATCCTGGGTCTTTGGGGAACTCTGTTGCATATATCAGGTTGCTTCTCAGCCTTTGCTACTGCTGGGTTAGAATTCAGCTTTCTCAGATTTGCCAAGCAATTTACACATATCCAGCTGCTTTCTAGCTTTCAAAACTGTGTCGTTTTTGTCTCCTTTCCAAATATTCTTTGTCCATGTGAGTTTATGCCTTTATTAAAAAATACAGCTTATTGGGCTCTTAGGAGACAGCAGAGGCCTATAAGTGCATTAATTTGCCATCTTCATCTGGAAACTTAAAAAAAATTTAAATTAAAACCCACTCCGTTTTATAATTTCCCAAATAGTAGGACATCCAGTATTTTTACCCCTCTCTTCTGAATTGTTCAGTGACCCCAGAGGATTACTCAGAGGGGCAGATATTGCTTACAGTTGCCTCACCAAGAGAGAATTGGGGAAATGGCTGGTTTTCTAGTGGGACTCATTTTGCTGCGGCCATTGTACCTGTAGCTGGTATACAGTGTTGCTCTTGTAAATTGGTTTGGCACAGCTCACTGCTGCATTTATGCTTTGCTGGTCCAGATCCTTGCACAGGTTTTCTGATGGAGGTTAACCTCACTCCTTCAGCCAAGGGTGGTCCATATTTTCTCTTAGAGTTGCATCTTTTTAGTTCATGCTCACATGCTCAGCTACTGTTTTCAGAATGTGGCCCATATTGGCTAAAATGAGCATCCAACTTCAGTTACATATTGAGCCAGAACGAAGCCTCACTGAATAAGCCTGGGTACCCAATTCAGATTCCTTGTCCATAACAATGTGCTTCTTAAAGGACCCTAGAGTCTTTTCCTGCCAAAAGTCATTCTAGAAACTGAAAGTCTGGACACTGTTTGAGAACTTCTAGCCCCAGACATAGGAGAGAGCACAGATTTTTCTGATTAGCAGCACTTGTATGAGATTTGGAAGGTAAGAGAGAAGCGGAAATCCATTATTACTCCTCTTGGCAGTCATGGTCAGATAATGTGGGTCTCAGCTGATGTGAGATTTTGCAGGGGCCTCCGGTATTGTCCTGTAAATGACTCAGCTTGGTCCTAGAGGCAGCTCTGATTACTGCCAGCATTTCCCCATGGTTATTGCAAACTTTCAAATCTCTGAGGGGTAATGGCAAACCATGAATGCTAGTGGCCCAATTTCCTGACCTCTATTCCTCCAGCATGTCTGACAGTTTGGTAAGCACGTAACTCCTTGTATTAATTCTCTTTGTGCTTAAAACATGAGAGTGGCCTGATCATGACTACTATTGTGCCCATCTTCTCCTGTCACACATTTTTCTCAGGGCTTTGAGTGCTTGTTGTCTATACTGTGATGAACATGGTCACTTTCAAATGGAGATTCCCATAGGGGGGCCTTGTTGGTGGGTTTTGAGTTAAGTTCCACTGAACTAGGTAGGCACCCCGCTCCACACAAAAGTGTGGGAGAAATCCAAGAGTCAAGTGTAAATTATTTGAGGACTGCCTTTATTCTCCAAAGGGGACATGAAATATGATTAGAGAAAAATTAATTTCTTTAGGTAAACAGGTAAATGAAAACTTTTAATATTTTCTTCAGAAATCAGTCACATTGGTAGGCACTGTACAAATGGTATAGCAACCAGAGCTATAATTCAGTGGATCCCAGCCTATCTAATTTAAATTTATTATTGTCCACACCGTCATCCTATGGAAAAATTAGAAAACATTTTTTGGTTTCTTTTTCCCAAAGAGCCTTGATTATTGGATTTCTCTGTTCATTATGGAAAGATTCTCTTTTACATTAAATATACTAATTTCTTAGTAACTCAGTCATTATTTTGAATTACAATTACTTCTGTCTCACTGGAAGTTTAGACCAAAAAATCTCTGAAAGTAGAGAATACATAATTCTAAGAGTATAACCTTGCCACATCATGTTTATGTATAAATTTATAAAGTCACTATAAATTGGAAGATATCCATCAAGGTCAGGTAATTGAACCTTTCAGAATAGTCTTTTCACAGTAGTTTAAAGTATACAGAATATTTTTTATTTTCTGTTATTTTTATGGGACCTGTTGGTAGATTATAAAAGGATCCTCTGATTGACCCAAATATATTCTGATCTCAAATCATGAAAAGATTGTAGTAAAAATCTCATGCAAAAGCCAGTTGTTTGAAACTTGTAACATATTTTCCCAGAGAAATATAATTTATTTTGTTTATGTAATATTTATACCCTACCTACTTTGGAAAAGACTGGGAGAAGCTCATGTCATTAAGTATAAGACAAAATAAGAAAACTTCAAAATTGAAAGGAGCAGAGAGATAATAAATGTCTCTGGGTACCCAAGATTTTCTTAAAGGGAGACAGGTCAGTATAAGTAAAAGAGAAATTAATAAAACATAGATCCATGTCCTAATCTTTCTGCTGGAAAAAAACCGGTCGTGTGAACTTAATCAAGCTTCTGAATCTCAGCATCCACGACTATGAAATGGATATAAAGTACAACTAACCTAGCCAGTGAATGTATTCCGTAACAATGCCTTACTGGAAGATTCCTTCTTCCTCAGATCTCCTTTGCATTTCCTCTAGGATCCCTGGCTTGGGGAGAATGAGGAGAGTTCTGAAAAGTGCTACCTGCAATCTCTCTACTTCTGTTTTTGCTACATCAGCTGGACCAGTTGCACCAGCCTCTGCCTGTGCTGGTGCTGAGCTCCTTTGATGTGCTGACTCCATGTCACTCACAGGACCTCTGTGCTGCTGTCAACCACCTTCACCCCCCTGACTCTTATTTATCTTCTCTTCCAGTAGCCAGGAAATTGCCTTCACTTTCTATTTTCAACTCTAAAGATGTTACATCACTAGTGATGCTGAATTCCTCTTAATATTGCACCTTTCTGTTGCCCAGAGGACAGAACTTTTGGCAGGCTAGGGTAAGGGATGATCAAGCCTGTTCAGACCTTCATCTGGAACTCCTGGTTCCTCTGCAATCCCCACCTGGCTACTCCCTCTGGACCACTCTTAACTCACACTGGATTTTTCTCTGGGGTCCCAGGGGTTCTTTCTAGTGTAATACAATTTTGGGGAAACTTCCAGGCCTTTATACAAGATTGAATCCCAATTGGAACACAAGTTCAACTTCTCTTCCACTGATCACAGGACCCCAAACAAACGCAGGAACACAGGCTTACATCCACTATGTCTGCTAATGAAGTTGCTTGTTCCAGAGCCGAGAAGACCACCAGGGGGCATTGTCGCCTAATCTTACATTCCAACCAAACACTCATGGGGAATGCAGCCCCAAACCGTTTTGTTGAAAGCAAGTTTAGATACATTGTGAAGCCTAAATAAGATAATATGTTAGTTACAATGACTGTTTCTTAAATACCTTCTAAGTGTTAGGTATTTTTTATATTATTTCATTTAACTCTCATGTATCCCAGATAACATTTATGGGTTTCTCTGCCAATGAGATTTAAATGGTACTGCTTCAAACACTAACAATTCCGTGAAAACTCCCCACAAGTTCTGTTAATTTCTCTGTGTTAAATACTCATGTTTCTCTCTGCCTGTGGCTCCTGAAATTGTCCATACTGCCTCTGTTTGCACAAATCAATTTAGTTTTTCTGAAAACCATAGGTCATCCATTTCTGTCACACTAAATCTTTCAGGGAATCCGCAGGTAGGGGTCAAGTTGTTGTCTTTTTTCTTTTTCCCTACAGACTTTTTTAGTTTCCCTCCCTGTCTTCCCAAAGAACCAATCAAATTCCTTCCTTTCTCTCTCATAACAAGCAAATGAAAGTGTTGCTTGAGCTTCTTTCTCACTCAAGTTACTTATTCTCAAACAATGGGAAAGAGAAATCTGAAAGTGAAATCTTGGTGGAATCTTTGGATGTGTGAACTCTTTGGCAATGGAATGTTTATAATTTAGGAACTTTGAGCATATGCAAAAAAGGCTCTTATACTAATCAGAATTTCATAGGGTTGTTCTCCAGCAGTTACGTGTGGAGTGAGTTAATTATGAACCACTGCCTAAAAAAGTTTAGCACACTGAGAAGATATCAGCAATATCTCAAATGAATATTAATGTTTTGAAATGTCTATGTAATTGAAATCAATTTGAATGTAAAAATAATTGGAAGAATGCTAATGCAATGACAGAGTCTCCCACAGATAAATATGTCAAAACCCATTAGAATTTTTCTGAGGCTATGGCGGAAACCTGAATTGTAAGCAGGCTGTTGGGTAGGTAGATTTGACTTTATTTTTGCTCCTTTAAGACTACTTTTTAGATTTTCACATTTGTATCTTTAGTCAGAAGAATTTTGCTTCGGCCTTGTTGATTTTTCTTGCAAATAATACTTCTGTTTTTATTTTGATTTTGTTTAAAGTTGACTGACTTATCTAAATGTCCAGGTGTTGGTTTGAGAGTCATAAATAAACTTTAAAATGATTAATAATTTGAAAAATATGTTGGTCAGATAAATACTGTATGATTCCACTTATATGAGGTATCTAAAATAATCAAGCTCGTAGAAGCAGAGAATAGCATGGTGGTTTCCTGGTTCAGCAGGGGAGGGGACATGGGGGAGCTGGATAGATAGAAAGTTTTGGCTATGTGAGATGAATAAATTGTAGGGATCTGCTGTCCAACATTGTGCCTATAGTAAAAAATTCTGTAAAATTTGTTGAGGGTAGATCTAATACTAAGTGTTCTTACCACAAAATCAAACCCCCCCCCCCCCAAAAACAATAAAAGAGAGGCATGAGGAAACTTTTGGAGGTGATGGATATGTTTATCATCTTGATTGTGGTGATGGTTTGCAGGTGTATATATCCAGACTCATTAAATTATATACGTTAAATATGTCCAGTCTTTTTGCGTATCAGTTATACCTCAATAACGGTGTTTTTAAAAAGAAGTATGTATGGTAAAAAATTAAAATGTGTTGATACATTTTTTATCAAGATATAGTTGACCTATAACATTATATTAGTTTCAGGTGTACAACATACTGATTAGATACTTGTAGAAAATGCCAAATGATCACCACAGTAGGTCTAGTTAACATCTGTCATCACATATACTTAAAAACTATTTTTCCTTGTGATGAGAATTTTTAAGATCTACTCTCTTAGCAACTTACAAATATACGATATAGTAGTATTAATTATAGTCACCGTGCTGTGCATTACATCCCCAGAACTTATTTATTTTTGTAACTGGACATTTTTACCTTTTGGCCACCTTTACCCATTTCACCCACCTCCCATCCACCGCGTCTGGCAACCACCAAACTGTTCTCTGTATCTCTGAGTTTGTTGTTTAAAAAAAAATTTTGTTTTTTAGAGTCCACGTATAAGTGAGGTCATACGGCGCTTGTCTTTCTCTGTCTGACTTATCACACTTAGCACAGTGCCCTCACGGTCCATCCATGTTGTGGCAAACGGCAGGATTCCCTGGTCATTTTCTTATTAAGCCTCATGTGAAAAAGGCAGAGAAATTGTGACTGTTCCCATTTTGCAGTTAAAGAACCAAAGGTCAGATGCATTAAGTGACCCGGGCCACTGTATAATTCTTTATAGTTATATTGTGCTTGTCCATTTCAAAATGATTTCAGATACATTATCTCAACTGAGTGTCTTCTACATTCTTTCTATGCAATGAATCATCAAGTTCTATCCATTCTTCCTCATTTGCTTTTACACCTGTCAAAATCTTTCATTTCTTAAGATTCAGTGTATCCAGCTTTTTTCTAACTTCCAACCAGAAGGAATCTACCCCATTTTGAACCTCCAATAGCTTGCATTTGTTTCAATCATATGACCCTTGCTGCATGCTTCCTTAAGTGCACTATTTTCTGTATCTGATTTATTGACACTTCTTTATGAGAATTCTAGAAATTATTAATTTGTGTATACTTTCAAAGGCTTACTGAATGTTTTACCCATAGTAGTTACTCAAGAAATGCTTGTTAAAATAAATGAATAAGACATTTCCTTTTTCTTCCTATTGTCTAAGATTGATCCTCTCCTTTCTGCCCAAACTTAACTCCAGCTACTTATCAGTGTTTTCCTCTTCCCCAGTCAAAGCTGTGATACTATGCACATTTTTTAGTTTAAAAACAGGCAAATAAACTAAAAACAAAACTAAACTAAACTTCCCGTGGCTTTGCTTATATTAATTTTTTTCCCTTGAGATTCTCTTTGAAGTTTTCCCAAGCTATTCTGACCTAATTCATCTCTCCCTTCCTCAACCTGTTGTGTTTAGAGCTTGCATCTGTATAGATGTATTTCTGTTTTCTGATTTTTCGTGAGCATTTAGAGGGCAAGTTAGAAATGATATATGCCTTCCGTGCTGATTACTCAGACCAAATAAGATGAGTGTAGAATGCTGTATTATTTGTTGTGTTTTAAAACATCCCCCAAGTGCCTAGCACAAGATGAGGCAAATGGTAGGAACTGAAAAAAAAAAATGAGTTGAATTGATTCACATAACTCATTTCCTGGTGAGTCTGGTTTCAAGATTACAGTGTGCTCCACAGATATTTTCTTTTATGTGTTTTTCCATCTTATAACATTGCAAAGCAGTTTGCATTCATTATCTAGAGTATTTAACACAAGAGTTTATTGACTTTGGTTTTATTTCCTGACCAAATTGGAACCCTTTGGACTATAAATTGGGTTGTAAATCTGATGTTATTAGGTTTTCTATTACAAAATTACATTATCTTCATGTTCTAAATAGGTTAGATATTTCCACTATCTCTAGTTGTCTTCTGAAAGATCGTGACTGTATATAATCTGAGAAATTTGCTTAGTAATTCCCAACAAAAATCAAGAAAATAGATTGACTTTTCAGCATTTTAATATGGTCTTAGTGTGATAGTTTGATATCAAACTTCCTTATGGAAATGAAACACTCCAATAATTTTATACCTTTATAATGTTTCTATGGTCAATAGAAAGACATTGATTTTTGTGTAATACTCTGCTCTAATTTTCCCCCTGAGTTTATATATTCAGTGCCTTCCACTGTGTCTGACACATAGTGGGTTTTCCTTAAATGCTGGTGGAATAAGTACAAGATTGTATCAATAAAAGCTTTTATGTGTACACACATTTTCTGTTTATGCTGTTTGATTTTTTGATTTATGATCTTATAACAAATTTGCAGGGAAAAGAATATTCCAATATTCTCCAAGTGAGGTTCATGGAACATCAGTCTTAAAAGAAATTGATAAATGTTACTAAAAAAAAAGGTGGAATTGTTCATGGAAAATAGAGAAATCCCAAGTTAAACAAAATTAAACAATTTTTTTTTTTACAGCAGGACTTCTTATGACTTTAATATGCTAATCTATACTAGAACGCTCCAGTATAGTATGTACTATTACCCAAACTTAGTTATTATTAAGTATTATTAGAGTTCTTGGTTTTTAAGTGACAGAAACACAACTCAAATTGGCCTGACTTAAAAATAGAATTAATCTGCTTATGAAATATTCAGGGGTAGATTGGCTTCAGGCATGCATCAGTATGTTTGCATCAATTTCCCTTGCCCCAAGTCCCATGTGATATGGGACAGATGAATGCCTCACATGCAGTTTGTTTCCCCACAATAACTTGGGGGAATTGACTATTTGTACAGCAAGCAGTAAGTAAACCTTTTCTTTGTCTGGGGAGAAATGTTACCTCATCTCTCAAGATAGCTCAGTGCAAACACACCCCTGATAAAAAGGCACTGTGTGAAGGGTAGTCATGGCCTTCATTTCTGTCATACCTGGGGAGATACATAGAAGCAAGAGAAATACATGAAGGACTGTCTCCCAACACCTGGCTTGAAAATATTACTTTAATTGCATTTCAACCAGTTGAGAAGGTGAACAGAAAATTTTGGAGTTGGCAGGGCTTTGTAATATTTCAGAAGTCATGTCACATAGACAGTTGCCTCCTCTGTGGAGCTATGCTCACACCAGGAGCATAAATTCAAATACAGGAAAAGTGTGCATATGCTTTGCGGACATTGGGGTTTACTATAAAATGGAGACAATATTTTTACCTCTTATGATTGCAGAATGTGATTTCTTTGGTGTAAAAAAGGGGATAAATGAGATTATTTGGGTTTTTTAGAAGAACACTTAGCTATGCTTTCTTTTAATACATTTGATTTCCAATTATTAAGTAATTTCTCAGCATGCCTTGTGAAGAGTCTTCATGAAAATGAAGAGCCCAAAAGGTCTTCAGTGGGCCTTGTTCTAAATCTGGCCCCTGTAGTTGTTTGGCAGTTTATCAAAAGCCACATTAATCCTCATAAATAGTGCTTGATTTTCAAAAGACAACCCCCTTGTTCCAGCCTTGCAGATTGAGCCACACTTATTATTTTCCTTGACTTCTTGTACAGAGGCTGCATGATTACCAAGTGATCATGTGTGAACAAGAGGCTTTTTTGTGCTGATAAATGGATCCCCACTGTTGCACAAGCCCCTAGGAGTCTGCATTAAAAACAAGTTGAGATGCAAAACAGAACATAGCATTTGTTTAAACAGCAGGCACTTATTGGCATCATTACCTGATATGGCTGATAATCTAAAGCATTATGACTTTGGAGCAAAATTTGGTTCATGAAGACATACAAAGAGATAAACCATGGCTACTAATAGAAATTTTGAGCAGTGCTTTGAATAGAATAATCTTGTCTACATTCATCATCGAGCTAGCTCTCCCCTCCCCCTGAAATGAGACAAGGTAAATTCACAACTCCCATTAATGCTAATAGCAGCTTCAGAAGGAAATCCCTTGTTCCTCCATAGGAGAAGACAGCTACCCTCTCTTATTTCAAAATGCTACAAACCTGTGTCAGTAGAAACTAATTGGTGAGGATTCGGAATACAAGCAATTTGAAATTAATCTTTTAAAATAGTGGCTAATACGTTTGTTGATGATAGCAGCCACTGGCTAAAAAGAAATGACATTTCTCCTTGGAGTGCTGACTCTGGTAGGTTGATACTAAGCCTTTACTGTTCCTGAGCCAGGTTATCTGCTTTGAACCTGTTTCTTCTTCTGACACCAGCCTGTCAGGATGTACCTGGGTAAACTAGGAAGGAAGCCTGTGGGTAAGGCATACTAGCATGGGGTTCACTATTTTATAGCAGAATGTGCCTCTGAGACATGAAAAGTAAATTTAGCCATTTCTCTACTTTGTGAGGATGGGTGAGTAGCTTAAGATTCTCTGCATCCCAATTATATCATCTTTAATATTAACTCATTTCACTCACAGTGTTTTTCCTGAAGGCTAAATGAGATAATGTAGTTATAGCAATAAGGGGTAAAAAATAAGGTGCTTGTAGAGGCTCCTACTCGATGTTACTGAGAGATGACTGCTAGGAAGAAGCTGAACCTCCAGAACCCTGATGTCTGCTAGATCCAGCTTGTCTGAGGAAGAAGAAGAAAATAAATTTATAAAACAAAGGAGAGAGGGATTTGACATTCCTATGGGGGAATCTGGAGGGTTGAGGGAGGGGAAAGGAAAGTTGAATCCAGTGCTATGGAGGAATGATAAAAGATGAGGCCTGCACTTGACAGAGACTATGGGAAGGGAAATGGCTAAAAATGGTTAGCATATGATACACGGGTATATCTGATATATGCCTGTCATCTGTCCCTGTGACATCTTCAACAAAATCTGTACTGTTCACTGAGGTATTTGCATAACTGGATTGTCTGGAGAACACAGGTCTTGGTGCTGGGTGTGGCAACCAGATGAACTTAAGAGGGTGCGAGATTCTCATGGTTACAGGATGTTAAAGTTGAACATTTCAGCTGAGGCATCCACAGAGACAAGAGATAGGAAATCCTTAGTGAGATGCCAGACCAAAATGCAGAAATTCAAAGAAAATGATAACAGGTAGGAATGCTTTCAACTTGTAAGAAGGAAGTGAAAGGACAAAGTGGAGTGAAGAAAGAGGACAAGGACGTTGAAGAGGTTCTTTTTGTGAAGAGGATCTTTTAGGAGAAAGTTGTCCTTTGAGCCCTGCTCTGTCCCATCACTCCTAAGGGGGGAGGGGGATGGTGGCTGTCACTTTACTTCAAGGCCTGGTGAGGAGGAATCTCAATGGAGCCAGTCAGAGAGCCTGATGTGTTCTCTATGCTTAGGGTACAGCTTGCATGGGTAGCTGAGAAAGCCAGTGTGGCCTGTAGCAGAGTAGAGAGTGTGTGCTCACAGAGAGCTGCATTCGGGAAGTTGTAACACCCCTAGCTGGCTGGCACTGGGGCAAGGAATGTGTGAGTGTTTTCCATGGCTTACATCTAGAGAGAGACTGTTGGCCTGGAACCAGTTAACAGCTGGTTAAGGACCTTTAACAGCTCCTCAAGGGAACCCCCAGGGAGCAGTTTTCATGTGAGAATCTATGAGTTGAGTGGACTGAACTGCCAGAGAAGCGGAGCTCAGAGAACAGCCACCAGTCAATGAACAGGTGTCCCTCTGCTCATAGGAGCTTTGGCAGGACAGGTTCAGGGTGGGGGGCCCCAAAGGACCCTAAAACGTGCCCCAGAAACAGAGTTAGCTTTCCACACCTGCCAGACCTAGGGTGCATGAGCCAGCTTGTCTTAGCAACAGCAGCCAGTTAAGAACTTTCCAGTCTTATTTCCCGTAATTTGTTTCCTCCTCATATCCCTCCCCCAGCTAGTAGGGTGTATGCCAACAGTTTGCAAGTGGCGAGGAGATGAGTGGAGAGAGAAAGCAGAGGCTGACAATATTCCCTTTGCCAAAGGTAGACGGCCCACCGGTGTACCAGACTTGAATAAGGAACACTGGAGAGCTCTGATCCTGAATTGGAATTAATATCTTGGCTTGGATACTTTTTTTAAAAAATTTGTTTTATTGAAGTATAGTTGATGATGATATTGTGTTAATTTCTGCTGTACAGCAGAGTGATTCAGTTATACATATATATATACATTCTTTTTCATACTCTTTTCCATTGTGGTTTATCACAGGATATTAAATATAGTTCCCTGTGCTATACAGGAGGACCTGGTTGTTTATCCATTCTACATACAATAGTTTGCATCTGCTAATCCCAAACTCCCAATCCATCCCTCCTCCAACTCCCCTCCTCCTTGGCAACCACAAGTCTGTTTTCTATGTCTGTGAGTCTGTTTCTGTTTCATAGATAAGTTCATTCGTGTCACATTTTAGAATCCGCATGGAAGTAATATTATATTCGTATTTGTCTTTCTCTTTCTGACTTACTTCACTTAGTATAGTAATCTCTAGGTCCATCCATGTTGCTGCAAATAGCATTATTTCATTCTTTTTTATGGCTAAGTAGTATTCCATTGTATATATGTATCACATCTCCTTTATCCATTCATCTGTCGATGGACATTTAGGTTGCTTCCTTGATTTTGGCTATTGTAAATAGTGCTGCTGTGAACATAGGGGTGCATGTATCTTTTTGAATTATAGTTTTGTCTGGATATATGCCCAAGAGTGGGATTGCTGGATCATATGGTAATTCTATCTTTAATTTTCTGGGGAACCTCCATACTGTTTTCCATAGTGGCTTCACCAATTTATATTCCCACCAACAATGCAGGAGGGTCCCCTTTTCTCCACACCCTCTCCAGAATTTGTTTTTGTAGATCTTTTAATGATGGCCATTCTGATCAGTGTGGGGTGATACCTCATTGTAGTTTTGATTTACATTTCTCTAATACTTAGCAATGTTGAGCATCTTTTTGTGTGCCTGTTAGCCATCTGTATGTCTTCTTTGGAGAAATGTTTACTTAGGTCTTCTACCCTTTTTTTGATTGGGTTGTTTGTTTTTTTGTTGTTGAGTTGTATGAGCTGTTTGTATATTTTGGAAATTAACCCCTTGTCAGTCAGATTGTTCGCAAATTTTTTCTCCCAGTTCGTAGATTGTCTTTTCATTTTGTGTATGGTTTCCTTTGCTGTACAAAAGCTTGTAAGTTTGATTAGGTTCCATTTGTTTATTTTTGCTTTTATTTCTATTGCCTTGGGAGATGACCTACGAAAACATTGGTCCGATTTATGTCAGAGACTGTTTTGCCTGTGTTCTCTTCTAGGAGTTTTATGGTGTCATGTCTTATATTTTAGGCTTTATTGGCTTGGATACTTTTAATGTCTATACTGAGACAGCGTTTTTTACTTAAGCTGACTATAGTATTGTGTGTGATCTTAGCAAAAGCAGAAAAGTCATAGGACCTGCAGTGAACGTCTAAAGCCCGATTTCCGGCAGCAGCAGCAGCAGCAGCATCACCTGAAAACACATGAGGATTGCAAATACTCAGGCTCCACCCCAGACCTCCCATATCAGCTAGGAGTAGGGCCGAGGCAGTCCTCCCGGTGACTCTGATGTGCACTAAAGTTTGAGAACCACTGAGCTAGAGGAGGGAGGCAGCTCTGGCTTTACAGGGCCTTCTTCTATCCTGCTAATAATAAAATATAGGAAAAGGGTGGAGAAATGCAGTCTACACTTCATGATATAACCATTGGGGGTTATATGAGGAGATGAAATAATGATTTTTCATGATAAGTGTTGGCTGACAAACCTGTTTTCTTGCCGGGGTGTCTGCTTGAACTTCACGGGCAGCAAAGATCCATGTTGGGGTGGTTTGATAACTGCATCAGCTGGGCAGGCTATATAGCTGTGCTGAAGCTGGGTCACAGAGTCGAGAGGAAGCTTCCCCATATCTGCTCTACCCTTCCTATGAGGGTTCCTTTAACTGATGTGTAATGTTTAGGCATGAGCAGGATAACCACAGGCAATATCCTAGTTTGTCAAAGACATTCTACTATGTTAATATCTCCATATTGTACATGGAGCAAAACTTAAGGAAAAAACAAATTTAAGAATAGAGTCTAAATACTTTTCTGGACTAAAAAAAGGAAGGACTAGCTGTTAGTAAGTATGTCAAAAAAAAAAATACAAATAAGCAATGAACAGATTTTCAAGCCTGAACATTGTGCCAGCCCCATGTCATTTGTTAAATAAAAATACATGGTACTGCACAGAGGTATTACCAGGTGACATGAATTATAATGGTTGCAGAAATGTGAAAACCAAAACCAAATAATCCCAAGCCCTTAAAAATGAGGTCTAGTATAATATTAAAAGAATTTAGAATTAAATGTAAATTAGGAGGTACAGTCACTCAGAACAATGAAAATTTTATTCAAAAGCACTAGTATTTTTAAAAAATTTTTATTGGAGTATAGTTGTTTTACAATGTTGTGTTAGCTTCTCGTGTACAGCAAATTGGATCAGCTATATGTATACATATGTCCCCTCTTTTTTGGATTTCCTTCCCATTTAGGTCACTACAGAGCACTGAGTAGAGTTCCCTGTGCTATACAGTAGGTTCTCATTAGTTATCTATTTTATACATAGAATCAATAGTGTATGTATGTCAATCCCAATCTCCCAATTCATCCCCTCCCCTTCCCCCTTGGTATTCATACGTTTGTTCTCTATGTCTGTGTCTCTATTTCTGCTTTGTAAATAAGATTGTCTATACCAGTTTTTTCAGATTCCACATATATGTGTTGATATATGATGTTTGTTTTTCTCTTTCTGACTTACTTCACTCTGTATGACAGTCTTTAGGTCCATCCATGTCTACAAATGACCCAATTTCATTTCTTTTCATGGCTGAGTAATATTCCATTGCATATATTACCACATCTTCTTTACCCATTCCTCTGTTGATGGACATTTAGCTTGTTTCCATGTCCTGGCTATTGTAAATAGTGCTGCAATGAACATTGGGGTGCATGTGTCTTTTTGAATTGTGGTTTCCTCTAGGTATATGCCCAGTAGGGGGATTGCTGGGTCACATGGTAGTTCTATTTTTAGTTTTTTAAGGAACCTCCATACTGTTCTCCATAGTGGCTGTATCAATTTACATTCCCACCAATAGTGCAAGAGGGTTCCCTTTTCTCCACACCCTCTCCAGCATTTATTGTTTGTAGATTTTGTGATGATGGCCATTCTGACTGGTGTGAGGTGATACCTCATTGTAGTTTTGATTTGCATTTCTCTAGTAATTAGTGATGTTGAGCAGTTTTTCATGTGTTTGTTAGCCATCTGTATGTCTTCTTTGGAGAAATGTCTATTTAGGTCTTCTGCCCATTTTTGGATTGGGTTGTTTGTTTTTTTGATATTGAGCTGCATGAGCTGTTTGTATAATTTGGAGATTAATCCTTTGTCAGTTGCTTCATTTGCAAGTATTTTCTCCCATTCTGAATGTTGTCTTTTCATCTTATTTATGGTTTCCTTTGCTGTGCAAAAGCTTTTAAGTTTCATTAGGTCCCATTTGTTTATTTTTTTTTAATCTCCATTATTCTAGGAGGTGGGTCAAAAAGGATCTTGCTGTGATTTATGTCATAGAGTGTACTGCCTATGTTTTCCTCTAAGAGTTTTATAGTGTCTGGCCTTAAATTTAGGTCTTTAATCCATTTTGAGTTTATTTTTGTGTATGGTGTTAGGGATTGTTCTAATTTCATTCTTTTACATGTAGCAGTCCAGTTTTCCCAGCACCACTTATTTAAGAGGCTGTCTTTGCTCCATTGTATATTCTGGCCTCCTTTGTCATAGATTAGGTGACCATAGGAAGCACTAGTATTTTAAAGAATGCTTTAAATATAAACAACATGAGACAAACAACCATAATGCTGCAAACACTGCATGGTGATGGTGATATATTTTCTTATAGTTGATTACAGTATAGTATCAATCACGTTATGTAACCTCCTGGTTGTTACTATACTATGATATACTATAAGAGAACATAACACCCTGGTTATTGTTTCAATTTTCTTTAAAAACCTGAGTTTTAAAGGGTTTATTTTAGTCTTAAAATGGAATTTTGTCCAGAGGAACAATTTTTTGTATTGCTCTGTTGAATCCAAATATGATGTGTGTGTGTGTGTGCGCGTGCGTGCGCGCATATGTGTGTCTGTAAAGGGTTGAGGTAGGGATATCATTAATTAAAATTCACCTTGTATAAAACTTACCAGTGAAATATGTTTTTTAAAAATCATTCTCTCATTTCTCTTTATTATGCTCTTTCTTTCCAGCTGGGTTGTAAGCTCCATTTTGAATTTCTCATGTTATTTAGTATGGTGCAATAAACACAGTAAAGGCTCAATAAATGTTTATGCAATGGCTGGATAAGCTAGAAAAACACTTTTCACCAATACCATCATCTGTCTATTGAAGTCCTTTTTGTCAGTCCCTCAGTAGACAGATGATTGAGTTAATTTGGGTTAGGATAGAAACAGCCTAATATCTGAAACAATTTCACTAGGAATAGTCAGTATAAAGGTCATTCAGAAGCAGCCAGTTGTTATTACTGCCCCTCCCTCTTTTTGTACAGCAAGACCTTTTTCTTTCAGAGAAGTGATTTTGAAAATTACTAAAAGTCTCATCTAAAAACTTTCTAATATAAAATCAACTTCCTATGAAAATAGTGTCAAAATATTATACTTTGAGCTGTATAACATTCCATTATCAATATGTGTCCAGACATATGTACTGGATTTGGATTTATCCCATGAGATAATAGGCTTATTGACAGCACAACCTTGCATATCTAGTTAACTTCTTATACTTAGTTGAACAGTTTCTAGTTCCTCAATCAGGAGAGGAGGGATAATAACATCTCCTGGGGATGTGGAGGAATTTAAGTCATGTTGGGAACAGTGGTGAAGCTCTTTGGCTTCTGCAGAGGGAAGACCCAATAATCGTGTCATGGCTGCATGTCTCTAAGCTTATGAATTGAGAGCTTGACCTAGCAACAATCTGAAAAGCAAAGAGTGTTTTTTCTTAGTGCCAGTTTTCCTGCAAAAGCATATTTTTGATTGGATTGCAGTCGAAAGCATAATTAAATGTTACAGAGACTCTCAGAACTTTAAACCATTCTCTTTTTCCTTTTTAATTTGATAACACAAACAAGTCTAATGTTTCCTTTTGCTGGCTCCAGATGTCCATTGTGAATGTAAATGATGAGGCAGTAGAGCTGATGCTTCCACAAAACTGATATTCAGAGTAAAAATGAGTCGTTGCACATCCTGCAGGTGCCTCTGCTGAGGAAATCTTTTCACGCTGAGGACATTTAACAGATAGAATATACAGCTGGTCAAAGAAAGCCTTTAGGCTATTTCAAAGTTTCTATACAAAATAAAATGCCTCATAAAGCTTGCTTGAAAGTGGAATTTTATAAAATATGGTTATCTCTGCTCTTTCATTTTTATTCCAATAATTCCAGGCTCTTTTCAAGGCTGAAAATACTATTTTTAAGAATCAGATAAACTCCAATATTTGGAATTCTGTCAGTGAGACAAACTTTCCATTTGGCATGTAATTCGGAGGTTGTATTCAAGGTAACAAAAACAACAGAAATGCAGTGATTCTTACATCTTGTCAATAATTGCCGCTTGTAGCTTGATTATTTCGAAATTTTCAAGATCTCTTCAGCCAGCCACGCATTTGTGCCAAAGCCCTTCAAATGACACCTAATGAGAACCATTGATGGAGATGGCATTGGTGTCTGACTGGGGAGAGTGCTGTTCATATACTTAGCATTTGGACTAGAACTCACCATCTGATTTTCTCAACCGGGGTCTGGGATTTGGGAAAAATCTATTGCTGAGTTTGAATTGCCTACTGAAGTACTTATGACTGCAGAATTTGGAATCAGAAAAAGTATCTGGAGAGTGTTCCTTCTCTTCTTTTCCTCAGAAGCCCTGAACGATTATATACCCTGTGTCTGCTGGGCTCCCTTGTGATGACTCAAGTGGATTCCTCTTCCCTCAAAGATCATTGCATTCTAAAATAATTTTCTTCCTTTCTAACTATGTTAAAACACCAGTTCTTTCAGCACAGCTGACCACAGCAAGAGGAAAACAAACAGATGGAATTAATTCACGCTAAGATGAGAATGGCTGCTAGCCTCCATAGGGGTATTTGCTTCATAAAAGAGGTTGCTTGAGAAGCTAAATTTATCCCTAATTTGCAGAACATAGAAAATGAAGTAAAGAATTTCAATTGTGGAGAAGAGTCTTGGATTTTTAATTTTTTCAGTATTTGGGCCATAATAGATCAGAGAAGAGATTTGCAAACTTGCTTTATGCTGACCAGAAAAAAAAAAAAAGATTGAACTGTGATTGAATGATTAACACATATAAGGGAAAAGGTCTCATTCAGAGATTGGTTACTCTTGGAAGTATTGAAAAGAACATGCACAGAGACACATTTTGGCAAGGCCTATCCTAGCATAGTTCAGAGAAGAGAGTCTTAGATAACAGAATTTTTAGTAATCTTTCTCTACAGACAAGAAGATCCTATATTAAAACCGATCTAATTTATATTAAACATTTGATTCATCTAATTAACTCTCTGTTCTGTTTCTAGGCTTTCTAAGGAAGCTTCTGGTTATTATTTCATTGCCAATTACTTTTGTCTACAGAGAAGGAATGTGCTGGCCACATAGGCTTGAAGAATGCAGGACTCATTTTAATTTTTTTAAAAAATATATAAATCAGGGTAGGATCAGAGAAAGAGAACCACTGTAATTTTTTTTTTAATAGAGATTGTACCGTATGCAATTGTGGGAGATGGTTAAACAGTCTCTGTAAAACTGCAAAAAGCCTCTTTTGGCCAACGAGGGAAGAGAATCATGGAAAATGTAGTTCCAGCTTAGCTAAATTGCCATGGTTCAAACCCATTACACAGAATAATAACACATTGGCATTCTGGTTTTGAATATCGTCTTCATAAATGTGTTGATAAGAATCTGGCCCTGAGAGACGGATCTGCTCTTGGTGTTCTGATGAAATAAGGGGCCTGGCTGAGGGCCAGAGCCTGGGGAGAATTTTATCCCACAAAGCTACTGAGTGACACTTTGTGAAGGCTCTTATTAGACAGCCTACTTCATACCCCAGGCAGCGCAGAGGCAGTCTTTCATCATTTTCCTTCTGGTCACTGGTAATACTCTTTTTCTTTTTGAATTTCTATACCTGGAATGTCTCATATTCCCATCTCAGAGGTTACCATGGGCAGTGATTTTTCTTTGGTGTCCAGAAAACAGAAAGTGAGAATAACAGTTTTTCTGTCCCTACCTTATATTTCTGCTCTAATTATCAAGGTTCTTTCATTGTCTACCCTTACACTCCTTTTTTTGGTCAAACTTCTGTGGTAACCAAAATATCCAAATGGAGATATAGTTATGGATATACTTTGCTAGATATGTCGACCTACATAATCCTACTAGCTGCTCACAGCAACCTCACAGTCCCATATGAGGGAATTGGTTCTAACTTCTAAGAATCTACTTGGTGCTGTTGTAATTAAATTCAGATTTAGCTTGATTGTATTTACAAGCATATAATACATCCCAGTCAGTGATTCCAAGCAGGGCTTGGGGTTGGGTTGGGGAGGGAGGAGTATTGATGAACCAGTACAAGTCCATTATCATGCTTAGAAAAACTTCTTTTTCCAGGAGTAGATTATTTAGAAAAAATGTAAACAACAATTTATTAAGAAAGAAATTCTCCCATATTCTGCAGCCTTCATCCTCTGGTGGTTTCTAGTAAGGGATTAACAGTTAATAAAACGCTAGAAAGAAAATGGTTGTAAAGCAGCTTACCATTTTTTTTTTTAAATGAGCTATAGTTGATTTATAATATTGGGTTTCAGATGTACTACAAAGTGATTCAGTTATATATATATTTTTTTCCAGATTATTTTCCATTATGAGTTATTACAAGATATTGAATATTGTTTCTTGCATTATATTGTAAATCCTTGTTGCTTATCTATTTCATATATAGTAGTGTGTATCTGTTAATCCCATACTCCTAACTTATCTCCCTCTGCCCCCATCCCCTCCTCCCCTACCCCTTTGGTAACCATAAGTTTGTTTTCTATGTCTGTGAGTCTGTTTCTGTCTTGTAAATAGATTCATTTGTATTATTTTTTAGAATTCACATATAAGTGATATCATATAATATTTGTCTTTCTCTGTCTGACTTACTTCACTTAGTATGATATTCTCTAGGTCTATCCATGTTGCTTTTAATGGCAATATGTCATTCTTTTTTTGTGGCTGGGTAATATTCCATTCTGCGTGTTTGTGTATACATGCAAACACATACACACACACACACACACACACACACACACACACACACACCACATCTTCTTTATCCATTCATCTGTTGATGGACACTGAAGTTGCTCCCCATGTCTTGGCTATTGTAAACAGTGAAAGCAGCTTCCTTTTGAAAGGATAAGTTGTATCAGTATAAAAATTATTTTTTCCCCCTCATATGCAATTCTTTTGGCCAACAATTGTCCCAAAGTTCAAAAGCTATGTTATCTTGTCAAATATAGTCTATTTCAGCATCACTTGCCACCTTAGATGTTGTGATGCCAGACTGTCAGTGACCGTCAGATGAAGGGTATAAGCCAGGAAAGATGACTTGAACCTGAAATCAGAGTAGGCAGAGTGAGAACCAGGTGTCAGGATGCACTTGAAAGTTAAGGGTTGGGGATGAGCAGGCCATACTTAGACACTAATGCTGGGAAAGGGACTGCAGATCTCGAAGGCAGGCTTATGGGAGATCTACGAAGAGGGAAGGAGGGAAAAGCAAATAGGTGAGAGACCTGATGCAGGGGGTCAAATTTGGCTTTTGTTCTGAGCTGCCCTTTTACCTTTGTCAGGAAAAGCTGAAACTTCCTGTTTAAATTAGGAACCCCTCCAGGGTCGCTAGACTTGGGCCTGTGGGTGGAGTTACATAGGGGAATATCTGGGTGAAATGAAAGTGGGAAGTAGGAATAAAAGGACAGCTGTTGGTAGGAAACTTCTCACACAGATTCAGACTTCTGGAAAGAGAGGTTGGAATGACACAGTGTAAATTGGTCAGTGACCACAGCAAAGTCAGGTAGAGGTCCCCTCATTGTTTCCAAATTTTTGTGTAGCATTAACTGTCTCTTTAAGAATCCTCCTCCCTTTCCCACCTAGCTTCAGGTTTCTAGGATTTGGCAGCAGGACAGTCAAATCTCAGAGAATAGGATTTGGGGGAGAGGAAATAATTGAAAAGCTTGCTTGCTTATTAGGCAATAAATTATGTCCTGGGATTGATGCCAGGGTGGTTTTGGAAGGGCCAATACATATTGACCTCTGAATAAAATTGATTTATTATCGAACAGTCTTTGTATGAAATCTTAACTAATGAGGGGCATGTCAAAGCAGCGTGGTTAGGCAGCTCCCGTGCACAGTTGCGACAAGGTTGGGAGGTTGGATTCTGCTGACAGCTGTCTGGCAGAGACACAGCTGTTTGGAACTTCCTGCTAATCAGAAGCTTGTCCAGACCATTTCTCGCTATGGTAGATCATCCTTCACTGAATTGTAATGCAGATTAGGGGAAAGAGCTGCCCAAATTTAAAAGGCTCTGTCAAATGTAGTGGCAGTTGTCTACCCCATGAGTGTTTCTAAAACTGAATATGAATTTTTGAATCAAATATCGCACTGTAATCAGAGAAATAACTGTTGAATTGAATGTCAAATGTAATCTGTTCCTGGTAAAAGAGCAGAGACCAAGACTATTTACCTTACTTTCTGAATAAAAAGATTAAATTATAACTATAAATATTGGATGAAATGCTTAGTGTCTATGGTTAGATGAGTTAGAAACCCCCTAAGCAAGTGGTTAAATAGAGGAAAAACCAATTACCTTGTCAATACAAATAAATATCTTTAGAGCAATTTAAAATGGATAATCTCATTTAATTTTCTTAACAATACTGTGACATCATATGATCTCTTCAGTTTTACAAAAGAGGAAGCAGACCTATCTCACCAACACAGATGTTCTCAATTGGGGGCAATTTGCCCCACCCCACCCCAGGAGATATTTGGCAATGTCTGGAGACATGTCTAGTTCTCACAACTGGGGGAGGGGTGCTACTGGCATCTGGTGGGTAGAGGTCAGGGGTGCTGCTAAGCCTCCTACAATGCACAGGACAGCCCCTATAACGATGAATTACCTAGACCAAAATGCCAGTATTGGCCGGGGTGAGAAGCCCTGAACTAAGGTAGCACTATTATGTGGTAGAAATAGGACTAGAGTCCGGGTTTTTTGACCCCCATATGTTGTGATCATTACAATATGCTGCATTCTCTCCCCAAATCAGATGCCTTTAGAACAGGAGAAACATTTGCAGCAGTAAAATGTTTTTTTATGATTTCCTATACTATCTAAAGAGGGTCAATCTAGATCCTGGTACTGAAGAAACTTTTGCCTGCTGGCTCTTCACAGAACTGAAGAAGCATCAGTTGAAGGGTGTGATGGCACAAGCTTTCAGGAGCAGGGATGGTGTTAAATTGCTCTGCAGAACAAAGTGGAATGTAACAAGCCTTGAAGAAACATTTTTAAATTGGAGTACAGATGTGGGAGGTGGGACAGGTAAGGGGTTGGTATTGAAAGAGGAATAACTAGTGGAAAAACTAGGGAGTTTTATGGAGTAGAACACAGTGATTAATGAGAATTATAGATACGCAATATTGTTTGCCTGGTGAAACTCCATTTTCCCATCTCTAAAACACCGGTAAAATTTACATTGCTCATTGGTGCTTGCAGAGTGGAGATCTTACGTAGGTGTAGCCCACATTGGGTTATACATTTATTAATAATAGTCTTGTCAAGAAAAATAGTTTTCAGTTTTTGGTTCTCCAACTGGATTTTAAGGTATGTCTTAAAAAAATGGAGGATTGGAAGTTAACAGAAAGTTTGGGTATCAGTTCTACCTTTTATAACTGGTATGACCTCTGAAACTTAATTTTCTTATCTGCAAAATAGGGATCATGATACTAGTCCTGCATATTTTACAGATGTGTGACAAATTAGATAATGATTTTGTCAACAGTAAAGTAATTTACAAAGCCTTTAAATATCATCTACATGTTAATGATTCTCAGATTTCTATTTCTAGCCCAGGCCAATCTCAAAGTCACCAACTAGCCTTTCTAGTGCTAGTGCAGTACAAGTTGGAGCTTGCTATGAAATCCGGGGAGCCAACATATCCTGTGAGATGCAAAGGGGAGCTGGTGGAGAAGTCTATGGAGGGCTATCACCTCTGCGTCTGGTGGTGGATCCAGGGTTGCTTTTGGCCAGCAGGGCCTGCTGAAGGGAAAATGAATTAGATGTTTGCAGGGAGGACAAGCTGGAATCACTCGTACCTGCATTGCTGCGTCTCACTTCATCCAATCAGAACAACCCTCAGAGAGTAGCGGCTGATATTTCACTCCTGCTGTGATGGTTAATTTTCTACTTGACTGGGCTAAGGGATGCCAGATAGCTGGTAAAACATTATGTCTGGGTGTGTCTGGAAGGTTGTTTCTGGAAGAGATCAGCATTCAAATCAGTAGACTGAGTAAAGAACATCACACTCACCAAGGTGGGTTGGCCTCATCCAATCTTTTGAGGACCTGAATAGAATTAAAAGGTGGAGGAAGGGCAAATTTGCTCTTTGCTTGAACTGGGACATCAATCTTTGCCTGCCCTTGGACTTTGGCTCTCCTGGTTCCAGGGCTTTCAGATTCAGACCATTAGCCCTCAAATTTTCAGGCCTTTTGTACTCTGATTTACTCCATTGGCTTTCCTGATGCTCCGGCTTACAGACAGCAGATCATGGGCTTCTTGGCCTCCATAATCTGTGAGTTATTTCCTATAATAAATCTTTATATATATACATATATATATACATATATACACACACACACACACACACACACACACACACACTTCCCAGTCTCCCACAAATTTAGCTTTGGGCTGACACTAACCAACATTATAATTATACATGGAAGGTGATTTCAGTTTCAACAAAGTTCCAGTTTCAACAAGTTAACACAGCACAAAACAACTTCAATGTCATGTCATTTACTTATTTAATATGCTTGTTAGCTATTGTGTCATTGAAAGTAAGTGCCTCCAAGGCAGAGGGATCTATGTTATTCAATCGTAGGTCCAAAAGAGCAGGAACAGTGACTTGCAAATAGTTGGTACCTGTTATAGACTGAATGTATATCCCCAAAATTCGTATGTTGATATCCTAACCATCATTATGATAGGAGATGGGGGCCTCTGGGAGGTGATTATGTCAAGATGGTGGAGCCCTCATGAAGGGGATTAGTGTCCTTAAATAGAAATCCCGGAGGGCTTGCTCCTTTTTTGTACCATGTGAGGACACAATGAGAATATGGTTGTCTGTGAGCCAGGAAGTGGACTCTCACCAGACACCGAATCTGCTGGCACCTTGATCTTGAACTTCCAGCCTCTAGAACTGTAAGAAAGAAACGTTTGTTGTTTGAGCAGCCTAGCATATGTATTTTTGTTATAGCAGTCCAAACTGACTGAGTGCCTAATAACTATTTGTTGAAAAAAATAAATAAATAAAGGACAGAAGGAAGAAAGGTAAGAAGGAAGAACTGAATGAAAAAAATGGGTTCATTTTTCTAAATTCTTAAATTTGGGAACTTTGGAAACTGCCTTAACTTTGCAAACGCAGCAGAAATGCATTTTTATACATAGAAAACACAGTAGATTGCATCTTAATAGCTTGAGGGCATTTCACCAGCCTTCAGATATTTCTGTTTTTACACAAAGAGATCGATGGTGAATTCAGTGGAATTCACTTTAACATTAGTAATGACTTGCTATGTGCCAAGAACTGAGCTGAATTTTGTAGATATTTGAAAGCATCAAAGCATCTTTCAAGTCAGGCTTGTTCTTGTATCTAGGAAAAAAAGTGGTTGCTATTGGCATGAATTTCTTTTTTTTTTGCCAGGTAAAATTTCATACCAGGTGAAAATTTGTGCTAATCTCTGGCCTCAGAAATTTTTATCAATATGAGACTGAAACTCTACCTGCTCTGCTAAGAAGTCAGTAGAAAATTTTATCAATAGAATTTTGCTCCTTTAGTTTAAAGTTATTTGTTTTTTGTTTGTTTTTCTCAGAGCTCTCAAAGTACAAATACATGTTATTACCACCTCTCAGTGAGCATTTTAAGGCAGTTTATCATACTCCTTTAGGTGGGATCTGGGAGGCAATAGGGAAAAGGAAGGTAGGTTGAAACGTGACTGATTTATTATATAATAAGGGATATGATAAAGTTTACAGATGAATAGTCAGATAGAGATACACAGGTGACTTCTGTCCTCATGGAGTTGGGGTGCACCATCCTCCTGGTATCTGGGTATGTTCGCCAGCCTTGAAGCTCTGAGAATTCCATACTTTGGGGATTTTTAATGGCATCATTACATAGGCATGATCTGTCATTAATTCAATCTAAAACCTCTCTTCCCTTCCTGGAGGGATGGGAGATGGGGCAGAAAGTTCCAAGCTTCTAATCGTGGCTTGGTCTTTCTGGCGGCTAGCCCTCATCCTGATGTTATCCAGGAGCCCACCAAAAGTTACCTCACTGGAACAAAAGACACTCCTCTCACCCAGGAAACTCCAAGAGATTTAGGAGCTCTGTGCCAGGAATCAGGAATCAGGAATCAGGGTCAAAGACCAAATATCAAAACAAAAGGTGTTCTTAGTCCTCTTATCACTCAGGAAAATTAGAAGAGTTTTAGGAGCACTGCACCAGGAATCAGGGGCAGAGACCAATATATTTTCTCTTATTTCACTGTGCCCCAAGCAGAGTTCACATTTGGCTTCTATGTGACCCTACCCTAATCACTTTGGGGGAAAAAAAGACATTCAGCACATTCCTATATGCAAAGCTGTATAATTTCTATAATAATATATCTCAGCATTAATTCATTCAGAAGAGTAGATCTTAAAATCTTATCTGTGAACTCCTGCAGGTCCCTAAAACATGTTTGGGATTTTTAAGGTCAAAACTATCTTCCTAACAATGCTAGAACATTATTTACCCTTTACACTAGTGTACAATACAGCTTTCCAGAAGCGAACTGATGTGTGATGACATCATCGACCTGACAGCTAATAGAATTTGTGCTTGTGTATTCTTGTGTTTTAAAAATGTATCAGCTTTAATTTCTGATAGATATATCCCACATAAATAAAAGCTCTTTGGAGTTTTCAATAATGATTTTAGGAATGTGAAATGACTCTGGGACTAATAAATTTGAGAACCATTAATTTGGGACAGCTGCTTCTAAAACTGGTTGGAATATTGGACAAGATGAGATTGCTCAGGACCTTTTGTTTTCATTTCTGCTGGTTTCCCTTTCTTATTTCAGAACTCATAGTCTTAGATCCCATAGGAAAAGGAGGGGAAAATCTTGTTAGAGTATTTTATGCCATTCAAAGACTTTTAGATCTAAAATCAAATGAAGGAAATGGAAGTTTTTTGTGGCAGAACCAGCCTTTTTCAACATTAATCTTTTGCATCTTTAATCAGCTTAAAATAGGATGAGGAACTAGCTAAATCAGCAATAGATATTTATGCCCATCTTACAGGAAGGCAGTAGGAATTCCAATCCTCCAACCAATCAGGGCAGAATAATTCTCCTACCTCAAATTAAGAGTGGTACAAACTCGACAAAGTTGTAAAGCCTCTTTTGGGTGGGTCTGTGAACCCTCGGAAAAACAGTGGTGGCCAGGAAATATGACTCAGAATAACCCATTTTAAGATGCCACTGCTGAATGTGAATGGCACATCTATCTTTCCCTAAGCAGTACGGAAACTGTATCCTGAATTGTACTCTTGTTCACAATAAAAAGATAAACTGACACTGAACAATCATCTTAAGACGGCATGCATGATTTATCTTGATTTAGAAAGACCCACAAAATTGAATTTTCATGAATCATAGAGGTAATTAAGGCTATCAGCTTACGTTTTTTGAATAATTTAGATAATAGGTCTCTATTCTCCTTGGAAATACCTGGGACACTTTGGGAAGTGATTTCTGCACAATAAACATACATAATTGTGGAAATAGGTAATGCTCACCTCCAAGAAGTAGACTCATTTTGCATCCCTCTATTTTATCTGCATGGAACATGGAAGGCTTGCCCTTTGCAATCATAGTTTTGAATTTCATTTTTGTCCAGTTTCTCACTTTTTTCAGAAGGAAAATTGAAAATATGTGGTCACATTGTATACTTTAAAAGTACATTTATTATAAAGTAACTAAAGAGAAGATGTGATAGGAAATGGGAAACAATGCCTATTTTCTCTCTCTTTTTTTCTTTTCCTTTTGTTCTTGGAATCTTAAACTCAAAGAATTAAGATGATCATATTCTGAATTTCTTGGCACACTGTTACTATCAGTTTTTGTAAAATCTGCCTTTTGTTTGGTCTTATTATTGCTTCCCTTTCCATTCTTGATTCTCTTTTCCTCTCCCCTCCTCTCATGGTCACCCACTCTAATAGGTTTGAGATGGATATGTACAAACCCTTGTCATATAGATAGTGTTGTTTTATGTGGGAGGTATTTCTTAATTTACTTTGATGGTATTATGTCTTGGGCTCATCTTATATCTTACTCTTTTTACTCAATACTGTGTTTTAAGAAATCTGTGTTTCAAAAAAACATGTTTATTGCTTCTGACTGCTATAAAATATGCCACAGAATACATCTGCTCCATTCCTAGTTATTTATTTCCTTCATGATGACCACCAAACTCCACACCCCATTGATTAAATTTTATCCTTTTTTTCAGAATTTAAATTACATAGAGGCAGGGCTTTCTGTCTGTCTTATTTATTGCTGTATCCCCAGCACTTGGAAGAGTGCCTGGCACATAGTAGAGGTTCGGGAAAATTTTTGTTGAATCAGTGAATTAACTCATTTGCATTTTTTTCACATCTTTATTGGAGTATAATTGCTTTACAATGTTGTGTTAGTTTCTGCTGTACAACATAGTGAATCAGCTATATGTATACATATATCCCCCAATCCCCTCCCTCTTGAGCCTCCCTCCCACCCTCCCTATCCCACCCCTCTAGGTGGTCACAAAGCATCGAGCTGATCTCCCCGTGCTATGCAGCTGCTTCCCACTAGCTATCTATTTTACATTTGGTAGTGTATTTATGTCCATGCCACTCTCTCACTTCATCGCAGCTTCCCCTTCCCCCACTGTGTCCTCAAGTCCGTTCTCTACATCTGGTTCTTTATTCTAGCCCTGCCACTAGGTTCATCAGTACCGCTTTTTTAGATTCCATATATATGCTTTAGCATACGGTATTTGTTTTTCTCTTTCTGACTTATTCATTCTGTATGACAGACTCTAGGTCCATCCACCTCACTACAAATAACTAAATTTCATTACTTTTTATGGCCGAGTAATATTCCATTGTATATATGTGCCACATCTTCTTTATCCTTTCATCTGTTGATGGACATTTAGGTTGCTTCCATGTCCTGGCTATTGTAAACAGTGCTGCAATGAACATTATGGTACATGTATCTTTTGAATTATGGTTTTCTCAGGGTATATGCCCAGTAGTGGGATTGCTGGTTCATATGGTAGTTCTATTTTTAGTTTTTTAAGGAACCTCAATACTGTTCTCCATAGTGGCTGTATCACTTAACATTCCCACCAGTAGTGCAGAAGGGTTCCCTTTTCTCCACACCCTCTCCAGCATTTATTGTTTCTAGAGTTTTTGATGATGGCCATTCTGACTGGTATGAGGTGATACCTCATTGTGGTTTTGATTTGTATTTCTCTAATGATTAATGATGTTGAGCATCTTTTCATGTGTTTGTTGTCCATCTGTATGTCTTCTTTGGAGAAATGTCTATTTAGGTCTTCTGCCCATTTTTGGATTGGGTTGTTTGTTTTTTTGATATTGAGCTGCTTATAAATTTTGGAGATTAATCCTTTGTAAGTGGCTTTGTTTGCAAATATTTTCTCCCATTCTGAGGGTTGTCTTTTCGTCTTGTTTATGGTTTCCTTTGCTGTGCAAACCTTTCAAGTTTCATTAGGTCCTATTTGTTTATTTTTGTTTTTTTATTTCCATTTCTCTAGGAGGTGGGTCAAAAAGGATCTTGCTGTGATTTATGACACAGAGTTTTCTGCCTGTGTTTTCTTCGAAGAGTTTTATAATGTCTGGCCTTATGTTTAGGTCTTTATTCCATTTTGAGTTTATTTTTGTGTATGGTGTTAGGGAATGTTCTAATTTCACTCTTTTACATGTAGCTGTCCAGTTTTCCCAGCACCACTTATTGAAGAGGCTGTCTTTTCTCCACTGTATATCCTTTGCTCCTTTGTCAAAGATAAGGTGACCATATGTGCATGGGTTTATCTCTGGGCTTTCTATCCTGTTCCATTGATCTGTATTTCTGTTTTTGTGCCAGTACCATACTGTCTTGATTACTGTAGCTTTGTAGTATAGTCTGAAGTCAGGGAGCCTGATTCCTCCAGCTCCGTTTTTCTTCCTCAAGATTGCTTTGGCTGTTTGGGGTCTTCTGTGTTTCCATACAAATTGTAAAATTTTTTGTTCTAGTTCTGTGAAAAATGCCATTGGTAATTTTATAGGGATTGCATTGAACCTGTAGATTGCTTTGGCTCGTATAGTCATTTTCACAGTATTGATTCTTCCAGTCCAGGAGCATGGTATATCTCTCCATCTGTTTATGTCATCTTTGATTTCTTTCATCAGTGTTTTATAGTTTTCTAAGTACAGATCTTTTGCCTCCTTGGGTAGGTTTATTCCTAGGTATTTTATTCTTTTTGTTGCGATGGTAAATGGGATTGTTTCCTAATTTCTCTTTCCGATCTTTCGTCATTAGTGTATAGGAATGCAAGAGATTTCTGTGCATTAATTTTGTATCCTGCAACCTTACCAAATTCATTGATTAGTTCTAGTAGTTTTCTGGTAGCATCTTTAGGATTTTCTATGTATAGTATCACGTCATTTGCAAACAGTGACAGTTTGACTTCTTCTTTTCCAATTTGTATTCCTTTTATTTCTTTTTCTTCTCTGTTTGCCATGACTAGGACTTACAATACTATGTTGAATAATAGTGGAGAGAGTGGACATCCTTGTCTTGTTCCTGATCTTAGAGGAAATGCTTTCAGTTTTTCACCATTGAGAATGATGTTTGCTGTGGGTTTGTCATATATGGCTTTTATTATGTTGAGATAGGCTCTCTCTATGCCCACTTTCTGGAGAGTTTTTGTCATAAATCGTGTTGAATTTTGTCAGAAGCTTTTTCTGCATCTATTGAGATGATCGTATGGTTTTTATTTAATTTGTTAATATGGTGTATCACAGTGATTGTTTTGCATATATTGAAAAATCCTTGCATCCCTGGGATAAATCCCACTTGATCCTGGTGTATGATCTTTTTAATGTGTTGTTGGATTCTGTTTGCTAGTGTTTTGTTGAGGATTTTTGCGTCTATGTTCACCAGTGATATTGGTCTGTAATTTTCTTTTTCTGTGATATCTTTGTCTGGTTTTGGTATCAGGGTGATGGTGGCCTCATAGAATGCATTTGGGAGTGTTCCTCCATCTGCAATTTTTTGTAAGAGTTTGAGAAGGATAGGTGTTAACTCTTCTCTAAATGTTTGATAGAATTCGCCTGTGAAGCCATCTGGTCCTGGACTTTTGTTTGTGGGAAGATTTTTAATTGCAGTTTCAATTTCATTTCCTGTTATTGGTCTGTTTATATTTTCTAAATTTTCCTGGTTCAATCTTGGAAAGTTGTACCTTTCCAAAAATTTGTCCATTTCTTCCAGGTTGTCCACTTTATTGGCATATAGTTGCTTGTAGTAGTCTTTCATGTTCCTTTGTATTTCTGCGTTGTTAGTTGTAATCTCTCCTTTTTTATTTCTAATTTTATTGATTGAGTCCTCTCCCTTTTTTTCTTGATGAGTCTGGCTAAAGGTGTATAAATTTTGTTTATCTTCTCAAAGAGCCAACTTTTAGGTTTATTGATCTTTGCTATTGTTTTCTTCATTTCTATTTCATTTATTTCTGCTCTGATCTTTATGATTTCTTTCCTTCTACTAACTTTGCGTTTTCTTTGTTCTTTTTCTAGTTGCTTTAGGTGTAAGGTTAGATTGTTTATTTGAGATTTTTCTTGTTTCTTGAGGTGAGCTTGAATTGCTATAAACTTCCCTCCTAGAACTGCTTTTCCTGTGTCCCATAGGTTTTGGATCGTCGTGTTTTTGTTATCATTTGTTTCTAGGTATTTTTTTATTTCTTCTTTGAATTCTTCAGTGATCTCTTGGTTATTTAGCAGCGTACTGTTTAGCCTTCATTTGTTTGTGTTTTTTCCAGTTTTTTTTCCTGTAATTGATTTCTAATCTCATAGCATTGCGGTCAGGAAAGATGCTTGATAAAATTTCAGTTTTCTTAAATTTTCCAAGGCTTAATTTGTGACCCAAGATGTGATCTATTCTGGAGAACATTCCATGTGCACTTGAGAAGAAAGTGTATTCTTCCGCTTTCAGGTGGAATGTCTTAAAAATATCAGTTAAGTCTATCTTGTCTTTTGTGTCATTTAAAGCTTGTGTTTCCTTATTTATTTTTGTCTGGATGATCGGTCTATTTGTGTAAGTGGAATGTTAAAGTCCCCCACTATTATTGTGTTACTGTTGATTTATCCTTTTATGACTGTTAGCATTTGCCTTATGTATTGAGGTGCTCCTATGTTTGGTGCATAAATATTTATAATTGTTATGTTTTCTTCTTGGATTGATCCCTTGATCATTATGTAGTGTCCTTCCTTATCTCTTGTAACAGTCTTTATTTTAAAGTCTATTTTATCTGATACGTGTATTGCTACTCCAGCTTTCTTGTGATTTCCATTTGCATAGAATATCTTTTTCCATCCCCTTACTTTCAGTCTGTATGTGTCCCTAGGTTTGAAGTGGGTTTCTTGTAGATGGCATATATACGGGTCTTGTTTTTGTATCCTTTCAGCCAGTCTGTGTCTTTTGGTTGGAGCATTTAATCCATTTACATTCAAGGTGATTATTCATATGTATATTCCTATTACCATTTTCTTCATTGATTTGGATTCGTTTTTGTGGGTTTTTTTCTTCTCTTGTGTTTCCCACTTAGAGAAATTCTTTTAGCATTTGTTGCAAAGCTGGTGGTGGTGCTGAATTCTCCTAGCTTTTGCTTGTCTTTGAAGCTTTTGATTTCTCCACTGAATCTGAATCTTTGCTGGGTAGAGTAATCTTGGTTATAGGTTCTTCCCTTTCATCACTTTAAATATATCCTGCCACTCCCTTCTGGCCTGTAGAGTTTCTGCTGAGAAATCAGCTGATAACCTTATGGGGATTCCCTTGTATGTTATTTTTTGCTTTTCCCTTGCTGCTTTTAATACCTTTGCTTTGAATTTAATTTTTGTTAGTTTGATTAATATGTGTCTTTGTGTGGTTCTCCTGGGGTTTATACTGTATGGGACTCTCTGAGCTCCCTGGACTTGAATGGCTATTTCCTTTCCCATGTTAGGAAAGTTTTCAACTATAATCTCTTCAAATATTTTCTCAGATACTTTCTCTTTCTCGTCTTAGTCTGAGACCTCTATAATTTGAATGTTGGTGCGTTTAATGTTGTCCCAGACGTTTCTGAGACCGTCCTCAATTCTTTTCATTCTTTTTTCTGCTCTGCAGTGGTCATTTCCACCATTTTATCTTCCAGGTCACTTATCCGTTTTTCTGCCTCAGTTTTTCTGCTACTGATTCCTTCTAGAGTATCTTTAATTTCATTTATCGTGTTGTTCATCATGTTTGTTTGCTCTTTAGTTCTTCTAGGTCCTTGTTAAACGTTTCTTGTATTTTCTCCATTCTGTTTCTGAGATTTTGGATCATCTTTACTATTATTATTCTGAATTCTTTTTCAGGTAGGTTGCCTATTTTGTCTTCATTTATTTGGTCTTATAGGTTTTTACCTTGCTTGTTCGTCTGTAACATATTTTTTTGTCCTTTCATTTTTTTTTTGATGGGTGGGGCTGTGTTCCTATCTTATTGGTTGTTTGGCCTGAGGCATCCAGCCCTTGAGTTTTCAGGCTGTTGGGTAGAGCTGGGTTTAGTGCTGGGATGAGGACCTCTGGGAGCCCTCACCCCAATTAATATTCCCTGATGTCTGAGGTTCTCTATTAGTCCAGTGGTTTGGACTCGGCGCTCCCACCACAGGAGCTCAGGCCCAATCCCCGGCCTGGGAACCAAGATTCCACAAGTTGTGTGGTGCAGCAAAAGAAAAGAAAGGAGCAGCACAATAAGAAAGAATAAAAAATAAAATAAAATTAGAAAGATAAAAAATATATTAGGAAAAATAAAAATATAATTGAAACAACTGCAACAAAGTAAAACAAAATCACAACAGGAAAAAGAAAAAAGAAAAGAAAAAAAGGGGGAGGGAACAAGCCAAAAGGAGCAGAACAATAACAAAGTATAAAGAATAAAATAGAACTAGAAAAATAAAAGATTTATTAGAAAAAATAAAAATATAAATGAATCAGCAACGACAAGGTAAAACAGAACCCCAACCTAAAAGAAGAAAAAAAAAAGGCCGGAAAAGGCCTTGGCTACTGGGGATGGAGCTTAGGCAGGGGTGGGGGGGGTGGAACTTAGGCAGGGGTGAGATTTAGGGTGGGGTGGGGCCTAGGCAGGGGTGACATTTAAGCATGGGTTGGGGCCTAGGCTTAGGGCCTGCATGGATGGGAGAGGCGGCCTGTTCAGAGGGGGGTCCCGGAGTGTGGAGTTCCAGAATTTGGAGTAAGGCCCTGGGTGAGGGTGTGTGGGTGGGGTTTAGGCCCAGTGCCGTTGGAGGGGGTCTCAGAGTGTGGGGTGTAGAGGTAGGGCCCTGGGTGGGGGTGTAGAGGCCAGGCTTGGGCTCTGTGCAGCAGGAGGGAGCCTCCGAGGGCAGAGGATTAGGCCTGGGAGCCCAATAGATTCCCCAGTGCCTAAGTGGGCAGGGAAAGCACTGGCCAGGCTCCCTTCCGTTCCTCTGCTCCCAGAGGGTCTCCCCTGTTGCTGCTGGACCCCTAACCGTGAGTGGGTCCCGCAGGGTGTAGGAACTCCTCCCCTCCCCCAGCCACCCCTTAGGGGTGCTGGTCCTGTAGGTCTAGCCTTTACTTTTGCTCCACTTCCCTCCCCCCACTCCCTCAGGACCTGCGTGGCTGGAGGAGGCCTCGGTGGGCAGAGGATCAGGCCCGGAATCTCAGCAGGCTCCCCAGGGCCCAAGAGTGCAGTGGAAATGCTGGCCACGCTCCCTTCTGATCCTCTGCCCTCCCAATGGTTTCCCCCTTCCCTCTCTGGGCGTGGGATCCCTTCCCCTCCCCCAGCCGCCCCTCAGGGGCACCGATCTGTCTCGCCTCCACTTCTCCTCACCCCTCACTCCGCCTCCATGTCCTACCCAGTCGCTGGGGGTTCCTCCCATCCCCTTAGGTGTTCATGGTCTCCCACCGGTGCCTGGTATGTGTCCTAGTTGTGTGGAGATGAGAATTCCACATCCTCCTAGTCCGCCATCTTGATCCTGCCCCCAACTCGTTTGCATTTGGTTAGCATGTGGAATAGAGAGAGAAATTAAAACTACTTAAGTGTTAACTTCCTTGGAATATTCTACCCTGAATTCCCAGACTAGGTTAGGTTTTCTTGTGTACTTATTTATATCTTGGACTTTTCTATGGAAGCGACAATTACAGTTGTAATTGTGATTGTTCTGCCTTCTTGATTCACTTTCCTGCTTTGCTCATTTGCTATCTAACACAGACAGTTAACTTCACTGTGCTTTTACTCTGTCATTTGGCAATCTCTGCCGTGGGTTCTCACTGGCAAGGGATTCTTGGCGATGGGAGATAATGGTGGCAGTAGCAGTGATTTTGGGAGTGAGAGAATCCTAAAATCTCCATTGGCATCAGCCCCGAGTCTTGCCAAATAAGTAATTAATCACTATGTAAATATAGCCTTAATGTAAGTTCTCCAGTTCCTTTCCCACTGCCTTTTCCCCACCAGACTGCTTTCCTAAACCGATTCTTATAGAAATTTTGGAAGAGCCTCTGACTGAGGCTAATAAATATTGATCATATAGCTCCCAAATGTCATCATTGAGGCAGAGCGTTGTGCTTTTCTCTGTCCTTTTAACTATAATTTTGAGACTTCTTTATTCTGTGAAGTCTGTTTGAACAGAGGGAATGTGGGTGAGAGAGGGGAGATGTCAGGAAAAAAGTGAACATGATGTTCACAAGAAAGATTTTAGCGATATTTTCAAATATTAAAATTATTAAAATGCTCAGAAGGTTACATTTGAGAAGAATTATCACTTGAATTATCCTCAGGGTCCTTGCTTGCTGTTGAAAAATGTATGGATTTATGTAATGGGAGAAATGGCTCAATTTGTGGCTAGAACATAATCAATGCCGTAACGTACTCAGCAAGGCTGAGTGTAATCTTCACTTCTCCCACTAAACTGTAATTTATCAAAAATAAATTTAAGATCCGTATTGCTGTGTATCACCCACTAGTGCAGGGTTAATTATATAAACTTCAAAACATGCTAACAGATAAATTAGTAGCTGGCATAAAATCTAATGGCAAAAAATATGCTGACAGCCTGACAATTTCTGGTAGTCAGGAGTACGTAGAAAATGTAGTTTAAACATTCATTTTCTAGTTTAAACACTAATTGATTAGTAGTTTGATCACAGACATTGGTATTGTTGACCTCATTAACTTCACTGTATCTCGACATGTTAAAAATGCTGGGGAAAAATAAGTGCATAAAATAGAAGTTAAACTTTGAAAATGTTCTGTTATCTTGAAAGCTCAATTAGCAGTGAAATGTCAGTTTTGTAGTGTGAGCTTTTTAGGAACTAGTTTTGTAGCAAAGTGACATTCACTTTCAAGTAGAAATCATACAGTATCTGACAGTAGTTCCTTCCCTCCCTCCCTCCCTCCCTCTCTTTCTTTCTCTCCTTTTTTTTGGGGGGGGAGGGGAGCTAGACTTGAGGGATCCGGCAGAAATGTACTCTAGGTTTCTAATATTTAGAAAGTGTGAGTGTATGTGTGTGTGACTATTAAGATGTCTGATTTAAAATTTTAATGGCATATCTCATTTCTTTTTTCCTTTCTTTCTGAGGTATTTCACCTCAGGGCATCATTTAAAACCATTCTTTTAAAAATGTTTTTTATGGAAGTTAAAGGAAGAAAAAGTTATATTCTTTGTGATCTGTGAGAAAGATTCAGAATTCTCAGGATATGGTGAATCCGAAGGATCCATCTGAGTCCAGAGTTGCTATGGTCAAGTGGAATCTATATGTTGGGCAACAGCTCTGGGCATGTGCTAATCCGCCTCACTAACTCCCTCTTCCCTACCCCAGAGGACCCTCCTAGACCTTCACCTGCTTACTGTCCCCCCTCCCCAGCCACGCACGCCTCCTGATTCACAAACGTTTGTTATCTTCTAATATTCACCCCACTTCAAACCTCCATGGTTATTATAAAGGTTGGACTACCCCTTATCTTTACAATACCTACACCTCCTGCTGCACTTAAGAGTTCTTCTAAAATTGATTTTACCTATATAAAATGTTAAATGATGGGTATTTTCCTTAATCTGATAATTATGAGATAAAATTTATTATTTATTAGTGTTGCTCCTTAGGTAAGTATATTTATTTTCTAAACTTCCATTTTCCATCATGAATATGAAGATGATAATTTAAAATTTAAGACCAATTTCAGATAGATTTTCAACTAACAGGGACTATTGAAAAGGGCTATCACACAGCTCATTAAAATTTCTGATTTAGGTCTTCAAATATATTTTCAGACTCAACTTCAGAAATTTTTAAAGGAAGGAGATTTTTAACACTATATAGTCTGCTGGTTTTCAAAATTTGGGGAGGAAAGTAGGAACAAATCCTATTTTCGAATAAATTCCTACAGAGGAGTGGAGCAGAGCTACCTTGGCAATGAATGGTACCCATGGTCCTCTCCCTTTTGTTCTCCTCTGTGGAACCAAAAGGCTTTATTAAACACCATTTTAAAGCCAGTGAATGTGTCCAGATTCATTTCTATTTTGACTCATAAATATTTCCTTTTGTTTAACATTCCATTGTCACACTGGAGTCCTCTGCAAAATAACTGAGATCTGGTCTTCCCTGGATGGGAGGGCTAGTTTTTTGGGCTCCTACCAAGGCCAGTTTTACTCCACCTTCTTTTCCTGCACCTGCAAGCTCTCAGCAAGTCTAACAAGATGTCCATTAGTAACGCTTAAATTTATCCTTTCTTTTCTATTTCTTCAGCTACTGTCAGTATTCTAACCAGTCTCCCTGTTTCTGGTCTCTGTCCAGTGCAAATGTTTCTGTATCAGGGATAGACTGAATTTATCACAAGTAAGTAGTAAATTTAAAGTCCTCAATTTCCTTAACAGCAAATAAAACTGTTACACACCAGCCATAAGACAAAGGAGCATTGAGTGGATGAGCCTTCATACTGCTGCTAAACATTCTGAATAGGATATTGGTCCTTCCTCTAGCAAATTTCATCAAAAAGGGGTGTTCAGTTTTCCGAACATCTTTGAAAAGACATGGGCTAAGTGAGAAAAATAGTGATTGTAGAGGCGTAGATTCTGTTATGAGCTGAAGTGTTTTCCCCCAAATTCATATATTGAGGCTCTAACCCCCAGTGCACCTCAGATTATGAAAGTCTTTGGAGATAGAGCATTTAAAGAGTTAATTAAGACTAAATGAGGTCTTATGGTGGGCCCTAACACAATATGCCTGGTGTCCTTATAAGATGAGAGAAAGACCCCAGGGATCCATGCAAACAGAGAAAAGGCCATGTGAGGACACAAGAAGAAGGCACCATCTGCAAGCCAAGCAGAGAGGCCTCAGGAGAAAGCAACTCTGCCTACACCTTGATCTAAAACTTCCAGTCTCCAGAACTGTAAGAAAGTAAATTTTTGTTGTTAAGCCATTCAGTTTGTGGTATATTGTTATGGCAGCCCTGGCAAACTAGTAGTGAATCCGAATGAAGACTGCATTTCTTTGTTACTGTAAAAAAAAGTTCATTCATTTTGAAAAGGCTATATATAATTCTAAAATTTGATTCAGAAAATAACTAAATGCTGATGTTTAAGAGTGACTTTAACATTCATCATGCCTATCCCCTGCTTAATGCCTACCAAGTAGGGATGACAAAAACCTTGACACTTCTCCATGCATTCTCTTCCCCACCCATCATAAACACTGTTGATCAAACAATTTTCTCTTTCCAGCTGAGCCCATAACCACTTCTTAATCCTTTAAGAAATACTTAAGAATAAATTAAACATTATAAAAATAGGTAAGTCCTCTTTGTACCTCAGGTTAAGATATCAGAGCAATTCCTCAAACAGATACTTAACTCCCGAGTTTATCCCAGGTTTATAAAATATGAGCACTCAAATAGATCTTGGGCTTAACAGTACAAACCTTTAATTTTTTTTTAGCATACATGTTATAAATATTTAGAAGCATTTCCATACTGCTTATTTGGAACATTTTAATCTTGCCTGGTTCTCAAGCTCTCCCAAGCTTTATCACCTTTCCTTTAATCTGTAATAACATATATTTATGGAGAATTTAGCCGTCTCTCTTGTTCTTCATAATCTCTATTTTTCGCTCCTACCTGGAGTGAGTCAGAAGGCATATTTCACTGTAAATTTACTCATTTTTTGCCATCAGTGTCTGAATTATAGCAGGAGATATCTTGTATAAATACATGTATGTTATATAAATTCTTTGACTATGAAAATTCATAATTTTATTAACTTCTTATTTTTTCTCAATTCCTCTTGAGTGTGCTTTCAATGGGCTTACCCTAGTAATACTGCACCACTGCAGAAAAGATATGTCCAGAGTTAGCAACAAAGACCATTCTAGGAGCATCTGAATATGTTTTAAATACAATTGTTTAATTGTCATAACATATGATGAGGACTGGCCACCAAAGGGAAACTCAGTTTCTAAAGGGTGCCTATCATTTTTGAAAATGTAAAAAAGAATAGTGTTAAACTGTCAGAAGATTAATGACTTCATCTTAATGATTTTGATAAATGGCAAATATTTCATTGATGTTATATAGACACAATACATTTTAAAGCACCTTACAGTTGCCTTGCCTTTTTCCCCCCAAGGAAATCTAGCAGGACTTCCTGTTTCAAAAAGAAATTCTTTAAGATCATTTAGCTGATATTCCCTCATGTATGAAACATATCCATTGCATAGATAACTGATGAATTGATCTAACTTTATCAGCAAAATTAAATTTTCTCTTTTATCTAGGTAGGTGTTTTAAAGATTCCTGTGTGAAAACCTCAGCTAATGAGTAGTCTGTATAATAGTTTGTTTTATTAGATGATTATTTTCAAGTTAATTCCTGCTTGGAGAGCCATATATTTTTTCCTTTCATAGAGAAAACCATTATGTTTAAAATAATCCAGAAAGATATGAGAGATCAACAAGTAGCAACATAGAATCTTAAATTAGACACATACGCCAAAAAGAAAAACAAAAAGCAACCCCCAGTAGTATTAAAGTCTTAAATCTGAATATCACTAAGTATCACTTATTCCAACTCTTTTATTTGACAGAAAACTGGTTGGAGGTAGAGTCAAGGGTAGAAGCCAGATCTGTCATTTTTGCATGATTTTATACCTTGCCTCTTTTTACCGTATGCCTTCTTTATGGTCAGACATTTTGGGGTTAGATATTTTCAGGATGAATGGTCTATTAACATCTTGTCCTGGTTTCATTTGCATGCAATGGAAAGTTGTAGACTTTGGAGTTTTAATCCCTAACATGTTATCCGGTGATTTAAGATTGGGTGACAAAAATGTAGCTCATGTAACTGTGGCCTTTGAGGTTTAGCCCTTCTCAGACTGTGTTGATCTTTGGCAAGGTCCAGGGAAAATGCCATCTGGAGCCCTGTCTGGGTTCTGATTGATTGAATTTCAATTAAAAAAGGTTTTCAGACATTTCTGGGTGAAGGAAAGGAAGGCTGGGAAATTTTTCTTTGAGTTGGGAAATTACTGCAGTTTACTCACATGGTAGGACTAGCCAGTAATCATTTGAATATGAACGAAATTGAAAATTAATAATGCTGCTGAAACCCAGACTGTTTTTATTTCAGTTTGTGTGAGAAGTTTCAGGAGAAGGCTGACAGGGAAATGGGATCTGGAATCCAGGGGACAGGGTTGGCCACTAAGGAGCTGTCCACCTTGGAAGTCACTTCACATCTCTGATGTTATCTCATTGTAAATTAGGGGTACCAATAATAGGTAACTTTTAATGAATGGTTACTATGTGCCAGGCATCGTTCAGAACTGTTTTACATGTATTAACTCATTTAAACTTCATAAAAAGTTATTATAATCCCTCTACCACTTCCTAAATGAGGAAATTCAAGCAACAGAGAGGTCAGATAACTTGCCCAAAGTGGCACAGTGAGTTGGAGAAGAGCCAAGATGCAAGCCTAAATGATCTAGCTCCAAAGCCTATGCTGAAACCGTATACTGTACGCTCTTGCTGTTTTAGTAAGTAAAGTGGGGCTCTTGGAACATTCTTGTATTAGGCCATCTCATGTTAATCAATTTTAATTTAATCAACTTAATCAACAACTTTGTTGTTCCTAACCCAGAAATTAGTTTGGATTTAAACATTTTGAATTCTGTTCATTGAACTTTTTTATGTTTCCAGTGCATATTTATGTACTGAACAGTCAAATGGCATCCTTTCAATACCCGTCATCTCCGGACAGAACTCCCTCCAAAATGGATTGATGTATCTCTCCATTTCTGAGCATTTAGGAGTCTTTCAAACACCTTTTCTGATTAAAAAAAAAGTCCATCTGTCTTTCAGATGACAAATATTTCCTATACACAAAATCACCTTCTAAAAATACCCCTAAAAGAATTTTACACTGATTTTAAAAGGTTTGTTTGTTGACAGCAATTACTAGTCATGATGCCTTTGAGGATGGCAAAGAAAGCACATTTTCAATTTTTGCAAAGATTCTCACTTTTCTAATTTTTTAATGCTTTTCGGTCTGCAAGTATTTGGGTCCGGGTTTGTGGTTTGTCTGCCTTCAAGTCACGAGATACAAATTCTGTGTGCATTGCACATGATAAATTCAGCAGATATTTGTGTAAATGTCATGTTGCATGTAAAGTGACAAGAATTTCACTATAATTTGGCATGCGGTGAAGCATTAATTAAGGGATATACATACATATGAGTTGAGGGAAAACATTTTGCTGTCAGGTAGTTTGGAAAGTGACCGTAATGAACATTGTTGGCATTTTTGTGACCTATAAATGCTATATAAAGCTTTACCAAAAAAATCTACTGAGGTCAGCAGCAGCAAAGCATTAACTAATGGGTACTTAAACTACTTGCAAAATGAATCGTATTAAAGCTTCAGAAGGATAAATCACTATTTACTGATGCAGAAGAGATTACATGATTATTGCAAGCCACAGCATATGAGAATGTAATATCATTTATAAAATAGACCTATTTACTGCAAGTTGTTACTTTTGATTCACATTCTTTTTTAATTAGTAGAACAAATGTTAATGGCAAAAAGCCTGGATGCCCAGGCAGAGAAAAGTATTCATTCTACAGAGCTGAACTGGGGGTTCAAAGCATTAAAAATTATTTTATATTTAGTACAACCTTTCCCCAAATAAAAGTTAGTACCCTTTAAAATGTAACACTTGTCTAATGCTCTTAGACTGTTCTTGTCAGAACTTTAGAGACTCTGATTTGAATCAAATATTTATAGGAAAACACCAGTAGGGTAATGATGAAATCGGCTGACCCCACTGGGTTGAATAATACCTTCTCAGTTAGTCTTGGCCTTGCAACTGAGAGTAAGCTGTCCTCTGAGGTGAGCATCCTGTTTCTTGGTCACCCCTGGATCTTTAGCATCAGTAAATTCTCAAAAATAGGGACTGAAGAAATTTGAGTATCTGTTCCATCATCCATGGATCTTCTCTTCCCTCTATCATTGTCTCTGATTTTTTTTTTTTTTTTTTTTAAGGCCTGCTAGTGTGGTACTTTGGTTTTTGTCTCTACATCCTTCCAAACTTGGCAGGTTAACCTCCATGTACAGGTTCAGCTGTTCATAGTTTAGAACCAGTCTTGACCTTAGAATTGATGTAAGAATGTGGTGAAAAGTGGTAATAAAGTATCCTACTTAAAAACTTAGATGCCTCAAATTGAAACGAGATTATTGTGGTTCTACTCTGACTATGGTGATCCAGTCTTCTGGAACTTGAGTTCCTCCTCCTAGTTTTCATTCTTCTGGAGGGAGCCATTTTCTCTTCTGTTTCCATCACTAGGTATCAAGGCCTTGAGTCTAGTCATTCCAGTTGTCCAGATCATGGTCATAAATATCTCTTCCACAGATATTTGTTACTGGTAATGATTCCCACCCTATTTTGAGTACAGCATTTTCCTTTCCTTGCCTTATCTTTCCTGTCTAGACTGTAGACTCTCTCAGAGCAACAGATGTATGTGCTCTGTCCAGCGGGAAAATATTGGTCAGAAGTTTACCAAATCCATTTCTTCTGCCTGGGTCCACAACTAAACTATTCTTCGTAGATCTTCATATTTGGGTGAGACAGCGACACTAGTTCAGCTGATAAAACTTAAGCAAAAGTGAGGTGCTATATTCAGTTTGAGCCAATTAAGAGCAGATGTGCATTCTCTAAGCCCTCTCTCTATCTCTCTGTCTCTGTCTCCGTCTCCATCTCCTCTCTCTCTGGCCTGTCTGCACGCACACACCTGACTAATTGATGCTATACTGATTGAAAACACGTGTTGAAGAGGGTGGAGCTAAAACAAGGTTCCTTTGCTGAATGACTACATATGGCAGAAACCCTGTTGTAAATCTGCATTGGAATATGGCATGTTAAGCCACAGAAATTTTGGCTTTTTTTCTTTTTTTAGTGACAAACCTATTTTAATTTATTCATAAGAGGGCTGTGTCCATCATAAAAATTGAAAATACATGTTAATGGCAATAATTTGGTATCAGAATTCAGAGAAATGGATATTGAAGGCTGGAAATATGGCAATTCATATAACGTACCGACAACACATGTGGTAAGACTGTATAACCTGCCATACTGGGAGGCAGACCATATGCCTGATCAGTTAGCAGTCCTAGGGGAAGTGCACTGAAATAGTAAAATTGTTAGAGTATGTTGGCTAATATTAATTGTGGTTGCCAAAGATAAAGGTGACCACAGGAAAGAACTGACCAACTTGTAAGCATAAATGAATGGAAATAGAGAAAGTCCAGTAAAAAGGTCCTTGAAGAGTTGGAAAAGTTGACTGTGGCTCTAAAACAATTGGAGATAAAATTTGATGCCAAATGTGACTGAAAAAGCTTGTGAGCAGAAGAAACCTATTGAAAATAGTCTTCCTAGTCAAGCCTGATAGGCTCAAGGAAGTGGTCCTTAAGGTTGGAGTGGGCTGTTAGCAAAAAAAACAAATAAAAACATCAGATTTGGGAACCATGTCCATGAAAGAACTTGGTATAAGTTTGCTGTACATCATGCTAATTGGAGACAAATAATTAAGAAGCCTAAATAAGCAATAAGCCAGGACTGAAATTCTCTTACTAAATTTTAACTCAAACTAAAGTTTAACTAAAACTCAACTATTGGAACTTAAACTTACAATGAGCAGAATGTGAGTGCCCAAAGCTTTTCTGTCTCCAGAGTGGGCAGAATATCCAAACCTTATTTAAATGTGGCTATAAGGATTTTGACCTGCAAAAAACATATTACCCCAACCCAGAAGGCCCAGGATCAAAAGAACAAGGGATGAAGATGTTCTTTCCAAAGAACAGAATCAGATTTGTAATATTTATGCCATAAGATTTCAGAATTGCTGTATACCAATAACTACTTTGTGATTTCTATTTTTCTCTTTTCTGAATGTAAATGTTTATTGCAGTTATACTGTCCCAGCTCCACCATTATGCAGCGTCAGAGGGAGGCAGATAATTTCTCTTTCTGGTTCACTAGTCATAAAACCATGAGAAGTAACATGAACAAGTTAAGAAGAACCTTGCATCATCAGGAGTTCTTGAACTTTCAACTGATTACAATGAATGCTTAGGACTTTACATTTTCCTTGAGAGTGGATGAGTGTGTTCTCCATGTGGGATGAAAAGCAAAATGGATATTTCTTGACCACAAAGGAGGATTATGACAGAGACTATGGTATATGTTCACCAAACCCATTTCTTTTTCCTCTTGAGTGTGTTAGTAGACTGTTTCCTAGTCAACTTGCTATAGATAAAGCTATATGACTGCATTCTGGTGGAAAGAATGTGAGCAGAAATATTATATATAGCTTTTAGATCTAGACCATAAAAATCACCCATGAGCAATAACTCTCTTCCTCTTTTAGGGCATCCTTGGAGTTTATTTAAGATGGTGGCATCATAAAATGAAAGGAGCCAAGTTTGTGAAGCAGAGTCCTGCCAACACCCATCACCATTTCATTAGATTGTGGCATAAGCATTCGATAAGCTTTTATTAAATGACTGAAACTTTAAGTTATTATTTTTTCTAGCAGTTAGCCTATCCTGACTAGAACACCCAATATTTGCACCTTTTTTTTTTTTTTATGATACTCTGCTCTTGGATTTATTTTGCATTTTTTTATACATCAAGCTTTTCTATTTTGTTTAATCTGTGCTTTAACCAGTATGATAATCCATTCTGCTTTCTTTAGGTTGATTTCATAAATTACTGAATTGAATACTTGGTTTAGTTATTTTTATTCTTTCTTTAAAGTGAAAGCATTTAAATCTGTTAATTTTACTCTGAGTACATTTTACTCTGGTTTTCTGGGTACAGCTTTGGCCACATCCCATAAATTTTGACATATTATTTTATTTTATTATATTCTCTTTGTCATTATTTTCCAAAGAGCTCCCAATGAAGTTTTCATTTCCTCACTGATAAAAGATTTTGGGGAAATTTTTTTTTTTTTTTTTTTTTTTTGCATGTGGTTCAGTATACTGCTCTTCTGCTTATAGCTGAGGAATTTTGGATAAGTTTTTTAACTTTCTGAACTTCTCTTACATGCTTCATGGTATTGTTGAGGGTGTTAAATGAGAAATTTCAGGTAAAATCATTAACACTATGCCTGGTTAGTCATAATCACTAATCAGTAAGTATTAGTAAATGCTATGAAATTGCTTTTATTGTAATATTCTGCTAAATTCTAAAGATAGTGACTATGCCTACAGAAGGAGAGCAGTCCAATTTTCCAGTTGAAACTGGTTCTCTGAACAGCAGGACCAGCAGTGAGAGAAGGACACAGGATCTCTGATTCCAATATAAGCACAGCAGGATCTCTCTCCTTTATATGTGTGTGTGTGTGTGTGTGTGTGTGTCAGGGTCTTTTGGTTATCTTCTTGGTGTGTAATAAACCACCCCAAAACTTAGTGGGCTAAAACAATAACATTTATTTTGCTGACAAATGTGAAATTTGGGCAAGGCCCACTAGGGTGGCTCATCTCTGCTCCATACAGTATCACCTGGGGCTTTGCAAAGTCTGAGGGCTGTAATCATCAGAAGTTTCACTCATTTGTGTAGCTAGTGGTTGGTTGTCCCGGCTGTTGGTTGAGATCTTAGCTGGTGCTGTTGGCTGGAACACTAACTTGTGGCCTCTCTGTGTGGTCTTGGCTTCCTCACAAATGTGGTAGCTGAATTCAAAGGGTGAGATACAGAAAGAGACAGAGAGCCAGGTGGAAGCAGTATTGTTTTTTCTAACTTAGCCACAGAAGTCACGCAGCATCTCTTCCTCTATAGTCTATCTGTTAAAAAGCACATACTAAGGAGGTCTAAATTCAAGGGAGGGGGAATAGACCCCACCTTTTGATGAAGGACCATAAATGTTACATTGTAAGAATACATAGGATGGGATATATCAGTATGGTCATCTTTGGAACGTATCTGCCACACTGGAGTTTTTTTTGCTAATTGCGATTTTTATTTCTACCTCCTACTCTGATACTAAGTGAAAATTCTAGTTAGCTTCTGGTTTGAATATTGGCTCTAAGTCTTTATTATTTGTTTTCTTCTGACTCCTCATAGGTATTTTAGTGGGAATATTAAAGAAGCTGTATATTACAGTCTTCATCACAGATGACTTAGATCATAGTGGGCGACTTCTGAACATTTTCCCTCATGCATAAACACAGATCTTGTGAGGTAATACCACAAAATTAACCTGGGTTGATCTAAATTTGGTGAAATTACTAAAATATACTTCCTGTGGATAATAATTCCTTCCCCATTTTAATTTAGCCGTGTGCCACTGCTTTGTTTATGGTTATAACTTTTAAGGATGGTAGAATCTTGGCCCTGGGCTGGAAATGTCATGAAGATTGGAGTAGTGATCTGTGCTTTGAGCAGCCAAACCTAAATCAACCTTTGAAATATTACTTGGGTTGGCATGATGCAGCGTGGACCAAGGACATTACTGCAAGCCAAAAACTTTTGGAACAGTAGATAAAACTCTGACATTCATACCAGCTGTGACTTTGATTAAGTCACTCTTCCTGCGTTTCTGGATATCTGCCTTAGCATTCTGGCCAGACCGGCTCACTCCCTTTTCAAAACAGGATAGATAGGGAGGGCTGACAAAGTAAGCTATTACTTACTAAATTTATCAAAAACTAAGAACCATATTTGCTAATAATAATAGTTAATATTTATTGAATGCTTAGTATAGGCCAGGCACTATGCTGAACATTTTACATTTATTGTACATAATTTTCTCAAACAAGAAAACTGAGATAGGTATTATTATTACCCTTATTTTAGAGGTATAGAAGCTGAGGCTCAAAAAGTTAAATACTTATTCAAGTTCAACAGCTGAGTGGCAGGGCAGGAATTCAAATTGGAGACTTTCTGAATTCAAAGTCTATACTTGCAAACACTTTACTATACTGCAAATATGATGGAGATCTAGTTGAACCCTGCTAATTTCATGATGAAGTCATTTAGGCCCAGAGGTTCTTTGACCTTCCCAAGGTCACAAAGCTAATTAGTTATTTAGTCAGGCCTTTAGGTACTATGTTGAAATACTTTGTGATTCTGTACACATCATGGCACTGCACAGATTTAAAATTTTATTTAGAAGCTCTATATCCTAAATATTCACTAAGTCATAATCCAGATAATTAAATATCAGAATTATATTTCTGTTTTATGTTTTGGCAATACTGGAGTTCTTATACAATTTTTGCTTGGTAAAAAAGTTCTCTATAACAGATGGGGGCAACATCTCTACATTTTACGTCCCAGAGATATTTTCAGGATTAATGAAATAATGTCTATAAAGTACACAGTGTAAAACACTAAACATTATTTAGATAAACTACAAGATGCCTATCACTGTTGTATTTGTGACTGAGATCATTTCTCGCTATCAGCTGACCACAGTGCAGAAATCCAGCAACCACAGAGACTCCCCTCCCATCTACCTAAAGTGGTTCTTTCCTTCCCTGGTCAAGCAGTTAGGAGCATAGAGTGTTGTGGTTGTTGGATTTCTGCACTGCGGGTAGCAGAGAGCAAAGAAATGATCGTAGTCACAAATGCAGCAATAGAACAAGCCTTACTGGCATGTGTAATTATTTCCTATAAGACACTACACCAAAGTGCTATATTGCATTTCCCCAAGGACCAACCACAAGCACATTACTGCATAATGAAAATTACCAAGATAAAGCCCAACACAGTGCCATCTGGTGGTTTCCATCTAATAATAAAATAGATGCTATATAAATCCTTTCCCATCTCACTCTAGCTTCTTGGACTGTGGAAGGACAGCTTTGATCATGTGTTCTTGATAAAAAGTTCTCTATGTCACAGAAAATTTCAGAAGGTAGTTGGTTGTTTTATAGTGAAAAAATTCCCCAAGATTTTTTCAGACTTAAAATAATTTGTGCACTTAATGTGGGGGCTGCTTTTAGATTGTGGAAGAGGGGAAAAGTTCTTTATGTTTTCAGATGAGTATCATGTGCATTAGTGTCCTCTCTTACATGATTTCCCCAAATCAGTTTCACGGACTGTCAGTCCTGGCATGTGTCCTTTTACTAGCATTCCTGAGAATTTCTTTAATACAAAGCAGGTATATTAACACTTTTCAAAGAAAATAACATTAAAGCTTATTAGTGTGAAACAACTGATAACAGTAATTCAGTGGTTGGTATATAACCACTACTTCCCCTAAGACAGCAAACTCCAGGTTTTGAGAGTGGCCAAAACACTGCCCAGGGTGGCTGGCTGGTGACATGGGGGTCATCCTTAATGTTCCTGCATCAATTTCAGGCACACTTGCTCCTAATAGGGATGGGAGCCAAATTAAATCATCTACTTTGTTCTCATTGTCGTGACAGTTCTGAAATCTATACATTGCTTGTCAAATACCTATCTGTTTTGAGAAAAGGATAGAAAGGAATTACACCCTTTTCTTTCAGTCACCTTTTCTCTTTCTGTAAAACAATTGTTTTTCTTAGTCACTTTTTTTTCTCTTTCTCTATGCAATATATGTCCTTTTCTTCTGCTTTTTCTTTACCTGAGGGTTATTTCTTGTTTTATTTGGCTATTTCTTCCGAAGGCATTTGCAAAAGGTCTCTTGTGCCTTCGCATAACTAGGTGTGGACTTGGTTGATTATATCTATTTGCAGTGAAATCAAATATACAGTTTTAAACTTTTATTTTAGCTTTGAATTATACAACATGAAATGAATTTTAACCATTTAAAACCCAGTAATAAAAATAGGCAATGCATTTTTAATCTATATTCTCCTGTGATTCAAACTACTTTGAGGCCTGGAAACTTCGGAAGATTTGTTAGCCACCTCATGTCCATAAGGCTAGTCGGTGCTTCTTATGGCCAGCTGATATTTTCGAATTCGTGGCAGTTTTACATAACTACACATGAGTCAAAGTAAAGAAAGATTTAAAAAGGCAAAAGAGGAAATATTCTTTTTAATAGCTACTCTGTACTTTTGCCTAAAATGTAAATTTTTATAAAATCTCAAAATGGTGATGAGTTTTTTTCAGGACAAAAGAAAAGCAGGGAGGCAGGTTAGATGTTATATTACACAGGGTCAGCTAGGACAGCAAACTTCTCAAATTCCAGTGTGAGAAGGTCCCAGGGCTATGAAAGTAAAGGTTGGAGTGTGAGGAGAGAGGATTATTTCCTACCCCCTGGTTCTAGAGGTTTTCACCTTTAGATTTCCTATCATTCCTATATTTTACCCTTTTCTCCCTTTTGGAGCTCAGACCCCTGGCCCAGGGACATGAAACTGAAGTATTTTTACTCTGATAGGAAATATATCCCTGCCATTCCAAGCTGAGATTCCGAATGCATTTTCTAACAGAAACATTGCAGCATGGCATTTAAATTTCAGAAAATTCTCAGGACAGAACTCTGCTTCAGCTGCTATAGCTATCTGATTGTCTCTAGGGAAAATTCAAACTGAGTCCTAAATAAATAACTCGCAACCTGAACTCTTAGAACATTGTCCATGTGGAAGCTAGAGGGTGCTTTTATGTTTAGAAATATCAAAGAAATCCTTATTGGCTGCTCTCCAAACTCTGGAAAATCTTGGACATTCTGAGAAACCCTAGCAGAAGTCGGCAGGAAGCCAGAAGGCATACACTACTGAACTCTTGAACTCTGAAACAGCATCTATTTTCTTTGTTCTGTTTGTTGACTCCTCTTTGATCTCATCTTATTAGAAAGATAATACCCCAACATTTTAGCATATTTAAAATAAACTGCTCCTACAATCCTCCAGGGAGCTCAGCTTAACTTCAGCCTTTTCCCAGTCTCTAAAGCTCTTTACTGCAGTGTGCACTCACCTTCATGGAAATTGTTAAGTAATTCTCTCTAACTGGGAGTTTACTTTTCTGAATACTCTCTAGGCAGGGATATTTATATTTCCTTTCATCATTTGCATGTGAATGTATTTTTAATTTTGTGACTATCTTTGAAAATTTACTAATAAAACTAAAAGGACCAAAAGGAATAGATACCCTGTCTACAGTGATGGTGGTGGTGGTGAGGGCTGCCTTTTGCCCTCCTGCCATTTGGCCAGGGCCTTACATTCAGAAAGGGTCCCAAATTTATAAGCTTTGCTATAATCTCAAAATGAGAAAATAATATTCAGCTGCATATATAAAACAAAGGATTGAAAGATGATCATCCTTATTTCAAACTTGTGTTTGTTACCAAACCACATCAGTGTAGCATGCTATGAATTAATATTTATTTCAAAATACTAATCCTGTAATTATCTTTCAAATAGCAAAATATATTACATTGTAATTTTTGCTTTAAAAGTGTTATTTTTTTGATGTAACACTGAAAAATTTAACTGTAGTAATGAACAGTATTAGTAGCATTTCTGGAACTCATTTCCTCCTTCCCCCTTCCGAACATCACCCAGATTTCTTTCAGCTCTACCCATCGCTCATCTGCTCACTCTACCTTCAATCCAAGAATGGCCTTGGGTGGCTTGAACCGGGCAGCATAGTTCGTTCTTGTAGCCACAGTGACTGGTTCAGGGATGAGTATGACTTCAGAGGTCCTTCCTGGTTGACTTCCAGGGCTCTTTCTGAGAGAGCTGTTAGATTCCTTCTCCCAGTAGATTTAAAAAAGGAAATGTGTACCTTATACCATGAGAAGAATGAACCTTAAGAAGGCAGAGAGGAGAAACAAAGAAACTAGATCCGCTGTGTAGATGGTTGAGCAGAGAGAGAAAGGAGGAACAGGGTCCCTCCTTTATCCAGTCATAGACATGCCAATCCTGAGGCCAGATGTATCCAAGGAAATTTCCTGTTTGTGATCAACAGTTCTCTCCACTTTTGAAAGCGGGTGTGAATTAAATATTATTGGTCATGTAAAGCATCTTAACCTTTTTTCTATAACCCTGCTATGGAATTTCTTAAAATTTTAATGTCCATAGATCCTCAAAATCTTGAAGTGGCAAAGTCCTCTCTTAGCTGTTGAGTGGCCCTGACTCAATCTGATGTTTGCCACCCACTGCAGGGTAGTCTGTCTAGTCCAGGGTTTCCAGTGAGTCAGAGGCCTGAGCTGAGAACAACTGTCCCCTGTTTAGGAATGTCTAATGGGTTTAAGAGGTTGTGACATTGAGGACCCAGTATACTTACCCTCTGCTTTACATTCTTAATTTGATTCCAAAAAGCAGAATGAGATGCAGAAGGATGTTAACTGAGTGGGATATGACCAAGATATAAAAATCTATCATGCATTTTATTCCTTTTGGAGAGTCCATCTTAAGTACAAGTTAATTCTAAGCCAGTGATTCTCAGCCAGGATGATTCTGTCTTCCAGGGGATATTTGACAACATCTAGAGCCCTTTGTTGGTTGTCACAACTGTGGAAAAGGTGCTACTGGCATCTAGTGGGTTGAGGCCAGGGAAGCTGTTAAGCCTCCGGCAGTGCACAAGACTGCCCTACAGCAAAGAATTACTCAGCCTACAACGTTCATGGTGCTGAGTTTGAAAAGCCCTCTTCTAACCGTATAAGGTAGCAAATGACACTGATGGTCTAGCTGTTGATCCTTTTTTCACTCTTGCTCGGTCTTTTATTTTCTGTCTCTGTGTGTGTGCTGTATGAGCTGGGTGTTTACTGTTATTACAGAGCTTCTTGATTAAGGTTTTGATTTTTCTTTGTTATTGGGGGAAATTGATAACTTTGAAAATTGACAATTTTTTCTATGATGCAATTAAACAATTTAAAGAAATATTCTCTAACCAAGGGGTAACTGCATTATCCTTAGCTGCTTCTCTCCCTCTCTTTTTACAGTAAGTTTCTAAGTAATAAATGCTTACAAGGTGCACTACTCATTTTTTTGTTTTGTTTTTTGAGAGATTCAAAGTTGTTTTCTGAAAGATTCAAAGATTAAAATTTTTCTGGCATTCCAGGAGCTCTTAATCTAATGGTGGAAACGGGAAAAAACATTCAAATTACTTTAGTACAAGGGAGTACCTGTCATATTTGATAGTGGCATCACAAGAATGCTATTCAAGTACACTTGAAAGAGAATCCAGGTATAATTTACAGTTTACCTACTCCTAGGGTAAAAGCTGTTGGACAAATATGGCTACTCTAAAGGGTCCCTCCCCGCTTGTCACCTTCCTCCGGTGGCAGACTTCTTGTGTGCCTTGGGGGCTTATCGGCAGCTGCCTGGGGTGAGGCCAGCTTTAATCATTCACCTTCCCCTGTGCAAAGACAGGGAGGAGAAAACGCAGCTCAGCAAGGCTGAGAGGGCATGAAATTGTGTTAAGCGACACTCATGACAATGACTGGATTTGCTATTTTAGAGTAAGTGACTAAATGTTTTTTTTGAAATTGTAATTTTCCTGTGCTGTTAAGTGTAAAGGTGACCGCGCCATGGTGGGCTCTCAGCAGTTTGTACTCGACAGCTAATCAGGTTGATTCATTTGGTTAGGTGGGCAGTAAGCTCAGTTATAAAGCCAAATTGGGTTCTTACCTCACTGAGATATAACACCACACATTTATTTTCTTTCTTCTTTTTGAAGGAAAGAAATCTCTGTGCAGACGTTTCAGGAAACGTGAAGGCATGAGATTTTATATTTGTAGTATGAAATATAATCATCTGTGGAACAAAACCAGTTCCCTTACTGAGTTTGCTAGCAGCCTTTCAATAAATGGTTTAGGCTGCTATCACCAATGGGGAGTCGGAGTTTTTGGTAGGGACCATCCTGAGTTTATTTTAGCTCAATCCCAATGCTAGTGGAGTATAAAGTGCACGTTTATCTATTGCTAATTTCATCAGCGCTGACCAGAAGTGAGTTAGCAATAGCTCAGTATTACCAAGTTTCTCCACAGGATGGCATCCATCAGTTGAAAACAAAATTTACAGTATTAGCAAAACTCATAAAATTAGAGATGGAGTAAATTTTCTATTAGACTTTACAATGTTTAGGGTTTATTTTGATACACGTTTTAACTTGATCATAATGAGTGAGGGTGGTGTGGGAGTTTGCCAGGAGCTGGCACAGAAATAGAGATGGAATTTGTGGTATGTGCAAAGAGAAAAATCAACTCATGCTGAGGATGGAGTTGCTAACAAATAAAGCTTAGCATTTTAGAGGCCCTGATCACCAGAGGGCCATTTATGGAATTAATTTTTTTTCCCCTCCATCAGAAGATTAGCAACTATCAAGAGATCAAATCAGAACAAGCAGTCTCATGGCAAATTAAAGAGCACAGAACGAGGTGATCTGGGGTTTTGGTTTGGTGATAACAGAGTGCTAATATTTTATAGCATGAAAAGAATAAAAGTATAATATTTTAGCTAAATGACCATAGAAATCACATGGACTAACTCTGAATGTTTCTGATGGGGAAAGAAAAGTTCCAAAGACAAGGAGAAATTTTTCTTAGCCAGGACTAGAACAAGGACAGTGGTCACTCAATATATCCACTTAGAGAGGACTTAGCCAGTGGGAAGAAGAATGAAGGGGTTTGTCTTGAAGCTGTGTACTATATTTTCAAAATTAGATTTACGTTGCAATCCAATAAGAATAACAAAGTTTTCTAAAGATGATTTATTCACTGTTAAAGACTGAGAAATGTCAATTTTCCATATTAAAGGATGTCGTTATTATTAAAAACACTTGGGGCAGCTGGGAGGTTGGTAGAAATTGGGGGTAGGGGCACTAAGACACCCTCAAGACACCCTTGGTATCTCCATGGAATCTGAGTCTTCCAATCCTTTGTCAGATCCCTTTCCACTGTGGGATGTTTTCTTGAATCTTTCAGAGCCCTGTACAGTGAATAACTGCTATTTTTGCTGGAGATTATCTCCCTTTGTCCACCTTTGAGACTCCTTATGTGAGCCTGCTGTCCTTTTGTCCATTACGTCTCACAGGCCTTTTATGGCTATCCCTGTCAAGCACACTTCCCCATCACCTTGGAAAGGACACTGAAGTCCTCCTGGGGGAATTATTTCCTCACTAGTGAAAAGTCAAGTCACAGTTCATTTTTTCCACTACCAACTGCCAATTTCATTTCTGTTACCAAGTGCCTTGGAGCTCAATGATTGTTTATGGGCAGCTATGCTTTTCTACACGTCATTTGCTTTAGCGGTATCTACTGTAAAGCTTATAGAAGGCAAGGGTGTTTTCCTCAGCCCACATAGCTCTTGCAAATGTAGGCATTCCATTAAAAAAAAATGCAAAATAGCAAACAGAAAGGAGCTACTAATTATAACATCTTAGTGTCTGAATATGTCCCAATTGTAGGTATAGCAAACTGCACCTGGTTATTAAATGTGAATTTTGGGAAGGACTGTTTAAAGTACTGTTAACTGTAAGCCATCCATGAAAATGCTGATTCACTCTGAGCCTGGGACTCCGTATTCTTAACCTTTCCCTCTGACAGGTAGAGGCCAACTAAATCCTATATCAACACTCAAATCCTCTCTGCATCTGGAAACACATTGATTCTTGAAAGGCCCAATGAAATAATGGTGATAAAATTTAGATCCAACTGTCCTATTTCTTGGTTGGAAATAGTAATAATCTTCCTATGCAAGTTTGTCTGTCTTATTTGTGCATTTCAGTACTGGACAAAGGAATCTGTGAATTCAATGTGTTTTAAATCACTTTGGAGTCCAGTGTCGAAAAATATAAAGAAATTATAGCATTATTATTATGTATTGCAAAAGTAGAGATACCCCATATCCTTTCATCTGCCCACATTTATTGTATTTAACGAAGAAAATTTTGTACCAGTGTTTTGAAAACGGGCCCATGTAACATCTGGACATGTCCAGGATACCTCTTAGGTGGGATTATTTGCAAAGAGTAAAATCTTCTCAGGCCATGTCAACGATGCCTTCATCTTCCAGAATTACAAGTCACGGTTCTTTGATGACATTCTGTTAGGTAAAGAAGAAAAAAAACAAAATCCCAGCTTTTTTTCTTTACTTTTTTTCCTCTGATATCAATATGTAAAACCCAAGGCATAAAGAGGGCTTTGACATCTTTGTTAGTAAACAGAGTGGTTACAATTCTTTTGACAAGAAGGTGTGGAAGAGTGTGCCCTGGAAGGCTCTGCTTCCATCTCTCCTGCCACTTCCTCTCCTCCACCTCGACAAGCTGATTGCAGAGGCCAGTGAAAACACCCGTGTCTCTTTCAGGTTGAGAGCATTTGTTTGGCCTCCGTGCGGGTGGTCTTCTTGCTGTGGGGCGTAAGTCACGCAATGGGAGAGGAGGCATCAGTCTCAGCCATCACCTTCCTGTGAGTACAGCGCTGATGAACAAGTGGGCCAATTAGAAACTGAAGAAAACACTTCACCGTGGGGGACACCAACTTACTTTACCACTGCGGCATCGTTAGTTAGACTGACGGGGCAGCCAGGAGAGGTTGCAGTGGCCGAGAGGACATGGAGACGGAGTTCATGTTTCCTCAAGAGGAAAGAAATCACTTGTTGATCTTGAAAATCAGAAACCTCATTCACAGCCTATTTTCCAGACTTTAATAATATTTTAAATTATTTTGAGAGATATTACCCAAATTTAATGTCTCACAATAGTTAAAGTATTACAAGTTTCGCCAGAACTTACCTTCAGCCTGTGCATTCACGTGTGGCCATTTTAATAGTTCTACTTAAGGTTTACTCACTCAGAAGCCCAGGTCCTTGGCCTTCTGCAAATGTTGCCTTTGGTTATTTCTTGGTGTTTTCAGGAGGGACTTTATACATCCTCACTAACATGTTTCCTTACACCTGGGCACCAAGATGCCCACCTTTTCTTCAGAGACTTTATCTTCCTCAGTCAGACATCCCACTTAGCCTTGTGCTCTGTCACTGCTCCTAGGCATTGCCACTGACTTCCTAGACCCCTTTATCTGTTGGTTCTGTGTCCAGTCCAAAATGGAGAGAATATGTCTTTTTTTTGTTTGTTTTCCCTTTTTGGGACCATACTCTGCTTTCTTTCCTCTTACACCTGGAGGCTCAGGGGTCTTCATGTCCTGGTTCTTCCACCACACCTGCCCTGTAGACCCTCTTCTCTCAGTCAGGCCTGTCATCATGCACACAGTCCTTATACCTGAGTTTCCAAACGCTTTTGGAGATTGTGACATTATTGGGCAGATTGGTATCATTGCTGGGTCTTTAACTTTGTATTAGAATCCTTTCATGTGTAATTCCCTCTCTTTTTCCCCCTATCAACAATCCCATATTCCCACCAATATCCTCATTCTCTTATCTCACCTTTCAAAGAGAACAAATGATATCAGGCAAAATGTTCTTAACTTCCTTCTCTGCACTCATAAAATACACTCAGACTCTTCTACAGTCTTTCTCCTTCCTATAAAGCAAACAACATTACTGAGTGTTTAGAGGCACAGATTATGGAGCCAGATTGCCTGTATTCAGTCGTGTCTCAGTCTCTTATGAGAGCATGACTTCACTTGAGATCTCAGCTTGCTCATCTGTAGTAGGGGCATAGTTAGGTAGAATGGTTGTGAGAATGTAATGGGACTTTCCCACTTAATGCAATGTGCTTAGCATCATACCTGACACACAGTTATCGTGAGCCGTCTCTAGTCACAGTACTTGGGCTCTGGATTCCATCTCTCATATTTGTAGAAAATATACTCAATCAGTTGTAATGAGTGTCTTCTACATAGTCATATTTATCTTCCTTACTGGCTTAAGTGTGCTCTATATTTTTATTTATTCTTCCTTTCATTCTTATTTTGGGACTTTAATTGACAAATTATCCCTTTGTATAATGCAAGGTCAATCGCTCACTTTTTTTAAACAATATATTAAAATTTTTTTCCTATGTGCCCTTATCTCTTCAGGCATTTGCTTTATCTTTCTCCTTTCCTTCATAGTTGTATATGCTTGTTAGAGCTCATTGCATCTTCTTTTTCTATTTCTTTGACTAAGTCTAAACTTATAATCTTTCAGTTATATTAGTCAGCTTTGTTCCAAATGGACAGCCTCAAATATCAGTGGCTTACAATAGAACTATTTGGCCTAAGTTCATCCTTTGAGGAGGGAAGAGAGTGCTACCTTTGTTTTGAGAAGGACTGCTTTGGAGAACCTTTTGAATTATACAGATATGAAAGCTCAGGTACACTGAGATATTTGATATTAGAATACTGTAAGAAAATATAAAACAAGTTTTGTTTTTTCCCCTATGGGCAGAGGGTATTATTGAAGAAATTAATATGATATTAGTGAAGTAAGTCAGACAGAGAAAGAGAAATATCATGTGATATCCCTTATATGTGGAATCTAAAAAGAAATGATACAAATGAACCTATTTAGAAAACAGAAACAGACTCACAGACTTAGAGAATGAACTTATGGTTACCAGGGGGGAAGGATGGGGGGAAGGGATAGTCAGGGAATTTGGGATCGACATGTACACACTGCTATATTTAAAAAGGATAACCAACAAGGACCTACTATATAGCACAGGGAACTCTACTCAATGTTATGTGGCAGCCTGGATGGGAGGGGAGTTCCAGGGAGAATGGATACATGCATATGTATGGCTGAGTCCCTTTGCTGTGCACCTGAAACTATCACAACATTGTTAATTGGCTATACTCCAATATAAAATAAAAAGTTAAAAAAATGTGATATTAACTGAATTGTTTTAAAGCTTCTTCTTGATTCCATATATGGATTAAAGGGCCCAGGACTTAGGGGGAAAAGAAAGAAAAACAAAAATACTCTGTATTGTTTTATGTATTCATTCACTAATTCTTTCATTACCTTCATTCATTCATTAAGTAGGTATTTATAGTGCACCTACAATATGCCAGGCGCTCTGCTAGGTTCTGGGCTTGTAATAATGCACAAACACCTAGATATAGTCCCTGCCTTCTTAAACCCTTCAGTTTTACCTCTATCTGTGCTTGGAGATGAAGCAGACCAGAGAGAGAGCATCACATGATAGAAGCCAGGGTACCAGTCTGGAGGGAGAGATGACTGGTGGCAGTCAGAAATTAAATGTGATGCAGACTAGAACTTACTGGAGATTTTCAAAGCAACAGCAACAACAAAAAACAACAAATTAGGATACAGGACACAGGACAGGGTAACAATTTGGACTATTATCATTTGTACATTAAAGGAAAGGGTGATGCAGAAAACTTGTAGTTACCGGTTCAGTAGTTCACCTTCCCTTTCCTCCTCCCATCTTCCCCAGCCCCACCTCAATTAGGAGACTTGAGACAATGTCTTTCATATCTTTTGTTATGATACCTTAATGGCTAACACACTGCATGGATGTAGTATGTGTTTAAAAATAGTTTTCTCTAAGAACAAATAAATAAAATCACCTGGGCCAAAGCTTCTCTCTAGCTCCTGGATATCTCTGGATATCAAAGGGGTTTTGGGAATTTAGAGAAGGACATATTGTGAATTTGAGACTTTGAAAAATGTGGCAAAAATCTGAATGTCTCAAGTGAAAGGGATGGACGTGTGGTGGAGGCCTTGAATCTGCATAGGAGCTTTTTCGGCCGTGTGGTTTTCTTGTAAGAGAATCTTCCTGCAACAGCAGTAGCTCACATTTACTGAGCATTACCCCGTGGAAGTCACTATTCTAAATACTTTACCTGAATTAACTCTTTCGATCCTCCCAACATTACAGCTTGGGTTTCATTCTATTGTTATTCCCAGTTTATAGATGAGAAGACAGAGGCCTGGGAAGTTATGTACCTTGTCAGATATTACGCAGTGACCATGCACCAGAGCTGAGATCAGACCAAAGAGGTCACACTTTCAAACACCACACTGTATTACCTCCATACACAACCCAGTGTGAACCACAATGGATGAAGGTTGTGATATCAGTCATAGAGCCTAAGAAGTCACAGATACTTAAGGGAGAATCAAAGGAGGTAGAGCCTCCCACCACTTTCCTTGAACATCTGTTCTGTAATTAATATAGGTTAACCAAGCAGACTTGGTTTCCCAAAGCTTGATTAGAAGGAGCCAAAATGTAAACTGATGCTACATTTAAGTAGAATGGAGTTTATATTGCCCTTGATGGAGTCCAGAAATTGAAGGAATGGAATAATCAACCTGGTAGTTACAGACACTAAAAATTATACTTTTTCTTTGGCATAGAAGGAGTGAGAGGAAGGGGCATAGGAAGGGAGGTTCAGCAGTCTCTGGTTTGAAATGGGTGACTAGACTATGCTTGCTGTAGGGTTGCTCCAAGGAAAGGCAACTCTGTCCCTTTGCAGCAGATCATCTCAAATGGCTCCCATGAACGTTCTGGGAGTCTGCAATTGGGCTTTCAGGTGCATTTTAGAGTGATGGAGGTTATATTTATTTCTATTTTTATATTTATTCTTAGGAAATAGATGGTACATACTATGTTCCATCCTAGAATTTATGGATTTTGGCTGATACATCAGTTCAGATATTATCTCCTAGACATAAGCCTTGAGATGATGAAACATGGTTAGTATTATGAGGCAGCAATTACTTGCTCAACACTTTACAATCGTTTTCTCAGGAGGTGGCCTCTTTGTCTCTCAAGGAAATGACAAAACGTCAATGAGGTTTCAGTTCAGGGGCTTGGAGGAAACTTGGAGTCTCACACTCACAAGCTGACAGGGGTATTTTAAGCTGAGATTCAAATCAGAGATTCCCCTGAGGTAGATTCTGATTCTTTGCTTAACAAAGCAAACTATGAGTCCAAATTATTCATTACCATTTCATAAGTAGTCTATTTAGTAAGACGGTATGGAGATAATAATAAAAACAAATATTGAATAAAGCTCTTTCCATGTCAACCTTTCCAGCACATATAGTATGTTGACTCATTAGTCTGGAATCAACGGTTTAAAGTTGATGAGCATATACTCTTGATTGCTAGGTGAGAGACCTAAGAAATTGGAAATATGTAGCTAGAGAGCTTTTCCTGTAGAAAAATGTGGGATTAAGAAAAAAATTGAATTAAAATTCATTTTAAATGAACTTTGACATGCAAAATGTATTGTACATGGTTCTTTTACTTAAATGTAATACTAATTTGTACTAAATGAAAGTACTGTTACTGAGCAAGGGGCTCACTGCCTGACACACACAGAAACCAATACTATGGCAATGGTTTGAGAAAAGAAAGAGCGTTATTTTGAGGTCAGTAAGTAAGGAGATGGGAGACAGGGCTCAAATCTGTCTCCTTGAGCTGGAGTTTGCTCAGACTTAATGAGTTAGGGGAGGACAGGTTGGTATATGGAAGCACTGGTGGGGCAGATTTCGATTAGAGGGCTTTGGACCTTGGCCATTTATGGTTAAGATAAATGGTAATGAAGGGTAATGAAGGGTCTTCATTTATGGTAATGAAGACTTCAGCACCCATTTTCCTGGACAGCGGACCCTTTTCTTCTGAAAGGGTTCTAGCATTCAGGTTCCTGTCATGTCGCAGTCCTTTGGTTCTGTGGAGAGGGGAGAAACTTTGGTTCTGGGTGTTGTTCGAGGTCAAATTTTCTCCTCAGCACATGTTTTGGGTGCATGACTTGCAGTTTTGTTTTGTTGTCTCTGAAAAAACTCAGTATCTTATTAGAAACAGGATAGGATCAGTTTTGGGCTGGTTCTGCAGTTACAGTGCCAACAATATTTACCAGTATTAATTTTTCTTGTCCTTTCTCATGTCTTTCCATTCTTTATTTTTTGTATTTCTCGTATTTCATGATATTGCAACTAAAGTCTGAAGATAAGTTGCAAGTAATAATCTGGCTTGCACTTGTCTTTATAGTCTCTTGATTTTATATTCTCTTTTGTGCTTCAGATTCTTTGAATAATTTCTGTGCATAAACTACTGCCATTATAGCTAGCCAAGGAGAAAGATAAATATGTTTCATTTTTGCATCCTGTTTACTAACAGTGTTTTAACAAGGTAGTAAAATTCTAGATCCTGACATGTTAATACAGTGAAAGGCCATTTGCTTGCCTTGTAATGGTCTCAGAAATAGCTGAACTTTGTTCTCCTTGGGATGGGGGTGGGGGACTCATAGAAAAATGTGATTAAATCTTTCCTTGTGATCTTAATTTTATAAAATTGAGAGAAGGTGATGATGTGTTAAGAGGGGAATCTCTGCAGCCACAAGAACATATCATTGTGAGGTAAAGTGAATTGTGAAGCTTTGTTCCCAGAATCGTGAAGCAGAAGAGATTCATTAAACCCCTTCCTAAAAGAAAGCCAGGGGGCCCCTGCTGGAAAAAAAAGTCTGGAAGGTAAATTAAGATCTGTTGGAAAAGGAAAGTACTCTCTTAGTTCTTCAGAGACAGTACAGTTGCACTCAAGTACAAGGAAACTATTCTTCCTTCATCATAAAATGAGGGAGAGGCACGTTTGCTATGCAGCTAATGATACTTGTGGGAGGGACACAAGCAATGCATTTCCATAGACATGTGCCTTTTTATTCTTAGACAGGGCTCTCTAAATTGTGGAAGCCATACAAAACCTGAGTCCACCCCAAGAAGCAGTGTTTTAATTGCCAGTGTTCTAAATAAAAAACCAAAACTCATAGTTGAACTGGTTGGGATGAAGAGGCCAGATGAACCAGTGGCAAGTTCTAAAGTACTAAATACATTCAGAGTACAACATTTACACAATTTCAAAGATCCTGTTTCATTAACATTTTATCTATAAATGAATTATTTAAATACAGATCTTCAACCACTTACGATGGGATTACATCCCAATAAACCTGTCATAAATTGAAAATACATTTAGTACACCTAAATTCCAAACATCATAGCTTAGCCTAGCGCACCTTAAATGTGCTCAGAACACTTACATTAGCCTACAGTTGGGCAAAATCATCTAACACAAAGCCTATTTTATAATAAAGTGTTGAATATCTCATGTAATTTATTGAATATTGTACTAAAAGTGAAAAACAGAAAGGTTATATGGGTACAGAATGGTTGTAAGTATACGCGTTGGTTACTCTTACGATCTCGCGTGGTTAACTGAGAGCTGTGGCTTGTTGCTGCTGCTGCCCGGCATTACAAAAGAGTATTGTACTCATATCTCTAGCCCCGGGAAATAGATCAAAATTCAAAGTTTAGTATATTTACTGAATGTATATCATTTTCACACCATCATAAAGTAGAAAAATCATAAGTTTGAACCATCATAACTCAGGGACCATCTGTACATTTACAAAGCTTTTTTCTGAAGTAATTTAAATATCTTCCTTTTAAAATAGTGTTGATTTGATTAGTCAATCAATCCTTTATTATAGAGTTGTCAAGGGAAAGTTTTTTTTCTAAATGCCAAGAATCTGAGCCTGTATTAAAGACTGTTTTAAAATACTTTTAAAAGATATCTTCATTTTAGCTTTTTCCTTTCATTTATTTATTTTATTTTCACTTATTTATTATCTGTAGTTACAGCTTACATGCAAATAAAATTAAATCCTAATAAAACAGGTCCTGATCAGTGATGAGCCTATTTCTTCCAACTCTTTTTCTGTTTGTTTTTTAATTATCAGAAACTCTCCATTCTTAAAAGTGAAGCTTCAGGTTGTATTTTTATCACCATCATCATCATCATCATCATCACTGTTGTTATTCCTATTAATTCTATAGTTTCTGCTTTTTTAGTAGTAATTTTTTTGTTCTGGTAAAATACACATAACATAAAATTTACTCTCTCACCCTTTTTTAAAAATTTAAGTATAGTTGATTTACAGTGTTATTAGTTTCAGGTATACAGCAAAGTGATTCATATATATATATTTTTTTTCTTTTTTTTCTTTCAGATTCTTTTCCCTTATAGATTATTATAGGATATTGAGTATAGTTCCCTGTGCTATACGGTCGTTCCTTGTTGGTTATCTATTTTATATATAGTAGTATGTATATGCTAATCCCAAATGCCTAATTTATCCCTCCCCTCCTTTACGCTTTGGTAATCATAAATTTGTTTTCTATATCTGTGAGTCTATTTCTGTTTTGTAAATAAGGTCATCTGTGTCATTTTTTTAGATTCTACACATAAGCGATATCATATGATATTTGTCTTTTTCTGTCTGAGAGAAAAGAAAGATTATCATATCACTTAGTATGATAATCTCTAGGTCTATCCATGTTGCTGCAAATGACACTATTTTATTCTTTTTTATGGCTGAGTAATATTCCATTGTATATATATACCACATCTTCTTTATCCATTCATCAGTTGATGAACATTTAGATTGCTTCCATGTCTTGGCTATTGTAAATAGTGCTGCTCTGAACATTGGGGTGCATGTATCTTTTCAAATTAGAGTTTTCTCCAAATATATGCCCAGGAGTGGGATTGCAGAATCATGTGGTAACTCATTTTTTAGTTTTTAAAGGGACCTCCATACTGTTCCCCATAGTGGCTGCACCAACTTACATTCCCACCAACAGTGTAGGAGGGTTCCCTTTTATCCACACCCTCTCCAGCATTTATTATTTGTAGACTTTTGATGATGGCCAATCTGACTGGTGTGAGGTGCTACCTCGTTGTAGTTTTGATTTGCATTTCTCTAATAATTAGCAATGTTGAACATTTTTTCATGTCCCTGTTGGCCATCTGTATGTCTTCTTTAGTATCACACCCATTTTTAAGTGTACAGTTCAGTAGTATTGAGTATATTCATATAGTTGTACAACTATCACTGGGATCCATCACCAGAACTCTTTTCACTTAGCATAACTGAAACTTTGTCCCCATTAAACAATAACTCTCCGATACCATTCTCCCAGCCCCTGGCATCCACCATTCTGTTTTCTTTTCTTTTTCTTTCTTTCTTCTTTTAAAAAAATACCCCCTATACCTCCACATCCTAGTCTTTGGTAACCACCATTCTACTCTCTGTTAATATGAGTTTGGAGTTTTATTTTTTGGATTCCACATATAAGTGAGATCATATAACATTTATCTTTCTGTGTCTGACTTATCTCACTTAGCATAATGTCCTCCATCTTCATCCATGTTGTTGCAAAGGAAGGATTTCTTTCTTTTTTTTTTTAAGGCTGCGTAATATTCTACTGTATGTGTGTGTATGCATGTGTGTGTATATCACATTTTCTTTATCCATTTTTCGGTTGATGGACCTAACATCCTAACCTAAATAGCTTGTTTCTATATCTTGGCTATTGTAAATAAACTGCGATGAACATGAGAGTGCAGATATCTCTTCGAGATAGTGATTTTATTTCTGTTGACTAAATACTCAGAAGTGTGATTGCTGGATCATATGGTAGTTCTAGGCTTAATTTTTTGAGGAACCTCCATACTCTTTTCATAGTGGCTGTGTCAATTTACATTTCTAACAACAATGCACAAGGGTTCCTATTCTCCCCGTCCCTGACAGTACTTGTTATCTTTTGACCTTTTGATGGTCACCATCCTAACAGATTGCCTTTTCATTTTGTTGATTGTTTCCTTTGCTGTGCAGAGACATTTTAGTTTGATGTAGTCCCACTTGTTTATTTTTGCTTTTGTTGCTTGCACTTTTGGTGTCAAATCCAAAAAAATCATTGCCCAAGACCAATGTCAAGGAGCTTTTCCTCTATGTTTTCTTTTGGGAATTTTATAGTTTCAGATTTTCTGTTTAAGTCTTTAATCCACTTTGAGTAGATTTTGTGTGTGATGTAAGATAGGGGTCTAATTTCATTCTGTTGAATGTGGCTCTCCAGTTTTCCCAGTACCATTTATTGAAGAGACAATCCTTTCTCCATTGTGTATGCTTCATGCCTTTGTTGATTTTTTTGATTACTGTAGCTTTGTAATACAGGTTGTAATCAGGACATGTGATGCTTCCATGTGATATTCTCTTGCTCAATTGCTTTAGTTATTCAGGATCTTTGGCAGTACCATATGAATTTTAGGGTTTCTTTTTTAAATTATTTCTATGAAAATGCCATTGGAACTATGATAGGGATTACAGTGAATCTGTAGATCACTTTGGGTAGTATGGACATTTTATCAATATTAATTGTTCCAATCCATAAGCATGGAATATCTTTTCATTTATTTGTGTCTTCAATTTCTTTCATCAAAGACTTTTAGATTTTTCACCTCCTTGGTTAAATTTAGTCCTAAGTATCTTGTTTTTGATGTTATGATAAATGGGATCATTTGCTTAATTTCTCTTTTGTAGTTTGTTGTTAGTGTATAGAAACAGAGCTGATTTTTGCATATTGATTTTGTATCCTACAACAAAACTCATTTATGAATTTTAAGAGTTTTTTGGTAGAGTTTTTAGGGTTTTCTATATATAGGATCATGCTATTTGCAAACAGAGACAATTTTACTTTTTTCCTTTCTGATTTGCCTGCCTTTTATTTCTTTTTCTTGACTAATTACCCTGGTTAGGACTTCCAGTACTGTGGTTGAACAGAAGTGGTGAGAGAGGGCACAACTTATCTTGATCCTGATCTTAGAGAAAAAGCTCTCAACTTTTACCATTGACTATGATGTTGTTGTGGGCTTGTCATATATGGCCTTTATTATGTTGATTCCTTCTGTACCTAATTTTTTGAGAGTTTTTATCATGACAAGATGTTGAATTTTGTCAAATGCTCTTTCTGCATCTGTTGAGAGGATCATGTGATTTTTATCATTTATTCTGTCATGTGGTGTATCACATTTACTGATTTGAAGATGTTGGACTATACTTGCATCCCAGGGATAAATCCCACATGATCATGGTGTTTGATCCTTTTAATGTGTTGTTGAATGTAGTTTGCTAGTATTTTGTTAAGGATTTTTGCATTTATGTTCATTGGAAATATTGGTCTGTACTTTTCTTTTTTCTTGTAGCATTCTCATCTGACTTTAGTGTCAGATAATGTTGGCTTCATAAAACAAGTTTGGAAGTGTTCTCTCCTCATCAATTTTTTGGGAAGAGTTTGAAGAGAATTGGTATTAATTCTTATTTAAATGTTTGGTACAATTCACCAGTGAAGCTGTCTGTTCCTGGGTTTTTCTTTGTTGGTAGGTTTTTGATTACTGACTCAATCTCCTTGGTCATTATTGGTCTGTTCAGATTTTGTCTTTCTTCATAATTAAGTCTTGGTAAGCTGTATATTTCTAGGAATTTATTCATTTCTTCTAGGTTATCCAATTTGTTAGCATATAATTGTTCATGGTAATCTGTTATGATCTTTTATATTTCTGTTATATCAGTTGTAATATCTCCTCTTTCACTTCCAATTTTACTTATTCAAATCTTTTCTCTTTTTTCAGAACTAGTCTAGCTATAGGTTTGTCAGTTGGCTTTTCTATTGGTTAGCTAATCTCTATTTCATTTATTTCTGCTCTAATCTTTATTTTCTTCCTTATACTAAGTTTGGGCCTAGGTTGTTTTTATTTTTCTAGTTCCTCGAGGTGTAAACGTAGGTTGTTATTTGAGATCTTTTTCTTAATATAGATGTTTATTGCTGTAAACTTCCCTTTTGGAACTGCTTTTGCTGTATCCCATAAGTTTTGGTATGGTATGCTTTCATTTTTGTTTGTCTCAAGATTTTTTTTTATTAATAACCTTTATTTTTCAGAACAGTTTAGATTTACAGAAAAATTGAGCAGGTAGTACAGACTTCCCACTGTGGTTTCCCCTATTATTAACATTCAAGGTATTTTTTGATTTCCCTTTTGACTTCTTCTTTGACTCATTGGTTGTTCAGAAGCATGTTGTTTAATCTCCAGATATTTAAAAAATTTTCAATTTTCCTCCTGTTATTCTGATTTCTAGTTTCATACCATTGAGGTTGGAAAAGGCTTGACATGATTTCAATCTCTTAAATTTGTTAAGACATATTTTGTGGCCTAACACTTGATCTATACTATTGAATCCTTGTGCATACTTGAGAAAAATGTATATTCTGCCATTATTGGGTAGAGTATTCTATGTCTGTTATATCCATTTTGTCTACAGTATAGTTGAAATCCAGTTTTTCCTTAATTGAATTTATGTCTGGATGATCTATTCATTGTTGAAAGTGGGGTACTGAAGTCCCCTACTATTAATGTATTGCTGTCTAGTTCTCCCTTCATATCTGTTAACATTTGCTGTTATATTTAGGTGCTTCAATGTTGGGTCCATAAATATTTACAGTTGTTGTATCTTCTTGAAGTATTGCCCCCTTTACCATTATATAATGATCTTCTTCATCTCTTGCCACAGTTTTTGACTTAAAGTCTACTTTATCTGATATAAGTATAGCTACCCCTACTCTCTTTTGGTTTCTATTTGCATGAAATATCTTTTTTTCATCCCTTGGCTTTGCTTTTAGTCTATGTGTAAAATGAGTCTCTTGTAAGCAGCTTATAGTAGGGTTTTGTTGTTATTATTATTATTTTTAATCCATTCAGCCACTCAGTGTCTTTTGATTGGAGAATTTAGTCTGTTTATATTTAAAGTGAATAGTGATAGGTAAGGACTTACTATTGCCATTTATTTAATTGTTTTCTGGGTATTTTGTGGATCCTTTGTTCCTTGCTTACTCTCTTGCCATCTCCCTTTGTGATTTAATGATTTTATGCTTTAATTTCTTTCACTTTACCTTTTGTATATTTACTATAATTTTTTGCTTTGTAGTTACCATAAGGCTTACATGTTTTATAGTTATAAAAGTCTATTTTAAGCTGATAACAATTTAACTTCATTGTATGCATATAAAAGCTTTACATTTTTATACTCCCTTCTTTTTATGTTTTTGATGTCATAATTTATATCTTTTTATATTGTGTATTCACTACAAACTTTTGTAGATATAGGTATCTTTAAAAAGTTTGTGTTTAACTTTTATACTAGAATTAAAAGTGGTTTACACACCATGATTACAGTATTATTTTGAATTAGACTATATATTTGCCTTTACCAGTGAGTTTTATACTTTTACATTACTAACTAGCCCTCTTTTTTTCAGCTTAAAGAACTCCAGAAGAACTATAGCATTTCTTATAAGGCAGGTCTAGTGGGGATAAACTCCTTCAGTTTTGTTTGTCTGGAAATATCTTTATCTCTCTTTCAAATCTGAGAGACAGCATAGCTGGATAAAGTATTCTTGGTTGGAACATTTTTCTTTCAGCACTTTAAATATACGTTATCAATCTGTTCTGGCTGGCAAGGTTTCTGCTGAAAAATCTGTTCATTGTAGGGGGTTCCCTTATATGCAACAAACTGCTTTTCTCTTGCTGCTTTCAAAATTCTGTTTTTGTCTTTAAACTTTGACAATTTGATTATAATGTTCTTGGTGTGGGTCTCTTTGATTTATCTTATTGATATCTCTAGGGCTTCTTGGATCTTGATATTTATTTCTTTCCCCAGATTTGGAAGTTTTTAGCCATTATTTCTCTGAATAAGCCTTTTGCCCCTTGCTCTCTCCCTCCTCCTTCTGGGACTTCCATATTGCATATGTTGTTCCAGTGATAGTGTGCCATAAGACCCTTGTGCTATCTTCACTCTATTTCATTCTTTTTTCTTTTTGCTCCTCTGATTGGATGTTTTTTGCTGAATTGTCTTCAAGTTTGCTGATCTTTTCTTCTGTTTGTCTCGTCTGTTGTTGAGTCCTTCTATTGAATATTTCAGTTCTGTTATTGCACTCACCACCAGCTTTATGATTTTGGTTTGGTCCTTTTTTATATTTTCTATTTCTTTGTTGAAATTCTCAGTTTGTTCATGCATTGCTTTCCTGATCTCAGTGAACATCTTTATGACTTTTATTTTGAGTTTTCTCTCTTGGATAAATCACTTATCTCCTTTTCATTAGCGTTGGTTTCTGGAGATTTATCTTGTTCTTTTGTTTGGAACATATTCTATTTCTTAATTTTCTTCAACTCTCAGTTGGTTTCTGTGTATTACATGAAATAGCCACCTCTTCCAGTCTTGAAAGGCTGGCCTCATGTAAAATGTAATGTTTGCCAGTCAGCCTGGCCTGAGATTCTGGGTGCTTCTCAAACCTTTCAGTTTGTTCCAACTGCCATCTTTGTTCTTAGTGTCCCCAGGAGATTAGTGTGTGCCAAGTCCTGTCAGTGGCCAGAAGGTGGAGAAAATGCTACATGCCTGTTCGCACTCCCAGAGGACTACTAATTTTCTGCCTTGTCAGCTCCCAGATGCATGCTAATTGGAAACCCAACTTTTAGGCAGCAGCTGGGAAAGTCAGAATGTTAGATTTGCAATCTAGCCTCCATCAGGGAGAAACTGGGAGCTGGGTATTTTTGCTTACTTGTTTTGTGCTAAGCCTATAGGAATAGCCACTGGGACTGCTTGTGTAACCATATAAAACTGCTTCTCTGTTCTCTTTGGTCCTGGGGGACTTGTGACTGCCACGTCCTGTTAGCTCCCAGAATTAGGTGATTTAGGAGCTAGTCTTTCAGGTGGCAGTTGAAGAAGTTGGGGCAACAGATATATGAACTAGATCCTTCTAGGGAAAAGCTGGAAACTTGGTTTTATCTTTGGCGTGAGCCTGGGGGAGAAGGTGTGGGAAGGGTTCTTTCAGGCTCCCAGAAAAGCCCAGTGAGCTTCCAGTTGCAGGCTGATTAGAAGCACACCCTCAGGAAGCACCTGGGAAAGTACGTAGTAAAACCTTTTCCTAGGAGGAACTGGGAGTTGGGTATTTTTGCCTGCTTGGGGGAACAGCTGTGAGAAATGCTTATGAGCCCATGAAAAACCAACTCTTCATTTTCTGTGCCACTGGGGGACTTACAAATGCTGAGCCCTGTTGTCTCTGAGAGCTGGGTAATTTCTAAGCCAGTCCTCATAAAAATTGGGGCACTAGATATGTGGTCCAAACCCTTTGCTTCTCAGGGAGAACATGGGTATTAGCGATTCTCAAATGATTGTAAGGTGCTGTGCTGAGGGTGGGATTTATGGTGTGAGCATGTCTCCACTTTTCCTACCCATTTCAATGTGGGTATTTTCTCAGTTGCCTGCTGTGTAGGAATCAGTAACTGTTTTCTGCATTTATTTCAGAGAGAATTAATCTTTATGTAGCTGTTTATTTGGTGTGGTCCATGGGAGGAGGGAAAGATGGGAGCCTGCTATTCCACTGTCTTTCTAATGTCTTCCTCTTGCAACTCTTAATGAAAGAAATTCACTCAAACAAAAGGGGCCAAAGAGTCCTTTGGAGTTTTAAATGGATTTGTTCTGTAGTTTGCACATAAACAGGTAAACTTGAATCTTCTCTTTTACTTCCTGTTTTATTGTAATTTATCACATATTTTAATTAGGAAATGATAGTACATGTTCATTATATAAAATTTTGATCATTATAGAGATGTGGATTGAAGAAAGTAAAGGTTCCCATAAACCCATCCCTACAGACAACTTTTATCAACTACTTGATGCATAGTCTTTAGTTTTTCTATATATTATTTTTGTTAGTATTATTTTATAAAAATTAAAATCATACTATAAATACTATTTTACAACTCACATTTTACTTATATTCTATTCGAACATAGCTGTTTAGATCAACTTTATTCTTTCTCATGGCTGTGTTTGTATACCTTCGTTTAACCAATTCTCTGCTGTTGGATGTTCTTTCCTTAATCTTTGTCTGTTACAAACATTTTCCTAATTAATATCTTATACATGTATCTTGATTCACTGGTGTGAATGTCTCAGGTTTATAAAATTCCCTAAGTGGAATTGATGGGTTGAATGATATAAAACATCATAATTTTAATATATATATTGCAAAATTGCCCTTCAAAATAGTGATATCCATATAATTCTAACAACAATGTATGAGTTGTACATAAGAATATCAATTCCTCTATTTCAATGACTGACAATGGATAGATTAAAAAGTATATTTCACTATGGTTTTGTTTTGTTATTTGTGTGTTCTGTTGTATATAAGTTTGAACATAATTTAATTAGGCCATTTGCTTATCTCTTTGAGTTGTCTCTTTACATCTTGACACATTTTTCTTTTACTGTGTTTGATTTGTCAGAGGTCTCTTTCTGTCTTGTCTCTCTGTGTCTGTCTCTATTTACATATATACATGAAATTATTTATTGTATATGTTGCAATTGTTTTTTTTCCCTTTTCCATTTACTTTTTAAATTAATTTGAATTATATTTTATGGATATAAGTTTCAAATATTTATGAAACCAAATCCATCAATCTCTTTTTAAAGATCTCTTTATGGTTATAAACATTTAAAAAATCTCTTTATCCAAAAATAGATAAAATATTTTTCTATATTGAAATATAAAACTTTTTTTTTTAAACTTTTTGTTTTTTATTTTACCTTTTCCATTAAGATTTCTTATTCATCTTTTTATTAAATTTTTATATGCTAAAAATAAAATGGCATATTTTTATGTGCCATTTCTACTCTAGGTATTGATCTTAAGTAAAAATAATATTTGAACATTTATATTTACAAAATAAATAAACTGAGATTTAATAAAGAATTTCTTTCAATATCAAACTCTAATAGTGTATCTAAAGTATAATTTACCAATGTCCAAGTTATGCTGAACTCTTCAGAATTGCTTCTATTGCATAATTCAAGTTTTCTCGTTTCACCATTGGTTCTTATCTTTCCTTCTTGACACCAGCACTCTTCTTTCAGTGAAGTAGGGCTATTTCACATATTTAAAAATGCATTTTGCCTTTATAAGTTTCAGCAAGAAGGTGGAAATGAAAGACAATTGAGGGTGAAAGGTGTAAGAATAAAATGTAACCATAAAAAGCTCATTAACCCAAGGAAGAAGTGAGAACCAGCCAGGCAGCCAACCACATTACTAGCATCTGTCGCTCATTGGTACCCATGAAACAATACTATTATATACACTTTTCTGCTAAGGGCAAAAGATTTACTTTTTAAAAACAATTCTATTAATTCACTATAAATAAATAAGAGCAAATTGTCTTGCTGACAATTACCATCAAAAAGCATCTTTTTGCTGTTTAAAGAGCTTGTCTAGGTCATTTTTTTCTTCCTATATCTGGTGTAAAAAGTTAGGCAAATTAAACATGCATTGTGTTTAGGAAGTTGCAGAAAATGCTTGTCTTTACAGTATTCTATTTCAGTTCTCCTGATTGTACAGCATAATTAAAGTCAAGTCCTCAAACACAAACAGCTTGTCAAACACTTCTGGAAGTTTCTCCTTACTCAGGCCTTCAGTGGCAAGAACACATTATAAATACTATAGGTGCTCTCCATTTAAGGGAATATGTGCTCCAGAAAGTTAAACTTAAAGACTTTAAATAAATTGAGACATGCTTTTCCCCTTGACTTTGTATTTACATAAATAAAATATATAGGATCTCTGTGAAATAGTAACGAGGATGATGATGATAATGATGAATATGATGGTAATTATAATAATGTTACCCATATTTGAGGAGTCCCGACATAGTAATATCATATAATAATTACCATTCATCAAGTATTCTGGTTACTATGCTATATAATAAGTAACCCTAACACTTAGTGGTATAAAACAATGATTTATTTTAGCTCATAGATTCTGTGGATTAAAAGTTTGGAAAGGGCACAATAGAGATGGCTTGTCTCTGCCCTGGGATGTCTGAGGTCTCAACTGGAAGATTCCAGGCTGAGAGATGGTATGATTTAAAGGCCCCTTCACTCATATGTCTGCTGGTTAATGATGGCTGTCAACTAGGACCTTAGCTGGGACTTTCAGCTGGGACATCTACACATGACCTTTCCATGTGTCCTGGGCTTCCTTACAACATGGTTGTTGGGTTCTAAGAGTGAAGCAGAAGCCATATTATCTTTTATGATCTAGCTTCAGAAGTCAAGTAGTGCTACTTCTACTACCTTCTTTGTGTTAGGACAGTTACAAAGATCTACCCAGTTTCAAAGGGAAGTAAAATAGATCCCATCTCTTGATGGAGGAGTGCCAGTATCATACTATAAGAAGTCAGTGTGAAGTAGGCGGAATGGGATATGTATATATGCCAACCATCTTCAGAAAATATAATATTCCACAATGAGAAATTATCTTTTGTTAAATACTTAACATGTAACATTTTATTTAAATGTTACAATTATGACACTGGTCTCATCTTTAACTTACAGATGAGAAATCTGTAAGATCAGAGAGGTTAAGTAATTTAAGCAAAGTCATATAGGTAAGTAGGAAAGCCATAATTCACATTTCAGATATCTGTTCCAAAGACAGTGTGCCCATTTACTACACTGAAAGTGATTATTTACTGATAAGTTTTTAAAAATAATTCTCACGTAGGGATTTCTGTTAAGGGTTTAAGTGTTAAGGAATCAAGATATGCTTGGAAAACTTTGGGTGACAGTTCAGAGAAAAGAAACACTGGAAAATAAGAAAGAACAGGAACGAGCCTCTACAGTTTCAGGGCTGGGAATTCATGGATAAATAGATTATCTTTGGGTCCTCAGCAATACCTTTAGTGGCCCAATGGCAGCTCCAGAAAACTGTCTTGTTTTTGACTAGTCACTTTCTGTCCTTAGTGTCTACTGTGTGTCTGCCTCTATGTTCTTACTAACAACAGTGAACTCCTGGTGTGTGGTTTACTCTATTGTCTGAATTCCTGCCTTTGCTTCACATATAGACTCTCTGTGAGAACGTCTGATTTAGTCTACTAGTCAAAACTCCACAGAGAATACCTTCATTGGTCAGCCTCTGGAGGTCAGCACCCACTCCTAGTCCAGTTAATCCAGTTTCAGATCACATAACCACCCCTTCCCCCCCAAAAAAATTCCTAGTCCAGAGTTTCAGATCACATGACAAAATCATGAACATTAATTCCAAAGGACCAATCCTTAGTTACTTTGCTCACATGGCAACTTTTGGTGGGGTTAGCAGTCAAAATGTTATAAATTATTTAATTCAGAAACTTTAAATATAGGAACTTAAACTGTTTCAGAGCATTCTAACCTCCAAGGAAGCATAAGATTCTTTAAATGATGTATTTTTTGGACATAGCAATTTCTGGACATTTTTGCCATGAAGTTCTAGGCACTAGTCTTCTTAACTGAAGTGGTTTATAGTAGCTGCTTATGACAGGCTCTACTCATTTTTTCTGAGCACCATTGATAAGAACTTGAACCAAGACTTGTCCCAGTTGGCAGTATAGTTGCCAAGATTCTCTGCTAAAGGCCCTGAAAAAGTCACCAACAAAATTACCTACTTGATCAGGTTTGAGGGGTTGCCATTCTCTGCTATCCCAGTGTTAATGACTTTAATCAGTATGAAATAGACAAGAAACATTGGTCTTTTAAGACTTTCTCATTAGAAGGTATGGCCAGCTGTCTATCAGGAAAGCTAATAAGTTAAAAAGTTCAGAAATTTTGGGAAGTGGATCAGGCAGACATTGAAACTTTAAACTCTGTTTCATCCCTCAGAATCTCTGTGGAGTGCATAATCCTGAAAAGAGTTAGTAAAATTGTGACTAATAGAAGATATATAAACTCTAGACCAGTAAACACAGAAGCTGGAAATACTGAGAACTGGTTAGTTAACAATGAATTGCTTCATTATTTTCAAATGATTAGTCCTGGAACCTAGCTTCTTATGAATATTTCTAAAATAGAATAAAATCAATATTCTATTCACTTGTCACAAATAACTATTGCCTTTAGTTACTAATACTGTTTATTTCAAAGAGGTGAGCAGATGTCCCTAAAAGCTCCCATTTGCCGGTGACAGAAGACAGCCATAAAGCTGACTTTTCTATTTGTGGTTAGATTTCAAAATGCTGAAATAGACTATAATAAAATGTGCTTTGTTCCTAGAAAACTATGCAGCTTGTGTGGCTTTTTACACTCTACATTTTTTTCTTCTCTCTTTAGGGATTTTTTTTTTCAAACTTAATTCTCAGCTAGCTTATATTGAGTAGATCTCTATAAATTATACCACCCTCTAGCTTGTTAGTGAGTCCAGAAGACTGAGATTCATATTTGACATCTTCTTTCTCATTCTCCACATTATATTTACCACTAAATCCTCATAATTTTACCTCCAAAATATGTTTCAGGCCACACCCTTATATCCATCTCTACCGCCACCTTTCTAATACAAGTGAACATTATTTCTTTCCTGAACCACTGCAATAACCTCCAAATTCATCCTCCCATTTTCTCTTGACCCTCTCCAATCCATTTTCTACATAACAGCCAAAGAATTATTTTTAAATCTTTAAATGAATCCCATGCTATTTCTCACCTTAACATTTTTAAGTGGCTTTGCATTACCCTTAAAATGAAATCCAGACTCCTAATTTTCAGCTACAAGATCCCCGTTGAAATATCCTCCCCATTAAGGTTATGTATGATGGATAATTTTTACTTACTTCTTCAAATTCAGATATCTGGGTGGGAGCAGAGTGACACCAGGGCATTTACACACTCAACTATCTCCCTGCAGTTGGTTGTGCCAGCTCCATTCAGATGGACAGCTAACTACTCCACATTCTCATAACTGCTCACTCCCTGCTCCTTCAGGCCCAGAGTGATAATGTTTTCTGACGGTTGGTATATGACTGATAAAACATCTGGTAGTGGAGGTGTCCTGAAAAATGGGTTCTTGGATTGAATAGCTCCATACATTTGAGAAACTCATAGATATTCTTTTGGTAGGGAGGAATAGAACACTAGTAATCTATGGCTTACCGTGTCATCATCATTACTCAATTTTTCACTTGTGCAGCACAGGCTTAAGTGCAAGTAGAAAGCATGGGAGTAGGAGATCAAGTGCTGTGGCACTTGGACTTATGGTAGCAATAGTCTCTATAAAGATTGTGGATCAGTTGGCTGTTTCTGAAGTCCTGGAGATCATACAGGGTAAAAGGGACACGTTCAAGGTCATAAAAATACAACCCAGAGTATAAGATGGAAGTCAGGAACCTTCAAGGGCATCTTTGAAGGAGTCTTTCATTTCCTGTAGTCACAAGACAGATATGGCTGAGGACCAAGCCCAAGGCCTGATTGTAAGTGTTGCAGAGCTGTAGTGCCAACTCAAGGCTCAGTCCAATGGGGATAAAGGAATCTTAACCCCCTACCCTATCTGAAGGAGTAAGACTTTCCTTGAATGAAATTTTAAAGACTGCTCCTGGGTGAGGTTTCTCACTAAGAAGTGCCAGTTCTCCTTGGTACTTACTGCCACTCTCCTTCATGGCTCCTCTGCCCATAATGAGTTAGATCCCAATATGGACCAGATGGAGACATATAAAGCCTGCTCTGGAAGAGCGTAGCTTACACATCCAAAGGGTTGTTGGCCACACCAGTTTGTATTAGTAGCAATCAGGAGCATGTATAAGTGTGGATTTTATGGGTGTTATTTGATGGGACAAAAATGATTGGTATGTACATACCCATGAAAGTTACAGAATTTAATGTGGTGATTTAAGCACCTAGGAGTGATTTTGATCAATTAGGTTGGCTAATTATAGGCTGGAGTCATTGGTGGCCTACCATCAAAAAAGTGTTAATGCTGGAATTTCCCTGGCATATTACAGAAGGAATCAAAAGTCCCAGGTAGATAGGAATATTGAATTCATTTAATAGCACATACTGCTCAGACACTCCTCTAACCATACCTATCAGGAAGGCCAGGAACACTTTCTCAAAAAGGCACTAAAAAAAACTGCCTTGGTGAGGGGTCATTGATGTCCTTGAAAAACTGGTGGTTGTACTCTGTAGGCTGGAGATCATGGTGGAGATGATGATTAGCTCTCTCTCCTTAACTAGATAAATCCCAACTTTGGGCTTGTGGATTTCAGTAATAGCTGAGCATTGATACTCTGAATGGCACAATTAAAGAGCAGATAATGAAACCCCACTTCCAATATCTCCAACTTGGTAGTACACACTCTTGTTTGACATAAGGTTTTAAATCAAAAGCCTTGGAAATCAAAAATATTTATTCTTTATTGATATTAAACAATTTGGTGATTTTTCTCCTTGCGTCTTTTTAGTCATAGTAATTCTAAATTCTGTTTGCTGCTTGCTTTTTTAACCCTTAAACCCCTTCTCAAAAATCAGGTCCAATTTATAAAATTTATGTTGTATAAATATATCATTTATATATTAATATAAAACTTACACATATGTATATTCCAATTGAGTTAAAAGAGGAATGTAGATAAGCATGTGGGAAAGGTTAAGAAGATTTTAATAGGCTCTGCAGAGGATGGTTGGAAATCCATTGGTCAGCTAGGCAAGGTGATTTGGCTTATTGCTTTTAGAAATGTCCTTTCCCTTTCTAAAAGGAAGGTGATGAGTTATTGCTATCAGAGGCACTGTGTCCTCCAAGAACTCATAAATAATATTTAGTGGCTCAGTAATTGCTTTAGTCAATTCCTTAAGTACCTTGGGATGTGTGTTATTAGGATCTGATAATTGGATGGAATCCAGTTTTTTAATGTAATCTTTGATAGGAAACTGACCTGTTTTTACCACCCTATCACATATCTAGTTACTGACTGGTATTGAAAATTAAGGAAACGTTGCTTTGCTAGTATCATTGGTGTACTTTTTTTTTTTCTTTTGCTATAGGTCTAGTAAAATAAAAGTGAATTTCAAGTTTATTTTTCAGGATTCCCATGAAGAGAGAACATGCATGTCAAGAAAAATATTTTATAATATGATACTATGAATAAGGATTAATGAAATTTATCAAATATGTCAGTGATTGTTTTCTCATGACAATAGATTTTAATTCATAGGAAAATACTCACCATCTTGCTTGAAATTGAGTATTCAGAGGTTTACATAACAGCAATAACAACAAAAATGAAGACTAATATTTGTTGAGCATTATGTTCCAGGCCCTGTGTGTTAAGAGCTTTATACAGGTGATCTCATTGAATCCTCAAGTCATATTACGATCTATGTGGTATCATACACAATTTCACAAATGAGGGAACTAGGCTGAGAGAGGTTAAGTAAATTTCTCATGGTCAGACAGGTAATAAAAGTGGCTTAGACAACATTGAAACCCAGGCAATGTCTAAATCCACGGTCTATGCTAAACTCTTCCCATTGATGTTGTTTCTCTCTAATTATGGTGTTGGGGACAGCAGAACTAGGAAAAACGGGCAGTTAATACTCTCAAAGAAGTGTAAAATTAGATGTGAAATGAAATTTAGAAGTTATCTAGTCAAATCATCTTCTTTTACTGATAAAGAACATGAGGCCCAAATAGTACAATGTAGAATCCACATTGCCTGGGTTCACCTATTACAAATTAAGGGAATTTAGGTCTCTCAATTCCTCAGTTTTCTCATCTGCAAAACGGGGATGATAGTAATGGAACTTACCTCAAAGAGTTGCTCCAAGAGTCAATATCATCCGTGTTATTTGTATTTAGCTTTCCCTCTTCCTAAAATTTAAGAACGAGAGAATTCATGAAGTGTAAAGGTTAGGAAGGATGAGTAAATACACAGTTCTCTATGTGTCATTTTATAGTATCATTCCCAGAAATATTGGAATAAAGAATAAAGAAGCATCTGGCCAGGAGCACACATAGCAAAATAAAAAATTAATTTCATATTGGTAGCATGGGTGAAGGTCATACACACACACACACATATATGTATATACTTTTTTCTTTTTGGTTTCTTAGGGTAATTTGTAGACAGGAGGAGGTTTACTATCTTTATCAAGTTGCACACTTTAAAAGTAGCAGAAAACCCAACCAATATTTACCTTTCCAAACTAAACAGTCATTATCTTGATTAACAAGAAATGCTAAGTCAGCAGTTGGTGGCACTGGTTTATCTATAATCCTGTTAGGGTTGCTGTCTCTAAATTGTATTGGCCTTCCTCTCCGGGTCTCAAGATGGTTACTGCATGTCCAGAAATCATGAGCTGCGTTAACAAAAAAGAAGGAGGGAGGGAATGGAGTGAGCCTCCTCTGGCCCTTTCACTGGGAAAAACAAAAGCCTTCCAAGAAAACCCTAGCACATCTAATATCTTGTTTGCCAGAACCAGGGCTATCATGTTTCCAACTGGTTTTTCCATGTAGGCAGCCAATGGACAGTGGAGTTGGGAATGGATTTTGACTAGTCAACAGTATTATTTAGATTTATGATTATTATATATTGATCACATTTATATATTAGCTGGGATATATATTAATGGAAATGGGGAAAGAAACTGCTACTTACAGAGTAACTATTAAGTTCTAGGTTGTACATTAGGCACTTTATGGTCATTGTTTCATTTAATCCTCAAAACAACTTTGAGAACATAGATGAATAAACTGAGATTCAGGAAGGTGAAACCCATTGCAAATATCTTATATTACATAATATTCTTTGAACCTGAGTCTGACTAACTTGAAAGTCTGTGTTTATAGTTGGAACATGAAAAAATGAAGGAAGCTGTAGAATAATAGCCACAAATTAGTGAATGCTTACTAAATGCTAGGCATCACAAAAACTAACACATTTAAAAATAAATTATCACATCTATCCTCACAACAATCCTTTGAGATATTTTTATTGCTATTTTATAAGTGGGTAAATGGAGTCAGGGAAGTTGGCTAGCTTGTTCAAGTTTACTCAGCTAAAGATTTGAGGCTGGGGTTCGTATCTAGGTTTCACCTAAATCCAAATAATTTGCTCTCAAGCACTGAAACAGATTTCCATTTATCATCTATATTTAGGAGAGTGTTGTTTAACCTCCCATCTTAACACGTGATCATTCTAGAAGTATACAGAATATAACAAACAGGTAGGTGTTGAAAACTTGAGTTCTTCCCCATTTATCTGTTAGAAATGTCAGGATAAAGTCCCAGGTGAAAGGTTTCAGGAGAAGAAAAGGAAATATCTGTAAGGTAAGGGATGTCTGGCATAGCTACTCTATCTACTTGATGGTCTGGAATAGCTTTAGGTTGTAAAAGACAGTTAAATAGAAAAAGTTGCCTGGAAGCAACTTGTTCTATCCCTTGTGACTACAGTGCCATATATTCTTTATTTAAAGCTTTTTAAAATGCTCTAACCAAACAAAACAAAAACCGCAACACCCTAAGACCAACATTTCTCCACAGCTGAGTAATAGCTTTAACATTCTCTTTGCATGTTAGAACATTCCAGAACCAGCAGCTCTATGGAAGTGAGAAAAAGGCAAGTATAAGGCATTGTCTTTGTTAATGATGAGATGATAGTATATACTTAGCAGGAGGTTTAGAATGGTCACTGGGGGGTGGAGGGATGAGGACTAATTTTTCCCCATGTAACTTCTCATTAATTTAAAGATGCTCTAGAGGCCTAAATCCCTTCAAAGGCAGTCATGAAGGGTTTCAGAAAGAGATGTTTCAGCACAGTTCACTGAGCAGAGTGAAAACATTTGCCCTGTGGATATCAAAAACCTAGGAAAAAAAGAGTACCTACAATAGCTGACAGCAAACACCAAAGGAAAAAAAATAAAATAAGAAACAGGTGTGAGATTTTATTGCCAGCACAACTATGAGGAGTTTATAAAGTGAATTTGTGCCTCAGGTGTCTGGTCAGAACATCTGAATAATTTTATTTCTCAAGGTGTCTGTCAGTGGATCTGTCCATTTTTCACTTGGTCCATGCCATGGGTGAACTTGTCCACCCTGATGATTAGGAAAAGTGACTTCATGATGGAACACTAATCCCAAAGAGAGGGTAATTAGGCATTTTGAATCCCTCTGGTTCTCTTCAGTTTAATAAACATTCCTTTCTGTAGTTTGAAGCTATAAATACGTGACATTATATTGTAGTTTGTAACATAGTTTTTTTTCCATTCTTGCTACAAGACAGACACATTCAAATTGAATCTTTGTATTTTTCTGAATAATTTAAATATATAAAACTTTATTCTGATCTTCTAATATTAATATGTTCAATAATGGCATGACTTTATTCTAATAATAATTACAAATAATAGTCATAACTAACATTTTTTGAGTTATTGCTAAGTGCTAGACTTGTAAATATTTTGTAAGCCTAATCTCACTTAATTTTCTCAGCAACCTTATGGAATACGTGCTCTTATTATTTTTATTTCACAGCTGAGAAAATGATCCCCAAAGTGATATGTAACTTGCCCAAGAGAGCATAGCTTATGAGTGGAAAACTTAGATCTGAGTCTGGAGCCTCAACATATAAGACAGTGCTAGAGAAATGTAGGTTTTACAACTATCTGAATTTAAAACTTCCATTTAAGAATTGTAAAACTATACTGAATTATAACAGTTTTCTGTTGGGAAAGTAGAAATAATTACGGACACTGGTCCTTACAGTTCATAGTGATGACTTTTGCATAGCTGGTGCTCCAGTGAATGTCTGGTGAATGAATAGATGAATCAGTGATAGGATACAGAGGAAATGCTAATGCCTGCGTAATTTAGAATAATTTTATTTCTTTATTATCTTCAATCATATTCAAAATATTGAAGAGTCGATAGATGCTGGTTCTGATTTCAATGTGATGCATTGCTGACCACTTATACATGGATCATCTGTGTTCCATGTTATTTTTTTCTATTGAAAATATATAACATGTTTTGGACCACCTTTATCTGGATTCACCCTGGTCCTCTTGACAGGGACACTTGTTAAGGGGCACATGATCAAAGCTTTGAGCAGATTGAGCAGACACAAACATTCATGTGGCAGCAGGATAACTGCCCAGAGAGACAGGCTTTTCTATTTGATTGCTGCCCAGAGAACAGCTTTATGAACCTGCTCCTCATAGCAATTTTTCTTGCTTCAGGAAATCATGTCATGGTCCCAACCCAACAAGGCGACCTTCACATGGATTTTGGGCTGTTCTTGCCAGTGTTCCCATGTTGTGCAGATAATTGAGAGTTGACTAAAATATATACATTTTCCTTTAGGGTAATCAATGGAAATAATGGCTGTCAAAGAAAAGTAAATCACTTTCTCCTTGAGGTTTGAAAAAATTGAATTCATAAAACTTTAGTGTATAATATCAAATTCTTCTCCTTCAAAAAAAAAAAAAGTACGATACTGATTTCATAGTTCCACTTTACTTCTTCCTCAATGTGTAAAGTCCAAACAACTCAGCTTGGTACTCAAATCTTCCAAGCCTCAACCCCAACATTTATTGTCAGCCTTAAATCCAACTTCTTCCATAATATGTTATATAAGGCCAAATTAGACTATAAATTATTTCCTGGAATTCACTATAATTCAATTCTTCATCTCTGTGGAAATCCTACTCATTTTTCTAGGATGCAAACTCGTTTATGAAGTACTGACTGATGCCTTCAAATAGAGATGATTTTTCCTCTTTTGAATTTCTTAATACTTTATGATTCTCTTGCAACACATACCAAGTTTTATTTTTTATTTTACTGCAGATATTTCTATATTTGTCATTTGCAAGTTCTTGTAGAGCCTGGGAAATAGCCTGTGCTTCTGGAAGGAGAGTATGTTGGGGAGTGGTAAATTGATACATTGTGGGGACTGTGGAATTAGGTATGATGTGCAAGAGTCAGAAAATAGGAGGTTCAATTAGCAGAGCATTATTGGTACTTAAGAAAGTCCATTTAAAGTCAACCCAATTTGAAAGGAGATCAAACTTATATAATAACTTGTTAAAATATCTTACTGGTATTTTATCTTGAGAAATGAAAATACTTTTTTTCTTATATTTAATTTATATCTGAATAACAAACCTTTTCTAATTATTGGACTGAACAAAGAATTATTTAAGGGATATTTTTTCCCCTGGTATGATTTTGCTGACTAAATTGTCACATATTATCACTTCATTTGTGACTTTGCAGATCATCATTTAGAGTATCACTTTACAAAATTATTCATCAGTTTTCCCAAAGCCTCTCTAGGTCCTTTGATATTCAGATTATTTCCTATTAAATTTCAAATTGTGTTATCATCCGTGTTGACCTCTCTTCTTCGACTGCTAAATGTCTAGACTTGCCATTTCCTAATTTGATAATGATGGCTCTTGTGATTCAAGCAATCTCCAATGTCAGTCTCATTATCTTCAAGAAATTGTGCTTATTTTACTAGAAATTCAATATCTTTTAAAAGTACTTCACATTATATTTGTATTGTAGGCCGATACTCAATGAAAGACTGCCAGGCAAAAATGTTGAATTTAAGAGCTGTGAAGTAGGAGGAATGTTTCAATTGAAAATAACCTTATAAGTGATCTGTTTATTGTGTATAATTTTATGTTATTCTCCCCACTACAGCTTTGGACAATGAACACTCAGATGAGAATTGTCTCCTGTGGTTTTTTGAATTGACCTGCTTTCCTGCCTATTTTTTCGTTGGTGTTCTACCCAGGGTCACTGAGTTAAATTGTGCAGTTTGTGCCTGCAAAAGGTGCCTAACTGAGGGCAATTGGGCAATTGCTTTTTTTACCACTAAGTCTAGTGTAAACTGCATCTCCTTGGAGAAGAGATAACTTTATCTTTGCACAAGGTCCATGTTCACCAGTGGCATGCCTTTAAAAAAAATTAACAAAGACACCACATAGGTTAAAGCTCACCTTGGTCCCATCATTCTTCTCTTGCTTGCTCCTCTTCAGCCATGCATGTCATCTTGCAGGTTCTGTACACTCTGTGCAAACTACCTCACCAGGGCCTTTGTACTTGCTGTTGTCTCTTCCACCTGAAGTGCTCTTGATGAAAATATTCACGTAGTTCTCTAGCTTCATTTTTCAGGTCTTGGCTCAAGGATCACATTTTCAGAAGGGCATTGTCTGGCCATCCTACCCCAAATATCATCATTTTCTTTTTTACTTTTCTTCCTCACACTGCTTTCTTTTCTTCTTTTATAGCACTGAGGTTATATTACATATTTTCAGCCTTATAGCACACTTAGAAGAGTATTCAATCAATACGTGTTGAATGAATGATTTTCTAAACCATCAGGTAATCTCACCTTCAACTCTTCAGGTTGAAGAAAAAGACAACTTATTTCTAAGAAGTTTTAGAGCCATATGGTGGATCTGTTCTTAACAGGCTTAGCAGTTTAAACAAGTTTTCTTTTGGTTTTTTTTAAAATTTTTTGTTTTATTCAGAAATTACTCTAGGGAAATTTACCATCAGTTTTAACCAGTTGATCACTGTTTAATCCCAAGAAGTTTTAAACAGCTTTTTGCACCTAATAAGGATTTTTGAGTCACCTACTACCATGCCCTCAAAGAAAGCCAGATGTGACTTGAATTGGAATGAAACTCTCTGATCTGATATCATTCAACTGTAGTTTTATTTTGCCCGTTGGTGGTGGCCTATGATGATCAAGTAGCATTGTGCATCAGTGGAAACTCGCAAAAGATTTGCAGATATAGCAGCCAAGAGAGTTTATATCTGTTTGGTATTTTAGTGCATAGTGTTTCCTGGACAACTGAATGAAGCCTCTTAGAGATGAGCATTATTGTTTCAAAATTAAAAAAAATTAAATCATACAAAGTTTAAAAGAATAGTACAATAAGTACACATCTATCTTTCCCTTAGATGTTCTAATTTTTATGATTTTGCCGTATTTGCTTAAAAACCTCTATCAATATATACATTTTTCATTTATACCCTTTTTTACTGAAATGTTTGAAATTAAGTTGCAAACATAAAGATATTTTACTCCAAATAGTCCAACATGTATCTCACAAGAGCACTGACATCCTTTCACATGAACACAATATCATTTTCATATCTAAGAAATTGAATATCATCACAATAGTATCTGAGATGCAGTTCTATTCAGATTTCTCCAGTTGTCCCACTTGCCCATTATAGTTGTGTGAATGTGGCTTTTTTTTTTAACACCTTTATTAGAGTATAATTGCTTTACAATGGTGTTTTAGTTTCTGCTTTATAACAAAGTGAATCAGCTATACATATAAATATATCCCCATATCTCCTCCCTCTTGCATCTCCCTCCCACCCTCCCTATCCCACCCCTCTAGGGGGTCCCAAAGCACCAAGCTGATCTCCCTGTGCTATGCAGCTGCTTCCCACTAGCTATCTATTTTACGTTTGGTAGTGTATGTATGGCCATGCCACTCTCTCACTTTATCCCAGCTTACCCTTCCCCCTCCCCATGTCCTCAAGTCCATTCACTACGTCTGCATCTTTATTCCTGTCCTGCCCTCAGGTTCTTCAGAACCATTTTTTTTTCTTTAGATTCCGTATATATGTGTTAGCATACAGTATTTGTTTTTCTCTTTCTGACTTATTTCACTCTGTATGATAGTCTCTAGGTTCATCCACCTCACTACAAATAACTCAATTTCGTTTCTTTTTATGGCTGAGTAATATTCCATTGTATATATGTGCCACATCTTCTTTATCCATTCATCTGATGATGGACACTTAGGTTGCTTCCATGTACTGGCTATTGTAAATAGAGCTGCAATGAACATTATGGTACATGACTCTTTTTTTTTTTTTAAACATCTTTATTGGAATATAATTGCTTTACAATGGTGTGTTAGTTTCTGCTTTATAACAAAGTGAATCAGTTATACATATACATATGTTCCCATATCTCTTCCCTCTTGCATCTCCCTCCCTCCCACCCTCCCTATCCCACCCCTCTAGGTGGTCACAAAGCACCGAGCTGATCTCTCTGTGCTATGCGGTTGCTTCCCACTAGCTACCTATTTTACATTTGGTAGTGTATATATGTCTATGCCACTCTCTCACCCTGTCACATCTTACCCCTCCCCCTCCGCATATCCTCAAGTCCGTTCTCTAGTAGGTCTGTGCCTTTATTCCCGTCTTGCCACTAGGTTCTTCATGACCTTTATTTTCCCTTAGATTCCATATATATGTGTTAGCATACTGTATTTGTTTTTCTCTTTCTGACTTACTTCACTCTGTATGACAGACTCTAACTCCATCCACCTCATTACAAATACCTCCATTTCATTTCTTTTTATGGCTGAGTAATATTCCATTGTATATATGTGCTACATCTTCTTTATCCATTCATCCGATGATGGACACTTAGGTTGCTTCCATGTCCTGGCTATTGTAAATAGAGCTGCAGTGAACATTTTGGTACATGACTCTTTTTTTTTTTTTTTTTAATTTATTTATATTTATTTTTGGCTGTGTTGGGTCTTCGTTTCTGTGCGAGGGCTTTCTCTAGTTGCGGCAAGCAGGGGCCACTCTTCATCGCGGTGCGCGGGCCTCTCACTATCGCGGCCTCTCGTTGCGGAGCACAGGCTCCAGATGCGCAGGCTCAGTAGTTGTGGCTCACGGGCCCAGTTGCTCCGCGGCATGTGGGATCTTCCCGGGCCAGGGCTCGAACCCGTGTCCCCTGCATTGGCAGGCAGATTCTCAACCACTGTGCCACCAGGGAAGCCCCTACATGACTCTTTTTGACCTATGGTTTTCTCAGGGTATATGCCCAGTAGTGGGATTGCTGGATCATATGGTAGTTCTATTTTTAGTTTTTTAAGGAACCTCCATACTGTTCTCCATAGTGGCTGTATCAATTTACATTCCCACCAACAGTGCAAGAGGGTTCCCTTTTCTCCACACCCTCTCCAGCAGTTGTTGTTTGTAGATTTTTTCTTGATGGCCATTCTGACTGGTGTGAGGTGATATCTCATTGCAGTTTTGATTTGCATTTGTCTAATGATTAGTGATGTTGAGCATCCTTTCATGTGTTTGTTGGCAATCTGTGTATCTTCTTTGGAGAAATGTCTATTTAGGTCTTCTGCCCATTTTTGGATTGGGTTGTTTGTTTTTTTGATATTGAGCTGCATGAGCTACTTGTAAATTTTGGAGATTAATCCTTTGTCAGTTGCTTCATTTGCAAATATTTTCTCCCATTCTGAGGGTTGTCTTTTCATCTTGTTTATGGTTTCCTTTGCTGTGCAAAAGCTTTTAAGTTTCATTAGGTCCCATTTGTTTGTTTTTATTTCCATTTCTCTAGGAGGTGGGTCAAAAAGGATCTTACTGTGATTTATGTCAAAGAGTGTACCTTTGAACACTGTTTTCCTCTAAGAACTTTATAGTGTCTGGCTTTACATTTAGATCTTTAATCCATTTTGAGTTTATTTTTGTGTATGGTGTTAGGGAGTGTCCTAATTTCATTCTTTTACATGTAGCTGTCCAGTTTTCCCAGCACCACTTATTGAGAGGCTGTCTTTTCTCCATTGTATATTCTTGCCTCCTTTATCAAAAATAAGGTGACCATATGTGTGTGGGTTTATCTCTGGGCTTTCTGTCCTGTTCCATTGATCTATATATCTGTTTTTGTGCCAGTATCAAATATTTTGATTACTGTAGCTTTTTAGTATAGTCTAAAGTCCAGGAGCCTGATTCCTCCAGCTCCATTTTTCTTTCTCAGGATTGCTTTGGCTATTTGGGGTCTTTTGTGTTTCCATACAAATTGTGAAATTTTTTGTTCTAGTTCTGTGAAAAATGCCACTGGTAGTTTGATAAGGATTGCCTTGAATCTGTAGATTGCTTTGGGTAGTATAGTCATTTTCACAATGTTGATTCTTCCAATCCAAGAACATGGTATGTCTCTCCATCTGTTTGTGTTATCTTTAATTTCTTTCTTCAGTGTCTTATAGTTTTCTGCATACAGGTCTTTTGTCTCCTCAGGTAGGTTTATTCCTATGTATTTTATTCTTTTTGTTGCAATGGTAAATGGGATTGTTTCCTTAATTTCTCTTTCTGATTTTTCATTATTAGTGTATAAGAATACAAGAGATTTCTGTGCATTAATTTTGTATCCTGCTATTTTCCCAAATTCATTGATTAGTTCTACTAGTTTTCTGGTAACATCTTTAGGATTCTCTATGTATAGTATCATGTCATCTGCAAACAGTGACAGCTTTACTTCTTCTTTTCCGATTTGGATTCCTTTTATTTCTTTTTCTTCTCTGATTGCTGTGACTAAAACTTCCAAAACTATGTTGAATAGTAGTGGTGAGAGTGGGCAACCGTGTCTTGTTCCTGATCTTAGTGGAAATGGGTTCATCTTTTCACCATTGAGAACGATGTTGCCTGTGGGTTTGTCATATATGGTCTTTATTATGTTGAGTAAAGTTCCTTCTATGCCTACTTTCTCGAGGGTTTTTATCATAAATCGGTGTTGAATTTTGTCAAAAACTTTTTCTGCATCTATTGAGATGATCATATGGTTTTTATTCTTCAATTTGTTAGTATGGTTTATCACATTGATTGATTTGCGTATATTGAAGAATCCTTGCATTTCTGGGATAAATCCCACTTGATCATGGTGTATGATCCTTTTAATGTGCTGTCGGATTCTGTTTGCTAGTATTTTGTTGAGGATTTTTGCATCTATGTTCATCAGTGATATTGGCCTGTTGTTTTATTTCTATGTGACATCTTTGTCTGGTTTTGGTATCAGGGTGATGATGGCCTCAGAGAATGGGCTGGGGAGTGTTCAATGAGAACTTGAGAAGAATGTGTATTCTGCTGTTTTTGGATGGAATGTCCTATAAATATCAATTAAATCCATCTTGTTTAATGTATCATTTAAAGCTTGTATTTTCTTATTTATTTTCATTTTGGATGATCTGTCCATTGGTGAAAGTGGGGTGTTAAAGTCCCCTACTATGATTGTGTTACTGTCGATTTCCCCTTTTATGGCTGTGTTTGCCTTATGTATTGAGGTGCTCCTATGTTGGGTGCATAAATATTTACAATTGTTATATCTTCTTCTTGGGTTGATCCTTTGATCATTATGTAGAGTCCTTCTTTGTCTCTTGTAATAGTCTTTATTTTAAAGTCTATTTTGTCTGATATGAGAATTGCTGCTCCAGCTTTCTTTTGATTTCCATTTGCATGGAATATCTTTTTCCATCCCCTCACTTTCAGTCTGTATGCATCCCTAGGTCTGAAGTGGGTCTCTTGTAGACAGCATATATATGGGTCTTGTTTTTGTATCCATTCAGCCAGTCTATGTCTTTTGGTTGGAGCATTTAATCCATTTACATTCAAGGTGATTATTGATATGTATGTTCCTATTACCATTTCCTTAATTGTTTTGGGTTTGTTATTGTAGGGCTTTTCCTCCTCTTGTGTTTCCTGCATAGACAAGTTCCTTTAGCATTTGTTATAAAGCTGGTTTGGTGGTGCTGAATTCTCTTAGCTCTTGCTTGTCTCTAAAGGTTTTAATTTCTCCATCGAGTCTGAATGAGATCCTTGCTAGGTAGAGTAATCTTGGTTGTAGGTTTCTCCCTTTCATCACTTTAAATATGTCCCGCCACTCCCTTCTGGCTTGCAGAGTTTCTGCTGAAAGATATTTTTTAGCATCTAATCAAGGATTACAATTTGCATTTAGTTGTCATGTCTCCTTAGTCTCCTTTAATCTATAACCATCCCTTTGCTTTTTCTTTTCTTTCTTTCTTTCTTCCTTCCCTTCCCTTCCCTTTCCTTCCCCCTCTTCCTCCCTCCCTCCCTCCCTCTCTCTCTCTCTTTCTCCCCTCCTTCCTTCCTACCTTCCTTCCTTCCTTCCTTCACTCCCTCCCTCCCTCCCTCCCTCCCTACCTCCTTCCTTCCTTCCTTCCTTCCTTCCTTCCTTCCTTCCTTCCTTCCTTCCTTCCTTCCTTCCTTCCTTCATTCCTTCCTTCCTGTCTATCTGTCTGTCTGTCTTTCACAACTTGACAAGTTTGTCAAATCCAGGCAAGTTGTTTTGCAAAGTATTCTACAATTTGGATTTGTTTGCTTTCTCATGACTAGTTTCAGGTTTAAATATTTTTCACAGGAATACATCACAGCCATATGCCAGAGGTGCTAAATTATACTTTCCAGTGCATCATATCAGAAGCAACAAAATGCTAATTTGTCCCATTACTGGTGATGCTTACATTGATCCCTTGGTTCAGATGCTATCACTATTATAAAAATATCTTTTCTCTTCATAATAAATAATCTGTTGGTGAAACTTTGAGAATGTGGGAATCCTATTTTCCTATGTTTTTTTAGCATCATTCAGTGATTTTTTAAAAAAATATTTATTTATTTATTTTATTTTGGCTGCATTTGGTCTTTGTTGCTGCACCTGGGCTTTCTCTATTTGCGGCGAGTGGGGGCCACTCTTTGTTGCGGTGTGCGGGCTTGTCATCGCAGTGGCCTCTCTTGTTGCGGAGCATGGGATCTAGGCATGCAGGCTTCAACAACTGTGGCTTGCAGGCTTCAGATCACAAGCTCAGTAGTTGTGGCACACAGGCCTAGTTGCTCCATGGCATGTGGAATTGAACCCTTGTCCCCTGCATGGGCAGGCGGATTCTTAACCACTGCACCACCAGAGACACCCCATTTGGTGATTTCGCCTAAATCAGATCTTACATTTTCACTTGTGAAATTGTAATTTTCTAATTTTATTTTTCCTTCTCTGTACAATAGCTAGCATTCTTTTATTACATAGAGTTTTTCCTCCCTTCCTCCCCCCATGCATTTAATTGACTCTTCTTAAATGTAATATATTATAATTTATTATTTTCTTTTAAAAAAATTTCCAGTTTTCCCAGATTTGGCCAGTTGGATCTTTGAAGCTAGCCCCTATATTTTTCTGTTAGGTTCCCATTAATCACTGAGTACTTTTTTGCTTTCTGATACTACAAGAACTTTTAGCATTGCTAGTGAATTTTCCTTGCCTTGGCCATTTCTCCAAGGAACTCTAGTTCCTTTATGTGGAGAATGATATTTAGAAACCAAGATCTTCATGCTAGATGAGCACATTGATGTTAGGGTAGGCATAAGTAATTTTTGCTTCTGTTGTAAACAGTCCACTTCCATTCTTCTGTTCAATTTTGGATTATATACAATTACAGCATTTTTTTCCTTTGCATTTTCTTCAGCTAAGTATTTAATTTAAAATGCTGCTACCTAAAATTCTACACAATTCCTAAGAATTGGCAGAGGGTGAGAATCCCTCTATCTTCATCTGACAGTGTGAAAGCTCTAGATTTCACACTTCATTCAAATCTTCCTCAGTCACCTCTGTTTGTTTTTCATCTGATTTTTACCGATGTTCTGAAGTTCCCAAAATAAATAGGGTAATTAGTGAACCACAATATCTGGAAGATAAAGCAAGTGTTTACCTGTTCGCTTTGCCATCTGCTCCAGTGTGGATTGGATAAGTACATATTCAGTGCCCCCAAACAGCATACATGTCTCAAATGCCCACTGTGACTGGCTCCAATTCTATCTGGTTGATTCTGATTATTTCATTACAACTGTTCAGATTTATAAACCCAGCAATTAAAAGAACTTAGACATGTTAATACCTATGTAGTCTTTAACCACCATGCCTTGAAAAAAGTGTGAGAGGTTTTACAAGACATTGTTTCACTGATGGACTATTATTATTTTAATGGAACATGTTAAACATGAAAATTATTTTAGAAGGTTTCTTTCTTCCTTTTTGGATTTGTCAAGCCCTCATTTACTAATAGAAGATTAACTATACTTTATTTTTAATTGTTCCAAATGTGATGATAGTGAAAAGCAACAATACAAATCACAACTTTTTTTTTCTACCAGTGTTTCTACATGAAGATTAAGAGTGTCTGTGACTAGTTCTAGGGTGATAATTTCAATTGGCTCAAGTCCATTCACTGCAGGGAAAAACACCTGGCAAGGCGGTTGGTAGCAGCCTGTTCTTGTTAACCTTTCAGCCTTCACAATAACTATCAGCAGGCGCAGAGTCAGGGCCTCTAATTAACTGGCATTAGAGATTCTGACAGCTAATAACTTTTTATGGGTTTCCAGGACTGAGTAAAAGAAAATGTTCTGATTAATTAGAATCAAAGAATTTTCAAATTCCATAATCCTAGAATTGAATAATTTTTAGGCATATAAAATAAGGATCAATGCAGCCTCTCAGAGACATTTGCTTATAAACAAAATATAATTTCAAAGTATTTTATTTTAGCTACTTTAATCCAGTTAATTTTCAGCTACTGTGCTCTTTTATTTTTGGTAAAAAAGGAAAAATAGCTAAGAAATAGAAAACTTAAGAGTGTCAACTCTAGAAGTAAAGTTTTAACTAGGTTCTTCCCACCTGTAAAATAATTTCTACTAGTGAATTATAGAAGCTCTTCAATCCCCAATAAGTGTGGGAGATTAAACCTCAGTCCTGGAGGGGAACCAGTTTAAGGAGAATATTTAAAAGCTTGACCGATGCCCTTCCTTTTGTCTTGCCTATAAGAAAATCAAACAACTTGCAGGTGACCTATATCTATAAAGAGAACCTGCTCAGCACTGGTTGTATGGAAGCTAAAATGGGCTTGAGGAGAAAGCCAGAGAGGGAGAATCACTGGAACAACTATGGACTTGCAAAAACTTAGTCAGAAGACATTTTCTTTCTTGTGTCAGACAGCTGAGGCTCAGGTGCTGGACACAACTCCATTCGAAGAAGGCATGGGTAGAGATTGGAGCAAGGAGCCACTTCATGTCATTGCTGACTTAAGGCAAAGATAGTTAAGAACCATTTTTGCACCAGAGTGAGGTTTCTTAGAGGCAGGTCTCAGCTAACTATGGTGGCAGGAGTGTGTGAAGTTATATCCATACTCATGGCCCAGCCACTCTGGATGGAAGGGATTAATATTATTTTTAAGTTTGTTGAGAGGCTCCTGAGACAGGGAGTCGAGACCTGTATTGCAAAAACTACCCAGTCCTTTGCCTCCTGTGTGTCTTCTTTATTCCTCATACTCCTCATTCAGAGTACTTTATTTCCTGTCACTGCCAGTGACAGGGAGGTTTTTTCTGTGTGGGTTTTTTTCCCCACACCAAACAATGCTGTGACACCAGCTGGGTGCCCTACCATTTAACTCAATTCTGACATTATCTCTCTGGAGATATCATCAGATCCTACAGGCCAAGGACCAATCCCAGAAGACTGCTCCCCATTTCAGATGACAATAGCAGGTAATAGGTCCCCAGGTTACCCACAACTTTTGGCTACAAATTAAGGGTTCCCATGACCTTCTCCCTCTTGGATTTGAATTATTTGCTCAAGTGGCTCACAAAACTCAGGGGAGAACTTACTTATGGTTACCAGTTTATCAAAGGATATGATAGGATACAGATGAACATCTAGATGAAGACATACATAGGGGGAGGTCTGGGAAGGTCCTGAGTGCAGGATATTTTGTCCTTGTAGAGTTGGGGTGCATCAGTCTCTCAGTGTGGACGTGTTTGCCAACCTGGAAGCTCTCTGAACTCTGTACCACTGGGATTTTTATGGAGGCATCCTCACAGAAGCATGACTGATCATTAACTTCATTTTCCCCCCTCCTTTCTAGAGAATAGGTTGTGGGGTGGGGGTGGGACTGAAAATTCCAAACATCTAAATGCAGCTTGGTCTTTCTGGTGACCAGCCCCTATCCAGGAGCCAGTAGGAGCCCACCCAGAGTCACCTCATTAGAACAAAAGAGGCTCCTAGTACTCTTTGACTTAGGAATTTATAAGAGTTTTAGGAGCCCTGTGTTAGGGGTGGGGTCAAAGATCAAATATTAGAACAAGAGATACTCCCAGTGTTATTATTTAGGAAATTACAAGGGTTTTAGCAGTTCTGTTTGCCAGGACCAATATATATATTTTATATTACCTCATAAGTACCCAATAGAGTAAGCTGAAAACTTCACCCAACTTCCAATCTTACACCCAATGTTAGAGGGCCTGGTGAAAATAGTGCTTTTGGCTGTTTGCATATAGGAGGTAAGATTCTGGAGAAACAAATTAAAGTAAGGTCCCACTTTCTTAGCATGGTGGGGGCTTTGAAATAACTTTTTTTTCAAGGATGCAAATATTTCCGGCGGGAAAAATGTGGCAGGATGATACTTTGAAATGTTAACTGTAGTTCCTTATAGTTCATTGCCTTTTTTCTGGAGCAGGCAGCTATAATGTTCCACATTAATGTTTCAGGGAACATTAATTGGATATAACCAATGTAAGAAATGAAGAGAGAAAAGAAGAAACAACTTTTTTTTTAAACATCTTTATTGGAGTATAATTGCTTTACAATGGTGTGTTAGTTTCTGCTTTATAACAAAGTGAATCAGCTACACATATACATATATCCCCGTATCTCCTCCCTCTTGTGTCTCCCTCCCACCCTCCCTATCCCACCCTTCTAGGTGGTCACAAAGCACCGAGCTGATCTCCCTGTGCTATGCAGCTGCTTCCCAGTAGCTGTCTATTTTACATTTGGTAGTGTATATATGTCAGTGCCACTCTCACTTCATCTCAGCTTAACCTTCCCCCTCCCCATAGAAACAACTTTTGAAAGGACCTTTGAAATTCCTCATTAGGAGAAAGGCCTTTGGACTTTCCAAAGCTTAAGTTTTAAAAGAAAAAAAAATCAAACAATGGAATTAGAAGAACACATGATAGGAGGACCTTCAAGATGGTGGAGGACTAAGACATGGAGATCACCTTCCTCCCCACAAATATATCAGAAATACATCTACATGTGGAACAACTCCTACAGAACTACTGAATGCTGGCAGAAGCCCTCAGACTTTCCAAAAGGCAAGGAACTCCCCACCGTACCTGGGTAGGGCAAAAGAAAAAAGAAAAAACAGAGACAAAAGAATAGGGATGGTACCTTTACCTCTGGGAGGTAGCTGTGAAGGAGGAAATGTTTCCACACACTAGGAAGCCCCTTCACTGGTGGAGACCGGGGAGTGGGCGGAGGCGGGGAAGCTTCGGAGCCACAGAGGAGAGCGCAGCAGTGGTTGCAGAGGGCAAAGCAAACAGATTCCTGCACAGAGGATCAGTGCCAACCAGCACTCACTAGCCTGAGATGCTTGTCTGTTCACCTGCCGGGGCGAGTGGTGGCTGGGAACTGAGGCTCGGGCTTCAGAGGTCAGATCCCAGGGAGAGGACTGGGGTTGGCTGCATGAATACAGCCTGAAGGGGGCTAGTGCGCCACAGCTAGCCGGGAGGGAGTCCGGGAAAAAGTCTGGACCTGCCTAAGAGGCAAGAGACCATTGTTTCAGGGTGCTTGAGGAGAGGGGATTCAGAGCACCCCCTAAACGAGCTCCAGCAACAGGCACGAGCCATGGCTATCAGCACGGACACCAGAGACGGGCTTGAAACGCTAAGGCTGCTGCTGCAGCCACCAAGAAGCCTGTGTGCAAGCACAGGTCACTATCCACACCTCCCCTCCCGGGAGCCTGTGCAGCCCACCAATGCCAGGGTCCCGTGATCCAGGGACAACTTCCCCGGGAGAGCACACGGCGTGCCTCAGGCTGTTGCAATGTCACGCCGGCCTCAGCCACTGGAGGCTCATCCCGCATTCCATATCCCTCCCTCCCCCTGGCCTGAGTGAGCCAGAGCCCCCTAATCAGCTGCTGTTTTAACCCCGTCCTGTCTGGGTGGGGAACAGGCGCCCTCAAGTGACCTACACTCAGAGGTGGGGCAAAATCCAAAGCTGAACACCAGCAGCTGTGTAAACAAAGAAGAGAAAGGGAAATTTCTCCCAGCAGCGTCAGGAGCAGTGAATTAAATCTCCACAGTCAATTTGATGTACCCTGCATCTCTGGAATACCTGAATAGACAACGAATCATCCCAAAATTGAGGTGGTGGATTTTGGGAGCAACTGTAGACTTGGGGTTTGCTTTCTGCATCTAATTTGTTTCTGGTTTTGTTTATCTTAGTTTAGTATTTAGAGTTTATTATCATTGGTAGATTTGTTTATTGATTTGGTTGCTATCTTCCTTTTTTAAAAATTTTATATATATATATATTTTTCCTTTTTCTCCTTTTGTAAATGTATATGTGTATGCTTCTTTGTGTGATTTTGTCTGTATAGCTTTGCTTTTACCATTTGTCCTAGGGTTCTGTCTGTCCATTTTTTTTTGGTTTTTTTTATAGTATAGTCTTTAGCACTTGTTATCATTGATGTATTGGTTTTTTGGTTTCATTGCTCTCTTCTTTCTTTCTTTCTTTTTTTAGTTACTTTTTAATTTTTAATAATAATTTCTTAATTTTAATAACTTTATTTTATTTTTTTGTTTCTTTTTTTTTCTTCTCCCTTTTCTTCTGAGCCATGTGGCTGACAGAGTCATGGTGCTCTGGCCGGTTGTCGGGCCTGAGCCTCTGAGGTAGGAGAGCTGAGTTTAGGACATTGGTCTAACAGAGACCTCCCAGCCCCATGTGATATCAAATGGCAAAAGCTCTCAAGGAGATCTCCATCTCAATGCTAAGTCCCAGCTCCACTCAATGAGCAGCAAGCTACACCCTACCCTGGACACCCTATGCCAAACAACTAGCAAGACAGGAACACAACCCCAGCCATTAGCAGAGAGGCTGCCTAAAATAATAATAAGTTCACACACACCCCAAAACACACCACCAGACACGGGCCTGTGCACCAGAAAGACAAGATCCAGCCTCATCTACCAGAACACAGGCACTACTCTCCTCCACCAGGAAGCCTACACAACCCACTGAACCAACCTTACCCATTGGGGGCAGACACAAAAAACAACAGGAACTATGAACCTGCAACCTGTGAAAAGGAGACTCCAAACACAGTAAGTTAAGCAAAATGAAAAGACACGGATACACAGCAGAAGAAAGAACAAGGAAAAAACCCACTAGACCAAACAAATGAAGAGGAAATAGGCAGTCTACCTGAAAAATAATTCAGACTAATGATAGTAAAGATGATCCAAAATCTTGGAAATAGAATGGAGAAAATACAGGAAACATTTAACAAGGACCTAGAAGAATTAAAGAGCAAACAAACAATGATGAACAGCACAATAAATGAAATAAAAAATTCTCTAGAAGGAATCAATAGCAGAATAACTGAGGCTAAAGAACGGATACGTGACCTGGAAGATAAAATAGTGGAAATAACTACTGCAGAATAAAGGGCAGAATAAAGAAAAAAGAATGAAAAGAATTGAGGACACTCTCAGAGACCTCTGGGACAAAAATGCACCAACATTTGAATTATAGGGGTCCCAGAAGATGAAGAGGAAAAAAAAAAAGGGACTGAGAAAATATTGGAAGAGATAATAGTTGAAAACTTCCCTAATATGGGAAAGGAAATAGTTAATCAAGTCCAGGAAGTGCAGAGAGTCCCATATAGGATAAATCCAAGGAGAAACTCGCCAAGACACATATTAATCAAACTATCAAAAATTAAATACAAAGAAAAAATATTAAAAGCAGCAAGGGAAGAGCAACAAATAACATACAAGGGAATCCCCATAAGGTTAACAGCTGAACTTTCAGCAGAAACTCTGCAAGCCAGAAGGGAGTGGCAGGACATATTTAAAGTGATGAAAGGGAAAAACCTACAACTAAGATTACTCTACCCAGCAAGGATCTCATTCAGATTCAATGGAGAAATTAAAAGCTTTATAGACAAGCAAAAGCTGAGAAAATTCAGCACCATGAAACCAGCTTTACAACAAATGCTAAAGGAACTTGTCTATGCAGGAAACACAAGAGAAGGAAAAGCCCTACAGTAACAAACCCAAAACAATTAAGAAAATGGTAATAGGAACACACGTATCGATAACTACCTTAAATGGAAATGGATTAAATGCTCCCACCAAAAGACATAGACTGGCTGAATGGATACAAAAACAAGACCCATATATATGCTGTCTACCAGAGACCCACTTCAGACCTAGGGATGCATACAGACTGAAAGTGAGGGGATGGAAAAAGATATTCCATGCGAATGAAATTAAAGCTGGAGCAGCAATTCTCATATCAGACAAAATAGACTTTAAAATAAAGACTATTACAAGAGACAAAGAAGTACACTACATAATGATCAAAGATCAATCCAAGAAGAAGATATAATAATTGTAAATATTTATGCACCCAACATAGGAGTACTTCAATACATAAGGCAAATGCTATCAGCCATAAAAGGGGAAATCGACAGTAGCATAATCATAGTAGGGGACTTTAACACCCCACTTTCACCAATGGATAGATCATCCAAAATGAAAATAAATAAGGAAATACAAGCTTTAAATGATACATTAAACAAGATGGACTTAATTGATAGTTATAGGACATTCCTTCCAAAAACAACAGAATACACATTCTTCTCAAGTGCTCATGGAACAATCTCAAAGATAGATCATATCTTGGGTCACAAATCAAGCCTTGGTAAATTTAAGAAAATTGAAATCATATCAAGTATTTTTCCAACCACACCGCTATAAGACTAGATATCAATTACAGGAAAAAATCTGTAAAAAATACAAACACATGGAGGCTAAACAGTACACTTAAATAATGAAGAGGTCACTGAAGAAATCAAAGAAGAAATCAAAAAATGCCTAGAAACAAATGACAATGAAAACATGATGACCCAAAACCTATGGGATGCAGCAAAAGCAGTTCTAAGATGGAAGTTTATAGCAATAGAGTCCTACCTCAAGAAAAAAGAAACATCTCAAATAAACAGCCTAACCTTACAGCTAAAGCAATTAGAGAAAAAGAACAAAAAAGCCCCAAAGTTAGCAGAAGGAAAGGAATCATAAAGATCAGATCAGAAATAAAAAGAAATGAAGGAAATTATAGCAAAGATCAATAAAACTAAAAGCTGGTTCTTTAAGAAGATAAACAAAATTGATAATCCATTAGCCAGACTCATCAAGAAAAAAGGGAGAAGACTCAAATCAATAGAATTAGAAATGAAAAAGGAGAAGTAACAACTGACATTGCAGAAATACAAAGGATCATGAGAGATCACTACAAGCAACAATATGCCAATAAAATGGACAACCTGGAAAAAATGGACTAATTCATAGAAAAGCACAACCTTCTGAGACTGAACCAGAAAGAAATAGAAAATATAAACAGACCAATCACAAGCACTGAAATTGAGAGTGTGATTAAAAATCTTCCAACAAACAAAAGCCAAGGACCAGATGGCTTCACAGGCGAATTCTATCAAACGTTTAGAGAAGACCTAACACCTATCCTTCTCAAACTCTTGCAAAATATAGCAGAGGGAGGAACACTCCCCAGCTCATTCTACGAGGCCACCATCACCCTGATACCAAAACCAGACAAAGATATCCCAAAGAATGAAAACTACAGGGGAATAACACTGATGAATGTAGAAGCAAAAATCCTCAACAAAATACTAGCAAACAGAATCCAAGAGCACATTAAAAGGATTATACACCATGATCAAGTGGGATTTATCCCAGGAATGCAACGATTCTTCAATATACGCAAATCAATCAATGTGATAAACCATATTAAGAAACTGAAGGAGAAAAACCATATGATCATCTCAATAGATGCAGAAAAAGCTTTCAACAGAATTCAACACCCATTTATGATAAAAACCCTCCAGAAAGTAGGCATAGAGGAAACTTACCTCAACATAATAAAGGCCATATATGACAAACCCACAGCTAGCATCGTTCTCAGTGGTGAAAAAAAAATCATTTCCATTAAAATCAGGGACAAGACAAGGTTGCCTACTGTCACCACTATTATTCAACATAGTTTTGGAAGTTTTAGCCCCAGCAATCAGAGAAGAAAGAGAAATAAAAAGAATGCAAATCAGGAAAGAAGTAAAGCTGTCACTGTTTGCAGATGACATGATAGTATACATAGAGAATCGTAAAGATGCTACCAGAAAATTACTAGAGCTCATCAATGAATTTGGTAAAGTAGCAGGATACCAAATTAATGCACTGAATTGTCTCGCATTCCTATACAGGAATAATGAAAAATCTGAAAGAGAAATTAAGGAAACACTCCCATTACCATTGCAACAAAAAGAATAAAATACCTAGGAATAAACCTACTTAAGGAGACAAAAGACCTGTATGCAGAAAACTATAAGACACTGATGAAAGAAACTAAAGATGTTACAAACAGATGGAGAGATATACCATGTTCTCAGATTGGAAGAATCAACATTGTGAAAATGACTATACTACCAAAAGCAATCTACAGATTCAGTACAATCTCTAGCAAACTACCAATGGCATTTTTCACAGAACTAGAACAAAAAATTTCACAATTTGTATGGAAACACAAAAGACCCCAAATAGCCAAAGCAATCTTGAGAAAGAAAAACGGAGCTGGAGGAATCAGGCTCCCTAACTTTAGACTATACTACAAGGCTACAGTAATCAAGACAGTATGGTACTGGCACAAAAACAGAAATATAGATCAATGGAACAAGATAGAAAGCCCAGAGATAAACCCACGCACATATGGTCACCTTATCTTTGATAAAGGAGGCAAGACTATACAGTGGAGAAAAGACAGCCTCTTCAATAAGTGGTGCTGTGAAAACTGGACAGCTACAAGTAAAGAATGAAATTAGAACACTTTCTAACACCATACACAAAAATAAACTGAAAATGGAATAAAGATCTAAATGTAAGGCCAGACACTATAAAACTCTTAGAGGAAAACATAGGCAGAACACTCTTTGACACAAATCACAGCAAGATCGTTTTTGACCCACCTCCTAGAGAAATGGAAATAAGAACAAAAAGAAACAAATGGGACCTAATGAATCTGAAAAGCTTTTGCACAGCAAAGGAAACCATATACGAGACAAAAAGATAACCCTCAGAATGGGAGAAAATATTTGCAAACGAAGCAACTGACAGAGGATTAATCTCCAAAATACACAAGTAGCTCATGCAGCTCAATAACAAAAAGCAAACAACCGAATCCAAAAATGGGCAGAAGACCTAAATAGACATTTCTCCAAAGAAGATATACAGATTGCCAGCAAACATATGAAAGGATGCTCAACATCACTAATTATTAGAGAAATGCAATTCAAAACTACAATGAGATATCATCTCACACCAGTCAGAATGGCCATCATCAAAAAACCTGCAAACAATAAGTGCTGGAGAGGGTGTGGAGAAAAGGGAACCCTCTTGCACTGTTGGTGGGAATGTAAATTGATACAGCCACTATGGAGAACAGTATGGAGGTTCCTTAAAAAAAAACTAGAACTAACATACGACTCAGCCATCCCACTACTGGGCATATACCCCGAGAAAACCATAATTCAAAAAGAGTCATATACCACAATGTTCATTGCAGCTCCATTTACAATAGCCAGGACATGGAAGCAACCTAAGTGTCCATTGACAGATGAATGGATAAAGAAGATGTGGCACGTATATACAATGGAATATTACTCAGCCATAAAAGGAAACGAAATTGAGTTATTTTTAGTAAGGTGGATGGACTTAAGAGACTGTCATACAGTGTGAAGTAAGTCAGAAAGAGAAAAACAAATACTGTATGCTAACTCATATATATGGAATGTAAAAAAAAAATGGTTTTGAAGAATCTAGGGGCAGGACAGGAATAAAGACACAGACATAGAGAATTGACATTAGGACACGGGGTAGGGGAAGGGTAAGCTGGGATGAAGTGAGAGAGTGGAATGGACATATATACACTACCAAATGTAAAATAGATAGCTATTGGGAAGCAGCCGCATAGCACACGGAAATCAGCTCGGTGCTTTGTGTCCACCTAGAGGGGTGGGATAGGGAGGGTGGGAGTGAGATGCAAGAGGGAGGAGATATGGGGATATATGTATATGTATACCTGATTCACTTTGTTATACAGCAGAAACTAACACACCATTGTAAAGCAATTATACTCTAATAAAGTTGTTAAAAAAAAAAAAACACATGATAGACAGAATCAGTATTTTCCAGGCTCAGCAATTCAATAAAATCTACTTGGACTGAGAAGAAGGAAGTAATAATCAGATGATAAGCAAGAAAATTTATGTATGGTTGGCCCTGTGTTCTGTCCCTCTACCCTTTCTTGAAAACTGGGAAGGCATAGACAGATCCCAGATCTCAGAGCAAGATTTATTCCCTATTTCCAATGAGTACCCAAACAAGTCCCAAGATCCACACCTCCCCCTTGTTCCCAGTGTTGTGTGGAGGCAAATGCAGACTGGGATGGCATGTCTGGTATGAGAGAGCCTGGAGTGGCCTCACAGAATTTCTTACAACCTGCAGCAGCAAGGGAGGGCAGCTGGTTGTTTTCTCTGCCTCTGAGATTCTGTATAATTAACAGAGAACCAGACCTGGAGGGTTCCTGCAGGAGGGGGCATTAGAAAATGCAGAGGCAACCTGCATTGGTCAGTGAGTGAGGATAAGCTGGGAACATGTTCATCTCAAAGGATGCAGACAGGTAGAGCTCATGAATAAGGACCAATACCATCTTCTCATTCCTTAATACTGAGGCATTACCTAAGAACCCTAAATTTATGACAAAACCCCTGGAATAGAGGAAATGGTCGTGACTTGATTAAGATTTTGTTTTCCTCATTTGATCAAATAGAGACCCAAAATACAAAATTAAGTTGAAGTACAGAAAAATAAACAAATTTATACTTCTTGCCCACCTGAGCTGTATGGAATGGGATTTATATCCATTATATTTTAAATTTAAGTTATTTATGTGTCAGCTTTATTAAATTCCATTAGAATGTGAGTTCCTGAATGATAGTGGTTTACATCTCCTTCATCTTTCTGATTTCCAGGCATCTCAAAAATAGTAGAAACTTAATATTTATTCAGTGGTGTTGAATGGCTTAATCCAAAAACCTTCCTAGAAGCAAATTTTCTTAGTTAGCTAGCTCATTGATCCACTATTATCAAGCCTGGTGCTCAGGTACTTTTACCCTTTCAGTGAGTCTTCAGACATAACAAGCTGTAGGTGAACATCAGCTAATCCAAAGACTTTGTGAAAGGGAAGCAACCAGAAGATCCTAAAAACTTGAGCACGTAGGTACCCAGTCTCAATATCTGATGTTGCTCTACTTCTTGAAGTACTGCCTTCACTTGGTTTCTAACACACTCGACTCATCTAGCCTTCCTCCTATCTTTTTATCCACTCCTACTCAAGTTGGTTTTTGTTTGTTTGTTTTTTTGTTTTTTACTGGTTTCCTCTTCATTGATCTTATTCAGTCTCTAGGCTATAAATTCCATCTGTGTACTGATGATTCACACATTTATATATTTGACTCATATTTCTCTCCTGAGCTCCAACTGCCCTCTTGACCTGTGTATCTAGATGTTTAATAGACTTCTAAAATTTAACATGTCTAAAACTGAGCTCCTGCTATACCTCCCCAAGCCAACTCCTCCAACAGTGTGTTGTCCATCTCAGTAAATGACAATCTTCTGTTTCCAGTTTTTTAGTCCAAAATCCTGGTGCCATCCCTGACTACTCCTTTTTTCTCAAACTTCACATCCAAGCCCACAAGGAAATATACCCAGAATCTTACCGTTCTCATCATGGCTACTGCTTTCACACAAGCCACCACTGTCATTTTTTTAAAAAAATATTTATTTATTTATTTTGGCTGCGTTAGGTCTTCATTGCTGCACGCGGGCTTTCTCTAGTTGCGACTAGCGGGGGCTACTCTTTGTTGCAGTGCGCGAGCTCATTGCAATGGCTTCTCTTGTTGCGGAGCATGGCTGTAGGCTCATGGGCTTCAGTAGTTGTGGCACGTGGGCTCAGTAGTTATGGCTTGTGGGCTCTAGAGCACAGGCTCAGTAGTTGTGGCACATGGGCTTGGTTGCTCTGCAGCATGTGGGATCTTCCCGGACCAGGGCTCAAACCCATGTCCTCTGCATAGGGAGGAGGATTCTTAACCACTGAGCCACCAGGGAAGTCCCCCACCATTGTCTTTTGTCTAGAAGATTGTAACAGCCTCCCAGCTAGCCTCTCTGTTTCTAACCTTGTCCCCTTACAACCTATTATCAACACGGTGGCCAGAGTAATTCTTTTAAATTATAACCAGATTAGGTCACTTCTCTGCACCATAGTTTTCCATGGCTAATTCAGAGTAAAACCCCAAATCCTGACTATAACTCTCCATGTGATCTGACTCCACATGACCTCTCAGCCTTCATTCCTCTCTCTTAGGACCTCCGTAACTCTGGCTGCCTTGCCCTTTCTCAAACATATCAGACATATTTTCAAGGCAAGTCCTCCGTACTTGCTGCTCTCACAGCTTAGCATGTACTTCCCTATTAGATCAACATGGGTAGCTCCCTCACTTCCTTCATATTTTTATTCAGAAGTCATCTTTTTGCTATGACTTCCCTGGTCACTCTATCTAAGATTTCAAAGCCTAATCTTTACATTTCATAGGGTTTTCCCTGTTTATAATTTCTTCTTAGAGCACATCATTTATTCACATATATATTTACTTTATTTTTCTTTATTGTGTGTCTCCTGCTTGACAGTGTTTCTTTCACTACATGATATCTGGACATACAGTAGTGCTTAGCATATGGTAAGTACTCAGTAAATATTTATTGAATGATCATTTACTAAATAAATTAGTATATACTAAACTATCACCAGATTCTTTTTTAGTTTTATTGATTTGTGGCCATGTGAAGGAACTCTATCCTGCTAACGTTTTTCAGCGTGGGTTTTATTCTATTTCATTATAAAACCCAGTATTAAAATGCTTCTGTAACACTAGTTTGCATCTGATAAAATATTACTTTTCTCCTAGTAAATATACTTTCTGACTACAATGCTATCTGGAAAAAGCTGTGTTAGTAATTAACATAAATATTATTTTGCCTCATTGTACATTGGTTCTTTATCCTAGGATGGTTTCTGGGCCACATCATAAAATAAGCAATATTCTTTTATTTTTATTATTATTTTTTAATATTTATTTATTTATTTATTTTTGGCTGTGTCAGGCCTTAGTTGTGGCACGCAGGATCTTTCACTGCAGCACATGGGCGTCTCTCTAGTTGTGGTGCTTGGGCTCAGTTGCCCGGTGGCATGTGGGATCTTACTTCCCTGCACAGGGGTTGAACGTGCATCCCCTGCATTGGAAAGTGGATTCTTAACCACTGGACCACCAGGGAAGTCCCAAGCAATATACTTTTTTAAAAAAATTAATTAATTAATTTATTTTATTTTTGGCTGTGTTGGGTCTTCGTTTCTGTGCTAGGGCTTTCTCTAGTTGTGGCAAGCAGGGGCCACTCTTCATCGTGGTGCGCGGGCCTCTCACTATCGTGGCCTCCCTTGTTGCGGAGCACAGGCTCCAGACGCGCAGGCTCAGTAGTTGTGGCTCACGGGCCTAGTTGCTCCGCGGCATGTGGGATCCTCCCAGACCAGGGCTCGAACCCGTGTCCCCTGCATTAGCAGGCAGGTTCTCAACCACTGCGCCACCAGGGAAGCCCCCAAGCAATATACTTTTGAATGAAAGCTGTGTCTTTGTTGACGATCTTGTTTGCTTCCTTCTTTACCTATGTTGTTCTTTTTTATTAGAATTTTCAACCTCCTCATTTCTGTCCATGGAAACCCTATATATTAAAGGTGTAATATTTTTAATACTTGCTAAATTATTTTCCCTATTAGTAAACTGATTTTCTCTGCAAATTGTCCACTATTTTGGCATCAGTGAAGGAGAGAAGGACAATGCTGTCTCTGAAAGGAGGAACATATGAAGTTGGGGCAAAAGTGATGGGATTTTAATCTGTTTCCAATGCTTTAAAGCCCCAGAGTGGGGAGGAAGTTCACTGCATGTGTCTAAGAGCAGAAGGGCTGTAGCCTTGCTCAGCATTTGGTCCTTCAGTAGGAAACTCCAGGGCTGCTTTGGCCAACATATAGTATCTTGGCATAGTCAAAAGGGTCGGTAATTTGGTTTGGTGGAGAGAGGGTCTCATTGACATGTGTTTGCTTCCTCAAGTTGCAGAGATCATAGATACTGGTTTAAGGCATACCAAAGAACTTAGTGTGGTGGGAGCAACCTACGTCAAAGGATAAGAGGAAAGGTGTGGCAATGACTCAGCGTGGTCTGCAGAATCAGGGAGTAGAGGGGAAGCTGTGTCATGTTGGAGGGGGTAAGAGACCAGACAAAGCTGACAAATTTAGAATCACAAGGGTACAGCATAGAACAAATAGGCTAATTCTGGGAAGTGATCACTGGCTAACACACCCAAAGATTAGCTGGAGGGTAGACAACCTCACTCCCAGTGCTTAAGGTCACGTAAGCTGCCCACACTCAGTATGCAATTACCAGGCGACATCAAATTGTAGCCCACAGGACAGTACTGTGTGCTGCCTAATTTTGTATGTCCCGTAAGCTAAGAATGGTTTTTACATTTTTAAATGGTTGGGAAAAAAACCCCAATATTTTATAACATGTGAATATTACGTGAAAATCAAATTTCATTTAAAGTATCCATAATTAAAGCTTGATTGGAACATAGCCATGCCCATTCATTTACATCTTGTCTATAGTTGCTTTCCTGCTACAGGGGCAGAGTTGAGTAGCTGCAATAGAGGCTATATGGCCAATAAAACCTAAAATATCCTGTGTAGCCATTTACAGATAAAGTTTGCTCGTCCTTACAATATACCATCTTAGAAAGTGGACTAAGGAGAAAGAGAGAAATCTGAGGAACTAAGCCATAACCTGAAAGAGACTGAATTAACCCCCAAGAGACCATTTAATTATTGAATCCACTAAATTTAATAGACAAAAATTAGGATTATGAAGAAATTCTGGATGATGCCAATTCTTGTTCCTAAATGGCTCAATAGGCATCCTCAGTTATGAGGTATCTCAGACAGAGGTACCCTCGATAGACTCTCAATAGACTCAGTGCAGATTTCCTTTAGACCCTCAGTAGGTTCAGTGCCGATTCACTCACACCTTATGTGATGATACTTTATAGCAAGTATCAAACACATAAAGATTTTATTAGAACCCCATCTTATGAAATCTCTAGGCAAAACTATGAAGTAGCTTCTTTTTTTTTCCTATTCTCCTTTTTCCCTTTCCCAGTCTGTTGGCAGTCCTATTTCCCTACTTGCTAAGGTACCAACCTCACTCAAGTTGTTTTGTTGATGTCTGTGTCATTCCTGGATGTCCTCCCCTATTCTCCACAAGCCAGTGGAAACACCTCATTTGTTTACATTGAAATATGAATGTCTAATAGTTATGAATATGTCTCCCAGATATTTTGAAAACAATGTTTTATTAATGCAAAGGAATAAATTCCTAATTGGAAGAACATAAGTAGTGAAATTTGGTTATGTGCTTTTAGAATTTAAGCTATGCGTTCATACTAACACAATAGGCCAGTTTTGTAAGGAATCACATGTATATATGTGCTACTTTGTTTTTAAAAATTTATATTACTTCCTGCAATTTTAAAAGAGATGAAATAGAAATAGATAAGAATTGATGTTGGTTAAAGACACATCTGGATTTATAAGCCAAGTGGAAATAAATATGTAAATAATCACCTATTTAATCTTGCATTTAAACATTACTATTGATTAGGGGTTATCATTTCTCTGATTAGTTACATAACAACCATACCATTAGTAAAAGTGCCGTGTTTGTTAAGTGTTTTTAGTGTTGAGTCTTTTGATTTCAGTTAATTCCTAAAAGCAATTCTGTGAATAGATATTTCAATTTCCCAGCTATTAGTACTAGTAAATTTAATCATTTTCCCCCCTGTGGGTTATGTAGCCTATAAGTAACAAAACCAGGCGTTAAGCTCAAGTCTGTGTAACTTCAAAGACTTTTTAGGTTAAAAATCCGAACCACTACTTGACCCTACTTTCTAATGTTTGAAATACATTTTTGTAAATAACTTATTTTTAAAAAAAATAATTGTTGAGTTTTCTTTTCATAGGTCCTTAAAGGCTTCAGCAGCCTTCTTTGTTTCTCTGACCCTGCAGGTTAAATGGCCCAGTTTAGCTGTGCTGGCATTCTGCTTGGTAAAGGAGGTATGGCAAGCTAGCAACACATTTCACAGAGTTGACCTTGAAGTTATTTGATATTAAATCAGTTTTACTTAGGGATGTTTTTTCACCCCCCAAGGTCCCTTTTATTCTGTCATACAATTTGCTGTCAAACTAAATGATGCATTTAAGTAAAATGACCAAAGATAATGACTTTAACAAGGGAGAGACCAGAACAATTGCTGTTGTAATGTCATTCTGATCTGAATGACCCTGTTACGTTGGAGTCATGGTACAAGGAGTGTCAAGTCATGGTAACCTGTCACTCTTTCTCAGCAAAATAATGGGTTGCCACTTAAAGAAAAGTTACCCAAAGTGTAAGGATTTGTTATAAGATAGACTCAGGAACAGTCATAACACTAATTGGAAGTAGAATGTAAGAACAATGCACTCAAGTTGATCATCAAACTGAATGACATTAAAATCTGTTTCTTACTAGACCTTATATAGCATGATAAAATAATGGGGAAGAACAGTGTGGTCACCAAATTGGCTTGGCTACCTTGTGAAACAGAAAGATAATTGACAAGATGTCTTTCAAAGACAACTGCATTTGTGAACTTAAGAGTTGAATTATTGTGATGGATAAAATCAACTGCAGATTTCCAGATTACCTGACAGTCTAACAGAATAATATCTTTTTCTTCTTTCCTTCTTTTCTTCTTCTCACCCTCCCTCCTTCCCTCCCTCCCTCCCTCCCTTCCTTCCTTCCTTCCTTCCTTGACTAAGGTGAGAACACCCTAGAGGCTATTATTATTTGACTCACTCTTATAATTTTATTTTTACCTTTCACTTTTCAGTGATATGAATTTAACACCTGTATATACTTGATTTAAGTTAATTAATCTCCAAAAGAAATGGACTACATTTTATAACTGCTTTCCTCTTCTTGGTATACCCTCACAAATGGAGACTTCCTTTATAAATGTGAATTTTCCTTACAAAAGGGTCACTTCTACTGTGTTTTCAGAGGTTCTCCTGTGTCTGCTGTTTCTCAAAATAAAAACATATTCTGCCACGCTTCATTCCCTTTAGTTTTGATATTTTTAACTCTTATTTTATGTTTAAAGTGAAAATAATTTTGAAGTATTTTCAACAGAACTTAAAAACAGTTTATAAAAAATCTCTCTACATAGGACATTTGAAAAAGTGGACTTAAATATTTAATAGTAACAGTGAATTGCAACTAAATATCAAGAAAACAAACAAGAAAGCATCCAACTCTTTCTTCTTATATTTGGTGACTTCTCTCATTGAATTTGATGGTATTTCCAATATTGCTTAAAGTATTACAGTAAAATTCAGCATAACTCTTTTTTTTTTCTTTCTGGCTGTGCCCTGCGGCATGTGGGATTTTAGTCAGGTCAAATAGTCACCTGTAGCTGCAAGGGAGGCTGGGAATGAAAGTATCTTTTAAAGGGAATGAAGTATCAAGATTAGTTCAGACAGATCATGATTCATCACTCAGACTGGACAAATTGCTGTTGGGAACAAAATTGGGATTCTGTTTTCAAGAAAGAAGGGGAAATGGCCTAAGGGGAAGTGTTTATCAGGCTCAGCCTACTCTTAAACCAGCCCTAGTTATTTCCCCCTCTCCTCAGAACCTCAGGGCTGTTTTCAAAGTAAGAAGCAAATGCCTCCAGGGCTCTCCTAGTCAAGGTTAATGTCTAGGCATCTTGTGTTTGCTGCCTCTTAAGGGAGCCTTTTGCTACTTTGCATGTTACTTGTTTCTGGAGCTGAAGAAACACCGCTTAAAAGGATTAATTTGGTGGGTGCCCCAGAGAATCTGGAAAGTAAACAACTGTTTCTTTTTTGTCAATATGGCAGTTAAGAACTGGGAGATTAAAGAAAGAAAAGTAAATGCAGCTTTTATTTCTACAGTAGACTGATAAGCTGGTGAGTCACTGCATAGGTAATGAGTACCAGAATAGTTTTAGATGAACAAATCCAGTTCAGGGATAAAGTCTCTCTCTTCCATCAACTACTTTCACCTTAAGGTACCCAAATACAGCATAGACCAAAGCTTGCCAACTTAGAATTGGGAATCTGTGATTTTTTTATTGCGTATAAAAATGTTTTTATGCCAGAGACACAGATCTGCATGAAAATTTGGTTTCAAGTAAAAGCAGATTTTTCTGTAGCCAGAGTGTTACTTTTGATTTTATTGTGGATGAGAAAATTATATAGTCATGTTATTAGAGCAAATGATCCAATAGGAGTGTTAGTAGCTGATATGAAATCATAGCCTCACAGAGTGAATACTAGTTCCAGTTCTGTTATCAATTTACCTGTCAGTTACCTTGGCAAAGGTAACTGTTTCCTGATATTTTAAAGAGTGGTGATAATGCCTCCTTCACCATTGGCTTGTAGAGGGCTCTTATACTTCATTGTACCCCATAACCCTAGCTTAGTGATTGACACATGATAGAAACTCAGTAAATACTCATTAAATAGAATATAGAATAAAAATCAAATGAAATATATATATAAAAGTATTGTGAATGACTATATAAATGTAACTATAATTATTTTTATTTTCTTCCATGATATATTTTGTTTCAAAACCTACTGTCAGAAATTAAGGGATAAATTAAAATCACATTATATAAACATTTAATTTGCAATACTTTCAGGATTCCATTGGCAGTCTATTGAGATTGACTTCATCTATAAACCTTAAGAATTATTTATAGGAATACATTTTATTTATAAACGATTGGAACTGGTTAAAAGGCAACTTTATAATCTTAGATTTTTTTTTCAAGTATCACTCCACTGGGTAAAGGAACAAATGGAGTAGCTTTTGATGTACTGCAATTTTTATTATCAGTCATTAACAGCTAAACTAATCAAAAGCCAAACTTGCTGAAGGGTGGCCACGAAGAAGGGAATGTATTTACTGGAAAATAATTTCAGGCCAAAATCATGATAGGGTTTCCCTTGACTATTTCAATTCCTTGAAGACTTGAGATAAAGTCGCCCTTGAGACTTGGTGGAGAGTATTGCTGAGAGGAAGGCACCACGGCAGTTGCTGTCTCTCCAGCTGCGAAGTCTACCTACAAATACCCATCTAATGCTTGCATATCAGTTATCTCACATGAAACCTGTAGGAAAAACAGAGGGGGCGGTGAACCCAAAGAGGAAAAAGGACATTTTTTTCAGGGGACTTTGTGTTTTAGAAATCCCTTTGAAATATCAGGAAAGGGAGAAAACCCTGTTAAATTAATTAAACAAAGAGGCCATTAGGCTGAGGTGACTTTAATGCCTTTAATAGCTTATATAAGCAAACCAGATCCTAAGCCTTTAATGCCTCAAGGTTTAGAAATTGAAATCTAAAGGACAATCAATCTCAAACAGGCATCTGGGCTTTCCCAAATAAGGCAACCACTTAAGCTATAGTCAATCCAATAATTTCCTTTTTTTTTTTTTTTTTTTTGCTTGCTCCTCTTCTCTATAAAAGTCTTTTCCCTAACTTCTGTTGGTAGAGAGCTCCTAATCACTTCCAGGTTGGTGCTGCCCGATTCAAATAAATTTTTGCTCAAATAAACTCAAATAAAATATGCCTCAGTTTATCCTTAAATGCAAGCATTATTTCAGTGGTTACTGTTGCTTCTCTTATCTGCTCCTTGAGAGCAGCAACAGCCAAATTTAATTGATAATAGGTATAAATATGCTGTAATAAGGACTCTAAATTATTATGAAGAGGTCTGATGGTAAACAAATGGTGAACTAATGCTCATAAAAGGGTTAGTGTCAACATTGCAACACCTATAAACAAGGGTAACGACACTATCTAGAGACAATCACTTGTATATAGAAGTGAAAATGGATAACATTTTGAAATATTACCCACTTTGTTTTTCCTTCTTGGTTATTGTCTTTTTTTTTTTTAATACTTATTACAGTATAGTTGATTTACAATGTTGTGTTTGTTTCAGATGTACAGCAAAGTGAATCAGTTATACATATGCATATATCTACTCTTTTTAAAATTCTTTTCCCATATAGGTCATTACAGAGTATTGAGTAGAGTTCCCTGTGCTATACAGTAGGTCCTTATTGGTTATCTATTTTATATGTAGTAGTGTGTATATGTCAGTTCATGATTAAACTAGACATGAGTGTGAGGGCTGTTGCCCTAGGGAAAAAAGAACAAAAAAGAACTCAGAAAGAGAGTCAAAATCCTGACTTCATAGCTCCCAAGTAGACTTTTGTAATTTTCTGTTGGAGACATTAGGCTAAAAGCTGAAGAATGTTTGAAAAGCAAAAGCTATGCACTATTCTAACAAAAAAGGTTTGTAATGGAATAGCAGAAGTTGGGCTTGAATATATATCAAGAAGACTGGAGCATTCAAAGCATGGAATCCACACCCAAAACTGCAGGGTTGGGAAGAATAAACAGTGAACCATTTTCTGTGCCCTAAAGAACATAAATGTACACCTAGTTGAATTGAGAAACATAATTTAAACTTTTATTTTACTTTTAAATTAAAATTTTTTTATTGAGGTATATTTGATGTGCAATATTATATAAGTTTCAGTTGTACAACATAGTGATTCATAATTTTTAAAGGTTATATTCCATTTATAGTTATTATAAAATATTGGCTATATTCCCTGTGTTGTACAATGTATCCTTGTAGCTTATTTATTTTATACATAGTAGTTTGTACCTCTTAATCCCCTACCCAATGTTGCCCCTACCTTTTCCCTCTTCCCGCTTAATAGCCACTAATTTGTTCTCTATATCTGTGGTCTGTTTCTTTTTTGTTATATTTACTAGTTTGTTTTATTTTTTAGATTCCACATGTATATCATACATATCATACAGTGTTTGTCTTTCTCTGTCTGAATTATTACACTTAGCATAATACCCTCCAAGTCCATCCATGTTGCTGCAAATGGCAAAATTTCATTCTTTTTTATGGCTGAGTGGTATTTCATTGTCAATATATACCATATCTATTTTGTCCATTCCTCTGTTGATGGACACTTAGATTGCTTCCATATCTTGGCAATTGTAAATAATGCTGCTATGAACATTGGGGTGCATGTATCTTTTTGAATTAGTGTTTTTGTTTTTCTCAGATATAAACCTAGGAGTGGAATTGCTGGGTCATATGTAGGTCTATTTTTAGTTTTTTGAGAAACTTCCATATTGTTTTCCACAGTGGCTGTGCCAGTTTATATTTACGAGGGTTCCCTTTTCTCCACATCCTCACCAGTGTTTGTTATTTGTGGTCTTTTTGATGATAGCCATTCTGACACGTGTGAGGTGATATCTTATGGTGGTTTTAATCTACATTTCTCTGATAATTAATGATGTTGAGCAAGAAAGAAAGATAATTGAATTTGATGTGACTGGGGTTTAGATGTTGATGGCACCTGAAAAAGGGCCGTTCCCACACACCCCTGAGCAGGTGATAGCAATTCTCTTAAACCTCTAAGTACTAGCTTTGGTTTTTGTTTTTATTATGTGACTTAAAAAAAAAGAACTGTTATCAAAACAAAGAAAAAGTCATCCATAATCTCATCAATCTGCTAATATATATTTCAGTGCTTATTCTGCTAGTCATTTTTATCTACACATATTTATATATTTTATCTATATAGCTGTATCTTTTCCTATACTGTATTTGCATCTGTATCTACATCTGTAGCTATAGCTGTACCTATATCTGTGTCTAAAAGTAGTATGTCTTGGGAAATTCTGGGAATATAGTGACAACTAGAAAGAAAACAAAAAAACTCATAGTCATATTTATAACAAAATAGGTCACAAGCTATCCCTTGAACCTTAGTATACATGGTGGGGAACAAATCACCAACAGCCACAAAACCTGCACAGCAACAACATATTCATCAGAAGAAGCAAAAGGAAATAACAGGGTGACTGAAGGACCTGAGATAGGAACTCACAAAATAGCCAATAAGTATCACTGGAAAGAGTGATGCATCCATTAGAGAATAACAGCTAAAAGTGGAAGGGTTTCTCCTGTTCCTGTAGTGGGTGAGTGCATTTAAGGGTCTGGGGTTGGCTAACCCCCATGAACTCTGACACTGATTAACCAGGATTTCCTTCCAGGAGAGGGTTCCAGACGGGGAGAGAGAAAACTGCTAGGAGTAGAATCAAAATTGGTCAGGATAGGGACAATAACAAGAAGGGCACGTCCATGTAAAAGTGGAAAGGAAAACAGAAACCAGAAAATCTCAGAAAGCAAAGTCACCATATTTTTTTAAATACTACACACCACTACTAGAAGAAGGAGCCTTGTGAAGTTAGAAAATGTCATTTGAACCAAGATCCCTTCTAAAAGCTCAGGAAAATAATTTCACATAAAAATGAACAACAAAAAAGTGTTGTTCTAAATCCCATTAAAAATTATAAGATGCAAGAGACTAAAGGTGAAAGCATGCTAAAATGATCTGCCTATAAAACAGATAAAATTATAACCTGCTATTTCAAAGCAAGTTAAAGACATTAAGATATAATGCAAGATATAAATGAATGACATACATCAGAATTAGAGAAAGTCAGAAATAAGGTGATAGAACTCAAGAAAGAAGTAGACATAAAAAAATGTATTGGACGGGGCCAAAAAAACCAGCAATAATGTCTTAATAAAAATGAAATGTTAAAAGTTAAAAAAATTAAAATCCAAAAGGAAAAAGGAACATTGGAGATAAGCAAAGAAGATATACCACACAGTTGATAGGAATATCTGAAAAAGAAAAACCAAAGCAAGGAAGACCAATACTTCAAACTGTAATTCAAGAAAGTTTATCTGGAGGTTAAAAAAGAGACGTTAAATTCTTATTGAAAGAACACACTGTATACTCAAGAATGCCAACATAGAAAGACTATCATCAAGACCTATTTTAGAAAAACTCCTGGACTTGAAAGAAAAAAAGGAAAATCCTTTGGCCATCTGGGCAAAGAGTGTATAACTTATAAGGGAAATTATATCATCCTCATACTTTTTTTTTTTTTTTAGTTATTTCTGAGATACACATTTTAAAGTAATAACTAGAATTATGACTTATAACATTATACCAGAACATAAGATTTTTAGAACTTTCATGTAATGTCTGAAACATTTGTATTAACATATTTCCATACAAATAACCCAAAGAAAGTTTAGTATTAGTTGTTTTTTCTTTGTTTGTTTGTTTGTTTTTTTCAACTGCAGGTTCTTATTAGTCATCAATCTTATACACATCAGTGTATACATGTCACTCCCGATCGCCCAATTCAGCACACCACCATCCCCACCCCACTGCAGTTTTCCCCCCTTGGTGTCCATATGTCCCAAGAGTGGGTCTCTTGTAGACAGCATATATATGGGTCTTGTTTTTATATCCATTCAGCAAGCCTGTGTCTTTTGGTTGGAGCATTTAATCCATTCACGTTTAAGGTAATTATTGATATGTATGTTCCTATGGCCATTTTCTTAATTGTTTTGGATTTGTTTTTGTAGATCCTTTTCTTCTCTTGTGTTTCCCACTTAAAGAAGTTCCTTTAGCATTTGTTGTAGAGCTGGTTTGGTGATGCTGAATTCTCTTAGCTTTTGCTTGTCTGTAAAGCTTTTTTTTTTTTTTAAATGTTATATTAATTTATAATAATGTTATATTAATGTTATTTAATTTATATTAACATATTTCCATACAAATAACCCAATGAAAGTTTAGTATTAGTTGTTTTGTTTGTTGTTTTTTTTATACTGCATGTTCTTATTAGGCATCAATTTTATACACATCAGTGTATACATGTCAATCCCAATCGCCCAATTCAGCACACCACCATCCCCAGCTCACCGCAGTTTTCCCCCCTTGGTGTCCATATGTCCGTTCTCTACATCTGTGTCTCAACTTCTGCCCTGCAAACCGGGTCATCTGTACCATTTTTCTAGGTTCCACATACATGCGTTAATATACGATATTTGTTTTTCTCTTTCTGACTTACTTCACTCTGTATGACAGTCTCTAGGTCCATCCACGTCTCAACAAATGACTCAATTTCCTTCCTTTTTATGGCTGAGTAATATTCCATTGTATATATGTACCACATCTTCTTTATCCATTCATCTGTCAATGGGAATTTATGTTGCTTGCATGACCTGACTATTGTAAATAGTGCTGCAATAAACATTGGGGTGCATGTGTCTTTTTGAGTTATGGTTTTCTCTGGGTATATGCCCAGGAGTGGGATTGCTGGGTCATATGGTAATCCTATTTTTAGTTTTTTAAGGAACCTCCGTACTGCTCTCCATAGTGGCTGTATCAGTTTACATTCCCACCAACAGTGCAAGAGGGGTCCCTTTTCTCCACACCCTCTCCAGTATTTGATGTTTGTAGATTTTCTGATGATGCCCATTCTAACTGGTGTGAGGTGATACCTCATTGTAGTTTTGATTTGCATTTTTCTAATAATTACTGATGTTGAGCATCTTTTCTTGTTCTTATTGGCCGTTCTGTATGTCTTCTTTGGAGAATGTCTATTTAGGTATTCTGCTCATTTTTTGATTGGGTTTGTTTTCTTTAATATTAAGCTGCATGAGTTGTTTATATATTTTGGAGATTAATCTTCTGTCCATTGATTCGTTGGCAAATATTTTCTCTCATTCTGAGGGTTATCTTTTCATCTTGTTTATAGTTTCCTTTCTTGTGCAAAAGCTTCTAAGTTTCATTAGCTCCCGTTTGTTTATTTTTGTTTTTATTTCCATTACTCTAGGAGGAAGGTCAAAAAAGATCTTGCTGTGATTTATGTCAAAGAGTGTTCTTCCTATGTTTTCCTCTAAGAGTTTTATAGTATCCGGTCTTACATTTAGGTCCTTAATCCATTATGAGTCTATTTTTGTGTATGCTGTTAGGGAGTGCTCTAATTTCATTCTTTTACATGTGGCTGTCCAGTTTTCCCAGCACCATTTATTGAAGAGACTGTCTTTTCTCCATTGTATATCCTTGCCTCCTTTGTCATAGATTAGTTGACCATAGGTACATGGGTTTATCTCTGGGCTTTCTGTCCTGTTCCATTGATCTATGTTTCTGTTTTGTGCTATTGCCATATGTCTTGATTAACTGTAGCTTTGCAGTATAGTCAGAAGTCAGGGAGTCTGATTCCTCCAGCTCTGTTTTTTTCCCTCAAGACTGCTTTGGCTCTTTGGGGTCTTTTGTGTCGCCATACAAATTTTAAGATGATTTGTTCTAGCTCCATAAAAAATGCCATTGGTAATTTGAAAGGGATTGCATTGAATCTGTAGATTGCTTTGGGTAGTATAGTCATTTTCACAATGTTGATTCTTCCAATACAAGAACATGGTATATCTGTCCATCTGTTGGTATCATCTTTAATTTCTTTCATCAGTGTCTTATAGTTTTCTGCATACAGGTCTTTTGTCTCCCTAGGTAGGTTTATTCCTAGGTATTTTATTCTTTTTGTTGCAAGGGTAAATGGGAGTGTTTCCATAATTTCTCTTTCAGATTTTTCATCATTAGTGTATAGGAATGGAAGAGATTTCTGTGCATTAATTTTGTATCCTGCAACTTTACCATATTCATTAATTAGCTCTAGCAGTTTTCTGGTGGCAGTTTTAGGATTCTCTATGTATAGTATCATGTTATCTGCAAACAGTGACAGCTTTACTTCTTCTTTTCCAATTTGGATTCCTTTTATTTATTTTTTTTCTCTGATTGCTGTGGCTAACACTTCCAAAACTGTGTTGAATAATAGTGGTGAGACTGGGCAACCTTGTCTTGTTCCTGATCTTACTGGAAATAGTTTCAGTTTTTCACCATTGAGGACGATGTTGGCTGTGGGTTTGTCATATATGGCCTTTATTATGTTGAGGAAAGTTCCCTCTATGCCCACTTTCTGGAGAGTTTTTATCATAAATGGGTGTTGAATTTTGTCAGAAGCTTTTTCTGCATCTACTGAGATGATCATATGGTTTTTATTCTTCAATTTGTTAATATGGTGTATCACATTGATTGATTTGCGTATATTGAAGAATCCTTGCATCCCTGGGATAAATCCCACTTGATCGTGGTGTATGATCCTTTTCATGTGTTGTTGGATTCTGTTTGCTAGTATTTTGTTGAGGATTTTTGCATCTATGTTCATCAGTGATATTGGTCTGTAATTTTTTTTTCTTGTAGTTTCTTTGTCTGGTTTTGGTATCAGGGTGATGGTGGCCTCATAGAATGAGTTTGGGAGTGTTCCTTCCTCTGCAATTCTTTGGAAGAGTTTGAGAAGGATAGGTGTTAGCTCTTCTCTAAATGTTTGATAGAATTCGCCTGTGAAGCCATCTGGTCCTGGACTTTTGTTTGTTGGAAGATTTTTAATCACAGTTTCAATTTCATTACTTGTGATTGGTCTGTTCATATTTTCTGTTTCTTCCTGGTTCAGTCTTGGAAGGTTATACCTTTCTGAGAATTTGTCCATTTCTTCCAGGTTGTCCATTTTATTGGCATAGAGTTGCTTGTAGTAGTCTCTTAGGATGCCTTGTATTTCTGTGGTGTCTGTTGTAACTTCTCCTTTTTCATTTCTGATTTTATTGATTTGAGTCCTCTCCCTCTTTTTCTTGATGAGTCTGGCTAATGGCTTATCAATTTTGTTTATCTTCTCAAAGAACCAGCTTTTAGTTTTGTAGATCTTTGCTATTGTTTTCTTTGTTTCTATTTCATTTATTTCCGCTCTGATCTTTATGATTTCTTTCCTTCTGCTAACTTTGGGTTTTGTTTGTTCTTCTTTCTCTAGTTCCTTTAGGTGTAAGGTTAGATTGTTTACTTGAGATTTTTCTTGTTTCTTTTGGTAGGCTTGTATAGCTATAAACTTCCCTCTTAGAACTGCTTTTGCTGAATCCCATAGGTTTTGGGTCGTCGTGTTTTCATTGTCATTTGTCTCTAGGTATTTTTTGATTTCCTCTTTGATTTCTTCAGTGATCTCTTGGTTATTTAGTAACGTATTGTTTAGCCTCCATGTGTTTGTCTTTTTTACGTTTTTTTTCCCTGTAATTCATTTCTAATCTCATAGCGTTGTGGTCAGAAAAGATGCTGATGTGATTTCAATTTTCTTAAATTTACTGAGGTTTGATTTGTGACCCAAGATGTGATCTATCCTGGAGAATGTTCCATGCGCACTTGAGAAGAACGTGTAATCTGCTGTTTTTGGATGGAATGTCCTATAAATATCAATTAAATCTATCTGGTCTATTGTGTCATTTAAAGCTTCTGTTTCCTTATTTATTTTCATTTTGGATGATCTGTCCATTGGTGTAAGTGAGGTGTTAAAGTCCCCCACTATTATTGTGTTACTGTCGATTTCCTCTTTTATAGCTGTTAGCAGTTGCCTTATGTATTGAGGTGCTTCTGTGTTGGGTGCATATATATTTATAATTGTTATATCTTCTTCTTGGATTGATCCCTTGATCATTATGTAGTGTCCTTCCTTGTCTCTTGTAACATTCTTTATTTTAAAGTCTATTTTATCTGATATGAGTATAGCTACTCCAGCTTTCTTTTGATTTCCATTTGCATGGAATATCTTTTTCCATCCCCTCACTTTCAGTCTGTATGTGTCCCTAGGTCTAAAGTGGGTCTCTTGTAGACAGCATATATATGGGTCTTGTTTTTGTATCCATTCAGCAAACCTGTGTCTTTTGGTGGGAGCATTTAATCCATTCACGTTTAAGGTAATTATCGATATGTATGTTCCTATGACCATTTTCTCAATTGTTTTGGGTTTGTTTTTGTAGGTCCTTTTCTTCTCTTGTGTTTCCCACTTAGAGAAGTTCCTTTAGCATTTGTTGTAGAGCTGGTTTGGTGGTGCTGAATTCTCGTAGCTTTTGCTTGTCTGTAAAGCTTTTGATTTCTCCATTGAATCTGAATGAGATCCTTGCCTGGTAGAGTAATCTTGGTTGTAAGTTCTTCCCTTTCATCACTTTAAGTATATCATTGCCACTCCCTTCTGGCTTGTAGAGTTTCTGCGAGAAATCAGCTGTTAACCTTATGGGAGTTCCCTTGTATGTTATTTGTCATTTTTCCCTTGCTGCTTTCAATAATTTTTGTTTGTCTTTAATTTTTGCCAATTTGATTACTGTATGTCTCGGTGTGTTTCTCCTTGGGTTTATCCTGTATGGGACTCGCTGCGCTTCCTGGACTTGGGTGGCTATTTCCTTTCCCATGTTAGGGAAGTTTTCGACTATAATCTCTTCAAATATTTTCTCGGGTCCTTTCTCTCTCTCTTCTCCTCCTTTCTGCATTTCTTTTCATTCTTTTTTCTTTAGTCTGTTCCACAGCAGTGAATTCCACCATTCTGTCTTCCAGGTCACTTATCCGTTCTTCTGCCTCAGTTATTCTGCTACTGATTCCTTCTAGTGTAGTTTTCATTAAATTATTGTATTGTTCATCTCTGCTGTTTGTTCTTTAATTCTTGTAGGTCTTTGTTAAATATTTCTTGCATCTTCTCGATCTTTGCCTCCTTTGTTTTTCCGAGGTCCTGGATCATCTTCACTATCATTATTCTGAATTATTTTTCTGGAAGGTTGCTTATCTCCACTTCATTTAGTTGTTTTTCTGGGATTTTATCTTGTTCCTTCATCTGGTACATAGCCCTCTGCCTTTTCATCTTGTCTATCTTTCTGTAACTGTGGTTTTTGTTCCACAGGCTGCAGGATTGTAGTTCTTCTTGCTTCTGCTGTCTGCCCTCTGGTGGATGAGGCTATCTAAGAGGCTTGTGTAAGTTTCCTGATGGGAGGGACTGGTGGTGGGTAGAGCTGACTGTTGCTCTGGTGAGCAGAGCTCAGTAAAACTTTAATCTGCTTGACTGTTGATGGGTGGGGCTGGGTTCCCTTCCTGTTGGTTGTTTTTCCTGAGGCATCCCAACACTGGAGCCTACCTGGGCTCTTTGGTGGGGCTAATGACAGACTCTGGGAGGGCTCATGCCAAGGAGTACTTCCCAGAACTTCTGCTGCCAGTGTCCTTGTCCCCACGGTGAGCCACAGCCCCCCCCCCACCCGCCTCTGCAGGAGACCCTCCAACAGAAGCAGGTAGGTCTGGTTCAGTCTCCCCTGGGGTCACTGCTCCTTCCCCTGGGTCCTGATGCTCACACTACTTTGTGTGTGCCCTCCAAGAGTGGAGTCTCTGTTTCCCCCAGTCCTGTTGAAGTCCTGCAATCAGTTCTCACTAGGCTTCAAAGTCTGATTCTCTAGGAATTCCTCCTCCCGTTTTCGGACCCCCAGCTTGGGAAGCCTGTCATGGAGCTCAGAACCTTCACTCCAGTGGGTGGACTTCTGTGGTATAAGTGTTCTCCAGTCTGTGAGTCACCCACCCAGCAGTTATGGGATTTGATTTTACTATGATTGCGCCCCTCCTACCTTCTCATTGTGGCTTCTCCTTTGTCTTTGGATGTGGGGTATCTTGTTTGGTGAGTTCCAGTGTCTTCCTGTTGATGATTGTCCAGCAATTAGTTGTGATTCTGGTGTTCTCGCAAGAGGGAGTGAGAGCACGTCCTTCTACTCCACCATCTTGGTTCCTCCTCTCTCCCATCTTCATACTTTTTGACAGCAGTGCTTCACACCAGAAAATAATGAAGATATATATTAAATGTAACCAAGAGAGGAAATGTAGAAATAAGAACTTTATATCCAGCAAAATTATACATAAATCAGGTACAACCTTTTGTCAGTATACAGGAACTCAGGGATATTGGGAATTTCTTATGAGAACATCTCAGAGGAATCTGCTGGAGAGTGAACTTCAGATGACCAGAATGACTAGGGTGACATTGACATATGTAATAGTGATAAGAATATATAAAACTAGGAATAAAGGAGGGTTAAAAAGGAGAGGGTATGGTATGTAATATCTATATGCTCTGAAAATATACCTGTCATAGAAAAATAAAAATGGGGACGGAGAAGGGAATAGCTTATATAAAATTAAATTGTTTTTTATAATTATTATTGGTGGTGTTTTATTGGTATTACTATTCTGAGAATAATCTGTGTATAATGTGGGATAAAACAAGGGCATCTCCTTCGTGCTTGAGAACCAAGATTCTTAGCATGAGAGAAGATACAAATGTAATGTAGACGAGATTAAACAAAACCAATGTACTTGTGACTGTATTTATGTATATATGTATGTGTATATATACATAGATAATTGCAATATATATTTTTATATATTATTTTTTATGTATAGTTGCTATATATTTCCTATATATATTTGCTATGTATATATATCTATTTGCTATATCTTTGCTATATATATATATATTTCCACTGAAAAGGCCTGGAAACAATGACTAACCCAGTCACAACACGTATTTTTGCTGACCAAATTGTGTCTTGAAATACCTTATAACTTATAAGAGAAATGGGGAAATAGCTGATTCTACATGTAGGACTAGAAATGTATGAGTTTGAAAAATCCTGTTATACCAGGTAGCAAGGGAGCTATCAGACACTTTTTAGGATCACATCAAAAGGAATTAGGCATTACCTTGAAGGGTTTCTCACTGGCTAAATATTGGACAGTATGAGCTTGAGTAAGCGTAAGACATACATGTATTCAAATCTATACAGTTTGTTTAAATTCATGGGTTTATAATGATGTAAAAATTAGTCACCCTTTTGGAGATGTAAGGGAATTAATACATATCTTGAGAAATGATATACAAAAGGAAAGAATAAGGCATTTATGTTGCCTTCTTATATGAACTGTACCAGTGGCTGACCAAATGGTAGAAAAGGGGAGTATCTCTTTATAAAATTATTTCAGTTAATTAAAAATGTGATAGAATTACCATATCAGTATTTTTCACAATAAAATGCTCCAGGATGAATTATTTCCACCCACAGTATGAAGTGACTGATAGTGTCTCTCATAAAACCTTTCTAAACTAGACTCTCAGTGCATATATGAAATATATAAATGTTATTTAAAAAAATGGAATAATACTGAATATAAAATATATGCAAATATATAAACTAAAATGTATAATATATAAATATATAATGTATAAAACTGTAATAGTACTGTTGTCTTATCTTTTAAAGTAATTTAAAAGTATACATAAATATTTTCCCTCTTTTAGCATACTATTTTCCCTCTTTTAGCATCATTATACAATCATGTTGAAATGATTCAACATTTTAATGATTTCATAAAAGTCCAGTATATGGGCATATAACATCAGGCTCATTATTTAAGTAATATGCTATTTTTATTGGACATTGAGTTTGCTGTCTTATTTATTTTCTATTACGAATATGGCCTCAAAAAACCTTTCTGTAGTAGAATGTTTTCTATAGCCACGATTATTTTCTTAGGAAAGTAGAATTATTAATCAACTATATATTTAATGATTTTGATGCCAAGTTTCAAATTGTACTCCAGAAAAATTTACTAGTTTACACATCCACCAGCAGAGCATAGTACCCCTATCCCCGCCTTATCCCTTTACATATATGTTTGTAAAAGTTTGCAGCAGTAGCAAGGTTAAATAACATTATTTTTCAGGGACAGTATTATTCTTATTTGAACACAATTTGGGGAAAAAAGATTGAATTTACAGACATTCAATTAATCTGCAACTTTTATGTAAGGTTTAAAGTCTAAAGTATGTTTTATGCATCTAAATTAAACCTTAAATAACCCTTTTCACTGTTTTAAATACTATGAAAGCTGGTAAAACAAAAATTTAAAAAGTAAATATGTAGTTAGTAAAATAAAGTGTCTTATCTGGTCTTCTTTATTTGCTAAAAATAATTCATTAGTAACTAAGGCCAATCACCTTTTTCAAATTTTTCTATAAATTGAACAGGTACTGTGTTTAACAAAAGCTATGAGGTTAACCAGCAATGCATTTACGTATCATTTATTATTTATTCTGATGAATTAGTCCAGTTAGCCTCTTTATCTTCTTCTGCTATTAAGAATTAGAAGCTAAGGAAAAAATCCAGCTTTGGTTTAACATTTTTCCGTAAGTCACTGAGCACATTTGAGAATAGATGGTAGATTCCCCCCTTGAAACAATCTTTCACATATGCTCAAAGTGAGCTTCGTAATGTGCTGTGGAATGAGAGATTTCTAAAATGCAGGCCGTGATGTCGAGGCCTCCTACGGTATGTGGTGGTGCTGGGATTGGACAAGCGTCCATCTTTCTGGCAGAGATTCTTTTAAGTGACTCCTAAGTACTTGAGTGTTGAATTTAGCCGAGCCTCTTTGGAATGAGAGAATCTCCTTGAAGGACCTAGGTGTGTGTTACCTATTTTTTAAAAGGATGAAATGCTGATTTTTAACAGTGGCAGAGTTCTGATATACTCTTTGTTAATATTTGCAGGATATTCCCCAGTAGAAGATCTCTGTTTTTGCCTAATATTTTTCTTAAAACAATGTTGTTTTAAGAATAATGTTGCTATTCCAATCTGTCACTCCCTGGGGCAAAAGAGCATGGCTGATAAATTTCCTGTCTCATATATCTGGAGCTTCTCTACAATAACGTATTTTGAACTTAATGCACCCTTCTTGCTATGTATGTGAGACGCATAGTTTGTCATATTGTTCTTCATCTTGTAGGTTTCACTCCTTTAATCAGACCCACTTCTGTATATTAAGGAAGTTAATTGGTTAAAACACTATTTCAGGAATATATTAGAATACGTATCAAGTTAGGAAGGTTCCTTAGAGATTTCGCCAGCCCCTGCAGTGTATAACAGTGGAAAGAGCAGAGACCAGAGAAGTTAAGACTTTCCAGTGTTCAAAAAGCAAGTTCACAGCTGATACTTTTTGTAACTGTACTCAGGATGTGAGTTTATTTACATTGTAATCCATGTAACGACAATGAAAAAAAAAATTTCCTGGACTGTTAATGGTTTCAGAAAGGCTGAGTTACCAATATGGATCCTCTAAAGTTATATGCAGAAAATACATATTACTGTTTGTATAAGTGATTTTTTAGAGTCATGGATACAATACCAAATAAAATGAAATATGTTAATATTGTTGCATTATTTGTTCCATAATACATTCATGTTGCTTTGCATTACATTTACTCTCTGGACTTTAGAAATACTGAGAAAAACAGATGATACCAGTTTATGAGAGCTTTAATTAAAATAGTAATGAGTGTTTTATTACCAAAATTGATTTAAGTTGTGATAAAATATTATCCTTTTTCCTGACCCTTTGGCAGCCTTGCCATGCTGGCTGATTCTTAGAAATGTGAACTTTTCCTTGTCTTAGTGGCATAGGCTACTCTGGTTTTCTTTACACATCCTGTGGGCTTTTTACTGTTTTTTACTCCTATCTCTTAAAACTAGCAATCTCTAAGTTTCTTTCCTTGATTCTTTTAATTTTTATCCCCATGCTTTTTGTATTTTCAAGCATTTCCACATATTCAACAATCATCCCAGCATAATGATTTCTAGCATTTTCAGCTTTTTTCCAACTACTGAAACTGCATTTTTAACTGCCTGTTAAATAGGTTCATTTTGATGTTTGCTGGTATACCAGGTTTAATATGTCCAAATCTGAATTCATTATTTCCTCAACATCCTAAACCAGCTTGCCCTCCTTATTTTCTTCTTTCTGTTAATGTCACATCTTTCTCCTAGTTAATTAGGCTCAAAGTCTAGGAATAATTTTTCCTTATTATATATCATTCCCTTATCCTTGACATTAATAGAGTTGTCAAGACTTGCAGATTTTACTTCTGAAATGTTCTCTCATCCATCCTCAATTTTGCATTTCTCTCCTGCAATCCTAATTCATCTCTTTCCAGACCATTGTAAGAATGAACTGTTGGTCTCTTTACCTCTGAAAGTCTTTGTAAATTACCCTGCAAATATGTTATGCTAAAGCATAGCTCTGGCTCACGTGGTCAAAGGCTGACAATGGTCCCACTAGCTAACAGTGTTTTGTTTTCTTTTGTTGTTTTTTTTTTTTTTCTTTTGGTCAAAGCATAATAATTTCTCTAGGAAATGGCTCCAGACTACCTTGCTATAGTCTTTTCTTTCACTTTGCTACAGGGCCCCTATCCAAGTGTTTGTCAAATTTAACATGCATGCAAATCAAATGTAGATCATGCACTGTTCTCAGAAAGTGCTTTCTTGGTTCTGTGCTATTCACTGCCTCTAATACCTTGTCCCCCATCTCTGTCTATTATAATCCTATTCCTCCTTCAAAACACATCTCAAAAGCCAACATATCCATGAGATCTTATTTGCATGAATTTTATGTCCTTTCTCAAATTCTCAAACATCTGTATGTATATTGTTCATAACACTTAAACTATGTTACCTCACATGATAGTTTCTCAAGTGGAAGGTAAGAATTGTGAAGCTGGGCTATGCTCTATTTCACTCTAAATCCCCTATAGACCTTGCTGAACACTTCACGTGAAGTAGGTGCTCAGTAACTATTGTTTAAATGGAATTATTCTATGTGATGGAACGACGCTGGTAGAATAAACTACTAGCAAACAGACTTGAGTTCGTAATTAATGTTTCTGATATTTCCTGTAAACTGGAAAAGCTTAGATTCTCTTTAGCTCTGGCCTTTTCAGAAATGTTTGTATAAATTCCAAATATCAAACTCTGCCCTATTGTTAAAACAACAGCAGATTTCAAGTCAACTTGAAGTCTGAAATTAAAAAGGAAAATGCTAAGTCGCAATGAATATGAAGAAGGTTAAAGCTTTTAATTTTTTTTTTTAAGGAAAACTTAAATTGGTACAATTAAGTAGGAACAGGGTGTTCCTGTGACTGAACTGGATTCTTTTACCTAGTTGTTCAACATATTGTTTGAGAAATGCTGTACGTTCTCAGTGCTTGTCTTAGTTTGTCACCACCCAAGCAGAGGGAGAATTGTGTCCATTATAAAGTGAGAATTGCTGGAGCTTTGGACTTAAAGGAAAAATGTCCCTGAGGTGCTCATTCAGCCATTCATATTTCTTGTGCTATTAATAGGTGCCAAGCAACGTGTAATAGATGGAGAACTGAAAGTCATAATCATTTTATAATCTGCTGAAAATCTAGTGGGAGAGATGGAAAAATAAACAATCACTAACAAAACAATGTGACAAGTTGTTAAAAATTGGGGAAGCTATGGCGCATAAAAGAATAAGTAGGATTCGTTTGATAGAACAGGCAGGAGAGGACATTTCAGAGTGAGCAGTGTTCCTCAATCTTTTTTTTTTCATTATCACCCTCCTAAGGAGCAATTTTAGACCCTTTTTTCCTAAATGCTAGCCCCACCCCCATGAAATGTTAATACCACAGATATATTGTATGTCCCCTTATGTATATGGCATGTTGGAGAGCCATAAACCATTGTAATATCTAACATTTTTTTGTCCCCCCCAAGAGCCAATTTTCATTCCGTTGGGGTGATATCACCCCATTATAGAATGCTTGGCATGGAGGGATTAACTGCCTAGATCTAGTCAGTTAATTTGAATGCCCTAGGGTCAATCTTGGCAACCATTTTAGTGTCCTACTGCCCTTAGATTGTTGTCTCTACCTTGCTGTCAGCGATTTTCAACTGATTATGGCTTAAGTATTATAGCCAACTGGCTTTTGGGGTAACCTTCTCTGTATTTAGTAGGTTAAGATTCTTCTGTGAGTAATAGAAAAGTGAAAACTAACAGTGGTTTATGCAGGATAGTTTATTACTCACTCTCTTTTATGTACAGAAAGGCCAGAAATGGGCAAACCAGGGCTGGAGTACGACTCTGCTCCGCGTTGTCTTGAAGGACCCAGGCTCCTTCAGTTCACCTTGCTTTGTCACTCTAGACTGGCCCTTGTCCAAGTTGGCATCTGTAACCTAGTAGCAGGAGGAAGGAACATGTGACAGCTGTCTGTTAAGGTAGGATTCAGGAAGCTGCCACAGAGGACCCCTACTCACAGGGTATTGGCCAGGACTTAGGCACATGCCCAGACCTGGCTACAAAGGAGATTGGGACATGTTGCCTTATGCCCAGATAAAATTTTTATGAAAAATGAGAATGGACAGTGAGAAACCACTAGGGTTTTTGTTACTCCCTGCCAGGAAATTTTACTTTGAAGAAATTATTTTTGCCAGATAAATAATATGTAATGATTGGATCAAAATACAATGCATTAAAATGACCCACAGTCAGAGATTTAACAAGTCAAGCTCCTTTAAGTATTCTTTTTTCCCATATAGTTACCATCTGGGCACGACTTTTATATATTTATAATTAAATAGACAGATATAATTGTTTCTTTTTCATTTAATGTTTTAATAAGTACTTTTCTGTGTTATAGAATCCTCATAATTTTAATGGCTTTATATTTGTTATAATAAATATTTTCATGTGTATTAACTTCTCATTTTTTCTTTTTTTTTCTTTTTTCACACACACACACTGTATTTTATTTTTACAAGAGATAAATAGACTGACACCAAGCATTGTAAATGGATGACCACAACAAAAGCAACAATGATTGCAATTACCAAACTCATTTTTTCTTATTATTTTCTTTATTTCCTTTATCTTCTTACCAAAAGTGAGATAATTGGGTTAAAGGATACAATCATTTTATATGTCTTGAAATATACTGAAAAATCATTTTTCCAAAATGAATCTGCCAGTGTATTATTTTTATGTTATGTATGAAAGTGCCAGCTTGATTACCAAATTCTCTCATTGTATTGGTTTTAAAAAGGCACATTGCTCTTATTTCAGTGTGTTCTTTTGAGAACTCGCAGAGTTGAACAGTTTTATATAGATATTTTACTTTATTAACTTTAACTCAAATTGTTCATATCATTTTTTATTTTAGTGTTATTTTTCATACTAATTTCCATATGCTTTTTATATAGTATATATTATTATTATTTTTAAAAAATTTTTTTAATTTTTGAATTTTATTTTATTTATTTTTTTATACAGCAGGTTCTTATTAGTTATCCATTTTATACATATTAGTGTATACATGTCAATCCCAATCTCCCAATTCATCACACCACCACCACAACCCCCGCCACTTTCCCCCTTGGTGTCCATACATTATATATTATTTTTTATATATAAAATTTGCTGCAGATGTTTATCTGGATCTGTCTTCTCTCTTATAAAATCATTATTTTTATCATTTTATATATTTTTACATAATATAAAGAAATTTTTATATAATATAAAATAGCTCTTTTATGCATATGGAATTTACATATTATATATATAATGGTATACATTGTGAGGTTATATTTGGTTTATATTTGTTTCTCCAAATTCCTCAGCAGTTATCACACTCCATTTTAAAATAACTCCTTCCTTTATATCTATGATGTAGCATTTTTAATACATAAATATATAACATATATGCATATGCATATATGTATGTACATAGGTGTAATTTGAATTATTATGCTATTTCATTTCTGTTTTTGCAGTAATTTCCACTGATAAAATGATGTTTTAAAATACATGTGGCAATGATGAATAATGTTAGCTCTTATTTTACCCGTTGTAACCTTTCTTTTAAATAATATATTTTGAGAGATTTATCCATTTTTTAAGGATATTTATTTTTTAATGGAATTTTGTTAAATAGGACAAAAACCTACTGTTAAAACTGGCTTTGGACACAGGGGTTAAATTTTGAGAATCATACATGTGTACTGAGGAGTAGAGCAGCCCCTTTCAACCCCCAACTCCCACCCCCAAGCAGTAGTACCTGTGGAGAATATGTGGAGAGTATTTCTGCTCACAGGTGTTGGAGGGAGGCTGAAGCTCAAATATCTGTCCATTATTCTGAGGTTAAGTTCTAGGTTATCTGATTACCTCTCATCAATCATCTTTTGGGGGAAGTGACCTATAAGAAATAACATTTTTCTCCAACTCCCCAAACAAACTTTATCTTCTTTGTGTTGGCATATGACCTGGCAAACAACAACTAGTATCTTTCCAATCCCTGTTCTAGAGCCTGAGAGAAGATCAAGGAGAAAGAAAAAGCAGGAGGGATCTTTAGCGGAGAACCTGACCTAGAAAGAGGCATAGCAGAGAGAGGGGGAAACAAATTAGGAAAGAATGACTGAGATGATTCAGATATGTGGCAGTTCTCTTTGGTTTCTCTTCACATTTAAATGCATATAAGCATTTAATGTGTGTTCCTTTAAGTTGTGCTAGTTTTTCTAACATCTCATGGCCTATACCAAACCAAGACACTATTGTCTGACCTAAAATTATATGCAAGTTTAACTCCATCACATGCAAGTTTTTCGTCTTTGTTATAAGAACAAATATAAAATAACAAGTAGGGACCAATTTACATAAATTTACTCACTTTAGGCAGTCATAGCTTGAGATGAGTTTCTTTGAAGTTGCAAGTTGAAGTTTTATTCATTGAATCATCCACGTTTGCAGCTTACATCAAATAATTCTTGAGCTCCACAATTCCCTTTGTACATATATGGGTTCAATATAAGGAATGACACTATATTGCTATTTATCTTGTTTTCTTATATAATTTTTACAGGAAAATATAAGTAGAAGGAAGGGTTCATTATTTTGGCCACTTGATTCCTAAAACTGTCCAAGAGGAAGAATAAATAAAGACCTGATTTATTATAAAATTTTGCAAAATTCAGCTAACAAATTCCACCAACCTTTCTTTCCCCAAACTCTCCGTCAAAATGAATTCTGTAGAAAAATCAAAATATAAAACAATAGAATACATGTCAAACATCAATTAAAGCTGTTAGAGCAGACCTCTGTTAGCCAAAGAAACATTCATTTAAAAAAATATCCTTCTCTGATTAATCTTTCCCTTGCATACCGCTAAAATAAATACACACACAAAATCAACCTTCAGGGTTTTCTTACTGTTTGCTGTGATTGTGTGGTTCAATCCATTAGAAAACTAGCAGTACAGTGCTTCCCACACTCCACTCAAGGAATCACAATTTCACAGTTTGGTTCCCAGCACTGCCTTGCAGGGCTGCTATCATAATGAGTTTCTGGCTCTGGACACGCAGGCAGTAGTCTCTTATGTTGGCTTCTCAAAAAGGAAGGAGAGAAACACTAGAGGGAACAGCAGCCATAGCGACATATAATAACACAAAAGCTATAGAGTCGTTCCCAATACTCATAAGTATGTTGCTGAAGTAGTGTGTCTCTTTCTCCCTCAGATAATGATTTTTTTCAAGAAGACGGGTGCAGATTTGTACAAGCTAAAACCTAGGAAGAAGCCTGAGAAACTAAGGTATTATGCATTATTTATTCAGAGCATTGTTTAACTGGGGTCTTTTTTACTTATTTATTTTTAACCAGAAGAAAAGAAATGACCAAATCCAAGAATTTAATCAGCTATAAAATTTCTGATACAGAAATCTTTTATGGATAAGTTGTTTATTTTTAAAAATCTGTGTTATTAAAACTATTATGAAAATAAACCAGTTTGAGGACATACTCTCATCGTATGCCGGGCAAGAGGGCATAATCATTTTATGTTTTGTGGCATTTTTCTAAAAAACAAGGTCGATGAGCAATCAGAAGAATCTAAAGTTATTTTAGCATGTGCTACTCCAGTGCTCTAGAGACATATGGCATCAGACTCCTCACTGGCACTCCTTCTCACCAGAGGCAGTGTGATATATGAGCAATTGCACTGGCCTTGAAGCTAAACTTGGGGACACATTACAGCCTCTCCCTCCTTCTGTGTCCCTGGATAAGTTTCTTAACCTTTTTGTCTCTCCCTATTGCAAGATTTTAAAAAGTGATGCAAATCTACCTTGCAAGGTCATTGCAAACACCTGTGATAATGCAGATACAGTATCCACTTTGATGGCTATAACAACACGGGGATTCAATGACTAGTAGCTATTATTATTTTTCCTTCTCTTGTCTATCTTACATTATTTTCCTAGATCATGTGGGGCAAAAGTGTCTTAATTGTACTTGCATTTCCACCCTCATCCTCTTTCCACACCCCTGAAAAACACTGTTAATTGGTAATGGCACTGTGTTTAGACAGTCTTAGAATCTAATTATCTTACAAATTTGCTGAGGGAGATGCTGTGTTATGTACTTTTTTTTTTTGGTAGGTGTTAAAATTTCCAGTACAAATTGCATGCAAGAAAAGATACATTTGTTGCATCATTTCTCAATTTTGTCATTTGAATTTTATTATAGTTTAGTTTTGTACAATACTGGAAGAATAAAGTAAGTGGGAACTAGTTTGTGCCATCCATGTTTTGAAAGTAATTTTTTTTTTGAGGACTGATACTGAGTAGAATCAGATTCCATTATGAATAGGTACTTAACTCCCACCTGATTAGTCTCCACCCATTTATGAAGAGATCCAGAATTCAAAAGGCAAAGAGTCCCCAACACTCTGTTCTTTTCCTGAGAAAGTCCAGAACTGAGTATGCTTATGGAAACTAAACCTTTAGGGAATAGGGAAAGCCGGTGCTGCCTCATGCACTGGGCCCGTGCTGCCCCAAAGAGGGACATCAGTTAGTGTCAGCCTAAAGCAAAATTTCCCAAGGGCAATTTCATCAAGACAGGTGGGCAGAGTTGTGATAGAGAGTTATAAGAATTGCCATTATTTTCCCATTATCTGTTTTTTTTTCAGTTTTATTGAATACCATGATTTAGATCTCTGTGTAGTCTAATGAGATCTCTCTGTAATTCTACTCTTCCCCTAACTCTGCATTAGGAGGGTCCCACCAGTTTTCAATGGTTTTGCTTTTTTCAATAAGTATTAAACTTCTAGTGGTTTTTCTTTTAGATTTTGTTCTTTTAAAAAGTCCTTTGGGAAGGACTTCAATAAAAGATGTAAAACAATGTACATATGTATGTATGTATATGTATGTATTTAGAGATGAGAACACACTTATTAAGTGAAGAGTGAACAAATCTCCATTTCAGAAAGAAAAGAAAAATATTTAAATTTAAGGTGATGGCTTTCTTGATATGTTAAGCAGGATTCTGAGATGACCCTCAAAATTCCTACCTCCTGGAGTATATAGTCTGTATTATCCCCACCCATGGGTATGGAAACAACCTGTGAATAGAATGTATGTCACTCCTGTGATCAGATTACATTATATGATAAAGGTGAAGACATTTCTCAGATGGAATTAAGGTTGCAAGTCAGTTGACTTTGAGTTAATCTCAGGGGAAATAACCCTGGGTGGGCCTGATCTAATCAGGTGAGCCATTAAAAGAGACTGGACCCTTCCTGATGTTGGAGAGATTTGAAGTAGCAGTGATTATTTTCTCACTGGCTCTGAGGAAGCAAACTGTGGAGCAGGCAACATGAAAGGGACAGCAGGTGGTTTGCTAGCACAACACCTGGCTGACAACCAGCAATAAAGCAGGGACCTCAATTTCACAGCTGTAAGGAACTGAATTCTGCCAACAAGAGTGGGACCCTGAGCCTCAGATGAGAACAGAGCCCCAGCCAACACCTTGATTTCACTCCGTCAGGCCCTGGGATGACCCAGGTAACCAGTGTCCAGCCCATGAAAACTGTGAGATAAGAAATTTGTGTAGTTATAAACAGCTAAGTTTGTAGTGATAGAATAGAAAACTAATACACTTGTATAAGAAAAAGTTTGAGTCCATCATTTTCTTTTTCATATAAAGAAAAAAATACTTCCTCCCTTAAATTTAATTATTTCACTTGGGGGTGTTTTGATTCCATCCTGTATCTTCAAAGTCATTCTTTACTCATACTTCTAATGAGCATTTACCATACTAGGTCTCTTCTTCCTTAAGACAGTCTTTTATCTATTCTATATCCCTCTCTAAATATCTTCCCAACTCTATCTAAAAGAGTTGTCTATCATTACGTTCTGGAATTTACCTTCTCTCATTCACTGCAGACTAACTTGCCCCCATTAATCCACAAATACATTCTTTCTGTGTTTGGTCGTAATATCCTTGCTAATGAGTCCAGTAGACACTTTTCAGTTCTTACCATCCTTGACCATTCAGCAGCATTAATATATTCTCTCTTCAAAACACTTCTTCTGGTTTTCATCACATTTCACTCTTCTCAGTTTCCTGTTTTATCCGTGATATTTTTTTGCATTAAATTTTAGTATTATCCAAGGCTCCATCCTCTGTCTTCTCTTTTTGTCGATCTAAATAGTATCACTGAGCAATCTTATCCACTTACTTTATTTCAGTTGCCATATATAGTGCTGATGATTAACCTCTAGACCAGCTCTTTCTTTTCTGCTTCAAACCTGTGTGTCCAGTTGCCTACAGGATGTCTCCATTTGGATAGCTTAGATATCTTGAGTTCAATATACATAAAGTTCAATTAATCCCAGGCTTGTTCTCTTCCTACCTACCCTATTTTGTTGAATACCATCACTGTCTTCCTGGTTACTCAATCTGAGGATCTTGATATTATCTTAGATCTCCTTATCTCCCACATTTATTCCTTTACCAAACTCTGCTATGTCTTAGTATATCATATTTATATCCATTTTAACTATTTAATTGAATCTACTAGTATCTCTTTTCATATTCTGCAATATCCTAAAAGCCAATTTCTCTTTTCAATCCAGTCTATTTGCTTTTCTGCATCGCATCTGGAGTAATCTTTATAACACACACATGTGATTACGCCTTTCCCTGCTTTTCTAATGACTCCTTTCCTTCTGCTTAAAATCCCACATTCTTTCACAGGGCCACACAAACCTTTCGTTATTCTCCTCTCCTTTACAGTCCTCTCCCTTATTACCATCCACAGCTCTTTGTGCTCTCCAGCTTTTGCCCACTGCCGTCTTCTGGGCTAGGAAACTCTTTCATGTCTGCCTCATTTATTTTAGGTGGTCTAGTTATCCCTTACAGTCAGGCTGAAGAGGCTTTCTTTGATCTATCAAACCTGCATTAGGTGCTCATCTTTTGTCCACGACAGCACTGTGTCCTGAGCTCTCAAACTGTGTTATAGTTAAATGGCTTTTCTTCCCTCTTAGACAATAACTTTCTTTAAAGTGGGCCTGCTTTCTTTTCACTGTTGACACCTCTAATCCCAACACAGTGCCTGACACAGCATAAATATTTTAGGAAAAAATTATTGATCAACCAAACAATAGCTAACTTTTGTTATGTCATAAAAATGCACTAATAATGGTACAATCTCAGTGAATTTTGTTGTTCAATGACAAATGTCCCATACATAAAACTATATTAAAGATTTTTACATGTGTAATATTGCCTAAAAACTGAAATTACATAAGCAAATTGAGGCAAACTTTTTTGAGGAATATTTCTTTTTTTTGTTTTTTGAATTTATTTATTTTTATTTATTTATGGCTGTGTTGGGTCTTCGTTTCTGTGTGAGGGCTTTCTCTAGTTGTGGCAAGCGGGGGCCACTCTTCATCGCGGTGTGCGGGCCTCTCACTATTGCGGCCTCTCTTGTTGCGGAGCACAGGCTCCAGACGCGCAGGCTCAGTAATTGTGGCTCACGGGCCCAGTTGCTCTGCGGCATGTGGGATCTTCCCAGACCAGGGCTCGAACCCGTGTCCCCTGCATTGGCAGGCAGATTCTCAGCCACTGTGCCACCAGGGAAGCCCCGAGGAATATTTCTTATACAGTCTGTTTATATGTCAACCCAGTTCCTATTGTTTTTATCTTATTTGTTAAAGCAAGGTTAGTGAAGCAAAGCCAATAACATGCGTATTTCTGGGACTTCCCTGGTGGTGCAGTATTTGGTGGAATGTGTTTGGCTGAATTTGGCTTCCTTTTGGGTTCATATAAGAAAGAAGTGGAGAGGCAGCTAATGAAGTAGTAGGGAGCCGTGATATAGAGGCACTTGCCTAGCACGCTAAGGACCTTTTTCCTGATTCAACAATGGAAAATCTTTAAATGCATTAGAATAAATAAATGGCAAAATAAATCTTTCTATATGATGGATTTGAATATGGATGACTAGTTAGAAAGTTACTATGGAAGAGCTGTCTTCAAGACACAGAGGAAGAGAAAGCCAAGGAGGAATCAGATGGACAGGATACATATTAAGGAGATAGAAATTACAGAACTTGGTAACAGGTTGGATGAAAAGTTTAGGCACAGAGATAAACAGGAGGTACAGGAGAGGGAACCTAAAACTGTCTCTAGGGTATCGAGTTTATATGACTTAAGAAAATAGAACATTTTTTCCAAAAAAAAATGTAAAATTGAAAAGTTAAATGTATAAATGGAAATTTTTCCATTGTAATTCAGATTTTTAAAAGTTTGCCTCAGATTATTATTTTAATTTAACCATCTAGATAATTGCTTCAATTATCTACTTTCTATTTACTAACATACATGTAGTCTTTTTAAGATAATATAAATGGATTACAGTATGTAGCACATACATAAATTGAAAATAAAGCAATGTCATAACAGAAGGTATTTCTATAATTATTGTTTTAATAAAATCATTGATTTATACTTTTAAGGCATAGTTATGCAAATAAAATAAGGAAATATGCATGTTTTTAAAAAATTTTATTTATTTATTTTTGGCTGCATTGGGTCTTTGTTGCTGCACTCCACCTAATTCAGCCAAACACATTCTATGCTTTCCAACCTTTATATTTTTGTTGTAGTTTTTGCTAAATCTTCTTAATTTTTAAATTAATCCTTCTAAAATCTTACACAAGCATCGGGGTCCCAGTCATAAAGCATCTACTGCATGAAGCAGTCCTTGATTATCCAACCCTGTGATGTCACTATTTTGAACCACATTAACATTTTCTACCCTCTTACATCACTTATATCGGATTGTTAATATAGGTGTTTGTAAGGTTGTCTAACCCTCTCCCCACTTCCCAGGCATTAGATCGCCATAGTATTGAGAGTATAATTTCTTGTTTATAATTTCATCTCCACAGTGCCTAATTTTGCATCTTACAACTAATGTTATTTACTATTTTTGTTTCTGTGAAAGCAGAATTAAATTTTCATTTATTAACATACCTTAAAAGAAAGCATTCCATTTAAAAAATGAAGTACAGAGCTAAAATAAGGAGTAGAAGTAAAGAGCTATTATTTAGTTAGGATCAAGTACATTAAGAAAATTTAGTGCTCAACTTTTTAATTTACTAGAATTCTATTCAGTTAGATTCATTTTTCTTTTTTAACCTTTTTGCCCTTTTCTCCTTTCCTTTTATCTTTGCTATATATGTCTTCATGTAGATATAGCAATAACTATTTCTTTTCCCCAATGTCAAAGAATTCTTCCTTTTCTTGATTTTCCCTAGGGTCAGGCAGAGTGATTTAGAATAAGCTAAATTTGACTTGAATCCTTACACATTTCTGAAAATGTCAAAGTTTTAAATTGCATACCTCTTTACAGGATTTGTGAAGTCTTGACTTTGAGCAACAAAACACACCATGCTTAAAATCGAGCTCATTAGAACACAAAGTAATGTCTGAAAGAAATGTTACTCAGAATATCACTTCCTCTCAGAACTGTCTCAATATGTTCAACATACCTGTCTGCACAGCAGTAAACTTCTAGGCCCAGCATGTGAATTAGATTGATATTAGTCAGTGACTTCCCTTTGGGAAGAAGGGAGGCAGTATTAATGGAGAGTAAATGCTACATTAGGTCTATCTTTATATGTTTGTGGGCTACTTTCAACAGCTGTACTTTCAGGAAGTCATTTCATTTATGGTTTTTTTGGGGAGGGTGAAGTTTCTATAAAATACTAACCTGGATACATTTAATCTTTACATTTTTAGGAGAAAGCTTCTCAATTTGGAGCATGTTCACTTCTGTTGAAATGTTGCTGCTTGAAGCTGCATGTAGATCTTTTGAGAGTCCACATGCTTGAGTCTCTATTCTTACATTTTCATGACAGCTTTTACACTCTCCTGAGCATGCAGGATCTAAGCTTCTATTGAAGCATGCAATTACTGGTGATGACTTAGCACACACCATGTGGTGCTAAGTAATGGCAATTGGAAGCAATGTCAATAAGAGAAAATTGGCAAGCTGGAGATAGCCAAGTGAGATAACTCAGAGACTCACATGCTCTGGCAAGCACTCCCACTACTGCTAGTAGCACAAAAGAACTTTATTTACAAGAAATTTTATGTAATCTCCAAGGTGTCTACATCAGAGGAAATAAAAGGGCAGCTTTGTTGTTTAGAATGAATACATAGCTTCATGGATGATTTGAGTGTCCTACTCTTCCAAAACGATTTTTCACCTAACCTGTCATTTTGTCTTCTGCCTCCGCTATTTGATTTGCATTTTTGGATTAGCGCAGAATCCGTAAGGAACAACTCTCAAGACACATAGCTATGACATGGAAGACCTAAGAATGGGATTGAAGATGACCCTGTAACTTAGCCTTTGAGCTGTACAGGAATCACATGGGGGAGATTATTAAAACTGCAAATTCCTGGGCTCATTCCATAGAGATTCAGATTCAGTAGGTCTGCAATTAAGCCAAGCAATCTTCATTTTTCTGAGCCACCGAATTTTTGGACTAGACAGCTCAAAATGTGATCTTTGGATCAGCAGGATCCTGGAAGCATGATAGGACTGCAAAATCACAGGTCTCATCCCACTTAATGAATTGCATTTTGACGAGATCCCCAGGTGATCCACATACATATTAGAGTGTGAGAAGCATTGCCTTAGCAAATACATTGGATTTAATTATAGCTACTTAGTTAATTAGATTAGCTGTCACCCTGAAGAAAGAAAGGAGAGTAGGTCACAGAAGAGGAGTGCTTGGGGATGGAAGGGTGGGCAACAGCAGTTTGGGCGTTGGGTTGGAAAATGGTGGTAGAAGGCTTGAATCATTTTGGTAGGAACAAGCTGTGGGTAGAACTGGCTATGAAGTAAGCAGGGCAGATGTCACCATGATTCCAGGGGCCCTTCAGCCCAGTATTAAAAAGTGGTAACCTGTATTGCTCCTCCTTTGGTTATAAATATCTTATCTATGTCATTCATTTATATTTTTCATTTTGAACAAAGCAGTTTTGAATTATTATTATAGTCTGTTCATTATGCTTTAATGTTTGATGGCTGCAACAGATAGTTTCTGAGCCCTCCCTATTTTGAAATTTGTACAAATTGACGCATAGTTGTTGAATAATTCACAGGGAAAATATCAGATATTATTTAGGTACCCATGATCGTTAAACCTGGCTACAGATGCATTTTGCCTGAGTCAAATGATCTCAATTGAGATTAAATTTTCAAGCAAAACATAGAAGCTATCTTCTCTGAATGAGTCCTAAATCTGGTGAAATGAACTCAGCTATTTTAAGCATCTATAAAACAGAATAAATTTTATGATAATAAATCACATAACCTAATGAATGTACTTCTTGTCACTTAGCAAGATAACCATTACAAGCTAAATACTAAAGCTGCGTATTTAATTGATAAAAGCACATTTATTGCATTAGAAATACATAAAGTTACCCTGTAATGTCACTACCCCACTGAATTCTGTCTCATTAATTCCAAAGAGATACTGTGAGAGTTTCATGGTGATTTTGACAAATTAAATTTCTTGGTGTTTTAATTTGGATTTTGTAATCTTTCTTGCCAAATAATTATTTAACCTCACAAATGCTAACTTTCTAATAATTAATTGGTATTTAATTATCATATCACCAGTAAGGTTATAATCTCTAAATGAAGTTTTATTTCATTGAAAATAAATGCTCATTTTAATTTAAAATTTTTTTCAGAGTAGTAGTGGGAGGTTTTATGTATGGGATGGTGAACTTGGTCATCCTTCCCAGTTGAGCAAGCAAGGTTAACCTTTCAAGGTTAGCAAGGAATTTAGGTTTCATTCTTGCTGAAAACTGCTCTGAAGTTTCATTTTCTTTCTAAAACATAAATCCAAATCACATACTTTCTTCTCTTGGGAATTTAAATAGAATAGTCATTTGATTTGTGACATTATAATTAATGAGTATAGAGATAATAAAATGTAAAAACTAGGTTTCAGTGCACTGATTTAGACAGTATTCTTGTCCCTCATTTAAAAATAGTAAGAGTCATACATATTTATTTATTTATGATGTATCACTCTTTCTTAAGTTTCCATAATGAGAAGAATCACCCAGGGTACTTGTTTAAAAGATACCACTTCCTGAGGCTTTCTTGGAGATTCTGATTTACTTGGACTGGGATGGGGCCATGGAATTTGTATTTTTATCAAGGACCAAATAATTTAGATTACCAGGAAATGTTGGGAAACACTGTTCTCATATTAAGATCCAGACAAAGGAACTGCAGAATCACTTGTGCAAAAATGAGTATAGATCAATGTGTTCAACCTTGGTTACACATTAGAAACCCTGTTTTAAAAATCTCAATGTCCAAGGCACACTCCAACCACTTAAATCATAATCTCTAAAGTGGGACCCAAGGGTCAGAATGAGTACTCGGGGAACTACCTCATAGAATGGTGTAATGGCCATACCAAGCAGTGTCAGAGAATTTGAACAGGTTTGAAAGTGAAAGATCAGAAGATAAGCATTAGAGAAAAATAATGCATAATTTTCAAGGTGATAAAGTTACAGGGTTACTGCCTGTTTATGGAGAGAACATAATTATTAAAAATTAATGAATTAGGAATCTATGGTTCTAAAACCTGAGCTTTTATCAGAATCACATGGAAGGCTAGTTAAAACAGATGAATTTACCCCACCCTAGAACTGTTTTTGTTTTTTGTTTTTTTAAAACTTTTATTGGAGTATAGTTGCTTTACAATGTTGTGTTAGTTTCTGCTGTACAGCAAAGTGAATCAGTTATATATATATATATATGTGTGTATATATATGTGTGTGTGTATGTATATATTTTTTTCCACTCTGTTTTTGATTTCCTTCTCATTTAGGTCACCACAAAGCATTGAGTAGAGTTCCCTGTGCTATATAGTAGGTTCTCATTAGTTATCTATTTTATATACAGTAGTGTATATATGTCAAACCCAATCTCCCAATTCATCCCACACCCTCTTACCCCCTTGGTAAACATAAGTTTGTTTTTCACATCTGTGACTCTATTTCTGCTTTGCAAATAAGTTCACTTGTACCATTTTTCTAGATTCCACATATAAGAGATATTATACGAGATTTGTCTTTCTCTTTCTGACTTAATTTACTCTGTATGACAAACTCTAGGTCCATCCATGTCTCTGCAAATGGCATTATTTCATTCCTTTTTATGGCTAAGTAATATTCCATTGTATATATGTACCACATTTTCTTTATCCATTCCTCTGCCAATGGACATTTAGGTTGCTTCCATGTCCTGGCTGTTGTAAATAGTGCTGCAATAAACATCGACCCCACACTAGAGTTTTTGATCAGTAGGCCTGGGGTGGAGCCTAAGATCTTGCATTTCTAATAAGTTCCAGGCAAAACTGATGCTGTTGATCCAAGGCATACATCTGAGAATCAATGTTCTAAGGGAGGGAAGAGAGATATCAAATGGGAGCATGGTGGGACCAAAGTAGATTGAGCCCAAGCCTGGTTAAGATGTTCATCTGGTAGAATACCTCCTGCATGGGATTATAATAGAAATAGGTAACTGTTATAGAGTTCCTACTATGTGTGAGGTGTTATACCAAACATTTTGTAAATATTAAGTCATTTAATCATTAAAATAATCCTATATGACAGATGTGCTATTATCATTTCTATTTTATAGCTGTGGAAGTTGAGGTACAGGGAGGTTAAGTAACTTATCCAAGGCAATGCAGTTAGTAAATTGTAGAGCTGGAATTGGATTCCAGGTGGTCTGGCTCCAGGGTCCATGCAGTTAACCACTGTTATGCTTAGGGAGGTGAAGATGTACAAGATTTGTTCAAATAATAAATTATTGTAGCAGACCTAGAACTCACTCACTTTACCTATTTTACTATCCCTACAGGGAAAATCTAGAGAAATATGTTAAAGGATCTGGACCGTAAATCACAGTAAAAGGAGAAAGAGATCCAGAAACAGGCTTACATATGTAAAAGGAAGAAGACCAATTTAAGAAGGACTTTAAAATATTATAGCTCAGTTATACCTTCCTGAAAGAGTGTGGAAACAGTAAAAGGTTTATAAACCACTAGGAGCATATCCCATCACTGGAGAAAAAAAAAGTAGCATAAAGAAATGTTATACAAGGGTTGAAACATGCATATATGGAGGAATAACCACATCTGGAGAGGTTTTGGTTTTCATTAGGTCAGTGTTGGGTACAGGCTTTGGCAACACCTTTTGCAGTTTTCATTCATGAATCTATAAGGGTGATTTTTCAGTTAGAAAAATTCCTGCACTTATTAATTTTTTTGTTCAACTATCAAATGTTTATCTACTATATGCTAGGCATCGAGGCACTAACGATTCAGCACAAGACAAAAACACATTCCTGTTGGGATGGTGCTTACATTCTAGTGAGGGAAATGGTAATAAACAAATAAAATAAATGTAATATGTTAGATGTTTATAAAATGTTTTTGAAGAAAGTAAAACACGATAAAGGAGATAGAGCATGTTGGGAATGGTGGCAGTGTGTGTGAAATGGTAGATGAGAATAACATTTGCTCATACAAAGTAGTCAGAGATGTCTCTCATAAGTTGATAATTAAATAAAAATCTAAAAGAAATGAAGTATGAAGGAAAAGGATAAGTGAAGCCTTAGCCAGAGCCCTAGAACTAGCCACCTATTTTCATGAAATGAAACACAGGTGCCCATGTCATGCATGGTTGGGTCCAATGATAGTACATTTCCTTTGTACCTGAAGAGACCAAATGTCCACAGGACAGAAATCACCCAAACGTGATTGTAGGCAGAATTTCCTGAAGACAAGTCCCACCTTCTCTATAGTGGGCAAGTGGACTATGTGGGTTTCTTACCAATGTAGTTCCTATGGGCTACAAATGGGGGCTAACTGGAATTGGTATATGTGCATATATTCTGGGCTTTGCTTATCCTGAAAGAGAAGAAACTGTAGAGAAGCAGTTAAGTTTTAAACAGAAAATTCTCTATCAATTTGACTCACCAAGATGTTTCTTTTGATCAACAAAAACATTTTACTGCTACTAATGTACTAGAAAGAACAAGAAAATATAACATTATATGAACATATCACATTCTTTGAGTCGCTGAGCTATGTTCTCTGAAAATTGGAATGGGAAATCAAAACACTTCATATTTAAAATAGGTAGGGGCAAATTTTGAAAGACTTGTTTAGTCAGTTAAATACATTGAATATGAGAGGGTAGAGAATGCACATATTTTTCTTTTGTTTTGTCTGCTCTGCTTATCCTGGGACCAGGATCAAATTTGTTCATGCCAGTAGAGGAAGGTACCACTGCATAAGACATGCTATCCCAACCATTAACTTTGAGCACATTCTTAAAGATATTTTGGGAGTAGGTCATAACCTTATGCCATAAAACCAAATTAGGGCTAAGTATAAATGAAGTCTATTGGTAGACTGTAAAGGTAGTCTGTGATCCTTTACCTGAAAAATTCTATGATACCTTCCTGGAAATGGGGCATAGGAGAGACAATGGCAAGTCTATTGTTACTGTTTGCTTTATGGGTAAGCACTAGAGAACCATACCGTGGCTTGGAAGATATGGATAAAAACAGGTACTAAATGGAAAGGTAGAGAGAGTGGCAAATGAGAAGGCCTCCCAGGAAGGGATGCAATTATACTATTCCCAAGAAAGAGATTCAGAGCAAGAAAATAATACTGGCTCCCAGAACGCATGATGACTAGTGGCTGATGTTGGGAGAAGCCACTTGAATTGTTTTCTGCAGAGGAGAGAAAAGGATGCCTGGAGAATTAAGGATTCTTCCTAAAAACTGTACTTCATAATAGAAGTCCCTTTGTTGAATGGACTTACTGGAAGCTAGTTAGAGCTACAGTTTGGCTCACAACTTTGGTTTTTTTAGGTATCCTGAGAGAAATACCACCATGAATTGAAAGGGAGAAAGATACCCAAGTCTAAATATATTTAAAATGAAGGAAATCATACAGACTAAATTCTCTGACTACAATGGTATTGTTACAAATAAATAAAAATAAAATGACCAGGAAATCCCTAATATTTGGAAATTAACATATCTAAGGTCAACAATATGTGTAATGGCTTGACCATTATTGGCACCCATATGCCAGGAGTTCTAAGGGATTTAGGAGGATTCAGGTAACTTGGGAAGGCTGGAATATGGAGGCCCATCATCATGATTAAAACAACCTGCTAACTTCTATTTCTGGCCAAGTTTAAGTACATACTTGCCCTCTACCATAAACAACTAGAAAAGCAGACAAAGTATGTGAAACTGGTGTTTTCAGACATTGGACAAAAGGTAGCACAGTGCTGTGATGCAGAAAAAGGACTATAAGCAAGATGAACCGTATGTATGATTGCCCTGTCTTTCTGCCTGGATGCTCTTCTGCAAAGTGCCCAATGTGGGGTGTGTGTGTGTGTGTGTGTGTGTGTGTGTGTGTGTGTGTGTGTGTGTGTGTGTGTGTGTGTGTGTGTGTGTGTGTGTGTGTGTGTGTGTGTGTGTGTGTGTGTGTGTGTGTGTGTGTGTGTGTGTGTGTGTGTGTGTGTGTGTGTGTAGGGGTATTGGGACCCAAGCAGAATACAGTGGTCTTGTTGAGTTGAGAAGACAGAGATTGTAGTTCAGGAAGACTGAGTGACTAGAATGTTTAGGACAGAGTACTGGGGAGGAAGGAGCTGTGCAGAGAAGATTCTCTTTGAATCTGTCACAGAATACTTACTACTCTGGGCATGTATGAGTGAAACTGCATGAGGCCAAGCAAAGACTCTTGGGGAGGTTGTAATTTGAATAATTCCCAGAATTCACACAAGACTAAGAGATGTTCAAGTTCTAACCAGCCAGATTGGAGGCACCTAATTGACTATCAGGTGTGTTCAATAAAGATCCGGGAAGAGTCAAGCCTCAGTAATAGTAAAAAGTCCTAGAGCAAAGAATACACCTGACTTGTCCTGACAAAGCTTAAAGATAAGCCTCAAAAGGATAAAACTGACCCACAAGTTACTACCTACAAAGTTCAACACTCTTTACAGAAAGACAACAAAACCCAGAATATAGATAATAATTATCACCTTCTCATCAGAAACAGTGCAAGTCAGAAAGCAATGGAGGGGCTTCCCTGGTGGCGCAGTGGTTGAGAATCTGCCTGCCAATGCAGGGGACACGGGTTCGAGCCCTGGTCTGGGAAGATCCCACATGCCGCGGAGCAACTGGGCCCGTGAGCCACAACTACTGAGCCTGCGCGTCTGGAGCCTGCGCTCCGCAACAAGAAAGGCCACGATAGTGAGAGGCCCGCGCACCGCGATGAAGAGTGGCCCTCGCTTGCTGCAACTAGAGAAAGCCCTCGCACAGAAACGAAGACCCAACACAGCCAAAAATAAATAAATAAATAAATAAATTTAAAAAAAAAAAAAAAAAAGAAAGCAATGGAATAACATTTTAAAAGTGTTGGTAAAATGAAACAAAACACTTTGTTAACCTAGAACTCTCTATCCATTGAAAATATCCCTAACAAATGAAGGCAAAATAAAAATATTTTCAGACAAGGAATGAATTAGAAATTTTATTACCAGAAGACTTGCATAAGAAATGTTAAAGGAAATTTCTCAGGCAGAAGAAAATGATGCCAGGTGGATATTCAGATCTATCAAAAGGAATGAAGAGTGTCAGAAATTATAAATATGTGGGTAAAATTTTTAAAAACATTTTGTATGTTAAAAATTCTTTAAAATATAATTCACTTTTTAATGAAATAGTAACAGTAAAAATCAATGAAAGGAACCACATAATTGGAGAAAATATTTGCTCTACCCATGTCTGACAAAAGAAATTCTAGGGCATTTTAGGAGTTTTTAGTTTCTTTGGTACTCTACAGTTTGAACTATAATTTTGCTACAGGTATATGATCATAGGGAGGAGTTTATAATCAAATGTGGGGATCTCTATGTTATTGGGATTTTTATCATTTGAGTGTTGTTAAGTATTTACTCCAGGGTTGGCAAATTTTTTCTGTAAAGGGCAAGAGGACCATGCATTTTTGGTTATATCTACAAATGATCCTGACTTATGATGTTTTGACTTACTGTTTTTCAACTTTAAGATGGTGTGAAAGCAATATACACTCACTAGAAACTATATTTCAGATTTTGAATTTTGTCTTTTTCTGGGCTAGGGATATGCCATTAGATACTCTCTCATGATGATGGGCAGTGGCAGTAAGCCGCAGCTCCCAGTCAGTCACATGATCACAAGGGTAAACAACTGATACACCTACAACCATTCTGTATCCATACAATCATTATGTTTTTTCACTTTTAGTACTGTATTCAATAAGTTACATTAGATATTCAACACTTCATTACAAAATAGGCTTTGTGTTAGATGATTTTGCCCAACTATAAGCTAATGTAAGTGTTCTGAGCGTGTTTAAGGCAGGCTAGGCTAAGCTATAATGTTCAGTAGATTAACTGTATTAAATGCATTTTTGACTTTTATATTTTCAAGTTACAACGGGTTTATTGGGACATATCTCCATCATAAGTCAAGGAAGATCTGTATTCAAATCTCTCATATGTAGTCATAGACAATATGTAAATGAATGGGCACAGCCAGATGTGGCCCATGCGCTATAGTTTGCCAGTCTCTGGATCTCATCATATATTCTGTGTTACATTTTATTAGGCAAAACAGTTGGACATAGTGGAACTGAGAAATCATAGAGGGAATTAATTTTCTTTAGATTTCATCAGTAGTTATTTTATATTCTGTATCTTATATTTACATCTTCTGAAGTCACTGGGAAACCTAAAATTGTTTTCTGTTGTTTCAAGTGACTTTCACTCATGGTGGCTTCTTTCCTTATTTATTTGGTAAGTTCTAATTGTGAACTGCACTTAATTTCTTTGAATTTGTAGCCCAGATTGAAGATAGATTTCCAAAGAGGATTTGCATTTGCTTCTACTGTATACCAGTGTATGTAAAGAATCTGGGACTATTTAAAATTTTTAGTTTGAGGTTTTCCTAACTATGGTGCTGGTTAACCCCAGGGTAAGAGTAGATTTATGATGGCAAATATCCAGGGGAGATTTTATTATTAGTATTTTTATTGTTATCATCATCATCATCATCATTGTCATCATCATCAGTCTTTTCCATCCAGAGCCCTGGCAAATATAGGTAAATTTCCATCTTTTCTCAATACTGCTAAATGGATTTTTTCCAACCACTCCTTCACTAAGTAGACTCAAGTTCAGGAGCTCCATTTTGCACAGCTTCAAAGCCTAGTCCTTTGATCACCTTGAAGCTCTTAATCTCCACATTCTCCAAACACTTATTAGTAGTAAGTTGGGAGTGTCCATCTACCTGGTTCCTGTGTCTATTTCTCAGTTGCTTCTGAACTTAGATGTGAAATATTAGTGTAGTTTATTAGGCCTCTTGAAACTTCAACACTATTAAGATTATAAACTCCTTCACAATAAAAAATGTTCATATATCATATATATATATATATATATATATATATACACACACATATATATATATACACAATTACATAAAATCACAGATGGTGCAGAGGTCCTCTGGAGACAATCCCTGGACTCCTTAGAGTTAAGCTTTAAGGGTATCTATTAATTATTAGTTTATTTAAAGTTTGAGGATTTTTTTGGTTAAAATTAAATTCAAAATTAACTTTTAGTAAAAAAATTGTATTTTCTAAATGTTGTTATTAGGAGACTATATTGGTTCTTTAATATAAAAATGGGATCTTGTGGGTGTGTTGGGATGGAGAAATACGAATAGTGATTAGAGGTTTTCCACTTATAACTGGAAGTGGCATTATTGGCAGTAAGCAAAATGCTCTGGTTGCCTTGCTAATCATGTACTCTTATTTCCTGCTTTAGATAAGTTGATGGTTTGAAAGAACAGTGATCAAGGAAAGGTTTATACAGTGTGGTTCCTTTTTCCATTTTTCATTTATTGATGTCTGTGAAATTTTTGCTTTAACACTTGGTTCTTTGGATTATTCAGAAATGAAGTAAGGGTTTATATGAGCATCCTAATTCTGAAGAGAAATCTTTCAATTGAGGCAATGGGTTCAACAAAATATTTAGGATTGTGTGTTATATGTTTAAACTATCTACAAGTATTTTCTCTGTTAAGCAGTCTCTAGAAGCCCATATGTATTTCAAGATTTTAAATAACATTAATTAAAGTAGGATTCCAAAATGTATTCATAATACGTTTGAAAAGAGAGCTTTTTTTTTTAACATCTTTATTAGAGTATAATTGCTTTACAGTGGTGTGTCAGTTTTTGCTTTATAACAAAGTGAATCAGTTATACATATACATATGTCCCCATATCTCTTCCCTCTTTTTTTTTTTAAAATTTATTTATTTTATTTATTTATTTTTGGCTGCGTTGGGTCTTCGTTGCTGCATACGGGCTTTCTCTAGTTGCAGCGAGCTGGGGCTACTCTTCATTGCGGTGGGTGGGCTTCTCATTGCGGTGGCTTCTCTTGGTGCAGAGCACGGGCTCTAGGCGTGCGGGCTTCAGTAGTTGTGGCTCGCGGGCTGTAGAATGCAGGCTCAGTAGTTGTGGCACACGGGCTTAGTTGCTCCGTGGCATGTGGGATCTTCCCGGACCAGAGCTCGAACCCGTGTCCCCTGCATTGGCAGGCGGATTCTTAACCACTGCACCACCAGGGAAGCCCTCTCTTCCCTCTTGCATCTCCCTCCCTCCCACCCTCTCTATCCCACCCCTCTAGATGGTAACAAAGCAGCGAGCTGATCTCCCTGTGCTATGCGGCTGCTTCCCACTAGCTAGCTGTTTTACGTTTGGTAGTGTATATATGTCCATGCCACTCTCTCACTTTGTCCCAGCTTACCGTTCCCACTCCCCATATCCTCAAGTCCATTGTCTAGTAGGTCTGCATCTTTATTCCTGTCTTGCCCCTAGGTTCTTCTGACCATTTTCTTTTCTTTTTTTTTTTTAGATTCCATATATATGTGTTAGCATACTGTATTTGTTTTTCTTTTTCTGACTTACTTCACTGTGAATGACAGTCTCTAGGTCCATCAACCTCACTACAAATAATTCAGTTTTGTTCCTTTTTATGGCTGAGTAATATTCCATTGTATATATGTACCACTTCTTCTTTATCCATTCATCTGTCAATGGACACTTAGGTTGCTTCCATGTCCTGGCTATTGTAAATAGACCTGCAATGAACATTTTGGTATATGACTCTTTTTGAATTATGGTTTTCTCAGGATATATGCCCAGTAGTGGGATTGCTGCGTCATATGGTAGTTCTATTTTTAGTTTTTTAAGGAACCTCCATACTGTTCTCCGTAGAGGCTGTATCAATTTACATTCCCACCAACAGTGCAAGAGGGTTCCCTTTTCTCCACACCCTCTCCAGCATTTATTGTTTGTAGATTTTTTGATGATGGCCATTCTGACTGGTGTGAGATGATATCTCATTGTAGTTTTGATTTGCATTTCTCTAATGATTAAAGATGTTGAGCATTCTTTCATGTGTTTGTTGGCAATCTGTATATCTTCTTTGGAGAAATGTCTATTTAGGTCTTCTGCCCATTTTTGGATTGGGGTGTTTGTTTTTTTGATATCGAGCTGCATGTGTTGCTTGTATGTTTTGGAGATTAATCCTTTGTCAGTTGCTTCATTTGCAAATATTTTCTCCCATTCTGAGGGTTGTCTTTTCGTCTTGTTTATGGTTTCCTTTGCTGTGGAAAAGCTTTTAAGTTTCATTAGGTCCCATTTGTTTATTTTTGTTTTTATTTCCATTTCTCTAGGAGGTGGGTCAAATAGGATCTTGCTGTGATTTATATCATAGAGTGTTCTGCCTATGTTTTCCTCTAAGAGTTTGATGGTGTCTGGCCTTACATTTTGGTCTTTAATCCATTTTGAGTTTATTTTTGTGTATGGTGTTAGGGAGTGTTCTAATTTCATTCTTTTACATGTAGCTGTCCAGTTTTCCCAGCACCACTTATTGAAGAGGCTGTCTTTTCTCCACTCTATATTCTTGTCTCCTTTATCAAAGAGAAGGTGACCATATGTGTGTGGGTCTACCTCTGGGCTTTCTATCCTGTTCCATTGATCTATATTTCTCTTTTTGTGCCAGTACCATACTGTCTTGATTACTGTAGCTTTGTAGTATAGTCTGAAGTCAGGGAGCCTGATTCCTCCAGCTCCATTTTTCTTTCTCAAGATTGCTTTGGCTATTCGGGGTTTTTTGTGTTTCCATACAAATTGTGAAATTTTTTGTTCTAGTTCTGTGAAAAACACCAGTGGTAGTTTGATAGGGATTGCATTGAATCTGTAGATTGCTTTGGGCAGTAGAGTCATTTTCACAATGTTGATTCTTCCAATCCAAGAACATGGTATATCTCTCCATCTATTTGTATCATCCTTAATTTCTTTCATCAGTGTCTTATAATTTTCTACATACAGATCTTTTGTCTCCTTTGATAGGTTTATTCCTAGATATTTTATTCTTTTTCTTACAATGGTAAATGGGAGTGTTTTCTTAAATTCACTTTCACATTTTTCATCATTAGTGTATAGGAATGCCAGAGATTTCTGTGCATTAATTTGGTATCCTGCTACTTTACCACATTCATTGATTAGCTCTAGTAGTTTTCTGGTAGCATCCTTAGGATTCCCTATGGATAGTATCATGTCATCTGCAAACAGTGATAGCTTTACTTCTTCTTTTCCAATTTGGATTCCTTTTATTTCTTTTTCTTCTCTGATTGCTATGGCTATCACTTCCAAAACTATGTTGAATAATAGTGGTGAGACTGGGCAACCTTGTCTTGTTCCTGATCTTAGTGGAAATAGTTTCAGTTTTTCACCATTGCAGACGATGTTGGCTGTGGGTTTGTCATATATGGCCTTTATTATGTTGAGGAAAGTTCCCTCTATGCCCACTTTCTGGAGGGTTTTTATCATAAATGGGTGTTGAATTTTGTTGAAAGCTTTCTCTGCATCTATTGAGATGATCGTATGGTTTTTCTCCTTCAATTTGTTAATATGGTGTATCATGTTGATTACTTTGCGTATATTGAAGAATCCTTGCATTCCTGGGATAAACCCCACTTGATCATAGTGTATGATCCTTTTAATGTGCTGTTGGATTCTGTTTGCTAGTATTTTGTTGAGGATTTTTGCATCTATGTTCATCAGTGATATTGGCCTGTAGTTTTCTTTCTTTGTGACATCTTTGTCTGGTTTTGGTATCAGAGTGATGGCCTTGTAGAATGAGTTTGGAAGTGTTCCTCCCTCTGCTATATTTTGGAAGAGTTTGAGAAGGATAGGTGTTAGCTCTTCTCTACATGTTTGATAGAATTCGCCTGTGAAGCCATCTGGTCCTAGGCTTTTGTTTGTTGGAAGATTTTTAATCCCAGTTTCAATTTCAGTGCTTGTGATTGGTCTGTTCATATTTTCTATTTCTTCCTGGTTCAATCTCTGAAGGCTGTGCATTTCGAATAATTTGTCCATTTCTTCCAAGTTGTTCATTTTATTGACATATAGTTGCTTGTAGTAATCTCTCATGATCATTTGTATTTCTGCAGTGTCAGTTGTTACCTCTCCTTTTTCATTTCTAATTTTATTGATTTGAGTCTTCTCCCTTTTTTTCTTGATAAGTCTGGCTAATGGTTTATCAATTTTGTTTATCTTCTCAGAGAACCAGCTGTCAGTTTTATTGATCTTTGCTATCATTTCCTTTTCATTTATTTCTGATCTGATCTTTATGATTTCTTTCCTTCTGCTAACTTTGGGTTTTTTTTGTTCTTCTTTCTCTAATTGCTTTAGGTGTAAGGTTAGGTTGTTTGTTTGAGATGTTGCTTGTTTCTTAAGGTAGGCTTGTATAGCTATAAACTTCCCTCTTAGAACTCCTTTTGCTGCATCCCATAGGTTTTGGGTCTTTGTGTTTTCATTGTCATTTGTTTCTAGGTATTTTTTGATTTCCTCTTTGATTTCTTCAGTGTTCTCTTGGTTATTAAGTAGTGTGTTGTTTAGCCTCCATGTGTTTGTATTTCTTACAGATTTTTTCCTGTAATTGATATCTAGTCTCATAGCGTTGTGGTCAGAAAAGATACTTGATACGATTTCAATTTTCTTAAATTTACCAAGGCTTGATTTGTGACCCAAGATATGATCTATCCTGGAGAGTGTTCAATGAGAACTTGAGAAGAATGTGTATTCTGCTGTTTTTGGATGGAATGTCCTATAAATATCAATTAAATCCATCTTGTTTAATGTATCATTTAAAGCTTGTATTTTCTTATTTATTTTCATTTTGGATGATCTGTCCATTGGTGAAAGTGGGGTGTTAAAGTCCCCTACTATGATTGTGTTACTGTCGATTTCCCCTTTTATGGCTGTGTTTGCCTTATGTATTGAGGTGCTCCTATGTTGGGTGCATAAATATTTACAATTGTTATATCTTCTTCTTGGATTGATCCCTTGATCATTATGTAGTGTCCTTCTTTGTCTCTTGTAATAGCCTTTGTTTTAAAGTCTATTTTGTCTGATATGAGAATTGCTACTCCAGCTTTCTTTTGATTTCCATTTGCATGGAATATCTTTCTCCATCCCCTCACTTTCAGTCTGTATGTGTCCCTAGATCTGAAGTGGGTCTCTTGTAGACCGCATATATATGGGTCTTGTTTTTGTATCTCTTCAGCCAGTCTATGTCTTTTGGTTGGAGCATTTAATCCATTTACATTTAAGGTAATTATTGATATGTATGTCCCTATTACCATTTTCTTAATTGTTTTGGGTTTATTATTGTAGGTCTTTTCCTTCTCTTGTGTTTCCTGCCTAGAGAAATTCCTTTAGCATTTGTTGTAAAGCTGGTTTGGTGGTGCTGAATTCTCTTAGCTTTTGCTTCTCTTTAAAGCTTTTAATTTCTCCATCACATCTGAATGAGATCCTTGCTGGGTAGAGTAATCTTGGTTGTAGGTTTTTCTCTTTCCTCATTTTAAATATGTCCTGCCAGTCCCTTCTGGCTTGCAGAGTTTCTGCTGAAAGATCAGCTGTTAACCTTATGGGGATTCCCTTGTATGTTACTTGTTGTTTTTCCCTTGCTGCTTTTAATATTTGTTCTTTGTATGTAATTTTTGATAGTTTGCTTAATATGTGTCTTGGCGTGTTTCTCCTTGGATTTATCCTATATGGGTCTCTCTGTGCTTCCTGGACTTGATTAACTATTTCCTTTCCCGTATTAGGGAAGTTTTCAACTATAATCTCTTCAAATATTTTCTTAGTCCCTTTCTTTTTCTCTTCTTTTTCTGGGACCCCTATAATTCGAATGTTGGTGCATTTAATTTTGTCCCAGATGTCTCTGAGACTGTCCTCAATTCTTTTCATTCCTTTTCCTTTATTCTGCTCTGCAGTAGTTATTTCCACTATTTTATCTTCCAGGTCACTTCTCCATTCTTCTGCCTCAGTTATTCTGCTATTGATCCCTTCTAGAGAATTTTTAATTTCATTTATTGTGTTGTTCATCTCTGTTTGTTTGCTCTTTAGTTCTTCTAGGTCCTTGTTAAACGTTTCTTGTATTTTCTCCATTCTATTGCCAAGATTTTGGATCATGTTTACTATCATTATTCTGAATTCTTTTTCAGGTAGACTGCCTATTTCCTCTTCATTTGTTAGGAATGGTGGGTTTTTGCCTTGCTCCTTCATCTGCTGTGTGTTTCTCTGTCTTCTCATTTTGCTTAACTTACTGTGTTTGGGGTCTCCCTTTCGCAGGCTGCAGATTTGTAGTTTCCATTGTTTTTGGTGTCTGCCCCCAGTGGATAAGATTTGCTCAGTGGGTTGTGTAGGCTTCCTGGTAGAGGGGACTAGTGCCTGTGTTCTGCTGGATGAGGCTGGATGTTGTCTTTCTGGTGGGCAGGTCCACGTCTGGTGGCGTGTTTTGGGGTGTCTGTGGCCTTATTATGATTTTAGGCAGCCTCTGTGTTAATGGATGGGGTTGTGTTCCTGTCTTGCTCGTTGTTTGGCATAGGGTGTCCTGCACTGTAGCTTGCTGGTCGTTGAGTGGAGCTGGGTCTTGGTGTTGAGATGGAGATCTCTGGGAGATTTTCACCGTTTCATATTACGTGGAGCTGGGAGGTCTCTTGTGGACCAGTGTCGTGAACTTGGCTGTCCCATCTCAGAGGCACAGCCCTAATGCCTGGCTGGAGCACCAAAAGCCTTTCATCCACATGACTCAGAATAAAAGGGAGAAAAAATAGAAAGAAAGAAAGAAAGAAGATAAAATAAAATAAAATAAATTAAAGTAAAATAAAATAAAGTTATTAAAATAAAAAGTAATTATTAAGAAAAAAAGTTTTTTTAAGTAATAAGAAAAGAAAACCCCAAAAAAACGGACAGACAGAACCCTAGGACAAATGATAAAAGCAGAGCTATACAGACAAAATCACACACAGAAGCATACACATACACACTCACAAAAAGAGAAAAAGGGGAAAAATATATATATCTTTGCTCCCAAAGTCCACCTCCTCAATTTGGGATGATTTGTTGTCTATTCAGGTATTCCACAGATGCAGGGTACATCAAGTTGACTGTGGAGATTTAATCCGCTGCTCCTGAGGCTGCTGGGAGAGATTTCCCTTTCTCTTCTTTGTTCACACAACTCCTGTGATTCAGCTTTGGATTTGGCCCTGCCTCTGCGTGTAGGTCGCCTGAGGGCATCTGTTCTTTGCTCAGACAGGACGGGGTTAGAGTAGCAGCTGACTCGGGGCTCTGGGTCACTCAGGCCGGGGGGGGGGGGGAGGGAGGGGTACGGAGGAGGCGGGGCGAGCCTGCAGCAGCAGAGGCGAGCGTGACGTTGCAGCAGCCTGAGGCGTGCCGTGCGTTCTCCCGGGGAAGTTGTCCCTGGATCACGGGTCCCTGGCAGTGGCAGGCTGCACAGGCTCCCGGGAGGGGCAGTGTGGAGAGTGACCTGTGCTCGCACACAGGCTTCTTGGTGGTGGCAGCAGCAGCCTTAGCGTCTCATGCCCGTCTCTGGGGTCCGTGCTGATAGCCACGGCTCGCGCCCGTCTCTGGAGCTCCTTTAAGTTGCGCTCTTAATCCCCTCTCCTCGCGCACCAGGAAACAAAGAGGCAAGAAAAAGTCTCTTGCCTCTTCGGCAGGTCCAGACTTTTTCCCAGACTCCCTCCCGGCTAGCTGTGGCGCACTAGCCCCTTCAGGCTGTGTTCACGCCGCCAACCCCAGTCCTCTCCCTGGGATCTGACCGAAGCCCGAGCCTCAGCTCCCAGCCCCCGCCCACCCCAGCGGGTGAGCAGACAAACCTCTCGGGCTGGTGAGTCCTGGTTGGCACTGATCCTCTGTGCGGGAATCTCTCCGCTTTGCCCTCCGCACCCCTGTTGCTGCGCTCTCTTCCGTGGCTCCGAAGCTTCCCCCCTCCGCCCCCCGCAGTCTCCTCCCACGAAGGGGCTTCTTAGCGTGTGGAAACCTTTCCTCCTTCATGGCTCCCTCCCACTGGTGCAGGTCCCGTCCCTATTCTTTTGTCTCTGATTTTTCTTTTTTCTTTTGCCCTACCCAGGTACGTGGGGAGTTTCTTGCCTTTTGGGAAGTCTGAGGTCTTCTGCCAGCGTTCAGTAGGTGTTCTGTAGGAGCTGTTCCACATGTAGATGTATTTCTGATGCATTTGTGGGGAGGAAGGTGATATCCGCGTCTTACTCTTACGCCATCTTGAAGCTCCAGCTGAAAAAAGAGCTTTATGGTTAAACGAATTGGCAATGCCGTGTTAGACTTAGTGAAACAGTTTTCTTTACAGCATATTTTTTCAGAAACTTTAAAATGCAAATATATATTGTGAATTTCTAAAATAAGGTATAACAAGCTGCATTTTGTGCTCTAATTTATATACGAAATCCTTTTCTCTTGGTGCTTGTTTTGGACAATAGATATACAACATGTTTGTGTCCTTTTTATACTACTTTTCTTTCTATTTAAATATGAAAGAAAATGTATACAGATATATGTCATGAATATTTACTCTTTTTCTTCATTGGATATATAGAAATTTAAATAATTATTGCTTAAAATGGAAGTTATACATACAGAACATAGAAAGAGTAAATTATTTTTAATGTAAATCTAAATTATCAAGGTGAATAATAAGTGGAATTTGTCATATTATACCTTCTCATTACTGTTCATCCTAAATCTCCCCAAACAAATTGATGTATGGCAGACACCAGGACAAAATGCTCATGGCCAAATCCTCAAATGCGTAGAAATACTACTGCCTAAAACATATATGTAAGCGTGAACAACATGTTTTCCTCTGTGGGTTGGACTGAATAGGTGAACATTGAAGTTTAAGATGCTAACTACATATGTTAATACCATGTCTTCTTTAGTAACAATGTGTCATTTTCTGTGAAAAGCTTATAATTAGGTTTAGTAAAGCTCAGTAACTAAAAATTAAATAAGATCTCAAATATTTTAAAACACACCACCAAAATCTTTGAAAATATTGTACCCTTTATGCTGTTATACAGCCACCAGGTAGTAGATTTTTGAAGAAATTTTGTTCAATTTGTTTAGTTTATGGTATTACTATCTGAGAAATTTCAACCAACTTCCGTCTGTTGAGAATGATTATCCAGTATCTTGTACAGGAAGTATGTTTTATTCCCACCATATCACATCTTGTAAAGAATAAATAAATTTAGTTTAAAAAAAAATAATGCATGTGGGTAGTAACTGGTATAGGGGGCTGACAGTCTTCCTCTTCATGCCTTTGTATCCTGGCTGAAGAGGGCAGTGGTCTTCTGGTTTGCACCTTCCAGCACCTGCCTCCTTGCTCAAAGCCCTATTGGGCCTCTACTGGTCTCTGTTAGGACTCATGGATGTTTTCCAGCATCCCTCTGTAGTTTGCTCACCTTCTTTATTTACTAGGAAACTGCCCTACATATAAAGAAGGCATTGTAGCTTTAATGGAAGGAAAATGAAAATAATCTGGGGACATTCCTCTCTGCAGTTTTGGCTTTACTTCATTTTTGCCTTTACTTCAATTTACTATAGGCTCTTGTCTATAGCTTTTTGCTAGGAAGAGGGTCACTTGTGTTTTTACCCTTGGGAGAATACCAGTCAACCAGCAATCTTCAGAACTCCAACCCCTGGTAAGGCTTGTGCCCTACTGTCAGCATCTAGCCCTAATGATAGCAGCCGTGGCTAACACTGTACGTTCGCTATTTCACTTCTACATTGTATGTATTCTAGAATACACATATGCATATCAAATACATCTATGTAGTTTTACTTTAAACTTTTGTACATTATCTAATGAGTAACTTGTAAACTCACGAAGTTAGGACTCCAAGGTAGACAATGGCCTGGAAATCCCGCTTAAGATATTTTAACATATATGTTTTATAAATATATAAATACAAGTTATAATCATATCTCATATGATTATCTCATATCTTTTGTGGTATCCAAGTACATAGAAAGAGATGAGTGGACTACGGGTTTAAAAAATAATCATATGTTTATCTAACATATTGAGTTAAAAATCCAAATTTGTAACCAAAAGAGCTAAGAAAGGTTACATATACTTTTTCTGTTAAAATAATTTTTTACTTCATTAAAAATAAGACTAGAACACTTGTTTTTAGTTGTTTTTCTTTCCCTAATGCAATGGTATCCTCCAAATCTGTGAATAGCTTACTGAGTAAGAGGGGTTGCCTTCCAGTGACTTCACATTAATATACGGTGTGTATCTTTTGAAAATGAAGTCTATGTCTAGATATGAGTTATAAAAAATATATATTAACACTCTAGTGACAATAAAAAGCATTATTTATAGAAAATTATTATCAATTACATCGTTCCCACCAGTGTTTTCAATCAATTTTATTTAACTAAAACTCCACCCGACTGACTAAAATCACATCACTGATAATGGAAAGGAAGAATGGCAAACTACATCATCAGCATTGACTCCAGGAAGGTCAAGATACCAACCTTGGATTGATTCGAGGAGGCCTTCATAACTTAAGAGACTCAGAAAAACATGCAAGTTGCCTGATGGTACTAACCGTGATGAAAATCATCTACTGAAGTGGGTATTATTGTAAATCTTTGTCTACATGACAGATTTACAACTCCTTACCTCCATAAAATTCACCGTTAATGGCACAACACCTATTAAGCTGAGATATTTCTAGATGTAGTACGTCATGGTATTTTCCTGTATAGTTTACATTATTCTTGGCATTTCACAGCCTGTCTCATGAGATGGCTAAGAAGGAAAATATAGTGACTTGCACTCACTTCTCAAGGGCAAAATGCCATGTCTTACCAGAGGAAACATTCAGAAAGTGAAAAGCAAATATTAAGAATAATAAGGTTGAAAAATGTGGCATATGAGAAATCTGGAGACTTTAGGGAAAAACACTTCGTTTTGTGGAATACAATTTTAATACATTACCGAATTCCCAGTTTTTAGGGTTTTTCAAAAAGGGACAAATAAACATTTACAAAAGCTCATTCTTAGAGCAGGGTATGTATAGGGGAGAAAATATGATTTTTGACATAAACCCAGTCTTAGAGCTTAAGCTTCCTCAGTACTTGTATAGGGAAACCCTGGGGCCTCAAAAACATTTGGGGAAAACCACAGTAGCACTTTCTGACAATACAAGCTGAGCAGGCTTTGTGTAACAGAGGCAATTAAAATGTCCAGGCTCTCCCTTGAGATATGTCAGCACATTGAGAACCTGGGATACTGAATAACTTAATTCTCATTCACATAGAGCCTGAGAGGAAAATAATTTCAACTCTTATCATAGACTCTATTTTCTCTCTTAAAAGAAACAAACAGTTACAAGAATGTATTAAACTTTTGGCATGTTGTTATGAAGTTTTTGGCCATAATGTAGGGAAGAAAATTCTATATGCTTATGCCACTGAATTTTAGGTGGGCTAAAAATAAATTTCAAAAACCAGATTGTAGCATTCCACAACTGAAAGCAATCCATGCTACTTTCTCATTCAAAGCCCTGATTTTTGTATATGAGAGAGCTGCAAAATGACTAACCCAAGTTTATATTGTTAACAAATGGTAGAACCAGGGCTTAAGAAACAGGTCGTCTTCAGAGAATCTTCTCTTGAACCCAGATATAAAGTATACCATGTTTGCTTCCTTTTTATTTTTATAAATTTATTTATTTATTTATTTAGTTTTGGCTGCATTGGGTCTTTGTTGCTGCGTGCGGGCTTTCTCTAGTTGTGGCGAGCGGGGACTACTCTTCGTTGCGGTGCACGGGCTTCTCATTGCAGTGGCTTCTTGTTGCAGAGCACGGGCTCTAGACGCACAGGCTTTAGTAGTTGTGACATGCGGGCTCAGTAGTTGTGGCTTGCGGGCTCTAGAGCGTAGGCTCAGTAGTTGTGGTGCACGGGCTTAGTTGCTCCACGGCATGTGGGATCGTCCCGGACCAGGGCTCGAGCCCGTGTCCCCTGCATTGGCAGGCGGATTCTTAACCACTGCACCACCAGGGAAGCCCCCATGTTTGCTTCTCATGAAGCTATCTTTGGGGAAACGTACAGTAGAAAGCCCTTTGTGCCTTCTCACTGTGGGAAAGGAGAAACAGAAGATGGGCTTATTGAAATTTAAAGCGAACTTTTAGAAAGAGAACTTGTACTTCTTTTGTGTGCCACGCATAACGCTGCCTGGTCCATTCCTTTCCTTGAAGCAACATCCCTTTTATTTTATATTAGAACTAAAGGGCCCAGTAGAAAAGCCTCATGTGCAACAATGTAATCATTACACAAAGCTTTGGATGTATGATGTTTATTGGTGCTACAAACTATTGGAAACAGCCATGTAGATCTTGTGGAAGAGTCATTTTATAATGGCTAGTAATGGTTTCACATTATAGGGGCTCAGAAAATATTTATTTGATTTTCTTCTTTTGTGGATGTTTTTTGTTGAACCTATATCTAAGATAATCCAGTCTGGAACATGAATGGCCTGAAAAATTAGTATACTGAGATGTTCAATGTGCATCATGTGTTTATAGGTTTTTATATAAAAGGATTTTCTTGAGACTGCATGGAACAGTTTTACTATCTCCACAAAGCAGGGTGGGAAAGGTCCCATAATCCTAAGTATCAACAAGTAGTCTGTGCTTCTTCTTGACTTAACAGGGAAAGTGCAAGAATATTCAGGTTAAACTACTGTCCACTTGACAATTTCCCAGCTGCCAGTTAAGTCACATCAAACCCACTATGCAGAGACAGTTTGACTCTGGTGGGTAGAATATTACTGTTATTCTGCTAACTGTAGAACTAACTGTAATTGTGCTTCACACCCCTCCCCAAATTCATATGTTGAAATCCCCAACTCCCACTGTGACTGTATTTGGAGATGGGGCCTTTATGGAGGTAATTAAAGCTAATGAGGTCATAAGGGTGGGCCCTAATACAATAGGCTGAGTGTCCTTATATGCAGAGAGTTTTCTCTCTCTCTCTCTCTCTTCTCCTTGTGAGGGCACAGTAAAAGGTGGTCTCTACAAACTACGAAGAGTCCTCACAAGAAACTGACTCCACCAGACCTTATCTCAGACAACCTCCAGAGCTGTGAGAAATATATTTCTGTGTTTAAGCCATCCAGTCTATGGTATTAAATTATGGCAGTCAGAGCTGACTAATACATTTGCCATTTACATTTGCCAGATCAACAAATAAGTATTTCTGGAAAACTATTATATGCTTAAAGCTTTCAAAAATTGAATTTTTTTTTCTTTTTTCTCCATCTCCGTATTTTATGGTTCTTTATTTATCCACTTCTTAGCTCATTAAGAGAGCAAACTATTCTTGGGAAATTAAAAACACACACACAAACTTATAAAAATAGATGCATTGCAATCTTTCTCCCAGCCCAATTCCTTTGTAGATCAACTAAAAAAGAAATGAGAAGTTTTAAATCGAGTTCAATTATTTAAGGACCTGCTGTGTCATGTGACTTCTATTCTCCTCACTCAGATTTGTTTTTCGTTTTGCCCTTTGGACCAAGCATATCATCTCCAAAGGCTTCATGGACAGCGACTGCTTCCATTAGAGCTGTTTGGAGTCAGAAATTCTGTTTTCCAAGATGAGAAATTATGTTTGCATAGCAAAAAACATAAATTTAAGTTAGAAATATGTTGGAAAATGTCATTTCCTTTGCAACACAAACAAATTAAGAGGAAGGAAAATATCACTTGGTAGAATTCAGAACTTGTGAAATTTTGAAAGAGTTCCAGAAATTTTGACAAAACCAAGCAAAAATATTGCTTGGCATTTTTACCCAGGGATGAGCATTTTAGGAGTCTAAATTAAACTTGTAGACAGATATATACTGAGAACATGTTAATGTATTGCTGTTTTTGTTTCTTGCTATAAGTACTGTCCTATGAGCTGAGGATTTGTTCCACATGTAACCTATTCAAGTTATTATGTGTACTTGAATATATTTACTGCATATTTTTAAATCATGCTCATATGCCCATAGGACAGAACATTCCACAATGCTTATAAAACTAAACATAGAAAACCAAAATTAACAGATTTCAAGGATACCACTATGCTATATATCATCTACTAATTGAAGAGAAAATGGCAGATGCCATGGAAGTTAAAAATTCAAGACTACTAAAAAGCACTAACTGCTTTCATTCTGTAGATGATATGTGCATTGAGATGCTGTATCTGATTGCCTTGAGCCACGATTATAGTTAGTTGTACATCTCCATTTTACCCGGCTTGGACCACTGGGTTACATTAGTATTTCAGTTTTACATGAGGTACCGGAAAAGTCAAGTTGCAGCTCAAGCAAAATGGAATTTTAAAATGCATCACACATACCCTGAGAAAACCATAATTCAAAAAGATACATGTACCACAATGTTCATTGCAGCACTATTTACAATAGCCAGGACATGGAAGCAACCTAAATGTCCATTGAGAGATGAATGGATAGAGAAGATGTGGCATATATATACAATGGAATATTACTCAGCCATAAAAAGGAACGAAATTGAGTTATTGGTAATGAGGTGGATGGACCTAGAGTCTGTCATACAGAGTGAAGTAAGTCAGAAAGAGAAAAACAAATACTGGATGCTAATGCACATATATGGAATCCAAAACTATGGTACTGATGAACCTAGTGACAGGGCAGGAATAAAGATGCAGACGTAGAGAACGGACTTGAGGTCATGGGGGGGAATGGGAAGCTAGGACAAAGTGAGAGAGTAGCATGGACATATATGCACTACCAAATGTAAAATGGATGGCTAGTAGGAAGCTGCTGCATAGCACAGGGAGATCAGCTTCGTGCGTTGTGATCACCTAGAGGGGTGGGATAGGGAGGGTGGGAGGGAGGCTCAAGGGGGAGGGGATATGGGGATATATGTATACATATAGCTGATTCACTTTGTTGTACAGCAGACACTAACACAACATTGTAAAGCAATTATACTCCAATAAAGATATAAAAAAAATAAAATGCATCACAGGCTTTGTAGAGGTGTTATGGAGGTAGAGATCATTATTGTTGAGAAAGTGTAAGTCTAACTTTTAAAACTAAGTTCTAACTTTAAAACTTAAGGAAATGACTGGTATTTTGATTCTAATGCTATAGAATAATCTTAAACAATTAGAATTCAAGATTTCTCTCCTATATATTTGCTAAGTAAAATAAAGTACACACAACATCTATTATAGTCTTTGCATAAATGTTATTTCCTTTCCTTCTCCTTCTTAACAGAGGACTAGGAGTGGAAGAAAGTAATACTTTGACCTGCTTTGGCTACAGTGTGGATATTGCTTAGCTCTCCAATTTGGTGGTTATAAAGAAGGGAGAACAGTGAAAACAAGGTGGGCTACTTCCAGTGCCTGGTCTAGGAAAAGGAGCATCTGATTTCAGAATCTTTTGGAAAATGTGATGATTAATTTTATGTGTCAACTTTACTGGGCTAAGGGATACCCAGATAACTGGTAAAAGAGTATTTCTGTGTGTGTCTGTGATGTGTTTCAGGAAGAGATTAGTATTTGATTCAATAGACTTGGTTAAGAGATCTGCCTTCACCAATGTGGGTGGGTATCATCCAATTCTTTGAGGACCTGAGTGGAACAAAAAGGTGAAGGAGGGGTGAATTTTTTTTCTGTTTTCTTGAGCTGGGACATTCATCTTTTTCTGCACTTGGACATTGTAGGTTTTTGTTCTCGAACCTTTGAACTCGGGGGCTTACACCAGTGGCTGCCTGGTTCTCAGGCCTTTGGCCTCAAACTGAATTATACCACTGGATTTCCTGGTTGCAGATGGCAGATTGTGGGACTTCTCAGCTTCCATAATTGCATGAGGCAATTCCTATTTTATATATACATAATAAATTTGTTCTGTTTCTCTGGAGAATCCTGACTAATACAGAGAACAAAGACATTGGAATTGAGACAATTTCTAGCATACAGTAGACAATCAATAAATATTTGTTGAATGAACAAGCTGATACATACATAAAGATAATAAGTGCCAACATATGTGCAAGTGATGACTGAATAAGCCAGAAACAGAAGCCATGGAATGTATTAGTCTGTTCAGTTTGAACCACAGACTGGGTTGTTCAAACAATGGAAATTTATTTTCTCACAGTTCTGGAGGTTAGAAGTTCAAGATCAAAGTGTTGTCAGGGTTGGTTTCTGGTGAAGCCTCTCTTCCTGGCTTGCAGATGGTGGCCTTCTTGAAGGAGGAAGATATCTCTCTCTTCCTCTTCTTATAAAGACACAAGTCCTATTGGATTAGGGCCTTATTTTTTTTACCTCATTTAATTTTAATTATCTCCTTAAAGGCCTCTCTCCAAAAACAGTCACATTGGGAATTAAGGCTTCAACATATAAATTTGGGGACTGATGCAATTCAGTTCATAACATGGAGGAAAACTGAGATTATAAGAAACATGAACCATATACTTTAGGCAGCTGTTGTCTAGTAACCACTTTAATTATCCGCACATCTTTCACCTTGAAGACTAGTTTTAGAACTGTGAAATCTGCTCTAATCTGGCATTTGCAGGGTGGAGATAAGAGGAATTTTAAGTGGTTCAGTGTATCTATAGTATGTTCAAAGCTTTCAAATTTGAAGATGCCAAAATAAATTCTCTTGAGAATGGCCTACAGAGTTTGCTTGAGTTAAATCTCTTCACAATATTCCCCAAACAACAACAACAAACAAGCCAAAAAACACACTTGACTAAAATCAGTGTTTGGTTCGATAGAACCCATCTCATAGATTGTTTGAACTTCACTTGAATGGGGTTGATTCAAAGGAGATGAACTGAATAACAGGGAATTTTATATTCCTAGCTATTTAGCTACATTTATTGATCAATTCATAGATTATATAATTTAATAAATACTCATTTTTATATAAGTGACCCAGCAAAATTATAAGGTACTATACAGTGTCTTTGTTATAGTATTTATAATTCTCACTGCAATTTCTTATTTTTTAATTAAAAAAAAATAGCTGCAGGGTTTTTTTTTTTTAAGATTTAATTTTATTTATTTCTGGCTGCGTTGGGTCTTCGTTGCTGCTCGTGGGCTTTCTCTAGTTGTGGAGAGCGGGGGCTACTCTTCATTGCGGTGCGCGGGCTTCTCCTTGAGGTGGCTTCTCTTGTTGCGGAGCACGGGCTCTAGGCACGTGGGCTTCAGTAGTTGTGGTGTGTGGGTTCAGTAGTTGTGTCTTGTGGGCTCTAGAGTGCAGGCTCAGTAGTTTTGGCGCACAGGCTTAGTTGCTCCGTGGCACGTGGGATCTTCCCGGTCCAGGGATTGAACCCCTGTCTCCTGCATTGGCAGGTGGATTCTTATCCACTGTGCCACAAGGGAAGTCCCGCTGCTGGGATTTAAGCTGTGTAATCTAGAAGATTTACAGGGCCACTTAGTTCTATTATTATTCACAAAATATATATCACTAGTTTAAAATAAAAGAATAAATATATTTTTAACAATCCACATTACATTAACTTCTAAAGCCATATCCGATAAAGATGCTCACCAGTGTTATACCAAGAATATTAAAATTAGTATTTAAGGATTTAAAGATGATATTACTTGAGGTAATTTTTGGATACATTTTGAAGAAATGGAAATGATGCCTATCTGGTTTTATTTTACAATTTAATTCTGGATATGTTTTATTGAATTATGATTTTATCTATAAACGTTGCAGACTAAGGATTGTTTTTCTTAGACTAATTCAGGTTGTCAGATTATTTCTAATCTAATATTGCTTGGTTTACATACAAGATTTGTATTTTTATAAAAACATAAGTATTTTGTCACACAACGTGTGACAAAAGCAACAGGTTATTACATATGGGATAAAAAGAAGTTTGTCTTTCTTCAACATATATATTTACATATGTGTATATATATATTTATATAATGTATTTAATTTTTTCTATTTCTCTTTTTGTTTTTTCCTGTTTCTTTTTCTCTTCCACTAACCTTGCTGATCACAATTTCTTATTTCCCATCTCTAACACAATTCTCCATCAAGATCTAAAGTGCACATATTTGCCAGAATCCTTCCCAAATCATTTACTTTTAAAAGTGTTCCCTTTTGTCTCTTTCATCTGCACACACATACAAAGGAATATATTGGAATATCTAGGTACTTTTATACCATTTCCAAGTTAATTTTAAATAGTAGCAGATGATTGACATTTGGCACTCAATACACGTGAGTTGATTTTCTTCTGTCTTTTTGAATAAGGAGGATGAAGTTAGCTGAACATGAAATCTCATAGTTTCCTGACATGCATAAATCCTTTCATCTGTAGTAAGTATAATCTCCCCCCACCAATCCTATCGATTAACCACTGAGCTATATGGTCTTTTTGCAATACTGTCTGAATTATAGTTTTTGAAACAGAAGTGCTAGGTGGGCACTACATGGAAATATAACTTTTTGAGACCAGTAAAGAGTTTCTGTTGCTTCCCCTCTCATTGTAGTTTGGTAGTTTTTCAGGAGATTAAATGAAAATATATGAGCATGTGGTTTTAGAGGAGATGCTGCATTTTATTTTATTTTAATTAAAAATTTTTTTTTCTGTGCATAGGTCACACTGCGAAGTGGTGATTGATCAGTGCCATGATGTTGTTTTTATAGCTGTGAACTCTGTTCTATGCTTTCGGTTACAGTGACAGAAGGCCACTGAATGCAGCTTCAGAATTTCTGGAAGATTGGAATTTGTAGGATACATGGCATGGCAGTATCCAGAATGTGTGAATACGGTCTTGGCTTCTTTTAAAATGCTTTGCTAATTCTGCTTGACGATGCTCAAAGCTAAGACAAAACTCCATGAGAGTTACATAACTTTTATACCTAGAAAAGATTTGAAAAAAAATCTCCTTCAAAATTGTTCAGTTAGGGCTTCCCTGGTGGCGCAGTGGTTGAGAGTCTGCCTGCTAATGCAGGGGACACGGGTTCGAGCCCTGGTCTGGGAAGATCCCACATGCCACGGAGCGGCTGGGCCCGTGAGCCACAACTGCTGAGCCTGCGCGTCTGGAGCCTGTGCCCCGCGACGGGAGGGGCCGCGGTGGTGAGAGGCCCGCGCACCGCGGTGAAGAGCGGTCCCCGCACCGCGATGAAGAGTGGCCCCCACTTGCCTCGACTAGAGAAAGCCCTCGCATGAACCGAAGACCCAACACAGCCAAAAATAAAATAAAATAAATAAATAAAGTAGATATAAAAAAGAAAAGTGCTTTAAAAAAAAAAAAAAAAGAGAGATCTAAAAAAAAAAAAAAAAAAAAAAAAATTGTTCAGTTAGTGTTCTGTGAAAAGCCATACCCATAGGATGTTGTCTTTGAGCAATAACGGGCAGAAATCTAACTTAAGGAAAAAATTTTTTTGATTGGAAAGAAAATGACATAATTCATAAAAGAAGGGAGGGCTGTTCTGCAGATCTCAGACACTGGACCTGGAGATTCAGTATTGCCAGGCTTCTTTCTCTTAGAATCTTATTTCTACCTTTCTGTGGGTATAGGCTCTAGTCTTTTAGATTCTTCTATATGAAAACATTTCGCTAGATCAGAGATCAGAGAGGAGAAGGGAATTTTATCCAAAATATTCATTTAGAAAAATACTAAGGAGAAACTCTTGTTGGACTAATATAGCCATGTAACCATCCCTGGAATAATCTCTGCGCCAGGGGAACGAGGTACAGGTATGTGTGGATCATGTGTTCACTTCTTTGGTTAGAAAGGTAGGCCAAATTGGCAGTTCAGTTGGAAACACAATGTTCTAGTCACTAAGGGGAGGGGAATGGTTACAGGTAACAAAAATAACAAATATCCATACGGATCCACTCTGTGAATGCACAGTACCTAATCTGTCTTTCCACATGTATAATTTCTAAAGGACTCCTCTCTTATATCCAATTGTTTTATGTATAATCACAAACTCTCTTACCCCTTCCCTCAATGGCTGACAATCAAAACTACTTAATTCAGCTTTAAATCTAGACTCTTGGAAGATGGGATGTCATCTCAATCAAGCCCAGATGTGGCTTATCATGAGCCAGCAACTTATGTATTGAATGGTACATATGACCACCTGATACTCACAACCTACAATGACGATTTCCATTCAGCTAAGGTGGGGTTTCTCAACATTGCCACTACTGACATTTTGGGTTGGATAATTCTTTCCTTTTGGGAGTTGGCCTGTGCATTGTGGAATGTTTAGCAGCATTCCTGGCCTCTACCCACCAGATGTCAGTAGCACATCTCCCCCTTCTCCTCATGTCATGACGATGAAAAACATGTCCAAATATTGCCAAATGTCTCCTGAGGGGCAAAATCACTAACAGTTAAGAACCATAGAATTAAGAGGAAAATGTGAAGCAACATAAGAGTTGTCAAGTGTCCAAACCACTATACTCATTAGAGTGGAATAGTTGACAATCACTGACCCTGGAGTCAAATTTTTGGGTTTAGATTTTGACACTATCACTTACAAGTTTTCTATCTTTGGGCAATGGGACTTACGTTCTGTAAGCTTGTTTTCTTTTCCTCAAAATGAACATAATGATAGAAACAATCTCATGAAGTTGTTTTGAGGATTCAATAAGTCCTTAACACAGTGCCGCCACATAATAAGTGAATTTACCACTAGCATTAGCTGTTATCATTATTATCTGGCTAGGCTGGAATATTAAGGTGCATTCAAATATTGACTCACTTTCCAGAAAGCAGAGTGAGTTTCTTGATCAGATATTTTGTTGTCCTGATTCTGCCCTTGGGGGAAATTCCATTGTCTGAAGTTCCTTATAAACATACCTAAAGGGCTATTAATGAGGCTTCACTAGCTGCAGAATGGTCTACCACTAGAGAACAGTTCTATCATGACCATGTGGATTGCCTCCTCAGTTAAACAATCATGCACCATTGTTTACCAAGCTTGGGGTTTCTCTTTCCCTAAGTATTTTTTTTCTTTCCTTCCTTCCATCCTTCCTTCCTTCCTTTCTCCTCTATCCCATCCTTCCCTCCCTCTCTTTCTCTCCTTCTCCTGCCTTCCCTGCCCCTTCTTCCTCTCTCTCTTAAGCTCTAAGTTTAGTTGCCTATAAATTTCATTTGATGGGAATCTTTTAGCAGTAAATAAAATTAGAAATTGTAAAGTCAGGAACTTTGCATCTGGATCTTTGCTCTGCAGTTTCTGTTTCTTAGCAGCAGGTCTTGTACCTTCTCAGTCTCTCAGGTCTCAGCTCAATTCCTTTGGCTTAAGCCACTGCCCAAATCAGGACAAAGCAACAGGCTGGAGTGGTATGGCAGAGCTTCCCCAATGCCCAGAACCTGCATCTGCCTTGACGGTACTTTTAGGGGAAAGTTTCTATCTCCACCAACTAGGGAGTTCAGAACAAGAGATGTTTGAGGGTAGCCTGAATAGGACATTCTAGTGATTCTTTCTGGATTCCAGTCTTAGCTGCTGCAATGTTTCTCCCTTCCTAAACTTTGCAAACACAAATTTCGATATAAGGCAGAGAATCCAACTGTTGCAATTCTTTAGGATACACTGGATATGTGTTTTTGAAATTACAGCTTAATGGCCATGGGCAGAAAATCTCTCTCTTTAAAAAAGCTGTTTATACTAGCAATGGCCTTTTTGTTTCCAGGTGGAGAACTTTGGATCAAAACTTGTTTGGGAGTAGTATACTATCAGTGGCAAGTTTTGGGTCTCTCTGGATCCACCTTTCCGTAGAGTAAAACTCCTGTCTTCTACTGGGGTTGACAAGGAACAATAGCCTGTTTTTATCCCCTGCTGTAGCCCTGGAAGAGAGCTAGTGCCTCTACTTCCTAAGACTTGATCCCCCATTGTAGGCTTGGCTTTCCACTTTCTCAAGTGGTTTTCTAGCTCTCCAAATATTGTTGCCGTTGTGTTCCATCGTCTTTGTCCTTGGATATTTACGGTTTTTATTTAACTTTTTAAAAACATTTTTCTCTCATTTTATTGCAGACTCAGAGAGAGTATGTGTAAACTGTTACGTTATTTGTAAGTTTCATACAGGTGTACTTTATATGAAATCTCATTTGACCATTAGTCTTTAAAAATACCTACAACTGGTGCAGCCCCATCCAAAGTTTATGCAGTTGCTTTGATAAAATCCCATTGATTAGATTTTCACTTTATTGGTGTTCTTTAGGTCAAAAGCGTTATATTTAATTTTCAGATAAATTGATATAATGGATGAATTCGTATAAAAGACAATCATTTCCTTTTAAGTTCTCAATTTTTTATAGACATCTTGATAATTTCATGTCATTATCTCTCTGCAGTGGTATGAATAGCTTGACTACTGATTTGTAATGGTATTAGCCAGGTCCTTCCCTACTTTTTTTGAGCCATCAACTTTGCAGGAAGGGAATCTTTTCACTGAAAGAACTATATTGGTTTCCACAATAAAATATTACATCTTTTAATATTGAAGAATGTTTCAAAATTTGACGATGCTAACAAAGGCTTTAGTGAGAGGAAAAGGAAGATATTTGTATTTCATGTTTTTATGCAGCAACCAAAATTCTCATCTATTAGTTTTTACTTTTGCAAACGCACATATATACTGACAAAGGTTGCTGTGTGGCTTCTGACCATAATACATCTAATGAACTGTACTAACAAATAAAAAAATATCAGGTGGTACCTTTTAAAAATATCTAACACCCATTTCTCCCTCCACTCCTGATACTGCTTACTTAGCTTTTAATTATGCCTGTATCTCAGTGTTTGCATATTGGAATTACCTGTGGGGCTCTTAAAAATATTGAGGCTCTGGTCCCAACTCAGACCAATTAAAACTGAATTTATGAGAATGACGTCTGGACAGCAGTACTATGTTAAGCTTTACAGGTGATCATATTATGCAGGCAGAGTTGGAAAATACTGATCTCTCTTATGTCCCATAGGAACATGAAAATGAATATGTTTTTGGCCTTTTGATGGTATGTCTGGCTTTGACTTCCCACTGTATCCTGATCTCAGGATCTGTGAGATCCCTGGGCTCTGAATATTAGTCATTATTTTGCTTAAAGAGTCCTAATGCCAGGGAGTTCTAAAATTTAAGTTATGGAGTCCTAAAATATAAAAGGGATTTAAGAGAATTTTGCTGTAGTACAGAACTTGAAATGCAAAAGCTGTTTTGGACTTTCTCTGTAACCTGGCCAGAAGAGTGCGTGAAGACTTAGTTACTCAAAGCTGAATTATTTTAATTCATTTAAATTCATGCTTAATTATTTGAATACATTTTATTAATGTATAACCATTCTTTTATGTCTTAAGTGCTTTATACTACTATATATCATATCTTGTAATTTTGTTCTCTACAATATTGGTTTTGGTCTCTCTAGATAAGAAACTAATTTTTTCTTATCTAACATGTGCCATAGGTTACTTGAGAGTGTCAGGGTATTAAAAGCATTATTATGGATACTATGAAGTCATGAAAAGTTGAAGTCTTTAGAATCTGGATAACTTTTGGGGAGTATTGAACATAATGGAATGATAAAAAAAAAGGTAAAGATCCCTACAAAAGGACTTTCTTGCTACAAGCTGTTACTTATGGAATGTTAGTTGTTATGGTAATAGAAGAAACAGAAGTCATTTATTAAATATTAATTATTTGTAAAAAATATTTATTTGTGCCTATTACTTTGCAGGCAATGTATTAGACATTTTAAATGGGGAGCCAGATTGAAGGAGATTATATAAAAACAAGTATGGAAATATGTATACACAAATTTGTATGTCAAAAATATTTTAATTATGCTTAAGAAGATATTTGGCTCTGTCTAATGATATTTCCTTATCAAATGGTTAAAAATGCCTCTTGGGATTCTTCAAGCCAGACTGGTTTCTATCTTTCCCTTGTTTTCTAGGTCTCTAAGGCAATACACAAAAAAATGTGTGGAGAGAGGATGGCTCTGGCTATTACTGAGTGTTTGATTCCTGAGAGTCACTGCTCCTCCTAATTCTTGATTTGAATTCTTTACTTACCACCACTTTTTAATTGCTCCTAAATCCTAAACTTGGACTTGTTTATCCTGATTTGGTTTGTGTTTCCCTCGTTATTTATTTATCACACTTCTTGGATAATTTAGTCCATTTTTGTGTGCAGACCATAAATCCAAGACCAGAGCGATATTTTCCTATGTTATAATCAATTTTGGAATTACTGTGAATTGATTTTATCTCTCTTGGCCCCGTATTTCTCATGACCCTTAAGCTGTTTCCCTAATTTATACAAATCTTGAAGATGTTCCATAATTTAACTTTGGAATCAGCTTGCTCATTATTTTTTATAAATGATTATTTATATGTTGAAAACTAATAACAGGTAGGAATTTAATTGTTACATATTATTTTTAAACTGTAGATTGATAGTAAAATCATTTCTCAAGACAGTGGTTCTTAACCAGGGGCAATTTTGTCCCCCAGTAGCTATTTGACAATGTCTGGAGACATTTTTTTGATTCTCACAATTAGGAGGTGCTACTGGCATCTAGTGGGTAGAGGCCAGGGATGCTGCCACACATCCTACCATGTACAGGGCAGCCCCAAGGACAAAGAACTATCCAGACCAAAATATCAATAGTGCTGTGGTTGAACCCTGTCAAAATAATTCCAAGAAAAAGACTATATTGTTGAATCTTTAATGTATGCTTGAAAGCCAGGATGCTATAATTTTTATCTAGGGAAAAGATAATTTAAAAGCATTTATGCTTCAAGTCTTCTTTCCTTTACGCATTAATGTATTCCTTCTAAAGCTCTAAATTCAGTAGATTAAGTAATTTCCCTTCTAAAATGTTCACCTACCTATAACCACGAGTACTTCCTTTAAGTGCAAGTGCAAGCTGTCTTTTCGACAAGTTATGCCAGATTTAGTTATTAAGAAAACGAACATCCTGCAGATAAAATATGTTCCCATTTCAAAATAAATTACACATTTAAAGGATGCTGCAGCAATTTTCCAGATATGTTTCCTCTGTACAGATCAAAATTCTATTCCTGTGTTCACCATATAGTTTCAGCCCTAATACCTAGGCTTGATTTCTAGCTTTGTAAGGGAATGCAGATAAATGTGAACACTCATGCTCTTTGGGAGTGCTCAGTGTGTGAGTTCCCTATATGTATATCTCTGTATATTTGTGTATAGTTTACCACTTCTAACCTTTACTGGTACCTAACATGGTGCCTTTCAAGGAAAGTTGTGATATTGTGAAAGACACTTAGCTTATATCTATACTATTATAAAGAAAATATTTTATTGCTGGATGTGTCCTCATGTATGTTATGATAATGTGTCATACAGCCTTAATTTTTAAACTAATTTCCTTAATTAATAGAGGAGAGTGAAACCATCTCTTTTTAGAAGCCTTCTCTGACTCCTTCTGTCTGGAGTACACCCATAGCACTAGCAGTATGCCACTATTAATCCACTCCCCAGATTGTTTCAAAATGTCTATTTATGTTTTGTCTCCCACAAGTGCCTGCCAGTTTTTCTTTATAGCCTTGGTCTGCCACATTGACTGACATAAGGTAAAACCTCAGTGTTTGTTGACTTATAATGCAATGCGGTAGTTTCTAAGACAGAGATAAGCTTGATGTTAATGGCAAGCCCTGTTTCTTTTTGTTTATTTGTTGTTGTTTTAAGTCAGTCTTGTTCCAGAGCAACATAAGTATGTGATCATATGAGTTAGAGATATGTGCCTTTTATGTTCCTAAAAGAATCCCAGCTTTGTTCAGATAGACATTCATCCCACTACAGCCCACATGACTCAAGTGAAATGGTAACATTAGCAGCTGTGCAGCCATGTGATGGTTAGTCTAGTAGGCCAATCTCAGGAAATTCATCCTTCTTTCCAGAGAATGATTTTGGGAATCCATAACTAAATCCCAAACACTCGGGACTTTGGGTGGGCTATTTATTAATTTAGGGAGGTCAGCCTGATAGGATAGGAAGAAAAGATATCTCCCCCACAGTTAGCAGACAGAATTTTTTCCTGTCTTGCTTACTATACATGAACAAGGAAGCACACTGCCACAGTTGCTGCAGGCAGTCATCTTGCTACCATGGAGAAAGTTTTTCTAATAATAGAATTCACTCATAGAGGAGGGGAGAGCTGAGGCGATAGCAGAGAAACAGAGCTGGATCTGTGTATATAACACACCTGGAGACTATCCCACTTTTGACTTAGATTATGTGAAAAAATGTCTTTCTATAAAGACTGTTGGAGAAGGGCTATCTATTACTTATAGCCTAGGTAACAATGTTAAAAAATTCCCAATCTCCTCCCTTTAAAAAAAAAATCGTTTACATCTGTTGATTTTTTTCCTGTAATTCAGGCTATAATCACCCATAACACATTCAGCTATTCCTTCTCTCTACTCACTCATGCTGCACCTCAAAATTTCTGTTCATATCTTTTCTCTTACCTTAAGGCCTACTGACAATTGCCTTTTGGTTCTCAACCTTCCCCAGGTGACTTATCAAGACTCCTTTAGAACAAATAAGTTCCTTCTCTGAGAGAAATTTCAGTGCCAGTTGTCAAGATGTTCCAGTTTTCACATTTCCTCAGTCTTCCCATCACTGAGGATGCAAGAGACTACAGAATCCTAGAGGCAGTATAACAGTGGTTAGGTGCTCAGATCTGGAGTTAGTCTGTTTTGAAAGGTTGACCTCACTACTTAGTGACCTTGGGTGACTTATTTAACCTTGCTAAACCTCAGTTTCATCATCTGTAACAGGGGTAGGCAAACAATGGCCCACAGGCAAACTCCAGCCTGCTGCCCGCCCCACCCCACACTTTTTTTGTAAATAAAGTTTTCCTGGAATACAGGTACACTTATTTGATTATGTATTGTCTCTACAGCTTTTGCACCACAATAGCAGTTGAGTAGCTGTGATAGACTGTAAGGCTGGCAAAGTTAAAAATATTTACTATCTGCCCCTTTACCAAAAATGTTGGCTAACTCCTGATCTACAAAATTATAGTGTTGGTAATAACCTCTAGCTCATAGGATTGTTGTGAGGCTCATCCGCATAGATAGTTAGCAGGGCAGCTGGCACATATAAACCTTCAATAGATGTTAGCTGTCATTATGTTGTTGTTAATAATAGTAATGTTCAGGAAAAGGTCAGTGCCTGCAGATCAAAAGTTATTTGAACAAATAACCTCAGCATGTTTTGCAGTTGAGGGGAAAGACTGCCATGAGGACACATGATGTAGTTTCACTGAACAATATTTATTAGCAGCTGGGTGAAGAAAACAATATTTCTGGAGTCAGTCCCCCAGGTGAGGTTAAAGATAATTAGAAGCCTGCATAAATATATTTACACCACCCCAGTGAGACTGAGATACTTTAAAGCTTATTTTTCATCCAGTGGAAATAAATGTTATTTTAAAAATCATAATTCATAGCTATTGTGAATTCAATAATAACAATTGTGTATGGTGCTGCTTTAGAGGAGAGTATATCGCTAGTGTTTGGCCAGACAGTGGAACAATTAATAGAATCCCCATTTCCCCTAAGAGGTTTATTTGTCATATCAAAGTTACTCTGGTCTGGTGCAACACAGATGGTGTTGTGACAGCACAAAATGATGAGTGCCACATTGTTCCTTCTAATGATCTTCTTCCACTCAATTCATCTTGTTTTGCAGGCTTGGATCTCTGCTACAGGATTGTTTTGAAAATAGGGGGAATCAAGTAGGGAGAGTCAAAGAAGATGCTAAATCCTCTTGCTATTTTTTGTTTTTTTGATTGATATGTGGGTCCAGAAAGTACTAAAACATAATGTAGCCTTGAAAAAGAAAAATCACTGTCTTTGTCCCATAAATTAAAATATACCTTAATACTTACTTTTCTCAAAAGCAGTAGAAGGTATCACAGTTGTATACAAAATAAGTTCTGCTAAACTAATTTAATCATCTCTATGACATAGTGCTGGGTATGATAGATAACGAAAAGCTTTATACATAGTAAAAAAAGGATATATGGTTAAGTTGTGATTCTCTTTCTTAATTCACTGTTGAAAGGACACAAAACTAGTTAGAGAATCAATGAAAGGATCAATAAAAATAGTGTAAGTGTCAGTAGGGAAAACAAGTTCAAATGATGAAGAATATTAAATCCACAAGCTGACATTATGATAATATACTATTAACATATACTTTGATTAAAGTTGATGGTGTTGACAGAGTAGAAATAAAACAAAGTTATATTCAAATTTACACTTTTCTGAAGTTTGCTGTATGGCTTTTCACTTTTTCACATTTCTGTAATTTCTGCTTATTTAGATGTTGAATTAAATGCCAAATGGAAATTTCCTTCATCCTGTAAATCTTCCCTGAATAATGGGAATAATAGTAAAAAGTTAAGGACAGTTTTTCTCAAATAAAACTCTTAGGAACATTCAACATATATGTAAACAATCAATTTTAGATTAATGATGTTTCAGCATTTTAAAAGTAATATTTAAAATTGGTAATTATATCAACTTCATATTCATGAGAAAGATGATGACCTTTCACCAAGCTATACCTATTAAGTTTGATAATAGTTAGCTTGAGCTGCATATTAGATTCCTCATCCAGTCAATTTTTATTCTGTATTCTTAACTAAAATAGAAAATCTTATCTCACAATAAGGGCATTATGAGGCTCTAATTGTTAGATCATTCTGGATATTTAAATCAAATTTCCTCTGAGTCAATGAAGCTTTTCCATTCAGAAGTCAGATTCATTAATTCATTCTTTGTTTACTTTCGGCTCTGGAACGTCTGTTCTGTTGTTGTATTTGGATGTTGTTTGTAAATTGCTCAAAAAATTTTTTTTTATCTATTTCTCCAATTAATGAAAAAAGAATTAAATGTTAAGAAAGAGTGAGACTCTCACTGATCTCAGAAATTCTCCCATTTTGTTTTTGTCTTCATCAATAAAAATTGTGATATTTTGGTGCTAAATTGATGGCTTTACGTTCTTTAAGATATTGAAGATAGCCCTGAGATGTACCACTAAAGCAAGCCATATGTAATCATTTAAATGTTTTTCCCAGGCATTATTACGTCATGAAGTGTTTTTCATCTCATACCCTATTTTGAATTTGATAATACATTTTTCCTTGACTATCAGTATGCTTCAATGTGGAAAGTTAGTCATGTATTTTTTGCCAATTTCTTCACACAACATGCTGAAAGACATATATGCTCAGTAAATGAAATGCGATTAAAATGTAAGTTTTCACAATTTTTTTCTCTGTGGATGTGACCATGTGCTGGATTGGCATTCAGGTATCACTTTTAAAAAAAATTGTTGAGTAGTGCTTTTCCTTATTAGACGCAAAAACGCTGCTCTGTCAAGATTAATGCCAGCACATATTTTCTAGTGTACACTGCAAAATAAAAATATTATCCCCTGTAGCACATTTTTCAGTAATAAACTATATAAAAGATATCAGTCACTTCTCCCTTATACTGCAAATAGCAAAAAGCTTATTCACATCCTTTGCATATACATGGTCTTGCCTACTGCAAAATGAAATATGCACATAATATTTTAGTAATTGCTTTTCCACATTATATGACGTGGATATGTGTGTACAACTTCTAGGTAATACCTTAAAAGGTAAGCACTCTCTTCTCTTTGTCTGGGCAAAGGGGGTGCTATTACACACTGCTGGGACTTAGAGATGGAATGATATGTTTAGAAGGGTAGAGGCCTCCTTCTAGCCCTGGATTCTATGATCTTGTTGATCAGTTTTATTTATGTCTCTTATAGTAGCTTAGCTGTGCTCTAATTAATATAAACACCAAATCTCCTAACTGAAAAAAATTTGCATCAGTATCAATGAATCTAACTGTATCTATATTCATAATCATTAGAGAAAACTTCTTAATACCTTTGAGCATCAGCTTTTTAATCTGTAAAATATGGATGCTAACCCCTACTTCACATGGTGGTTATGAGGATTAAATGGTTTAAAATACATAAAATGCTTTAGCGTGGTTTGTAGTGCTGTGACTAAGTACTCAATAGATTTTAACTGTTACTATTGAATTTGTGATTTAGGTACTTCGGATCATCACTAAATTATTCCTTAATTTATTATTCTTATGAATAAATATTATATTTAATTAAATAAGTTTCAGGTAACTTTCTTGTTGCTTTAACTCATTTGATGCTGGGATATGCATTGGCCTGGTTCTTGGCCTGTCAAATAGATATATCGCCAACTAGCCAATGCACTCCTCAACCAGTGATTATGGGTCCCTTAGTTCCTTCAGCTGAGTTCTTGTAGTTCTGTGTTTTATGTGTTAAATTAAATAATGGTTGTAAATTGCTTGGTATATATATAGTACTCAATAAATTATTATTATTTGCAGTTATTATTTACCCTTCACTTTAGTGATGAGGAAAAAATTTTCAAACGTGTTAGGTGACATATTCAAAGTTTCTTCCCTCTTTGATATATTTTTTTACCCTCGGTGAAAGTAGAGCAAATCAAGCTACTTTATGCAATAAGGGATTTGTCAAAAGGATTTATGGTAACTAACAGAGCCAGTGGCAATACCTGACCCCTCAAGTCTGAGGAAAGATAGAAAATTGAGACTTTCTTGGGACTTGATGGCCAGCAACAAAGACCCTAATGCCATCATACTCTCTTTCAAGAAAATTACATATTCCTAGAGTTATCAAATATCCAGTTTCTTAATATTAGAAAATGTTTGCATACTTTGGGAAAACTCCAATCATGTAGATATTTTATAAACACAAATAAGCAATATTTTATAATTATCATCATGTAATATTCTGGCTTGATGTACTTTAGTATTCTTACTGATTTTCGTAGCTCTTTGCTGTATCCTACTAAACAAATTCATTGGAGAAGAGAATATGAAATGGAAATGTTAGTTTTATTGCACATAAGTTAGATCCAATATTTACAACAGCACATAGAACCAATCACACTATTGCAAAATTTTAAATTATTTACCAATTACAAGAAGTGAGTATGCTTCTTGACACCTACAGATCAGTGTTGAAGTTTTTTTAAAGCAATTAGCTTTGTCCATAAATCATTTTTAAAAGTATATTGTCATCTTTTTTTAAGACATTTGAACTTTTGGGCAGTTTTCTGCTAAAGACTTGCTGAATTAATTACAGTTAAAATTAATTTGGATTTTAAATTCCTCAGGGAAAGCTTTGATCAACACTTTCATATAAAAGTATCATTCATCATACATTAACATAAGCATAGTTGTTAGGAGCTGGACTCTAGAACTAGATGCCAGGGTTTGAATCCTGATTTTGCCACATACTGGATTTGTGACCATGGGAAATGACTTAAACTCTCTGAGCCACAGTTCCTAACTGCAAATCAGAATGATAAGGATAGCTACCTTGTAGAGTTGTTGTGAACGTTAAATGAGTTAGTTTGTGTAAAGTCCATAGAATAGCAGTCACTGGTATCATTGTTATTCTATAGAAGTATAATTAAAAAATAATTTTGACTTGTGAATACAAGATACTTCAAGAAAACTATTTTAATAGTAAATCTTAAATCTGAGGCTTAATGCCTTCTGCAGTTTTTAAAAATGTTTGGTCTAATATTTCTAATATGGCTCTTTGGATTCTAATTGCACATATGTTAGAGCTTTTCACCATATTTTATATTACTTTTATGATCTTTTTTGTATATTCCATCATTTTCTCTTTATACTTCAGTGTAGATATTTTCTACTGGACTGTTTTCTAGCTCACTAATCTTCATTTCAGCTATGTCTCTCTAATTTGCTATTAAATCAATTTGAGTTCTTAATTTCAGTTATTGAAATTTTATTTGGAGAATTTTCATTTGGTTCTTTAATACATATTCTAAATTTCTCCTGATTTTCCAACTTTCATTTTCTTGAATATGTTAATAACACACATTTTAAATTCCATAGTCAATAATTCCAATACAGATATTCCCGACTTTTGGAAAGTTTACGCTACTTCACTTTTATGAAAGATCTAAATTAATACCTGTTTTTGCTAACAGAAATAAATCTGAAGAGGACTTTTACTTTTACAAAAAAAAGCAAAAGGGGAAATAACGCTCAGTATTTGTTTTGCCATTATAAAGGCAGCATGCACGCCCAGCAGCGAGATTGGTATAACCAAGTTCCTTCCAGGGGAACTACACTCAGCATCTCGGCATCAAGCTGTGTCTGTGAGCTCTGTGCTTTATCTCAGTTTATTTTGTGCATCCATTAGCAAGATGTGTCCTAAGGTAACTGCTTCTTTGATTTACGCCATTGTGGCTTATGAAAGTTTTCATAGGAACGCTCTACTTTTGGACAGTGGGGGAAACCTGTATACGGATCTTCTGTGGGCATGTTTCTATTATCTCTTTTTTCTTTTTCTTTTTAGTATTTTGATCTTATTGTCTGATATGCTAGGTAATTTTTAGTTAAATGCTGGACACTGTAATCAATACATTTTGGTGCTATTTATGGCTCTGAATAATCTTATCTTCCTTCAGTGAGAACTTATTGTTGCTTCTGGCAAACTGTTAGGGAATATGCAGGTAATATTATTTCAGTTCTTCTAAATGTAAGACTACTTTTACTTAGCTCTTCCTCTACAATATAGCCATTCAGGGATCACAACAGGGATCTTGGGTCCTCCTTGGTGCTTCCTGAACATTCACTCTCCCATGAGATTACTCCAAGTCTGCTTAGCTTCTCAGCCACTGCTTTCTGCTCCCCTGCAGCTGGGACATAGGCCACAGCTTATGAATCAGCAAATGTTTATTGGGGAAAAGCAGGGTCAAATACCAGGTGTTCATGCTTCTTTTTTTTTTCCTCTGGGGTTTTGGCCCCCAGATTCTTCTGCTATGGTGGCTCTCTAGTGTCTTCAAACAAATTTTGAAAATTACATTTGGCTTTTCCAAATGTTCTCAGTGGAAAGGTTGGTATAAAAATACCCATCATCACAGCCATGTGTGGAAAAGCTAGTAATCATTCTTTGTTTTTTTTTCTTGGGCTGCTTTGGGTCTTCGTTTCCGTGTGTGGGCTTTCTCAAGTTGCGGCGAGCGGGGTCTACTCTTTGCTGTGGTGCGCGGGCTTCTCATTGCAATGGCTTCTCTTGTTGTGGAGCACAGGCTCTAGGCACACAGGCTTCAGTAGATGCAGCACGTGGGTTCAGTAGTTGTGGTGCACAGGCTGTAGGGCACACAGGCTTTAGTAGTTGTGGCGTGCAGGCTCAGTAGTTGTGGTGCACAGGCTTAGTTGCTCCATGGCATGTGGGATCCTCCCGGACCAGGAATCAAACCCGTGTCCCCTGCATTGGCAGGTGGATTCTTAACCACTGCGCCACCAGGGAAGTCCCTAATCATTCATTCTTGAGGAATCTGTTTGGCTGCCTTACGTACTGCCAAATTCCTCTTTTACTTGCAAAAGATTAGTGCATTTTTCCAGACATCTCTTGCTTGCATGTACACATAGACTTTCACCTTCATCTTCCTTTCTCTGACTCCTAACTTTAGGCCCTTGTTTTTGGTTACCTACTTCAGGAAAATCATGTAGTGCTAGTATTAAAAATACAATGAGAGAAAAAAGCCTGTAAATCTTAATATGCAAAGAGACATCAAAATGAATCATTATCATCAAATAAAGCCTCTGTAAAATTCTATAATGTCCCCAATCTGAATCTCCACAAATCAAAATCCTTGCTTATCTCCCCTTCTTAAATTTAAGTTCTTGTTCAAACAGCAACATTCAATATAAAAGTTAATAGTAGAATTATAAAAGCAAATATTTATTGAATAAAATGTTTAAGGTATGGAATCAGAATTTTATTACATCACTCTCTATTCCTCCCTGCCCCAATTATTTGATGCATACTTTTGGCCCTATTAGGAGACTCTATTACTGCCTTTTTGGAGATTTTCAAGTTGTCCAAACAAATGAGGTACTTATTCAGTCAAAAGAAGTCAGTGCTACTTTCAGATGTCAGGTGGCCCTTTTCTTCTAACATGGTTGAAAACTTAAACATCATAGATGAACACAACCTTGTCTACTTTGTGATGAAAAACTCGGTGGCTCACATCGCTGTACTGGCCCTGATAGTTGCACCCCATTGGGTTCTGAAGATTATGGAATTTTAAACTTAAACTCTTTTTACTAAGGCATAGTTCTCAAACATTGACCACTTTATGAGGGGAATGGAATTGACCTTTCTTTATCAACTTTATAGCCTTAGGTGTTGAGCCTGAGTCCCTGGTCCTGATTTCTTCTTTCTTCTATTGTGGTTCCTTTTGGAGCCTCTGTTTCTTTTCCCCATTAGCAGTTCTCTCTTGAGACCATCTCAATCCGTCAGAGCTAATGTTAAACTGGAAATTAGGGCCAAAGATGTGATTCCCTTTCTCAAAGTCTCCTCACCTCTATATAAATTTCCCTCAAGAACCAAATCTGAATCAAAATGTTTGCAAGAGACAGATTTTGTCAGGTCTCACAGGCTCTTGTTCTATACTTCCCTGGGGAAATAGCTGTTTTTGTAATTGACTGTTTAATATAGAGGCTAATTAGGTATTTAAGAGTTAAAAAGATCTTCTCTAAAATGATTTTGTGTTCATCTTCAGTATAACTAATTTAGCAGTTTTTCTTGTTCAAAAGTATTTTTCAGTTTTACCTGACTTAGGTCATTTTAAGATACTTCATTGTGGAAGAGAAATGACATGTACACAAATAACTGTAAGTCAGTGTGGGAAGAGTATTCTAAAAGTCATAGGACAAATATACACTGGAAATTTAGAGGATAAAGTGGTTACTCTCTACAATTCATTTTAAAAAATAACGAAGGTAATAATTAGCAAAAAGGCTTTACCTGGGAATTAAGCTTTTGTGAGCTAGTTTGGGAATGTGATCATTGTATATGCAGAATAAAAATGTTAATGCATTCCAAATCACTGATGTATAGATAGACTTCAGTACCAGTCCTTTGTAAATTGGGGACTACCTGTGTTTCTGCTACCTTTTTTTTTTTTTTTTTGGCCCTTTTCATGTTTTGCTTTGGAAAATGTTTAGAGTGGGGTAAATGAATGTGAGAGAATTTGGTACTTTGAAGAAGGCAAAAAGACATCTGATATGTGAATCACTGTATTTCATGGGAGTAACATTATAGGATTAAAGAGTTTGCTTAATTTACACTCAAACATTCAGGAGTTCATCCATTATGGAAGGTGTGGTATACCTGCTCCCTGTTAAGGATCAGAACTAGCTATAATACACCATGTAGATTACTGCCAGTGGTTTTTTTCCCCCCTTTTTCTTTCATGTGTTAATGAAAGTAGTTTCTGATCCCTGATGGCTATTTATCATGGATTGCATTTATTTCTCAGTGTCTTAGTTCTTATTATAGAGAACATCATTGGAAAGATATCATACTTTCATAGATGACTAATCTGTGATTAAGATAGATCACCCATTGCTTCATAAGTAACATCTGGCATCAAAGATAATTCCATTGACTTGAAATCTCATAAAATGTAACATCATTAGATTGAAGAAAAGACTGTCATTCTCTGGCTATAATGAACCATTCCTACCAGAAAGTCACACAAATGTGCTTTATAATTTTCCCCAAAGATCTATAAAGTGGCAAACACATTTTTGGAGCTATCCTGGAAGTTTGCTTCCCCATGAAAGAACAATTAGAAAAAAGGTGTAATTCTGAGCACAGATCATGGTTTACCAAGTAGCTTCGAATTTGCTAGTACTTGTTTTGCTGATCTATAACCACATATACTAACAGTGGAGACAGTTGATTTCTAATGAAAAATGTGTTCCCGTAGCCAATATAGTCCATAAACATTATCACTTTCCCTCCAGATAATAAACTTCAGTGAAAAAATTTATACAGAATTACATCATTGATAGGTTTAAATTGATGAGAAAGCTTTACAGCTTTCTTGGAAGAAATCAAGTCATTTTTTTTCTTCCAATTTCTAATGATGTCAAGTCAATGCTGGGAACTTTCCTGAGTTCATATTAGGTAATTATAGTTTTAACCAAAAAAGGTTAAGTATTACATTAATTAAAAACAATAATAATAGGTTTTAATAGAATAAAAATCAGGAATATTTTCTTTAAAGAAACTTTTCCTTGATACAGAGTTTTAATTCAAATATTAGATGTTTTCATGAGCTTAACTTGTTATAATACTGATTGCTTTATTGTCTTTGAAAATTTTTGCTCACACTGTCTTTTCTATGGCAAAATCAAAAAATTCTGTTCACAGTTTCTCTATGAAAATAATAACATTTTACAGGAATTAAAAATAATATGTACTGAAGGTGAAAATGCTAGTGTGACTTGATGTTTAACACACTCTTCTCATTTAGAATATACAAGTTTAAGAGCTCAATAAGCTGAAAAATCTGTAAGTGATATATAGTATTAATACACAACACACAACTTTTGAAAGCATGTTCTATTTTTATGTAACGTATTTTAAAATGTTGATTTATCCTTCTCTAGGGAACAGGTACAGTATCAAAAAGCAGGAGACAGTTGAATTCATGGTACATAGAAAGTCATTTCTGTAGATACTACCTTTAATTCTGATTACATTATCACGAAGAGTTTTCTATATTTTAAAATAAATAACTGCAGAAAAGATATTATTCATATTAATGTGTCTTTTTCTTTACCAAAGAATTTAGATTTCTCTAAGTTTTGATTACTCTGCCTGTAAAAGAAAACCAAAATCAAAATGGAAAAAAAAAAAAAAAATCCAAACCAGACTAGACTCTAGTGCTCAAATGATTATAAATGATAACTGTAAGAGGTTCTCTCTGACTGGTGTCAAATAAATTCCTTTAAACCTTTTTTTTTTTTTTTTTGGTGAATGATGTATTTAAAAATCAAAAATAAAAAACCCTTTTTTTTGGCGAATGATTTATTTAAAATACAAAAGAATTTATGGAATGTGCGTCTTGGTTTTAAATACCCAGTGGTAGTCCTTGAAGGGAAGGGAATTAGCATTTTTTAAGTACGGATTGCTTGTTGCTCTACTTATATGACATTTTTTATTCCTTTCTTTAATTCTGTGATACATTTTACCTGTTTGGACAATGGGGCTCAGAGAAGTTAAGTAAACTGTTCAAGGTTACATAGCTATTTCATGCTGAAATATATTTCAAATATATAACTACCTAACTCAAAAGACCATGCTCTTTCCATTATATCACACTAGTGACAAAATTGTTCAGAATCAATGGTTGGAGAAGTCTACTTCTTGTGAATATATAGATCAGCTGTCAGCACTAGTTAGACCTGAGGTTAGCCTTCAGTTAAGTAGGCTTTCTATGTGAGGAAAAGCTTTTTGGATTTAATATATTTCTGTTAAATAGGAGAAATGAGGCCCTTTTAAGAGTAAGAGGGGTGCCAATAACCTGTTAGTTCAGAAACTGTGGAGTGTCTGATGATCTGCCACAGTTTATACACACACACACACACACACACACACATACACACGCAAAATAACACAGAAGAACAAAAGTTCTCTGGGTCAGAGAGATCTTTTTTTTTTTGCTTGCTGCAAAAAGCAGCAGCCAGAGCAATAACTTGCATCAGCTTCTCATGTTCCCAAGGTGAGATGATAAGTCTGATATTTATCTACATTTGCAGTGGGCTGCACCACAGGAGAAGAAATCCCAATCTAAGGAGACTCTAAGCTTTTATAAGGGCTGTTGGTGATGTTCTCATCTTCCATTCTGGGGAGAGATACTCATTTCTTCTCTGGAGAGCAAGAAAATCTCCTCTGGGGTAGCAAAGAAAGGCATTACAAGATTTATTGCCCTGAAATGTAAGCAAAAACTCCAGGAAGGAAAAGCCTTTCTCCTTACTATCCTGGGATGTCTCTAAATCTCTCTGGAGGATACATCATTTTCAGCTTCCATAGTCAATCATGCACTTTGTTCAAAGGCCTAGAATTTGCAGGAATTCAAGAAATTCAGGGGAACTTTCTTAGCCCTAAAAAAGCAGAGCATGAAACAACAGCTTAAGTGCACATAGTCTATTTGAAAGTGTGGTGTTAGGAAGCAGTAATGAGACACAGGGAATGAAACAGGAAGGAGGGGGAGCCAATAAAAGGTTATACTATGAAATGCCTCCTTGTGGCCTTTTGGAAGATGTTCCATGTTCTTCTGAAGGAGGTTGACCTTTTTGTTCTTTGTGGCTCATAGTGAAATGGTAGTTAGTATGGTGCTAAATTACATCACATCAGTTCACATCTTTTGTTGCCTCAGTTCCTTTTTTTCCCTCACCCTCACCTCCGGTGCTTGCTTACATGTCCCCAAATAAAGCATTTTTTGCTGCAGGCTCTATTTGCTAGAGGACTTAGGCTGAGACAATGTGCTTTGTGATTTAAGAAGAAACACTTCCACAAACGTCATCTTAAATATATCATTTTAAATTTAAGATTTTTAAAAATCAACGTTAGATTGTGAACATTAAAAAAACTATTATATTGTTTTAAAGTGTTTACGTGGAAAAACAGCAATCTCCTGCTCTACTGCCTCTCCAGTTCTGCGTATTCAATCCGCAGAGGTAGTACTTTCCAACTCTTTATCAATAACTTTTATTATTTACTTAAATATCTCTTTCATATGTGTATGCAGTTTTAGAAAATACCAATTTTAGGCAGTATCTATTTACTACTATGATATTGAGGGGTTATCACTTTTATAGCGCTCAAGCTTATCCCTTCTGCTTATCCCATCACATATTTGTTTTTTGTTTGGTTAATAGTTGCCTCATTTTTCCATTTACTCAGTTTTATATATACCTATGATCAATTTTTTCCCAGGATTTTCCAACATGATCTAATACATACCAATGATAATACTTCCAAACTCTCCAGTTTATTAAACAATCTATTTGTTCCATTTCATTTTCTTGGAAACCTCCTCTTTCAGACCTCTACCCCTCTGCTCTGATCTGAAAGAATTACTCTCTAGAATTAATGCACAAATGTCATCCTGGTATTTTCCTTAGTTTCTCTCCTCTGCTGGATATCCTATTTCTTGAATGTTATTTCTTCCTGTTTCTTGGTTTACTCCTTCATTTGGTTGGAACACATTCTCTAGATTTCTAAAAAAGGAGGTAAATATTGGAAACTTTTTGAATTAGATTGCTTCATAGAGCTCCTCTAGGTTCAAGATTGGAGAGAAAGATTTGCATTTGGCTCAAATTACTTTTACTTTGATTTATACTAAACCTGTAAATGATACTGCAAAAATACACGAGTTGAAGTATCAGAGAGAGACTGTTTATGGCCCAAATTGTGCGCAAAGTTCTGCAGTCAGTGCAGCCGGCACATAGTGGGCAAACCTCAAGATCATAAATACTGCAAACTGGATGTTTGCTGCTTTTTGTTCCATTGGATTGGGAAGAGGGGCTATGTCAGCATGCAAGGGTCTGCCTAATGCTTTTTTTTTTTTTTTTCACTACTGGGACATTTGGCCATGGCTAAACACTTCTTGTGTACATGAAAATGTTTTATTTTCTCTGTATGCTTGATTGATGGTTTGGCTGGATGGAACATTCTAGATGAAAATCATTTTTCCTCCCAATGTTGGATGCTTGGCCTCACTGCCTCTTAGCATCCAACATTGCTCTTAAGTAATCCAATGCAATTCTTACTTATCTTCATTTTTATTGTGTCATTTTCTTTTTTCTCTCTTAAAATATTTTGATCTTCTCTATAACCATTAAGTTACATCACTTGTGAACCTTCTCCAGCCCCTTGTCCACCCCCACTACTACAGTGGTAGCAGCTGCAGGGGTAGAGAGGAAGGGAACTTCCTATTTAGTAGATATTTATTATCTGCCCTTGGCTCCCTTCAGGTACTTTTCATACTTCAATAAAGAGACTCTAGGTTTCCCTTTCTCCATTGTTTCATGTCACCAGGACTGTAAATTTCAAAGCAGATCTATATTCCAGTTGATTTAAAGAACATACCTGACATGCTTGATAATGAAATCCAGAGATGACTCAAAAGTAAAGAGTTTAGGAATTACGAAGGTGACTTATAAATGGACTGTTGGTGTGCATTGAGCCTATTTAAAATAAAACTAATGCCAAGTAAAAGTGAGAATTATGGTTAAAGAACTGAATACAAATTTATAAACATTGAAAATGTGGAAATGATAAACAAAAGTCAATAGACTGTGTGAAGGAAGTTTAGGAATTCCAATCTAACCACTTTTTGTATTAGGAAGTAGTAAGTGGGTAATGTCTCAGTCTAGTAAGTAAAGAAATAATGGTTTGAGTACAACAGTAATCCATTATAAGAATTCAAATCTGATAGTCTCATGTGAAAGGAAAGATATCAAATTATTGATATTGTTACATCCTCCTCCTTTTAAGGAAGAAGTATTTATTTCTTGTTGTATTGGCTAGTATAATGTCTTTGAATAAAGAATCCAAGTTATTGATTAGAAGAAACATAGCAGGTAAGAAGGTGGCCATGGCAGTTTCTGAGTATCATTTGATATAGATAGAAGAACAGGAATTTCATGAATTTTTACCATGTAATAATTTTTTTCAGAGACCAATATATAATTGCTTTTAAATTATTCTTATTTTTATTGGTATTTCCTAGAATGACACTTGGTGCTGTGATTGGGCTACAAGGTTGTTTAACTCTATGTGTTGTACATTTGTAAGTGCTAGCCTACATACTTTGTAAGATTACACTTACCAGTTTGCATATACTCAGTATTTTAAGAGAAAGAAAAGGGGAAGTGAAATAGTTTGTTAACCTCTTCAGCTGAAAAATTAAAACACAAATCATGGCCTGAAACAAGCTAACTTTCATTCTTTTTCAGTTTTCCCACCAGCCACTCATAGGTCTTACTCATCCCTGTTATAAATACAGGTCTATTTATTTCCTGTACAATTGTAGGGTAGAATTCATAAGATCTCAGAGTTTTAAGGTACCTAGAAGCTTAAATGACTTGTTCAAATTCCCTCAGGTAGTTAATAACAGACTTTTGACTGAGATTCTTTGCACAGTAGTATACTATCTCTTTAAAGCTACTATTCTCAAATTTTAATATAAAACAATCACTAGGGAGTCACTTGACAGTCTCTCAGATCTGGCTCAGACTCAAAAATCTGTCATAAGAAGTACTCCAGTTGTCATAATCCATACTTGGGTATACATTGTTTTAAGGTTGTTTCTATTAAAGCAGCCCAGTGGTCACTTATCTTCACAAAATACTTGTATCAAATTGCTTTCAGACCTGATCAATAATAGTGGAGGAATTTTTGTTCCAGTCCTTACAGAAAGAAAACATGAAATCTGACCTCATTGTGCTTTATTGTACAGTTTTCAGAAGTTGGAACAACTAGTTATTGTCAAAGTGCCTATTTCACATCATGGTTACCTTGGGTTAAACTCTTGTGCAAATCTTTAGCAGCCACTTAAATTTCAGTCTTAGAAACCAATCTCAAATTCCTTTCTTATATACAGTAACAACTTGTACATGAATTGGATTTCTGTATATTGCATCTGCAGCCTTATTTCATGTTTTTCGTCATCTGCATTATAAAACTTTATGAACCTGGGCTATAATACAACAATGTAGTTCACAGTCCATTGATGTTGCTTAAATCAGCCTTCTGAGATGCCTGTATGGACATGATTTTGCAAGTAATGGGCTGTTTCAGTTCTGCTTGAGCTTCCAGTGCCATCTCCACCCCAGCAACAGCTGCGTTTTACTGTTGTCATTTGGAATACATAAATAAAGGTGAGAGCACTGATATTCCTTTTCATATTCTTTTCAGATAAATAATTAGGGTAAGTGTAAAGAGTGTTCAGTTGCTTCAAACGAAAGATGCTATAAAATTTTTGACAATTTAGCATATTTTCATAAATTATAAATGCATTTATAAGCAGAACATTGTCTATGATGGTTCTGAATCACATTCTAAAAGTTCTCTGCCAAATTTTAGTAGGTCTTATTTTCAGCAAATTAATTTTTTTTAATGAAGCAATCATATGTCTTATCAGTAACAAAATGGGAAATAACACAATACAAATAAAGTCATTGAGCTGAGGAGAGGATATAGAATTTTTCAATTCAGAGGCTGACAAACTATGACCTGTGTGCCGAATCCAGTCCACTGCATGTTTTTGTAAATAAACTTTTATTGGAACTCAACTACTACCATTAGTTTGTGTATTATCTATGACTATACGTCAGCTATAACTATAGAGTGGAGTAGTTGTAACAGATACACTATGGTCCGGGAAGCCTAAACTATTTACTATTTGATGCTTTATAGAAAAAGTTTACTGACTCCTCATTTAACCCAGCGGTTTGCAGACTTCACAGAATTCTTTTGAAAAAATACAGAAGTATAGACTCCGTACTTAAGGATTTGAATTCACTTGTCCTGGAGAGAAGTTTAGAGCTTCCTACATAATTTGAATGTGTAGCAAGGATTGAGAAACACTATCTGACCTCTACAATGAGCTTACATTCTTCCCAAAGTACATTACATTGTTCTCAGAAAGTGGGGGGCCAATAAGAAACACTCAGGTTTGTCAGATCAGTCATGATCTCAGGTAAGAACAAACTCAAGATGACTTTCTTCTGTTTTTTGGTTGACAAAATAAATGTTTCACAAATGATCTGACATGACTTGAGATGATCCTAGAGAAGTTGAACACCATGTAAAATATATTTATTGTTGCTCGGAGGAAGGAAAATTAATTTTGAGTAGAGGTGTCAGGGGAGACATCACAGTGTGTGTTTTGAACTGTGCGTAGATGCTTCAAATATGGATAGGATCCAATACTTCAGATAGGATTGCTGTAGAGATTGCCTTGTTTAAATTATTATTATTTTTTCTTTTCTACAAGTCTACTCTAAAATTCCAGAATCAGAGTTTACCCATCTTGGCTTGCCTTTGCCCAGTTCAGTTCAACAAAATGTATTGGTCCAAGCACTGTTAAGTATTGAGCATATCACAGTTAACAAGACAGACATGACCTTGCTCTACTGGAGCTTCTATACAGCAACAATACATTGTGCTAAACACTTTGATAAGGGAAGGATACCTTTTAGTCATATAGAAGAGTTCCTTACTCAGCCTTTCATGAGCTGGGAGGCCTTTTCAGACCAAGTAAATTATAATTTGGGATCTTTTGAAAGATTGGTATGGAGTAGGGTGGAGGGGGCTGGTCAAAGCAAGAAGGATAAGTTTAAGCAATGGCAATAATCTTGGATTGATTAATACAGAGTACTAATGGTAGACATGAATTTGGAGAGTAATTAGAGTTAAGATTTTAAGTGCCTTTTAAATGTTGTGTTGTAGTGTCTGGACTTTTCACAAGATCATAGTAAATCCTAAAAGAGTTTTGAGTTGTAGAATGACATGATCAGAAGGCAAAAATATTATTCTACTTTTATGTGGGGGAAATATTCAAGAAAGAGCAAGTCTTGAGACACAAAATCTTAATAATTGTCTGTTATAGTCTTTGAGGGCACAGAGATTGTGTCCTATGAAGCAGGGCAGTGACAACACTGAAGGAGATAAACATGACTTTTAAAGGTAATTTGGAGGCATGAAAGATACAGGACTTGGAGATTCATTATATGTTGTATGTAAAGAGGGAGAAGAAGGAATCTAGGGTGACAGCGGGTCTAACTCTATCTTTGTTCAAGAAAAAAACATTTGGAGTGCCTGATATTGACCTATAGAATTTACTACTTCAGTTTTATATCTTTCTTGCCTCCAATTCTGCTACTGAAGTAACCATAAAAAAAGCTCTGGCTCTACTGAGACCACCAATGCAAAGTCAATTTGCTTCATGACCCTTGAGGAGAGGGTTGATTTTGAGGATTTCATTTTGTAATGGCTGGGGACTCACACTGAAATGAGCTGTGACACATTCACAAGTATCTTAATATGGCAAGATGTAAAAGGCAAGGGTATTTGCACACCTTTTCTGCCAGCTTTGGACAAGAAACCCCTTCACCTTAAAGATCCATTCATCCTTCCAAATGATCCCACTTAATGTATGACTCATATTCATTCAACTGCTCTACTTGGAACATTTAAAGGATCCATGGGCCATTTACTTCTTTTAGAGTTTGTTAGCAATGCTGTCCTGGGGATTTATGCTTCCTTTACCATGTTTCGTGAACATGAGGTGGGTCTTTACTATTCATTTATCCTAGTCCTGGAAAGCCAGATCAAGAATAAAAGAAAATTGTGAGGAAGGCAGTGTTTATATTTATTGTTTGTACATTGAGCATTGGCAAAACAGTATTCTGCATTCAAATGATAAATATTCAGCAAGGTATGTATCAGCTATAGAATTACCCAGTGAAAAGAGTAAGTTTTATCTACATTTGTATTGATTCCAGGTTTGTCATACATCATTTTTATTGAAATAGCACATGGCTTGCTATGAAAGCAACATATTCTTACATTCTCTTGTTAACTCTCTTCACTTTGCTTCTTTGCATTTTAAAGTTTTCTCTTTCACTTTAATAGCCAAACATTAAATGCAAGTAGGTATAAGGACTGAAACTGCGTAATTGATAAAATTAACTATCCTATTTTAAAAATGTAATTTCTTCTTTCCTTTGCTGTCTTTTCCTGTTAGACTGTAAAGCCCTCTGTAATATCACAAGTCACTTCCTCTCCATATGCTAATTTCTTACTAGTTTCCAATCATAGTAGATATTTGATCTGTATTTAAAATTTCATTGAATTCCCTTTTCCACCCACTCTCACACTGAACTCTCTTAAAAACTCTTTTTTTTAGTTGTCTTACAACTATGAGCCATTTCTTCTTTTTCTCTGCACAGTGTCACTTCTCTCACTTCCAAGTGTTTGAGGCTCCTGCGGAGTTAGCATTCTTTCGGTAGGTTTTGATTTACTTGAGTTCGAAGAAGTGTTGCTACCTTGAACCCATCTGTGCTTGGCATTTCCAAAAGCAGTAAAAGAGTTCCATGATTTCTGTGCATAATTACAGATAGTGAGAATACTTTTATCTTTAGGAAGTGTCAGTAAATTCTCCAATCAACATTTCTTTATTTCATGTCTGCAGGGAAAATATACAAAAGAAACAGTTTCTGTCCTAAGAAACTTTTCAGGGAGAAAATCCTAGGAGTCCCTTATTTAGAGAACAATTAAATGGCAAACATGATGGTACTGACTATAGAAATAGCAATAGGTATTCAGAAAAGGAAGATAATTCTAGGGGGTGGAGTTATTGGAAATGCTTAATATCAAAGATAGGACTTGAGCTGGGAAATGAAGGATGAATAAAACTAGAAGAGGCAGAGACATGTATAGGGTGGAGGTGGCAATGTACTGAGGGAAGATAGTAGCTACTTCAAATAGAGAAAATGGCCTAAACAAACAGGAAAGCTAACCTCAGGTTATGGCAGAAACTCCACCTAGTGAAATCAGGTGTACATGCCTCTTACCACTTTACCCATGAGTGTGTCTGCCTTTCTCGACTGGCATATGGGTTTTACTCTCACCTCTGTGTATCTTGTCTTGATTTGATAAACTAGAGCTGTATTTCCTGTATTCCTGATTTTAATTTTAATTTGCCTTGCTTTCTTCATCCAATATCCTGGGCTCTTGGTAGTAAACCAGACTGAGTTTTTGTTTTCTCTCCTTGATTTACCTTGCTGCTTTTGATTGATTTGTGAATCTACACCATGCTCTGGTCCTTAACATTGTAGCAGAATAAGATGAAAACTGTGATTTGTTTTGAGTTACTAAATGGCTTTCACACTTAAGTATTTATTTTCTCCAATATATATGACCTTTCTCTAACCCGCTTTTAGTCCTGTTTATCATAAATTTTCAAAAGAAAGATAATAAGGAACTACTAACAATATATTTCAAGGCTTCCAGAACCTTTAGTTATAAGACAGCAAAAAATTGAATCATCTTGCAAATGATGACTTTGCTATTCTGTCAGTCCATCACCTCATAAATATATGTCATGCATGGTTCTAGGTCCTGGTCATAGAGAAATAAATATGTAAATCTCTCAGGGAGCTTTCATGTTAGTGTCAATAAAATATACACAGAAAAATAATTGAATAATTTAATAATAATTTAATTTCATATGCTTATGGAGTTTGGAGGGGTAGGGAGAGGGTGATACTTTAGCTGAAATGTTCAATAAAAATATCTTTGAGGAAGTGATATTGAAGATGGGATGTTTCATTTGAGACAGAACAGATAAAAAGAAATTAGTCATACAAATAATTGGGGGAAGCATATATAGTGGGAAAGAGGTTGATGTAGTCAAGAGACAGAAATAAGGCCAGCATGCTTTGAATATAGTGGGAATGAAGATAAAAATAAAGGCTTGAATACAGTGAGAATAAGGATACAACTGAAAAAAATGCATATGTTAATATTTTAGATTTCTAAATAAGTAGGTATTTTTGTAATGCACCATATTGGTCCAGTTTTTATAACATATTTTGATGTGTTGCAACATTTCTATTTAATTTTTTGCTTACCTTTATGGGTTAACTTTAGGTCAGATATTTTGAAAGGCTAAATCAATTTCTAATCCTGTGACATTCTGGCTTGCAGCAATTTCATCACTTAACAAAAATCAAAGTAATTTTTCTTCCTTTTTAATATTTAAAATGTGATAAAACTTCTCCTCCTTATTACATTTTCCAGCAGGCTTAAAGTTTATGATATTACATGTAAGCAATGCTAAATGAAGAAAATGCTAATAAAATTTAACCAAGGGTTCATTTTATGTGACTACAAAGTGGATGTGTGTTTGGCTTCTCCTTTCAACATGGTTGATGAACTTTGTAGCTTATAGATGTGTTTGAATCCTAGACACTTTCATTATTAGCTCTGTCAGCTTAGACAAATTAATAAATTTTCTGGTCTTCATTTCCCTCATCTGTAAAATGGAGAATCATTTTATGAGGGTTTTATGGGGATTAAACGAAGAGATGAAATATGAGGAAACACCTAACAGTCCATAGCACTTTGCACAATAAATGCTTGAGTTTGTAGATATGAGTGTGAGTGAGTATGTATCTCCTCATCTTTCTTTAATGTTCTTTACCTCCTCATTTGTCCACAGAAGTGTTCTGCTCTGAATAACATGGTGTTGAACAACATCAAAAGGATATGGATATTTGCATCAGAAAACTGTTTGGGGGTACACCTCTCTGTTTGGGTGATGATTAAATTACATATTTTGGGGCCCATTCCTACTCTTTTGTGGTGGTTTAGCCAGCCCTTCTCTGGGAGAAAGAGGTTGCCTATTTAATAGGAACATTAACTTTCTTCCAGAGCACCTAAGGGATTTCTTTCTGCTCTGTGTTCTCATTTGCAAACACCCTCTGAAATGCTCTTTTTACCTTGGCCTAGTGACAGAAAATACCTTAGGCCTCAGCTGTGGAATTCTCACCTGACTTCTCATTATCTTGCCTGTTCTGTGTTTCAGAGTCTGCATTTAGCATCCATTTCTACTCTTCCCTAACTTCCATGTATTTGGCCATGGAGAACCTAACTGAGTCTTAAGCTGGTCCTTACCTGCATTACTTGCTGGTGTTGTTCCTTCCAGACATGATCTGCATCCCAGGGACCTTTGCTCCTACTGAGACTTCTACCCTCCCTGTTGGTTGTTTTCAATAATTTTTTACTTTTGGTTTTAGTGAGTTGCTAGTGAATTCCTTTTCTACTCACAAAATAAGTAGGGAAGGTCACGGAAATCAAGAGGAAACTGAAAATGATTTGATAGGTGTTCCAAACTCCAAAATGGTACTGCTTTATTTATTTTATTAACAAAACTTATCTTACTGGGTCTACACTTTGAATTAAGTAATTTCAAATATGCTAAATTGTTTTTGGCTGAAGACATCTTTTATCCTTTCTCTGTCTTTCTTGTGTTCAAAGCAAACAAAGAGTAGGAAGTGTTTTGATTCATATCACCATCTTGAAAGTATTTACTACACACTTGCTCTTGAATGGTGTCTTGCTTGTTTCAGCAAGTTAAATGTTGATTACCTTGAGAGAAGTAACCATGTCCCCCACTCAATCAAGTACAAAACAAGTGCTCAGAATTTATTTATTGAACAAATAACTGGATATGTGGGTAAAAAGAAGCTTCCAATAGATACTTCATTATATTTACCCAGAAAAAAACCCAATATTTTCCAGAATATGATACTACCTCTCAGTGACACTTAAGCCCTTTATGTGATGATGATTCCCTGCATAGTTCTAGTAGTTTAGGAGTTAGATATTGTATGTATTTAACTGGCATTCGAATGATTCGGTTGCATGACTTGAATAAGATAACTAACATAGACCAAGTAGATGTTTATTTCCAGTAATTAAATTATTTTAAAATGTTTAATATGTGCTTATGCAGATTTATTCAGTATTTCTAGAATTATTTGATTATGGCTATCAAAATTGGTAGCTTTGAAATTCATCTTTTTCATCATAAAGTACAAACTAATTTAAAAATTGTAAGAAGTCTATGGTGGGAAAAATATTTTCTGAACTCAGGGTGTATGCTAATTAGTTATGAATATAGATTGAATATATGTTCTAGAAAATTTTATGAAGGAATGTATGTGATTTAAAAATGTGCATTATCTAAAACTTCTCTAAATTATAGGTGAATTGTGAGAGAAGTGTTTCAATAAATAGAATAACCTACAGTTGACGCTGAACATAAAGTAAAAAGATGTTCTGATAACTATATGGGTAATTGGGGCAAAATGGGCTATAAAAGAGTAAGCTAGGAATGCTTATTATTCTGTTTCAGTATTTTGGTATTGCTGTAATGAATAAAAAGGATACTTATCTGTAGATTATCTGTGATCACTGCTAAAGATAGAATTTGGAATGCAATGGATTGCCCTGTCTGTTTGAAGCAACATTTCTCCATTAAAAATTTTTTAAAGAAATGTTTATTAAGCCCTTTCCTTGTACCTGGTGACATGCATTTAGGGAAATGGAAATGAATATTACATTGGATTTGACTTCTAGATGCCTATAATACAGATGAAACTAGTACAAAGATTTTTTTTTTAGAAGATAATCGAGGTTCACAATTTTTATCAATGCCCCTACTTTGCTTTTCCATTTCATGTACTATTATATAGGAAAATCACTTTAAAAGTGACGAATCTATATTTCAAGCTTATAAGAACACAGAATTTCTCACAAATGTACATGCTATATATTTGACTCCCCGCCCCACCCGTCAGTGGGCACCACATAGTATCCAAATAATTAGGCACTAGAAGAAATGCTTATAAGGTTATGGGTACTAGTTCTCTCTTTCCTTTTCCTTTTTCTTTCTTTCATTCTTTTTTTTTTTTTTAAGTGACTGAAAAGTCTGACATAGCAAGGCATTGTAAGTACATGTCCCATAGGGAATCTGTAGAGTCACAGTGAGGGGTGATGTTCAGATGTTGACTGATGGATGTTAATGAAGAGCATGATCCTTTTGGAATAAATTTCTCCCCAACCCCTGGATGTGCCTCCCAGGAGTTCAACACTTGCCTGACAGACAGGTGTCAGCTGTGAATACTCAGCTGAAAACTCAGTAAGGAAGGAAGCTGTCTGCAGTTCTGACTCAGAGGATAGGAAAAAGAAGAGAGGACTGCAAGTTTCACCATATCTTCCACCAGGAGCAGGTGGATAAAAAATGTTGTTTCTGAAAGGATTCCCTGAAAAGATCTTTTCCACTGCTTGTCATTTAGAATCCTTACCTGTATGTCAAGCCTTTCAACATGTTATTCGTGATGAGCTTAGGTTGTTAATTATCCTGAGATATGATTTTTCTTAATTAGACTCAAAAGAGGTATAAATGACTAATAACTGACTCTCTTCTGGGAGAAACTTTTGGCCAAAGGGAGAGTAGACAAGATATAACAGAAACGAGGAATTTGAGAGTAGAGAGAACCGCACAGCACAGTAGGAAGGCAGAAAACGAACTATGGTGTATACAAGGACGAGCCCTGCCTACTCAAATTTTCTCAGGGCCACAGAGCTCTATTTGCATACATCATCATGAAATTGCAGGAGATGAATCAAAGAGACTGAGGGGATTGTGTGACTCAAATGTTATGAGTGAGCTCTTGGAGTGGAGTGGTATTTTGCTTGTACATTCTTGGGATAAGCAACTGAGTAAACGAGAGAACAATTGGAGAATTGCTTAAGGAAATAAAGAAAGAAAAGATGGAAGTGGTGTGGGGAAAATCTAAAGCAGATTTCCAAATGGAGATTTGGGGATTTTTGAGAATGAACCAGTATGATGTAAGCACTTGATAGGATTAATTGGCAACAGATTAGCACATAAGACTCCTGACTCCTGCTTTGGGGTTAGAAGATATCCTGACTCTTCCTCTTTTTTTTTTGATTGTTAGTGAAATATCTGTCATAATGCTAGGACTCCAGTCTACATCTGGAGACAATTCTAGAGCTAGCTAGATCCTTGGTGAAAGTCAAATAAGCAACTAGTTATATATATTTTTTCTATCGCAACTACATTTGTCCTTTATAAGAAACTATTTTATAATTTTTCTCCTCTCACATATTCTCTGTGCACATTTTTTGCAATATAAAAAATCATATTATTTTATTCTTAGTCACTAGTCATTTATGACTCTTCTCAACAAGGGCTGACTATAAAAACTCTCTCTTCAGTTAGCTTGTAGTATCTTGTCCATGGAGCTTCCCAGGCATGTGTGTAGATATTATTAGTCTACCTCTAGGAAGTATTAAGCTTTTGCAGGAATATCAACTCTAATGCATAATTCTCCATTTAATTTTTGTAATAAATTTTTTCCTTAAAATTTGTTCTTATTCTAGTGCTTGCAAGTGAACAAGTTAATGTACTCAAAAATTTCCCACTAAGGGTATCGTAGCTTCTCATATGGACTTTCTATGAAATGGTACTGAAGTGCAGTACCCCCAAACAGTCTCCCTTGACCCTTTGGCAGGGTCTTGGCATTAAGAGAGGTGTGCCTAAGTCTCTGTGTCTCAGGTAACAAAGAGCTGAGTTATTGAGTTATTGTGTGAGCTGTTAGCCTAATGGGTCGGTAGCTGGGTGGGAGTGCCTGGAAGGCTGCATTTGAACTATCTGCCAGGCAGCGTTCCTTACTGTTCTCTAAATGTACCATGCTCATTACTGTGGCTAATGATAAGAAAATGAGTGTGGAGAGTAGGGAGAGACCACAGATCTTTCAAGACTCCTATTAAAGTTCCTCCTCCATTGTTAAACTGTCTGATCATTCCAACCCCCAATCTCTCCATACTGTTAATGTCTATAACACTTATTATCATATTCTCTCATTATGGCTTTTAATCGTGAGCTGTCTCTATCATTTTCTAAGTGTTTCTAGGGTCCTGTGTTATACTGCTCACTCTAAGTAGGAGAAGATTGCCCCTTTAACTCCTCTTGTCTTCTTTATGGGTTTTACCAAGGAGCCACTCCATTAAATTCTATCCCTGTTGAATAAATGAGTTGTAATCATTATTAAAGATTTAAACCGTTTAAAATTAATATTTTGTTTGAATGAGCAAAGTGGCAAAATGAGCTGATTATTATTAAATATCTGATGGAATAGATAGACAGTGAATTATAACAGGCAGCACTTTTCAAACTTCAAGAGTGTATGAAAGACTACATATTGTTAAAATACAGTGAATTCTGTGTGGATCAATAAGAAGAGATGGTGTTAAATGATACTTTTCTTCTTTAGTTCTTTTTCTTTGAAATATTTGAAAACAATGTCTGCCTGTCTACTCAGTGTGTTTAGGAACACTGTAAATTGAGAGAGCCAATCCCTTGAGAAGTGGTAGACTACTTGTACTTATTTGCACAGAAGACCTAAACCAATTTAGAAGCATGGAGAAGTTGGATCAAACTTCAGTTAATTGAAGAAAAGTGAAACATAAAATATGAGGTCAACAGGAACATATCACATGTTAGCCATCCTTTAGTCTCAGGATACAGCAGTAAGTACAGAGGGATTCTCTATGTCACAGGCATCTTATCATAGGATCTTTGTATGGATACTTCAACTTTTTCAGCTTCAAAATGGAGTCAATACTTCCTATTTTTCATTTATTCACTCACTAAAAATATTTTTCTGGCCTCAATATGTACCAGAACCCTTTCTAGGGACTAGGGGATCCAGCAGGAGACAAAAGACATAAAGTCTTTGCTGTCACACATCTTACATTCTAGTGTATTTTTGTGCATATGTGTGCTGGAGGAGTGATTATGTAGGTGAAGGTGTGCAATGCATCTAGAATACAGACATTCATTAACAATAGCTATCATTTATTGAGGCACTACTATGCACTAAGAAGTTAACATACAATTTCTTATAACACAATAGTCCATATCTTAAACATGGGAATATTGACTTCGCAAAAAATTGATTTGGTAAGAATTAAATGATTTTCAAGAACTCTTAAGTGATACAACCTAGATTAAATATTCACCTTCCCTTATTTACCTTCTCTTTCTCCTGGCATTACCTCTTAGGACATACCAGATTGTCAGGTTTATAGCATGTGTAGGTGTTTTAGGAATTATAATCCAACATATACCAAATATGAATTTTTGTAACAGTGAGCTGCAATGCTATCTCCATTTTGGCAGAGACCATGCATATCCTGCATCATTCTGTCCCCTGCCTCTAAAGCTCAAAATTATCTGATGAGTGAATGAATGAATGAATGGATGAATATGCTGGGTTATATGAAGGTCCTTTTGTTTTACTGTTTATTTTTAATTATCCAAGGTATTTTATTGTCAGTTCACATTTCCCTTGCTGAATTAGTCTTTTAGGGACTGGATTTAAGCCTCAGCAGAAATGAGTTCTCTGCCACACAAGTCTTGTAAAAGTCATGTTTTACTGCTGTAAACTCAAGTGATACATTTTCAGCAGGGATAACAGAGGACTTCAAGCCGGCAGCAGTGCAGTGGGCATACCTTGTAAAATTCCCATTTCCCAAGGGAGATGTACTCTCGTGGGTAATAGTGTTCAGCCTGGCCTGGATGAAGTTCTACTAAGTCTCCAGTGCCTCTAAATAGAAGCTACCCAGATTTTTCTCTTCAACCATATCATTCTGAAATTGCCTGCATAACTGCAAAAAGTATTGGGTTGGCCAAAAAGTTTGTTCGGGATTTTCTATACCATCTTAGAAAAACTCAAACGAAATTTTTGGCCAACACAATACTTCCAGTTTCTCTGATGATTTAGCTCCAGGTATAATTTGTTTCTAACACCAGCACTTTCTTGCTACATTATCCGTGGCTCCTGTGATAAAGATAAGGCATTCTACAGGCATCTCAGGCACAAAAGTATGACCAGTCTATATGAATGTGCTGTCAGCAAAATTTTCCTACTGTATAAAACCCGGCAGGAACTGAGTTCAGCAGGCCTGGAGAGGGCCTCTAACACAATAGCTTTTATTTACTGCTCAGATAATCCCTACTGATAGTTATCAGTTGCCTAATTGACAATCTGATGAATGACAGGTAAAATCATGGGTTCAAATAAAAATGATGTATTAAGCTCCTACTATGTACAAGGCATTTAGTTAGGCCCTTTATTGCATAGATGCAGGATTAAGGTGCAAACACTTGAAAAGTTAAAAAAGAGTTCAGATCCAACGCTCTATGCTCTATGTGGCAGGAGGTTGCTCTTAGAATATGGCACAGGGTAGGGTTTTGATATTTTTTAATGAAATGAATAAAGCATAGCGTTAGAATTCAAATCTGTAAATTTCAAATGAATGACTGGTAATGATCAGTTCTCTAGAAGTTTAGGTGAAGGAGTGATACATTCAGGCCTAGAAAAACCTTAAATGTAAAGATACTGTCTGCCTATCTATCTATCTATCCATCTATCTATCTGGCATCTATCTAGCATCTATCTGTCTATCTTTGAAGTTTGCCAAGTGTTTATATTTATACTTTTATTTTGATCCTATTAACATTCCTGGGAGATAGGTGTTGGGACAGATATTATTATTCATTTTGGAGATTAAATGGCAACAAGACTTCAATATAAATGTAAGGATGGAAAACTTTTCCCTTCTATGTTCTTTCGCTGGCCTAATAATTAAATTGACATAAGATACATTAATAGGAGAAAAACAAATTTCATATATATGGAAGCCACATAAAAATATGAGACTTTCCAGCAGTCAGATAATTGAGGCTTATATACCATCCTGAGCTAAGGAGTTGAGGGTAGGGGCCTGAGGTTTCAAAGGGAAGGAAGACAATTCACAGGAAGGTGGGAAGAGCAAATGTTGGGTAAACAAATGTTGCCATGTCATACAGTTAAATCTTTCTGTATAAAATGTTACTCAGGATAATAGCTCTCTTCCTGATACAGGTCCCCTATCTAAAGCTTTTCTTGAGTCTGCTGAGCCCCAATTGTCTTCAGCTTGAAATAATCCACATGCCAAAGTGGCATATTCTGGAGTGGTGTATTCTGCTCTCCCTCATAACTTTTCCAAATGTCATAGCTAGTACATGACAAAGTTGGACTTTGTTCATGTTATACCCAGTCCAGTGCTCCTTCTAGCATAGTACAGTGTCATCTTCCACTTTAGTAGAAACACTACTACAAGTAATAGAGTTTCACTAAGTTGGTATATATGCTCTACATGAAAGTTACCTTCTGTTGCTCTCCTAGAATCTGGAGGAACATACTTGCAGTCGTTCGTCCAGTCTTTCAGATGAGTATCTCCACTGAATGTTTATGCCTCAAAAGAAAATCAGTACTTATCAATGACAGTGGTTGAAGAATCCAAATGGGTCTTTCTAGACACTATTGCCGAGTATGTGGCTGTATGTGGAATCAGTGAGTAGGGAACTAGGTGAGGGTTGAAAGGAAGACCATGGGTAAGAATACAAAAACAGACAGATCATGAAAATGACACAGTCATTCACTCACAAATGATTCTTGGGCAGTGATTGCATAAAGCACGCAGAGGGACATCAAGCCTTCCCTAGTTTGCTTGCCAATAAAAACTGTCTCCTAAGTGTGTTTTAGTCCATCTGGCAGAGCACATTTCTGGCAAGAGTGCTTTCTAAATAGCAGGCTTCTTTTTGGGGGACTGGCACAGATTTTACAGGTGATAACCTGCCTGTGCCCCAGGGCAGATACATTACTCTGCAACAAGAAGTTGATGCTTAACCTCTGCTTGGCCTCAGAATCCATTCAGTGGTAGAAGCCAAGCGATTTCACATATTTCAACCTAATGTACCTTCAAGCCTCAAGGCTGCCTTGCTCTATCTCTTGAATATCATCTCTTTTGTGTAAAATCAAGCCCCATAATGGTCTGGCAAGGATGCTCTAAGGAAGTGGGACAGTAGAACTCTAATGTTTCTTTTGGGGAATCACTGCTCCGAAGCAAGCTTCCCAGGTGAGACTGAGGGAGTTGTAATCTTGTCAGCTCAGACTAGCCCTGGAATAATTATCTTTATTGCCTGTTGTGCATGCAAGTAGTTCCTGCTCATGTGACAAAACAAAAGGAATATAAGCCAAATTTGCATATATATGGTTTGGTCCTGCAGACCTGGCATTTTCAATAAGAAAGACAGTGATTTGGAAATGATGCCAGGTGCCTCTTTTTTTTTTTTTTTGCATTTGATTCAAAGGTCTGTTGAAGGAAAATGAGCAAGATCCCCTAAAATGTCTTTTTCTTTCCTACTTTTGCCCCATATTTTTATTCAAATCATTTCAAACAAGAATTATGAAAATAATTCATCTTCTTTGGTTTCAAAGATATACCCCAACATTTCTGATATGATTACTCTGGAACCTCTGAATTTCATCAAGAAGTTGCATTATTAGTCTATTAGTATTTGTTTTTAATTAATTAATTTATTTATATTTTACTTTTGGCTGTGTTGGGTCTTCGTTTCTGTGTGAGGGCTTTCTCCAGTTGCGGCGAGCGGGGGCCACTCTTCATCGCGGTGCGCGGGCCTCTCACTGTCGCGGCCTCTCCCGTTGCGGAGCACAGGCTCCAGACGCGCAGGCTCAGTAGTTGTGGCTCACGGGCTTAGTCGCTCCGCGGCATGTGGGATCTTCCCAGACCAGGGCTCGAACCCGTGTCCCCTGCATTGGTAGGCAGATTCTTAACCACTGCGCAACCAGGGAAGCCCAGTCTATTAGTATTTTTAAAGTATTATCCCTTGAGGCAATGAAGCCTGTAACTCCCTTTCCCATCAGAAAAGCTGACAGGAAAGCTTTTCTGTTTATCACACCTATTGGAATATCACTTGCATTTTCTACACAGCTTTTCCTGACATTTCAGGTCCTCACTATTCTCACACTGTGTCATCCAGATTAGTATTTTATAAACATTATTGTTTTTCATTTCATATGAGTTCAGTCTACTTTTCAAGCTACAACATCAGCTATGTTAGCTGTGCTTTTGTTCACAGGAGAGGCACAGGTCCATGTTACACTAGAGCTAGTTGTCTGGCCCAGGCCTCTCCCTTCATAGTTGAGGAAACTGAAACCCAGTGAAGGTTAAGGTCCTGTTCAAGATGTTTTAGTGAGTTAGTGGCAGAATCAAGACTATAGAACTAGTTATGGAACCTTCTGACTATCGGTTCACTGCCTTAAATACCATAGGTATTAAATAATTGCATGATGTGGATGAATTGACTTATCCAGTACTTATCAGCTGTTGGAGGGAGCCATTTTTGGTTTGTCATCACGTTTATAAATACATATGTACATAAATATATATGTAAATAAATATATATCTTAAATAGAACATTAACCTTCACTGGGCTTCAGCTTCCTCAAATATATATATATATATATATATATATATATACACACACACACATATATTCCCCCCTTCCCTCCCCCCATGCCCCCCATCAAGGCACATGGGATGAGAACAGAACACTAAAGTCTGATGTACAAGAATGTACAGGCTTCATTGCCCCAAGGGATGATATTTTAAAACAAAATACTAACAGACTGGTGAGAACACTAAAATCACAACTAACTGCTGAACAGTCATCGACAGGAGGACACTGGAACTCACCAAAAATGATACGCCACATCCAAAGACAAAGGAGAAACTGCAGTGAGACGGTCGGAGGGGTGCAATCACAATAAAATCAAATCCCAGAACCACTGGGTGGAAGAACACTTATACTACAGAAGTCTACCCACTGGAATGAAGGTTCTGAGCCCAAGACAGGCTTCCCAACCTGGGGTCTGGCAACAGGAGGAGGAATTTCTAGAGAATCAGACTTTGGAGTCTAGTGGGATTTGATTGCAGTACTTCGACAGGACTGGAGGAAACAGAGACTCCATTCTTGGAGGGCACACACAAAGTAGTGTGCACATCAGGACCCAGGGGAAGGAGCAGTGACCCCACAGGAGACTGAACCAGACCTACCTGCTAGTGTTGGAGGGTCTCCTGTAGAGGCAGGGTGTGGCTGTGGCTCACCATGAGGACAAGGGCACTGGCAGGAGAAGTTCTGGGAAGTACTCCTTGGCATGAACCCTCCCAGAGTCCACCATTAGCCCCACCAAAGAGCCTGTAGGCTCCAGTGCTGGGTCACCTCAAGCCAAACAACCAACAGGGAGGGAACTCAGCCCCACCCATCAGCAGACAAGTGGATGAAAGTTTTACTGAGCTCTGCCCAGCAGAGCAACAGCCAGCTCTACCCACCACCAGTCCCTCCCATCAGGAAACTTGCACAAGCCTCTTAGATAGCCTCATCCACCAGAGGGCAGAGAGCAGAAGCAAGAAGAACTATAATCCTGCAGCCTGTGGAACAAAAACCACATTCACAGAAAGATAAACAAGATGAAAAGGCAGAGTTTTTTCTGGATAAAACCCCAGAAAAACAACTAAATGAAGTGGAGATAGGCAACCTTCCAGAAAAAGAATTCAGAATAATGATAGTGAAGATGATCCAGGACCTCGGAAAAAGAATGGAGGCAAAGATCGAGAAGATGCAAGAAGTGTTTAACAAACACCTAGAAGAATTAAAGAACAAACACCTAGAAGAATGAAAGAACAGACAAACAGAGATGAACAATACAATAACTGAAACGAAAAATACACTAGAAGGAATCAATAGCAGAATAACTGAGTAAGAAGAACAGATAAGTGATCTGTAAGACAAATGGTGAAGTTCACTGCTGTGGAACAGAGTAAAGAAAAAAGAATGAAAAGAAATGAAGAGAGCCTAAGAGACCTCTGGGACAACATTAAACGCACCAACATTCACATTATAGGGGTCCCAGAAGGAGAAGAGAGAGAGAAAGGACCCGAGAAAATATCTGAAGAGATTATAGTCAAAAACTGCCCTAACATGGGAAAGGAAATGACCACCCAAGTCCAGGAAGTGCAGAGGGTCACAGGCAGGATAAACCCAAGGAGAAACACACCGAGACACACAGTAATCAAATTGACAGAAAGTAAAGACAAAGAAAAATTATTATAAGCAGCAAGAGAAAAACGACAAATAACATACAAAGGAACTCCCGTAAGGTTAACAGCTGATTTCTCAGCAGAAACTACAAATCAGAAGGGAGTGGCACAATATATTTAAAGTGATGAAAGGGAAGAACCTACAACCAAGATTACTGTACCCAACAAGGATCTCATTCAGATTTGACAGAGAAATCAAAAGCTTTACAGACAAACAAAAGCTAAGAGAATTCTCAAGCTAAGCTAAGAGCCCACCAAACCAGCTCTACAACAAATGCTAAAGGAACTTCTCTAAGTGGGAAACACAAGAGAAGAAAAGGACCTACAAAAACAAACCCAAAACAATTAAGAAAATGGTAATAGGAACATACATATCGATAATTACCTTAAATGTGAATGGATTAAATTCTCCAACCAGAAGACACATACAAAACAAGACGCATATTTATGCTTTCTACAAGAGACCCACTTCAGACCTAGGGACACATACACACTGAAAGTGAGGAGATGTAAAAGATATTCCATGCAAATGGAAATCAAAAGAGAGCTAGAGTAGCAATACTCATATCAGATAAAATAGACTTTAAAATAAAGAATGTTACAAGAGATAGCATATGTCCTACATAATGTTAAATTATGTAGGACACTACATAACGATCAAGGGATCAATCCAAGAAGAAGATATAACAATTATAAATATATATGCACCCAACATAGGAGCACCTCAATACACAGGCAACTGCTAACGCTATAAAAGAGGAAATCAACAGTAACACAATAATAGTGGGGGACTTTAACGCCTCACTTACACCAATGGACAGATCATCCAGACAGAAAATTAATAGGGAAACACAAGCTTTAAATGACACAATAGACCAGATAGATTTAATTGATATTTATAGGACATTCCATCTGAAAACAGCAGATTACACTTTCTTCTCAAGTGTACATGGGACATTCTCCAGGATAGATCACATATTGGGTCACAAATCAATCCTCAGAAAATTTAAGAAAATTGAAATCATATCAAGCATCTTTTCCAACCCCAACGCTATGAGATTAGAAATTAATTACGAGGAAAAAAACGTATAAAACACAAACACATGGAGGCTAAACAATACATTACTGTATAACCAAGAGATCACTGAAGAAATCAAAGAGGAAATCAGAAAATACCTAGAGACAAATGACAATGAAAACATGATGATCCAAAACCTATGGGATGCAGCAAAAGCAGTTCTAAGAGGGTAGTTTATAGCAATACAATCCTACCTCAATAAACAAGAAAAATCTCAAGTAAACAATCTAACCTTACACCTAAAGAAACTAGAGAAAGAAGAACAAACAAAACCCAAAGTTAGTAGAAGGAAAGAAATCATAAAGTTCAGAGCAGAAATAAATGAAATAGAAACAAAGAAAACAATAGCAAAGATCAATAAAACTAAAAGCTGATTCTTTGAGAATATAAACAAAATTGATAAACCTTTAGCCAGACTCATCAAGAAAAAAATGGAGAGGACTCTAATCTATAAAATTAGGAATGAAAAAGAAGTTACAACACACACCGCAGAAATACAAAGCATCCTAAGAGACTACTACAAGCAACTCTATGCCAATAAAATGGACAACCTGGAAGAAATAGACAAATTCTTAGAAAGTATAACCTTCCAAGCCTGAACCAGGAATAAACAGAAAATATGAATAGACCAATCACAAGCAATGAAATTGAAACTGTGATTAAAAATCTTCCAACAAACAAAAGTCCAAGACCAGATGGCTTCACAGGTGAATTCTATGAAACATTTAGAGAAGAGCAAACACCCATCCTTCTCAAACTCTTCCAAAAAATTGCAGAGGAAGGAACACTCCCAAACTCATTCTACAAGGTCACCATCACCCCAATACCAAAACTAGACAGAGATACTACAAAAAAAGAAAATTAGAGACCAATATCACTGATGAATATAGATGCAAAAATCCTCAACAAAATACTAGCAAACAGAATCCAACTACACATTAAACGGATCATACATCATGATCAAGTGGGGTTTATCCCAGGGATGCAAGGATTCTTCAATATACACAAATCAATCAATGTGATACACCATATTAACAAATTGAAGAATAAAAACCATATGATCATCTCAATAGATGCAGAAAAAGCTTTTGACAAAATTCAACACCCATTTATGATAAAAACTCTCCAGAAAGTGGGCATAGAGGGAACCTACCTCAACATAATAAAGGCCATATATGACAAACCCACAGCAAACATCATTCTCAATGGTGAAAAACTGAAAGCATTTCCTCTAAGATCAGGAATGAGACAAGGATGTCCACTCTCACCACTATTATTCAACATAGTTCTGGAAGTCCTAGCCATGGCAATCAGAGAAGAAAAAGAAATAAAAGGAATACAAATTGGAAAAGAAGAAGTAAAACTGTCACTGTTTGCAGATGACATGATACTATACATAGAGAATCCTAAAACTGCCACCAGAAAACTGCTAGAGCTAATTAATGAATATGGTAAAGTTGCAGGATACAAAATTAATGCACAGAAATCTCTTGCATTCCTATACACTAATGGTGAAAAATCTGAAAGAGAAATTATGGAAACACTCCCATTTACCCTTGCAACAAAAAGAATAAAATACCTAGGAATAAACCTACCTAGGGAGACAAAAGACCTGTATGCAGAAAACTATAAGACACTGATGAAAGAAATTAAAGATGATACCAACAGATGGAGAGATATACCATATTCTTGTATTGGAAGAATCAACATTGTGAAAATGAGTATACTACCCAAAGCAATCTACAGATTCAATGCAATCCCTTTCAAATTACCAATGACATTTTTTATGGAGCTAGAACAAATCATCTTAAAATTTGTATGGAGACACAAAAGACCCCGAATAGCCAAAGCAGTCTTGAGGGAAAAAAACAGAGCTGGAGGAATCAGACTCCCTGACTTCTGACTATACTGCAAAGCTACAGTAATCAAGACAATATGGCAATGGCACAAAAACAGAAATATAGATCAGTGGAACAGGACAGAAAGCCCAGAGATAAACCCATGTACCTATGGTCAACTAATCTATGACAAAGGAGGCAAGGATATACAATGGAGAAAAGACAGTCTCTTCAATAAATGGTGCTGGGAAAACTAGACAGCCACATGTAAAAGAATGAAATTAGAGCACTCCCTAACAGCATACACAAAAATAGACTCATAATGGATTAAGGACCTAAATGTAAGACCGGATACTATAAAACTCTTAGAGGAAAACATAGGAAGAACAGTCTTTGACATAAATCACAGCAAGATCTTTTTTGACCTTCCTCCTAGAGTAATGGAAATAAAAACAAAAATAAACAAATGGGAGCTAATGAAACTTAGAAGCTTTTGCACAAGAAAGGAAACTATAAACAAGATGAAAAGATAACCCTCAGAATGAGAGAAAATATTTGCCAACGAATCAATGGACAAAAGATTAATCTCCAAAATATATAAACAACTCATGCAGCTTAATATTAAAGAAACAAACAACCCAATCAAAAAATGAGCAGAATACCTAAATAGACATTTCTCCAAAGAAGACATACAGACGGCCAATAAGAACAAGAAAAGATGCTCAACATCAGTAATTATTAGAAAAATGCAAATCAAAACTACAATGAGGTATCACCTCACACCAGTTAGAATGGGCATCATCAGAAAATCTACAAACATCAAATACTGGAGAGGGTGTGGAGAAAAGGGACCCCTCTTGCACTGTTGGTGGGAATGTAAACTGATATAACCACTATGGAGAGCAGTATGGAGGTTCCTTGAAAAACTAAAAATAGGATTACCATATGACCCAGCAATCCCACTCCTGGGCATATACCCAGAGAAAACCATAACTCAAAAAGACACATGCACCCCAATGTTTATTGCAGCACTATTTACAATAGTCAGGTCATGCAAGCAACATAAATTCCCATTGACAGATGAATGGATAAAGAAGATGTGGTACATATATATAATGGAATATTACTCAGCCATAAAAAAGAACAGAAATGGGTCATTTGTAGAGCTGTGGATGGACTTAGAGACTGTTATACAGAGTGAAGTATGTCAGAAAGAGAAGAACAAATATCGTGTATTAACGCATATATGTGGAATCTAGAAAAATGATACAGATGAATGGGTTTGCAAGGCAGAAATAGAGACACAGTTGTAGAGAACAAATGTATGGACACTAAGAGGGGAAAGTGTGGGGGTGGTGGTGGTGGTGGGATGAATTGGGAGGTTGGGATTGACATGTATACACTGATGTGTATAAAATAGATAAGTAATAAGAACCTGCTGTATAAAAGATAAATTAATTAAATTAAAAAAAAAAAAAGCTAATGGACTAATAATGCAACTTCTTGGTGAATTTCAGAGGTTCCAGAGCAATTGTTTCAGGATCACTGGGCTATATCCTTGAAACCAGGAAAGGCAATTACTTTCAAAAATCTTTGTTTGAGGTGATTTGAATAGAAATATGGGGCAAAAGTAGGAGAGAAAAAGAAAGTATCTACGTAAAATCTGAAGCTTCATCACACTTGGAATATGGCATTCAGTTATCTGGCCCTAATGCATTTTAGCATAGTATCACTTTTCCTTATGTTAAAATTCTGAGTAATTACAGAAATATCAAGGTTTGCTAGGAAAACATCTTGGATGGTGGCCTCATTAAACATTAACATTAAATGTTATTATAACATTAAATGTTATTAAAATCAAGATTTAGACTGAGGGTTTGAAGTAGTAATAAATTCATTATCTCAGGTAATTCCTGTTTCAGTTGATAAACTTCAATTAAAACAGTTCAAGGGGAGGAATTTCTTGGGATATATGGGTAACAGTCCTCAGTCGTTAACCAAACACCATGGACCTTAAACCAGCAAGATTGATTTGGGTTTAGAGTTGAAGTTCTGATTCTATTCTTTTTTGTTATACCAAGAGCAAGGACTCTCTGGTGGGGTTTTTTGTTTGTTGTTGTTTTTAATCTTTAAACTATTTTTATTTAGAATAGCATAACACTTCTATACTGGTGAGAGATTTTGGAGTTAGCTTTTACAGTTTTCTGTTTAGTTATATCACACTTGGTAACAAAAATTTGAGAAACAGAGCGCTGATTGAAATAAAAAGTTGTTTATTTGGGGTCTGTTAGGACTGCAGCTTAGGAGAGACAGATTCAAGAAGCATTTGAATTGTGTTCTGCTAGACTACAAAATGGGGGAGGACTATAAAGGCAAAAACCACGAGGTTACAGTTAGTTGCATGAGTTGTTTATCAAGAATTATAATTGGAGCTGGCAAGGAGTAACGGTGCTTGTTAAGTAAAGACTGGTTGGGGTCTGAAATGGTTGCATAGTTACAGGAGGTAATAACCCTGAGACACAAAGTTGCAGCTAGCAGATGTATTAAAAATGGCTGCTGTCCTTGGGTTAGGTACAGTTCACAGAAAGTTCAGGTTCTCAGTGGTGCCAGGATATGCCTGAAACCAGGTCCTCAGTGGCAGTCGGACTCTTTTTCTATGCCTGAGCTGTGATTACTCCATTATAATTTCAATTTGTCATCACACTATAAAGTGGATAATTTAGAACTGATTATCCCTGTATTTAACAATTCTATTCACAAGACTATCACTCACAGTAAAATATTTTTCTGACCTCTATTATACAGATTTATAAGGTGATCCTGAGAAAAATGCCTGAAGATCCATATTTTAGGAATCATTTTCTTATCGGCTAATATGGGTAACTTTCCACAATTCTCATCACTCTAGATTTTGAGAATGTGTATGCATACAATGCCTCTGTAAAGGCACAAACCCATGCCTACTTAAGGTAGGTGCTGAATATTCTGTAATCAAGACAAAATATTTCAGAATTTTCACATAACTCAAGTTGTTCGTATTAATCAGTCAACTTAGTGCTTCGAAAGAAAGGATCACACTTCATTTACTTTTATCAAAATAGCTGGACCCCTGTCTTTGCTTTTAGGATTGGACTAGTTCTGGTATGTAGGGCATGAAGAAGTACTCTTTCTGGTAAGTTGCTACACCTAGAGTTTTCCTCAAGGCCTAGAACCTATTCTGATTTATTCAGAGAAGCTTTGGGGAATTTGCATTAAACTCAGGTTCTTCCTTATCTCTCTAACATAGGTGAATCATGCAATTTGATTTCCACTTAGGAAGGTAATCCAATACTAAAATATAGTCTGAATATTTATGACAAAGGTAGGCCCTTTGAACTTTACTCCTGTTGAGTTCTTACCCTCGGGCTCTGGAATTGACATGGACTTCTGAAGACATAGGATATTGTACTAAGAGTACAACCCACCATTTATGGATGGACTGGTACAGAGGGTAGTCCCAAGTTAAGTTCTTTGGAAGTAGATGCTAAGATGGAATTTGTGGTACAAGTGTTTATTAGGGAACAAAAGAGTAGAAGAATGGCACAGAATGGAAAAGAGGAAGATGAACTTCGAGGTAGGACTAACAAAGTTGCAGCCTACCCAGTGAAAAGTTCTGGAGGGTGTGTAGCCCATCAGAGTGTTCCATGTTGGGCCACCACCTCCCCCAGTAGCTGAATGTAGGCTGCCTTAGGGAGGATTTGACCTTGAGCCAGATGGCTCTCTGTAGCTGAGATAGACACAGGTTCTGGGACCTGGAATGAGCTGTCAGCTGGGGGCTGTCTGCTGACTCCATTCCCGCAGTTGAACAAAGAGTCACATCTCTAAATCTACCATTCTTTCTTTTATCTAAACTTCCATAAATGAAATGTACTTATTATTGGAAATTCTACTAATCATTTGCTGTACCTTTCGGAAGTCAGAGGGGTTTATTGCTTGGAGGTTGAGGAGCTGACACTTTAGACCATTTATGGTAGTACTTTAGAAGCAGAGTACAGATTATGGTCTTAGTATAACCTGCTAATATTACAGAGATAACAGCAAGGTTCAGAGTGATTGCATGGCTTGATCAACATTAAACATCTTGTTAGACTCAGGATAAGGAATAGATCCAAGAATTCTTAGATTATGATCCAAACTGTACTCTGCCTCTAATATCACTGTATATTAAAACTATCCACCCTTAAAAGTATTTATTTATTTTTCTTGACATTTTGATCATAATTGTGAGCAAGAATTAGTGTACTATGATGTGCTGCCCTTGGGTATTACCCAAGTTACTGTTTACTTCAGTGATGGAAGGAATGGTGACCTCTAGAAAAGTAACAAAGAGCTGTACAGGCTTGAAATATTCAGTTAAGGTGTTTCTCATCTGAAAATATCCTCTTAAATAAAACACCATTTCAATAATTTGCACTCCAATGTACAAAAGGGCACCATTAACAAAAGGAAATTAGAAAACATATTAAATTAACATATCAAAAGATCACAAATTGTCCCTTAAAAAGCATAGCCCCTAAAGGCAGGCATAAACAATTAGCAATGAGGTCACACTTAGGTTAATAGAGTATTTGGATTACAGTTTGGGACTTTAAAAAAAGATACATTTCCCAGGACTAGGTTAACCAATTTTACTCAAATAGGGAGGAAATAGAGTTTCTGCTTTTCAGCCCCAGACAGTCTCCTTTTTCCACATGAAGCAAGCCCTAAGGAAAAGCTAGTTCTGATAAAATGCCCTTGTCAGTTTCAGTGCATGTAGTGCTATGTGATTTATTTGGGGGCACTCTACCTTTTAGATAAAATAATCCTCTTTGTTATTAAAAGTCTGTTAGAATTTCAATCTCACATCTCAGGATCTGAGTGAAGAGTGGTCTAGGGCTCACAGCAGTTCAGAGTTTAGGGTTAGAGTAACTGGAAGACTAAAGTTTCTGGATTTAAAGGAGCTCAGGCTTAGGCTCTAGGATTCTAAGTCAACTTGGGTTTTGGGAGGATTAAAGAGGTTTTGTGGACTGAAACTGGAAGAATTTAGCCCTGAATTATGTGATCAAATATGTTTTAACACATTTGGTTTTTGGAGCATACTCTTCATGATAATTGGAAATACAAATGGTATTTGTCGTATTTATTTGTTTTATTTATTTTTACTTTTGGCATTAACTAAACAGAATATAGCTTTAAATGTAACTTGAAGTTTGATCTAGTTTTGTAAATTAAATTAATTGTACATTTGAACAATCCTTTTGTAAATTCATACTTTGTGTTATTAAAATCATTCTTTTAAGTGTGAATTCACTATACTTCTAGGTCATTTTCCACCAGGAATTCCAGTTATTTCCTAAGTTCTCCTCCCTGGGTATTTATGGTAAACATTCTATACTGTTTATAAACATGAATATTCTGTGAACATTTTAGAATGCTTGCCTGTTCCACAAAGTTTTCTTGGTAGTGTCTCCTTACCTAAGCCATCCATTGGACTCTGTACCATGCCTCAACCCTACCAGAATCCAAAGGTTGGGGAGTAGCTCACTCAGCTATCAATGTACTTTGATGATTAAAACCCAATCTAAAATTCTGTTTGTGACTCTACTTCTAGTAAAGCACAGGAAAACCCTATATCTGCACTCCCATAGACATATTCAACTCTTTGTTATTGTGTTTTCAACTCAGAAACTGGAAATTGGATGGCTAAAAAAAAAGCAGTACCTTAAAATGAATGTTTACCCACTATGTTGGCAAGAAAGAGCAGCTGGAGAGAATTCTGCTCCATGCTGATAATGGTAATTTCAAAGTGTATAACCTTCTAATAAAACTATTTGATAGTTAACATCTTTGTATTTCTTCCTTTGCAGAGTTGCCAACAGTTGTCATGAACATTCTTTGAACACAAACATTTCCCATCCCAATATTTTTGTTTGGCAAGATTTTATGTCATTTATATTCTTTTTCCAAATTAGTGATGATTTCTTAGTCTTGGAGGTTATTTGGAAGTAAAATGTGATGATATGTTTCTAGGGAGATTTAATCATCACATAAAAGAGAAAAATAATAACCTCACTCATGAAAGTGATTTCCAGATATTTTGATAATTAAAGAAATTACAGCTGTCATGTAAAAGTTTCAGTAAGAAGAAACTTGATTCCTGTGACAAGATGACTTTATATTGCTGTTTAAATACATGTTAAATTCTGCTTATATGTAAATGTGCTATACTTTTATTCACTTTGATTTCAATCTGCAAAAGCTGACACAAAGTAAAAGTAAGTTTTATCTTAGCTTTTGTTAAAAGTAGTTCTTAATATTCCTTAATTAAACAAACTGAATTTAAAGGTGAAATTTATGTATATATATGCATGTGCATATGTATATCTGTGTATATATGTCTATCATCATCTATCTATCTATCTATCTATCTATCTATCTATCTATCTATCTATCTATCTATCTATCTACCTATCTATCTTTAGCCAAATTGCTAGGAAAGGCACATTGAACACTTTCTCAGTTTATCCTCTGTTTTCAGATGGACTGTATTCAAGTGAGGGGGCTATTTATAGGCTATAATCTGCTGAAGATTCATCCTGTTTGTAAACAGCATGTCCATGAAACCTGTATGTGTAAAATAATTGGGAATATCAAAGTTCCAAGCTTGGTTATACTAGAACTGTGATCTAACACATTTATTTGTTCACTCATTTATTAAATATTGATACTGTGTGCCAGGTACTATACTAAGTATGGAAAAATCACACTGCTTGCCCAGGTAAAATGAGTCACATACTTAAGATGAGGTAGGGCCTCCAAACCACACTGCCTGCTTCCTTTAGAAAGGAAATCAGGACCATGTAATAATCAACAGAGCTGGTTCCTAACAAAGTGAGATTTTCAAAGAGACTTACATATGTCTATTTCCTAGACTTAAACATGTTATAATTTTAGGGATACATATTGTATATATTGACATATGTAACACTAAAGAATTATAAAACCAAAGAGGAAAATGAGGTATTAGATTTTTTTATATGTCCTTTTGCAATTCAGGTAAGTTTCTTCCTCAATTATGGATTGAGGTATATTTTCTCACTCTTAAAACTTACAATGGCTTCCCCTTGCCTTGGAATAAAGTCTTAAACACTTAAGTCAGTAAGGATTTTTCTCTGATCTAATTTCAAACTTTCCATTTTCTTCTTCTTCTGCTACATCATTTTACAAACCCTAAACAAATCCATATTTACATTTTTCCTACATATTGTATACTTTTATCACTCTGTAATTTTATCTGTGTTCTGCCCTCTGCATGGAATCTCTTTCTCCTAATTTTCCAACAGTCAATCTCTGTTTTCTGATTAAAAGCATAGTTCAAATATCACCTGCTTAAAAATGCTTTGCTAGGTTCACCTGTCATAAAAGCTTCACTCATATAGTAGATATTTACTAAATATTTGTTGAATGATTTAATTATATCAAATATTTTACTTAGTACTTATTTAATTTTGGGTTATATTATATATAACTATTGTATCTTTCTCTCACCCATTAGTTTATAAATTCTCTGAGAGATAGGACCATGTATTAATCATTTGTAACACCTATTACAATATCCTCCTCGTAATACCCAGTTAAGAACTAAATCAAAATCAGGGCAGTTCCTAAATTTAGAGTGTCGGTAAGTGTTATCACATGACTAGATAAAGGGAAAGGAATTTTGGATGTCAGTGATAATGCCATAGGCAGAAAGCATTCCACTCTATTAAGATTACCATTTCTTCGGTATGGAATACATTTCTGAGATGGCCTAAATTTACTTCTACTTTGGGTCTCTGTTGAATTATCCTCATCATCTGTGAAGTCTTCTTTTTCAAGTTGAACTGTGTTGCCACAATTTTCCTCTTCTGCAAATGAGGATGATAATATTTGCTTTGATGACCTCACAGGCTTTCTATGAGAATCAAATATAATAGAATATTCATAGACATTTATAGACACAAAGCTGTATTATCCCAAATCTCCTTAGAACTGACTTTAAGTTTTCCAAGACCTTAGCAAGGAACCAGGGTTTGACATATTACAGAAAATTGTTATTTTTTTCTAGGGGAGAAGAGGTCTCTTCACAGAGAGCTCTCCTCATCTACCTGCTTAACTGGTTTCCTGCCTTCCCCTATTTACTCTTTGTGATACATCCTTTTTTTCTTCATAGAGATGATCCAGATTTGTAATAATAGATTTGCTTTTTTTACTTATTTATGTTTTACAAGGCTATAGGTTTGATGAAAGTATAAATTATCTGTGATCTTTACTATTAGATAAACAATATCTATGAGTCTAAAGGGTAAGTGCTCAATACATTCTTATGAAAGGAAAAAAAACTAACCTAGGATCAGTAGGTCTCCAATTTTAATGTGAATAAGAATCATAAAACTTGCTAAAAAATATGGATTCTGAATTTCAACCTGGAAGATTTTGATTTTGTGGTTTGGTCTGGGGTCCCCTTCCTCTTCCCTCCATGGTTCTGATGTGAATGATCAACAGATTTTCCTTGATAAATAATGACAAGTGGTGCATGCCATGCATTTTGTGTGGGAATCACTGCTGCCCTCAGTGATTTGGGAAGAATTAGACCTGGCTTCTTGACACACCCAGAGAGGAACCCCTCTGGAAATGTACACTGTGAGGATGCAGATGATTCTTTCATTTTGTCTTGGAGCATAATACTTACAATTCAGACTTTTGAAGGGATGGAAAATGAGGTTTCCTAAGGACACAGTTTGGCAGACCATAGCAATACTGTGTCTTTGGGCGCTGGGTGCCTTGCCAGAGCACTTGCCCAGCACTAATTGCAGAGCACCTGAACTTTTATCCATAATCTGTTCTGCTGCACAAAAGCTTGAACACTCCAATGAATGGTTGCATTCTTCCCAGCCGCTCCAGGACAGGAGGAAAATCCTTTCATTTTATTAGGCTATTATTTTCCATTTTAAGCCTCAATAGAGATTCAGAAACAGGTGCCAGTTTCTCTTCTGGCTCTAGGCCTAGAAATCAGAATAACTGCAACTGGGAAGAGAAAGCAGATAAGGCCTCGGCAGCAATGCTATTAACTTGCCTCTACCTATGCAATCTGGAAACAGATGTTAATTACCAAACAGTACAGCCCCAAACTGAAAACAGCTTAATCACTGCTTGGGCTTTTGTTGATTGCCTATTAATGCTCTCTGTTGGTTCTTCTATGGAAATCTCTATATATTTATAGATCTGTACCTATATATCTCATATCCATATCTCTATCTATCGACATCTACATCTACATCTATTTTAATAGCAGGGTTTGTTTACTTCTTTAAAATTACTGACATTGCCTCATTATAGATGACACTTCTCAGGGCATTCTACTTTCCTAAGACCATAGTCAGCAGCAGAGGCACTTGTAACCATTTACATTGGAATTGTGAGGTTTGATCATTTCCTGATACAAGACACAGCTCTATATTCCCACCTCCATCCAAGGTTTACAAGAGTAATTTTACCAAGCAAGGCAAAACAAATGAAAAATTCAGGCATTTACCTGAATAATCCATTTTAAAATCAATTTTATTAAACAACAGTAAGATTTTTGTTTTTAGAGCATTTATTGGATTGCTGCCTTTGAATAAGGAGGCTATTAGAGGGAATTGGAACCTGCAGTTGGAAGCAGGTATATCTTGTGAGTTAGAAACATCACTGTCTCCCTCTTGCTTTGATGGTGATACTTGGGAATGGCTGAATGAGTTAACGGGCCGTAAGACAGCAGACTGCTAAAGGCAGTGAAATCTGAATCTGGGGGTATTTAAAATACGTGAGAAGTATAGAGATGAGACTGACGTCTTTGTCGAGAGGGTAAAGCAGGTATAAAACCATAAGTGACCATTTTGTGAGGTGGCTTAAAGGTGAATGAAAGGATGGGTGGATTGACTCTCTCAGTGAGCAGATTCTCTGAGAGAGAATAAAATGGAAATTGATATATTGTCAAGTTCCTTCAGGCCTGGGGAACGGAGTCATCAGTTTTCTTTTGGCTCAAATAATTTACTCTGACTGTCTAAAATCAGGGGAATCAGGGGAAGTAAACTCAAATTCCTATGGGGGGGTCAGGAATATAAAATATAAATGAGCAGAGTGGCCTGGATATAAGAAATATTTTGGAGGTATTTGTCCTTTTTGACTAAATTTTATTTTCTTACTTTTGCTAGAAATCTGGATATAAAAATATTTCACTTTCTCATAATTTTATGATTAGAAAACCTTCTAGGTGAGATGATAGATGAGAATGCTGCCTTAGGGCAGGGAGTCCCAGCAAAGAAAGGTGGGACCTGGAGCTCCCATGCCCCCTCTAAAATGGGTAGTCATCCTGCCACGTAGCTAGAGGTTGCTGTGTGGGAATGTGGGCCCAGACCTGCCAGGTATTCTATTTTCAAGAGAAGCTAGAGCATCGAATTTTTAGATAGAAACTCTTGATTTTTAAATTGTGGCTGCTAATTCAATTTTTTATTCAGTCTTTTCCCAGTACAGATATTCCTTAATTCAACAGTTTCATAACTATCTCGGCATCCTCTGTTCTTAGCCCAGAGCAAACTTCCCAGAGGCAGAGTGGGGTGTGATTTATGTCATCCTAAACCCTGGAAGATAGTTTCTTAGTGAGGTGATAAACAATTCTCTCTCTCTCTCTTTTTTTTTAGCCTAGGGCTTAACTGATCATTTTTCCTTTGCCATTGGTTTTGAAAATTCCCCTTAAATGCATCATCAGAGGAATATAGGAAACATAACAATAAGGCTTATTTAAAGTAGATTTCAATACCTACATGTCAAATCACCATTCTCAAAATATAAAATGTATATGACAATAAATGATCACTAAACATACCCAGCAACACATTTAGAAAAGTGTTTTGCTCTGGTGACATATTTCAGGAATATTTGTAACAATTTCAACACTATAATTATGGAGAAAATAGGAATTATAAGGATGATAATCTCCTACCAAACTACCATTTATAGATGTGAAGGGACCTTGAATAAACAAAATGCAAAACAAACCAACAAAAAACCAAGCCATTCACAAGTCTTCTCAAAAAAAAGGTTAGATAGCAGTGGAGCAAACCAAGGTGTTATAGTTCTAAAGGCTATTCAGGTCTTTTAATCAAGGGTTATAAATCATAATAAAAATAGTGGGTTCTTCGGGAACTCAGAATTTAAAACAATCATATATGGTAGATATTTCAGGAAGCTCTCAAACAGCTTTAGCGTCTATTCTGAGATTTAAAGATACTTTCAAATTTTAATAGCCTCTTTGAGGAACAGTAATTTTCATATTTTAGGGTCACCCTCCTGTGTTTAGGGTCACTTTCCTGTGTTTTTTCTGTCATTATGATAGGAATATTCAATGATGGCAAAGCATTTTTAGAGTATGAACCTTATTTCATGGCACATCCTCCACTTAGGTAAATATGGAGCTTTCCTAAAATGCAGATGTTCTCAGGAATCATTAAAATCCATGCTTTATCTTCTGGGCTCAAAAATATGATTGTCACAACGTGAGAGAGTGGCATGGGCATATATACACTACTAAATGTAAAACAGACAGCTAGTGGGAAGCAGCCGCATAGCACAGGGAGATCAGCTCTGTGCTTTGTGACTACCTAGAGGGGTGGGATAGGGAGGGTGGGAGGGAGGGAGATGCAAGAGGGAAGAGATATGGGGATGTCTGTATATGTATAACTGATTCACTTTGTTATAAAGCAGAAACTAACACACCATTGTAAAGCAATTATACTCCAATAAAGATAGTAAAAAAAAATATATGATTGTCATTTGATTTAGTGGAACATTTAATCCTTTTTTCCCTCTGCCCTATCATCTCCTCATCTAATCAAATGAAGTAGCCAGTCCATCCAACACACATCTGAATCCTTTCTATAAGTCTGATCATGAATCCCCTGTATCCCAATGATCTCTGGCTGCATAAAACCACCCCAAACCTAGTGGCTTAACACAACAACAGTTATTTATTTTCCCCATGAGTCTGCAAGTGTTTATTGCTTCAAATAGCTAGCTCATGTCTGCTCCATTCAGGATCACTGGGAGGCTTACACGGGGGCTGAGAGTCTACTTTCAAGTGGCTTTCAAGTGACTTACAGAATTGGGAATTTGGTGCCGGTTATTGGCTGGAACCCAGCCTGGGCTTTTCTCCACAGGATTGTGAGTTTCCTTACAGCATATTGCCTGTCTTCTGGGAGCAAGTAGAGACAGGAGGTACAAGCTGCCAGCCTCTTAAGGACCAGGCCTGGAAGTCTGCGAAGCATTACTTGCATTATATTCTATTGGTCCTGCAGTCATGGAATCTATCCAGATTCAAGGGGAGGGCACATAGGCTCCATCCATCACCATCTCTACTTCTCTGCCCCCAGTTCCAGCCATTTCACATGCCTGGATTCCAATCACATCAAACAATGATTATCAATCACCTTTTAAATTTTTGTCCTTAAATGTTATCTTTCTAGATTGCTCATATCTAGCCATGTACCAAGAATACCATCTACTGGGTAAAAGTGTAATCATCTTTCAGGAGTTAGCTGAAGCATGCCTTCCTCTTTGAAGTCTTTCCTAACTCCCCTTAGGAAGTAACTAATGTTAAGGACATTTTTCTCACTGTTTACACACTATATTGTCTTAGAGTACAGTTTTTCTTGGTCACTTTTACCATAGTGCCTAATACACAGTGACAATTTAATAATTCAGCATAATGCCTAAATGCAGAGTGAGAATTTAATAATTATTAATGCATTAATTATGGGGAATTAGAGAGTAATTTATTTAGAGATTAATTCTATAGTAAACCTAGAATCTAGTTCTCTTGCCTCCATTCATGAATGTGTCTGTGTCAATTTGGTCAAGTCACCTAAGCTCTTATAGCTTCTCTTAGCCTGAGTGTCTTCATTCCTCAAAAGAAGTAATGGTGTCTGTTCTACAGCCTCACAGGGGCATATGAGGATAAATAAAAATTGCATGTAAAATCACTTTAAATATATAGAACGTACAAAAATACACATTTTTAAAATCAGGCAAGTATTATCAAATGCTTACAGGCAATATGTGGAAGAACTGAGCCCAAGAGATAAAGATAACTTCAGCATTCCACTTTGCCCATGTAGTTATTAATTTGAGTGATTTTTTTGCAAAGACCTGTGCTGCTGAGTGACTTTTTATTCCCCCCCCCCCGAGATTTATTGAGAAATAATTGACATATAACATTTTGTAAGTTTAAGGTGTAGAGCATGATTATTTGGTACATGTACATGTTGTGAAATGATGACCATGATAAGGTTAACACATCCTTCACCTAACATAATTACTATTTTTTTGTGTATATGGTGGTAACATTTAAGATCTACTCTTGGCAACTTTCAAGTATATGATACAGTTTTGTTAACAATAGTCACCATGCTGTACATTAGACCTCCAGAACTTATTCATTTATAGCCAAAAGTTTGTACCCTTTGACCAACATGTCCCTAACCCCCCACCCCCTAGCCACTGGAAACTACCATTCTACTCTCTGTTTCTATGAGTTCAGCTTTTTTAGGTTCCATATGTAAGAACATACAGTATTTGTTTTTTTCTGACTTACAAAATGCACACTTTGGAAGTTATAATCTATAAAAAGCTAATTCTCTTCTTATAGAATGCTTCATCAGAAGAAAGTGTCAAGTGTTCACCTGACCAGAAATGTTATTCAAGGAGAGAAATCTTTATATTGTTTCAATCCCTGTTTTACTGAGGTTGTGACATTTTTAAAAACCTCCTTAAGGAAGCAAACCTTTGGACATGTGATAAAAATCCAGATCCTCTGAAGTGCACCTTGTTGTACATTAGAAAGCAGGACATGCTGTGCTTTTGTAAGTCACTCGTAGTGGGTTGCAAACATTTATAAGAAAAAGTCAGTTTTGCCAGTTCTGAAGGATTCAGAGAAAGAATTTTATTTTAAGTTTGTCATGTAGTTGGAAAAAATATACTTGAAAATATCTCTTCCTTAAGTGATGGCTCTTCTGGTAACAGCGAACATAAAAGCCAGTTTTCTTAGTCTAAAATGATGTTGCTTCATTTAAAAGTAAGTAGCACTTTTCCTTTTGTGGAGAAAGAATGGGAAAATATTTTCAGAGAAATGAATGACCTGAATGGCCATGTTGGTAGGGTTGAGGATAGGGGGAAGTGCCAGCGTAGCTATGGTAGCCTGACACAGACTGAAAGATGCTGTCTTGGGGCAAAGGCAGGCACAGTTCATAAGGAAAAAGCTGTGAGCTCAGAATGCATAAGTGCAACATAAGGGGACAAAATTTAATTCTGTGAAAGTGGATCTATGTGAGAGAGAGTGTGGTTCCAGTGAGTACAGCGGGGACCTTCAGTAACAGAGCCAGGCAGCTGCAGAGAACATTATGTGTTGGCTTGCAGTATAGACAGGAGGAGAAGAGTGTGCAGGAGCATCTCAAAAAAGGAAAAACTGGGGGGTAACATTGCTGGAAAAAGGAAAGGTGATTCTGTAAGAAGCTGCAATCAGGGCTGTAAAGCCCTGGTTATTTAACAAAGGGACATTTCATAAAACCAAGAGGCATGAAAGAATTTTCAGCAACACACATGCAAAAAAGAGAGTCAAGGAAAGAATATATAAAGGATAAAGACTATGGTCCTTTGACAAGGTTATCTTTTTTTTTGCTATACCTTTTACTAACTCCTCCTTAATGAGAGGATATTTATATAAATTGTTTTGAGTATCCTTTATATGCCTGGCAATTAACACATGCCAAAGATGTTTTTTATATTGGTGTCTGATTTAAACTCACAATATTATTGTGTTTGAGGAATTTATTATTATTCTTAAGTCAAGCATTTACTACTTCAGTAGATCCATAGTGTACGATGAACATTCTCAAAGAAATTTTACATGTCTTAACAACTTTAAGTTATGTTTATGTGTATCCAAATCTTGTTGGTTCCATAAAATGTCTAGTTACTTGCAAGGCAGGGAAAGACAGTGCCTGCATTGACTTTTCTGTAATCCTACACAGCTGATAAAGAGAAGGGGTAAACCCAGAATTGGCAATCCTAAAGGGGATTGTTGCTCTTATGGACTAACATTTGCCATTCCTTCAATTACAGATTTGAGAAGAGAAAATATATTTAAAGTTACGAGTCCTGGCAGAGTTCAGAAATCAATTTGTCCCTTCTCACTTTAATCCAGAGTGTTTAATCCCTAAATCAACTAAGGTAGGGCAGAGACTCTCACTGAACATTTACTTATTTCTTCCCAGCCAAAAAGCACCCTTAAATTCCATAGGTGAAGATAAAGAGGAAGAAAGCAAAGATGATATGACTGACAGCAATGAGAAATCGCCTGCTCTCAATTCGCTTATGATAGCCAAGGCTCTTGCTCAACTTGATCACTCTGGGTGGCACAAGGAAAGAACAAAAGGCAGAGCTATATAGGAAAATGCAGGGCTTCTCACAAGCCCTACCTATTGCCCATCACAGTTTTACAGGACTGGTGGCATTTAGCCAGGTCCTTCTAGAAGCTTATTTTGTATTTCCCTTGTACCTCAGATTCCTTAGCACCAAACTATTCTAAGATATTCTTGAAATGAAAGACTACCTGAAGATGAGTGCAGTCCTCAGCAAACTTAAATAATTTTTCAAAAAGAGTTCCATAAAAAAATAGAGACAATAAGGTTCTCCAAAGCTGCTTCAACCATTCCTTGAGATAATTAAGAGGAGACTTTCAGGGTGGTTGTTGTTTTTTCCCCTTATGAATTTCTTACACATTTTATATTTCTGATTTGACTCTAAGATCTCCTGATTTTGCTCTTGTGGCAAGTGATAATTCAAATCCATGTATGAATGCTTATGGAGCATCTTATGAAGTACAAAGTATTTTGAAAATTTTAAAAGGGAAATGTTATATTTAAGTTCTCTTGAACCAGACTCCTTATTTCAGTTTGATACTATTCATTGGAAAGTTTTATTTTTACAAATGTATATTCTATAAAAAAAAAAAAAACTTTGGTATAAGAGAGACAAGGTTAGCAAGTCATCATTAATGTCAAGTAAAGTGTAATCAGAAATTTGTTTATTTCATCCATTACCTAACTCATTCTTTGTATACTTTTTCTGTTATTGATTGAATTAATTTCTATATTAATTGACTCATGCAGATACACTTAGAATTCCTACGTCCTTGAGAAGTAAACTGAATTGAATCTCTACAACATTGGTCTGCTAAGTCATGTGCACTCGTGCATGATGCACTGGGATGTGAGTGAAGCCATTAGAACTTATATGTAATCATTCTGTAATATGCCTATTATATCACTACAATGATAACTTATGTAGAATATATGAACAAAGATATTCCACATTTATATACAATTTTTGAATAAATATATTCTGTATTTAGTATATATACATATATAAAGAAAGCATATGTTCTATGCCTTTACCTATACTGACCATATAATTTAGAGCTCCACTATCCAATAGAGTAACCATTAACCAGAGATGCTGTTGAATACTTGAAATGTAGCTAATGCCACATATTTACACAATAATATTTTGGACATATTTGCTTAAGTTAAATATGCTATTAAAATTAATTTTACCTGTTTATTTTTACTTTTTAAAAATGTGTGCCACATAATTTAAAATTAAATATGTGGCTCACATGTTTATATTGAATAGAGCTCTTCTAAAAATATATATTTTCTAGATAATAAAGGTATTCTACATATTACAAATATATAAAGTACACACTGGGGGGTGGTTTTCAAAAATGTCTAGGAATATACCTATATGATCAAATCATTATTATACAGTACTATAAAGTGTAGTTCATTTAGAATATTAATTGAAATAATACAATTAGAAATAGTTTATTTATTTATGTATTTATGGTTATTGTACTGGACATACTGTAATCTCTACAACTTCCCATTTCTGAGAATTGCCTTCTCTGACTCTTTTAGCTCTATAAATGAGGTCTTCTGGAAACTTCCCTATTAATTTTCCTCTAGCCACAAATGATTGCAACTGATCCAAGCTAAATTGGTCAGACTCTTTCTGAATAGTGAAATTGAGTCAGAGAATCACATTCTGTCTAATTGGCCAATACTGTAAGATGAGATGCTCAGGAACAGATAGTGTGCATATGTTCTGTACTATGGAGAAAGCCAGGCTGCTCTAAAGGACAGTGACGAAGAATGAACAAGGTGGAGATAAGATATGTAGAGAATATGTTTTTCTGCACGATTCTGGGGGCTACCTACATTTCTCGCTCATTATCTTTAATAAGATAACACATTTTGAGTTCTATCACTTGAAATAAAATTGTTTTAATGAAGGCAGTAATCAGGAGTTCAGAGAAAACTTATTTTATTAATGGTTCATCTCTTAGGTAATTAAATATCATGGTGACAAAGCTTCAGTCTACTTTCTAATTGTAGAAAAAAACAGAACCCAGAATTGGATTTTAATCTTTAAAAAATAATTTTTTTCTTATTTATATAAAAAATACATGTTGATTAGGGACCAGATATATAAAATACAGGCAAACATAAAGAAATAAATAAAAATCACCTGATATCCCATGATTCAGAGAAAACTTTACTGAGTATTTTATACTTGATTTTTATACATTTACAATCTATGTATCTAATTTTATTTTTTCTAAAATGTATACAATACTAGATATTCAATATTCTATTCAGTATTTGCTTCCTGTTTAACATTATATCACAAGCATTTTATTGTTACATTAAAATGACATATATGTTTTTTAAATGACAGCATTATTCTATGCTGATACATTATATATATATATATTTTTACCAATCTTGTAAGTTTTAAAGCTTCTTCCAAATTTTCTACTAGTATAAATACTGCTGAAATGAGTATATATTCTTGCCCATAAGTTTTTGACTGCATCTCTGGATATTTCCATAGGATAGATAGTGAGATACATTATGGATCAATAAAGTATTACTATTTTGACATACTGATTTGTGTTCCTTATGGAAAAGGGAAGTTTTCCTTTGGGAACTTTACTTCCCAAAGTTCCTTATGGGAATGTGTAGCAAATTCGTATTCTCAACAACAATGTTTGAGTGCCCATCTCATTGGAATTTCACCTGTATGGGATATGATAGTTTAAAAATTGCCTAAATATTACTTTATTTCTTGTTACCACTAAATATATAACTCAATAACTTTATACAGGTACCAATACAAGATTTTTAAATGAAATATATTTATAAAATCAAATAACATGATATTTCAGACAATGTGCAAAACACAACCTTAGAAAATCTAAACACAACCTCAGAAAATCTAATAATGATAAACTAAAATATCACAGTGATATGAAAATGAAGGTATTTCAAACTGTAGAGATGAGTTTGCAAAGAGTATTAGAATGATATGCAAGTCTGAAAAAGAAATATAAGTATACCCAAGCAATTTAGAATTCTATTATCAGAAAAGAAATGATGTATTAAAGAAGTAGAAAAATAATATAAAGAAGAAGAAAATGAGCATCCAAATATGGTTTTGAAGTATTGATTGTAGATCAAGAGGTACATGATGGAAGAAAGAGGGATATCTGGAATTGGGCATAAGCCAGATCCTGGGAAATATGTAGATGAAAGGAAAAATAAGCACAATGCCTATTTCTCTGTGTACCATGCTACCCCACATTTCTTTGATAATTGCTTCAAACTTGTCTTTGCCTTTGTAAACACATTTAAAGAGAATTCTCCAAGGGCAAAGAGGTGATAGATAATAGGTAAAGTAATAGGCTGCCACAGAGAATAAACAGAGGGTTTTACTTCTTAGACAACTGTTCTCTTGAGAAGCAAGTTTAATTATTTGAAACCAACTTGTCTATTTTCCCCCTTTGATGTGTTGTTAAAGAAAGTTTTACAAATCATTTGATATAGTGCTTCTCTTCCAATACTCTAAAATGTTGCTGATGCAGAGAAAATGCTACAAGGTTAATAAGTTAATCTTTTATCATATAGAACTTCATATATATTCTAGCTGTGATCATGTTTCAAGATGTGCCTTAAAACATTTCATAATAATAGCTGATGTCTTTACATTTTAAGGTAGGTCTTATATTTGACATCATGGTTGAATTTCATTAAAAACTAGAAAACATTGATTTTCCAAGTTTAAGAGAAAATATTTTCTTTTTTTGCTCATAAAGGAGGACCTTTGCGAGGAGTTTGAAATGCATGAAAATGTAGCACATTTGATATAAGAGGAAATGTCTAACTCTGTTTAATATTAAGTATGCGTCCTTAGAATATAAACTTTCAAGAGTAAATGGGCAATTGCTGCCTCAACCCAGTCTCTCCAAAAGCAGTGCTAAGAGGTGGTTTTGCCTGCAGGTAGTTTATTTGGGAATAGGGTCTCATGGAGCGGGAATGACAGACAAGGGTATACAGTACAACCTTCTGAAGAGACTAAAAAATGTGTTTTAGAACTCTTTGACTAAAAGGAGGGCATATTTCCATAAGCTCCTGTCCGCCATTGGTCAAGCATGGTCCTGTGGGCAATAACTCATATTTCTAGGTTAGACGTGCCGTGCATGAGTGCTAAACAAGTTCCCATGAACATCTCAAGCACTGTACCATTAGAGAAAGCCTCATGTAGGAAGTGGGAGGTGTACACACATCATGGGTCTGTGGTTAGGTGCTTATAGGTTCCATCATTGTGAAGCTGGTTTCAGTCTCCACAGGTCTGGTTATCACAGCTGGAGTAAGGGTGACACTTGGAGGATTTGAAATTAGGCACAAGAGAAGTATCTGCAGTCCAACCCTTGTAGCACTCAGATCTATTCAGACTCTGTAAATCCTCAGGATTATTTGAACAAGGCAGTGTTCCCAGTGGCGGCTTGTCCTGAGGCCATAATTGGTATTCATTATCTACCACTTCATCCATTCTAGATTTAGCTCACCCTCAGTCAGAATTTCAACTTGTCTACGTTGCTTGCCTAGTGAAATGATCCTTCAGCCCTAAAGGATCTAAATCTTTAATTGAATTGTTTTATTGTACTATAGTTGTTGCAATTGTTTGTTCACAGTTATTACTGAGCACAGAAGCACCAAGAGATGCTACCACAAATCACTTGTCTTCCAGACATACTTCTTATTGGCCACCATGTAGTGGCAATCCTAGCTCCTCATTTAGAGCCATTCTTGAATGGGAGTATAGTACAGCAACAGTCAATTTGTGTCCAGTACCAAAACCAATCCATCTGTGAACCAGGTCCAAGTATTTTCCTTTATGGTCAGTCAGTTCTAGGGCACATCTCCAAAAAGGCCAAGTGTATTTCAGAGTTAGCTGAAGTAGGGTCTGGGCCTTTTCTTCTTGCAACTTGCATGTCTGGATCTGCTCAGGCACCATCCTGAATGTGTCATTTCTATCATGCAGTTGGTTGTTGCCTGTTTTGTGACATGATGGGCAACTCTAATCCACAGTCCCTTGGTATCCCGTGATCAGGTCTTAAGTCTTTACTAGGGCCATTAGCACACTAGGAGCTATTTTTCAAGGGCTGATAGTTCTGTGCCGCAGAAAACATGGCCTTGCTACGAAATCCTCAGGGCTTGTGCAGCGACTCTTCTATTGTGGCTTATCAGAGACTCTACAAAGCCTTTTTTTAATATACCATGGAAACTTCTATGATCATAAAATATGCTAGGTTATATGGCCTGAGTGTCAGGACAGTTTGTACCCAGCTGAGACTTCCATCTTAGACTTATGTTGCTCTGGAAACTATTCAAAATGGTCAGCACTGTAAGTCACTTAGTAAATAGGTCAAAACAGAATTTTCAGATTTTCTCCAAATATCAAAAAGGGCCACCAAGTGATGGCTTCTTTTCTCATCATACGTGGTGGTGCAAAATGCATCAACCAGTCCATATCTTAAATAGAATGTCTCAGTATTCTCCTGACCGCTGGACACCTATAAACTTCACAATAGAGTAGAACCCTGAATCATCATGGTATTTATCTTCTACCCTCTGGCAATTCTGTTTACCAGATTATTTACTTCTCTTGAGTTCCAGTTAGCATTATTTCACATTATAATCAACCGATAATGTTCTGCAGAATGTCAGGATGATCAAATTTCCTGTGAAACAGAATAGTTCCCTGAGGACAGAGAATGGGATACTTAACACAGTCTTGAGAAAAGACAGTGAATGTGTACTGCTATCTCTCCCATGTAAAAGAGAACTTCTTTCTATCTTCTGTACTGGTAGAGATTGAGAAGAATGTGTCCAGTAGATCAAGAGCTACATATAAAGTTCCAGAGGCTATGTTGATATGTTTCAGTAAAGAAGTACTTCCAGCATAGAAGCAACTGTGAATAAGGCTACCATTTGGCTAAGTTTATAATAGTCCATCTTCATTTGCTACAGTCCATCTGCTTTTTCAGAGACAAACAAGTGAAGTGAAAAAGGTTTTGATGGGAAGTAAAAGTAATATCTAAAATTTTTCCTGGGTAGCAATATTGCTTTTTCTTTACATCTTTCTTTTAAATCCGACAGCGTTCGGTGGCAGGTTAAAGTCTTCCACTTATCCTTCCTACCATATGGCTCTTATACCATAGGTCAGAGAACTAACGTGAGGGTATGCCAACAGCTTAATATATCCAGTCAATTATACCCTTAGAGACTAACGAATTAACAATTGAATCAATAAGTCAGAATTTTGGACCATTGTGATACAGACTTGGGCCAAAATTATCTTTATTACTTAGTCTTTATAAACCCCTTTACAAATTAGAGGACCCACAATAGGCTTTCAGATCCTCTGGTATCAGTGTCTTAAAAGACTTTGAGTACTATTCTTTTCCCTGTATAAGGTCACAGGTCTCTTTAGGAAGTTATTAAAGGATTGTTTATCGTATATGCTTGGTAGGCCTTTTGTCAGGGGAATCTTGCTTCCTCTTTGCTATGGGCTGAATTGGGTTTCTACCAAATTCTAAACCCCCAATATCTTAGAATATGACTGTATTTGGAGATAGGTTTTTTTTTTTTTTTAATATATTTTCTAGAACTTCATAATTTAGAAACTACTTTTTTTTTTTAAAGATCGTTTTGTGATCTCAGATTAACATCTTTATTCTTTTTTTTTAAAACTTTTGAGTTTATTTATTTATTTATTTATTTATTTATGGCTGTGTTGGGTCTTCGTTTCTGTGCGAGGGCTTTCTCTAGTTGCGGCAAGTGGGGGCCACTCTTCATCGCGGTGCGCCGGCCTCTCATTATCGCGGCCTCTCTTGTTACGGAGCACAGGCTCCAGACGCGCAGGCTCAGTAATTGGAGATAGTTTTTTTTAAAGAGACAATTAAGTTAAAATGAGGTCATTAGGGTGGGCCCTAATCCAATGACTGCTGTCTTTAGAAGAAGAGGAAATTTGGACACAGGCAGGTACAGAGGGAAGATAGTGAAGACCTAGGGAGAAGATGGCCATCTACAAGCCAAAGAATGAGGCCTCAGAAGAAACCAACTCTGCCAACACCTTGATCTCAGGTACCTAGCCTCCAAAGTTGTAAGAAAATAAATTTGTGTTGGTTAAGCCACCTTGTCTGTAGTACTTTATTATGGAAACCCTAAGAAACTAATACATACTTCAATTAAGGCACACTGGATATGTGGACTGATTAGATTTGGAAATTGGGTGAAGGATTATAATTTTGCAATATAGCAATTCATCTCAGCCTTCTGATTTCAGACCTTGATTGTATTATTTTTAGGTTATAGAGAAAAGTAACGTCATAACATCATATCAGCTGTAAATATATATGTAGCTTTCTTGAAGCATCATAATCTATTAGCCACCCTTTACCACTAATTTCTGTGAGTTAAGATACTCTGCCATTCTGGTTTTACTCTAAAGTTTAAGTGCTGCATCTGGCTTCTGCTATTCTGTAATTCTATAATTCCTACTGATACCAGTGAGCCCAGTAGGAAGCATCTCCTACTGTCACTCCCTGTCTGCAGAGATCATACCCACTAAGCTTATCAAAGATGTTAGTGCCTCTCTCACTAGTATTTACATTTCTTATAATCTTTGTGAAGATATGTCCTCTGAGTCCTCCCAGGAAACGTAATCAGGTGGCAGGTTTTCTAGTCTCCTAGTAATTTCATTCAAATGTTTTCATTTTCCTAAGTTTTATGATCCCTTTCTCAATATCATTCCAAGGAAGTTTCATAATCTCTACTTTATTTAGTATAGAATTATCATTGGATCCAAGCTTCAAAGAGCCATTCATGTAGTGTGTTAGGATCAAAACCAAGTGTTCTTACTAAGACATTGAACTCTGAGTCACAGAATTCTAAACCAATAAATTATCTTCTGTTCAAACTTATTTTCTACTTTATCACCCTCCATTGACCACTGCCCAGTGTAGTAGCCTCAAGACCACTTACTCACACATGAATTCCTCTGGTTTCTGCTGGTGCTTATTAGCAGTCCCTGCAATTCCTTCTGTGTATAGGAAACTGCATTTCCCTGTTTGGGCTGTACTGAGATCTAACCTTGGTTTTTGGCCTGAAAGCAATGAGGAGTTACAGATATACATTGTGAAGAGGACAAGCAAAATCTGTCTAGGCATCTGCCTTAGAGTCTTTGCAGGGTAGTTAGGAATTGGAAGCCTACTTTATCAAGGGGGAGAAGGCTGCTTCTACTGCCTTGAAGGGTTCAGGGTTATCTGTGGATTCAAGGTTCTTAGAATTTTTCACCAAAACATCTCCACCTAATTTTTTCAGAGTTATAGTTTTTCTTATTAGGGCTCTGACTCCGACTTAGCAGATCTATCAAGGCTGTGTGTTCAGTTCTTTTGCAACTCTACCACCTCACAATAAAATCTTGGGCCTGATTTTCAGTAGGGTATATCCTGTAGCTATACTAGATGTGGATTTCCTTAAACAGTCTTCTAGAGTTCTCCTTTCTTTTCAAGCATGCCTTAAGATGATAGTAGGCCAAGCGGAGCCTGTCATTTCTTTTCTCAATGCTTTCAAAGCAATCAATTAAAGCCACCTAAATTCATTCTGTAAGAGTACATCCTATAAAATGGTATTTTGGTAGTCACAGATGCCAACACTTTAACTTTCCATTTGCATCACTAATTGTGATGCTCTTATATGCTAGGGTCCTACCACACATCCATCAACTATCTGATTGGAGCTTGATTCAGCTTCCAAAGCCCGTTCCAAAGGTCTGTTATATAGAGTCAATTCAAATAACAACTGCCTTAGCATGGGTACCCAAGAAAGCAGAGCCTGAGACAAAGGATTACACACAGAGAATACGAGTGAGGGATGGGAAAGTAAAACAGGCAAGGAGGGAAACCTAAAATAAAGATGCATTATTAAGTTGGTATTCAGTATGAGAAACTGCAGGTTGATTCCACTGCATTTTATGAAGTGTGTTATGAAATGTATCTTAGAATGATCTGCCTGGGGGATGAAAAGAGGAAGCATTTATCCATTGGCTTTCATCTCACATTGATTAAGGATGGCTCCTGGGCATTCTCTCTCCCACACTTCCAGATTGGTCATGCTTAAATGCTGAGCAGGTATTTGCTGACATCCCACATTCTGGCATTAAAAAAATCCTGAAGACAGGAGATATGAAGCAATGGCCTAAAGTTTCACCTATGTGAAGCTTATCAAAGTTAGTAAAGACGGGTCACTGGAACAGCAGCTGGTGGGGTCAGAAACATCTGAAGTGGGGACACAGGAAGTCTCTGATTTGTAGGCCAATAACTGCCTTTATTGGTAAATGATACATTCAAATGTTTTCTTTTTTTAAATTATTAAGGTTTATGAGAAAGTCTCATTCAATTGGACTTTTGACTACAATGTAGATTTATTTTAGGTCTTGATTGTAAATGATAGAAAGAATTGATAAAAATCAAGAATTCTGCAGCTTCCCTGTGTGCAAATCATGTCATGGGTTCCCAGTTTGTTAGATAAGTCTCATCATAATTCTTTTTTTTTCTTCTAATTTCTGTAGTTGCATTTGCCTATCACTATATTTAACAATGATTTGTATCTAGTGGATGTTACACAACAGAGTGGTGCTGCTGTGGGTAAAATATCTTGCACTATTTCACTCGTAAATATTTGCTTGAATTGGATCAAAGCTCATTAGCAACTATATAAAAAGTGAAGTGATTTTTCAGGGTTTCATTAGCTCCTTTTAGAAACACAAATATAGTTGGAGTTAAGATGAGATTTGAGCTCTTTTGCCCTTCATAGTTTTGGGGACTGGTTTTCCAAGTGATCAAGGACAATGATGATAGCTTGTGTCTTATTCGTCATTATTGTTGTCAATGTCTCTGGCACATTGTAGGTATGTAATAAATGAATATTTAACTTACTTTCATTTCCATGGCTTTGTTATTCAGTTTAATATAATTTATGAGCTCTCACTAGAATACCATTTTTACAGAATGCAATGTGCAAAATGAAACTGAAATTTGAGGCATTGAAGTATAATGCATATTGTACACAATGAGTATGAATAAATAACTAATGCATCCTCTTTCAGATGTATTATTGTTCTATTCTTTCCCTGTGCTTTGTCATTGCTAATTTAACTTTGGTTAATTTTCCTTAAACCAACTTCTTCTTCTTATGGTAAAAATTTCCTAGTTTCATTTTTATAGTTATAAGCCAATTAAGTTCCCTTTTAAAAGTCAGTTTAAATTCAGCTTTTTGTTTCTTGCAGCTAAAAACATTCTTTCACATACAGCTCCTCCTTTTTTCTCATATTTCACTTCTTTGGCTTACTATGACATTATTCTCTACTACTATTTTCCAGCAGTTTCACTGAAGTATTATTATCATAACAGTAAATGGCACACATTTGAAGTGTAGAAATTGATGTTTTGCCATATGTATATATCCATGAAACCATCACCATAATCAATATAATGGGCACACTCATCACCTCCAATAGCTCCTTGTGCCCCTTTATAATGCCTCTCTCCTACTCCTCTCTCACCTCCCAGATGACCACTAATCTACTTCCTGTCACTCTACATTAGTTTGAATTTCTTAGAATTTTGTGTAAATACAATCATACATTCTGAATTGGTTTTTGTTTGGCTTCTTTTATTCAGTATAATTATTTTGAGAATTGTCCATGTAGTAACATGTACCAGTAGTTTTTCTTTTGACTGCTGAATGGTATTCAGTTCTATGGATTTGCTGCAATGTTTATCCGATCTGTTGGTGGACATTTGGGTTGTTTCCAGCTTTTGCTTATTACAGCTAGAGTTGCTATCCGTATTTGTATATAATTCTTTATATGGGCCTATGCTTTAATTTCCCTTGATAAAATTTAAGAATCGAATGGCTAGATTAGATGGTAAGTGTATGTGTATACTTTTTAAAAATTGCCAAACCATTTCCCAAAATGGTTATCACACTATTGTTTGAGATGTCTAGTTGTCCTAGCAACATAGATATCTAGTAATCCTCAAGAACAGTTGGCATGGCCATTAAAAAATGGTCAACCAAAGACATTGTCCTAATTTCAAAAATTGTAAATGTTACCTTATTTGGAAAAAGGATCTTTGCATATGTAATTAAATTAAGGATTTTGAGATGAGGAGCTTACCACAGATTATTTGGGTAGGCCCTAAATGCCATCACAAGTGTCTTTATAAGAGAAAGGCAAAGGGAGTTTTGAGAGACACATAGAAGAGGAGAAAGTAATGTAAAAGTGGAAACAGAAATTGCGGTGATATTGCCTCAAGCCAAGGAATGCTGGCAACCACCAGACACTGAAAGATGCAAGGAAAAGAATCTGCTCTAGAGCTTCCGGAGGGAGTGAAGCCCTGCCAATACCTTGATTTTGTATGCCTGACCTCCAGAATATGTATTTCTGTCATTTTAAACTGCCAAATTTGTGGTAATTTGTTATCATAGCCTCAGGTAACTAATACAATGGCTTTCTAGTATCAGAAACATGCCATGCATTTGATCAATTATGTACTTTTACTCAGGACTTTATTGCTTTGATAAGTGATACTAAGACAGTGAAATAGAGTAAATTCACAGAGGTAAAATGGAATGTCCACTGTGTAGCCATGTCAGTAGGTGGTGGTCGTATGTCCTGTGGTAACTTGAGTATCTTACAGTGCTGATATCTGGGCCACACTGTTCTGCTCATTGTGCTTTATATTTTTGCATGTTAGGAGCTGCCTTAGCATCTGCCTATTTCCCAAGCCTGGTTCTCTATGCTCCTAGGATTTTGTCAGATCCCATGGTATTTTGTTTTGTTTTGTTTTGTTTTCAAATAAATCCCTTGAAATCATAGTGGATTTTTATAAATTGCAATTCTAGATTTGTAAGGGTGTGGAGAAAAAGGAACCCTCCTACACTGTTGGTGGAAATGTAAATTGGTACAGCCACTATGGAGAACAGTATGGAGGTTCCTTAAAAAACTAAAAATAGAGCTACCATATGATCCAGCAGTCCCACTCTTGGGCATATATCCGGAGAAAACTATAATTCGAAAACATACATTCACGCCAGTGTTCATTGAAGCACTGTTTACAATAGCCAAGACATGGAAACAACCTAAGTGTCCACCAACAGATGAATGGATAAAGAAGATGTGGCACATATATACAATGGAATATTACTCAGCCATAAAAAAGTATGAAATAATGCCATTTGCAGCAACATGGATGGACCTAGAGATTATCATACTAAGTGAAGTAAGCTAGACAGAGAAAGACAAATATCATATGATATTGCTTATATGTGGAATCTAAAAAAAAAAAAAGATACAAATGAATGTATTTACAAAACAGAAATAGACCCACAGACATAGAAAACAAACTTATGGTTACCAAAGGGGAAAGGGGAGGAGGGATAAATTAAGAGTTTAGGATTAACATATACACACCACTATATATAAAATAGATAACCAACAAGGACCTACTGTATAGCACAGGGAACTATACTCAATATTTTATAATAACCTACAAGGGAAAAGAACCTGAAAAAGATATATATATGTATACATATATATATATTTATATATATAGAACTGAATCACTGTGCTGAACACCTGAAACTAACATGACATTGTAAATCAACTATAGTTCAATAAAAAAACAAGCAAACAAAAAATCCCTTGAAACCATAGTGGGTTTTTATAACTTACAATCCTGGATTTGTAAGTGATTCAGGCAAAATATATTAAAATGCTTTGCAGTTTTAAAAAGAAAACAAGCAGCTTTCCTAGTACTCAAGTCTGTTTTCTTATTTTGATTAATAACTAAACATATAAAATGCTTCAGAGTTAATCTTGGATACTTATTATTGTCTCTTACTTTTCTCAGAAGCTCAGATTTAATAGAAACAGCTTTTTAATCTTGCAACAACAATATTATCCCCTAACCCTCTAATAAACAAAATCAACATCAAGTTCCCTTTGGAGTAATGCTTGCACTCAAAAGACTAGTTCTCTGTTGTTGTGTGTTACCAGTATAACAAGTTTTATGTCACATTCATAGATGCTACCATTACCCTCCATGTTCTCACATAGCCAAATATGTTTATTGAAATTTAATATGCCTTAGGGGCACAATGAACTTTGCAGTTATTAATTGGAAAGGTTTTAGATTTACACAGGACTTTTTTCAAAATATTTTATACATTCAAGAAATATTTGGAAACTAAATAAACAGGAGATGGATATTTGCACTACTACAATCCTAACAAACCTCGACTTGATGTTTTATTTAGTGTGTGTAGCTTCTCTTAAGCTCTGTTTACATAATGTCGTGTAAACAACCAATTCTCTGGGGGAAAATCAGTAAAAATATTAGGTAATTCATAGCAAAAATTACTGCTTGATTAATTAGTTTTGTTTTGTTTTTTTCACTAGTTGCTTATAGTTTTATATAGAAATAGCCTTAGGGCCAAGTGTTAGTTATTTCTCTCTCCTGTCAAATGGAATTCATAGAAAGTTAATTATAATTTCCTATGCCCTTTATCCTTTACTCAAGTGGGATACACTTGAACAATAAAAGGAATTAAATAGCTATCCAGGAGACTAAACACATGCCAATCTGAGACACTGGGGCCAAAGGTTTATACTCTTTGTCTACATGTCTACACTTCTCTCTGACAGTGGATATCCAGCCTTAGTTGCTTATCAATTGCATTTCATGTGGCCTTAATACTTAGAATAATTTAAATCAACTTAATATTATCACTATCTCCTTGTACAAATAGGAAAATCTGTCACTCTCGGGTATTGGGCTAGACCCTCAATAGTTATTAGCTACCATCCTCAAAGGTATCTCAAAGCATAATACCTTCATAATACCATTGCTCTCTAGTGATGAGCTTATATGTTTTTAATGTAACTATATTATTTCAATCTCAATATAACCTTTCTTGAGGTTGTTAGGGCATATCAGGAAAATGGTAGCTTGAAAAAATTTAAAAGAATTTTGATCCTTAACTGCACAGTCTATGTACATTTGCCTCTAAAATGAGAATATGGTGATAATACAGATAAATTATAGGGTCATATTTTGCATTTGGGGAGAATTTTTATGTTTTCAGAATAATAAGGTTGAAGGGACTTGAGAGATTTTTTAAATTTAGCATCCGTATTTTTCAGAAGAAAAATGATGAGTCAGAGTGTGATGACATGTCAAAAGTCATACAGTTTATGGCATAAGTAATACTGGTGTGTAAGTCTTCTGATGCCTAGTTCTATACCTTACCTGTGATACAAGACTTTATAAAAGACTCACAGCAGAATGTTTTTAGGCAGTATATTTATTTAGTGCATATCAATATCAACATATATGGAAACATTGCATTTGATAATATTTTTCTGACTCACATTTAGCTAATGACAATAATTTCATAGAAAGAAGGCTCTGGGAGGTAGTCCTGTCCTGGCAGTTACTTAGTTATCACATATAGGTAGTAAGTCACTTTGGCCTCATATTCCTCACCTGATGATCAGATTATGTGACCTCTGAGGCCTCTTCCAGTCTTTAACCCTTATTCTACACTACAAATTTATATCATCTACTGTATCACTCTACATGTGGGAATTTCTTCTTCATGGGTGAATTGACAAGGTGGAATTCTTGGGGAATGGTTTCGTTTCTTACCTCTCTTTATAGTACAGCCAGAATAAGCCCTCTGTGCTCAGTTCCTATAGGCCACCTCCTGCCAGCCCCCAACCAAGACTCTCCCTGTAACACCACCCAGCCAGGTACAGCCAGTAGGCATAGCCAGCCCTGCCAGGGAGCACACCAGGCGAAAGTGCCAAGGTGTAACTATAAGGAGCCCCAAATACTTATTTGCTTTGAATACTTTCTGAGGATTGGGTGAATCTGTATTCCATAAATGCATACAGCTATAATTTAAATATATGAAAGTGCTATTGTGAGTAAGAAAACATCTATTTTAAGATGCCAGTGAATTGTGAGTAAATTTTGTCTTTTATGTTCTCAAATACTGCAATTATCTCATACTAAATGAACATTATCATATGGGGAGTCGGCAACTTCTTTGATCTTACCAGTGTCCTCGTTTAGGAAATGACTTGGAGCCTGGCTTCTAATTCCTCCCCATTATTTTTTGCTAAGAAATCAGGAGAGTACTTAGTGGCCTCAGGTAGGGAGACTCAAATAAACCAGTATGAGCTGAGACATTTATGGTTGTTGGTGGTTTAGTAAATAATAGTTTGTGAAAATATTTTAAATTTTTCTTAGAGGTTTGAAGTCTTCAGCAAGTCACAGTGGGGAGTTCCAGGTGTTTTGACAGGTTTCTAAAGAACAAATGTTTGAGCAAGAGGATTTTTGTTGCCTCTCCAATCACACCTCCTCTGGAGTTGAGTATTATCCACTCTGCATACTCATTTTAGTCCTCAGGTTCCTTTGATTATTAGGAATCTTCATGCTTGAAAAGCTGGCTCTGCTGCTCCTCCACAGAGTGAGGGAGGGAAATGGCACATTTTGCAAATTTCAGTGCTTTTGAAAGGAATAATGAAAAGGAGGTGGTGCTGCTTCAGAAGGTAAGCTACAGATGGAACAAAAGGTTAACTCAAATTTCTGTTGAAAATAGAAACTAAAAATAGTAATGATGATCTATACAAGAGCAGAAAACACAGCAAAGTGAAGTGATTCATTTTGAGTCAGCAGCTTCTTTTAAATCATCCTCTCGTTGTTCAAGGGTTTTATTTTACAAATTGGTATTCAGTAGGCACGTCCGACAACTGGTTCATTGTGTCTCTTTTACCAATTGTCAGCAATAGTCTTTCTTTGGATCCACCAAGGAACTTCATATTCTGATGTAGTTTCTTTGAGGACAAATGATCCAACTTTTTCTCCATGTTTGCTTAAAATGAATTCAAAGCTTAACTTTGCACTCAGTGGCTTCTCTTTATTATATTAACAGATGCTTTCCACTTCCCCCCTTCACTAGAAATGGGAGTTGCCTTGCTTTTAGACAACAGTCTTTTGTCTGTCTGGTTCCTCACCCCATAAAAAAGGTAATCTATCTTCACAGAGGTTGTATTACTGTTAAAAAGAAACTGCTTTTATTAGAGACTTCTGAGGAATGTACAAATGGTATATGTATAGGAATGTGACTGAAATACAGTAGTCCCTCCTGAGCATTCCATAGTGTGTCTTTGAATAGGTACAGAGCAATCTGACAGGATTGGCTTCAGTTACTTCTCACTTTTGAGTAGTTTCAGAGCTCCTGAGTTAGAAAAACCCTCCTTGCTAAAGAGAAAGATAGGGAGTGATACATTCTTAGAGAGCTACAAGTGGCAGAAGAGGCATATTGAGTTTAGTGATTAACACTTGAGAGTCATTTCTGTGTTATAAACAGAATCTTTAAAACCGTATTGAAAAAGTAATGCTTTAAAAATGTGTTGACTCTTGTCCAAAGTGTTGTATCTCTATTCATAACACAACAGACTATTTGCACATTTTTTTCTATTCATGGACTCTGATGAACAAATAATGTCTTAGGTCTACATAAGGCTTAAATGTAAACACACTGTTTTACAGTTGTGACAGGCACTTTTAAATAGAACTTGCCACCATTATCCCATTCTGACAAAAAAGATATTAAAACCCCTGGTACAGATGATGAATTTCCTGTTTAGGAAGGTAATGCCACTCGCTTAAGATCATTGTGGTAGAGACTCCTAGTTTTCTATCAGTATATATCCATGACTTTTCGGTTATGTACATGGCCATGAATGAAGACTGTGTTTCCTAGCTTGCTTTGTAACTATGATGAAGTCTTGGCCAATGCGGTATAAGTATACAAGCTCTGTGCAGGGACATGACCTTGTTTGCTCTCTTTTCTCCTTTTTGCTAGTTCCAGTGGGGGGGGGGTCTGATGGTGGGAGCTTGGCAGCCAATGTAGACACTCCTAATGGTGCAACAGAAGGATAAGATAGGAGGAACTTACTTTTGATTACCTTTCTTATACATGGGAGAATAAAAATTTGGGAGTTAATACCAGATTATTTCTTTAACAACCATAAGATATAATCAAGAAATAGAAAAAGTGGAATTTAATCCCATATTATCTAAATCTAATCCATGTGTTCTTTATGTTACAAACTGTACCACTTCAGTACACCTGCCATGCATCAATATTGTAGATCTTTGCACTCCATCTTGGGTCTAGCCTGTTTAATTAAGGTTTCTTCAACACTGTTGAAAAACCATTGTTTTACCACATTTTATGGTATAGTAGACTATATTATGATATGGATTCATTTGAAATGCTTGAAGCACTAAGGATTTTAAAGTACTTTTCAAGTATTAATTTTTATGTAAGTAAAAATGTACACATTAAAACAGTTTATAGAGATGTAAATGAAGGTATTGAAATCCTTTACAAAAGTCACTGGAACTTGTAAGAAAGATAGGGAGTTGGGATAAGAAATGGAGCCTTTAGACTTGATTTCCTCTCCTATCAACAATCTGTCTTATTCACTTCCTTCCAATGGATTCTGAAACTCCTATTTCCTTCAAACAGCTGGTAGTAGTCCTATCTCCTAATGATATACACCACATTAAAAAAAATGCTACTAATCTAAAAATTCTACTCTGTGAAGATAAGCGTGTGGTTTAGAAGATGAAAAATGCTGACTATATGATTACATTTCTGTCTACTTGTATAATACATGATCATTAAGCCATTCATCATTCTTTCTGTGGACTTAATTTTGGGGCTGGGTAAAGGGAAGATGAGGTAAGCAGAGAATCAATTAACTTTCACTCAGCAGACAATAGTTTTGGCCCTGATGTTCTACATGCTCCTTATTTTAAAGGTGATTATAGAGAATTTTAGTGACTTGTCAGTTAGTCACGGAGTCACGGCTTATCTCTGGATTTTAAAAGACACTAGTTTGGGAATCTTTCTCCCACTTCATGCTGTTTCTTTATTCTTGATATAACCTTTTGGGAAGGAAGAAAAACTGGTCTAAAATCCAAGCCATGCCCCTCATTACCTAGGTCATGATGAGGCAACTTGATGAACTTCTCTTTCTAGTTACTCAAAGAATCTAGTAATTGTCTCTACTGATGTTAAAATGAGATACTGCATATAAAATACTTTGAACAGAGCCTGACACGTTATAAGTGCTTGGTAACTTATTTGTTCATAAAATTGTTTAATAAAAAATGAAAATAAAAAAATAGATAAGAGAATACTTGGTGGGGTTAAGTGATTTATTTTTCAAAACCGAAAAAATTACTTCCGATTTTTCAATCAAGGGAGAAAAACAGATTGGGAAAACGTCTAATGCGGGTAAATGAAGGAGTGTCAACTCTTCCACAGAAGCACAAACTTAACTGACAATTTAGTTTATAGAGCACAGCAAGTACACAGTTTGATCTGCCATAAAAGGCATTGTGAGCCAACAGAATTTTCAAAAGTAATACGGTTTACATTTATTTTGAAATAAATTTATAAATTCATGCTCTTGAATGATTAAAACCTGTGAACTATCTTTGAATTCATATATATTTTTTGTATTTGTTGAAAACATGAAGAAATAAATGTTTATAATATAGTTAGAGGCAGTCATTTTCTTTGTTAATAAGAACAATTCAAAGTTTGTTTTTCAAAAACAAAGAAACAAACAAATAAAACCCAATCAACTCACCAATGACTAGTTTAAGCTAAAGACTGAAACTCATTACCAACATTAGGAGGTTATTTTCTGAAGTTCCATTGATGGAATGCTGAATTCAGTTTCATTTCTCACTTAACAATAACAGTCATTCTACTGATATTTTTCAAGGGATTATAGGATTCAGGCTGTTTAAAAAAGCACATCTTTTACAATAGTGAGGAGAACTGAACATGATTTTTCTACTTTTGCAGCTCATAGCCTAGAGAGGAAGATAGACTTTAATTAATAACAAAAGCATAAAACTGTCTCTAACCCCTAAGCACAGAGAAGAGGTTCATGGTGCTATAAAATATTATACGTAAAGAATTTGACCTAAAAAAGGAGGTCAGGGAAGTGACAGTTATGCTGAGATCTGAAGTAGGAGTGAACCTGAGAAGCAAAACCACCTTTTGCAAAGATATCATGGCTGGAAAAAGCACGACCACTGTGGCTGAAGCAGAGAGAATGGGAGCCCAGTGAGAGACCAGACTGGAAAGTCTCTAGGGGAGGACTAATGAAGAGCACTAAAAACACTGGCAAGGAGTTCTGCATGTATAGCTAAGTGCACTGGAAATTCATTGAAATAGTTCATGTCTCTAGTTGGGGGTGGGGGCACAGGAGGTTGATGACATAATCAGATATGCCCTTTGTAAATATCACCCTAAATGCAGTGTGGAGAATGGATTTAACAGAGACCACGCTGCTTTTCGAGTACTTCTGGTGGGAGATGATGGTGTTTCCTTCTCTCCTCAGATGCTTGTTAACTTCTTATGGGCAAAGACTTCATTTATAATTTCTTATATTTTATAGTGTTAGACAAATTACATAATTTTTGCCGAGTAAATGAAAGAAGGGTAATCTTATCAGTTGTTTAGATGACAGAATAATTAGGTTGATTACTTATTATCATTTAATTTAGTCATATGAAAAACTGAAGCTGATCGGATAATTAGTGATGCATAGCGTACTCTGTTTTGAATCCCTGTCCTAATAGAAAGGAATTGAACTTTAGGTTGTGGGAGTTGTCTCTTCATCTCAATCAGTTGACGTGCAAATCAAACTAGGAGGTGGCTGCTGAGCTGTTCATTTCTAGTTTTTCTTGCCATTGTTCTCGCAGACCTATATGTTATCATGCCTTTTTTTTTTTTTTTTAGAAAAAGAAAAATATGAGCAGTCTAATAAACAGATTGTGCCTCCTACTAGGGAATTTTTTTATTTTCATAACTTTATCAGCTCATACTGTGTCTTGAATTAAAAATGAAGCAGTTAATTTATTTTATTTCTTAGACATATTCTTGTAGGCTATGCTAAGTTCTCCAAACTGTCATTTTACAAACAAATTTTGCATAGGAATTAACATATACAGGGAAATAATCACATATGAACACCAAAGTGACTATTCTCTGAGGGCTCTCATATCATCCTTCAAATGATTAGACAAGATGTTAGATGTTATCCAACATGCTGATATCTGGACCCTTCCAAATAAGTGCTCCAAAATGATCTTTGGGTCAGATTTTTAAAAATATACCAGAAATATTAAAAAAAGAATGCTTTTCAAGTTCAACAGATGTTTATATTTTAAATTTCTCTTTCAAATTGACTTTAAACTTGAATAATTGTCATTTAAGTACTCTAAAATAGTATGCATTGAGGTTTTTTTTGTTTTCGTTTTTCTTTTCTTCCCTCTCAACCAACTGGCTTTCTAATTCTAACAGATCTGAGCAACAGATCAATTAATCTAACACACACACAAAATCATTTAGGAAAGTTCAAGGAAAAAAATAATTGAAATGTCAGGAACCTTGGACATATTCATGTAAATATTATACCTCTGACAAAAATCATGGGTAGATTACAGTTCATTAAAAGATATTTATAAAATAGTCCTTGAGATACTTTCTTTGTAACTTTGAAAAGTAAACAGAGACAACTCCGCTTGTTCTCACCCCATTGGTGGTTTTTTTATTCTTCTCAACTACTTAGACAATGGCTTCAAGGGTTTCAAATATTCTAGATTGTTTTCTGAGTTTAGTGAAGATCTTCCAGGGCATTAGCTTAAAACAAACAAACAAACAAAACCAAGAATAAACAGATTCCCACACGTGGTTCTTGACAGTCTTTTGCCATGTTCCTCTTTAGTTCCGTTTGAGTCTGTCTTTAAGTTTCTCCTTTGCTATGTTAGCCCATATCTCTCCATTGCAGTCTCCTCCACCCTAATATTTCTTTTTTTGTTTTATTTTCTCTTTCTTAATCTCTCTCTCCTGTCTCTCTCTTCCTGTAGCAAGCTATATTAAAATATCATAGTTCAGTGAATGCCTCCCTGTGCCATATGTAACTCATTACCACATATTCCTGAACAAATCTGATATGACTACCACTCTAGTTAGCAAGAAGAAAAGGAAATGTTTTTGTGCCAGAAAGTAGAGTTTTTCTTTGAGAAGTTCTTCAAATTATTTCCAAAGTCCCTCTCTTTCCTTTTCCATCAAATGTAGAATAAAAATTAGAGTCAAAAGGTCATGGACTTCTTGTTCCTTATTTAGGTTAAAAAAGTACAGTGAATTACAGTTGCATTTCTCCTTGTGGAATGCAGTAAAGAAATTTAAAGTGAGTATCAGAGGGTTAAAGATTACAATGAAATAATTTAGAGTTTTAGGAGTTCTGTCTCATTTAACTTCTTGTTTTGCTAATGTCTTTGATAGAGTGCAGGTTAAGCTGGTGCAAACCAAAGACCCCAAAATATTGGCTATAAAAAGACAATCCTTTGTCTCTTTCTCATATTGCCAACCAGAGATAAGCAGTCACAGCTGGTTGGGTAACTGCTCAACTTAATATTTTGCTGCTGTCTCTGTTCCCGTTTTCACTGACTCAGCCACAAAAGGGAAAGAGCCAAGACAGAAACATGTATTCTTTCTTAGGACCTAGAGTTGGCACCTGTATCTTTTTTTTTTTTTTTTTTTTAATTTATTTATTTATTTATGGCTGTGTTGGGTCTTCGTTTCTCTGTGAGGGCTTTCTCTAGTTGCGGCAAGCGGGGGCCACTCTTCATCGCGGTGCGTGGGCCTCTCACTATCGCGGCCTCTCTTGTTGCCGAGCACAGGCTCCAGACACGCAGGCTCAGTAGCTGTGGCTCACGGGCCCAGTTGCTCCGCGGCATGTGGGATCTTCCCAGACCAGGGCTCGAACCCATGTCCCCTGCATTGGCAGGCGGATTCTCAACAACTGCACCACCAGGGAAGCCCCTGGCACCTGTATCTTTTGCTCACATCCTATTAGCTGGTACTTGGTCACAAGACCTGCAGGAGTTCTATTATGAGTCAATGGGGAGAAAGATATTAGAGAACCATTAACAGTTTCTGCCACAGTTCGAAAAATTTAATTGAAGACAAATTATTTCAGCAAAATTCTCTCCATCCCTGGAATGCATTTAATTTTAAAATCTGGTTTATTTCACCTTTATTATTGATCTTCGTGACAACCAAGAATTTTTTTAAAAAAGTTGGAGTTCAGCCATGAGCCTTTTAGTGTACTACCAAGTGGATATGATTATAGAGTGTGTAGGAAACAGCAGATGATTAAAATATTTCTCCAGACATAATGAAGAGTTGGGTCACACCTGATTTCACTCAGCTCTAATGAAAAAGACCTTACAATGGACCTTACTAGATCTGACGTCAGTAACCTCTCTGTCTCCAGCTCTCATTTCTCTCTTCTGCTCTAATGACATGCCAGCCACGTTTTCATTCTTGATTTTCCTCCTAAATGCCAGCCACTCTATCACCTTTGAGCATTTATTCTTAATATTCCTTCTCTTAGAACCCTCTTTCCCCCAAGATTTCTGCAAGATTTGCTCCATTCTCTTGTTGGAGGAGGTAAATTGAGAGAGGACATGACGCTGGTTGACACATGATTTGACCCAGGCAGTCGGAGGTCCCTCACTCCCTCCCCATCCTTGGAATGTGTGTTCTTCTGGCCTTCTCCTTGCTCGAGCTTGCCCAAAGACACAGCCTTGAGAGGGCAATGAGATACTGAGACTATCTGGATGGTGTATGTGACTGAGCCCAGTTAAGAACTCTATGTAAACTTTTAAGATTCTGGCACTACCTGGGTGCTGAGGTCTACTCATCTTGTGGCCGCCCAAGACAAGCCTTGTAAGGAAATTCCTTTCCTTAATAAAGTTGCCACCTAACAATCTGGAAGGACCTGCCTCTTTCTTCTGTCTCTCTCTGCCCTCTGAGTATGGGGTCAAATTTTAGATTATACACGCGAAGCTCCAAGAAAGTTGTGAACCAACATCTCTCCTTCAAGTCTTTTTTTAAACGTCACCTTCTTAGTAGAACCTACCCTGACCTTCCTCTTTAAAATTCCAAATCCATACACAGAATTTTCTATTCCCCTTTCTTGCTTTATTTATTCCATTGGAGTTATCACCATCCAAGTTTCTATACATTTTGCTTATTTATTTTGTTTATTGACCATCTTCCACAACCAACTAGAATGGATGGTCTTTGAGGGCATTAATTTTTGTTTATTTTATGTTTGTTTCCTGCGGCTATAATAGTGCCTGGCACATTAAATGATCATCAATAAATATTCAATGACTAACAATGATGAACAAATGAATAAGTGATTGAGTAAATGAATCACAAAACTAGAATGGTGTTAACTCTAGTAGTCATTTTGGGAAAATTTGATTCATGCATTGACATTTTTTCAGTGTCTCTGATTTTACTTAGGCAATCATGCTTTGTTTCACATTATGAAAATAACTCAATTGTTTTTTTTTATTTTATTTTATGCAGCCAAAACATCTAAGGAAAATAAAGTCTTCTGTAAGAAAGAATATTTCATAAAATTATGAATGCTCATCTTATGTCAAATCTATACCTAGGGTTAAAAATGTCCAAGCATTGATTTTAATCATTCCATACACATTAAAAGCTCTTTAAAAGTAATAAAATTACATTTCTTTGCAGTATCGTTCCAATGGTAAAACTGTTATTTATAGTTTTCTTACATAATGAAGAGAATTCTTGAGGCTAGGAGTAAAGCTCTAAATTTCCTAACTCCTTATAGCCTTATTTTTAATGCAGTGAATATAGCTTCAATCATTAGCATCATTCTATATTGAAACATAAGCCATAGGGGCTAGTTATTTAACAGAACTTATTTTTATAAAAAATTTTGCCATTCAGTGTTCTTTAATATATGTTATCTGAATGCCAATTGATACCCAAGCAGTAGTTAAGCACCCAGATTAATGTTTCCACTCACCACATGAAGTGATTCTGAAAATCGCTGTGGTGGTAACTGCAAACTTGTTTTAGGTACAAATGCACTGATTTAGTTTTACAGCCAGCAGAGTCAAACCTGAAAGTAGCCTAAACAAGGTGTGGTTGAGCAAATTGTTCTGAGCATAATTGTCAAGAATGCTTCAAAGTGATAATTAGGATGATAACAAATGATATCCCCCAGGGAGTGAATTGTCAGGCAGCATAAAATAAAACTGGAACCTTTCAGAATCTAAGGAAGACCTAGCATATATTTAAAACAACTTCACAAAAAGTAAAATTTTAAGTTTTTTTGATAACCACATACTTATAAATTCCACTAAATTTATGTAAATGAGAAAGACCTATTACACACCATCAAATGACATTTTTTCAGAATAAGGATTTTTTTTTCAATCTTGATAAATAAGTAGAGGGGCAAATGTGCTATTACAGAGAATTTTTCACAAAGAGGGGAGAGTGCTACTGCAGCATAGTTGTAAGGAATCTCCTCACTTCCCATCAACATGCAGGATCTAGCTTGTAAACTTTCAGAGATGGTAACTAAAATGTCTGGTCTTACAGTGGCAGGCAACTCAAGCTAATGACAACAATGACAATAATAATTACCATGATAAAATTAATATTTATCAAACACTATTTGTCAGACATTGTGGTAATCAATTTAAATACAAAATTTACTTTTCATACCAATGTTGGTAGATGAGATTGTTATATTCATTTGACAGGTGAGAAAATGAGTCAGAATTAGCCAATAATAGAGCATGGATTAAAACTCAAGTCTGTCTTATTCTAGAGTTCTTAATCTTAGCCACACCATTATACTGGTATAGTTATAGGCAGGGTTAACATCCTTTATTGGTATTAGTGTGCTGTACTATGTTTCCAGAAATCTCTTGATCACATACCTCACATTCCATTAGATGTTGCTTGAGTCTCTGTGCCCCATACTTACTTAAAAGGATGGCTCTACCTGTTGATACTTTTCTTTTCATCATTCTACATTTCCTGAACTTGATTTGGAGATGATGTAATACTGCTACAGTAAAGAATCAAGCTACTGGCAATGTTCTTTAAAATAGTCTTTATACAGCTTGTATCACATAATCCATGATGAGGTCTTATTGGCTTGCTATCAAGCTTGAAATGCTCATATAAATTTATATTTCAGCATTAGCATTTCTAAACATTTTGGGAAAATCATATAACTATTTTGCATTGTTTTCTTCTCTGTAAAATGGGTATAACATGACACTGCTGCGCTGATGATTAAATGAAGTATATTTCAAGGTCATGGCGCAGTGCTGGGGAGGCCTGGGTGGTTCAGATTACTGGGGGGAAGGGAGGCAACCACGTAATCTTTTTTTTTTTTTTTTAATGTAAAAAGAATCCTACTAAAATCAAGTGTTACACATAAAGGGCAACGTTTACACCGGGCCAGTACTAGGTATTTTTTTTTTTAAACATCTTTATTGGAGTATAATTGCTTTACAATGTTGTGTTAGTTTCTGCTATATAACAAAGTGAATCAGCTATACATATACATATATCCCCATATCCCCTCCCTCTTGCAGCTCCCTCCCTCCCACCCTCCCTCTAGGTGGTCACAAAGCACCGAGCTGATCTCCCTGTGCCAGTACTAGGTATTGATACAGTGGTGAATAAAATAGACTTCTTTTCTGAATGTTAGTGGACAAATAAGTAGAAAATATCAAATTATGGTAAAAAAAGGACCAGACCAGGGAGTGATGAGGGATAGTGATGGGCTGGGAATCTAATTTGGAGTCCACAGCTGGGGAAGGCCTCTCTTCAGAAGGGCTATGTTTATGATGAGACCCAACTGATGAAAAGGAGCCAGGCAGACAAAGAGTCTCTAAGGCAAAAGGAACAATGTATGCAAAAACCCTGATGTGAAGAGTTTGGCAAGTTGACGGAATTGAGAAGACAGTGACAGGCCTTGGCTACCATGAATGGGAATGAGAAAAGTATGTGGAGAGAGGATGTGGCTAGGAGGAGCGGTGGGGGGCACGGGATAGCAGCACAAAGGTGCCAAAGAGCAGTGGGAACAGTGCTGAAGACAGACTTGGGAAAACTCACAGCTCTTTTCCTGCACGGGGCCTGTGAGGCCATGTTGAACTGTGGCCTGCGGAGCATCGGCAGGGGAGGAGCCTGGCCCAGCCTATGCCTTGAAATCACCCACCACCCACCCCCTTGCTTCCCAGGCCCTCTTATTTCCAGGGAGCCCTGGGCACGTTTACAACCCAGTCACTAAAGCAGACACCAAGAAAACAGCTCTGTGAAGTGCTCTGCCGGAACACGTTTCCCTTACAGGCTGCTGCTGCTTGACAAGATTATCTGTTCTCGGCCTCACAGGCATACAGGGTTGCTTTGCTCAGTCGGTTTTGCTTTAAGTCTCTTAAAATGGATTAGGACAGTGGAAGGTTATATTTGCAATCTTTGTTGTTTAAAGGTGAAAGTAAACATGCTGATAACTGGGGGAAAAGCATTTTAAGCTGTGTTTTGAACTGAGAGCACTGATTTAGAAGAACTTGGAAAATTAAGGTAATTAGGCAGAGCTAAATGAAGGCCCCTAATGAAAGGCCCACAGATTTGATTCTGTCATACTTCTGACCTCTGCTAGTGACAGAATTTAAGCTATTTGTTATTCTTTTTGCCTGAGTAACTAAGTGCTGTGACCCAGATAAGTACTGTGGCTCCTTGTTTACTTTCTGGCAGAAGTAGGGGTGTTGGTTTGGAGATTGAGCGAGAAAGGTGGGGTGGGGAGGGCAAAGAGAGAGAAAGGGTGTGAGACTTGAGTACACTAAAACAGATCAAGCTGGTTCAACAAATTACTGATACAGTTTTGTATTTCCTAAGAGGCTGTTGTTCCTTGTTACCTGTAACCAGACTGAATGCCAGAAATTTGCTTTAAACAAATGATATTAATTAGAAAGATGTTTAGCTTCCAACCTGTTAAAAAGCAGAGGCACCAGTGTAATGGTGCTGACCACTCTGTTTTCAACAATGGACACTGCAAGATGCATCAGGCTGGAAGGGCCGTACCAACATGAGGAAATGTCTCTGAACTGAGGCATTGTTTCTCTGTCCTTTCCCCAGAGCTTCTAGAAATGTCATATTTGTACTCAGCCAAGTGGCAGCCTGCTTTGTGAAATCACAGACATGCCGATTGCCTCAAACACACCACACAACCCTGGGTTGTTTCATGTGCTGTTGTCCCTGGCGCACAAGAGGCATAATCTATTCAGGAATGCCACTGGGATATTCTGCATGAAATTCATTGTGTGGGAGGAACTGCAAAGCTTCTGTGTTTTAACACCCCAGCCAAGTGAATCAGGAAAATGAAAATTCCCACAGAAGCCTTTAACCAGACTTTTCTTTCCCTGACGTGATATTCAGATCCAACAGATGGAAAAATAGCAACGTTTTATCGGATTGTCTGAGTAGGGTAAGGTATGAGTGTTTTATAAAAGCTAGTCAAAGGCTACAGATATTCAAATGGCTGGAGAAGTTGAAGTAGCAGTGACCGAGGGAGCTGACCAAAGATAGCACCAACCCTCCTTGGAGAAAGGGCAAGCATTAAGTGCTAAGTGTCAGCATCTTAACAGACCAAGGAATCACTAGTGTGCTTCCACCTGTGGTACTTCAATGGGATTTTCAGGGTATTGCTTAACGGTGAAGATAAACAGGATTGGCTTTCTCTTTATAATTCAAGGCATCCTGTCACTATCTCTTAAGCTGCTTGCATCTATAGGACATCTATTGGCTGCAATGTGCCTCACATTTTTGAAAACAAAACCAAATAGTGTTTCCAAACTCTAGATTTTTCTTTATTTTTCTCATTTCTCCTCTGCCTACCTCAAGTCATTATTCCTCCTGCATTCTCTGCACCTGCATCTCTGGAGCTGAATGAGGCAGAAGAAAAACACAGCCATGCTGGTTATTTTGGCTTTAAATTCATGGCTGTTATCTTTGTGGGCCTTTTGTGCTGCAGCATAACATCCGACATCTCTCTGATCTCTTCACTCTCTCCTCTCCTAGTTGCTTGTTGAATACATTTTCTTTTCTCCTCCAACCTGCAACAACTTTTCCTTTCAGCATATGACCTTGCTTGCTTATTTATTTAGCAAGGTGAAGGCATCAGGAAAGAGCTTCCACAATCTCCCACCAGCACACCCATTTGGTGGCATTTTTGCCCACTGACTCTGACTTCATAAGCTTTACTTTGGATGAATGTCCCTGGTTTCCACTTGAGCCCTATATGCTCCACATGTTCACCCAAGGACGTTGCTCCAGTAATTTCACTCTCTTCTGCACCATCAAGCTCCCCCTCTTTTACTAGATTATTTCTTCAACATATAAACATCCCTGAAATGTCTTACAATTGGTAAATGGTTAAACAAATGGTGGTACATACATACCATGTAAAATAAAATGGAACAAATTATTGATACACCCAGCAACTTGGATGGATCTCAAGTGTATTATGCAGAGTGAGAAAACGCCAATATCAAAAGGTCACATACTGTATGATTCCTTTAACATAACATTTTGGTAAAGGAAAATTATAGAGATGACGAACAAATTAGTGGTTGCCAGTGGTGAGGAATGGTAGCAGGGAGGAGTGAGGTCATGGCCATAAAGATATAGCACAAGAGAGATATTTGTGGTGATGGAATACTAGTTCTGTGTTTTGATTGTAGTGGTGGTTACATGAATCTACACAAGTGATAAAATGACTTAGAACTCTACCCACACATTATAACAATGTCAATTTCCTGGTTTTGATATTGTATGATAGTTATATAAGATATAAACACAGGATAAAACTGGGTAAAGAGTATAAGGACTTCTGTGTACTACCTTTGCAAATTTCTGTGAATCTATAATCATCTCAAAATAAAAAGTTAGAAAACGTACCCACAGGGAAATATCTTATATATCAAATTTTAACGTATCAAAGACCACCAAATACCTTAACTTGTACTTCTAGGTTGACTAACAAAAGAACACAAAACAAAGCAAAAAAAATTTTTTTAAATCAAAACAAACAAAAATACCTCTCTTGATCCTGCATGCTTCTCCAACCACCACTTCATTTCTCTGCATTCCTTCACAGAAAATCTAAAAAGATTTGCATATACTCCATATCTCCAACGCCTCTCTCCCCATTCTACCCTAATCAGTAGTTAATGCCCATCACTCCAATGATATTGTTCTCATCAAAGCCACCGTTGGTCATGATGCTAAATTGAATGTCCAATCCTCTCTCCTCATTTTAGTAAACCTACCAGCAGCATTTGAGATGGTATATTACCCCATCCTCCTTTAAATACTTTTTGAAAAGTGGTCTCTCCTGGTTTTCCTCCTTATGCCCAGCTGTTCCTTCTCAATCTGCATGGCTTGTTCTTTCTTGTCTCTTAGACATGTTATCCATGCATAGTCCTAGGGATCAGAGTTTGGACTACATCTTTTCTATTTCTACATTCACTTCCATATTTAGATACCATCTGTTTACTAATAAATAGCACTTCAGTATTACCATATCCCGACCCAACCTGTGATCTCATCCTCCCCCAGCCTGTTCCTCCTGATGCTTTACCTATTCAGTTAATGGCAATTCCATTTTTCCAGTCACTTAGGCCAAATGTCTAGGAGACATCCTTGAGTCCTCTCCATTTCCTATACCATGCATCCAGTATATCAGGAAATACAGTAATGTCTGTCTTAAAAATTTATGTAGGATCTGCCTACTTCTCACCACTTTACCATCACACCACACTGGTTAAGCCACGGTTATCCCAATCCATATTATTATAATAGCTTCCTAATTGGTCTTCCTCCTTCTACTCTTCACTTTTCTGGAGTCCAGTCCAAACTCAACATTCAGAAGGATCTCTTTGAAACATAAGCCATGTCATACCTCACATAAAAGGTCTATGAACATTCATGCACAAGTCTTTCTGGAGACATATGCTTCTATTTATATTGGATAAATACCTAGGAGCAAAGTGTGTAGGTCACATTGTAGCTGTATGTTTCATTTTTAAAGAAACTGCCAAAAACTTTTCCAAAGTATGTGTACCATTTTACATTCCCATCAACAGTGTATGAGAATTCTAGTTCCTCCACATCATAAACTATAGTGACAGTGAGCAGGTCAGTGGTTGTCTGATAAAAGAAAAATAGAGTTGAGATAGGAAGGGAGGGATGGATTACAGTGAGCATTAGGAAACTTTTGAGGATGATGGTTATGTCCATTATCTTGATTCTGGTGATGGTTTCACTGGTATATACATATTTTAAACTTATTAAATTGTATGCTTTAAATATATAGTTTATTGAATATAAATTATACCTCATAAAGTAGTTGTGGTTATGGGAAAGGTAATGTTTCATCTAGAGATCATAAGTATTAGATGAGGTAATACACGTAGTAAGCATAAGCCTAGCTTAGTTAAGTGTTCAATAAATGGTGACTATTATAACTTTATTATTGGTAATAAAAGAATTAATCTTGCACTTACTGCTCTATAGATGTATGGCATTACTTCAAAGTTGGAGAGGAAAGTCATCTTTTTCCTAGTATAGTTGGCCTAGTTGTACTTTTGAGAAAAATGTTTGACATATCTTAATGTATATGGACCTTTAAAACATTTCCTCCAATAGGAATGAACATGTTTAACTCATCAAAAAACCCCATGAAACTAGAATAAATTTTTTCAGACATGATGAATGTGGATATAACTCTCTTGTTCAATCCTCTAATCTGGCGCATAAGTTGGAATCATGGAACATTACCCAGGGTATGAAAAAATGGCCATAAAACAGAGTGAAAGTAAGTGTCAGCTCTGATCTTCCTTAACAGGGAGCTTTGTACTGAATCAATGTTGTTTCATTTAATAATACTACCAAAAACACCCCACTATTTTCTTCACTGATACCCTTCTCTTATTGCCTTATTGCTGGAATTCATTGTCATCCCATGATTCAGAAGACTCTATTATTAAATTATCATTTGGTGCTTTGCGTTTCCATTTCTGGGAAATATATTTTTGGTCTCTGTCTCTGCCATGTTGCTCCATTTATAGAACATGTTTCATTTAAAGAAAGAACTAAACAGAAGAAAAGCAATAGCAACAAAAAATCTGGATATGACTTTCTGACACTTTCCTCAGCAGCTGGATCAGATAATACCACTTTTAATTGAAATAAATGTGTTAAAAATAATCAAGATTGCTCTGGTGCAGTGGAGAAAACTACAATTAGACTTCACCTGATAGAAACAGAAATAGAACATCATTAAGGATGTTGATTTTCTAGAGGAAAAATATTACTTTTTTTTTCCTTTTAATTTGTCATTCCAATTTTTTATGTTCAGTTATCTAGCTAAACTTCTTTCACCTCCTTTTTGAGTTTATAAATAAAAGAAGGAAAACATACATAGCACAACATTCTTTTTTTTACATCTAAGTTAATGTCTTTAATTATAATCAAATATTCATTCATGTATAAATTTTCAGTTGTCTCATAAATGTCATTTTTTTTCCTGTTTGCTTATTTGAATCAGGATGCAAATAAGGTCCATACATTGTAATTGGTTGCTATGTCTCTTACATTTTTTTTTTTTTTTAATTGGGGTATAGTTGTTCCACAATGTTGTGTTAGTTTCTACTGTACAACGAACTGGAGTTCCCTGTGCTAAACAGCAGGTTTCATTAGTTATATATTTTATACATATTAGTGTATATATGTCAGTCCCAATCTCCCAGTTCATCCCACCTCCCCTTTCTTCACTTGGTGTCCATATGTTTGTTCTCTATGTCTGTGTCACTATTTCTGCCTTGAAAACCGGTTCATCTGTACTATTTTTCTAGATTCCACATATATGTGTTAATATCAGTAATTACCTTAAATGTGAATGCATTAAATGCTCCAACCAAAAGACACAGACTGGCTGAATGGATACAAAAACAGGACCCGTATATATGCTGTCTACAAGAGACCTACTTCAGACCTAGGGACACATACAGACTGAAAGTGAGGGGATGGAAAAAAGATATTCCATGCAAATGGAAATCAAAAGAAAGCTAGAGTAGCAATACTCATATTAGATAGAATAGACTTTAAAATAAAGAATGTTATAAGAAACAAGGAAGGACACTACATAATGATCAAGGGATCAATCCAAGAAGAAGATATAACAATTATAAATATATATGCACCCAACATAGGAGCACCTCAATATATAAGGCAACTGCTAACAGCTATAAAAGGAGAAATCGACAATAACACAATAATAGTGGGGGACTTTAACACCTCACTTACACCAGTGGACAGATCATCCAGACAGAAAATTAATAAGGAAACACAAGCTTTAAATGACACAATAGACCAGATAGATTTAATTGATATTTATAGGACATTCCATCCAAAAACAGCAGATTACACTTTCTTCTCAAGTGCATACGGAACATTCTCCAGGATAGATCACATCTTGGGTCACAAATCAAGTCTCAGAAAATTTAAGAAAATTGAAATCATATCAAGCATCTTTTCTGACCACAATGCTATGAGATAAGAAATCAGTTACAGGAAAAAAGCTGTAAAAAACACAAACACATGGAGGCCAAACAATACGCTACTAAATAACGAAGAGATCACTGAAGAAATCAAAGAGGAAATCAAAAAATACCTAGAGACAAATGACAACAAAAATACGATGACCGGGGCTTCCCTGGTGGCGCAGTGGTTGAGAATCTGCCTGCCAATGCAGGGGACACGGGTTCGAGCCCTGGTCTGGGAGGATCCCACATGCCGCGGAGCGGCTGGGCCCATGAGCCACAACTACTGAGCCTGCGCGTCTGGAGCCTGTGCTCCGCAGCAAGAGAGGCCGCAATAGTGAGAGGCCCGCGCACCGCGATGAAGAGTGGCCCCCACTTGCCGCAACTAGAGAAAGCCCTCTCACAGAAACGAAGACCCACCACAGCCAAAATAAATTAATTAATTAAAACAAAAAGAGTTGTAGTATCCTAAATGAGATAACACACGTGAACAATTAGAATGATGCTTGACCTTTATTAAAAAAAAAAAAAAATACGATGACCCAAAACCTATGGGAAGTAGCATACCATTCTTAACTGACTACAATAATGACCACTGAATGTATTAAGAAACTTTTTTGTAGTGGTTTCTAAAAGAGGTTTTCTTTCTGCAAGAGAAAAATATTTTGTTTTGAAGAAAACTTGACTCACAATATTAATAGTATTTTGGATGCTAAATATGAGGGAAATTTTTTTGGGGTGTTCTACCTATTGTTGGAGTTGGTTTGGCTAATCTTTATGTCTAGCCAGCATCCTTTCTAATTTAACCATTCCGTGGGTATATAGTTTACCTAACAGGGTGTTTGTTGTTATTATTGTTTTTAATTCTCCAGATATTTACAGGATAATCTGTAGGTATTAACTGCAAGAGCTTTTGGCTGCTAATGCCAGAATCATAAAACTTCTGTTTTACTCTGTTTAGTTGTCAGGAGATAAATCTAGCTAACACCATGCAATGCCATAGAAAGACGCTATTAAGAGGATGGTTATCACACACAAAACACAAATCCAAGCTTCCTCATCTGGAGCACATGAGATATTTTCTCACATATAAACTCACCTCAATAGCTGCTTGGGCCAATGAACTTGTACATTCCTGTGGTGAAATCATGAGTGCTGATTGACAGGACACACATGGCAGGGCACTGATGGGCTATATGATGAATAGAGAGGGGACACAGTGTATGAATTGCATTTCTTAAGTATGTAGTTTGCCTTTGATGCTTCAATGCTTCATCCAATTGGAAAGACGATGCCAGATGTGGCTATTAAAAAAGTGTTCTGTGTTCCCTGACATAATACACTTTCACGCTGGCTCTGCCTAAAGAAATGCCCAATGTGGTGAAAGTGGTTGACTGTATGACATAGTAAACAATCTTTATTGACCTATTTGAGATAGAGTGAATATAAATGATGTATTCCTATCTTACTGGTACAGTTTGCATTCAGCGTAAGAGCAAGAAAGGTAAAGAGATTATAGTTCAAGGACAGGTGTAATTGAACCTGCAGTAATTCAATGTGCAAATTTTACCTCATAATTTGTAGTCAACAATATTGAGGGATCAAATTGCAAACATCTTGCAATGAATTTGCACTTACAGTATTGTTATCTAAGTTATTTTTGCTTTTTGGAAAAATAGCTAAGCAATTCTTAGGTTAATCTACTTCAGTACAAGCACATTTTTAGGGGTAGCAATAGAAACAAATATAGGCTCATGGAGTCCACACATTTTTTGGTGTCTCCCTTATAGCTGTAATTTCTTTGGGAAGCAGGAAGTGTATGCAGTAAGTAGACCTTTAGTATACTTTATTACTTCTACCTCCCAGACTTTCTGTCTGCTTCTTATTTAGCTACTCTCAGTAGTAGTGATCATTCTTGGTAACATTCAAACTGTGATAGAATAGTTTTTATTTATTTGGGCAATGATGTTGATAATTTTAATGTTTTGTTGGGGCGGGGGAGAAGGTCCATAATTTTCCAAAGAGAATAAAACCAGGTTTTATTGTTTTAAAATCAGATTTTAACTTCTAGATCTCATGAATCAGAGATATTTTCTTGTACAGAGAGATGTTTTCTATATTTTCTGGACCATAAAGTACCATGAGGGAAGGAACTAGGTCATTTCATCCTTGTGTTCCTAGAGCCTGGTGTAGAAGGTGTCAATCTATGCTTATTGACTGGAAAAGAGGAAGAAAGGAAGGATGCTAGTAATTTTACTATTGGCTTCTAAAATCAGCTGGCCACATTTTCTTAAGTGATCCACAGATCATAAATTTGAGAACTGCCTTCTACTTTTTGTGAAAAGTATAAATAATATGTCTGAAGGACAAGCTTTGGATAACACAATTCTCTTTTCCCCAAAATTCACTGAAAAAGAACTGTGAGGTAGACCTAAGTGCTGATTCACCATGTAATTTGCTTTGGCCAGTGAAGTGTGATCAAAAGTGACATGTATCACATCTCATGAAATTGTCTGCTTCTCCCCTTTTCTTCTGTTATGGTATCCAGTGATGGAACCTAGGTCTCTGAATGAGAGTAACATTGAGATGTTACTCTATGGAACATAGGAGCAACCTATCATAGATGTTTGCAAGGAATAATTCTTTTTATTTTAGGTCCCTGAACTGTATATTTTTGCTACCGATAAAGTTAAGGTTCTAATCATCTCTCCCATTTATCTTATTATTTTCCTGCCATTAATTTTTGCAACCATATTTTTACATCTAATGCTTTAGGAGTTTTCCTGAGGCAAAGAAGAATTATCATAAAATATATTTTATGATTTTACAAAAAATGCATGCTTATTGACAAAAATTTGGGATAACATTTTAGCACTACCCTCAAATTTATAATTCAGCTTTTCAAAGATAATCACTGTTAAAAATTTGTGCATTTATTTTTGAGCCTTAATTTTAAAAGCATTCTTAAATAAATGTTTTTATATGTATATGCCTATATGTATTCCCACATAAAGTAATTTTAAAAATACATAATGGAAATCAATGGAACAAATAGGCACATATTTTAAATTATAATTTTAGGGACATTTTTTTTTTCTCCTAACAACAGTCAGGTTCCTGTGTTGAATGATAGCTATATCCTACTTTTAGGAAGATAATGTGGAATGGCATTCTGTTTTATTTTTTAATCTATCACATTTTGTTTTTCTTACAGTGGCATATCCATTAAAACTTGTACTTATAAAGCACTTCATATTTGTCAGTCTGCTTTTGCATTTTATCTCATTTAAGCCCTATAACATGCCTGTGCAATAGATTAGGCTGGCACTTTCTCTATGTCACATACATGAGATGTGATTTGTCAAGTCTGATAGCTGATGCTGAGGAAATCTAACTGAAAGCCCAGTGCTTTTGTACTCATTTTACTTGTCCTGACAGTGTAGGATTTCTTAGAAGAAACTAATGATTTTCACCTGTCTCAATACCGAACAAAAAACATTAAAAATGGAGTATTATCCATCCCAACACTTTTGCAAAGAAAGACGCTCATTGTATATCTCTAATGTTCCACCTCTGCGTAAGGGGAATAGGCCTAAATCTCAGTATACCTCACAAAGTGTGCCTACCATAATTAGAGTCACATGCAAGCAATTTCATGAGTCTAAGAAAATAATTATTCTGCCTGGCTCAAAGTCTATTGGAAGAGTGCTGGATTGTTTCTTCTGGAAAGAAATGTTTCTTTTCTTAATAGGTGTTTAGAGTGCATCATCTTGGAAAATTCTTTTCTAAAGCAGTTTCAGAACAGTAGTTGAGACAGAAGGTTCTGAAGTCATTCTACCTGGGCATGAATCATAGATTCCTCATGTACTAACTGTTTCACTTTGGGCAAGCTATATAACCTGTCTGTATCTATAGGTAAAATAATTGAACCCATCTCATAGAGTTTTCAGAAGTGGAGACCGAAAGATGGCAGCCAGTATATGGGGACATATATTCACATCGTGTAATGAGAGAGACCTTTATGAGATTTTAAAGTTTTTTCTGACTGTCAAAATACTTTTTTGAGATGGTATTTAAGAATGAATTATCTTGGCTAGAGAAATAATAGAAGAATGTTATATTCTGATGAATTGTCCTAATGGCAGTTTTAGGTAAAGCCAATCCTTATTGCTTAAGGGTAGGGAAAAATATGCATTCATATTGTCAAGTATCCAGGGAAGAATTTAATCCAAAGGCAGAAATGTGGAACATGTGTGACAAGCCTCAGACCAGCATAATAGGGGAAATTGTTTCCTTTTTTCAGGGCTCAGGTAATTGGGGCGTGGATCCCAAGGGGAGAAAGACATGCTTCTGTGCACTTACCCTAGGAAGGTGCACACGATGGCACCAGGTCATAGGGGGAGTGCCACAAAGGAAGAAATGACTATTGAAGGGGCTTAAAGCTGTGAGGATGCCACAGGTAGAGTCCAGGTTTAAATCCTCAGCTTTGTAATTCCTTTGTGCTATTACCAAGCCTCTGGAAAATCCTTTCATATGCTGTAGCCTGGTCTACTCTCATTCTGGAGAATCAAAGGAAAGTTAGTGCCACTGTGAGGGACTATGTGGTACAGGCAAAGTAGTGTTGGTTTGTGGGTCCGCAGTCTCAAGAAAATAAGAGGTGGACTATGGAATGGGGAGGTGGTGATCATGAGGCTGACCCCTAGCTAAGATGACGTGTAAAAAACAGAGTGAATCTGAGAAACACGTAAGTATTCTTTACATATACTCACAAACATTTAGGGATTGGAATCTGCTAAAATATTAAAAATCTGGTTGAAGATTAAGCAATCGTGATTCAGACATTAAAGGGAAATGTGTGCTTATAACTTGGTGAAGTCTGGAATGTTTGTTTAACACCACTATCTCCACCACCACCATCACCAACATCATTGTCATCAGTATGAACTGGACTCATGAATCTGTAATGAAAAATAGAATCTTATTTTATATTAAATTCTTTCAATACAACCACTAGAATAGTTGACAGAAATTTCATCCATCCAAGACTGTTCTAGCTTTTTGTGATTTTTTTCAGGTTTCTGATGCTCATAACATCCTCAGTTCTTCTGCTCTAGCCTCCTTGTCTGGCCCCGGTTGCTGCTTCTTCTGCCTGTACTACGGCTGCCCTGTTGGCATAGTCATCCCCCAGTGGTGAGTACCACTGACACTGCCTCTCTGGCTTCTGGAAGGAAAAACCATTTCTTCTTATCCCCCAGAGCACAAGCAAGACCAGTCTGTGACTTTTTATAAGACATTACTACATGTTACAAGTACAAATTTAAGTTGTCCCTTATTTGTGTTTATTACTCTTAGAGCCCTCAGACTCCAGAATCAAAATGTGAATCTTTGCCTTACCCCAAGTAGGCCTCCAGATAGCAGAAGCTCATCCACTTGCCCTACACCAATGGGATTCTTTAAAAATATCACCATATCTCAACTGTCCAGGTCTCATCCCTGTCCTCAGCCTCTGCACTCCTGTCCTCCCAACTCAAGAGAAAATAAGTGTCCTTTCCTGCCATACTTAGCTTTATGTCTTGTCTCAGGATTAAACATGTTCTAACATGATGGGTAATGAGAACATCCACTCCCTTCAGAGGGAAATTCTTGTTCCATCACCAGGCACACAGCTGCAGTAAAACAATCACAATAGGTGATGGTAGGTTTCCAATAGTCTGGCATATTAAATCTTAAATAGCATTATATGGAGGATACCAAGTGTCCAGTACTGGTTGCTGCATCCAGTTAAGTTCCTTCTCAAAGTCTCAAAGTCTGTGCTCCAATGTGAAATAGAGAGAGGATCAGTTCTGTCTGCCCAGTTAATCAGTAATTTGGTCTCAGGAAAAAGGCAAAGATGTGTACCAAAAACTAAATATTGTTTCTCTCATTCTTTTGTAGCTTAGTGTTGTGAAGCATTACTATGAAGTATTACTATACTTTAGTGTAACTTTTTACTGAAGAATCTTCACAACCTATCACACTCCCCAAATGGTCCTTCTTAGTACAAAGGAAAGTCTGCTCTAAAGACAAATTCCCATTTCCACCCCCAAATAAATAAATTACTACCAATCGCTAAAATGGCAATTTCTTGTATGAAATGTTAAGAACCAGACTCTGCCAGGTGGGCTTGATTCTACTATGTCCAAAAATAATAACTGGTTTCTACATAGAACACTGGCCAACTTCTCTTCCTATGGGATAAAAAAATGTGCGAAGATTATATTCTGTGGTGTTCCACAATTAGAATAAAAATACATTCGTGAATCATTTATTTATGTATTCTTTAGTAGACCTAGATGGACTTAATTTATGTTATGTTAATATAGATTTCTGTAAGGGATACTTAAATACCGTTGGTCTCTACAAGGATTCCTTTACATAAGAGTTCAGAAATACTAAAAATAATTCATTGAGAGTGCTTTCCCCAAATCCTAGAATGGAAACTTCTATTTCTATCTCAGCAGCATCAGGTAATGACCCTAAATCTGTGTATTTAAAGGGTCAGTGTTGATTCTGGCCCAGTTTGGTTTTGTTGGATTGCCCCAGTTGCGATAAATAGTTATGTTATGTCTTTAAAATCCTATCTCAACAATATTCTGGGCTGAGATGTCTTCTTTGAGAGCTCTTAATACTGATGGCAGATATTCCTGAGTCTTTTCATTTACAAATGTTCAAAGAGTACTTTCTGAAAGTTCTGTGAATATATTTGAAAGGTCTGCTTTGTTCCATCGTGCACAGATAAATGGCTATGTAAGGGTTAAAAGTGTCTACTTTGAAGCCAAATTACCTAGATTTTTTATCCTGATCTGCCATGTATAAGCTATGTGACCTTGCAAAGTTACTTAATATTTTTATGTCTCAGTTTCCTTATCTGTAAAGTGGTGAATATAATAGCATCTACGTGATAAGGACATTATGAGAATTAAATAGGATTCTGTGTGTGTGTAAAAACATTTTATGCATTAAATAGATGTCATCATTTAAAATTTTGGTCACGAAATGGTTTTCCAGTGTAGTTGAAAAAATATTAGTTGCCTGCCCTATTTCTGCATGCCACTCCAACACTCTATTTTTTAAAAAAATTATTTATTTATTTGTTTATTTATTTATTTATGGCTGCGTTGGGTCTTGGTTGCTGCGCGCGAGCTTTCTCTAGTTGCGGCAAGTGGGGGCTACTCTTCGTTGCAGTGTGCAGGTTTCTCATTGCGGTGGTTTCTCTTGTTGCGGAGCATGGGCCCTAGGCGCACAGGGTTCAGTAGTTGTGGCATGAGGCTCAGTAGCTGTGGCGCATGGGCTTAGTTGTTCCGCGGCATGTGGGATCTTCCGGGACCAGAGATTGAACCCGTGTCCCCTCCATTGGCAGGCAGACTCTTAACCACTGCGCCACCAGGGAAGTCCCCAACGCTCTATTTTTAATTTAGGTATTCTGTCCTGCATCTTTGCACTGTAGGCCATAACTGGTGTTCTATTCAAAGATGAAGGAAGGAACATTCTGAACTAGGAAATGTCAATTACAACCTGGAGCCTATGTTGAAATCATATCCATTTGCATGATACTGTAATAACATCAAACATAGCTCCCTCCTCCACCCACAGGGATGTAGCAATTCCAAGGAATTATTCCTTAATCCCTTCATGTCCGATATCCTGTGAAGTACAACTACACTCCACAGCCAGGAGCGTTGCCCTTTACCAGTAAGTTCTGGCAATTCACTGATTTGAACCTCTAATTATTTTTTGAAACACAATAAATTATAAAAATCAACATTGTGGCATAAAATATGGAAAAATTAAACGTCTTTACATGAGAGTCTTCTATTTCAGACCACTCATGAACTCTGACATGTCTAACTTTCTGTAATTATGCTGTCAGTTCTAGACCACTGTTTCTAATTATAATATTTGGCAGCTTTTCATCTCTTTGGCATCGACTAGATTACAAAAAGATAAGAATAAAATATAATTTCTAACTGGTCTTATTTCATGGCTTATGGTTTTTGAAGCAGAATCTTGGAAGGAAGGAGTATTGTACAAATACTGTACCAATCTTAGGAGGGAACCAATTTTGTGAGTATTACACCTGATGCTAGCAAAGTGTTGTCTTTCCTATAGAAATGGTGCGGGGCAGTATATGTAGTATAAAAAACCATTTACCTAGGAGCCAAACAGCTTGGGTTCAAATCTGGCATTGTTGCATACTGGTTGTGTGGCTTTAGTTTTTTTCACTTAACCTCCCTCTTCCCCAGGTGTTAGCTAAAAAAATGGTACAATAATAATATTTAACTTATGGTGTTATTGTGAGTACTAAATAAGTTAATGTATGTGACAACTAGAACAGTGTCTGGCACATGGTAAGTGCTGGATAAGAGCTAGCTCTTACTAATAATTTCCATCAAAGATCATTATGTCTGAGTTGACTTGTTCATATGGCCCTAAGACAGTAACAGTCATCTTTAATTTCTTTCTTTCCTTCATATCTAATAAGTCATTAAGGTTATTGATTTTTAAAAATAATCCTTCTGAAATTTTCATTCTGATGGACACTAATCTTTTTTAGTCTTTTATTATGTCTTCACTGAACTCACGCATTAGCTTTCCATCTGATTTCCATGTCTTCAGTCTTTCCCCACTTCACTGCGTCCTAAGCATCACTGCCAGATCAATCTTCCTAAAAGTCAGATTGAGTCCATCACTGTTCAGCTTTGGATCTTTAGTAGCACTCTATTTCTCACAGTATAAAATCCAGACCTTTAATCTTTATATCCAAGCCCCTTCGATGTAACTAGCCTCAACCTTGAAAATCCTTCAATAGTGTTGTTCTGCTCGGTATTCCTATAGCATGTTTTCCTTTATATCTGTTGCAAGTATGTTTTTGCTTTCTTTCCTCTGGAGTATTCTCTATTTTTTATCACTCGCATTTCAATTTTATGTGTGCATATCACAATAAATAATGCATGTTTTGAAGGAAGGGAGATATTGCTGACAACTTTCCCACACAAGGCTGTGCATAAAATAATTGCTCAATAAATATTGATCAAATGAATACTGCTCACCTTACCTTTGGTGGAGTTTTCCTTCTTGAAGAAAGGTGAATTTTCAAATTTCCTTAAATTGAATTCATTGGGGGCTATCCCTTTTGGAACTGCTCAAACTATTATTCTATAATGTTAAGTAACACCATTCTAAAGACATGCAGTTTTTACAGTATTTTTGGAAGTTACATTTTAAATATATTTCTTTATGGTAATTAATAATACTATTGTCCCTACTTTATACCAGATATTGTAGTAAATGTTCTATATACATATATCATTTAATTCTTAAAACAACCCTTTACAGCAAGACAATATATTATTATAATTCTTATTTCTGTAACTGAAACTCAGAAGGTTAAGTTACTTTCCCAAGGTTTGTCAGTCTGTATACAAATTAGGATTTCTTGACTCTCAAACCATAGAGTTTCAAGCAAATGAAAATAAGCAGCGACTAAATTTCCATTAATAATGGTTTTGGGATTTACTTCCCTAAAGCTGATTATGGAATTAGCTGGGAAGAAGCATTAGTTTGGAAAGAGGAGAAACTAGTCTAGAACTATCTAGTAGCCCCATGTCTGGTTTCCCATCTTTAGGAAGTGTAGCGTATGGTCAGTTATAGAACATGATCAAGATTCAGCATTAAAATGTAAGGAATGTTTAGCAAGCATGATGTGATAAACAAATGGCAGGTAACATACAGGTGCCAGAGATATTTCAAGGGAGAACAATGTCCTCTTGTAGATAATGGTCTAAGAACTGAGGAAACAAGATGTACCAACATCTTAGGTTGATCCATGGAGTAACCTTAAACTGAGACACGTTAACAGAGTGTACTATGCAAATTCACAAAATGTTGCTTGCAAAAATAAGGTATATGCAGCTTGACATGTGCCACAGATGTGAAAGAGAGTATTTTATATATAAACTAGAATGTCATCTCTGCTTGAAGAAAACATTTAAAGCACCTGCCCAGATCTCCCCTAAAAGTGTGTGTATGTGTGGGTAGAAAGAAGCTTTCTGACCTTCTCTTCTCCATCACTGTATGAAAATACATGAATTCCAATTTTGAAAATCCCAACTGTATGTTGTGTCAAATATCACTTTCTTATCAAAAATCTGTAGTTTAGTTGAGACAATTGGACTTAGGTTGTACAGATCAATTTTTGTGTGTGAATGAAATATAAATTCTGGGTATAGACTTATAGATACAAAAGAATAAACAGCATTTCCTCAGAAGACAAGAAATAATAATTATATTAGCAATTTAATCTTAATTTTATGCTTTTGGGTAGATTATTTTCCTCCCCATAATTGTCAGGTTAGTACAATATTTTTTTTTCTTTTGTGAGTTTATGAAGTACATTGAGAAACAAGGTGTCTGATGTGTTAAATGGACTATAATTAAAAATTTTGAGTGGAGGAGAGGAGGTCAAGATTTCACACAGGAAGATCCTGAACTCACCTCCTCCCAAGAACACACCAAAATTACAACTGCGTACAGAGCAACTATCTATGAGAATGACCTGAAGACTAACAGAAAAGATTTTCCACAACTAAAGGCGTAAAGAAGGAACCACAATGCAATGGGTAGGAGGAACGGAGATGCAGTATAGTCAGGACCAAAACCCTCCATGTTGACAACCCACAAATGGGGGTTGTAGAGGAGGTCTTCCCCAAGGAGCAAGAGGTTTAGCTCCATATTGGACTCCCCAGGCCAGGGGTCCTACACCTAGAAGATTCCCCAGAACATCTGGCTTTGAAAACCAGCAGGGCTTATGTCTAGGAAAATAGAGTGCTGTAGGAAATAGACTCCCCCCTTAAAGGGTGCATGCAAAATATCACATGATCTGAGTCCCAGTAGAGAGGCAGTAGTTTAAAAGGAGCCTGAATCAGACGCACTAGCTGACCTTAGAGCGGTTCCTGGAGAGGTAGGAGGTAACTGGGACTCCCCTGAGGTCGGAGATACCAGAGGCAACCATTTTTGGGAGCTCATTCTACCATGATAACACCAGTGCTAGCAAGCACCAGTTTGGAATCCTCCCTCCAGCCTATTAGTATCAGGGACCAACCCCACCCACCAGCGGGACAACATCAGCCCTGAGCCCACATGGGCCATGCAGACAGCCACACAGGGACCCAGCCCTGAGCCCCCCTGAGCCATGCATACAGCTGCATGGGGACCCGGCCCTGCCCTCCAGCAGACAGGCACCAGCACCAAGCCCCCTTACTGGGCCACATATACAGTCATGTGGGGAACTTGTCCCTCCCTCCAGTGAGTTGGTGCCAGTCCATAGCACCCCCAGAGTGCACAGGCAGCTATGCAGTGACCTGGTCCCACCCTCCAGCAGGCTAGCACTAGACCAAGCCGTGTCAGGCCATGCAGACAGTCACACAGGGACCCAGCTCCAACTTCCAATGGTCTGGCACCAGCCCTGTGCCCCTGGGGGCCACACACAGCTGAGCAGGGATTTGGCCCTGCCCAACAGTGGGCCAGCAATAGCCTCAAACTCCCCTGGGCAGCCTAGCCAACCATGTAGGAAGCTTACCCCACCCTTCAGTGGGCTTAGCCACCCCACAAGGCATGGCTTCACAGACAACCTGGCCAGGGCCAGCTCTGCCTACCAGTGTGCCCACAGTAGTCAGATCACCATAACAGAAGGGCTTATGCAACTCACATAAGGGGCACCCCTAGAACGTATAGCTCTGGTGACCTGAGGGGAGTGTATTGCTGAATTCTATAAGATATCTCCTACATAAAGCTATTCTTCAAGATCAAGAAATATAACCAACCTACTGTGAATGAAAAATATTGCCTGCCATATTAGTAAACAAAGGATGTTGCAGCCATCAAGCCATCACATTACAGCCACCCTGATGGTGAGCCCTCAGTGAACTCAGGATGGAGGCAGGATGCCCCCCAACCACCCCATCTAGCAGTCAGCCACTGCAGTCAGCCCTGATGGTGCACCCTGAGGAGACTCTGGATGAGAAGCACAGGATACTAGCCCCAGATAGCTGAGGTACATATCAAAGGAATGATTTCAATGAGCCCAGACTTTGTATCTTCCCATTCACAGAAAAGTGCTAAGTTCCTTAACTTGAGATGTCTGGTTTTCTTTAATTAATAGTAATCTTCTGAAGTTCAGACTACTTGGTCTTTGTTGCAAAACTCCATATATCCTGACTCCCCTCCTTGCCTCTTTGGAGCAGTCTCTCAAAGTTATCTGAGATGCTGTGTCCCTGGCTTAAGTCCTCAATTTTGTCTGTGGAATAAAACATAACTCTCAACTTTTAGGTTGTGCATTTTTTTAGTCAACACTACCTAACACATATAAATAAATACAGAATCTGGCAAAATAAAGAGACAGAGGAATTTGTTCTAAATGAAGGAACAAGACATAATCTCAAAAAAAAAATGAAACAAAGTAGAGGTAAGCGATCTATCCAATAAGGAGTGCAATGTAATGATCATAAAGATAATCACTGAACTCAGGAGAAGAATGGATGAAGACACTAAAAATTTCAACAAACAGTTAAAAATTATTAAAAAAGAACCAAACAGAGCTGAAGAATACAATAACTAAGGGAAAAAACCCACTACAATGAATCAATAGTAGATAAAATGATACTGAGGAACAGATCAGTAAGCTGGAAGACAGAGTAGTGGAAATCACCCAAGCTGAAGAGAAAAAAGAAAAAAGAATTCAAAAAAATAAGAATAGTTCTAGTTCTGGTAATTTCATAGGGACTGCATTGAATCTGTAGATTGCCTTGTGCAGTATAGTCATTTTGACAATATTGATTCTTCCATCCAAGAACACACTGTATCCTTCCACCTGTCTGTGTGGTCTTCAGTCTCTTTCATCAGCAACTTATAGTTTTTGGAGTACCGGTCTTTTGCTTACTTAGGTAGGATTATTCCTAGATATTTTATTCTGGTTGGTGTGATAGTAACTGAGATTGTTTCCTTAATTTCTCTTTCTGATCTTTTGCTGCTAGTGTATAGAAATGCAGCAGATTTCTGTATATTAATTTTGTATCCTTCAACTTTACCAAATTCACTGATGAGCTCTAGTAGTTTTCTGGTAGCATCTTTAGGATTTTCTATGTATAATATCATGTCATCTGCAAACAGTGACAATTTTACTTCTTCTTTTCCAATTTGGATTCCCTTTATATCTTTTTCTTCTCTGATTGCTATGGCGAGAACTTCTAAAACTATGTGGAATGAAATTAGCAAGAGTGGACATCCTCATCTCATTCCTGACCTTAAGGGGAATGCTTTCAGTTTTTCACCATTGAGTATGATATTAGCTGTAGGTTTGTCATATATGGCCTTTATTATGTTGAGGTAGATTCCCTCTATGCCTACTTTGTTGAGAGCTTTTATCATAAATCGATGTTGAGTTTTGTCAAAAGACTTTTCTGCATCTATTGAGATGATCATATGGTTTTTATTCTTCAATTTGTTAATGTGATGCATCACATTGATTGATTTGTGAATATTAAAAAATCCTTGCATCCCTGGGATAAATCCCACTTGATCATTGTGTATGATCCTTTTATTGTATTGCTGGATTTGGTTTGCTAGTATTTTGTTGAGGATTTTTGCATCTATGTTCACCAGTGATATTGGCCTGTAATTTCCTTTTTTCTGATATCTGTCTGGTTTTGGTATCAGGGTGATGGAAGCTCATAGAATGAGATTGGGTTTGTTCCTTCCTCTGCAATTGTTTGGTATAGTTTCAGAAGGATAGGTGTTCACTGCTCTGAACGTTTGGTAGAATTCACCTATGAAGGCATCTGGTCCTGGACTTTTGTTTCTTGGAGGTTTTTAAATTACTGATTCAATTTTAGTGCTTGTGATTGGTCTGTTCATATTTGCTATTTCTTCTTGGTTCAGTCTTGGGATATTACCCAAATAAGCAAAACAATCTTGAGAAAGAAGAATGGAGCTGAAGGAATCACACCGCCTGACTTCAGACTATACTACAAAGTAATCAAAACAGTAGGGTACTGGCATAAAAACAGACACATAGATCAATGCAACAGGAAAGAAATCCCAGAAATAAAGCACTTATGGTCAATTAATCTACAACAAAGGAGGCAAGAATATACACAATGGAGGAAAGACAGTCTCTTCAGTAAGAAGTACTGATGAAACTGGACAGCTACATGTAAAAGAATGAAATTAGAACATTCTCTAACATGATATATGAAAATAAACTCAAAATGGATTAAAGACCTAAATGTAAGACTGGGTAGTATAAAACTCCTAGAGGAAAACATAGGCAAAACACTCTGTGACATAAATCACAGCAATAATTTTTTGGATCCTTCTCCTAGAGTAATGAAAAGAAAAAGAAAAAAAAGTGGTACCTAATTCAACTCAAAAGCTTTTGCACAACAAAGGAAACCATAAACAAAATGAAAAGACAATCTACAGAATGGGAGAAAATATTTGTAAATGATGCAACCAACAAGGGATTAATTTCCAAAATACACAACCAGCTCATACAGCTTAATACTGGAAAAACAAACAACTCAATCAAAAAATGGGCAGAAGACCTAAATAGACATTTCACCCAAGAAGACATACAGATGGCCAAGAGGCACATGATAAGATGCTCAACATCACTAATAATTAGAGAAATGCAAATCAAAACTACAATGAGGTGTCACCTCACACTGATCAGAATGGCCATTATCAAAAAATCTACACACAATAAATGCTGGAGAGGGTGTGGAGAGAAGGAAACCCTCCTACACTGTTGGTGGGAATGTAAGTTGGTACAGCCACTATGGAGAACAGTATGGAGGTTCCTTAAGAAAAATAAAAATAGAATTACCATGTGATCCAGCAATCCCACTCCTGGGCATATATCTGGAAAAGATAAAAACTCTAATTTGAAAACATGCATGCACCCCAGTGTTCATAGAGGCACTATTTACAATAACCAAAGCATGGAGGCAACCTAAATGTCCATTGACAGATTAATGGATAAAGAAGATATGTCACATACATATACATATATATATATGGCACACACACACACACATACACACACACACACTGGAATACTACTCAACCATAAAAAACAATGAAATGATGCCATTTGTAGCAACACAGATGGACCTAGAAATTATGATACTAAGTGAAGTAAGTCGGACAGTGAAAGACAAATATCATATGATATCACTTATATGTGGAATCTAAAAAAAAAAAATGTTACAAATGCACTTATTTACAAAACAGAAATAGACTTACAGACATAGAAAACAAACTTATGGTCACCAAAGAAGAAAGGGGAGGAGAAATTGGGAATTTGAGATTAACAGATACACACTACTATATATAAAATAGATGAAAAACAAGGACCTATGTATAGCACAGGGAACAATATTTAATATCTTGTAATTACCTGTGATGGAAAAAATCTGAAAAAGAAAAAATATATATATATATATTCGTACATATTGAATATATTAAATATATTAAATTGAATCACTCTGCTGTACACCTGAAATATTGTAAATCAACTATACTCCAGTAAAAAAGAACAAGTAAGTAAGTAAATAAATAAATAGGATTGTTTAAGAGAGCTCTAGAACAACATCAAGCATACTAACATTTGCATGATAGGGATTCCAGAAATAGAAAAGAGAGAAAGGAGCAGAGAACTTATTTGAAGAAATAATAGCTGAAAACTTCCCTAATGTGGGGAAGGAAACAGACATCCAGGTCCAGGAAGCACAGAGAGTTCCAAATAAGATGAACCCAAAAGTTTCACATCAAGACACATCATAGTTAAAATATCAAAAATGAAAAATGAATAATCTCAGAAAAAACAAGAGAAAATCAACTAGTTACATGTGAGGCAACTCCCATAGATTGCCAGATGACTTTTCAGCAGATACTTTGCAGACCAGAAGGGAGGGGCACAATATATTCAAAGTGATGAAAGGAAAACACCTACAACCAAGAATACCGAACAAGGTTACCATTCAGAGTTGAAGGAGAGATAAAGAGTTTTACAGAAATGCAAAAGTGAAAAGAGTTCAGCACCACTCATCTGGTTCTATAAGAAATATTAGAGGAATGTCTCTAAGCAGAAAGTAAAAGGCCACAACTAGAAATATAAAAATTATTAAAGGTAAAATCTCACTGGTAAAGGCACATATATAGCAAAGGTAGTGGATCAACAATTATAAAGCTAGTAGGAATGTTAAAAGACAAAGGTAGTAAAATCATTCATACCCACAAAAAGTAATTAAAGGATACACAAAACAAAGAGATGTGGAATATGATGTCAAAAGCATTAAACCTGGGGAAAGGGAGTAAACATGTAGAGTGGATAGAATGTATTCAAACCTAAGAGATAATCAGCTTAAAATAATCACTTGTATACACAGATTGTTATATATAAACTTCATGGTAACCACAAACCCAAAACCTATACCAGATACACACACAAAAAAAGAAAAAAATCCAAACATAACACTAAAGATAGTCATCAAATTACAAGGGAAGAGAACAAAAGAAGAGGAAAGGAATAAAAAGAACTACAGAATCAGCCAGAAAACAACTGACAAAATGGCAATAAGTACATACATATCAATAATTACTTTAAATGTCAATGGACTAAATGCCCTAATCAAAAGATGTAGAGTAGCTGAATGGACACAAAAACAAAACCCATATATATGCTGCCTACAAGAGACTCATTTCTTATCTAAAGACACACAAAGACTGAATGTGAGGTTATGAAAAATGGTATTCCATGCAAATGGAAACAAAAAGAAAGCTGTGGTAGCAATACTTATGTCAAACAAAATAGACTTTAAAACAAAGACTGTAACAAGAAACAAAGAAGGAATTTTCATAATGATAAAGGGATCAATCCAACAAGCAGATATAACAATTTAAAATATATATTCACCCAACATTGGAGCATCGAAAAATATACAGCAAATATTATCAAACATTAAACAGAAATTGTTGGTAGCACAATAATAGTAGAGGACTTTAGCACTCCACTTTCATCAATGGAAAAATCATTCAGACAGAAAATCAATGTATATATATTGTGTGTATATATATATATATCAATGTGTATATACATATACATTTCATTCAAAAACATCAGAGTACACATTCTTTTCAAGTGTACATGGAACATTCTCCAGGATATATCACAAGCTAAGCCACAAAACTAGTCTCAATAAATTTAACAAGATTAAAATCATATCAAGCATCTTTTCTGACACATGGTATAAGACCAGAAATCAACTACCAAAAAAAAAAAACAAACTGGAAAAAACACAAACATGTGGTCTAAATTACATGCTACTAAACAACCAATGGGTCACTGAAGAAATAAAACAGAAAATTAAACAAAAAACCTAGTGACAAATGAAAATGGAAACACAATAATCCAAAATCTATGGGATACAGCAGAAGCAGTTCTAAGAGGGAAGTTTATAGCCATAGAAGAATAACTAAGGAAACAAAAAATCTTAAATAAACTACTTAACCTTACACAAAAAGGAACTGGAAAAAGAAGAACAAATAAAACTCAAAGTTAATAGAAGGAAACAAATAATAAAGATGAGAGCAGAAATAAGTGAAATAGAGAGTAAAAAAACAACAGAAAATATCAATGAAGCTAAGAGGTGGTTCTTTGAAAAGATAAGCAAAATTAATAAACCTTTAGCCAGACTCATCAAGAAAAAGAGAGAAAGCCCAAACAGATAAAATCAAAATGAAAGAGAAGCTATAACTAACACCACAGAAATACAGAGGATTATAAGAGATTACTGTGAACAAGTATATGTTAATAAAATGGACAACCTAGAGGAAATGGATAAATTTCCAAGATTGAAGCAGGAAGAAATAAAAAAATATAAACAGACTGATTATCAGTAATGAAATTGAAGCTGTAATTAAAATACTGCCAACAACCCAAAGCCCAGCACCAGACAGCTTCAGTGGTTAAAGAAGAGTTAACATCTATCCTTCTCAAACAATTCCAAAAATTGCAGAGGAAAGAATACTTCCGAACTCGTTCTATGAGGCCAGCATCATCCTAATAGTAAATCCAGACAAAGACTCCATACACACGCAAAAATTATAGGCCAATAGCATTGATAAATGTTCATGCAAAAGTCTTCAAAAAATAGTAGCAAACCAAATTCAACAGTACATTAAAAGTGTCATAAACCATGATCAAGTGGAATTTATCCCAGGTATGTGAGGATGGTTCAATATTCACAAATCAATCAGTGTGATATATCACATTAACACAATGAAGGATGAAAAGTCCATGATCATCTCAACAGATGCAGAAAAATCTTTTGACAAAATTCAACATCAATTTATCATAAAAAACTTTCAACAAAGTGGGTTTAGAGGGACCATACCATAACATCATAAAGATCATATATGGCAAACCTACAACCAACATCATACTCAATGGTGAAAAGCTGAAATCATTTTCTCTAAGATCAGGAATCAGACTAGGATGCCCACTCTCACCATAGTATTGGAAGTTCTAGCCACAGCAATCAGACAAGACAAACAAATAAAAGAAATCCAAACATGAAAGGAAGAAGTAAAACTGTCCCTGTTTGCAGATAACATGGTACTATACATAGAAAATCCTAAAGATGCTACCAAAATTTTATTAGAACTAATAAATGAATTCAGTAAAGTTGCAGGATATAAAATTAATATACAGAAATATATTGTGTTTCTATTCACTAACAATGTACTATCAGAAAAAGAAATTAAGAAAACAATCACATTTCCAATTGCATCAAAAGAATAAAATACCTAAGAATTAATTTAACCAAAGAGGTAAAATATTTGTATGTTGAAAATATAAGACAATGATAAAATAAATTGGAAATGACAAAAACAAATAGAAAGTTATACCATGCTTATGGATTGAAATAATTAACATCGTTAAAATAACCATACTCCCCAAGGCAATCTACAGATTCAATGTAATCCTTATAAAAATACCAAAAGCATTTTTTACAGAACTAGGAAAAATAATTCTAAAAGTTGTAAGGAAACAGAAAATACCACAAATAGCCAAAGCAATCTTGAGAAAGAACAAATCAGTAGGTATCCTGCTCCCTTATTTCAAATGGTACTACAAAGCTACAGTAATCAAAACAGTATAATAGTGACACAAAAACAGGCATATAGATCAAAGGAACAAAATAGAGAGCTCAGAAATAAAGCCAAATTTATATGGTCAATTAATCTATGACAAAGGAAGCAAGAATATACAGTGAGAAAAGGATAGCTTCTTCAATAAAGTGTTGGGAAAACTGGAAAACTACATGTAAAAGAATCAAACTGGACAACATTCTCACCCCATATACAAAAATGAAGTCAAAATGGATTAAAGACAAGGAGTTTTGGGAAGATGGAGACAGAGAGTAAGATGCGGAGATTACCTTCTTCCCCACAGATACATCAAAAATACATCTACGTGTGGAACAACTCCTACAGACACCTACTGAATGCTGGCAGAAGACCTCAGACTTCCAAAAAGGCAAGAAAATCTCCACGTAATTGGGTAGGGCAAAAGAAAAAAGGAAAAAAACACAAAGGAATTGGGACAGGACCTGCACCTATGAGGGGGAGCTGTGAAGGAGGAAAATTTTCTGCACACTAGGAAGCCCCCTTCACTGGCAGGGATGGGGAGGTGGGAGCTTTGGAGCCTCAGAGGAGAGTGCAGCAACAGGGGTGTGGAGAGCAAGGCGGAGAGAATCCCACACAGAGGATCGGTGCCAACCAGCAGTCCCCAGCCTGAAACGCTTGCCTGCCTGCTGGGGCGGGTGGGGGATGGGTGCTGAGGCTCGGGCTTCAGAGGTCATACCCCAAGGAAAGGACTGGGGTTGGCTGCATGAAGACAACCTGAGGGGGCTAGTGCTCCACAGCTGAGGAAGTCCAGGAAGAAACCTGGGCCTGCCAGAGAGGAAAGGGACCACTGTTGCGGGGTGCATGAGGAGAGGGGCGGGGCCGCCATAGGAGCTTCTTGCTCCGTGCACTCAAAGACAGCAGGGCACCGCCTACACAAGCTTTAGGGCCGGGCACAAGTCGCAGCTGTTATCTCAGACCCCAGAGGCAGGCGCGATGGCTACAGCTGCTGCCACTGCCACCAGTGGTCCTGTGAGCAAGTGCAAGTCACTGCCCACACCTTCCCAGGAGCCTGTGCAGCCTGCCACTGCCAAGGGTCCTGCGATCCTGGGCCAACTTCCCTGGGAAAGTGAGTGGCGCACCTCAGGCTGTTGCAACTTCCTACAGGCCTCTGCTGCCGAAGGCATTTCCCACACATCCCAATTGTGACTGCCATATCCCTCCATCTCCCCAGCCTGAGTGAGCAAGTGAGCCCTAATCAGCCACTGCTTTCACCCCCTCTTGCCTGGGCTGGGAACAGATGCCTGAGGACGGCACACATGCAGAGGTGAGACCAAAACCAAAGCTGAACTCCAGGGCAGTGCGACCAAAAGAGAGGGAGGGAAATCTCTCTGCGCAGCCACAGGAGCAGCAGATTAAATCCCCGGAATTGGCTTGGTAAACCCTGCATCTGTGGAATATCTGAATAGACAACAAGTGTTCCCACAATAGAGGCTGTGGACTTTGGGGGCAACTATGGACTTGGGGGGCAAGTACACACAGGAGTTGGGCCAGGTCACAGTCTGAGCTGGCCCCACAGTGCCCACAGCAGGTCCAGAGACCTACCGAGGGTTTGCTTTCTGCTTTTGATTTGTTTTGGGTTTTTTGTTTTTGTTAGTTTAGCTTTTAGTGTTTGTTTTCATTTTTGGGGTTCGTTTATTTGGTTGAATTCTCTCTTCTTTTTTGTTTTCTCTCTTTTTTTAATGTGTGTAGGTGTGTGTGTGTGATTCTTTGTGTGTTTTTGTCTGTTTGGTTTTGCTTTTACCATTTGTCTTGAGGTTTTGTTTGTCTGTTTGTTTTCGTTTTTGTGTGTGTGTGTGTGTGCATGTTTCTCTGTGTGTGTCTGTTTTTCTTTTCTTTGTTTTTTTTTCCTTTTCTTCCACACCCTGTGGCTTGCAGGGTCTTGGTGCCCCAGACAGGGATCAGGCCTGAGCCTGTGAGGTGGGAGAGCCAAGTCCAGGACGTTGGACTGCCAGAGAACTCCCAGCCCCAGGGAATATTAATTGGCAAGAGCTCTCCCAGAAATCTCCCTCTCAACACCAATATCTGGCTCCACCCAACGGCCAGCAAGCTCCAGTGCTAGATGCCTCATGCCAAACAATTAGCTAGACAAGAACACAACCCCACCCATTAGCAGACAGACTGCCTAAAGTCATACTAAGCTCACAGACACCACAAAACACACCACTGGATGTGTCCCTGCCCATAAGAGGGACAAGATCCAGCTCCACCCACCAGAAAGCAGGCAGCAGTCCCCCCTACCAGAAAGCCTACACAAGCCACTGAACCAACCTCACCCACTGTGGGCTGACACCAGAAATAAGAGGAACTACGACCCTGCAGCCTGTGGAAAGGAGACCCTAAACACAGTAAGTTAAACAAAATCAGAAGACAGAGAAATCTGCTGCAGGTGAAGGAGTAAGGTAAAAGCACACAAGACCAAACGAATGAAGAGGAAATAGGCAGTCTACCTGAAAAAGATTTCAGAATAATGATACTAAAGGTGGTCCAAAATCTCAGAAATAGAATAGCGAAAATACAAGAAACGTTTAACAAGGACCTAGGAGAACTAAAGAACAAACAAACAGTAATGAACAACACAATAAGTGAAATAAAAAATTCTCTTGAAGGAATCAGTAGCAGAATAAATGAGTCAGAAGAACAGATAAGTGACCTGGAAGATAGAATGGTGGAAAAAACTGCCATGGAGCAGAATAAAGAAAAAGGAATGAAAAGAATTGAGGACAGTCTCAGAGACCGCTGGGACAACATTAAGTGCACCAACATTCGAATTATAGGGGCCCCAGAAGAAGAAGAGAAAAAGAAAGGGTCTGAGAAAACATTTGAAGAGACTACAGTAGAAAACTTCGTTAACATGGGAAAGGAAATAGTCAGTCAAGTCCAGGAAGTGCTGAGAGTCCCATACAGAATAAACCCAAAGAGAAAAATGCCAAGACACATATTAATCAAACTATCAAAAATTAAATACAAAGAAAAAATACTAAAAGCAGCAAGGGAAAAGCAACAAATAACATACAAGGTAATCCCCATAAGGTTATCAGCTGATCTTTCAGAAGAAACTCTGCAGGCCAGAAAGGAGTGGCAGGATATATTTAAAGTGATGAAAGGAAAAATCCTACAACCAAGATTACTTTACCCAGCAAGGATCTCATTCAGATTCGATGGAGAAATCAAAAGCTTTACAGACAAGCCAAAGCTAGGAGAATTCAGCAACACCAAACCAGCTCTACAACAAATGCTAGAGGAACTTCTTTAAATGGGAAATACAAAAGAAGAAAAAGACCTACAAAAACAAACCCAAAACAATTTAAAAAATGGTAATAGGAACATACACATTGATGCTTCCCCTAAATGTGGATGGATTAAATGCTACAACCAAAAGACACAGGCTGGCTGAATGGATACAAAAGCAAGACCCTTACATATGCTGTCTACAAGAGAACAAGTTCAGACCTAGGGACACATACAGACTGAAAATGGGGGGATGGAAAAAGATATTCCATGCAAATGGAAATCAAAAGAAAGCTGGAGTAGCAATACTTATATCAGGTAAAATAGACTGTAAAATAAAGACTGTTACAAGAGATAAGGAAGGACACTACAAAATGATCAAGGGATCAATCCAAGAAGAAAACATAACAATTATAAGTATTTATGCACCCAACATAGGAGCACCTCAATACATAAGGCAAATGCTAAGAGCCTTAAAAGGGGAAATCAACAGTAACACAATAATAGTGAGGGACTTTAACACTGCACTTACCCAAATGGACAGATCATCCAGACAGAAAATTAATAAGGAAACACAAGCTTTAAATGACACAATAGACCAGATAGATTTAGTTGATATTTATAGGACATTCCGTCCGAAAACAGCAGGTTACACTTTCTTCTCAAGTGTACATGGAACATTCTCCAGGATAGATCATATCTTGGGTCACAAATCAAGCCTCAGAAAATTTAAGAAAATTGAAATCACATCAAGAATCTTTTCCAGCCACAACGCTATGAGATTAGAAATCAATTACAGGAAAAAAACTATAAAAAACACAAACACTTGGAGGCTGAACAGTACACTACTAAATAATGAAGAGATTACCGAAGAAATCAAAGAGGAAATAAAGGAATACCTAGAGACAAATGACAATGAAAACACATCAATCCATGACCTTTGAGACACAACAAAAGCAGTTCTAAGAGAGAAGTTTATAGTGATACAATCCTACCTCAAGAAACAAGAAAAATCTCAAATAAACAAGCTAACCTTACACCTAAAGTAACTAGAGAAAGAAGAACAAAAAAGCCCAAAGTTACCAGAAGGAAAGAAATCATAAAGATCAGAGCAGAAATAAATGAAATAGAAACAAAGAAAACAATAGCAAAGATCAATAAAACTAAAAGCTGGTTCTTTGAGAAGATAAACAAAATTGATAAACCTTTAGCGAAACTCATCAGGAAAAAGAGGGAGAGGACTAAAATCAATAAAATTATAAATGAAAAAGGAGAAGTTACAACAGACACCACAGAAATACAAAGGATCATAAGAGACTACTAAAAATAACCATATGCCAATAAAATGGACAACCTGGAAGAAATGACAAATTCTTGGAAAGGTATAACTTTCCAAGACTGAACCAGGAAGAATATGAACAGACCAATCACAAGTAATGAAATTGAAACTGTGATTAAAAATCCAGACCAGATGGCTTCACAGGAGAATTCTATCAAACATTTAGACAAGAGCTAACACCTCTTCTTTTCAAACTCTTCCTAAAAATTGCAGAGGAAGGAACACTCCCAAACCCATTCTATGAGGCCAAAATCACCCAGATACGAAAACCAAAGATATCATAAAAAAAGAAAATTACAGACCAATATCATTGATGAATATAGATGCAAAAATCCTCAACAAAATACTAGCAAACAGAATCCAACAACACATGAAAAGGATCATACACTGTGATCAAGTGGGATTTATCCCAGGGATGGAAGGATTCTTCAATATATGCAAATCAATCAATGTGATACACCATATTAACAAATTAAAAAATAAAGCCCATATCATCTCAATAGATGAAGAAAAAGCTTTTGATATATTTCAACACCTATTTATGATAAAAACTCTCCAGTAAGTGGCATAGAGGGAACCTACCTCAACATAATAAAGGCCATATAGGACAAACCTACAGCAAACATCATTCTCAATGGTGAAAAACTGAAAGCATTTCCTCTCAGATCAGGAACAAGACAAGGATGTCCACTCTCACCATTATTATTCAACATAGTTTTGGAAGTTCTAGCCATAGCAATCAGAGAAGAAAAAGAAATAAAGGAATACAAATTGGAAAAGAAGAAGTAAAAGTGTCACTGTTTGCAGATGACATGATACTATACATAGAAAATCCTAAAGATGCCATCAGAAAACTACCAGAGCTAATCAATGAATTTGGTAAAGTTGCAGGATACAAAATTAATGCACAGAAATCTCTTGCACTCCTATACACTAACAATGAAAGATCAGAAAGCAAAATTAGGGAAACAATCCCATTCACCATTGCAACAAAAAGAACAAAATACCTAGGAATAAATCTACCTAAGGAGGCCAAAGACCTGTACTCAGAAAACTATAAGAAACTGATGAAAGAAATCAAAGATGACACAAACAGATGGAGAGATATACCACATTCTTGGATTGGAAGAATCAATATTGTGAAAATGACTATACTACCCAAAGCAATCTACAGGTTCAATGCAATTCCTATCAAATTACCAATGGCATTTTGATGGAACAAAAAATCTTAAAATTTGTAGGGAGCCACAAAAGATCCCGAATAGCCAAAGCACTCTTGAGGAAAAAGAAAAACAAACAAAAAAAATGGAGCTGGAGGAATCAGGCTCCCTGACTTCAGACTATACTACAAAGCTACAGTAATCAAGACAGTATGGTACTGGCACAAAAACAGAAACATATATAAATGGAACAGGGGAACAGGATAGAAAGCCCAGATATAAACCCATGCACCTATGGTGAACTAATCTGTGACAAATGAGGCAAGAATATACAGTGGAGAAAAAACAACCTCTTCAATAAGTGGTGTTGGGAAAACTGGACAGTTACATGTAAAGGAATGAAATTAGAACACTCCCTAACACCATTCACAAAAATAAAGTCAAAATGGATTAAAGACCTAAATGTAAGACAGGACACTATAAAACTCTTAGAGGAAAACATAGGAAGAACACACTTTGACATAAATCACAGCAAGATCTTTTTTGACCCATCTTCTAGAGTAATGGAAATAAAAACAGAAATAAACTAATGGGATCTAATGAAACTTAAAAGCTTCTGCAGAGCAAAGGAAACCATAAACAAGATGAAAAGACAACCCTCAGAATGGGAGAAAATAATTGCAAGTGAATCAACAGACAAAGGATTAATCTCCAAAATATATAAACAGCTCATGCAGCTCAATATCAAAAAAAAAAACCAACCCAATCCAAAAATGGGCAGAAGACCTAAATAGACATTTCTCCAAAGAAGACCTACAGATGGCCAAGAGGCACATGAAAAGCTGCTCAACATCACTAATAATTAGAGAAATGCAAATCGAAACTACAATGAGGTGTCACCTCACACCAGTCGGAATGGCCATCATGAAAAACTTGACAAACAATAAATGCTGGAAAGGGTGCAGGGAAAAGGGAACCCTCCTACACTGTTGGTGGGAATGTAAATTGATACAGCCACTATGGAGAACAGTATGGAGGTTCCTTAAAAAACTAAAAATAGAATTACCATATGTCCCAATAATGTCACTAGTGGGCATATACCCAGAGAAAACCATAATTCAAAAAGACACATGCACCCCAATGTTCATTGCAGCACTATTTACAATAGCCAGGTCATGGATGCAACCTAAATGTCCATTGACAGATGAGTGGATAAAGAAGATGTGGTACATATATACAATGAAATATTACCAGCCATAAAAAGGAATGAAATTGGGTCATCTGTAAAGATGTGGATGTACATAGAGGCTGTCATACAGAGTGAAGTAAGTCAGAAAGAGAAAAACAAGTATCATATATTAACGCATATATGTGGAATCTAGAAAAATGGTACAGATGAATGGGTTTTCAAGGCAGAAATAGAGACACAGATGTAGAGAAGAAATGTATGGACACCAAGGGGGGAAGGGGGGTAGGATGAATTGGGAACGGGGATTGACATATGTACACTAACTAATATATATAAAATAGATAGCTAATGAGAACCTGCTGTGTAGCACAGGGAACTGTACTTCACTTCGCTGTACAGTAGAAAGTAACACAACATTGTAAAACAACTATACCCAATTTAAAAAAAAAAAGAAAAGAAAAAAAATGGGAGTAAAGACAAATGTAAGAGCTGACAACCCATAAAACTCCTAGAAGAATAGATAGGCAGTACATCTTTAATATTGGTCTTAGCAACGTTTTTGGATGTGTCTCCTCAGTCAAGGGAAACAAAACCAATAATAAACAAATGGGACAACATCAAAGTAAAAATATTTTCACAGCAAAGGAAACTATCAGCAAAATGAAAAGGCAGACTATTGAATGGAGGAAGATATTTGCAAACAATATATCCAATAGCAGTTAATATCCAAAATGTACACAGAACACATAGAGCTCAACATCAAAAAAAACCCAAACAACTTGATTTAAAAATGGGCAGAGGACCTGAGTAGAAATTTTTCCAAAGAAGAAATATAGGTGACCAACAGGCACACGAAAAAGTCCTCAACATCACTAATCATCAGGGAAATGCAAATTAAAAGCACAATGAGATACCGCCTCACACATGTCAGAATCAAAAAGATATCAAATAACAAGCGTTGTCAAGGATGTGGAGAAAAGGGAATCCTTGTGCACTGTTGGTTGGAATGTAAATTGGTGCAGCCACTGTGGAAAACAGTATGGAGATTCCTCAAAAAATTAAAAATAGAACTGCCATGTGATCCAGCAATTTCTCTTCTGGGTATTCACCATAAGAAAACAAAAACACTAATCAGAAAAGATATATGCACACCAATGTTTATTATAGCCTTATTTACAATAGTCAGTATATGGAAGCAACCTAAGTGTTCATTGATAGATGAATGGATAAAGAAGTTGTGATATATAGATATAGATATTATTCAGCCATAAAAAAATGAAATTTTGTCACTTGCAACAATATGAATAGATCTAGAGAGTGTTATGCTAAGTGAAATGTCAGAGAATGGCAAATACCATATGATCTCAATGACATGTGGAATCTAACAAAACAAATAAACAAACAAACCGAAATGAAAATAGACTCATAGATACTGAGATTGTTGTGATTGCTAGAGGGGAGAGGGATGGAGTGGCAAGATAGGTGAAGGGGATTAAGAGGTATAAATTTCCAGTTATAAAATAAATAAGCCATGGGGGTATAATACACAGCATAAAGAATGTGGTCAGTAATATTGTAATAAATTTTTATAGGGATAGTTGGTTTCTAGACTTATTGTGGTGATCATTTCATAATGTAGGCAAATGTTAAATCTCTATGTAATAACCTGAAACTAATATAATACTGTACATGGACTATATTTCAATAACATTTTAAAAATGCTGAGTGGATTGTGTATGTAAATATACAAAATTATTTTTCTTATAAAAGGTATCTTTTATGCTGCCTTAGAGCAATTTGCAGTTGAAAATACACAATTTTTTAAAAGAACGATTCAAAAGGCACAGATGCACCAATGAGCAATGGTAATTCAGTATGGTCTTTTGGGTGGGCTAGCCTGAGCCGATGGACCTTAAGTCTGCATTAATGGTTGACTGATTTGTGCTTTTGCCAAACCAGGTTGGAAAGAAGTTTCAAATTCTGTCTCTAAAGTGACTCACCATGTATTTTCTGAAAATTCAAATTTAGTTGTAGCTGTTCCAGTTCCTCACAGAAAGTACTGGTGGCCAAACCTAATGCCTAAAAAAGTTTGAACTTCTTAGCCTGAAATTTGGCATTTACAACTCATATACTGATCCTGGTCTATCACGTCAGCCTCAACATTTATTGTGTCCCTTCACAAATCCCTCCAACCCTATAAAATAGTTCTCTCAACCAAACAGTGAATTCATTAATTTTCTGAATCTGCAATGAATTGTGCTCTTTTAGTTGTGTAACAAGAGTACTTTTCCTCACGTTCTAGTTTGAGTTTTCTCTCATATACAAGGTTTTCTTTGTTCACTCTAATAAAATTCTTTCTTTTTCTAAACTCCTTTAGTCCCTGCTGTGTATTTCTTTAATTTTCAACCTTAAAAAATAATGTTAATTCTCCTTTATGCAACTCTTCTGTCTCCATATGTGATATATTAAAATTAGGACTGTAATTCCTATACTGTAACTCTTATATTAGACAGGGAAGTAAGTAACTGGCTTAGCAAGCATTATAATCGAGGCCTTTTCTGGCTAAATGAAGAAAAGACAACAAGCTTGGGGCCTTGACCTTTTACTCTCAGTTCTTACTCTTTTGGGGGTTTCTTTCACCACTAAACCTTCAGGTATGTCATCCTAAGTAATTAGAGAGGTACTGGGAAGTTGTTCCTTGTTTTCCTATGTTTTATGATGTTTGTTTGCACACTGAGTTGGAAACCAAGGTGAACACATCCTTACTAGACTGGATCAATCTTTTTGGTCTTGCCAAACTTACAACTTCTAATACCTAATATCTCTCTATTATCATTTTTAATTATAAGTATGGAGTATAGAAGATTCATACATCAATATGAAAGTCAAGTTCTACTAAATGATTTTATTCATACTGAAAGTTTTTCTAGTGTTTTGTGTTTTACAATTGAAGATTGTGCCACACAATTAAGGTTAATTCTAAGCCCAGGTAGGAACACCTGGAGAGAGCTATGAGTTACTCTTAGAAAATGAATCACAGTGTACTCTAGTGCCTATTTAAATAGGCTCAGATTTGTTTTGCTTAATATACTTCTTTCTATGTTCCTGAAGTTTTAGTTGTTTCTCCTCAAGGAAGGACATGCTGGGGTGGCTTGGGAAGGAAGGAAAAAGAGGTAGTATTTGGAAAATAAACATGTGAAAAGAGGGAAGAATGTGAAGCGGGAGTCTGAAAATAAGAATTATGAGTCCCTTTTCTTGATGACCTGTGCATTCTCTAGACCATAGGTGCGAAACATTCTCTTGTAGACTGAAGTGAAGTTTCCCTCATCTGCATGTGTGTTTTGCTTAGTTCTCATAACATTGTTCTGCATAGTGTTTTGAAAATCTTGATGTCAATTCTAACATTGCAAAATTGAGAAATTTTACACAAAAATCTAAGTTGTGGCTTCTTTGGGAAAATTTCTTAATTCCTATATAGAAACAATATGCTTGATTCAGGTAGTATTTTTCTCATTAGCCAGGGCAAGAGCCCCCAGGTTTGGATAGGTCCTACCTAGCATGAGCCCACTTCCTTCCTTTACACAGCTGAATTGGCTCTGAGACACTAAGTTCCTCACCCATCTACCCCAGACTCAAATTAATGATAAGGGACTAAAACTCAGATGTTCTGGAACTGGGCCTTGAGTACTATAAATAGAAAGGTTTTTCTTGTTACATTGATGAATAATATTACAAATTTTAAAAATCCTGTTAGATATTAGCTAAATGAACATGAAATTTAGAAATGTCCATGTTACTAGGTTGTAAAATGTATGAGTTTTTTTCTGCTTTTTGTAAAAATACTAGTTGAAAAATGTCTAAACACAACTATTTAACAATGTAATTCATCAAAAGTTTGGGTTGATTTAAAAAATAGAATCAGCATTCATTTTTATCAATTTGGGAAGTAATCTAATGTATTTAGTAGTTTAATTCCAAATATATGTCAATGCTTTGAAAGCCAAATTTACCACTTATTTGTGCTTTTCAAGGCATAGCTCTTAAATATTTCCCCTAATTTCATAAAAGGGATAATAAAAATTTCTAGTAAATTGTTCTTGAAAAAGGAACTATTCCCTGCAAAATAGCTCATGTGAGTTTAAGGGGGCAGTTTTTCTTCTCTTTGCTTCTTAGATCAGCCCTGCTGAAAGCAGAGAGAACGTGTAATAAATGACCTTAAATAATTCACTTTTTGTAAAATGCAAAGTCTTTAAAGTTTCCTTCAAAAATTAGTAAGGTTGTTTAGAGTGACGGAGTCTACCAGTTTATTTCACATAGGCCGTTAGAAAGCTTCCAAAGAGTAATGCCTCTTAGGCATCACGCAGAAGCACAGGAAGAGGCAGTTTTAACTTTATGAAAACAATGTAACTTTGAAAAAACTTGGTTGTAGGCAGATTATGTAGTTTTATGGGAAATTCTTTCACATTTGTAGACCTAAACTTTCTCCAGAATACCTTTGGTGTATTTTTAAGATCTCTTTAAAAGGTGTGAGTAGTTTGTCGATACTTTAGATAAAGGGCTTTCAGTAGATACTGCTTGGTGTAGGGAATCTGTATTATAAATTAGTTTTTGTCTGTTTATTCCAATGAGATTATTTTCTATTAATAAGAGCTTCATTTTCATTTAGTCCTGCTATCTAAATTTATGTAAGACTCTAACCTTTAGTGTTTGGTGGCTTCATCCCAGACAAAAGGAAATACAATGCCACAAATTGATATTATTATTATTATTATTTTTTTTTTAGGGTAAAGGAGAAGAGCTGTAGAAAATCCATTGCAAATTAATTGGTCATAGTTAGAAAAGTCAAAGAGAGGCTGGTGATTTCTCAAGGTGAATGCACTGCTAATAGAAATTATCCACTGTTCTCTTGGCTTGGTTTTATCTCTCTGAGTTGTTATTCCCTGAGTGAATGCCTTTGGAGACACTCTATTCTTAAACCAATGATATGGATAGAGTTCTTTAAAAGCAGTCTGTTTTAGCCATTGTTGTCATTGCAGTTAACGATCAGAGAGTGACATTTCATGGGTCGATATTAACTTACATGAAATTGTTTCTTAATGGAAATATGACATGTTCTCTGTGTCCTTAGAAATCGTAAAATTTATGAAATCTCTCATGAGCTAGAAAAGTAGAGATTGTTTAAAGTTGACATTTTCTTTCTGTTTCTCTGAAGCTATATGGTGGAATTGCAGCATCTTTAGGGAATTAAGCTTTAAAATAGACTACTTCTACATAGTAGTGAAATCTAGCTTATTTCATATTATCCCAGAAACACTGACATTAAAGGGATTATAAAAATTATCTTGTTCAAGTATCACTGCAGGCTTGTATCTTCTCCATATCACATCTGACAAGGTAGTCTTACTTCTTCTTGAACTCACCCTGGTGATGAGAAAGCTTTCTGCCCTGAGGCATCCTCTTTCATTTATGCATATCTATAACTGTTACAAAAGCCTTCTCTGTATAGTGTTGAAATCTGTTTTTTTGTGTTTCAGTTCTTTTGTCCTAGTGATTCCCTCCAAACAAGTTGTATGTGCATGAATATACAGCATTTCAGAAGTCTGAAGACAGTTAACAAATTCTTCTTAAGCCCCTCTTTTCATGGCTAAGCATCCTCCACATTTCCTTCAACTGCTCCAAAACTGATACAGCTTCAAGTTCATTAATTTGTTCATTCTTCTTCAGATGTTCCTGATTTTTCAATATTCCTCTTAAATTGTGATTCCAGAATTTTACATAGATTCTAAGGGTGGTCTCATTTATATAGAATATCATGAGACTTTTCACTGTATCATTGGAGATTTTCTATGTCCGTTTGTGCAATTTAACATTGGCCTTATTGGATGGTCTCATCACATTGCTGACTGATTGTGTTTCCTGTTAAACTATAAACCCCTAATCTTTTACAGGAGGTACTACTAATCTTTACCTACTGGACCTGTATTTGTATAATTTTTAAAAATCCAAGTCCAGGTTCTTACTGATATCTTACATATTAGTTTTAAAATTTCTATTTAAGAAATATTTATGTTGTTAGACTTGAACCATTATTCATTATTTTGAAACTTTATCGTATTGTCAAACATAATGACTTTCTTTACAAGCTTTATGAATCCACTAAATAAGCTATTAAATCATTATGAACATTTTCAGTAAGATAAAGTAAAATGATCTAAGGATATTCAAGACCTCTTTAGTATATTTCATTGCTGTTTCTCTGCAAGATCCATTCCAACTTCCCCTTGACTTGTACCAGCTATGAGGTTGGGAGGGCTTGATTCATCATCTTCTTTAGGCTTTAGCCCTGATTTGTTGAAGCTAGTTGGCATAATTTAACTATGTCACAGTTCTTGGTTCATGGATAGCTCAATCAGAGAATAGATATTCTTTGATTGGATAGAATGTTAGGTTGAGGAAAAAGAAGTCTCTTTCTCTTGCTCTGGATGATAAGATGTGCAGATATGAGGCCTGGAACTGCTTATAGCTACTTTGCTAACATGAGGGATGCCAGCCTAAGGATGAAGCCGAAACACATAGTTGACAAAACATCTTATAAATGAAATGAAAATTCTAGTCTGGTAATGTCTAAGGCTTTATCTATCTCTAAACTTTTTAATTAAATGAGTAACTATACTCAGAGAGTAAGGAAATTAATGCTAGCTACCTTAAGATACCATGAAATATGAGTAGCTTAACACAACGAAAGGCTATATTTTATCCACATAAGGTCTGATGTGAGTTGTCATAGGTTGTCCTTTCTGTAGTCACTCAAGGAACCAGACTTCTTCCATCTTATGCTGCCACCATCTCAACTTGTGGCAGGGAAAGAGAGAGAGTGAGAGGAAGAATTTGACTTTTAACTGCCTTGGTCTGGAAATAAAATATTTTGCTTCTACTCTTAATTCATTAGCCTGAACTAGTCACATGGTCCCAAATCAAATGCCAGGGAGGCTAGGAATTGTAGAGAATATTTTGAATATTAGGTGAGCATTAATGGCCTCTGCAACCCAACATCCTCTCTTTAAGGAACGTAGGTTTTCACAAAAGACTGAAGGAGCCACTGATCATAAGCTCTGTCTGCTTTCCATCTGCAACCATCCCAGAGACATGGATGTATTAATGGACTAGCTACTGGCTTAGAGTAGTGTGAAAACACACAAATTATAATAATAAATTCTTCCAAGACACTATCTCTTCCTTTCATTTTGAAAGTCAAGACTAAACGTTTATAACTGGATTCCTGGTCACATCTCCCATTTTCCCTGGTGGCTGAAAGATAAGAAATTTCTGTTCCTGCAGTTCACTATCTCATCTGTAAGTTTTTACCATACTCTAGTATGTAATCTTTTTAGGCCTGGAGACTTGAAATCATTTAGAGAAGCTAAATGCTATCTTATCATCTCTTTACATATCCTGAGGTTCAATTGCTCTTACCCATATTATTCAGCCTTCTCTAGGCTAAAAATTATTCTTCTGGTCAGAGAATATGGAAGTAAAATAGAATTTTCCAAATCCCATTTTGTGTCACTTGTTCAATTTATAAAATCTTGCCAGACATATTACAGGTAAATTCTCTTTGTTCTTGCTCTGGATATAAATGTAACTTAAAAATGTTTTATTTTCCTTATGCAGTTTATTCACAAACCTCAATTCATTCTCAGTTTTCTGGCACTGTTCTCACAGGCTCATGTATCTTTCATATTTGTGCTTGGTTATATGCCTCTGTACCCCTTTTCTACATATACATTTAAAACTTAAAACCATCCAAATGATCTTTATGGAGCCACTAGGAATCTTCAGATCCTCTCCTTGATAAGTGTTCTTGTAATTTCATAGGTGGAAATTCAATTTCAAGTGATTTCCAAACTCTGAACTTTCCCATTTTAGAGTCTGAAACTACATGACCATTTATATCTTTCACTTACTTTCTTTGACATTTTCCTGTTTGAAGTTTAGGGTAGCTTTTCCCCCTGATCATCATGATCACCATGTGTTTGGAATATCTTTGGTGCTTAATAAGCAATTTTTGAATGAATGCATTTGAACTAAGCAAGGATAAGATTCCTTTTTCATGAGAATCCTATCTCATCTTTTTTTTTTTTTAAACTGAATCTTTCCATCAGTCTTTAGACAATGTTGATGATTCAGTCTAACTGATAGCTTTTTTTTTTAATGGGAATTTCAATTTCAATTTTTTTTTTTTAATAACTTCTGACAAGCTTTCTATTCATGGAGATTAAAATTTTTACGTAAAGTTTGCTAAACTCTTTTGAATGAGTGTAACACCCAGCGTCAAAGTTATAGTTTTAATATCCATATAGACAGTTATTACTCTACAGATAATTATATGTAATCTTGTGTTCTTATCAACAGGCTTTATCAGTCATCAGAGAAGTAGGTCAAGAGAACACAAATGTAATTCCATTATCATTACTAAGGGCAGACAAGCTTTGATATCTCTTTCATATCTGTTTCCCTAGGACTTTATGAAACAAGCTAATCTATATTCACTATTTCATAACTTTTAAAAAGTTTTACTCAATCTTATTGAAGTTCTTAAATATTGCTTCAGAATAAAGGGAAAAATATATGCTAACTTTAAACGTAAGTTGTTAGCATTGACATTAGCATCAATAAAAGAAGCAGACATTTATGAATCATAATCAAAGAACTGTTATTTTACAATAGAAGATTTTTTTAACTTTGGAGACCACAGTTCACCTAATCTAGCCCTTCCATAGATTTCTCTACAAAACCCAAGGTAGATAGTTATTATGACTGTTTGACTATTTCCAGGAATGAAAATCCTTTCTTTGGTAATTCCTTTTCTAATCAGTCACATTATAATTTCTCTTTATTACTTTCCTACATTATCTTCTGTTTCTTGAATTCTGAGTCTTCTTTAATGGTTTATGTCATTGTTGGGCAGGAACATAACCTTAGGATCTTCCTTATGGAGCATATAAGGCAGACTTTCAGAACTGTTGATATTTATGAGGAAAAATTGAAAAGTGAATGAGAGCTATTATAATTATGCTGGTACAGTAAGTACAAAATTAAGATGATGCTGAGCAAATCTGTATTAGTTATTCTTTTGTTGGAAAAAAATTTTAATTTTATTTCCAAACTTTCATGATAGCTTGACTTGGAATAGAATTTTAAATTGGAAATAATTTATCCCTCAAACTTCAAAGGCATTATAGTTTGGCTTTAGGAGTTTCAAGTAAGAAGTCTGAGAACAGTCAGATTTTTATCACCTCCCCTTTGCCTCCCTACTAGAAGCATTTAGAATATTCCTTTAATCTTTGGTTCAGTATACAGTATCAATGTATAAAAAACTTTTGAAATCTTATATATTTTTAACACTCACAAATTGGAATTTAAGAATTCCATGTACATCAGCATCAGGAAATGTGAAACCACTGGGGATAAATCTAACGAAAACTGCAAAACCCTGCTGAGAAACATTAAAAAAGATCTAGAGAGATAAACTATGTTCATGGGTCAGAAGACTCAATAGGGTTAAAATGTCAATTCTCCCCAAATTTATCTATAGATTCAACTAAATCCCAATAAAATCCAAGCAGACTATTTTCTTTTTGGGTAGAAACTGATAAACTGATTCTAAAATTTATATGAAGATGCAAAGGACCTAGAATGGCCAACAACTTTGAAAAAGGGTAAAGTTTGACAACTAATACTACCTGATTTTAAGATATTATAAGATTTATAAAGCTACAGTAATGTTTTGATTGGTATTGGCATGAAAATAGATGTATAGGTCAGTGGAAAAGAATAGAGCTGAGAAATAGACTCACTCATATATTGACAATTAAATTTTTACAAAGTTGCAAAGGTAATTCTGTTGAGAAAGGATAGCCTTTTCAAGGAATGGTGTTGCAACAACTGAAAACACATATGCAAAACAATGAATTTCAACCATCTCACACAATTTAACTCAAAATGGATCATCAACCTAGATTGAAAACCTAAAACTGTAAATCTTCTAGATGACAACATAAGGGAAAAACCTTTGTGACTCTGTGTTGCAACATCAATAGCATGATCCATAAAAAAAAATTAATAAGTTAAACTTCATCAAAATTAAAAATTTCTGTTCTTTGAAAGACTGTTAAAAGAATGAAAATACAAGCCAATGACTGGGAGAAAATATTTGCCAATCACATATCTGATAAAGGAATGATTGCCAGAATATATTAGGAACTCAAATCTGAATAATAAGATGACAAAAATCCAATTTAAAAGTGGCAAAAGAGACTCTCCTCGCCATCCAGGTTGGTGCTCGCCCTCGCTGTCCTGTCCCCAGCCCCACGGAAAAGACGGAGCTGATCCAGAAGTCCAAGCTGACCGAGCAGGCCAAACGCTACGACGACATGGCCACCTAGCATGAAAGCCTTGACGGAGCAGGGCGCGGAGCTGTCCAACGAGGATGCAACCTGCTCTCGGTGGCCTACAAGAACGTGGTGGGGGCCACAGGTCCGCCTGGAGGGTCATCTCGAGCACTGAGCAGAAGACCAACACCTCCGACAAGAAGTTGCAGCTGATTAAGGACTATCGGGAGAAAGTGGAGTCCGAACTGAGGTCCATCTGCACCGCGGTCCTGGAATTGTTGGATAAGTATATTTAATAGCCAATGCAACTAATCCAGAGAGTAAGGTCTTCTATCTGAAGATGAAGGGAGATTGCTTCCGGTACCTTGCTGAAGTTGCTTGTGGTGATGATCAGAAACAAATGATAGATAATTCCCAAGGAGCTTACCAAGAGGCTATTGATATAAGCAAGAAAGAGATGCAACCCACACACCCAATACGCCTGGGGCTGGCTCTTAACTTTTCTGTATTTTACTATGAGATCCTTAATAACCCAGAACTTGCCTGCACACTGGCTAAAATGGCTTTTGATGAGGCCATTGCAGAACTTGATACACTGAATGAAGACTCATACAAAGACAGCACCCTCATCATGCAGTTGCTTAGAGACAACCTAACATAATGGACATCAGACAGTGCAGGAGAAGAATGTGATGTGGCAGAAGGGGCAGAGAACTAAGTGCATACAGGGTGTCACCCTTCTTCCCCTCAAGAAACCTTTTTACTCATCTCCATTCCTTATTCCATTTGGATTTCCTATAGCAAAGAAACCCATTCATGTGTATGGAATCAACTGTTTATAGTCTTTTCACACTGCAGCTTTGGGAAAACTCCATTCCTTGATTTGTGTTTGTCTTGGCCTTCCTAGTGTGCAGTTACTGCTGTAGAAAAGTATTAATAGCTTCATTTTATATAAACACAAGTAACTTCCAAACACTTATGTAGAGAACTAAAAATCTATCTGGTATTTCAGTAACCTGAACCAGTTCTGCACGTGACTGTATTTTGTATTACTGTGAAGATATGAAAATGTAGTTAATTACAATTTAAAGAGTGTTCTACATAACTTCTTGATTTCTACATTCCCTCCCTTACTCTTCTTCGGGGATTTTCTTTCAGTAAGCAACTTTTCCATCCTCTTAATATATTCCTTTTTGGTAGGAATCCAGAAGTATTAGATTGTATGGAAAAATATTTGACATTTTGAGGCTGGGGGTCACAAATTAAAATGCCTCCTGTATCATATATGATGGAGGTCTTGTGTATCTGTGACAACAGGGAGTTTCCTCATTCACTCTTCATTTGCTGCTGTTTAAGTTGACAACTTCCCTTCCCAATAAAAATTCACTTACATCTCCTGCCTTTGTAGTTCTGGTATTCACTTTACTATGTAATAGAAGTAGCATGTTGCTGCCAAAATACAAGCATTGCTTTTGGCAAATGAAAGTGCATGTCATTTCTTAATACACTAGAAAGGGGAAATAAAGTATACAAGTCCAAGTCTAAAACTTTAGTACTTTTCCATGCAGATTTGTACACATGTGAGAGGGTGTACAGTTTGTCTAGTGATTGTTATTTAGAGAGTTGGACCACTATTGTGTGTTGCTCTAATAATCATTGACTGTAGTCCCAAAAAAGCCTTGTGAAAATGTTATGCCCTATGTAACAGCAGAGTAACATAAAATAAAATTACATTTTATAAACCAAAAAAAAAAAAAAGTGGCAAAAGATTTGAACAAGTTCTTGCAAAAAGGAAAACATATGGATAGCAAATAAGCACAAAAAAGATTCTCAACTTTATTAGGGAAATGCAAATTAAAATTACAATGTGATACCACTGTAAACCTGTAAGAATGTCTAACTAAAAAGACTGACCATACCAAGTGTTGATGAGGATATGAATAAACTGGAAGTCTCATACACTGCTGGTGAGAATGTTAAATTGTACAACAATTTTGGAAAATGTCTGACAGACAGTTTCTTAAAAAGTTTATCATTCACCTACCATGAGATCTAGGCATTTTGCTCTGCATTCCACACATAGTAATGAAAGCATAGTCCATACCAAGACTTATACACAGATGTTTATAACAACTTTATTTCTAATGTTCAAAAACTGGGAACAAACCAAATAGCCACCAACAGGTTAATGACTAAACAAACATAACGGACCACTCTTCTTCAATCAGAAGAAATGAATTACTGATACCTGTTACAAAAAGAGTGATTCTGAAAATAGCTATCCTTAGTGAATGAAATCAGGCTAAAATCAGTACATAATGTTAAATTCCATTTACATAGCATTCTGGAAGATGCAAACTAATCTCTAGTGACAGCAGAATAATAGTTGGACATGGGGCAGTACAATGAGGACAGGAGTGAACGGGGTGGGAAAGAGGTGTGATAAAGGGCATAAGAAAACTTTTGGGAGTGATGAATATAGTCAATATCTTGATTGTTTCACAGGTACATACACATGCCAAATCTTATTAAATGTGCACTTTAAATATGTGCAGTTTATTTTACTTTAATTATATTTCAGTAAAGCTGTTAAAACTAATAAGATAATGTGGTAATGTAGTGTTATTAATACAACAAATAGCAATAGCTTTCTTTGATACTGGAAATAAAGATCTATAATAGAGATTGGAGACAAATGTCATTTACCCTAGTACCAAACCATTGAATCTTTAAGAATAACTTTGCCAAGAAAGCTATGGAACTCAAGGAAAACAGATTTTAAATTTAATAGACAGATATAAAATAAGATATGGCAAAAGGAAATACAGTCATGTTCTTAGATGAGAAGACAATGTATATGAGTTACATTTTCTTTGACTAATATTTTAGAATTCAAACACTGTTTGAGGAGATATAGATCAAATAAAATAACCTCAAGATGTTCTGCAAGACTGTATGGTTTAGATTAGCCAAAAATTTTATTACCAATAAATATATTGAGTTGGGATTTACTTATCAGATTTCAGAACATACTACAAAGTTACTGCAATCAAATCTACATATTATTAGTATAGGAATAAATCAGTAGAACTGGTCTGTAAAGACAGTCTGTAAATAGATTCTGGTATACATGATAATTTATGTATGTCTAAGATGAAATATAAATCCAGTGAGAAAGAATAGTTTATTTAATGTGAAAACAGCTAGAAGAAAATTAGGTTGGATTTCTCTCTCTTACAACATACAAAATATTGTATTTCTAACTCTTATAATACACAAATTTCAGAATCTGTGCCATCTATAACTTGAAAAAGTCAGATGTGGTGGTTCCCATAATTTCCCTGCTTATTTTATCTTTCCAGTACATGTAAAAACCAAATAGATTAGGTAGATTACATTAATCTAAGCAAGTGATAGCTTTAATGACTGCTACCTGGAATAATCTGGATACTATCAGGTTCTCTGGGTCATAAATTCCACTGTGAGTACAACCACCCTTTGGCTAATAGAAATTTTATAATTGAGATTGAACCAGCTTAGATCCAGAAGGCACAAGAAAATTACTTGAATAAGTAGTCCAGATTCCCATGGTATTTACTACCCTTGCACTTCAACTCCTACCTTTAGCTTCATGGATCATTCCCCACTACTAACTGAAAGAGTGGTAAAGTGCTTAGATCTGAATCCTAAAATGCCAGCACAAGATGATACAATGGGCCCATAAATACAGTAGCCATTGTGGAAGGCATAGAGGCAATGCATGGACTCTATAGCATATTCTCCCTTTACCAGGGTTTATTAGCTACTGTTTCTTTCTGAATGACTATTCGGTCGGCTGCAGAGATTGATATGGCACCAATCCTTGAGAAAACCAACTAGCTACTGATCACAGAGTGATAACGTTGGGCCCCTTCTGTCTTGGATGAGATAGCAGGGTTTTTTTTAAATTACAATCAATATTTACTCTAGATATGGGCTGGTTCTTCTTATCTACAATGTGTCCACCCCCACCACCATCTGAGTGCTTATAGAATGTCTGATTTATAAACATGTTATCCCAAAGGATGTTGCTTTAGACCCAGGTCCATTTGATGGTAAAGGAGGCACAAAAATAAAAAGCATAATGATAGGATCCACTGGTCTTCTGCATGCAACTGACCTACTAGGATGATGGAATATACTGCTAAAGGCTTAGCCAAAGCACTGGCTTAGGGACAATACCCTGTAGGGGTAAGGCGCTGTTCCCTAGGAGGTCATTATGTAATCAACTAACAGTTTATTTTCTGTTGGGGCATCCCCTAAAGCTAAAATATACAGTTCCAGACACTACGTGTTGGAAATAGGATTAGTTCCTATCAACATCTAGTGAGGATTTTGGTTTTCAGGGAGGTAACACTCAGTCAGCCAGAGCACAAAGAATTTCACTGAATTGGATGTTGTGAGTAGGAACAAACTGCTTTCAGCTCCTCCTCCTGACAGTGGACCAGCAAACAAACACAGGAGCTCCTGTAATATCAGAAGTAATGATAATTGCCATGAAGTATTCGGGTTGATGTCACACAATGGGAGCAGAAAGGAGTAAGTCTGGGGACCATCCAGGGGTTTCACTAGGATATCTCTTGTGCTTCTATGCACTGCGTTACTAGTAAATGGCCAATTGTATCACCTATGGCCTGTCAAGGGTAAGACAACAAAAGACTCAGAATCTCTGGGGAGGAAGACTGGAAATCTCCATTTAATTGACTTTTAAAGTACAAAAACTTGCTATCTTGAGACTTTATACAAGGCATATACTTGTTTTATATGTATTGACTTTATTAACATTCCTTTGCTTCCTTCTGTTCCCATTCCTACTCTTATGACACCTTAAGTATATGTTTACATTTCTGTTTTTTTAATAAATTTATTGATTTATGTGTTTTTATTTATTTTTGGCTGTGTTGAGTCTTTGTTGCTGTGCAGGGGCTTTCTCTAGTTGTGGCGAGTGGGGGCCACTCCTCATTGTGGTGTGCAGGCCTCTCACTGCCGTGGCTTCTCTTGTTGTGGAGCATGGGCTCCAGGCACGCAGGCCTCAGCAGACGTAGCATGTGGGCTCAGTAGCTGTGACTCAAGGGCTCCAGAGTGCAGGCCCAGCAGCTGTGGTGCATGGGCTCAGCAGCTCCATGGCATGTGGGATCCTCCCGAGCTAGGAATTGAACCTGCGTCCCCGGCATTGGCAGGTGGACTCAACCACTGCACCACCAGGGAAGCCCTACATTTCTTAATAATAGTGATTTTTAAACTTTTAATTTAAAATCACCTGAGGTGGTTTTATTTTTTTTCTTTCTATCAAAGGCATGGTAAGTTTACCTTTTATTCCTAAATTCACCAGGTCAGGATCATTAAACAGTAAAAGTATATTCTTTTTATATATTTTAATTTCTTTAAAATATTTTCTACACATTTTCCTAAGAAATGGGTCCTTTATACTGTTGCTGTGTATTTCTTATCATCTCTATTTAGAAGCTCCAGAAGTAAAAATGTTCTATAGTTAAGTGAACGAATCCTTTTCTCCTCAACATCCATTCCTTCTAAATAAGAATAATAACCATAGAACATTATGGAGGAAGCCTTGTGAAATCTTACAAATAATTTGGGAACATATCTTTTTTTTTAACACCTTTATTAGAGTATAATTGCTTTACAATGGTGTGTTAGTTTCTGCATTATAACAAAGTGAATCAGCTATACATATACATATATCCCCATATCTCCTCCCTCTTGTGTCTCCCTCCCACCCTCCCTATCCCATCCCTCTAGGTGGTCACAAAGCACTGAGCTGATCTCCCTGTGCTATGTGGCTGCTTCCCACTAGCTATCTATTTTATATTCGGTAGTGTATATATGTCCATGCCACTCTCTCACTTCGTCCCAGCTTACCCTTCCCCCTCCCCGTGTCCTCAAGTCCATTCTCTATGTCTGCATCTTTATTCCTGTCCTGCCCCTAGGTTCTTCGGAACCATTTTTTTTCTTTTTTTTTAGATTCCATATATATGTGTTAGCATATGGTATTTGTTTTTCTCTTTCTGACTTACTTCACTCTGTATGACACTCTATGTCCATCCACCTCACTACAAATAACTCAATTTCATTTCTTTTTATGGCTGAGTAATATTCCATTGTATATATGTGCCACATCTTCTTTATCCATTCATCTGTTGATGGACACTTAGGTTGCTTCCATGTCCTGGCTATTGTAAATAGAGCTGCAATGAACATTGTGGTACACGACTCTTTTTGAATTATGGTTTTCTCAATGCCCAGTAGTGGGATTGCTAGGTCATATGGTAGTTCTATTTTTAGTTTTTTAAGGAACCTCCATACTGTTCTCCATAGTGGCTGTATCAATTTACATTCCCACCAACAGTGCAAGAGGGTTCCCTTTTCTCCACACCCTCTCCAGCATTTATTGTTTGCAGATTTATTGATGATGGCCATTCTGACTGGTGTGAGGTGATACCTCATTGTAGTTTTGATTTGCATTTCTCTAGTAATTAGTGATGTTGAGCACTTTTTCATGTGTTTGTTGCCCATCTGTATGTCTTCTTTGGAGAAATGTCTATTTAGGTCTTCTGCCCATTTTTGGATTGGGTTGTTTGTTTTTTTGATATTGAGCTGCATGAGCTGCTTGTATATTTTGGAGATTAACCCTTTGTCAGTTGCTTCATTTACAAGTATTTTCTCCCATTCTGAGTGTTGTCTTTTCATCTTATTTATGGTTTCCTTTGCTGTGCAAAAGCTTTCAAGTTTCATTAGGTCCCATTTGTTTATATATTTTTTATTTCCATTACTCTAGGAGGTGGGTCATAAAGGATCTTGCTGTGATTTATGTCATAGAGTGTTCTGCCTATGTTTTCCTCTAAGAGTTTTATAGTATCTGGCCTTACATTTAGGTCTTTGATCCATTTTGATTTTATTTTTTTATACGGTGTTAAGGAGTGTTCTAATTTCATTCCTTTACATGTAGCTGTCCAGTTTTCCCAGCACCACTTATTGAAGAGACTGTCTTTTCTCTATTATATATTCTTGCCTCCTTTATCAAAGATAAGGTGACCATATGTACGTGGGTTTATCTCTGGGCTTTCTATCCTGTTCCATTGATCTATATTTCTGTTTTTGTGCCAGTACCATACTGTCTTGATTACTGTAACTTTGTAGTATAGTCTGAAGTCAGGGAGCCTGATTCCTCCAGCTCCGTTTTTCTTTCTCAAGATTGCTTTGGCTATTTGGGGTCTTTTGTGTTTCCATACAAATTGTGAAATTTTTTGTTCTACTTCTGTGAAAAATGCCATTGGTAGTTTGATGGGAACATATCTTTATATTTGTTGAACATAGAGATATACAGAAGACTATATGAGAAAGAAGAAAAGGTATTATATCTACTTTCATAGCCATCAAAATCACAGCTGGTTCTGTTTACTAAGCATCTAAAAAATGAGTGACAGTTTCAAGGATGGCCTAGATCCGTTTTTACAAATTTTAGAATTTATGAACATGGATTCATAGTAATATATTGGGAGATTTTCAAAAAACTGTTTCTAATAATCACTAATGTGTTTTACATTGTACAATGTAGCTATTTACTACATTGTATCCATATGCAAGTTGTCTATGCAATTTAAAATATAAAGAATACTTTTTTAAAAAATTGTTATTTATTTATTTATTTATTTATTTATGGCTGTGTTGGGTCTTCATTTCTGTGCGAGGGCTTTCTGTAGTTGCAGCAAGTGGGGCCCACTCTTCATCGCGGTGTGCGGGCCTCTCACTATCGTGGCCTCTCTTGTTGCGGAGCACAGGCTCCAGACGTGCAGGCTCAGTAATTGTGGCTCACGGGCCTAGTTGCTCCGCGGCATGTGGGATCTTCCCAGACCAGGGCTTGAACCCGTGTCCCCTGCATTGGCAGGCAGATTCTCAACCACTGCGCCACCAGGGAAGCCCAAGAATACTTTATTATTCAGGGAGGACATACTTTACGGGTGCAGAAAAAAATACATAAGAATTCCAAGTTAATAATTTCAATAGTTCTATTGTATTTTCAGTTTATTCTCTGCATCTAACCAACCAAATAAAATCTTAGGATTTAAATCCTTATAGCATTTTATTCTAGTCCCTGGAAACAAAATGATCTGAGGTCTTGTTTTCACCATGTACCCACCACTGTGAACTTCATGTTCTACATTAAATGGCCTAAGGATATTACTTACACTGTTATGAATAATCTGATACAATTTAAAAATTTTTTTTGGCTGCACAGTATGTGAGATCTTAGTTCCCTGACCAGGGATTGAACCCATGCCCCCTGCAGTGGGAGCACGGAGTCTTAACCACTGGACCACCAGGGAGGTCCCAGATATAAATTTCTGATGCATGTATCAGTTTGATGACTTTCAGAAGAACCACATTCTAAAACTAAACCCTTATTAAAGCCTTTAGGTCCAGTTTTTTTTTTTTTTTAATAAATTTATTTATTTTATTTATTTATTTTTGGCTGTGTTGGGTCTTTGTTGCTGTGCGCGGGCTTTCTCTAGTTGCAGCAAGCGGTGGCTACTCTTCGCTGCAGTGCATGGGCTTCTCATTGCAATGGCTTCTCTTGTTGCAGAGCACAGCTCTAGGCACGTGGGCTTCAGTAGTTGTGGCACACGGGCTCAGTAGTTGTGGTTTGCAGACTGTAGAGCACAGGCTCAGTAGTTGTGGTGCACGGGCTTAGTTGCTCCACGGCATGTGGGATCTTCCTGGACCAGGGCTCGAATCCGTGTCCCCTGCATTGGCAGGTGATTCTTAACCACTGCGCCACCAGGGAAGCCCTAGGTCCAGTTTTTGGTGATAAAAATGTGTTAAATAAAAATATTTTCTTAGGGAAATTTGTAGGACCTGATGCTAGTCAGTGAAGAACTGTTAGGAATCTGATTAGATGACTTTGAAATCTGAGATGTTCCCAAGAATATACTTTCATTCAAATTCTAATCACAGAGTTAGACCAATCAAATTCAATACCATTTTTTAGCTGCAAATTTATTAAACACTTTTACAAGTTCTCATTCATTTTCCCACTTATTTTAAATTTATTTATTTTGAGTGGTAGTTACGATTTTCTAAAAGTACAATGCTGGATAACAGTCAGAGTTCCAAAGTGTGCTCCCGTGTAGGTGAAAGGGCCAGGGAAATCACATACAAATGATCTCTAACATTGCAGGTAAAGACTATCTACTGCTTTATTTACAAGTCCTAGCGATTTGTGTTGGACTCTTGGACTAGAGAATACTTTGGCTGTTCTCACCTGAGGGAGAACAGAGCCTGGACATAATAATTGAGAGTTAAGTGCTGCCTGTGTACCTGTGAATGCATGTACTTGAGGGAGTTATGAGTTTAACTGTTTGTGGGGCTGGAGATTTACCTCAGAGCAGGCATCCAATCAGTCTTTACTAGGTTCTAGGAGGTTCAAAGGCAGGAACAGACTTTGTATAGCCTCTCTAATGGGTATTCCTGCCTCAAACAATTGCATGTCCTATACTATATGTACATTCAAGTCAAATAATTTTTATAAATGAATGAAGGAATTCTAACTTCCATGTAGCAGAGAGTAAGAATATTCTTTTTGTTCTTTATTTAAGAGTATGTTGAAAGTGAATTTAAAAAGGCACAATGACAGCTTCCCCCTATGCTCAACTTGTGCTTTTTTATGAAACAAAGAGAGGACTTCTCTGTTGGATTCCTAAGTAAAAAGGAAATATTTTTTTTAAAATTTGTGTATGGACAGACATATTCCTCTTTAATGGTCTTGATCATATTTCTTAGTATTTTTTTACTTTTAGTTGGTTAAATAATATGTTTTCTAATCATAATAAATGAATGCAGACTTTTGATCAATGTTGTTGTGACCTCTGACAGAGAGGTCTTTGAGTCTTTTAATAATCAGAGAAAGAATCTAAGCTACTTAATTATACATTTATTAATTATAGGAGATAAATGCTAAGATGGACTGAAGTTGGCATAGGCTTTGGTAAAACTTGGGTCATTTTAGTCACCAGATAATTGGGCTGTCCTAATTGTAGGCCCTTGAAATGATCCTGAGCTCAAGAGCCTTGGTATGACCCTGCAACTGGCCCTAAGTAATCATTTACCTGGATCCATTAAGTAGCAAGACTCAGAATGTTAAGGTGGGCTTATTCAGACCATGAATTCCTGCTTCTGTATGATAATGATCCATGGCCTATTCAGTAACTTAACATTTAAGACAGGTTTCTAGCATTTCTAAAAAGGGCAGAAATAATTATTGATCACTATGCTCCTATATGATCAAGAATGCAGTTCAGTATATTGTTGCACTGATGTAAATTTAAGCAAGTGTTGGCAATTGCTCCCTTCAAATCAAGGAAACTGAAAACAATTATAATGGGAAATTTAGCTGAGTCACAGAGTGACTGTAATTGACAGCAGATTTTTTAAAAGAAATTATTTCATTTTTTTCATGGTGCTCATTTTCTCTATATTTTTAGAAACATTTGCTTTTTGTTTTATTTAAGAATAGGAGAATGAGTCTTTTTTCTTACACACTAATTCCTTTTAAATTATTAATCTTTTCATGATTCCAGTAATCTTTCTCATTTATCTTTTACTAGACCACTTTTTCATTAACTTTCTGACTTTTTTCTAGATTCCCTTCCAGCAGATCCATGCGAGGTTATTCTCCTTTCCCATAATGTGGAGAGCCACTTCCATACAGGAAGGTTTGCCTTTCCACTGCTTTTGAGGCCCATTTCTGAGGGGGATTGTAGAGCACTAGTTGTATACTTTCATCTGGTTCTAGTTTACTGTAGATCCATCCATGAATAAGGCCCACACCTTTTCCTCTTTTATTAACTTGTCATAGGGAACTTTCCATGAGACCACAAATGTGGGTTGAGAGAGAGAGGAAGTGAAACAGTAGGAACAGGTGCCATGGATCTTAGTTATGTGCTTGTGCAGTTCACACATGTCTTCAGGGCCTCATAGAGCTTTGCTTTGTATATCTTACATTTACTTTAGAAGGGAATGCTTCCTGTTGACCTCCAATGCTAAGGTTTGTTGGATTATTGTCATAATGGGCAGTTTGGTTCATGTGATCATTAGGTATCTCATGTTCAGTCATTTAGTCTGTACAAGGGTCCAGCTACAAGCCTGGAGCTACTTTTCTAATGTGGAACATTTGCCAAAAGAGGAGGACATGGTCTTACCCTAGGGATTTTTCTGATTTTCTTTCTGGGGTTACCAGAAACATCATACAGCATCTGTATGCCAAAGACAATTCCAGAACCATTTGAACTACTGAGTCATTATGCCTAGTAGAAGCACAATTATATTACAACCTAAATCTGATAAAGTGAAATTTCTCTCTCCAGATCACACTGAAAACAGGCACATTAGGTGCCTGGTGTCTGGGTACAAGCAGCTCACGCAAATACGGGATATTTTGCCTCTAAAATCCCTACACACCCATGAAACATTGTGCTTATTCTTTTTTAAAAAAAATAAATCTATTTGTTTGTTTGTTTATTTATTTATTTTTGGCTGTGTTGGGTCTTCGTTGCTGCGCGCGGGCTTTCTCTAGTTGCGGCGAGCGGGGGCTACTCTTCGCTGTGGTGCGCGACCTTCTCATTGCGGTGGCTTCTCTTATCGCGGAGCACGGGCTCTAGGCGTGTGGGCTTCAGCAGTTATGGCATGCGGGCTCAGTAGCTGTTGCTCACGGACTCTAAAGTGCAGGCTCAGTAGTTGTGGTGCACAGGCTTAGTTGCTCCACAGCATGTGAGATCTTCCTGGACCACGGCTCAAACCCATGTCCCCTGCACTGGCAGGCAGCTTCTTAACCACTGCGCCACCAGGGAAGTCCCATGTGCTTATTCTTTTGAAGCTGGTCATACCTTTTCCTTTAGAAAGAGTATTCTGACAGATCCAAGCTACTAGACTTCTGGAAACTACACCAACAAGGCAGATTCATGAACATTTGTAGTTTATCCCATACCTTCTGACACAAATTTGTCTTAATAAGTTATCTAGAGTGCTAGCTAATTAGTGAACTAAAAACTCTATATATATTATGAAAGGAAGCTAAAGAGTTGACAAAGCCCTGTAGCAAGACAGTAACATTACCTATTTTTCTCTGACATGAAAATGCAAACCATTTATGATTTTGCATACTAACTTTATTCGAAAATTAATTATTTACTACATAGCAAGTGCTAAAATCTTTGTTGAGTTGTGCCTATAGAGATATCTGATCTAGAACCGTAGCTGCAATGGGCATCAGTACTTGATTAAGTTTTTGATAGTCTACTGTTATTCTCCATGACCCATCAAGTATTTGCACTGACCAGACAGGCTAGTTCATTGGTGCTGTGCTAGGAATGACAACCCTTGTGTATCTCAAGTCCTTGATGGTAGCACTAATCTCTGTAATTCCCCTAGGGATGGTAGTTTGGTTTGCTATTTTAAGGAAGAGAAGAGATACAGGGTTCTCTTTGGTTCTTCCTACAAAAATAGCCTTTATTCCATATACTAGGGAAAAATATGAGAATTCTTCTTGTTAATTAAATATATTCTATTTTTACTACATGTTCTGAAACTGCTGCTAGGATAACTCAAGATTTACTCTGACTAGTAAAATATGACAGTATTTTGGGTCTCTGAGGATAAGCATGAGTTCAGAGCCAGTAACTGAAAAATTCTGAATTATGGATATTTCCCTTTCTAAAATCATTCTGGAAAATGGTAATGGGTCCATTTGAGGAACCTGATGCAGGTTTACTTTTCAAACTGAACAGCCTCAAAATTTTTCATGGGGAAAGGTCTGACTTGAACTGACTTTGGTGTAATAACTAAGCTGTGAATCTCCAAATGGCAATTTGGGTCAGATTTTTCTCAGCAAGTCTAGAATTTATCATCCTATATATGTCAAGAAGCGTTTAAGTAGACTTCTAGGAATCAATTTATTTCATATCTGAGGCTATGAGTAATTAACAATAGATTCCCATGGATCAAAACACTATTGTAGCCATTTTCTCCCTATGGCTTCTGTGTAATGGTGCTCACATTTTCTACCACTCTAGAATCCCATTCTTACCACTGAGGTCACAGAGCCAATTTTCACTGTAGCATCTCACACTGGCATCTGTGGCCTAAAGAGTATAAACACCAGCGAGATCAAGAATGCTCATGCCTCCCTCATGAAAGCATTTCTTAATGTCCTGTTGAGGGAATGTCCTCCCAGATATCCCAGGAGGATGTGGCTAGGCAATTGCTGAGAAGATTCCACTTAATAGATTCATTCCAACAAGTCTATTTCCTTAAGAATTAAGACTTTCCTTTAGAGTGTAACAAGGAAGTTTTTTGCCTTTCAATTTCATTAACTATAGCTCTTTGTTGAGAGAAGACTTAGATTAGCCAGCCTAGTAGAATATTATTGTCATGCACAGGTGCTCAAGCCTACACAACAAATTCTGAAACGAATGTGAAAGGGTCCATGCCATTGATTAGAACCTAGTGAATCTTAAATTTTGTGTGTGGTCTAACACATGTAGAACCAAGTACTACACAGATCCAAAAATTTAAATTTGTGAAAGATTTTAACTTGCTTGGTATATACACTGTTCTCCTCCTAGGATAGGCCTTGTACCTCACTGTCTGGACAGTGCTGGGGTATAAGTCTTGTTGTAGATCTGAAAGGAAGGGGAGATAGAGAAAATAGTTCTAAAAAATTTTATTATCTTGTGAAGCTAATTGTCCCAGGTGCAACCAGGAGTTGAGGATGGACTGATTTTTTCAGATGGAGGAAGGCTTGGGGGGAAGTTAAAGTTTCAAGATCTCATCCATACCTGTTTAATTGTCCCCACTCCACATTTCCAGGTCCTGCTCTTTCCCCACTAGTGGAGGAGCTGGGCATTTAATTGGTGCTGAAACTCCAACCCTTACTATAAATTCCTATGCATGGTCCTCAGCCATGTGTGCCTTGTGACTAGAGGAAATAAAAGTCTTCATGAAAGCTGTCACAGGCACATTTTGTTTTATCATATATACTTAGCTTTACATTCATAGTTTCAAATTTCTCTTTGCCTTATGTTAATTCTCTAGGGGCATTAGAAGAAACCAGGTGAACATCTGAACTTTAAAATCACTGTTTTTGTCACAGCATAGTGTCAAAGCAGTCAATCTCACAATGCCATTTCCTCCAACTGTATTTTTTCCAGTGTTACTAGCGGTAATAATTTGAGTAATTATGATGCCACAGCATGCCACAGGTTACTTGTATCCTACTTTTCCCTGGAATAGAGGTTATCTGTGAGCTCCTGGAATATATGACCAACCAAATCCCATAGTCCCATTTTAAGGGTAAGTTTCTTAGGACACTCCTGATATCAATGGCTGCATCAGAAAATAGCGCATTCATAGTAGGATGATTTGAAGATGGTTTATTTGTAAAGTGCCAAATTAAAAAGAAATGGCTGGAGTCTTGGAAAAACACAAAGATTGGTGCAAAATCCCAGAACCTTGCTAACAGAAGCAAATGTTACTCTCCCTAGGTATAATGGTGATGTGGGGTAGGAGAGGTTTTCAGAACCAAAAAGAATTGTGTAGAATAGGCCATTTTGAGTGCAGTACAGTAGTGCCATCTTTTCAAGGGGGACAGCCAGGCTGAAGTGACTTCAAAGGAAGGGAATCAGGGTCAAAACCTTGACCATGTTCTCATCTCTTTCTCCAAAATTCCCCGGGCCTCCCCAGCTGGAAGAGCACAGGAGATCTGATGATATATTTCAACATGTCAGTGTCCTGGAGCGTGGCATAAGATGGAACAGAGTGGAGAATGGATCTGGAAGGGCAAATGGAGTTGCTAAGCACACCTTTTTCGTTGATTTTTTTTCCTGAAATTCTGATTATAGCCAGGCATTTCATTCTTTTCTGATTGGGCATATCCACAATTTATTAGAAGCCTAATGGGAAAATATCCAAATATCCTCAGAATCTTATACACACACACAAGAAAGCTGGTAGTACATGCTCTTCACAGTCACTCTGTATTTGATATAGTAATTATATAATTCAGAAAAATACCATGAATAAGAGATTCAGTCCTGAGGACTGTATTTGGGTTTATGTGGCTTACATTTACAAATTGATTCATCTTTGCCAGTATAAACATGAAATTCAAACATTAAGAGGCTATGATTCAGTCATAAGTGAAGACTGCATCTCTGTTATAGTCTGTAGGTACTTTCCTGAGATTAAAGGGTAAGTTGATCTTTATAGTCATCCTTTATTTCTTCTTTGAAAATATCACTGTAGACCGAGATCATATATTTCAGTAAAGTTACACATTTAAATTTGATATGAAATATACTGATGTGATATTAAATTAAACTTACTGTCTACAAGCAATTCATTTTATTTTGACCTTAATTATCACCGTAACTTCCGAACAGAAGCAATATTTTAAAATACTAATCAACAGTTTCTTATTGATTGATTGGAGAAAAAAGTGGATAAAGTAAATACCCAAGAGTAATCATACTCTTTTCATAGGTAGACTATAAAAATTCAGATTCATTTCAAGTTTTAAAACTCTGGTTAATTATTCTACCAGAAAACCAGAGAAATAAGAAAGGTATAATAGTGATGACAGAATTTGAATGAGTCCAGACTTATTATAAAATTCTTGAAAAGGCAGAAATTACAGATTAGATAGCGTGTTCTAACAATATTATAAATTGTTCAAAGGGTAAAACTTTAATAAAAATGATTCAGGCTTTCATTTAATTTTATTATTGCAATCATTCATATTCATTAATTCACCAAAAATATATTGCATCTCTAAAAGTTAGAGACTAACTGGTTTCTGGAGATTTTATAACAATAAAAAAGTACTTCCTTTCTAAAAACCTGATATTTAATTTTTTAAAAATTCAACACATTATAGGGGAGCAAAAATTCCCACCCCAAAATGTCTTTTTGGCATGCAGATTATTTTGAGCTGAAAACAGTCAAGGCCCAAATGATTCAGGAGGAAACTGTGGCCTTCCAGAACTGCCTAAAGAATGTAGATAGAGGACCTGTTCCAGGAAAAGAGCTATCACCATAGACAACTATAGTATAAACTAGGTGTGTAGACAGGGAGGAACCTAGCAAGGGCTATTTGTTAAAATTCCTCTCTTTGTACCATTGTTTCTGTATGGCCAGCCTAGCAAACATTTGTTTACCAAACATTTGCTTTTCCGTCTCCATGTCAATTGCCTTCCTCCCCTTTGAAGTCCCAAACCACTACTCCCCAGCATCCTCTTTTGTCTTTAGCTGCAGTATGTAAGGTAAAGATTGCAGTCATTTTGGTGAGTTACTCAGTTTTCCTGGGTCTCTTCCATGTACACATGTTATTAAACTTTTGTCTTATTTTTCTCCTGTTAATCTATCTCATGTCGATTTAATTCTTAGACCAGCCAGAAGAACCTAGAAGTGTAGAGGAAAATTTCTTCCTCCCCAACAACGTGAGTTTATTAAATCTATGTTGTATTTAAGAAAGTTGCTTTGTGCATTCAGAATATTTTTAAGCATACTTTATTTGCAGTGCTTGTTGTAATAATTTGTTTTCACTTCCTTTAGAAGATGATGATTGATTAAGGAGTTGAAGGACTGAACTTTATTTTTTGCACTCTATGTTTTTAGTGTGTACTAATGCAATGCTGAGCTCAGAGACTACAACCTCTCGGTCTTCTTTCAATAGATGAATCAGTTAAAGTTGTATAGTCAGATAGCAGCCCTACTAAACTTTGAAAATGAAAAAAAGAAAACAAATAAATATATATTAGTAATCATCAATAAGAAAAAAAAAATGTTTTAGATTTGACTAAATCTACCCATACCACCTTACACTAAAACAAAATAAACAAATAAAAATAAATACAGCAAGGAAACTAGAAGCTAAAAGCCTCACAATTTCAGGATAGTCAAATTACTGTTCCTTACCAGAAGTTCAGTTCTTTGAGAGCTGTAAATACAAATGCTTTGCCAATGATTTTGGAAAGACAGTTATCAAAATGCAATCAGTGGCTTGGATATAATTCAATTGTGCAAAGCATTTGTCATCATAAGGGCAGAATACTCAGTTCTTTGTAAAGAACAGTGTTAAAATATAGCTTTTAAATATAGTTGATTATTTGAAAGAAACAGTGAGTACTCTGTAACCATATCAACAAAGTACCATTTTTATGTGAAACCTGAAAAGCAAATTAGATTCGCATTTGTGGATATTTTATGATACTGGTCTCTTTTTTTTAGTGGGTTTTAATCATACTTTATGAATCTACAAAATAATTTTTAACTGATTTATTTAATTTTGACCAGCATTCTTTTAAGCACCCATTTTGTGTACAATACTGGGGACACAAAAGTAATATGAAAATGCTCTCTTCTCTCAGGAAACTTATCATATGAGAAAGAATGAATGATATAGATTCTATAGTCCTCTGTATTGTAGCACTATAATGGTTGATACTTTAAGTAACAGTACACCATTCTATCTCTCCTTAAGGTCAGCCACTTTTGTGTGATGTAGTCCGTGGTGAGAGCTTGGGCATAAAAGAATCACTTAACTTCTTGCTGCTAATTAAGCAACTCTCCAGTTGCTTAATTAGAATCAACATTGTATGTAATACTATAATTGTATATAAGGCATTTAGTTGGTCTAGTATTAGTAGTGATAAAGGAAGAATGACAGATAAGAAATGCATTTCCACAACTAGAATGTGTCTGTTTTACTGAAGAAAAAATTGTTGATCTGATCTTTATGGGTGGGATTCCAATGTAATCAACCTGCCATCAAGTAACTATATGGCTTTTCCAGCTCTACAATTTTAGGAACTCTAAAGGGGTTACATTGTTGATAGCTGCTAAGGAAGACTCTCGCACTAAGTGTTAATGATTGATTGGTTTAATGAGGGCAAGCCCACTGTGCAGACCCATGCATAGACCGCCACTATTGCTAGGGATGCTTTTGCATGAGCTCATTGAGCAGGCACTCTAGTGACTGAGAAAGTATGTTGATGAACATGCACAAAGTGGTTTATCTTTCCATTTTATTATTAAGTTCCTTTTAGAAAATGGCAACCTATTGAATGTGAACACAACCATATGATCTAAATATATTTTTTTAATGGGCTTATTTTGAGAGGTCCGCACACATTCTCCTTTTCCAGGCTACCATGTCAACAGTCTTCTAATATCCTTTCTTAAAAATGCCTGAATATCTAGTCAAAACACTTGCAGACCAGTGAAGATCATAACAACAGGTTTTTTTCTTTTTATAAGCGAAGTAGATAATGATAATAGATGTCCAGCTTGAAGCACTTTCTAATGGGATTTATTACTTTTTCCACCATTAGAAGAGCTATAATGTTCTAGAAGTCTGCATCTAGGTGATGCCAGCACTTTGTGCAGTCATCAGGTTTAATTTATTTCATTTATGTTTTCTTTGGATAACTAATGACAGAAAATCCTCATGGGTCTGTGTTGCTAGTTTGTGTCGATGGAGAGTTGAATTATATCTGGAATACATGTTTTGGAAATATGAGGAAATTTCCAATGCTAACTATATATACTTTCTGCATAAGACTGGGCCCTACTTTCACTTTATAATGAAGTGATATTTTGTTCTACTAAAATATATGTCTTCATGGATATGATAACATCCAATTCATGATTAGAGGCTTGGGTTAAATGGTCACCTTTTATGCCATGGTAATTTGCTCAGGCTCTATCATTGTTCCTCAGCAAATCAAACAGAGTTTTGCCAACATGGAGAGTTAGTTAATAAAGAAGGCATACAACAAAAACTTCAGAGTTTCTGCTGGCATACCAAACAACTTTCTTATACACCAGAGATCTATGAGCACCACTGACTTCTGTTAAGTCTTAAACGGCCTAGAGGCAGAGCTGCTTACCTGGTAGCCTGTATCATACAAGAGAGCCTTCTTGGGTGGGGTAGGGATTCAATTCAAAGACTACAGGTTTTGAGGACATCTGTAAATAGATCTCAGTTGGTCACCAAATGTAGTGTATGGTCTTTAAAACCACAAAGATATTCTCTAAATATTGTCTTTCTTAATTGTATAGAGTGAGGGTGGAGCAACTAACCTTTCATTTTGGAGAAGATGTCCTAATATGCCTAAGATCTAAAACATATATGTTTTTGTGGGATTCATTTCTACCTCTTTCTCATTTTTACACGTCTTTCTACAACATGCAAGAGTTTCATGAATTGAATTAAATTGTTCTGGTAATGGGACCACATCTGGAACAGTAATTATAATTTGGAATCACTCCCTGATTTAAGCTTATAAACATTTATTCCCCTTTTCAAAGACCCATCCCGCTAATTTGGTAAAACACTCAAGATATATTCATCTTTCAAGTCTCAGTGGTGGTACTCATCTCTGTCATTCTCCCAGTTATGCGGTGTACCATTTGATTTATTATTTTTGTGAAAAGAGAGAGTTCTAGGGACTTTATCTTTGTTATTTTCACCATAATAATTCTTCACAGGGCAAGTAGACATGTGGGAACTTTTCCAGTTGGTAAGCATCGTCCTCAAGAACTAGGAATGTAAACAGCATGAGTTCAGAATCCCCTGATGCTGAAATAAGGGCTCCAGAGAACAGTCAATAAATCCTTTCCAAATATGCTGCTGGGGCATCTCTTTATTTCTCATATCACTCACAAATTTCTTGGCAAAATTAACAAATTCTGAGATTACTTTAGTGCATAGTCATTTATTCTTGGTGAGATCTTAATATTTTACTGAATCCTATCCTAGTCATGCTGGCATCTGATTCTCATTATACCTCTGGAGTTAATGAGAGATGGGAGCGGTGGGGAGAGCATTAAGATTTTTTTCTGATAAGATTTTAAAACAAGAGAAGAAAAGATGTTCAGACAAGGGGTTTCTTTCCTTCTTTCACTTCTGGAGAAATATCAGAGAGTATTCCATGCCATCCAGATGTTCAAATATATTCTTTCAAGTTTTTATGATCCTAGTTTTTCCAAAACAATACTATAGCTTATATAAAATAATAGAGCTTGTCTTCAAATTCAACTGTCATTATAAATCAGCAACTTATAGGATTAATGTTTGCATTTGGTTTTCAGCTGTCTGTGACTATTTTAACACCGTCATAGGAAGCCCCTAGATTTAAATCCATCACTTGAACTAAAACTTAGGAATTTGGTTTTGTGCACTCTTTAATCTGTCAAACAGTGTTGAGACCAACCACAATGCTCCACAGTTTTTGAGTTTCTCATTTTTTAAAAATGTTCTGTATTAGTTTCTTCGGGCTACCTTACCAAACTACCACACATCCAAAGTGGATTAAAAAAGGCAGAAATTTATTGTATCACAGTTCTGGAGACTAGAAGTCCTAAATCAAGATGTTGGTGGGGCATGCTCCCACTGAAATCTATAGAAGAATTCTCCCTTGCCTCTTCTTAGATTCTGATGGTTTGAAGGCATTCTTCAGTATTCTTTGGCTTACAACTGCACATATCCAATCTCTGCATTCATCGTCACATGGCATTCTCCCTATGTGTGTGTCTCTGTTTTTACATGGCTGTCTTCTTATAAGGACCTCAGCCAGGGGCCGGATCAAGGTGGCAGGGTAGGAGGTTGCTGAATTTACCTTCTCTCGTGAACACATTAAAAATACAACTACATATAGAACAACTATTGCTGAAATCAACCAGAAGATTAGCAGAATGGCTCTTCTACAACCAAGGCTGTAAAGAAAGATCCACACAGAGTCTGGTAGGCAGGGAGGGGAAGCAATTTAGTCTGGATCAACACCCCTCTTGGGGGATCCAGAAGAAGACAGGGATATCACAGGCTTAGGGATCCTCCCTGGGGAGCAAGGTGTTTGAGCCACATATTAGGAACCCCAGCCCTGGGGTCTGATAACAGGAAGATTAGTCCCTTAGCTAGTTTGGAAACTAGTGGGGCTTACTGGAGGGCTGTAAGAACCTGAGACTCCACTCTTGAGGAGCACATGCACAGATTTGTTTGCCCTCAGTTGCAGCACAGAGCAAAAGATTAAAAATTGCCTGGGGCTCTGGCCAGCTTGCCAGGACAGGCCCAGCACATGCCCCAACCTGTGCCAGGCTCCTGCTCCCACCCATCTTGATCCAATACTTCTTCTCACTAAGGCAATGGCTGCCATTGCTAATGAGAGTGTGCACACTTAGAGGAAAAGGAGCCAGCTCAGGCCATGGCCCTACTTCTGACCAGGACAGAGGCAGTCATTGCCAGTGCATATGCCCCTGTGCACACTTGAGAGGGATCAAAAGCAGCCCAGTAGTGTGACTCCAACACCTCTGATCCCAACCCAGCCTCCAACCAATGTACACTCACCAGGGAAAAAGTGACACCAGCACAAAACTGCAGCCCCAAGCCCTCAAGCCTCAGGCATGCCCCTAACCAAGGCAGAGATTGCCATCACACCCAGGAGAAACCTAACTTCCTGACATCCTGCTCCAGCCCCTCAGGCCCTAGTCTTGTTCCCTAATAGGGCAGCGATGGCCGTTGAGCATAGGAGAAGTCCCAGCTTGCACCTGGCTCTGGCTTTAGCCCCTCCAACTCCAGGCTTACCTCCCATTAATGTGGTGGCTGCAAACGCACCCCAGGGAAGATGTAGCCTGTGCTCACTTCCAATCCAGCTCTCTCACCAAAGCCACTGGTTATACTCAGACTGTATAGGGACACTCCCATGCAAGGATATACCTTCAAGAGCAGGGTAGGTAACTGTTTCACCTAATTTCATAGAGACAGAGAAAGTTAAACAAGATGAGAAGACAAAGGAATATGTTTCAAATGAAAGAACAATTAAAAATTCCTGAAAAAACCCGAATGAAACAGTGATAAATCATTTACCTGATGAAGAGTTCAAAGCAATAGTAATAAGAATGCTAACTTAACTTGGGAAAAGAATAGATGAACACAGTGAGAATTTCAACAAAGAACTAGAAAAAAATTTTAAAAAACAGTCAGAAGTGAATAATATGATAACTGAAAAGATAAAAAACATGAGAAGGAATTAACAGCAGATTAGGTGATACAGGAGAATGCATAGTGACCTGGAAAATAGAATAATGGAAATCACCCAATCAAAACAGCAAAAATAAAAACAAATTTTAAAAAATGAGGATAGTTTAAGGGACCTCTGGGAAAACATCAAGTGTACAAATATTCACATTTTAGGGGGCCCAGGAGGAGAAGAGAGAGAGAGAAAGGGGTAGAAAATGTATTTGATGAAATTATGGCCAAAAACTTCCCAAACCTGAAGAAGGAAACATATATCCAGGTACAGGAAGCATAAAGAGTCCCAAACAAGGTAAATCCAAACAGACCCACAACAAGTTATAGCATAATTGAAATGGCAAAATTTTAAGATAGAGAATTTTAAAGGCAGCAAGAGAAAAACAAAGAGTCACATACAAAGGAACTTCCATAAGGCTATCAACTGATTTTTCAGCAGAAACTTTGCAGAACAGAAGAGAGTGGCAGGATGTATTTAAAGTACTGAAAGGAAAAATCTTACAACCTAGGATTCTGTACCCAGCAAGCTTATCATTCAGAATTGAAAGAGAAATAAAGAGATTCTCAAACAAGCAAAAATGAAAAGAGTTCATTAACACTAAATCAAACTTACAAGAAGTGTTAAAGGGTCTTTAAATGAAAAAGAAAAGGCTACAACAGTAAATAAGAGATTATAGAATGGGAAAAATCACACTGGTAAAGGCACATACATAGTAAAGGCAATGGATCAACATTTAAATAAGCTAGTACAACAGATAAAATTTTAAAATCAACTCTAACTCCAATAAACAGTTAAGGAATAGGCATGAAGATATAAAATATCACATTGAAAACACAAAACATGGGGGTGGGGAGTAAAAAATGTAGATCTTTTAGAATGTGTTTAACTTAAATGACTATCAATTTAAAATAAGTAGATATAGTTATAAGTCAACATATATGAACTCTATAGTAACCACAAAACAAAAACCTACAATAGATACACAAAAATTAGAGAGAAAGGAGCCCAAACATAACACCAAAGAAAATGATCAAACCACAAGGGAAGAGACTAAAAGAAGAAAAGAACAGAGAGGAACTACAAAAATAACCAGAAAACAGGTAACAGAATGGCAATAAGTTCGTACCTATCAATAATCACTTTAAACGTCAATAGACTAAATTCTCCAATCAAAAGACATAAGGTGACTGATTGGATAAAAAATAAGACCCTTCTATACATTGCCCACAAGAGACTCACTTCAGAGCTAAAGACACACACAGATTGGAAGTGAGGGAATGGAAAAAGATATTGCCTGTAAACAGAAACAAAAAGAAAGCTGGGGTACTAATACTCATATCAGACAAAGTAGATTTTAAAAAACAAAGTCTATAATAAAAAACAAAGAGGGAATTCTCCGATGGTCCAGTGGTTAAGACTCTGCACTTTTGTTGCCAAGAGCACAGGTTCAATTCCTGACTGAGGAACTAAGATCCCACAAGCTGGGTGAGGCCAAAAAAAAAAAAAAGGAACTAAAAGGTAAAGAAGGGCATTATTTAATGATAAAGGGATCAACACATGAAGAGGATATAACATGTATAAACATAGGCATCTAATATAGGAGCATCTAAACATATACAGCAAATATTAACAGACAAAAGAGAGAAATTGACAATAATAGTAGGGGACTTTAACAACCCCCTTACTTCAATGAATAGATCATCCAGACAGAAAATCAATAAGGAAACAGTGGCCTTAAATGGCACATTAGACGAATTGGACTTGATAGATGTCTATAGGACATTCCAACCCAAAATAGCAGAATACACGTTCTTTTCAAGTACACATGGAACATTCTCCAGGATAGATCACATGGTAGGCTACAAAAAAAGTCTCAACAAATTTAAGAGAATAGAAATTATATCAAGCGTCTTTACTGACCACAGTGATATGAAACTAGAAATCAATTATAGGAAGAAAAATGGAAAAATCACAAAAATACATGGAGATTAAACAACATGCTACTGAAAACCAATAGGTCAATGAAGAAATCAAAGCAGAAATCAGAAAATACCCTGAGAAAAATAAGGACATCTGGCATATTTGACTAGAGCCCCACCCTCTTCCAGTATGACCTCATCCTGACTTAACTAATTCCACGTGCAATGACCCTATTAACAAAAAAGTTCACAGTGTGAGATACTGGAGGTTAGGACTTCAATGTATCTTTTTTAGGGTCACACAATTCAACCCATAACATATTCTATCCAGTTACAACTACAGTCCCATAGGTCTTGCTTTCATGTAAGTCTAAGTTATAATTCAGTCAATTTTTTTCCTTTGCATGCATGACATTCTGATTTCTGAATACTCATAGAGTTTTACTGATTTTAGACTCATCTATAATAGGTAATGCAATCTAGTTTAGTTTTCTTCCATTTCTCTAAAGTTCTGGGTACGGGATCCCACTTCTGATACCAGCTTTGGTGACAGTCAGATTTCTTTGTTAAAAATAAATGGTGCCAACTTAGTTTTGTTTTTGTTTTTGTTTCTTTTTTTTTTTTAATTTTTAATTAATTAATTAATTTATTATTTTTGGCTGTGTTAGATCTTCATTTCTGTGCGAGGGCTTTCTCTAGTTGCGGTGAGCGGGGGCCACTCTTCATCGTGGTGCGCGGGCCTCTCACTATCGTGGCCTCTCTTGTTGCCGAGCACAGGCTCCAGACGTGCAGGCTCAGTAGTTGTGGCTCACGGGCCCAGTTGCTCCGTGGCATGTGGAATCTTCCCAAACCAGGGCTCGAACCCGTGTTCCCTGCATTGACAGGCAGATTCTCAACCACTGCGCCACCAGGGAAGCCCCTGTTTTTGTTTCTTTTTTAAGGAAAGAGATTTATGGTTAAGATACCTGGAAACCCATAGAATAAGTAGGAAGGCTGGATAACAATGCTTGATAACAGATCAGAGCCAAAAAGATGACTAAGAATCTGGCTAAGTTTACATAAGAGAAACAATCACTTAGGATGTTGCTAAAGTTGTCTCTGCCATTGAAACTTTGACTCCACTAATGATTCCATGAATATATTCTAACTGCCTAGCAACTTTAGTCACTTTCTTAAGATTCAAGTCCTAGTCAAGAGTTCAACTGGGTGAATCTGGTTTTTGTGTTATGCTTTAGCTGCTTGGGAGCAGAGAGAAGGAATACCTGCCTATCCCTTTTGGCTATCTTCAATCTCTTTCTCTGCTTCTTTCTTCCTCCCTTCCTCCCTTTCTTTTCTTCCCTTCTTCCTTCCTTCCTTCCTTTCTTTCTCTTTCCTCCCTTCTTTCTTTCTTTATTCCTTCCTTCCTTCCTCCCTCCCTCTGCCTGCCTTCCTTCCTTTTCTTTCTTCCTTTTCTTTCTTTCTTTCTTTCTTTCTTTCTTTCTTTCTTTCTTTCTTTCTTTTTTTCTTATTTTTTTTTTTTTTTTTTTTATTTCTTTCTTTTTTTCTTTCTTTTTTTTTTCTTTCCTCTTTCTTTCATTCTTTCTCTCTACTTGCCCTGTCTCTCTCTTTCTTCTTTCTTTTCACTTTCTACCTCACTTTTACCACTGAGTCCAATGCACACTCTCAACCAGGGAAATTGATTTTTCCTTAATGTTGTTGGCTTGACAGTACATTCAGTACCCAAATTCTTTTTTCCAGGTTCCTGTAGTGGCTTATAATGTGGAAAACATAAACTAAAAGCTGAGAGGTTTCTTTCTTTTTTATTTACTTTTTCCTTTCTCAGAGGCAATGAAAAAAAGAGCCAATAAAATACTTGAATGGAGTGGAGGATGAAAGCGTGTGAAAAAAAGTAGAAAAAAACAGTATTGGTTAATATCCTCTGTCCCAGATATTTTACAGATAAGGAAAACAAAGGTTCAAAGAGGATAAGTTATGTGCTCAAAATCATACTAATTAAAGTGGTGAATCTAGAGCATAATTCCAAATTTTCTGACTATAATATTTTGGCTTTTCTACTATACTATGGTCTTCCTCAGTGGTTTACAAAGTGGATTTGATAATTGAAGTGATGCAATGATAAATTATGTATTGAAAAAAAAAATTATGTATTGATATCCTTAAGATGTTGGTTCTTCCCAACTTGATCTATAGATTGAATGCAATTCCAATCAAAATTGTGCAAACTATTTTGTGGACGTTGCCAAAGTGATTCTAAAGTTTATAGGGAAAGGCAAAAGACCAGAATAACCAATAAAACATTAAAGGAGAAGAACCAAGTCAGAAGACTGATATTACTTGACTTGAACTTACTATAAAGCCAGGAGAGTGTATTATTAATTAAAGACATATAGATCAGTGGAATAGAACACAGAGCCCATACAGATATAGTCAACTGATCTTTGACAAAGGAGCAGAAGTGATTCAATGAAGAAAGAATAGTCTTTTCAACAAAGGGTACTTGAAAAAACAGGATACCTATATGCAAAAATAAATTAATGAATAAACCTAGACACAGGCTTTATGTCTTTCACAAAAATCAATTAAAAATGGAACATAGACCTAAGTGTAAAATGCAAAGCCATAAAACTCCTAGAAAATAACATAAGAGAAAATCTAGGTGACCTTGGGTTTGGCAATGACTTTCTAACTTCAATACCAAAAGCACTATCCATGAAAGAAAAGAAAATTGAGAGTTGGGCTTCATGAAAATTAAAATTGCTTTGAGAAATACACCATTAAAGGAATGAAAAGACAAGTCACAAATTGGGAGAAATATCTTTGCAAAATACATATCTGTTAAAGGACTGGTGTTCAAAACATACAAAGAACATTTAAAACTCAACAATAAGAAAACAAACAACCCAATTTAAAAATAGGCAAAAGATCTGAACAGACACCCCACCAAAGAAGATATACAGATGGCAAATAAGCATATTAAGTGATGCTCAGCATCATGTATCATCAGGGAAATGCAAATTAAAAGAACAATGAGATACCACTACAAACCTATTAGAATGACCAAATTCCAAAACACTGACACACCAAATGTTGCTGAGAATGTGGAGAACAGGAACACTCATTCATTGCTGATTGGAATACAAAATGATATAGCCACCTTAGAAGACAGTTTGGCAGTTTCTTACAAAGCTAAATATACCTTACCACACTATCTAGCAATTGTGATCCTTGGTATTTACCCAAATGAGTTGGAAACACTGTACACACAAAAACTTTCACACAAGTGTTTAAAGCAGCTTTATTCATAATTGCCAAAATTTGGAAACAACAAAGATGTGCTTCAGTAGGTAAGTGGATAAAAGTGTGGTACATCCAGACAATGGAATATTATTCAATGCTAAAACAAATGAGCTATCAAGCCATGAAAAGATATAGAGGAACCTTAAGTGCATATTGATAAGTGAATGAAGCCAATATGAAAAGGCTATATATTGTATGACTCCAAATATATGACATCCTGAAAAAGGCAAAACTATGGAGAAAGTGTAAAACTCAGTGATTTTTCAGGAGTTCAGAGGAAGGGAAGAAGTGATGAATATGTGGAGCACAGGAGATGTTTATGGTGGTGCTATTATTCTACAAGATACTCTAACTGTGTATACATGTCACAAAGCCCGTAGAGTATACAGCACAAAGAGCAAACTATAATGTAAAACTATGAATTTCAGTTAATAATAATGTATCAATATTGACTCATCAATTGCAAAAAAATTGTACCACACTAATATAAGATGTTAACTCTAGGAGTAACTGTACATAAGGTGTTGGGGTATATATTGGAACCCTATGCACTTTTCACTCAATTTTTCTGTACACCTAAAACTGGTCTAAAAATGAAGTCTATAAAATAAGTATATACAGATATATATGAAAAATGAGCAAGAGCATGTTGAGATGGTAAAATAGCATGGGAGTACACATGCAGGGACACTTCCGTGACTGCTCTGGCTAAAATACTAGGCTGTGTTGGATCCAAGTGAAAGGTAAGTTTTGGGAGCAGAGCTTAACATGAGGCTAAAGAATCTTTGAGCAGAGAAGTGAAATGCTACAGCTAGACTTTAGGAATATGAGGTTTAGAACAGCCTGAGGGATTTCTGGAACATGCAGAAACTTGATACTTTAAGATAACAAGTACATATTAAGAGGACCTGGATTAGAGTATATTGATATATGAATAAGAAGCACTCTCTATCAAGAAGGCTCCTGTGGAAATGTGTTAAAAAAATTGGTGCCAGAACTCATACTTTCTCTCTGTCCATCTCCACTGGCTTCTTCTCCTCAGTTTATAGATTTGCTTCAACTATCTTTATCCACAAACAAGAGATTTTCTTAATTTTTTTTTTCCTACTCAAGCTACTATCTCATCTCTTTCCTTTTACGACTGTGTACTTCTTAAAACAGTAATTACTCTCACTGTGTTCACGTTCTCATAGACCATTCTCTTCTTGGCAAACTCTTTTTTTTTTTTTCCTGTTTCTTAAACTTGGATTTTTTTTTCTTAATTCTTCACCTGTTTTGCTGAGTATTCTTCTTCAGCTCACTCGTTAATGTTGGCACTCTCTAGAGTAGTGTTTCATCTTTTTAGTGGAAGTGTAAGGAGAGCTCTGCACTCAGACCTCTTTTCTTCACAATATACAACTCCCATGGGAGCAATCTCATTAGCACCCAGGATTTTAATTGTTGCATACACATTGAGTTCTTGCACCTCACATGCTCTATCCCAGATGCCATTTCTCAATTCTAGAGATGTATTTTCATTTTTTACCTTCAAGTTCCACAGTCAACTCAAACTCGAAATGTCTTAAATCAAACATTTTTCTTCCCTATGAACCTTCTGCTAACCATCTTTTAATATGGAAATCTTATAATTATATTTAACACTTCCATCTGGCAAATCATCCCTCCTTTCCCATGTATTTGTCAAGTTCAATAAATTCTACCTCTAAAATGATTTTCAAATCTGCCTTTTTCTATCTGCACTTCCCCAGGTTTTCATTATTACTTACCCAAATCACTGAATCACTTTTCTAACAGGTTTTTCTGCTACCACTATCTCTTTCTTTTGATATCACTTTGTATAGCTGCCAAAATTCTCCATGATGTGAATGTGACTACTATGATTTAAAAGACCTTCATATAAAGTAAAATTCAAATTATTTAGCGTGCCATCCAACCCCCTTTACAATCTAGCTTCAACTTTACTGTTTAGGCCAGTGCTTCTTAAACTGTCTGTAGAGAAGTCCAGGCCAGTTTTCCTTTCCTTCTTTCTTCCTTTTTTTTTTTTAATTGGAGTGTAGTTGCTTTACATCTTTTCCTTCTTTTAATCCATTGTGGGCAACAGTTTTATAAAATTCAACAAAAATTCTTTATCAGAAAAATTAACACTTGCTGGGGCATTGTAGCAATGTCAAATTACCATAGAAGTGTTTAAATAATCAGTCACATTTTCTCTAGTGTCTTGGACACTTCATAGTTTATAGTTCAGCAACAGTAGCACTGATCTAGGTTAGTATTTTGTCTTTCCCCATAATACTTTTTAAAAAAAATTTATTTATTATTTTTGGCTGTGTTGGGTCTTCGCTTCTGTGCGAGGGCTTTCTCTAGTTGTGGCAAGCGGGGGCCACTCTTCATCACGGTGCGCGGGCTTCTCACTATCGCGGCCTCTCTTGTTGCGGAGCACAGGCTCCAGACGCGCAGGCTCAGTAGTTGTGGCTCACGGGCCCAGTTGCTCCGCGGCATGTGGGATCTTCCCAGACCAGGGCTCAAACCCGCGTCCCCTGCATTCGCGGGCAGACTCTCAACCACTGCGCCACCAGGGAAGCCCGCCCCATAATACTTTTGTGTAACTTTTGTAGTAATCACACCAACTATTTGAGTAGTCTGATAAAAGTTAAAAAATGTTTGCTGAATAACTCATAGATGACCTACATATAAAGAAATTAAACATAACTTTGGGTTTCCATATTTGTAATTTTAGAATTTCGGTGCTATTGATAGTAATGCAAGAGTGGAAAAGTGAATATTTTAAAAATATTAGCTCCACAAATATAACACACAATTGGATCAAATTGTAAACTATTTCAACCATTTTGGAATGGTATTTGGTAATATTTATTAAAATGGAACATATATATCCTCTGTGACCCAGCAGTTCTACTACTAGGTGTAGTGAAATGGCAGGAGTGTTGTATGCTTCCCAGACATGTATAAGAATCTTTATATCAGCAGTATCCATAGTAGTCCCAAGCTGGAAACTGTCCAAATGTTCACCTACCATAAAATGCATTTTAAAAGTTGGTATATTCTCACTGTGGAATGTTACTTAGCAATGAATATAAACAAATTGCAACTATACTCAACCACATAATGGATATCTTAAACATAAAGGTGAATGAAAGGAGCCAGTTGCATAAGAGTATATACTTTATGATTCCATTTAAATCAAATACAAATAAAGGCAAAATTATTCTACCATGTTAGAAGCCAGGATAATAATTACTCTTAAAGGGATAGTAGCTAATAGTGAGCACAACAGGTGCTTCTTAGATGATATTAATATACTATTTCTTGACGTGTGTGCTGCACAGATACTCAGGCTCCCTTTATAAAAATTCATTAAACCATGCAGTTATGTTTTTTTTTTGTTTTTTGTGATGTATGTTGTACTTGAGTAAAAATTTTATTTTAAAATACTTCTAGACTGAGTTTGTGCTAATTACATGATATCTAAGAGGGAATTATCTATGGGCAGGTAATAATAAAGGACTAAAACATGAGAACTTACATACTGGAGTCAAAAGGAAACAGGTGACTGCTAAAACCATCCATATGGAGCAACTGTCATCTTGGATGAGTATGTGGAAAGCTCGAAAATGAAGTCAAATTGTCAACTTTAAGATACCCAACATTTTCATGTCAGGAGGAAAAAACTGTAACAAAAAAAAGAGTCAAAGAAAGAGAGTAGAGGAAATATTAGATAAAATTTTCATGGGAGTTGAAGAAGCTAAGAATTTATTTTGAAGCTATAGCAATTGTTCAGTGATAGCAGGAAAAAACAGGGCAAAATCAGTAAAACAATAGTGGAAAATCTTGTAAGGAATCACTGGTCTGTTTGGAGAAATGTCATTGTTTTGGCAGCACTAAAGCAGCACTGGATAGTACCAACCAAAGGTGAAGTTCAAATGAGCTAAGCGAGCATCGTCCTGCAGATGCCTCCTCCGTGTAATTGGGCTGATGCATAAAGACATGTGCACGGTTTCCACTTAGTTCTCCAGCACGACAGGAGGACTCAGGTGGTTTATACAGTGGTGTGGCGCTACTCCTCGGGGGTCACAGGCCTGTGAGGACCGTCCAGTTGTCCGTGGGGTGTGCTCTGGGGAATGGGATTGGCTGAGACCAGGGAGAGGTAGGGTGGACACTCCTTTGGGACTTGGTGTTTCTGAGACACAGAGAGAAAACCCCACTGCAAAGTCCTATGGCCCTTGGTGGGTGAGCACCCCCAGGACGGCCTGTCTGCCTGGTGGGCAGGTGCGGCTGCCCAGAGGCCGAATGTGGGTGCGCTTGTGCCGGTCTACACCTCTGCAGGGGGGTGGCCATGAAACATACCTTCTGTCTTGGAGCAATAGTTTTCTTTTCTCACTGTTGGTGTGACTTGCCTAGGAAATCATGTGGAACTGTTTATATTTACTTACAAAAATAAATCAGAGTTGGAATTAGTGATAAAATACATAGTGAAGAATGGAGGTAGGAGTCATTGCACACATTTTTAAATAGTTTTACTGGTAAATATGGGGAAAAAATAATGACTTGGCAACGAGCACTTACAAGGTTTTCTACAGTAAAAAATACATCTCCTTTGTAGTATAGTCTGAAGTCAGCCTGATTTCTCCAACTGCATTTTTCTTTCTCAAGGTTGCTTTAGCTATTCGGGGTCTTTTGTGTTTCTAGACAAATTGTAAAATTTTTTGTTCTATTTCTGTGAAAAATGCCATTGGTAATTTGATAGGGATTGCATTGAATCTGTAGATTGCTTTGGGTAGTATAGTCATTTTCATAGTAATCAAGACAGTATGGTACTGGCACTAAAACAGAAATATAGATCAATGGAACAGGATAGAAAGCCCAGAGATAAACCCACGCACATGTGGTCACCTTATTTTTGATAAAGGAGGCAAGAATATACAATGGAGAAAAGACAGCCTCTTAAATAAGTGGTGCTGGGAAAACTGGACAGCTACATGTAAAAGAATGAAATTAGAACACTCCCTATCACCATACACAAAAATAAACTCAAAGTGGATTAAAGACCCAAATGTAAGGCCAGACACTATAAACCTCTTAGAGGAAAACATAGAACACTCTATGACATAAATCACAGCAAGATCCTTTCTGACACATCTCCTAGAGAAATGGAAATAAAAACAAAAATAAACAAATGGGACCTAATGAAAGTTAAAAGCTTTTACATAGCAAAGGAAGCCATAAACAAGACGAAAAGACACCCCTCAGAATGGGAGAAAATATTTGCAAGTGAAGCAACTTACAAAGGATTAATCTCCAAAATATACAAGCAGCTCATGTAGCTCAGTATCAAAAAAACAAACAACCCAATCCAAAAATGGGTGGAAGACCTAAATAGACATTTCTCCAAAGAAGATATACAGATTGCCAACGAACACATGAAAGGATGCTCAACATCACTAACCATTAGAGAAATGCAAATCAAAACCACAATGAGGTATCACCTCACACCAGTCAGAATGGCCATCATCAAAAAATCTACAAACAATAAATGCTGGACAGGGTGTGGAGGAAAGGGCACTGTCTTGCACTGTTGGTGGGACTGTAAATTGATGCAGCCACTATGGAGAACAGTATGGAGGTTCCTTAAAAAACTAAAAATAGAACTACCATATGACCCAGCAATCCCACTACCGGGCATATACCCTGAGAAAACCATAATTCAAAAAAGTCATGTACCACAATGTTCATTGCAGCTCTATTTACAATAGCCTGGACATGGAAGCAACCTAAGTGTTCATCAACAGGTGAATGGAGAAGATGTGGCACATATATACAATGGAATATTATTCAGCCATAAAAAGAAACGAAATTGAGTTATTTGTAGTTGAGGTGGATGGACATAGAGTGTCATACAGAGTGAAGTAAGTCAGAAAGAGAAAAACAAATACCGTATGCTAACATATATATATGGAATGAAAAAAAAAAAAAAAGGTTCTGAAGAACCTAGGGTCAGGACCGGAATAAAGACGCAGACATAGAGAATGGACTTGAGGGCATGGGGAGGGGGAAGAGTAAGCTGGGATGAAGTGAGAGAGTAGCACTGACATATATACACTACCAAATGTAAAATAGATAGCTAGTGGGAAGCAGCTCTATAGCACAGGGAGATCAGCTTGGTGCTTTGTGACCCCCTAGAGGGGTGGGATAGGGAGGGTGGGAGGGAGGTGCAACAGGGAGGGGATATGGGGATATATGTATACATATAGCTGATTCACTTTGTTATACAGCAGAAACTAACACAACATTGTAAAGCAATTATACTCCAATAAAGATGTTTTTAAAAAAAAGCTACACGGTATTTTCAAAAAAAAAAAAATCTAAGTTGACATTTACTACTAAAGTTGGCTTGTTCCAATTATGTGGAAACTTTGTTATAACAAAAATTTTCAATAAAGCACTCATTCTTGGAAGAAATCAGTCATTTCTGTATTAAATTATGATGAAAATAGAAGTGGGTTAAAGAGAAATAAACCATTATTATTATTATTTTGTTAAAATTATGTATTGTTCACTGCCCCTTCTTTGCATGAACTTTTTTTTTTAAATTAAGTGATAAGAAAAGGATTAACACACTGTTGGTAACTAGTGTTGATAGTCTTTTGTCTATCCTGGAATAAAAGTATTATTGGTTTGGGAAGATGTCAGAACTGAAAAGGTGTTCTGAAGAGTGCCCATATTGAGTAGTTTGGGATTAATTATTTTTAAAAAAAACCTATTTACTTAGTTACCTGCTGAAGAAATCTCTTCTGAACCCTTAGGACACCATTCCTGAAAAAATATGGATTTAGATAATAGCGTTATCTATGACTTAATTAATTCTGAGATTAAGAGTATTACTATAGAGTTTCAATTTCCAATATGGAAGAGAATACTGAAGTTTCCTGTAATTAACAATTTTAAACTCTGAATAAAATACAAAAAAAAAACCCCAAAAAACCAACCCCACACAACAATGAAAACAAACAAACAAAAGGTGAAAACTTCAAAACATAAAAACTACATAAAGACTTTGGAGAGAGGAAAAAAACAAGCAATTTTGGAAGAAAATTAAGATGTTGAAGAAGGGAAAAGTATGGAATGAGTTTTCATTTTTGAAGCTTTGGTATGAAGAGAGGGCCAGAGTTTTGAGATGATCACAGTAAGTCTGTGTACCAACAGTCACCGTATAAAGTTAATACAAAATTATTGACTATATTAGCTAGTCTGTGTACTATATCACCATGACTTAATTATTTTATAACTGGAAGTTTGTGCCTCTTAATTGCCTTTACCTATTTCACTCATTCCCCCACCCTCCTCCTCTCTGACAACCACCAGTGTATTCTACGTATCTATGACTGTTTCTGTTTTGTTATGTTTGTTCATTTGTTTTCTTTTTTAGATTTCACATATATGTGAAATCATATGGTATTTGTCTTTCTCCACCTAATTTATTTCACTTAGCATAATACCCTCTCGGTCCATTCATGTTGTTGCAAATGGCAAGACTTCATTCTTTTTTATGGCTGAGTAATATTCCATTGTGCATATATGTGTGTATGTGTGTGTGTTTATCACTTCTTCTAATCATTTATCTATCAATGGACACTTCAGTTGCATCCCTAGCTTGTCTGTTGTAAATAACAGTAATAAACATAGAGGTGCATATATCTTTTCAAATTATTGCTTTTGTTTTCTTCAGATAAATACCCAAAAGAGGAATTGCTGGATCATATGGTAGTTTATGGTAATTCTATTTTTAATTTTTTAAAGAACCTCCATATTGTTTTCTATAGTGGCTGCAACAACTTACATTCCCACCAACAGTGCATGAGGGTTCCCTTTTCTCTACATCTTCACTGGCACTTGCTTTTTTGTGTCCTTTTGATCATAGCCATTCTGAGGATGTGAGGTGATATCTCATTGTGGTTTTGACTTGCATTTCTCTGATGATTAGTGATGTTGAGCATTTTTTTCATTTGCCTATTGGTTATCCATATATCTTCTTCAGAAAAATGTCTTTTCATGTCTTCTGCCCATTTTTAATTGGATTGTTTGGTTTTTTGATATTCAGTTGTATGACTTCTTTACATATTCTAGATATTAACCACTTATTGGATACATGATTTGCCAATATCTTCTCCCCTTCAGTACGTTGCCTTTTTGTTTTGTTGCTGGTTTTCTATGCTGTGAAAAGGCTTTTTAGTTTGATGTAGTCTCATTTGTTTATTTTTGCTTTTGTTGCTTTTGACTGAGGAGACAGATCTAAAAAATATCACTAAGACCAATATCAAAGAGTGTACAGCCTATGCTTTCTTGTTGGAGTTTTATTGTTTCAGGTCTGACATTTAAGTCTTTAATGCATTTTGAGTTTATTTTTGTATATATGTAAAATAGTGGTCCACATTCATTCTTCTGGATGTAGCTGTCCAGTTTTCCCAACACCATTTATTAAAGACACTGTCTTTTCCTCATTGTATATTCTTGCCTCTTTTATCATAGATTAATTGGCCATACGTATGTGGGTTATTTCCAGGCTTTCTGTTCTGTTGATCTATATGTCTATTTTTTTGTGCCAGTACCATACTGTTTTGATTGCTATAGCTTTGTACTGTAGTTTGAAGTCCAGGAGTGTGATAACTCCAGTTTTGTTTTGTTCTTTTATTTCTCAAGATTGCTTTGGCTATTTGGGGTCTTCTATGGTTTCATACAAATTTTAGGATTATCTGTTCCAGTTCTGTAAAAAAATGCCATTGGTTTTTTTGATAGGGATTGCTTTGAATCTGTAGATTGCTTTGGGTGGTATGGATATTTTAACAACATTAATCCTTACAATCCATGAACATGGCATATTTCTCCATTTATTTGTTTTGTCTTTCCCTTCATCAGTATCATAGTTTTCAGAATACAGGTCCTTGGTTAAATTTATTTTTGATGTGATTGTAAATGGGATTGTTTTCTTAACTTCTCTTTTTGAAAGTTTGTTATTAGTGTACAGAAACACAACAGATTTTTATATATTAATTTTGTATCCTGCAGCTTTACTGAATTTATTTATTAGTTCTAATAGTTTCTTTGGCATCTTTAGGGTTTCCTATACACAGTATCGTATCATCTGCAAATAGTGACAGTCTTACTTCTCTTCTAATTTGAATGCCTTATATTTCTTTTTCTTGTTTAATTGCTGTGGTTATCACTTCCAGTACTATGTTCAATAAAATTGTCAGTGAGAGTGGATATCCTTGGCTTATTCCTGATCTTAGAGGAAAAGCTTTCAGCTTTTCACTGTTAAGTATGATGTTAGCTGTGGGTTTGTTATATATGACCTTTATTATGTTGAGGTACATTCCCTCTATACCCACTCTGTTTAGATATTTTTTATCATAAATGGATGTTAGATTTTGTCAAAAGCTTTCTCTGCATCTACTGAGATGATAATGTGATTTTTATCCTTCATTTTGTTAATGTGGTGTATCACATTGATTCATTTGTGGACATGGAACCATCCTTGCACCACTGGAATAAATCCCATTTGATCATGTGTGATCTTTCTAATGTACTGTTGGATTTATTTTGCTAATATTTTGTTGAGGATTTTTGCATCTACATTGATCAGTGATATTGGCCTATAATTTTATTTTTTTGTAGTATCTTTGTCTTGTTTTAGTATCAGGGTATTGCTGGCTTCATAGAATGAGTTTGGAAGTTTTCCTTCCATTTCAGTTTTTTGGAATATAATTGTAGTAGTCTCTTATGATCCTTGGTGTTTCCATGGTATTCGTTGTAACTTCTCTTTCCTTTTTTATTTGTGCTCTTCCTCTTCTTCTTTTTTTTTTTTAATGAGTCTGGTTAAAGTTTGTCAATTTTGTTTATGTTTTCAAAGAACCAGCTCTTAGTTATGCTGATCTTTTCTGTTTTTTTAGTCTCTGTTTCATTTATTTCCACTCTGATCTTTATTATTTTTTTTCCTTCTGCTAAATTTTGGCTTTGATTGTTGTTCTTTTTCCAATTTTTTTTAGGTAGAAAGTTAAGTTTTTTAATTTGGGATTTTTCTTGTTTATTCAAGTAGGCTTGTATAGCTATAAACTTCCCTTTAGAACTGCTTTTGTTGTATCCCATGGATTTTGGAAAGTTGTGTTTCCATTTTCATTTGTTTCAAGGTATTTTAAAATTTCTTCTTTAATTTCTTCGTTGACCCAATGGTTTTTTAGTAGCATGTGTTTAGTTTCCATGTGTTCATGTTTTTTTCCAGTTTTCTTGAAAATGATTTCTAGTTTTATAGGGTTGTGGTCAGAAAAGATGCTTGATATGATTTCAGTCTTTTTAAAATTATTGAGACTTATTTTGTGGCTTAATGTGTGATCTATCCTGGAGAATGTTTCATGTGCACTTAAAAAAATGTGTATTCTGCTGTTTTTGTATGGAATGTTCTTAACTTATCTATTAAATCCATCTGATCAAATGTGTCACATAAGGCCAGTGTTTCATTATTGATATTCTGTCTAGATAATCTAGCAATTGCTGTAGTGGGGTATTAAAGTCCTCTACTATTATTAAATACTGTGAATTTTTCCTTTTATTTCTGTTAATATTGTTTTATATATTTAGGTGCTACTATTTTGGGTGCATAAATATTTACAACTGTTATATCTTCTTGTTGGATTGATCCCTTTATCATTATGTAATGCCTTTCTTTGTTTCTTGTTAACAGCCTTTATTTTAAAGTCAGATATAAGCATTTTTTTCTGGTATAAGTGCTGCCACCCCAGTTTTCTTTCTGTTTCCATTTGCATGGAATATCTTTTTCTATCCTTTCAATTTTAGTCTGTGTGTATCTTTAGAGCTGAAGTGAGTCTCTTGTAGGCAGCACAGATGGTTCTTGTCTTTTTATTCATTAAGCCCACCCTATGTCTTTTGCTTGGAGCTTTTAGTTCATTTCATGTAAGTAATTATTGACTGGTGTGTACTTATTGCAATTTTGTTCATTGTTTTCTGGTTGTTTTTGTATTTTCTGCTCTATTCCTTTCTTCTTCTCTTGCTCTCTTCCTTTGTGGTTTGATAACTTTCTGTGTGTTATGTATGGATTCCTTTCTCTTTTTTGTGTGTGTGTATCTACTATAGGTTTTTGCTTTGTAGTTACCATGAGGTCGTGTATAATAAGCTATGTATACAGCAGTCTATTTTAAGTTAATGGTCACTTAAGTTCAAATGCATTCTGAAAACACTACATTTTTACTCCTCCTTCCCACCATTTACATTTTTGATGTCATATTTCACATCTTTTTATTCTGTGTGTCCCTTAACTAATTACTGTAGTTATAGTTGATCTTACTACTTTTGTCTTTTAACCTTCATCATACTAGCTTTGTAAGTGACTGATTCACTACCTTCACTATATGTTTGCTTTTATTAGTGAGCATTTTTCTTTCATATATTTTCTTAGTTCTAGTTATGACCTTTTCTTTTCCACTTAATAGAAGTCCCTTAACATTTCTTGTATGGCTGGTTTAGTGGTGATAAACTCTTTTAATTTTGCTTATCTGGAAAACTACTTATTTCTCCTACAATTCTGAATGATAAACTTTCTGGGTGGAGTATTCTTGGTTATAAGTTTTGTTTCTTTTAGAACTTTGAATATACTGTGCCATTTCCTTCTGGTCTGTAAAATTTCTGCTGGAAAATCATTTCATACTTTTATGGGGGTTCCCTTGCAAGTTGTTTTCTTTCTTTTTTTGCTGCCTTTAAGATTATTTATTTATTTAAAAATTTTGACATTTTAACTTTAATGTGTCTTGGTGTGGATCTCTTTAGGTTTATCTTTTTTGAGACTCTCCATGCTTCCTGGACTTGAATTTCTGTTTCCTTCATCATATGATGGAATTTTTCAGCCAGTATTTCTTCAAATAAGTTTTCTTTTTCTCCCTCTGATTTCCTTCTGGAACACCTATAAAGCAAATGTTAGTACACTTGATGATGTTCCAATGATCTCTTAACCTATCCTCATTTTTAAAATTCCTTTTTTTTTTTTTTTTTTTTCCAATTGGGTGATTTCCACTACCCTGTCTTCCAGATTGCTGATCTGTTCTTCTGCCTCATATAATCTGCTGTTGATTCCATTTAGGGTATTTTTCTTTTCAGTTATTGTATTCTTAACTCTGATTGGTTCTTTTTATATTTCCTGTCTCCTTGTTGAAATTCTCATTGTGTTCATCCATTTTTCTGCAAAGTTCAGTGAGCAACTTTATAACCATTATTTTGAACTCTGTATCAGGTAGATTACTTATCCCTGTTTTATTTAGTTTATGTGTGTGTATGTGAGGTTTTGTCTTGATCTTTCATTTGGAACACACTTCTTTATCTCCTCACTTTGCCTAACTCTCTGTATTTGTTTCCATGTATAATATTGGGTAGATCAGCTACATCTCCAGTCTTAAAGAAGTGGCCTTATGTAGAAAATTTCCTGCTTATAAGAGAAATACCCTCTGTTCACTAGAGTCAACTGCTCCTGGGGTATCCTGTGCGTAGGCTGAATATGCCTTCCTGTTGTGCCAATGCCACAGTTGCTGCAGGTGCTCTAGTGGGTGGGACTGGCCCCCAGGACAGCTGGGTGTGAGGACTGTTGGTGCTTTAATGGGTGCATCTAGTCCCCAGTGGACCTGGCTCTGAGGCTTGGCCATGGTTACTGCCCTTATGGGCAGTGTCGGCCCTGGCGTGGATGGTTGTGGGGGTCGGTTGTAATATTTGAGAGTGCACTGGTGAGTGGTGCTGATCCTCTGAGGTGGGAGCTGCTTTAGGTGGGTGCTGGTTTTAACCGAGGCTGCCTGCCAGGAGTGGTGGGGAGCAGCTTTGGATCTGCTTTGGAGGGGGCAGGCAGATTCGATGGGGTTGGTCCTCAGGAAACTGCTATGGTGGGGAACATGGCATTAGCTAGGTTGGTGTAGAGTGACAGAAATGGCATCCACCAGCACTGTGCCAACTATATGGAAGGAGAGTAAAAAAAAAAAAAAAATTGGCATCTGCCAATGCTTCTGTCCCTGGAGAATGTTCCACCAGATCACTGTCCCTCCACACACACCCTGAAAGTAATCAATATCTTCTTGTATGACCCAGGTGCTTTCCAACCTACTGCCTCTGCACTGGGAATGAATGTGTGAGTTTGTGTGTGAGCTCTTCAAGAGCAAAATCCTGATTTCCTATAGCCCTTGGGCTCTTCTGGACATAAGCCCCACTGGTCTTCAAAGCCAGACATTATGGGGTCATTTCTTTCCAGCGTTAAGTCCCCAGGTCTGGGGAACTGATATGAGGCTCGAACCCCTCTCTTCCTAAAGAGGACCTCTGTGTTTATATCTCCTTCCATCTGTGTGTCATGCACCGAGAGTGTGGGTCCTGACTAGACTGCATCCTACCAATCTCAATGTGTTTTTTCTTTACACCCTTGTAGAAGAGTTGTTTGGTTAATCTTCAGGCTGTTTTCAGAGAGAATTATATTATGTGTAGCTGTAGTTTTTGTGTGTCTGTGGGAGGAGGTGAGCTCAGGATTTCCCTACCCCACCATTTTGATCCTGCCTCCTAAAACAACAGATTTTGAAAGCACCAGAGAATAACACATTGCATAGAAGGAAATAAAATTTAAAATTCTGTAGGGTTTTCATCAGAGACTATAATAACCAGAAGTAGTGAAACAAGATCTTTAATGTAGTGACAAAATTAGAAGTTGTGCTGTGTGCTGTTTGCTCTGAGACCACATTTCCCATGGGATGCTTGCAGCTAATGACTGAGTACAGAATGGACACTAAGGCAGGCCCAATACTATAATATATGGGATTTTTCTGCGTGCTGACTTTGGGTCCAGAACTCCTCATCAGCCTGGCCAAAACTTTGTTAGAACTATGCTATATTCTGAGACTCTTCCCTCGCAGTCCCTCTTTCTTCCCTCTCTCTCCTTCGCAAAGGTTAGACCTGCATCATAATCTGATAGTTCTCCTTACTTTTCTGACTCTCTGTTTTCTCTGGCATAGTCATTTATACCCCAAACCTCTGGTGCATCTAATTCCATTTTGACATTTACTTCTTGGAGGATCAGAACTAATGCAATAGGCAGCTTTCTTCTCCTTTTTCTAGAGCTGATGAAAGAGGAGTCTGTTTTATAGAGCACACCTCTAGGAAAATACTAAAAGGAAGAAAAATATTAGAAAACTTCTTACTTTGGTCTTTATCATTTTGTAGGTTAAGGGAGTTAAAAGCCCTTTAAATATTCTGCCCCTCTATTTTTCTGTTTCTGAATGATAAGAATATATTTTATGCCCCTGGAGCTTCTGTTCTGAAGCCTCTGTCCTAGAAATGCATTACTGCACAACCAATGGTATTGAAAAGGCTGAATGAGAGAGTTGAATTAGGTAATAACATTAGAAAAATATTGAGCTGCTGGTACATAAAATTCTTCTATATTATTGTATGAGAAATTATAGATATTGTGTTAAGAAGTTAAATAGATTTTTACAAAAAACCCTCATTAAGAATTTTAGTGTTACTATGTATTAATACTTTGAAAATAAAATTAAGTATTGAGCATCTAAAAAGTTTTAATTAACTGATCAATTTTAAAGTTATTAAGAATAATTTTACTTTCTGAAAATAGCTTCATGTTATTTTAAAAACTTATTCTCCACCTTCATTGCTTATAACCCGTCACTTAAAACTTTTAACTTTGTCCTGTTATAGTTTTCCATTTTCACTGTCATCACCCTAACATAGATCTTCAGCTTTTCATATCTAGAGTGCTGAAATAACCTTTGAACTTCTTTCTCTGACCCAGCTGTGGTAAGTAACAGTCTTTGGAGTCAGAAACCTGAGTTCCAACCCCTTTGTTGTATCATGCTAACTTTGTGATTATAGAAGTATAAACTTAAAGTTTGTATGTCTCCATTTCTCATCTGTTCAAAAGTTTAAATGGAAATATATACACAAAGCATAAGTGACAGGTCTTGAACTTGTCTGCACCAAGTCAATGATGAATATTGTCATAAAAGTACCTATTTCTAGCATCACACTGCTTGAAATCCTTCAATGTTTTCCCATTTGCTTTGGAATCAGCCTTAATTTTTCTTTTGATCTTAACTACTTATAATTGCTCTTTCCTAGTTTTCCACTTGACAGATATTTATTGAGCACCTACTATGTGCCAGGTATGGCAATTTATTTCTGTTCCCAACATATACAACCAGCTCCAAACTCTGGAGAGGGCTGGCTTCTCACTGTACCATCAGAATGTTTGGTTTGTGTCTGCTTCAGAATCTTCCCTTCTCTATTATACCCTTTACTTTAATTTTATTTCCCCCCAAAGTATTTATTAAATACCTAATATGTGCCATACATTGTGCAAGAGACTGACAGCACACACAGTAAAGACAGTTTTACTCTCAAGTTACTTACAGATTAGTGAGGAAAACATACAACTAAATTGGAAGTTAAAAGTCCCTGTGTTAAGTTCTATTATAATAGAAAGTACCATATGCTTTTGGACAGCAAAAAGAAGGAAATACCCAATATTAGCCTGAATCTGAAATCTGAAGAATGAAAATGGATTAGGTATGGTTGTGGGAGGGAGTTTAGAATGGGGCATGTAGGTAATGTGGCCAGTGATGGGAGAAATGTGAGCAAGAAGTTTCAGGGAGAGGGTGCAAGTTGCGAGGTGCCCAATGGCCAAGAGAAGATGTGGTATTTTCCATGAACTAAAATAACTTTATTATAATTAGACCATAGTGTGAGTGAAAGAGTGCTTAAAAAATGAGGCCAAAGAGGTAATCAAAAACAAGATCATATAGAACGATGTAAGAACTTGTTAAATAATTTAATATTTTCCTAAGGACAGTGGGAAGGGATTTAAGCAGGGGAATGGCAAACGTAGATTTGAGTTTTAGGAAGATCATCTGATTAGAACTGACTGAATGGGGCAAGAATGAAGAAATTGAGAAGATTAGGGACCCATGGAAAATAGTCAAGGTAAAAGGTAATAATGGCCTGAATTAGGTAGTTCAATAAGACTAGAGGACTAGAGAGATATGGATATGATTTTACATTTATTTGTGATATCATTTTAATTTTATTTTTCATTTTAATCTAAGCTCCACAGAGTGCTGTTTTTGCTTGTCATGTATTTTTCCATGCATAGAAAAGTGCCCAGAATACATAATATTTCAAGATATATTTTTGAAATATAAGATATTGAAAGATAGATTAGAAAAAAATTAATATTTGAAAGTTGGCAAGAAATGTGACTGTTTCAACGTGGGAGCCAAAAAAATCTAGTAACATGTCTTGGTCTGGCTTGACCAAATAGGTACATGATGGCACAAATAACTAAGAAAGAAAATACAGGAGATGGAATACAGGTTTAGTGAAGAAGAAAATAAGAGCAGTTTTGGATATACTGAGTTCCAAATGACTGGAGAATTAACGTTTGCAGATTTCTAGTAAACGTCATTTGAATATTGAGATCTTGAGCTTAAAAGCTAGATCTGAGCTGGAGACAGAGCTCTAATAGTTAAGAACAATACATGTCACTCGTACAGTAATTAAATGTTGCAAGCCTGGTTCCAATATATATATATTTATATATATATATAAATTTAATACAACAATGTTATAAAATAGGTATGATGTTATTAGCCCCATTTCACAAATGGTAAATTTGGGGTTTATTGAAATTAAGTGTTTTCCCCAAGTTTACACAGCTCACAATTGGTGGAGCTGTGATTTGAACCCTAACAGTCTATATCCAGCATCACACGGTTTTAACCACAATGACGCACTGCCTCTCCTTTAATAACTTGTTAATATAGATGATAGCTAAAGCTGAGGAACTTAACACAATAAGTCAGGGAGATGCTATTGTCAAAAATGAGGTGATGATAAGAAACACAAACTTAGGGCTGAGAATAGAAATGTTGTCAATAAATGTGACTATAATATGATCAGAAAGAAAGTGGGGTTGGAGGGACCAGAAACTACAGTGTCACAAAGACAAAAGGAGAGAAAGTTTCAAGTATTGAGCCTACAGAGAGTGTCAAAAGCTACAGGAAACTCATGAAGATAAGTATTACCAAGTTTTCTTGGCAAAAAAGAAATCATTGGTGATCATGGAAGAAGTAGCTTCAGCACTGTGGTAGAAAGGGAAACCTGTCTTTAGAACTGTGTGGTTGGAGATGAAGTAGAAACACAAATGTAAAAAATGTATTTTAAAGTCTTAAATGGAGGAGAGAGAAAGGATAGAAGTTGAGCATTAAATGGAATTTAGGAAGTGTTTATGTGGTTGGTGTTGTTTGTATAAAAGAAAAATTTACTCATGCTTAGGGTATGATAGAAAGAAACCATGTGAAGGGACCAGGCTTAAATCATATGCATGTGGAGGTTGGGGTGGTGCGGGGGGTAGGCTTTCCCTAATGAAAATGGCATAGAGCCCACAATGGGTACAAATGTAAGATGTTGTGGTGAGAAATAGAAAGTGTCATTTTTGAAAGCTGATACTTTGTGGAGTAGAAGGTAAGCTCATCTCTTGCATAAAAGGCAGTTGTTTGCCAAGAAGAAAGATGAGACAGAGAGAGAGAGAAGGGGAATTGAGACATAGGATCACCTGCCTTGTTTTCTAATCGGTGCCTACTAGCCCTTAGATACCTTTTGGAAAAATTTTCATAGCTGATAAATTCAGGTAAAAGAAATCACTGTTTATTACTATATTGTGTTATTCTCAAATTCAAATGCAGAACTTTAGTGATGTAGGATGGACTTGTAGTTAAATTCTTTTGCCTAACAGCCTAAGGCTTCAATAAAATTACAAACAAATGGCTTACTTAGTCCCTTTTCTTTAAAGATATATCCAAAATCTCAGATTTTAAGATTCCAATGGAAAAGAAAAGCAAGTTAAGACTAATCATACCAGTTAATGTGCTAAACAAACAACAATTTAAAAATGTAATTCCTACTAACAGCCCAATCAATATGTTGAATAATTCATAAAAACTTCCCACCTTCTCGGACTGGAATAAAGACAACAAGGAGTGGAGCACAGGAGAAATAGAGAACATTAAATTTTTCTTGGTAAATTATGGATTCAAAATTTAAGATGTCAACTTTTGACACAGACTTCAGGAAAATGTAGAAAAAACTTATCCTAGCAGATTATATGGACTCCTGGAAGTGTTGAGGATACAGGAAACGTTAGAATATACAAGAGACATAACCCATGCCACTGCATGATTTTTATCTTGCTCAATCAGTAGCCTGATATAGTTATGGAGAAATCAGGCAATTAAACTGATTCTGGGTTGAGGCTTGTCTAGTTGCTGGTAAGGAAAGACTGTAGAACAAGAAAATTGATACTAAAAGAAGTTAAGTTAAAAAATAAAGATATAAAACAGAAGATGACTTGGGAAATATTAGAGATTTTAAGATATTGGAAATTTCTACATAGTAAAGATGTACTGGGAAGCACCTGATTTTGAAAGTATGAAAGACAATAGGTCTTGATTACAAGAGAGTTTCCTATATTTTTTTAAATGGAGTATTTCCATATGATGACACGTTAAAAAATTTATCTGTGAAAGATGTAATGGTTTGGATTATTGTTCAACAAATATTCGGTCTCACGTCCTCTGACACTGTGGATAGAATATACTTTTGTGCTCCATTTATGTTGTGTTTGAATTGGCTGATGGCATGTAAGCAGAAATGTCTATATGCCGGTGATTAACTTAGGTCTTGGAAAGTGTCACATATTTCAGTTTCCTTTTTTATACTTCTCATGTGCCATTGATACAATAAACTGAGTAACTTTATGGTTCCAAAAGAGTCAGAGACCTGAGAAGCAGAGCTGCCCAAGTTAAATTTCAGCCCTGACTCTGGAAACAGAGTCACCCTGACCAACTTGTAAACCCATAGTCTGAAGAAAAGGCTTTCCATGTGATCTGAGGACCTGGGAGTGTGATCATTGATGCTTATTTCTTAATGTCATGGAGTTATGGGATGATTTCTTATGAAACAAATGTCTGTTGAGAGTGTCGACTGAAAAAAATCCACAAGGTGAGAGTTGTGAGTTAAGTTTTATTTTGGGGCAAAATGAGGACCAGAGCCCAGGAGACAGCATTTCAGATACCTCTGAGAAACTGCTCCAAAGAGGTAGCGGGCAGGTCAGTATATATGTGATTTTGGTGCAGGGGGAGTACATGCAATCAAGCACACATTTTTGCAGAAGGTTGCTGCTGGTCATGAGGAGCAAATGTCAACATGAAGGATTTTAGTGCTTTTCTAGTTATGAGGAGATGCAAGAATTGGGCTCATAAAATCTTCTCCTGAAAATATCTGTCTTAAGGCCTGTTCTGACAGTTTTCCCCAGAGCACAGAATGCCTCATTCCTGGTCTCCACCCTGAACTCTTTTCAGTGTGTGTTGAGGGTCAGTGGTCACAGCAGCTTGTGATTTAATCCTTGTAGAGGCAGATGGCAAGTGCCAAGTTTTAGTTGGCAAGGGAAAAGTACAATGATGGAGTAAAATGGAAGGGAAAAAAATCTCTGATGATAAGAAAGTCAGAAAATTGAATGCTGAAGTGTTTGAGAGAACCTGAATGTTAATAGTATTCGGGGTGCCGAGGAAGACAGAACAAGATCTTAAAGTCTTCAGTGAATTAGTATGAGGAAGGGAGTTTGGAAAATGAAAATATTTAAGAGAGAAAAAGAAAGAGAGGATATTACAATAGAATGGCAATAACTTCAAAAAGCAGGCATTTTTAACATGAGGATGAAGTAATGATCTGGAAGTAGTACTAGAAAGCATAAGGAAACCAACTCCACTTTTTTTCTTTCAGTTTTATTGAGATCTAATTGACATATAACACTGTGTAAGTTTAACGTGTATTGACTTATATACACTGAAAAATGATTACCACTTTAAGTTTAGTTAATATTCATTATCCCATGTAGGTAAAAAATAAAATAGAAAAAAAAATTTTTTTTTCATTGAGATGAGAATTTTTAGGATCTACTCTCTTAGCAACTTTTCTATTCTTAAGTGTGTGGGGTGTCAAAGAAAGTGAAGCTTTAAATTGAAAAGTATATTAGTCAAGGTTCTGCAGAGGAACAGAACCAATAGGTTCTTCCTCCTTCCCTCCCTCCCTCTCTCTCTTTCTCTCTTTCTCTCTTTCTTTCTTTCTTTCTTTCTTTCTTTCTTTCTTTCTTTCTTTCTTTCTTTCTTTCTCTCTTTCTCTCTTTCTTTCTTTCTTTCTTTCTTTCTTTCTTTTTTTCTTTCTTGCTCTTTCCTTCCTTCCTTCCTTCCATCTTTCCTTCCTTCCTTCCTTCCTTCCTTCCTTCCTTCCTTCCTTCCTTCCTTCTCTCTCTCTCTCTCTCTCTCTCTTTCTTTTTTGGAATTGGCTCAATCATTTATGGAGGCTGAGAGGTTGCAAGATCTGCAGTCAGAAAGCTGGAGAACCAGGGGAGTCAATGGTGTGGTTTCAGCCTACATCTAAAGGTCTGACAACCAGAAAGGCCAATGGCATAAGTTCCAATCTAAGTGCAAGAGGAGACAGATGTCCAAGCTCAACAGTCAGATAAAGAACAAATTCTCCTTCATCAGCCTTGTTGTTCTACTCAGTGGATTAGATTGAGCCCACCCACATTGGGCAGGACAATCTGCTTTAGTCTACTGACTCAAATGTTAATCTTATTCAGAAAAGCCCTCACAGATACACCCTGAATAATGTTTAACCAAATACTTTGGCTCCCTTGGACCCAGTCAAGTTGACACAAAAAATTAACCATCGCAAGAGTATCAGGGAAGTATATCTCAGAGGAAAGTAATATTTCATCAAGACAAATAGATTAAGGAAGTTTCAATGAAGAAATTGAGGATGTAGGAAAACTTTTGTTTTATTTTTCCAGTTTTTGAATCTTGAAAATTGTGTTCTCTGGAAAATATGAAAACTGAGTGCTAATTGGGCTTGTAAAATTAAGGGAGCTGCAGTCTCTATGCTCAGAATAAAATGCTGCAGAGGAGAGAACAGCAGCCTGGAAAGATGTTATAAAACACAGCTAGAGACCAAAAGAGCAACACGAAAGTATCTGAAAGAGCACCAACATAAAGGGGAGAAAAGACCACCAAATTTAATTTGTAAAAACCTTTAAGACTGTCCTGGTCACTTTCAGTGATTATAATAACAGAGAACCCTATAAAAGATATGACATGTCTGCAGCCATTCAGGATTAAAATTAAAACTGGATTAAGTTATCTGATCTTCAGTTATTTGAGTAAATTCCTCATCTTCCCTCTAAGTCGAATGCATTTCTTTCTTAGATATCACAAGTGACTGCCACAAACAAAACTTACAATTAATAAAAGTGGTTTCATTTTTTTAAGGACTTGTTTATGGTTATTCTTTTTGCATAGACCTCTAGGAGAAATTTGAATAATGCCATATCAAAGAAACTTTGAATCTGTCTCTTTTAGAGAGAAATTTTATCACTGTCTTGTCATAAGGTTTTATCATGGAAATTGTTTTCTGCTGTAAAAAAGTCAGCTATGATTTTTTCAATAAACATTTATGGAGCACCAGGGGCTAGTAGGGCATTGTGCTAGTTATTGTGTCAGTTGTAGAGTTGTTTAAAATACTATTCCTGCCCTTGAGAAGCTAACACTCGTTGTAGAGATGCATAAGTTGAATTTATATAATTGCAGCATCATGTACTAAGTATTATTCAATTGTTATAAACTAAGGTTTACAAGAATAGAGAGAAGAGTAATTTGACTTAGAAAAACTTATTAAGATCTTAATGGACAAGAATAGTGTATTAAATTAGTTTTGCTGCTGCAATAATTTACCACAAACTTTGTGGCTTAAAACAGCACAAATTTATTTTCTTACAGTTTTGGAGTTCAGAAGCCAAAAAATGGGTCTCTCTGGGCTAAAATCAATTTGTCAGCAAGATTTTTTTCTTTTTGGAGGCTCTAGAGTGAGAATTACTTCCATTGAAGTAATCCCCTCTCCTTGAGTGAAGACAGAACATGTGACTTGCTTCTAAACAGAGAAAAAGGGAAAGAATCCACTTCCAAGATCATTCTTGCTGTTGGCTGAATTCAATTCTTTGTGGTTATTGAGTTGAGGTCCCTATTTCCCTGCTATCAGACAGAGCTTGGTCTTTGCTCCTGGAGGCTGCCCTCATTCTTTCTCATGGCCTGATTCCACCAATGGCACGATGGGGTCCCTTCTTGTTCTTCCAATCTCTCTGACTTCCTCTTCTGTCAGGTAGAGAACATTCTCTGTTTTTAATAGGGCCTATGGGATTTAAATCAGGTTCACACGAATAATCTTCCCATCTTAAGATCAATTGTGCTATGTAAAATAATCATTGAAGTGATATCTCAGCATATTCACTAGTATTGGGGATTAGGATATGGAATCTTGGGAGCCACTTTTTTTAGAACTCTGGCTCTATATTTATAATTTAGACTCTATCTTAGCGGACTGATGAAAAAGAGCCTCCTTTTGGCCTCGAAGAAGCAAACAGCCATGTTGTGAACTACCTATGGAGACGGCCACATGGCAGGGAACAGTAGGCAGCCTCTAGGAACTGGGGTGGCCTCCAGTCAACAGTTATTAATAAGCTGAGACTCTCAGTCCTACAACCAGAGCCTCAAGAATCTGAATTTTGCGAATAATTGTGTGAGCTTGGTAGAGGACCTTGGGCATTAGAAAGGTAGATAGCCTGACTGATGGTTTGATTTCAGCCTGTGAGACCCTGAGCAGAGGACTCAGCTAAACTGTGCCTCCACTCCTGATCCTCAGGAACTATGAGATGATATAAGGTGATGAGTATGTCTTGTTCTAAGCCGCTAAGTTGTGGTAATTTGTTACCCAGTGATAGGATGCTAACACATGGGACTTCCCTTTGGAGATCTTGATTCAGAAGATCTGGGGTCAGAATCAAAACCTGTAGTTTAGCAAATAACAGAGGGGAATTTGACGCAGATAGTCTCTTAACTAGTTTGAGAAACACTGGATTATTTCTCACAATTTCCATCTTTCATCAAGATGTAGGAAAAGCTCATCATTGTGATTTTGTGCCTGGGGAAACTGCATGTACCCAGAGTTTTCATTCCTTCATTTCCTTCAGGAGGACATTACTCAGTGGAAGTAGCTTAAAATCTGTAATAACCTGAGAAAGACCCCAGAGCAAAAGAATCTACAAAATCCATGACACTTGAGACATAAAACAGCTTGTTCCTTCCAAAGATTGGGTAATTCAATCATCTTCCATAAGGCCACCAGCAGGAGAATGATAGAAATGACATATTTGCTGTTCACGGAAGAAGAAAAAATGTAATTGGAAGAAAATAAGACAAGATGTTTGGAGATAAAGGAGGAAATATCTGCTGGTTTAAAAATTTGTGCGCTAGTTTACTCATCAGCCAGCAATAAATTTCTACTTTCATCTTCACAACTGAAGCTTGGTTAGAATTAAATGTGAAACTTTTTGCATTCAGCAGAACAGTTTTTTTTTTTTTAATGTCTAGAGATGGATCTATAAAGAATAAAGGTTAGTCACTTTAGCAGAACAAGGAGCTATTTATTACTTCATAAGCCTAATAACTGATTTCCTAAGAAATAGTAGTGAGTACTAGGGCTGCAATTATAATTCCAGCACATACATTCCAGCATTTAGAAGCAAATTCGATTTTGTTATTAACAAGCAAACCGCCTAGCCTGTGCTTATTGGACTATATATTTTTGAAGTGGCTCTGGGGCTTTGGTCTGTAAAGTCTTTTATAGGCTATATTAATCACAATTTTTTACCCAAAGCATACTTTGACATCATTGAGGAATCAATATAGCTAATTCTGAATTGAAGGCAATGCCTAGTGCCATGTTGAGACTAAACTTGTTAAATCATTGCATAATTGGGGAGGGAGGATCAAATTGTCACAATAAATGTTACTCTAAAAATAGAAAATTTTTATTTATCAGCAATATCGCTTGAAATTAGAACCTAATGTTGAAGTTTTCTTCAAAAAATAAATTTCCATAGTTGATAAAAGATAGGAAAAAGAACTTAAGGCCTTAGCAGGGCTTTTTGTGGGTTAAGAGTTGAGGGTTGATTGAAAAAAATTATTGAAACAGATTGGTAATACTTGTAACATGCACTTGAATGGCATTTTAGAATTTATTGAACAAGATCCTTGCCTGTGACATGAGACTCTGCTCCAGTGTCTGCAGACTAAAGCCTGTGGGCTGATCAGGCTGCATCCCAGTTTTGTACAGTCAGCAAGCTAAGAATGGTTTTCACACTTTTAAAAGATTAAAACAGAGTATACAGCAGAAACGGCATGTAGCCTAGAGAGCCTAAAGTCTGGCCTTTTACAGAAAAATTACTGATCTCTGCTCTAGAACTAGGTAGGACAATTTGCTGAGAACCACGTGGCTAGGATAAAATTTATAAAGACCTCTCTTTACCAAGACTACTGTCAGGGTTTCCAAACAAAATACCACAAACTAGGTGGCTTAAACAGCAGAAACTTATTTTCTCACAGTTCTGGAGGCTAGAGGTCCAAAATCAAGGTGTTGGTAGAGTTATTTTGGAGGGCTGTGAGGGAAGGACCTATTCCAGGCCTCTCTCCTTGGCTTATAGACCTGTGTGTGTCTCTGTTCAAAATTTACCATTTGTATAAGGACATTGATCATCTTGGAATTAGGGCTTGTCCTCATGACCTCATTTAAACTTGATTACCTCTGTAAAAATCCTATCACCAAATAATGTCACATTCTGTGGTAGTAAGGGTTAGGATTTCAACATATAAATTTAGGAGGGACACAGTTTAATGGTGGATAACAGTAGAATTCTATAATATCCTCCCCATCACTCAAATGAAATTTTAATTTGAGAGAGAACTAGATAGATTATATGATTTGCCCAAGGTCAAATGGCTAAATAACCACAGAAATAGGATATGAATCCAGAATTTGTTGGCCCAAGTCAAGTGTATTTTCCACTCCTTTCAGTTGCCCTGAGGAAAAAAATAATAACCATATCACACATTACTCATTCATTCAGTTATTCAATTCCACAAATATGAATATATTATATGCCTATTATATGCTGTACATAAATGAGACAGTATCCCTGTCTATAAGCAGAGATAAAATGTATGTGCAGATACCTACAATAGAAGGTGAAAGGTGATGTGTGATACTACCAAATATCAGTAATTGAAAGAAAAGGAGACTTTCTTTCATAAGCACAGTTTTAGTTCAAGTGACCTATGTCTTATGATGTACGTCAATTAAGATTCTGTTAAGACAGAAACTTTCTTCTTGTTTCACTTTAGAACCAGAATATCAAAAGCCACTATGAGTTAGGATCTCTTTTTTTTTTTTTTTTTTTTGAGGACCTATCTTTTTTGGGTGTCATTTTTAAAATAACACCTGGTAGGATTCTTCAAGTGCAGCCTTGAAAAAATAATAAGAAAGAAAAAGTTTAATAATAACTGAATCTACACCATGAAATGAGAAGTGTATAAAAAACATTAATGGGAGCTCATACAACGAAGTAAAATTAATATACAGCCTGAGATTTTTGTATTAACTTATATTCTTTTCTTATAATTAGAAAAACTAGTCACCATGTAGCCCAATTCAAAGAGAGCTTTCTATTTTAGTTTAGTTTAGTTTTGGTTTTGTTTAGTTTTGTTTGTTGCTGCCATTTTTCTTGTTATTGTCATTCTGATGTTCTGGTTCTGGGTCATTGGAGTCTCTTTTTCTCTTATCTCTCTAATTTATGCTCCAGTCCTTAATGTCAATATCAGGGAATTTGCAGCATCAAGGTGAACAATTTCTAAAGGTTTATACTACCTATATTCTCTGAAACCATCCTAGCAGGCTTACCCTCATCCAAAGCATGTTGCCTACCAAATGCTGGCTTCTGGGCTCCTGCCTTTGTTCTCTGCTCTGTGATAAGGGCTCAGCCTCCTGCTGAACTAAACCAAGGTACATGGTAGGAAGATCTTTATAGCTTCTCAATCTTGGTAAGAAGAGAGTAGCTTCCAAGATGAATCTAAACTGAGAAAGTCTCTTCCACTGCACAGATGTCATTGACTTAATTTTATATCCCGTGATAAAATATTGAATGTCTCCTCCAGCTGCTACCACCTAGAGTTTTATTGTTTAACTACAGCATGCTTATTTTTGAAACATCCAACTCTGATGTATGAGTTCATCATCTCTTTAAATGCATTATTTAATTAGAGGCCAGAAAAGAAACACACTCAAGGTGACTTGTTCCATCCAAGTTTGGCCAGCATTCTCTCTATACTATGGTTTAACCAGAATGATAAATATTAGCCTTTATACAGTTAGGCTTACAGAGTAACAGGTGTCTAAACAATTTAAACAATATATCTTCATTGAATTATATAACTTGAATTATGCACACTGTTGGTCCAAACTCTTCCAAGAAAGGACAAAGATCTATGTTACTTTGTTGACATTTGTTTGTTGACATTTTTTAGAACTTTCTTTTTTGTCTGAGTAAAATGCATATTTCTCTACACATGTAAACATTTTATTCATGGCTCCTTCTCTATTCTAGCTCAGTAAAAAATTACATTGATTTGTTTTTAAACCTGTTAGTTTCATATATAACATTACTTAGTTATATTTGTATATAACATGGATTTGTATATAATTATGATGATTTATACTAATTATTCTGAATTATTTTATTGAAATTAGGGAATCAACAACACAATAAAAATGTGCATACAGCGCTATTTTGCTTTTACATCCTAAATCCAGGCACTCTGCTCAATAGAACTCCAGAACAGTTGAGTCCTTTGTTTCTTGAAGATTCTTGTTGAAGTTGAGAGGAGACTTAAAGTCAAAGGAGTGTAAGACTTCTCTCCCTGGACCATCATGCCCCTCACGCTATACAGCTCTCCCCAAAAGCCCTAGAAAACCCATTTCAGGGAGTAGGATTTCAAGAATTCTCAATACCAGGTAGTTCTGAACACTGGAAATCTGTAGAAACCATGGAAGTTTAAACCTGCTCAGTTTTGAGGGTAAAGTGGTAAATTCTCTGTACTTCCAGAACCCTCAAAGTGGAGGTCAGCTTTTGAGGCTTGAGGACTACTCTGATACTGTGACTGTCTTTAATTTAGAGGTGGGGAGCAGGATTGCTTCTCCCAACATGATCAAGCATATGAATTGATACAGCAGATAAAATATATCTCTCTGTAAATACTGGTGATGCTTTACATTTCTCCCCCAAATTTTAATTTTGTGCCATGGGATAAGGCCCAGAGATTTTCATTTTAAACAAGTATTCTAGTATTTTTCTTTCAGGTGAGCTTTCCTTTTGAGAAAACAAATGGAGGTGGTAAAGCCCTCTTCCATGCCTCTCTTACTTTGCATCATTATGGTACTTAGGGGCTTCTGGCTTCTTGTAGCTAAGTGCTGCCCCTGGCCCAGGGGCATCCTGGGCCATGCATACTCATCATGCATACTCACAATGCCAGACCTATGACTGCCGCTCCTTCCATCAGCTGTGGCTTGCAGAAAGGAACATATGGAACATAACTGATGCTGATCCTTTTCTCACTGAGCATTTATAATAACCTTAATGAATGATCTGGGACAGTTCCAGAGTGGGGCACATGTTGCGATTTTGGGGAGGTATACCTGAAATATCTTCTAGAATTGGGAAGATGCTAGCTAGACTGGCTCTATCAAGCCAGTATCCTCAGTGGAATTCATCCAGATGTCCCTATATCATGTCTCAGAATCCCACACTTTTATAACCAGGGCTCTGATCTTAGCAAAATTGATCTGTCTGGGCTGGGATTCAAACATCTCTGGAGCTCTACAACTCTATCAAGTCTTCAGTTCCTTGATTACCTATGTTAAACTTGACCATTCACTATTTGTCATGGGTCCTCAGTTTCTCATTATCTCTCTGAAGGCTATCATTACAACTAACAATAACCAGCCAACTCTACTGTCATTGTATGCATGAAACATTGGACCTACAGTGACATTCCTTTCCACTGGAACATTTGCCCAGGTCATCACCAGTTTAGCTGTTGTCTTGTGCCAGGGACTATCTGTACCTCATCTATCTCCTTTCTCCACTGTGCAGTGAGTACTAAACTCAAAATGTTATTGCTTGTTTTGTTGGGTCACTCTCACTACCAGTAGTGTTAATTTGGGTCCTCTGAGAGGCAGGGGCTAAGATAAGATTATACATCTGGGATTTATTTGGGGAAAGTGTCTATAAGAGAAATGGGAATGGAGCCAGTGGAGGTGATGGTGAACCTATGAGACTGTAATACAGGTCTGTCCCCTATGAGGGAGAGAGTGAAGTGCTGTGTAGGAAGAGTCTCAGGCTACAGTACATTTCTGAGAAAGTTTGGATTAGGCCCATGGGGGAGTCCTTAAGCCAAAGTCACTTGACAGAGGAATCCTACCTCTCATAGGAATGGACCTATTTTAGTATCCCTACCATACTCAATAATTTGCTGGGAGCAGCTATGGGAAGTGTGGCCTCAGTACAATTGCAGTGGCTTCAGAGTACAGCAGCTTAGGCTGTCTCCTCAATTACATTCCCCACAGCAGGAGATCTGAGTTGCCTATTTTCATGGCCAACACACACACTTATGAAAAAACATATCCTGGCAAAAATAAAATTCCTTTTGATATAGAGAGATATCAAATATATAAAAACAAACTTTATATTATTTCTTTGAACATTATATTTTGTTGCACATAGCTTAAGATTTGTTATATCAATGATTCTGGAAGGCCATATTGATTTGCTAAATATGGGAAAAGAGGCTTTGAAATGGCATTGTGACTCATTTACTGAAAAACTTTGCACTGATCTTGGAAACTTAGAATGACATGTAGGTGAGGGGCAGAATTAGAGATTTTATATCAATAGGCGAAGGTCAAATGATCTTCAAAGATGAACTTTTCGTGTAGAGTGTTCAGTACTTCAAGGGACAGGGGAATGGTAAGGCAGGGCTTTATTGTCTAATCTCCGTACTAATGGTTGTAAACATGTCTCAAAATGTAAAATATTATCAGCAGTAAAATCCTAATGATCCATGAAAGGACTGCTTCTTTATGAAGGTTCTGCTCTCTTGATATTTCTGGCTCTGGTTACTTTCTCTCCTCTCTCCCCTTTTCTTCATGTCTATATATTATACATCTCTATCTTTCATTAAAAAAATCTGCCTTATTCTTCTATCAGTTCTTTTCCCTTTTTATCCCCCACTTCTTAGTCTCTCCCTTCTTTTCTCCTGGTTCCTTTATTCTTTCTCTCCTTTAAGGTCATGTTAGTTGAACCATAGTATAACAATCACAATTAAATGAGAAAAGAAGGTTGACAAAGCTGACTGAAAATAAGCAATCAATAAAAATGTTAGAGGAGAACTGGTGATTATAAATTAATTTAGTCTAATAAATTTAATTACAGAGGGAAATATAAAAAGAGGGGTAGCAAACATTAGGGAACTCTGGATATGAATCAGATTCTAATTAGTTTCCCTATATTTTCAGGGAGCTCTTAGTGCTCTCCTATCACCAAAGTCATCTGGAAGAATCATTCTGTTCAAATACTGGCAGAGGTAAAGCTTACCATTAACTGGGAATTTGTTTTTTAATTAGGAGACTAGTCCAATTTGTATAACACTATATGGAGTAATGCAAAAATGTATATGCTCTCTCATAATTATGTTGTAAACCACTGAAGAAATAAAATTTGAAATGCGAAAAAAAGACATTTTAAACAGATTCTGCAGTAGTAAGCTGATGATGTCTCAACACACAATCTGAAGAACATTGCTGGTTTATAGTCTGTACTTTCAAAATTAATTTCTGTTTTGATAGACCTTATTAATTGGATCTTCAGTTTTTGTTAAACTCTGAGATCCCATTGGTAATTTTTAATAGTTCTTATGAACTCCTCCATCCTCCATACATGACACAAAAATTGCCCCAAGTCAAATTAGTTTGTAATACTAAATCGGTTCTTGCTTAGTTTGTTATCCTTTCTGGCGTTGAGCACAATGTCTTGGACTGAACTCACCTCCCCTAAAGCTGTGAAAAGTCTACCCAGGCAATTCACATGCAAAGAATCGTGTAAAACTGAATGCATTTAATAATATCTCATTTAAAGTAGGCAGCTATTTAGCTGACTGAAAGTAGAAATTATTTTTTTATCAACAATTGGGAATTTTTTGCCCAATGTTTGCTATCTCCAGGGGCAAAGTGAAATGAATAACTGAGATCCTTATGGATTTTTTTGAGGTGAATTAAGTCCTAAGTATAGTAAAATATGAAGCCAGAACCCTCTTAGGCTAAGTATTTCTCCTAAGGGAAAGACAGTGGCTAATCTTTGCTCAAGAATAAGCTACAGATTCTTGTCTCCTTCATGTGCCAGTAGGAACACCAGCTGAGTTGTATTTTCCCATTCTGTCACCAGTCCCTCTCTTGCTGCTGTTGCTGTTGCTACAAATAGCCCTTTTGCCTTCAGAATTTTGTAGAGTTTGCTGTCAGTGTCTGTCAACCCCAAATTCAAAGTTACACTTTAGTGGATTCTTTTGTTTGCAGGTATTGTTTTGGAGGTAACTTCAGAATTTTCTTTTTTTTTTTTTTTTTTTTTTTCTGTATCAAATGAAATGTGGTTTTAGCATTTGAATATTTTTCAGTGTAGGACACAGTAGATTCGGATAACTTGTGAGGAGATCATTCAAACAAAATTTTGAAAAGTGCCCCAGATATTTAAAAATTATTTAAGTTTATTGAAAGCATTTTAGAAACGCTTCAGTCTCTACTAATGCTTTTCATTTATTGAGTATTTTGGAATTTAATATGGCATTAGTTTCTGCCTAATTAAAATTGAGTACTAAAATTGTTATATAAGGATTACAAAAATTTTAGCTAAAAGCTGGAATTTGGCATAGAAGGGCTAATGTCCTGAGACATGGAATGTAACAGACAACGTAGCTGCTTTTGTTGGCGAAGCTATTATTAGTGATGACTGTGTGCAGATCAGAATGATAATTATGGTAGTAATGTCTTTTGAGAAACTAAAAAATATACCTTGCTCAAATGCTGAAAAAAATATGAGTAAGTATAAAATGCTGAACTTTGGCCATTTTTAAACTGTTAGAGAGGGAAGTTCTGATACTACCCTAAAAAAATCTAGACTAGTGGAATTATTTTAAAAAATGACTTAAAAAAATGAGGTATAATTGACATATAACATTATATTAGTTTCAGGTGTACAACATAATGATTCAATATTTGTATGTATTGTGAAATAACCCCCACAATAAGTCTAGTTAACATCCATCATCATACATAGTTAAGAAATTCTTTTTCCTGTGATGAGAGCTTTGAAGATTTACTCTCTGAGCAGCTTTCAAATATGCAATGCAGCATTCTTAACTACAGTCACCATGCTGTACATTACATCCCCATGATGTGTTTATTTTATAACTGGAGGTTTGTACCTTTTGACCCATTTCAGCCCGACCCCAACCCCACCCCACCTCTTACAACCACCAATCAAAAAGAGTGACATTTTAGTATTTGATCATCTCTTTGAACCATCCATTTTGATGTTCTACAGCTTCACTGTGATTAGTTGTGAACTTCTGAAAGAGGCCAGCAGTGTCTTAGAAATGCCTAGTATTACTGACTGGATTGTCTCCCCATCTGCTCTCAGGCTCCAGGAGGCCCGGTGCTCTGCCTTGTCACCATTTGCATCTCCCCACCTTTGTTCTTGGCCACTTCTCACTCCTCTTCCACTGCCTTCACACTGCATGTAGCAGAGTGTTTCACCCAGAACAAGGTTATCTAATTCCTCATTTTTGTGATTATTTTAGGTATCACTTATTTTATTACAAAAGTTCGGAGGTGCTTTGAAAAGAAAACACCAAATTGGTGTCAAAGCATATTGGAACTCATGTTTTTATATTTTTTCTGCAGGCTTAGTGGGAATATTAAAAATGAGATAACTTACAAAAATAATCTGGCATGGTTTTTATCTCTTGTAGTATTCAGTAAATATTACCTTATGCAGTGGTGTGCTCGTCCATGTTTAACAACCAGCTCTCAAAAGAAAAAGAAAAAAAAAAAGATTGATTTGTAACATTTGCTGATTTCCTTGGTGTAATTCCTTCCACCACAGCTGATTTCAAGCTACCCATGTGAAGTCACTGAATGGGGACTTATGGGAAGATGTGCACCATCGGATCTTGGAAATCAGTGCCAGCTGGCTTTAGCACACCACTGCCTCTCTGGCACAAGCTCTCATTGCCTTGTCCATATGTTTCACAACCATACCATTTCATTGCACCCTGCCCTAGTTTCCAGCTGCTAGTTTCTTCATCTCTCTGTCTGAGGCTTATCTATGGATGTGGAATTCCTTTCTGCTTAAACCAGTAGTGCGAAGAAATCATTTCCCTGGCATCAGGGGAAATAAATAGCAGTTTAACCAATGACTGACAGTGGTTGGTGTATGAATTCACCATCTTCCGCAACTATATGATGGGATAAGTCTGAGATTTTTGTTCTAAAATAGTGCTCATTGTTCCCCAGAGGTAAGTCTCAGGGTAATGCTGTATTGATTGTCTTCCCTTCCCTTTGTCACTTTCCTACTCCTTTAACAGGATCTCTTCCTAATAAAACTACTTGCATCGAATACTGCCTCAAGATCCACTTCTGCTGGAGCTCAAACGAATTCAAACTCCTTCTATTCAATATCCGTCTTTTGCAGATGTCTTTAAAATATTAATGTCTAGCCAAATTCATATATCTATTTGATATTCCCATTACATCAAACTCAAAATGATCTCTAATTCTATCAGATTCCTTTCTTACCATATCATTTTTGTCACAGATGGGATGGCTGCAGGTGCTTCTTGCTCTCACTAAAAATATTAACATCTCATAGCATTAGGACTCCATGAAATACTTTGCAAAGGAGAGAATTTTGCTACCAAATGTGACCTATTTGTAAGCCTGGACAAGACAGGTTCTGTTTTTTAGTTGTGATTTTCAGGTTTTATTGGAAGAAATATGGAGAACCAAGTATGAACAAAGGATTGCACCTGGAGAAAGAGAAGCCAAAGGACAGAGCAAGAGAGATATGGAAAATAGCTTACTGATATCAACTGAACTTAAATTTCTAGAGGTGTTCTTGGATATAGTCTCTGTGTTCTTATAATTTCTTCCTCTTTTTTTCCTCTTCCACATTGGTAGTATTTTCTCTAAACTACTTCTAAACATAAATTTGTTTCATTTTGTTTTATTTTGCTGCTCAAGTATTTTGTTTTGGTTTTTTTTTTCTTTTTGACACAAAGTAGTCAAAAACACAGCTATGGTCACAAAAGCGTAATGTTAATACTTGTCTCCATTTTCAAACTGGGAGTAAACATTTACCAAGGAAATGAAAAAAAATCTGCCAGAAGGAAACATCTGAAATGTTTGACTTGTTAGAAAACAAACAAACAAAAACCACCTCTCCTTTTTATCCATAACACATCTATAATAATAATTTCCTTATTCCCAACTGGTGATGTAAACAAGGAATAGGAATAGGAACAAAAATCAAAGGGAGGATATACAAAAATTATTAATTTCCCCTTTCTCTTGTGATGTACATTCTGCTTGATTATGATAGAAGAGATGCCATCTGTGTGATGTTGTTAGACCTTTGGCTCAGAATTGCCTTGATTCTTCTTTTGTATGCTACAGGAGCCATAAATCCTATAGTGAGAATGACAAGAAATGACAAGTACAGTCCAGCTTACAAGACTGGCTTTCAGTGCTAAATTAAGATAAGTTCTTGCATTTACCAAGGGACCTAAATGTCACCATGTATCTTGTGAAATCAGTTTACTGACACTTGAAGTGAGTTCTTTTCTAAGACACTTGGAAAAGCCAGGCAAAAGCATGTTTTTGAGGTCAAAATTAAATCCTGAAATAAAGTACTTCATGTCAATGTAAGATTTCCTCTGGCTGTCGCCACATGTTAGCTGTTCTCAGTATAAGAGAAATTAGAGCAGCATTTTTCTTTCACTTAGAACTCAGGGCAGCTTTCAAGCACAGTTAGGCTGTTGTGGACTTAGGGCTGGGCCTCTGTGAGAATACATATTTAATCAGTGAATACTGAATAAAGGAGAAATTAGGGAAGAAGTCTGTGAAATAGTCAGGCACCATATGAGTTAGCCAAATAGTTTTTGATATTTTGAGTTGCTGAATAAGCAAGTCATTCAATGCCATTGTTTTTATTTCTAGGGCAATAATGATTCAAAACAGGGAATGGTCAGTAGTAGATGATATTGTTGGAACCAGGGCTTTACAGTGGAATCAGGGTATTACAGATCAAATAAACTTCTTCTTAGGGAATTTTTATTGATATTTTCTACATTGTGAAAGATGCCACTTTTCATGATTATTTCAGCTGAAATGAAATATTTTATCATTATATGTTTACTGCCACAGTTTCTTATATTAAAACTTCTGATCATTGATTTATACTCTTTTTTGGTCATCAACTCTCATTTATAAACAATGAAGTGGCTCTTTGTTTCTGAGGAAATTGCTTTTTTTCTGTGACTGCTGTTATGGCCAATTGTCAAAGAAAAGGAAGCCGCAGATAATTTATTACTGAATAAGATCAGGATAAAATAAGGAAGTTGTTTTCTGGTTATGTGGAATTGAGTAAGTGGCTCATTATAGTTTTCTAACATTTGATAGATTTTGTCCTTAATTATCTTTCAGTATCAAAATATATTTCCAAATAAATTTTTACTCTTTAGAATGGCAAAATTACAAATGCTTATAAAAAATAAAAAATATTTATTTCAGATAAAAACCCTAGTATAGTACTGTGTCACATTTGGACACCTCAACTGAAGACACATACAGAAAACTTTGGAGATACCTCGAAGAGCAGAATTTTCATTAATGGATCAGCATATTAGGTCACAGTATTGATCAAGGCAGAATAGAATTTATGTTGGTATTTTCTTTGGTTTCTTTCCAGTTTCTGATTCCCCCTTCCTTGTGCCATGCCTAGCTCCTTACGCTTTTTTTTTCTAGATACCCATTAACTCCTATTTTGACAATTTGCTCAGGTCTCTCCTTACACAACTTTTATTTCCTCAGAGAAATTTTGTCAGTTGTAATACAGTGGCATGGATGACAAGTGAGCTAAAGCTTTCTGGGCACAAATTCCATTTTCAAATGCATTAAATCACCCTCTGATTAGTCAAGTTCAGGCAGTTGTAGGGAGATCATTTGAGACTGAGAACCATATAAACAATCCCCAGCCCTCTATGTTACTTTCGTCAAACCGACATTTGCAGCTTATCCATCCATGAGGAAAGAACCCTGCAGAGCCATAGAGGAAGTTGACTGAGCTCATGGAAATTCTGAAATCTTTTACATAGAAAATGATCAAAAGCTGAGTTTTCACATCTAATGAAAGCACAAAAACACATGGCTTAAAACTAATACCTGGGAGTTTTGAGATTTGGGTTATACATAGTACATGCTTGAAAAAGCCACTTAGGTCAGTGTTTCCAAAATATATTCTGAAGAAAACTAGTCTTGCAACTTCTACCCCCACTTCCTGCCACCGTCTCTACCCCCCCAAATTCATCAAAACAAGAACAAAACTTCAATGGTCTTGGGAAATTACAATGTAAATTAGTAAAGTTAAGTCCTGCAATGCCCTGCAATGGATCAGGCTGTCTAAAGCTGCTTAAAGTTCAACATCTCCAAGATCCATTTGACTCTAAGCCTTTGTTTTATATATAAATGAGCACTCTTTGGGGAAAAAAAGCAAAACATTGATTTTTCTCGGGTTTTATCTTTGTTACCTATAAAGTGAAGGAGTTGAAAATAAGTGAGTGTTCAAACATAGTCTTGACCATCTAACAAAGACATTAATATAGACAAATCCATCCTGATGTGGGAGTACACATGAGATGACCTTTCTTTTTGATTCTAGTTTTGTGTGATTCTATGACTAAATGAACTCTGAGTTTGTTTCCAGATCTAAAATTTCTTAATTCTCAGGACTCTACATCAGTTAAATTTGTTAAGTATTCAAATGGTCCATGAGAAGAAATTTAAAAGCCCCAACCTACTCCATTAAGTATAAAGTGTAACTCCATTGTTTAAAGTTGTTTATGGGCTCACCCAAGAGTAGATAGCGTGAGTGCTTGCAGGAACAACTGGTTTTGGGGCACAATTAAGAATTATCTGCAGGTTAGTAAAGCTGTGCAAATTTTTTTTCTTTTTTATGTTAGGTGATGAATTTTTAGGCAAGTGATGATATGTGATGATGATATGCTATCCCTTTTTCTCCCCATATGCACATTTTAACTTTAAAAAACATCAAAACTTCTCCTTATGTTTCCTGCAACTTATTTTTTTTCTCCTTCCTTCAGTTTTCCTCCCTTATTAGTTTTTATTTTTTCTCCTTCCTTTATTTCTAAACCTTGTTACAAGTAATCAAGATCCAGGCAAGTGCTAATATAGCTCTTGTTCAAATATTTTCTCTCTTTAAACAGGGTGCTTACCGACTATTTTTCTATAGATTCATTTTTTTCTTTTCTTTTGTCTGCTTTACAGCTTCAGGAATTTAGAAGGGTCACAGTTTATGCCCAATTTTTCCCTTCCATCTCCTTTTTACAAAATTTCATTTCTTTAAACTCATGCTACAGGACATTTCTGTCTTGAAAAATGAGACAGACTGTGTTAAGCACTGTTCATTACTACTGTATTCTCCTGTTTCACCATTGTAAGATATACTGAATGCCATGTTCAATTGTGATTGTGTCAAAACAAAAAAAGATAGCAGTTTAAGGCCTCCGTTCATTTCCTTCCTATTATACTTGGAGTAGTTCATATTTTGAAATAGTTTTCAGTTCGTGAAAGAAAATTAAAAAGCTGTATCCTTTTTTTCCTTTCAGCAAAATAAGGCAGTAACTTTTCACTTAACCATCTTTTCTGTAAAAAAAAATAAAAATAAAACAAGTTTTGTGGCTTTGTGTGTTAAGGACCAAACAAACATGATACAATGCCTGCTATTATCTTGGGAAATTAGCTGAACAGCATTCAAAGGCTTTCTTCCAAGAGCTTCAAATTCATTTCTTTGAGTTTTGAATAGAAATTTGTCTGGCCAAGCAGGTGTATGATTCAGAGAGGACTTTTTTCCCCCTCAGAAATGACCCTTGACATCTCCAGTCCTGCCATCTATTTCTGTGTGTGTTTGTCTGTGTAACCCTGTAGAAACTGGCTTCATAAGACCACAATTTTCTGTCCCACAGAAGACTGTCTGATCCTATCTTTGAGATCCTGCCAAGAATCTTAAAGAAACCATGTGTTCAGGCAGAATGTAGTCCAGTAGGAAAGTATTGGGGGAATGTTTGCAGCAAGGAGAGTCTTATCAATAACGTCACTAGGAATTTAGATGTGACATTGTGATCTGCAATAAGTGGAGGGAAAACATCCAAACATGGCCACTTGCAGTGCATCATAGGGTTATTTTGCACAAACTGAGTCAGAACCATGCTTGTGACTGCTTCCAAAATCACCCTAACTTTAGATAGGAACTGATAATCAGCAAACTCAAGGACTTTTTAGATTTTCAGGATGAGTGATAAGAAGAATTTGTAGAACAGGGAGAGTGAAAATTAAGGAGAACATCAGGAATACTGTATGTATCCCCTGATGGGACAGGAAATGGATGGTTGAGAATCTTCTGAAAATCTCAAATGGTGTAGTGGAAGTGTGCTGACTAGACATCAGACAGACTAGATTCTGATGTCTGGTGTAGAATTTTGGTCATGTTGCTTAACCTCTGTGAGCCTCAGTTTTCTCAACTGTCAGTATCAACCTGACAGTACTGTTGATACGATCATTAAAGATAAGGTATATAAAGTGCTTGACTTGGTATCTGATGCATGTGTGTTAATTATTATGTTATTATTAATATCCTTACTATTATTCTCAGCTTCTTTCATTTTTTTCAGGAACCAAGCTATATCTCTTTTCATTGCTGCAGATAGCAACATTGATGAAATCAGGGCTGTAAAGAACAAATTGTAGCTGTGGACATATTGTCCTTATCCTAGACGTTGTGAAAACATTAGGGAGCATGTAACCAGTTTGTCGAGGCTAAATCTGAGAAAAGTACATTAGTTTTTTAAATACATGTTTTGTTGTTTAGTTTATTGATGAAAATTGAGGAAAGCAAAGTCCACAAGGTTGGTTTAGAACCTTTTACTGAAAATCACAAGGGTGTAAAGATGCTGTATGAAGTATATTGGAAACTGTAATACAAATTTAAATATATTTCAGTCATGATCATCTTCCCACTCTTTTCCCCTTTTTGTTCTGCCTCCACTTATTCATCCTCCTTTTCCTTCACAAATTTATTTTTTCCTTTTTTTGGCCATTTTCTTTCTTTTATTCATTCTCCTTTGCAGTTTAAGGTTTCTGTTTGTCTTCTTCCTTTTTTCTTCTTCAAAATCTCATGATTATGGTATTCAATTACTAAATAAATCATCTATTGGCATCATTTTGGAGGGTAGGGATGGGCCTAGATATACTCACTAATACATTAGTTCATATAAGGTTTGAACTGGTTATGAAAACCATACCAACATGAGTTTTTGTTTTGACAACAGAATGATCTATCTAAAATTCTTCCCTAAGAATTAAAAAAAAATTAAAAAAAATTTAGAGCCAGAAACTGGTAAAAAGTATGATTTAAAGATTTAAAGAAGCTTTGTCTCTCCAAGAAATATAACTTTGACTTTTACATTTGGAAAAAAGTTATCTTTTGAGGGGATACGCAGGGGAAAGTGTGTTATAGGGGGCCCTACTAATACTCATAAAGCAAATAATACCACCCATGATTATTGAAGAAATAGTGAAAGCATAGGAACTTGTGTTTTAGATTTAGAAGTCTAAATCCAATCATCTAGTAATGTGGAATATTGTTAATGGTTGAGCCACAGCTATGTGTCAGAGACTTTATTTGGAAAGCAGGAGTTTGTTCTTTCTCCTTTGTGTGGATGCACTATCCTTATAAACTCTGCTCATTCTGGTGTTGTGGTGTATGTGTCTGAGATGAGGAGGTGAGACAGTTGGGAAAGTAGGAAGATGCTTAGGTTGAATCATCACCTCTTACTGAAGAAGTCGCTTAAAAAGAATTGCTATTCTAGATACAGCTCAACATCAGTTAGCATATAGATACTTATGTCTGGATAACAGAAATTGTACTGCAGTTGGACTATTCAGTTCTGATGCAATTGTTCTACTTGGATCCATGGGTGAGTACACAATTCTGCTTTTAGGAAATTATAGTTTTTCTCAAAGGCAACACATATTCCCACAGAAAGTCAAACTGGGATGAGGTTATCCTTGAATAGGAAGAAATGGCTAAAAAGATGCACTAGTAGTGTTAGGATACTCGGAGTGTTCCCTGTGTTCATGATGACTAGATCTGTCAAGGGAAGGCTGCTCAGGAGGTTAATAGACTCTGAGAACAGAGGTGCAGAGTGAAGTAATCTCAGCCATGACATGAAACTGAAAGGTTGAGCCTACACCATGACTGGGAAAGTATGGCAAAGGTGAGGGCAGCGCTCTTTTACTTTCCTACAAATAAGCCAGCTCAATGTAGAATCAGACTCTTCTTGAGGAGAGGCAGTGGTTCCAAAGCTACCAGGTTGGTCAGGAATGGAGGTTGAGTGTGGAGATTGAGGGAGAGGAAACAAAGCTGGCATATTTGTTTGCAGGTAATAGAACAGTGTCCCTTGCTGGATTCTCTGATATACTTGGGAACTCTTTGAAGTGGCTTGATGCCCACAATAAAAATGTGACCTCAGATAATACAGGCTGGTGAAGAGTGGACACCAGAGAAAAGCCCAATTCTGAAGGGTTTTGGTCCCTTATTATTTTTGGGAAAATAATAAGTACAAAAAGAAAGTATTGATTAAAATTAGAAAATTCCCTTTGTTATTGAATTTTAATGGAAATACTCAAATGCAATTTTATTGAGGTATAATTTACATACAATAAAATGTAATGATTTTTAAGTTTATAGCTTGATTAAAAATCATATATGCTCTATAACCAACACTCACGTTAACATATAGAACTCTTTTGCATCTGGCTTATTTTTTTTTTTTGCTCACATGCAGTTTTTAAAATTCATCTATGATGCTACATGTAGTTATATTCCTTTCTTTTTGTTGCTGGATCAGAAGCAATTTTAGTCTGTCTTCTTTGTACAACTATGAAATAAAGGGAAAAAAACTCAATTTGGTATTCTTATTTAGTTTAAGTAATAAGGAAATTGGCGTTATTTTCCTATGAATATATGGTAACTTGGATTTAAAACATTTATAATTAAAACATTTTTAATAAAAAAAATTGTTAATCAGGCTATGATTTAATCAGCAATACAAGCTTGTAGAAAGCTCTAAGAATTTTCCAAAAATTTCACTTTCATTGGAACTACAATTCAATATGTCTTTATTAAATATATTGAATCATTACATTGTTTCATTGTTTTATGAAAGACATATTCATAATTGAATATGTTTATTTGTATCATTCATGGACTACATCTGTTAGTCCTATCACCTATAACAATGGTGATATGAATTTTCTCATAGTAATTTAAATACATTAGTTTTCTGATTTGATTCTAAGGAGTTTGGAAGATAGAAAGGAGCAGAAGAATGGAAATATACATTGTCTGAAAATGTAAACTGGTCTATGTAAGTATGCCAAACATTTGCCTACACACTGTTTTTGGCTCCTGTTTGCTTTTTCTGGATCCTTACTCTGGAATTACTCATCTCATTTTTCAGTCATCTGCATATTTCTCCCTACTGAGTCCTTGCCATCCAGTATTCAAGCATGCTCTACCTTTTCTCATCTTGAAACACACACATTCTATAAACACACAGGCATACCCACCTCCTAATTCCCCTATTTCCCTTCACCATTTCTTTATTCATTGTCTCCTTTCCACATATAAATTTCCCAAGGGTTGTCTGTGTATTCTGTCTTCAATTCTTAATCACAGATGGATTCTTCAACTCACTCTAATCTGGATTTCACATCACCACTTCCCAACCTCCCTAACAGGCCTCTCACTGAGGTTAACATGTCACTTCGATGTAGCTACAGCCAATGTGTATTTGATCTCTCAGCAGCATTTGACAGGGCTGGGCATACTCTTTTTCTTGAAATTCTGTCTTCTTTTTAATTTTATGTCACTGTTCTGGGCTTGCTCCAAACTCCATGGCCACACTTTGCCAGTTTCTTTGCTGGCTCATGCTCTTTTATCTAGCCTTCGAATGTCAGGGTAGTCAAGGTCCCCTTCTCTTCTCATTCTGTATTCTCCTCCTAAGTGCTGTCATCCTAACCATAGCTTCATACTTCTTATAGAACAAAAATTAAATCCTTGCTGATTATACTAGCCATGTGAGACCCGGCCCCTATTTCTATAGGCCTGTCTTAAACGACTCAGTCTTCTATATGTCAGCCTGTCTCCTTTAGTTCCTTGAGTGTTCTGTGTTCTCTCCCACATTTTGGGCTTTCACATACTCTTTTCCAACCTAGAACACTAGTCAATGCCCACCCTACTCAGGTTAGGGCATGCTTACTCATCCATCAGACCTCAGATGAAAGGTCACTTCTATAGGAAACCTTCCTGGATACCCATATTGCTAAGCTCCTTCTTTGTTTTTCCTTTCTTTTTCCTTTGCAGCATTTTTTATGGATTATGGATAACATCTGAATCCTAAACTGTGCTCTAAACTACATTAGGACAAGGCTATTGTTTTGCCTTGTATCCTCAGTTCCTGGAACAGTGCTTGGTAAATAATAGGTACTTAATATTTGTTACAGGAACACTTAAATATAGACAGTGTTTGAAATATCTTGGAATCATGGAAAATTTTCTTTATATACTACCAGATGTTGGAAAAACTTAGAAGATCTATGAAATGTTTATTTTTTAAATTTTTCTTTTATTTACTTTTTAAAATTTATTTTTATTTTTTAATTTTTATTTTATTGCAGTATAGTTGATTTACAGTGTTGTGTTAGTTTCAGGTGTACAGAAAAGTGACTCATTTATACATATACATATATTCATTCTTTTTGAAATGTTTATTTTAATCAGGTATCAGCATGACATAATTTACTGACATATTCACTGAACACATGCATAGGGAAGGGGCTATTTACAAATATAGGGATTACTCTGACATTTTGAATAATTCCAACATAATTTGTTACAGAGAAAATAAAGAGGTCAATAAAAGGCCTATTTGAGGTTTTTTTGTTTTTTTTTTTTGCTAGAAAAGTATGGGGTGCTGTATTTTCCATGGTATAGGTGATATGAACTAACTATTACCACTCTATTAAAAAGTGAAGGATTTAGAAACACCCAGATGTCTGGGATGTTTATATGCATATTAATTTATACTCTATGTGGTTTACCAAATTATCTTTGTTTCTTCTCTATTAATTGCTTTGTCTTCCAGAGTAAAGGGATATAGAAACCCTTTAGGCACTGTTGAATGCATATAACTGAATCCTTTTGCAAAAAGGGATCACTAGTCCTGCTGTGTAAGCAAGGACAAGCCCTGATTACATCTGGCAGGTCATCTGTTATATTTCAGATGTCCTAGAAGCCTTATTTTCTGTTTAGATGGGTCCATAGATCCAGCATATATGTCATTCCTTTGAGACGTTGCCTTCCTTTCCAGATGACTAGAAGGAAATATTGGTGAATACTATGTTGGAGAATAATCATTGGCACTAAAATAATATCATGATCCAACTTATTATTCATGCTTGTTTCTTCTTTTCTTTCATTGGTTATCCTAGTCTCCTATTTTTACCTAACAAACCACTCTAAAACATAGTGGCATAAAGCAACAACTTTATTATATTCAAAACTCTGGGAGTCAGAAAATTGAGCAGAGCCCAGCTAGAGCAGCATGTCTCTGATCCATAATGATTGGGAGATAAAGTGTTGTGGTTTAAGTTGCTGAAGATAGATGGAGATCTCTTGGTTCTGACTGTCAAATGGGTCCCTTGATTCTTCTACACATCAGTCTACTGGGGCTGGGATATCCCAAATGGCTTTCTTACTCCTATGTCTGGTGCCTGAGCTGAGAAGAGTCTAACGGCTAGGGCTAACTAGGCATCTCTCTCTCCATTCAGTCTCTCCACATGGCCAGCTTGGGGCAGGGAAGTAGGACTTCTCACAGGTGCCTGGCTTTTCCCTGAGGAAGCATTCAAAGAGACCAAAGCAGAAGACTCGAGGCTTCTTATGACCTTGCAAGTCACACTATATCACTTTTACCTTCATTCACAGGGACAGCTCATAATCTATGTGAGAAGGTCTGAATACCAGGAGGTGTGGTTTAAAAAGGGCATCCTTATAGCTCAAATGTCTTTCCATATACCAAAAGAAATAAAAATTCAAGTTAAACAAGTAATCGAGTTAAGTGTGAACAAGGTAGTCTATGTGTGCACTTGGTAAGCATACTAAATAAATAATACTTAGCTTTGATTCAAGAATACCCACCTAGTACTGATTTAGATTTAAGTTTTCATTTTCATATGAAGATGATTGGGTATTTTAAATTTCCCAAAGAGTTGTATATAAGATTATTAATTTATGTAAAGTATAGCTGCTTTTGTTTCCAAAGATAAGAAAATTCAACTACTTAATTATTTAACATGGAACTCAGTTTCTTTCTTGTTCTTTTCTTTTTTAAATGTTCAATTACTCTGCTTTATACCTAGATGGACTCTCTTTGTGGTCCTAAAAGGCTTCCAGAAGTTCCTGGTCTACTTGACTCCTCATTATCTATTTTTAGAAATGAGAGGGAATCTTTTTTCCCAGTATTCTCAAATAACGTCATGAATTTCACTTTGAGTGGACTGGATCAGTTCTCATACTTACTATTGAACCAATCATGATGGCAGAGGAATGAAATGTCCTATTGGTTTAGCCTGAATTACACATGTCACTGCAGGATTTGGCATAAATTTAACTTGCAAAAATGGAAATCAGGGTTGTTAAAAGGAAGCTTCTGAGGAGGCAATCAAAAATCACCCACTACACAGATAAATATAAGGATAGATCATTCAAAAGGCTTGAGATGGTTTTTTTTTTAAATTCTTGATTCTAAAATGGCTAATATGGGCTTCCCTGGTGGCGCAGTGGTTAAGAATCCGCCTGCCAATGCAGGGGACACGGGTTCAAGCCCTGGTCCGGGAAGATCCCACATGCTGCGGAGCAACTAAGCCCATATGCCACGACTACTGAGCCTGTGCTCTAGAGCCCGTGAGCCACAACTACTGAGCCCACGTGCTACAACTACTGAAGCCCGCACGCCTAGAGCCTGTGCTCTGCAACAAGAGAAGCCACCGCAATGAGAAGCCCGCGCACCGCAGCATAGTAGCCCCCGCTCGCTGCAACTAGAGAAAAGCCGGCATGCAGCAATGAAGACCCAACACAGCCAAAAATAAAATAAATAAAAATGAAAAAAAATGAGTATACATATTAAAAATAAAATAAAATAAAATGGCTAATGTAAAGAAAATATAAATATAAATTCCATTTCATGTGGACTGTTGTCCCAGTGGAATAGTGATGTAATTGATGGAAAGATACTAACATTCACAGGCAAAAGATATATGTTCACTTAAACTCAGTAAGAATAAAAAATGCCTCACTGAGATAGCTGCACAGAGCCAAAAACACAGTGACGCTTCTTGCAGTTTGGAAAGATTCCTTTGCCTTTAGGTCCCAGCAAGGTGCTACTTCTGCCAGTGACACCACCTGACAGTGATGAAGACACCATCAGATTCTTCAAGAATTTCCCTTTGCCATCCTCACAGGGTTTATATGCCCTATTGGCCCTTTTCAGGTAATCAGGAAATTGGCTCTCTACCTACTTGCTCAACAGGTAGGATATTCCTGAGTGTTTACAGGAGATGGGTGAACCAAAGGTCAATTTTCACTCAGCTAAAAGTGACTAGAATTCCAGTGAGAATAAAAGACTCAGAGTTCCCAATCAGAGGTCACCCTTGGGTCATTTTCCCAGTGTACCATTTTTCTAAAAGACCAGAATTTTGGTCCTGCCTGAAACCTATTCTTGCAACATTGTTATTTAGGGAGATGCACAATAGTGTCCTTATTTTTGGGGAGACATTAATATACAAACTAGCTAATAATTATTAACCCATTTTTGCTCCCTTTGAAGTCTTTAGCAGATCATAAACTATGTGAAATCAAAGACTCCATATGTATTTATATATTTCAAAGCTTATAGTTTTAAAATTTAGTGATTTTCAATATTTGTAAAAACAATCACTGTAAAAACTTAGAAGTTAGAAATATATATTTAAAAAATCACCTGAAACCTCACCAATCCAAAGTCAATTATTACTGACATTTTTTTTAGGGCCAGAGGATGTGTACAGTGCTTAGTGCTCTGTAAATGTTCAATATACATTTTCTGTGTTTGAATGCTGAATGAATATAAATAGGTTATATATTCACTTATAAACGTCTGCTCATATTAATCTTTTAACATGGATAGCTTAGTTCTTTTGTAAACATTTGCTTTATCAAGCTTGATTGAAATTTAAAACAAACAAAACAAGATGCACTCTCACTCTGCAGTATTTTGCAAGTTGCTATTCTCTGATGGGAATTCACACTTTCTCATCCTATTTGTATGATACCATTTTAATTACATGTCACTGCCTAAGCAATGGGTGAGTGAGTGATTATACCTACAGGAACATTTGGCAGATGATGAGGGAAGGGCAGAAAGAGATTTTCCATTTATTATGACTCACTCAGGCACTAAACATGACATTCCTGGACAAGGACTGTGTTATCGTCAACTTGTCACCACCGCTAATCTCTGATCCATCACAGGAGTTTTCTTGACAACACTTGTAAAAAAAAAAAAGCACTCTCTGTTCAGGAGGTCAACAGTTTAATTCAGGGAAAGATGAAGAAATGGAGAGTAGTTCATGCTGTTCACTGAAAAGAATGACCTTGTTCTTGCATCTTGTGCTACTTACAGAAAATAGAGCTGGGGATACCTAATGATGGGAACAAGGGAGTAAGAGAAATTCAAGAACCTGTTTGGTATAAATAAGCATCCATCACCAGGATATGCCTTAAGGTTACATTCTAGGAGTTTTCAGGGAAAAAAACTTTCCTAGTGATGTTTGGTGGTTATATTACAATCTTCCCAATGCATTAAGAAAGTAAATACATCATTTTATTTTACTGGGCAAAAAAAAATTCATTGATGTGTTTTTATTATATTGACAATATCCTTGTTATTAATTTGCTTACTTTTCATGGTGAATCTATGATATTTAAGCCAAAATGAAGCAAATAGAGATTAAAGGATAATAACTCAGGCTACAAACTACACTCTTACAGTCATTTGCCTTTTGTAAGTAATGATAAGAAAGGTTTATATGGGGTGCCATGAAGTGTGTGCTAAGATAAAATTAAATTATCATGTTTCCAGAGAAATATGTTTAGAAGTCCCATGTAGTGGACTAAATGGAGGGAAGAAAAGGGAAAGAAAAGTAAAGGGGAAGAAAGTTTTAAAAGAGAAAGTAGTAAGGATGAATTTATTGTCTAAACTGAGCTCTACTACTTACTAGTTATATGACTTGGGACAGGTTTTTGTATTTCATGTCTCTTATCTATAATATGTGGTTAATAATAGTGACTATCACATAGAGTTATTTTGGAGAACCAGTGAGTTAATATATTTAAAGTACTTAGACATTTAAAAGAGTAACTGACACATAGCAAGAGAGAATAGCAAGAGAGAATAAGTGTTAACTTTAATCATTATGTGTTAATTAGACAAGCCTAACAGGAGTTGAGACACAAATAAGGTAGGACTAGCATAAGATACCTGTAATATAAACAGATTTTCAGTATTCTAGGACATCCTTGTTAACCTCTTCAGGATAAAAGATCTTTTGCTTACCTACCACTAAGAAAGAGACGTCTGCTGGGGTCAGTGTATATCCATTTTAGTTGTTTTTCTCTGATTAATTTAATCAGGAAACTTCAAGGTTTGCTTTGATCCCAGAGCAAAATAAATCCTTCCAGATGGTTTAGAATTTAATGTTACTATTTGTTCACTTGAATCCAATGACTGGCTAGATATTAGAGTTGTCAGGCGATTGAAATGCTGCTTGGAACCTGTGGTAAATAAGAGATTTTCTGAGGAGTCCTATGTGATTTCGGGAAAGACTGTGCCATCTTCAATAGATTCATTTTGAGAAAACTATCCTTCTGCTAGACTGTGGTGAAGATCAAATGCCTAACCGCCAGTCAACAGGTGATTGAACACCTCGAGGTGTCCATATACGGCAAAATGCCCATCATAAACTAATTGTTGTATCTACCCAGTGGAAAATTTAAGTGTTCCTTTCAGCATTTCAACATTAAGTGGTATATATGGGACCAGGATTTCATAAACTCTGAAGCATACAGACTTCAAGGCTTATACCAGAATGCAAACTCTTATGCCAGATAGTAGAGGGTTTGGAATTAATAATTTTGAGAAGACATTTTTGAAAGTGTTATGGGGATAGACATTTTGGAATAGACTCAGAATTGAAAATTTTCATGCCCTTGTGAATATTTACCAAAAAAAAATCACCTCTGTGAACAGTTTCAAATCAAGGACAGGTTGATCTATTCTGTAGAAGATCATCCATCCTCTTACTTCCGTAAACCTGGTACTTGCTCAATGGCCTAATGAACAATGAGGCCTTGAAGTAATACCTTGTTAAATTAACATGCATTTCCCATTTGGTTATAAACACTGCTGAGTTCTCAATTTATCAGAAACAACGAGTCCCTGATATGGCTTATGTATGGTGGAGAGTAGTCAGCTTCTTGGTGGTGGTTCCATTATATGAGTACCCTCTGTCATGAAACTTTCATCATCATAAATTATTATTCTAAATTCAGGTTGAATTTACCTCCTTGTCATTTTTCTTCCAACTTCACCGCCTGTGGATTTGAGTCTTCAATTTCAACTATATATATATTTATATGTATACATTTCACATTATTAAATCCATAAACTGTATTTCCAACCCAGCCACACATTCTTGCCTAAGACATTTTCCTTATTTATGGCTGAATTTATGGTAGATAGATAGATGATAGATAGGTAGGTAGATAGATAGAAGATGTTTCAATTTTGTCTAAAGAAATGTTAAGCCCATTATGTAGATATTCAGATGACAAGAGCGAAACTCATCTAGTCATTCATATGTTTCCATATATACAGATAGTGTTATGTCAGTAAAATGTTAATAGAATGGAATAAATTATTTTTTGATGGTACATTTGTTGTCATAGGTACATAGACTTTTTTTAACATCTTTATTAGAGTATAATTGCTTTACAAGACTTTTAACACAATTTGGGCAGTATTTGGTGTACTAATGATAAATTATACGCATTCTAAATAATGCTTTACCAGAGAAATTAGTTCTTAAATGCAAGTTGCATAAAGACACCTGCTTACCTGTTCTTTTAACTCCATAGCTTGATTTGAGGATGTAATGCAATTTGTCATGCTCTGATTTCCCAAACATGCCTGTCCTTGGATGTCACTTTGTAAATCATGATTAGAGAAACAAACACACTCTTCTACAATAAAAAAAATATTGAAAAAATGGTTTTGCCCATGTTACTGCAATGCAAAATCGACCAGCTGCAGGACAATAAATATTGCTCAATAGTGGCCACCCTATTGAACATAATACATCAAAGCCAACATATTTCCTTTCAATCAGTGTCTGCCCTCCAGTATATAATTTCTATTAAGTTTATCATTTACAGACCTATTTCAGGGTATTTATGAAGTTTGGCCATAGCTTGTCTTTGTGAGAGAGATTATTTTTAGAAAAAAATGACCATATTTGTATAATAACATTCAGCAATCAAATGTGTGATTTCTAAGTTCACATTGATATATGAACTTCAGAGTTATTAGCTTATTTCTGATAGTTTTGAAAATATAAAACTATAGAATTATAAGATTGGAAGTGAATTAATGTGTTACAGATTCCTTGTGACCAACTGCTATTTAACCCCCCATTTTTCTTTACAATGTTCTCAAGTAGTTTAACTATTTTTACTGAGGTATAGTTCGTTTACAATGTTGTGTTAGTTTCAGGTGTACGACAAAGTGATTTATATATATATATATATATCTATATATAGAGATAATAAGATATATCTCTCTATATATTCTTTTTCAGATTCTTTTCCATTATTGGTTATTACACGGTATTAAATATAGTTCCCTGTACTATACCACAGGTCCTGTGGTTTACATATTTTATATATAGTAGTGTGTCTATGTTAATCCAATACTTAAAATTTATTCCACCCCCCCCCCCTTCCTCTTTGGTAACCATAAGTTTGCTTTCTATGTCTGTAAGTCTATTTCTCTTTTGTAAATAAGTTCATTTGTAGTATTTTTTAGATTCTACATACAAGTGATATCATATGGTATTTGTCTTTCTCTGTCTGACTTACTTCACTTAGTATGATGTTCTCTAGGTCCATCCATGTTGCTGCAAATGGCATTATTTTATTCTTTTTTATGGCTGAGTAATATTCCATTGTATGTATACACCACATCTTCTTTATTCGTTCATCTGTCGATGGACATATGTTGCTTCTATGTCTTGGCTATTATAAATAGTGCTGCTATGAACATTGGGGTGTGTGTATCTTTTCTAATTAGAGTTTTCATCTTTTCTGGATATATGCCCAGGAGTGGAATTGCTGGATCATATGGTAACTCTATTTTTAGTTTTTTAAGGAACCTCCATAATGTTCTCCACAGTGGCTGTACCAATTTCCATTCCCACCAATAGAGTAGGAGAGTTTCCCTTTTCTCCACACCCTCTCCAGCATTTATTATTTGTAGACTTTTTGATGATGGCCATTCTGCCCGGTGTCAGGTGATACGACATTTTGGCCATTTCTCTAATAATTAGCCATGTGGAGCATATTTTAATGTGCTTTTTGGCCATCTGTATGTCTTCTTTGGAGAAATGTCTATTTAGATCTTCTGCCCATTTTTTGATTGTGTTGTTTGTTTTTTTGATATTGAGCTGCATGAGCTGTTTGTATATTTTGGAGATTAATCCCTTGTCAGTTGCTTCATTTGCAAATATTTTCTCCTAGTCCATAGGCTGTCTTATGTTTTGTTTACTGTTTCCTTTGCAGTGCAAAAGCTTTTGAGTTTAATTAGGTCCTGTTTGTTTATTTGTGCTTTTATTTCCTTAATTTAGGAGATGGATCTAAGAAAATATTGCTGCAGTTTATGTCAAATAATTTTCTGCCTATGTTTTCCTCTAGTAGTTTTACAGTATCCAGTCTGTTTGACTCCTTTTATCAAGCAATTATCTGTGCTGTGAATATTCTAGTGAACTAATCACTTGTTAAGCAGCCTCCCACATTTTGGAATATTTTGACTTTTGATTTTCTTTTAAACTGGGTGAAAATCTGTCTTTCTATAATTTCCATTTGCTAGTCCTAATTCTTTTTCCTTCCATATGAGACTGCTGCAGATATTTGAAGATTGCTGCTGTGTTCTGGTAAGTAATATCTTCTCAAAATTAAGTTCTTGAGTTCTCCAAGTCGTCTTAGTGTTATATTGAATGAGTTAATATATTGTTTCTAGATCTCCTGACATTTTTATTTCTCCTTTGGAGGTTTTGTTATATTTTGTTCTAAAGTCCACAGATAACTAGATTAAAGAACAATTTATGTTATAATGTACAGTTTTATATCTGGACGCTTGGGATCTTGTGGACCAATATTCTATGTAGTGGATAGGATTTTCACTCTTTATTATTTCATGAATATAAGAATATTATATCATGTGTTTCTTATTATGGGAATACAGCTATTTCCCTCAGTTTTTTTTCTCAATACTTTTACCTCATGACAGAGTCATGTGAGAGAAGATCAGGGATATTTATTTTTTCCTATTGAGTAGGCTCCAAGATTTCTTCCAAAAATAGGTTTTAGAAGAGTCACATTTTGTAATTCAAAATCAACATGGAGAAGAACCCAAGCACACGTCACCCAGTAAGACTTTATCTACATGCTCCATTTGAAATGAACATTGAGGCTTAAGCGGACTTATCTTGAATGGATGCAACAAGGAGATCTAGAGGAGAAAGAGGCAGAGTCCTTATTGAATGTAACTCCATTTTGGATGTTTAAAGGAATCTCATCATGCAAGACAGACATGAATATGTATTCCAAATCTTCTGAATGTGGATAGAAATTGTCAGTATGAAAAAGAAAGACTAATGAATGTCAAGTTTAGATTTGTCCCTTAACTTCTTAACTTGATGTCCATCACCCTCAGAAATAGTTTACTACAAAACAGGACATTTTCTTTATAATAACTGTCAAAATTAGGATATTGATAATGACACATTCTCACTGACTAATCATCAGACTTATAGAGGTTAAACTAACAGTCTCAGTAATGCACTTTATGGCAAAGGAACCCAGCTCCAAGTCAAACATTACATATAGTGTTCATGTCTCAATATAGAAATATTTTTCTGTCTTTCCTTATGTTGTTGGTACTTTTAAAGTTATTGTAGACTGCCCTCTAGTTTGGGTTTGATATTTTCTTATGTTTAGATTCAGGTTATGCATTGCCGGCTGGAATAATTATAGAAATGACACTGTGCTCTTCTTCTCTGCCTCCTCTAAGGTGGAACACAATTTTGATTTGTACCATTATATATGATGCTCAGGTTAATTACTGCATTAAGATAGTGTGTGTCAGGCTTTTCCAATGTAAAATTACTGTTTTCCCCATTGTAATTAAAATTTATTTTGTGGGCAGTTATTCTGAATCTATGTAAACAGATTCATTAAACATTTAATTAATTAACAAACTAAATAATATCACTATGGATTTATCATTTTCTATTTTATTCAGTGGGTTTTGATCTGTTACTATCAGCATTTGTTTTGATGTTCAGATTGTCCCGATACAACCAGTAGGAGCTCTTTCGAGCCATGGTCTGTTGCTTCCTTTTAACATGTCCTTCCCATCTTTTTTTGAGCACTTCCTTGATTTTCGGCATAAGCAGACATTCCTGGCTCACATTGTATTTTCTGTGCCTCAGCCTAGAGTCAAGCATTTCTCCAAGGAACCCTTATTCCTTTTCATGGAGAATCCTGTTTAGAAGCCAACACTCAGCACCAGATGTGCTCATTGTTACTGAGGTTTTGCTTCCCTCACATCCTCTCAGTGGACAGAGTTAGGGAATAAATGCATGCATATACATATTTACCTACCTGTTTATGTCTAAACATATACTATATATATAACATACACATGCACATAACACATACCCTCTTATATTTCTATTTATTTTTTCTATCTCTCTATCCATCAAAAGTATTGAGTTCACATTGATATCTCCAATTCTAATCCAACCATTCAGGGTTCCTTCTAGTTTTCTTACTTCTAACTTCCTTTTCCAACAGTGACAAACCTGGTTTCCATTACACTTAGAATATTAATAATTTAATTATTCCTTCTGCATGCAACCAATCTCCCATCTCTACCACCACCCCCTCCCAAATTTATGCCCCTCTCACTCACTAGGACTCTGACCCTCCATGCTGTGCCTCTCCCATGCAGACACTCTCCTTACCCTGCTTGGGCTCCAGAACCTCATGTTGGCTTGTACCCGCTGCATGGAAGCTGTCGTTTCCCTGCTCAGGCTCTGACACTCTGTGCTGTGCTGTGTGTGTACCTTTGTAAGAATGCTCAGGCTCTGAAAACCTGTACCATAACTCCTTTTCATAGGGCTATCCTCCTCAAGAATGCTCAGGCTCTGAAAACCTGTACCATAACTCCTTTTCTTAGGGCTATCCTCCTCATTCATCTTCTTGGGTTCTAACACCTTGCAATGGACTGGCCTACCTCCACCCCTGCCATGTGGATGTGCTTTTGCTCAGACATTGACACTCCATGTCAGGTGGTGCTTCTTTGTGGGCACTTTCCTCGTCCTGCTTAGGCTGTGATTCCTGAGACCAGGCAGTCCTTACCCCTTACATGGATGCACTCCCTACCCTGCTCAGGTGTTGACAACTTACAGCAGACTGTCCATTGTAGGAATTGGTCTTCTCTTTCCACTTGCACACCAACATGCTATGCCAGGTTGCCATGGGTGCCCTTTTTGCCCCATTCAGGCTCTAATACCATAGGGATTATATTCTCTCACTCATGTCTTTCTCAACTCACTTGGGCTCTCACACCCTGTGCTGGGCTACCCCTCCTATGGACACCCTCTTCTCTCTGCTCAGGCTCTGACACCTTGAGCCAGGCAACCTTGCTATACCCCTCAAGCTGTAACACACAATGCTAGATCACTGTGCCTTCTTCTCCCCACCCCCATCTGCTTGAATGTCTACTTTCCTCTGTCCACCTTATGACTTTAAAACTAAATTACAAGGAAGGAAAAAAAAAAAAGAGGAAGAGGGAGAGGAAAGTCTAAAAGAGATTTCTTATTTAGAAGAATTTAATTAGTAGCCTATATATAAAACTGACCACATCTCTCCTTTACAGAATTGATTCATCACTCTACTTCATTCAATTCTTTTTCATTCCTAATGGACCTGAAAAATGTACCAATTTTGAAGCTCAGGAAAACTCAGTGTGAATAGGATCTTGGTAGGAAGAGTTGGAGTCTTTCTGAAATTCTGCACTTTCTGTCTTTTAAGAGCAGGACACACACATGCGAGATATATTCTCCTTTGGTATCAGGAAAAGTGTTAAATTAGACATATGCATATTTCTAAGCAAACTGACTCTGAAATTCTACTGAGAGTCCCTATGCTATCAACAGTTAACTGTTCATGCCAAGAACACAGCTAAACTAAGATGTGCTTCTGCCTTTCTGAATTTTATGCCAAAAGCAATTAGAGTTGAGAAAGTCTTGGGCTCAGAAAATTAGGAACCTGTTCATGTTGACATATATTTGCAATGTTGATATTTCCAGTCCAGCATGGATTTTCTATTTAAACCCATATGCAATCCTTTCCTACAGAATTGAAAAAAAGTATCTAAATGTAGACTGAAAAAAAAGACCTTGATGTATGAAAGCAATCATTAAAATCTACATCAAAAGAAAGCACATACAAAGGTTCAGTTTCACAGCTTAAGATGTGTTTTCCAAGCTAACTGACTGCCAGGGCCTTTAAAATTTTTTTCCTTTCTCTATTTCTTCCTCTTCTCCTTTCCTCTCCTCTCCTCTCTTCTCCTTTTCCTTCCCCTGCCTCCCCCTTCCTGCCTCCTCTCTTTCTATCCTCCCAAATACTGTTTTCTCTGTTGTGTCTTGATTTCACTTTCCATTCTCCATTAGTTGACTGATTGATCTATAGCATGAAATTAGCATTTATAGAGACTTAGCAGTAACGTTTATGGAATAAAGTTATCTGGGCCAATTTCCCCTCCTTTCCAGAAAGCTGAGAGGAAGGGAGGTAATTAATAATGTAGAAATACATCAGGCTATATTATATTCTGAAAACACATCTGGCCAGCTCAGTGTATTTACTCAAAATTGTCTTTAATCAGCCAGGTGCTTAGTTCATATGGTGCCAAATACCCAGGAAGATTGGACATTAAGTTGCTTAACTATTTTGATGCTCCATGTAGGCATAGTCATTGTAGGATATTCCACTGAGTCACTTGATTTTATTAGGAATTTTGATGATGGGCAAATAATGTTTTTCCTATATAAGACTTTTCATATATTTTATGAAGACGTCTTATATGTGTCTCAATATATAAATGAGTATCTTGGCAACATACACAATATTTATGATTAAGATCAAGAGTCAGTCTCCAAAATTTATTGTAGCCATACTTTCTAGTCCATTAAAATTTTATAACGTTGCATTTTCTTCTACATAAAACCAAGCAAGATATGACTATGGTATACAATGTCATGAATTTTAGGTTTAAGCTGCATAGTTTGTTTTTTTTTTTAAATATTTATTTATTTATTTATTTTTTGGTTGTGTTGGGTCTTCGTTTCTGTGCAAGGGCTTTCTCTAGTTGCGGCAAGCGGGGGCCACTCTTCATCGCAGTGCGCGGGCCTCTCACTATCGCGGCCTATCTTATTGCGGAGCACAGGCTCCAGACGTGCAGGCTCAGTAGTTGTGGCTCACGGGCCTAGTTGCTCTGCAGCATGTGGGATCTTCCCAGACCAGGGCTCGAACCCATGTCCCCTGCATTAGCAGGCAGATTCTCAACCACTGCACCACCAGGGAAGCCCAAGCTGCATAGTTTTGATTTTTACCCATCTACAAGGTAACAGTTGAAGAATGACTATTCTTATTTACATATATGCAAATAGAATAATAAGTATTAGGCCAAACTGTAAAAGTGAAAATAAGTTTAATTTATTGTTCAGGGTCTTACAACTAGTAGATGGTAGAGATGGAATCATATCCAGTTCTGTCCAGCTGAAATTGTGACATCTTAGCAAGTAAAGTAGATGAATTTTGACTAATGGGCCTCATCCTCCCATTTAACTACACATTTGGGGGGGATGTGTATGTGTGTGTCTGCATGTGTATGTGTTTGTGTGCATGTGTGTAAGTGAATCTATGTGTTAGAATGGTTTCAAAATTAAAAGAGAATTTTTTCTTGGCTATAAATATGATGTATGTTTTTTTTGTAAGTTCAAACAATACACAGAACTGTTAAAAAGAAACTAACATTTACTACCCAAACAAAAATACTATACTGATATCTTGATGGACAACTTTACAGAATTTAAATGCATTCCACACATAAAAATATTGATATATAATCTTACACCATCAGGGTCATACTATATATTTTTTTCTGTAACCATAGAAAATGTATTACGGCTAATTCTAAATAAATAGAGTTTTCATAAATTTTTCATAATGGTTGTGCAATGTTACATTTTATGGATATGTTTAATTTATTTAACTGATTACTTATTGTTATTATATAGGTTGTTATGATTTTATAATCCTTTTTATTTACAATAAAGTGATTTTAATTAAATATTTTACTTGTGTGAAAGAATGTGTATTACATAAGTAAGATGAAAAATAAAATAAATTGAACACATACAAAGCCAGTTTTTAGCTTGAGAAGACTCTAGTCAATAAGTTGATGGTATTTTGTGTCCCTTCCTGAAGGCATATTTCTTTCTTGTGACCTGGAGAGTTTAACCTCTTTTTGCTTTATATTATAGTTTTATTACATGTATATTTATCCTTAAAAGATAAATTGTTCATTTTTATGTTTCCAATTATGTACAATGTTTTTAATATTGCATGTGTTTTTCTGAAGCTTGTTTTTTTAAAAACTGTGTTTTTGAATTTATTTATGTTGATACACATAGCTCTACTTAATTCATTTTCACTGCTGTATAGTATTTCATTCTATGATTGTATTCATTCTCTTATCAATGGACACTGATTATTTCCATTATTTTGTATCACGGACAATGCTTCTATCCATATATTGGGTCATATACAGAGTATCTCTACCATTCTAGCTAATAGGTATGTTATGCTAAAAAGTAAAATGAGATAATGTTAGAGAAAACTTTTTTGAGTACTTTGTAGGAGAGACATAATATGAGGAATACTATGATAAAATATATCTCAAATATCCTAAGAATGGGGTTGCTGAGTTTTATGGTATATCTTCAAATATACTAGATAAATTTAAATTTATTTGTAAAATGTTGTACTAATTTATATTCACAATATCAGAGTATGACTGTGCTATCACATCACATATACTTGATACTGACAGATTGTAAAAACAATTTGGTTAATCTGGTGAGCATGAAATTGTATCACCTTGTAGATTTAATTTACATGATACTAATTTCCAAAGAAATTGAGCTATTTTTTCTTTCAGTTTGTTCTTCCTTTCTGTAAAATGTTCATTCATAGTTTTTGTCCATTTTTATATTGGGATTTATCACTTTTTATTGAATTTAAGTTTCCTTTATATATTCTGAATGCCAGTACTCTATCAGTTACAGTTGTTGCAACTACATTTTCTCACTCTTCACTCTTATTTGATGATGTATAATTTCTTAAGTATAATATAGTTGAATATATAAATATTTTTCTGCCTTTTCTGTGCTTTTTGTGTCTTGTTTAAAAAAATCCTTCTTCATTCTGAGGTTACAGATATATTTTCACCTAAATGTGTTAGTTATATTTTTCATATATAATACTTTATTCCACCTAGGATTCATTTTTGTATGTGGTATGAAGTGTATATCCATTTAAATTGTTTTAAAAATTATAACAGACTAGGCAAGCAGTATCTGTTTTCTCATTTATCTGTGTAATACCTTTTGAATCATAGATAATTTTTCTTTATATGAATATGTCCCTTTGGGGGCTCTCTTATATTATTTTATTTGTTTTCTCCTGTCCTTGGAGTTGTGAGGTAGACAATCTGCACTACCATATGTGGTCTCTTTTTCCAAAAGAAATACTTAAAATTTTACCATCAAGTACAATCTTTGTTACAGATTTTTCCCTCAATCTCTTTTATCAAGACTCTGTATTCTTGGTTTGCTTATAGTTTTATCACTATATTTATTTTACTTGAATATTTGTGTTCATATATTGAGATGATAAAATGCATTTCCTCTTTAATCTGACAATGTGATAAATTACATTAAGTGTTTTTCAATATTAAAATAACCTTTCACTTTTTGAAAAACCCAATATGGTCATTATTATTATTATTTAGACTTCAGTAAAATTTTTTTCAATATTTTTTGAATTTTTGCATCTAACAATATTTAAATTTTCATTAGTATTTATTCTTTGACTCGTACATTGCTTATGAGTATGTTTTTAAATGTCCAAATATTTGTTTTATTGTTTAGTTATGTTTTTAGTTTGTATTTCTAAATTAATTTCATCATGGACAGCAAATATAATCTATATGACACTAATTGTTTTAAATTTGTTAAAACTTGCTTTATGGCAAGTACATGGGAAATTTTTATTAAAAACTTCTATTTATGCTGAGGAAGAATATGCATTAGTCACTTTTAGGGTGTAGGGTTCTATATATCTTCATTCAATAAAACTTGTTTAGTGCATTGTTCAAAAAATTTAACACTTTGTCAGTAGGAGTGATGTCAAAGCATTTATAAACATTGTGGCATATATGTCTAATTAGAATAGGTGTAAGCTATAAAGAACTGGCACATATAGGCAGATGGTCACACTCAATAAGTAATATATTGTCTACCTGACTTTTTAAGAGAGGTGTCTTGAAACTCTTACCATTATGGTTGATTTTACAATTGTTCTTTGAATTCTAAGAACATATTCTGTTTTATTACTTGCATATGCATTTAGAACTGTTATAACTTCTCAGAGAATTGAATTCTTAAAAAAAAATTATGATTCAATTACTACTTTTATCCTTAATAATGCACCTCTTTGTCTATGTAATCTTTCATCCTCAGGTTGGGAATCCAGAGCATCTTTAAAGGGAGATCTCAGGGCAGCAAGAGAGTGAGAATGCAAGTTGCAAGACCTCCAATTCCTTGCTTAGAAATAGCAGGACCTCCTATTCCTTGCTTGTCACTTCAGCTGTAAGTCACAAGGTCAGTCAGATTCAAAAAGTAGAGACTTTGTTTCTTGATGGGTGAAGCTGGAAAGAATTTGTGGATAATCCTCCATAGATGATTTCCCCTCTCTTTCAGGATTGCAAGCTATCACTGCCCAGTATTTTAGATTGACTTTAAAAAAAGGCTTTATTTGTTTAGCGCAGTTTTAGGTTTACAGCAAAATTGAAAGGAAGATACAGAGATTTTCCCACATACCCCCTCCCATGCCCCCACACATGCATAGCCTCTCCTGTTGATCAATATCCCCCACTAGAGTGGAGCATTTATTACAATTGATGAACCTATGGTTCTACTCTTGAACTCTATCAAATTAAATATTTATTTCACTATTACTTTATGTAAACAATATTTAAATGTACCACCATGTTTTTGTTCCCCCTTTTTTAAATCTCATATTTCTAACTGGATTCACGTTCAGTTTAACGTAAGTCTTTTAGCTCTTTCTTTTCTACCTGTTGACACTCAGATTCCTTCAGTTCCTTTTTTCTCATGAAAATATCTGTATTTGCCTTGTTCTTGGAACACTATTTTGCTAGTTACTTAAATTGGGATGGCAGTTATTTTCCCTCAGTTGTCACCTGGATTTCCACGAGGAAGAAGAGATTATAGTGATTAAGAGCCTAACTATTGGAGCCAAACGTTGTTGGCTCAAATCTGGACTGCCCTTCCTAGTACCTGGGGAACTTTGGGTAAATTAAGTAAACTTTTCATAATTCAGTTTCTTCATGTGCAAAAAAATGCCTGTCTCATAGAGTTAACTAAATAAACCATAGTAGTTTTTAAATAGCTTACATATTTTAAGCACTCAATAAATTTTAGCATTTATCACTTTCCTAGTTACCCTTGGGAAGCATACTTTCATGGCCTGTCTTTCTTATACATTCAAGATTTTATCTTTGCTTTAAAATATTTCATTACAGGGGTCTAAATGCATTTGTTTTTCTTTATACTTCTTGGAATACAATATGGTTCTTGAATACCATGATTTCTGTCTTTCACAAATTTTTGAGAATTCTCAGTATTATTTTAAAGATTCTTCTTCTTCCTTTTTCTCTCTGTTCTTTCATACTGAAACTCCAATTAAAACTTATGGTTGGTATTCTTATTTTGATCTTCAGGTCTCTTAGAATCACATGCATTTTTGTGTATTCCCTTCTTGTCTCTCTGTGCTGCGCTGCAGGTTATTTTTTAAATATATGTTTTCCAAATCACTATTTATTTCTTCAGAAATGTATGTCTAACATGTGTAATATGTTTATTTCGTCTACTGAATTTTTATTTCAGTAGTCCTATTTCTTATTCTTTTTGGTTTATTTTGAAATTTGCCCAGTCAATGTTCCTTGTATACTTTTTTCAAGTGCATTTACATATCTTTAAGATTTCAAACACAGACTTTTTTTTATTCTACGTGTGATAAATCTAATAACTGAAATTCTTGGAGGTTCTAATTCTTAAAATTTTCTGCTGACTGCAATTTATGTTCAGTTTTTTCAGATTTATGTAGTTCTTGGTAATTAACTTATATATGACTGCACTTCATCTGTGGAACTCCAGAGGCAGGGATTAAATAAAGATACTTTTTACGGGGAAATTTGCATTTGCTTCTGCAAGGTTCTGGGTGTTGCTATGAAGCCAGAACAAACTTAATTTAATTCAATATATGTGAATTTTTGAAATATAAAGTTTAACCCCTGAGCCAAGTGAGGGCAAGTTTATGCTTAAAAATCTTCATACCCGAGTACTTTTTCTCAGTTATTATATTATTATTATCACCATCATCATCATCATCATCTAATTGGAATCACGGGTGGGATGTGTTGGGCTATATAAAGTAGATAAAATGTGGATATTAAGATAAAATTATAAGAAAAAATTATAATGCCCATAACACACAGGAAATTTAAAGATTATTTAAAGACAGCTCATGAAATGCTTTGGAAAAATTTTTTTTATCATGGACTGGAAAGGCAATATGCACAAAAGCAAATTTCAGAAAGACAAAAATTTATGATGATTCAATAAAATTAAAAGATGGCCATCACTGATGAAAGAGCACCTTTCAAATGTTAAAAATTGCCCAAAAGGGTAGATGAGGAAACCCAGTAATGCATTAACTTATGCAAAAACAGCAATTAATTGCATAACAAGAAAAGAATACACTTTTCAAGTGATTTTGAAGCTTCAATAAGGAGAAATTCTTTAAGTGTATCAATGTAGATATCAATTAAGCACAATGTCAATGTACTAAGAGCTAGAAAGAGAATAGAAAACATATCACATGAAAAGAATTATGGGCTTCCCTGGTGGCACAGTGGTTAAGAATCTGCCTGCCAATACAGGGGACACAGGTTCAAGCCCTGGTCCGAAGAGATCCCACATGCCATGGAGCAACTAAGCCCGTTTGCTGCAACTACTGAGCCTGTGCTCTAGAGCCCACGAGCCACAACTGTTGAGCCCGCGCACCACAACTACTGAAGCCCATGTGCCTAGAGCCCATGCTCCGCAACAAGAGAAGCCATTGCAATGAGAAACCTGCACGCCACAATGAAGAGTAGCCCCCGCTTGCCACAACTAAAGTCCGTGCGCAGCAACGAAGACCCAACACAGCCAAAAATAAATAAATAAAATAAATAAATTTTTTTAAAAAATAGAAAAGAATTATCTGTGTCAGTCTTCAGTGATTAATATTCCCAATTTTCTTTGGAAAATAAAACTTGATTTAGAATATCTATTTTTCTAATTTACCTCCTATAACATTGCATGTTCATTGCCTTGTCAAAATGACTCATGTTCCTCATATTCTCTCCACTACAATCCATTCTCCATATTCATGTCAGTCTCACATTTCTAAAATACAAAACTCAGTGTCTCAGGACTTCCCTGGTGGTCCAGTGGTTAAGAATCTGTGCTTCCAATGCAGGGGACATGGATTCGATCCCTGGTCTGGGAATTAAGATCCTGTATGCCACACAGCGCGGCCAAAAAAACCAACCAAACAAACAAAAAAAAAACAAAACTCAGTGTCTCACTCATATTGTCTATATGACAAAAAGCATGTTGCTTAGCATGGCATTCACAGTTGGTCACAGCCTAATTTCACTTCCTCATGCCTCTCATTTCTGTGATACATGTAACTCCGTGGGCAACCTGCATTTCTTTTAACTCCCCAAGTAGACATATACTGCACTGCTCTGAGTTTGTGTATCCCTCAATCACACTGCCTTTTCCTCATTTTTTCAGTGAAGTTCTACCTGTCATTCTTTCATTATACAGTTTAATTATTCTCTTCTCAGTGAAGAGTTCCCTCATTACTTTCCAGGCATAATTAATTGTTTCTTCTCAATTCCTTCACAGATCTTTTTATAAATGAACTATATTGTATTATATAATATTAATTTGTTTATTATAGTTAGTCACTTCTTTTAGAACTTAAGACTTTTAGTGAGTAAGGATAATACTTATTCATCTTTGCATCCTCAGAATCCATCACAACATTTGGATTCATTGGATGCTGAATGAGGGTGAATGGTGCAGAGAATCAATAAATCATCAAATCCCAGAAGTTAGAGACAATGAATACAATATTCTATAAAGATAAGTATTAAGCATATAATTGTTAAAAGTGGAACACCCTTTGAATGCAACCTGAGTAATAGGAGAAAATAAAATTGGAAGAGTTACCCTGATGTCCATACTTTCATTCAATTGGGCATCTACTTTGAATTAAAACACCATTAAGAAATAGTTCATTCTTTTCAATGGAATTTAATATAAGCCTTTTATAGCAAAAGAGTACAGAATACTAACTGTGACAAAGAAGCAGAATATAGTTGAGGGCAGACACTTAGATTAGAGACAGAACTGCAGTATCAGTCTGCCATTCCTTGTTAAAAGCAGAGGAGGCTGCCCTGTTTTTATAGGTTATAGGAGGAAATGGAAAGTTGTAACGATAGAATGATAAAATTGTAATAGAATAAAATCATTTTTCAAGTGCATAGACAAGACTAAAAATTTTCTACACTTTTTCTAGAAAGCTGCAATCCCAAAGTAGATTAACTGTTGAGCATTATGGCATTACAGGGTAGAATATTAAAGTACAGAGCAGAAATTTAAAAAAAGAAAAATCCCAAAGAGATCAGGAAATATAAATTCTTTTAGCCAAATTAATGAAGATTATTACCAGTTTTTTCACTGGGAGGTGCCAGTAGTTTCTAATAAAAGAACCTAGTATATCTTGGTGAATTCACAAATCTCTACAAAGGTGGTGCTATTTTTGTGAATTAAGAGATTGTCACAAGTTGGTGCCATTTTGCTCTAAAATTCTGGTTTCTTCATCTTGTTGAGTCAGCATACCTGAATCCAGTCAATTCCAACTAAATCATTAAATTACAACGCATTAAAAAAATAAAAACACATACCTGTCACAGGTTGAGACAGAGTTTATTTTTTTTTTCTTCTGACAAACCAAGAATTCAGTTTCTATTCTCTACAGTTAGAGACAGAATGTTCACTTGAAATAGATTGTCTTAGGGCAAGTGCTCTCTTGGTTCTGGGGATGGGTATAACAAGCTTTTGGGTTTGTAGGCTGGCTGCTCTTTCTGAGAATCCTTGTAATTCAGAGTCTCCTAGGTGGAGTGGAAAAATTTGCAAAGGTGGCCTAGTGCCTTTTGCAGCAGATAAGGCTAATATCATGACATGAGATTACGGAAATCTGTTTAAGTAAAACCTGAGTGACCCTTATCAAGTTCCATTGATGAGAAAGGACTTAAGAGCCTAGTGTTTGTGCAGAAGTGGCCAAAGTCATATTATGAGTGGCCAAAATAGCTGTACTGGTTACAATCAGAACCCCATCTTATTTAAAATGAGAAAAATAACTTCTAAGTAAATAAAATTCTCTGTAGAACCAAAAAATACATTCCTTCAGACAAGCTAGCAAATCATAGAAAGTAATATTATCAGAAGTTTGCTTGGTGACTATGGAAACAAAAATACAGTATATGACTCAAATATTTAATGGCATTGGATTCCGGGAATGCAGTATCTGCCACATGTTCCCATTGCTCTGAGGGGATCATCCCCACACTGGGCCAGGCAGGAAGGAGCCCCAGCAGGCAATGTTTGTAACTTTTTTATATCCATTGTTGATTACACTGTACTAATGAATGTATATCAGTACAGTGGTTCTTAAACTTTTTGGTCTTTGGACTCATTATACTTATTGTGGACCCCAAAGAGGTTTTGTTTCATATGGGTTGTATCTATCAATATTTACTGTATTAGAAATTAAAATGGGGAAGTTTCAAATATTAACCTATTTATTTAAAATAAATGATAAGAAATCCACTGAATGTTAACAAGTAACCTTTTTTTAATGAAAAAGCTGTTTCATAAAAGGCACTGTTTTATATTTTTGCAAATTTCTCTTCCATATTTAGCTAACAGAAGACAGAAGTATTTTCTTGTATTGCTTACATTCAATTTGTTACAATATTTTGTTTTGGTTGAAGTATATGAGGAAAATCTAGCCTCACACAGATATGGAGTCGCCTTTTCAGATACTTGTCAATATTTAATTCTACGCAAAACTTGGCAAGTGATAGTTTCTTAAAGGCACTTTACAAAGTGTAATCTTAAGCTATATCATTAATTTGTACTCTGTTACACTTAAATCCATTGGTCTTTCTTGCACTAAGGGTAGTCTTTTACCCATGCAAGATTTTTTATTATCATACATTGGTAATTTAGAAAACATTGGTTCTTTAAATTATGCTTTTCTTCCTAATGTTGTTGCAAGGGTCTATTAACTATACTTAGAAGCATTGTTCTATAGAATGCACTCCTTCTATAAATACATTACTATTTAAATCAGCCTGTAGAAAAATACTGAATTTAAAAACTAAAATGTAAGCAACAAATGAAGAAGAGATGCTTTTTAAAGTATTTACAATAAAGAATTAAAGGCTAAAATATAAGAATTTTGCCCAAAAGTTTAAGCATGAGAAAAGAAATTCCAATCTATTGGTGGGAGTGTATTCCTAGACACTGGAAAGAAGTAATTTAGTTTAAAATAATTAAATGGACTAAGTTTTTTGTCAGTAGGGATTTTGTTTATTAGACACCTAATGGAACTTAGAAGAATGCTTGGTATGTGGTAGATGCTCAATAAATATTTGCTGAATGTCTAAAAAATTGGATGACTAAGGTATGAATTGAATATAAAGATACTTAAAGCTGTTTTGAGGTTTATATAGTAGATGACAGATGACTAGGTCTATTCTGAACTGATCCTTAGCAGAGACAAAATACTGTGTTAGATTAGAATGTGACCTAAAGCCATTCCTATGATCTCATGGATAGACATATTCTAACTTCTTTGTATATCAGTTGCTTTGTTCTTCAGCTTTGGCAGGGAAGTGATGAGAAATTTTGCTGTCAATAACTTAAAAGGTAGTACTTCCTAGTTTCACTGCTATTTGGTTTGTGTTTTGTTTACTGCCTGTGACATGAAAAATATGACTTAGTTGGAGCTGACTGCTGTCATGAGTTAAGCTGCACTCTGCACTATGTATTCAGATTTTATTTACAGTGTACCAGGCAGGCGGCGGCAGCTTTTGATCAGTTCTAAATGGAACTAAAGTAAAGTGATCTACTGCAAGTAGAACAAGTAAACTTGTTCTAATGGAAAAAGTAAAGTGATCTACTGCACAGAGGTCATAGCAGGAATTTTGAAATTTTCAAGTGCTTGAGTATGGATAACATCCACAAAATAAAATTCTGGGTCTGAAGAATTGTTTTTCCTAAATTGTGTTTTGCCTGCCCATTTCCCTGTATGAGAGTTTCAACTCACACAGTGAAATTTTACTTCTGTATCTCGGACATTGTGCCAGACAAATTAATAATGCCAGGAGGAATCTATATATAAGTCAATATCCAACACCAAGTATTATGAGTTGAAATTGTGTGACCTTACAAATTCACATGTTGAAATCCTAATCCCCAATATCTCAGGAAGTGACCTTTTTAGAAACAGGATCTTTATGGTGGTAATCAGGTTAAAATGAGGCCATTAGAGTGAACACTAATCCAATATGACTGCTGTCCTTATAAAAGGGGGAAATTTGGAGACAGATATGAATAGAGAGAGAATGACGTGTGAAGATGAAGGAAGAGATTGGGGTGATGTTTCTACGCCAAAGACTGATAGCAAAACTACCAGAAGTTAGGTGAGAAACATGGAACAGATTCTTTCTCACAGACCCCAGAAGGAATCAACCCTGTTGACACCTTGATCTCAGATTTGGAGTCTCCAAAACTATGAGCTAATAAGTTTCTTTTGTTCTAAGCCACCCAATTTGTGATATTTTGTTACACAAACTAATACACCCATCAAACTAATACACCAAGAAACTTAATCCCTTTTTGTTGTTCTGAACTAAATTACTTCTTTTCAGCTTCCAAGGATACATTCCCATTAGCAGATGGGAAGCTCATCTAAGGCTAAATCTGTGTCTTTCTTGTTGAAAGTTTAGGAATGTTCAGTGTTTTTGATGTGAGCATTGGCATGATGAAATTAATATTTTGTAGGCTATGGATAATGAGACTTCTTGTATTCATACAGTTTATTGAGGTTTATGGATAAAAGCATTAGATGAAGTACACATTAGAGATATTATAATCAGTGTGAAACGCATTGAGAGTCAGCTAGCATTATGCTCAGTGGGAAGCTGGCTAATTGCAGTGCCTTTCTGATTAAGCCATAGTAAAGATACCTAAAATAACTGACTCCCTACTTGGCCAGCTGACTATGTTCTACCATCATTTTCCCTAAAATAGGTGAATCACGTGGGATATAGTCAGTATACAGAATTGTGGCTTACACGTCCCATGCAGTGTTTTGGGATCTTCATGGAAAGAACATACACAGTTTAAAAATCATCTTAGCATTATGTCTTCAACATGAATGTAGTAGGCAGAATAATGCCCCCCCACCAATATGTCCACGCCTCAGTCCCCACAACTTGTGAATTTTCTCAGCTGAGTTCAGGGTCAAAGGGAGATGTGAGTAAGGAACAAGGATCAGACAGATGCAACACTGTTGTTTTTTTGCTTTGAAGATGGACGAAGGAGCCGTGATCCAAGAAATGTGGGCAGCACCTAGTAGGTGGAAAAGGCAAGGAAACGATTCACCCCTAGAAACTCCAGCAGGGAATGCAGCCCTGCCAACAGCATAATTTTAGCTCAGTGAGATTTGGCTTGGAATTCTAACCTACAGAACTGTAAGACAGTAGGTTTGTGTTGATATAAGCTTTTAAGTTTGTGGTAATTTGTTAAAGCAGCAATAGGAACATATTAACAATCGATACATTGTTAATACGTACTTGTTGATCATCTAATTGTGCAAGACACTTTAAAATTATATGGAACAGATTGTAAACAATAATAACAACAATTCATTGTGAAACCAAATGAGATGTGATACTCAATGTTTTTAAACCCCATTTATACTCATAGCAATCTTTATGCAAAAAGATTTAAATAATTTGCCCCAAACCACACAACTAGTATTACTCTAGTTTTATCTTAATTCACACCTGGGTTCTCAACTCCTCCACTCTGCTGCCTCTCAGAATTGCTGACACTGAAGAGCTAACACCTGTCAGTGAAAAAGTGTTGCCTGCCATATCAGTAAACAAATGATGTTGCAGCCATCCAGCCACTATAGCCACCCCTGATGGTGAGCTCTGAGGGAACTCAGGATGGAGACAAATGGGCTGCCCACTGCCAAGCCCTCAGTCACTGCAGCCACCCCCTAACAATGCACCCTGAGGAGACTCAAGATGAAAAGCAGAGGATACCAGCCCCAGATAGCTGAAGTGCATATCAAAGGAATGATTTCAGTGAGCCCAGACTCTTGCATCTTCCCATACATAGAAAAGCACTAAATTCCTTAACTTGAGGTATCTGGTTTTCTTTAATTAACAGTAAACTTCTGAAGTTGTGATTACCTGGCTTTGTTGCAAAATCTGGTTCCTCACTTGCCTCTTTGGAGCAATCCCTTAGAACTATCTTAGAGGCTGCATCCCGGGCTTAAGACCTCAGTTTTGTCCGCCGAATAAAACATAATTGTCAAATTTTAGGTTGTGCATTTTTTTCGGTCGACACACCCTATATTAACTACTACCTTGTGTCACATGTTTAATTTTAATCAAAGTAGTATTCCAGAGAAAACCTCAAAGTCTCAAAAGTGAATAAATAATATTTTGTGCATTATTTTAATTACAACTACATTTGTGATTATTATTTTAGTTAAAATGAGAAGTAAAACTCAGAATATACAATGTCTTTGGAGTATCTCTGACTATTTGGGGAGGCAAGGTGAAAGGTACTTTTGAAGCATATAGGTTCTTTTACTAATTTGGTTTTAATTTGAGGCTCCCTCTTGGACAGAGTAAGAAATAATCCCTAAAACACCTCGCCATTGGGCAGAAAACTCTTTCTTAGATACCTGTTTGTTCTTCCTATAGTCTGACCGCAATATTCTCTTTTACTTCTGTTTGGGAAGTTAAAGTACATGTTAGCTGGCAGCCTCATCTGCTCCTTGGAGATAAAAATTATCTTCTACCTCTTAATACCATGATTTATAAAAATCTAAAACGTTCTCTAAGATTGATGCAAGTTCCCTGGGGAATTATATATTTATAGTCTTCTCTGCCTCTTAGGCTTCTGATTCTGTGTATGCTGTACCATATTGACTAATATGAGCCTCTTAAGATTTTACAACATGAACATAGGAGATTTTTCTAAAGACTTCAGTGGTAGAAAACAGCAGTGTTTGTATTACAGGCAAATTCAAATGGAACTATAGTCATCCTTATTTTTAAAGATCTCTTTCATATCCCCTCCATTGTTGACTTAAATGTTTTTGGTTGTAAAATATACATTACATAAAATTTACCATTATAACCATTTTTAACTGTGATTCAGTGGCATTAAGTACATTCACAATGCTGTGCAACAACTGCAGCCATCCATCTCCAGTACCTTTTCATTTTCCCAAACTGAAACTTTATATCCATTAAACACTAACTCCCCATTTCCTACTCCCTTCATTCCCCCTGGCAACCACCATTCTCCTTTCTTAATGAATTTGACTATTCTAGGTACCTCATATAAGTGGAATCATACAATATTTGTCCTTTTGTATCTGGATTATTTCACTTAGCATAATGTCTCCAATGTTGTAGCATGTGTAGAATCTTGGTCATTTTTAAGGAGGAATAATATTCCATTTTATGTGTGTAACACGTTTTGTTTATCCATTCATCTGTGAGTGGTTGTTTGGGTTTGGGTTGCTATAACAGAATAACATAGACAGAATGGCTCATGAACAGCAGAAATTTATTTTTCATGGTTCTGGCGGCTGAGAAGTCCAAGATCAAGGTGACAGCAGATTTACTGTCTGGTGAGGACCTGCTTCCCAGTCCATAGACAGCCATCTTCTTGCTGAATCTTCACAAGGTGGAAAGAGCAAGGGAACTCCCTTGGATCTATTTTATAAGGACATTAATCCCATTCATGAGGGCTCCATCCTCATAACCTAATCACTTCCCCAGGGCTCCACCTCCAAATAAGATTTCAACATATGAAACAAAGGAGACACAAACATTCAGTCAATAGCAGCACTTATTCCTTCCCCCACCCCGCCACTGGATGGAAATACGTTGTATTTTCTTCTCACTGCTGTGATCTTTCATTTGCTCCTCCCTCTGTGTAACAGTAAAGACCTATAATCTCTTTATCTTAGAGCAGTTTGGCTTTCTTCTCTGAAGCCTTTGTAAGGCCCTTGCCTTTCTTGGATCTAAATTGTTACCCTAAGGGTTGCTTAAATCAGTTTTCCAAATTAAGATAGCTCCCTTCCTAAGATGAATTCCTATACCAACTACTAAACTAAAACAATTTGTTTCTACTTCTTTGTAGAAGTTCCTAGCTGAAAATGCCAACTCAGCACAATTTCTACCACTACAGTTTATTATTCTGTGTGGATAAGTGGAATGAAAGATATTTCCTAATTACTCTGACTGGTCATTTTAATGTAAGAAACTATATTTACTTTTCAATAATATGAAGCATTATATAATTCTTTAGCTACAAAGAATAATTAAAAACTTCAACCTCTAGAATACATGGATATCATAGCTATTTTAGTTCAGGCCACAGTATGCATAATATTTCACAAAACATCCAAAGTGAGACAGGAAGATCTTTATTTTTTTTAAATTAATTTTTAATGGAGTATCATTGCTTTACAGTGTTGTGTTAGTTTCTTCTGTACAACAAAGTGAATCAGTTATACATATACATATATCAACTCTTTTTTAGATTCTCTTCCCATTTAGGTCACCATAGAGCACTGAGTAGAGTTCCCTGTGCTATACAGTAGGTTCTCATTAGTTATCCATTTTATATATAGTAGTGTATATATATCAATCCCAATCTCCCAATTCATCCCCCCCCTCTCTTCCCCCCTTGGTAACCATAAGTTTGTTTTCTACATTTGTGACTCTATTTCTGCTTTGCAAATAAGTTCATGTGTACCATTTTTCTAGATTCCACATGTAAGCGATATTATACAAGATTTGTCTTTCTCTTTCTGACTTACTTCACTCTGTATGACAATCTCTAGGTCCATCCATGTCACTGTAAGTGGCATTATTTTGCTCCTCTTTATGGCTGAGTAATATTCCATTGTATATGTCTACCACATCTTCTTTATCCATTCCTCTGTTGATGGACATTTAGATTGCTTCCATGTCCTGGCTATTGTAAATAGTGCTGCAGTGAATATCGGGGTGCATGCATCCTTTTGATATATGGTTTTCTCCAGATATACGCCCAGGAGTGGAATCGCTGGATCATATGGTAGCTCTATTTTTAGCTTTTTAAGGAACCTCCATACTGTTCTCCATAGTGGCTGTACCAATTGACATTCCCATGAACAGTGTATGAGGGTTCCCTTTGCTCCACACCCTCTCCAGCATTTATTGTTTGTAGGTTTTTCATGATGGCCATTCTGACCAGTGTGAGGTGATACCTCATTGTAGTTTTGATTTGCATTTCTCTAACAATTAGTGATGGTAAACATCTTTTCATGTGTTTTTTGGCCATTTGTATGTCTTCTTTGGAGAAATGTCTATTTAGATCTTCCACCCATTTTTTGATTGGGTTGTTTGTTTTTTGATATTGACCTGCATGAGCTGTTTGCATATTTTGGAGATTAATTCCTTGTCAGTTGCTTCATTTTCAAATATTTTCTCCCATTCTGAGGGTTGTCTTTTTGTTTTGTTTATGGTGTCCTTTTCAGTGCAAAAGCTTTTAATTAGGTCCCATTTGTTTATTTTTGTTTTTATTTTCATAACTCTAGTCTAAAAAAGATCTTGCTGTGATTTATGTCAAAGAGTATTACTTTGAACACTGTTTTCCTCTAAGAGTTTATGGTATCTGGCCTTACATTTAGGTCTTTAATCCATTCTGAGTTTATTTTTATGTATGGTGTTAGGGAGTGTTCTAATTTCATTCTTTTACATGTAGCTGTCCAGTTTTTCCAGCACCACTTATTGAATAGACTGTCTTTCTCCATTGTATATTCCTGCCTTCTTTGTCATAGATTAGGTGACCATATATGCATGGGTTTATCTCTGGGCTTTCTATCCTGCTGCATTGATCTATATTTCTGTTTTAGTGCCAGTACCATACTGTCTTGATTACTGTAGCTTTGTAGTATAGTCTGAAGTCAGGGAGCCTGATTCCTCCAGCTCCATTTTTCTTTCTCAAGATTGCTTGGCTATTCGGGGTCTTTAGTGTTTCCATGCAAATGGTAAAAAATTTTGTTCTAATTCTGTGAAAAATGCTATTGGTAATTTTATAGGGATTGCATTGAATCTGTAGATTACTTTGGATAGTATACTCATTTTGACAATACTGATTCTTCCAATCCAAGAATATGGTATATCTCCATCTGTTTATGTCATGTTTGATTTCTTTCTTCAGTATCTTATAGTTTTCTGAGTACAGGTCTTTTGTCTCCTCAGGTAGGTTTATTCCTAGGTATTTTATTTTTGTTGTTGTTGTGATGGTAAATGGGATTGTTTCCTTAATTTCTCTTTCTGATCTTTCACTGTTCGTGTATACGAATGCAAGTGATTTCTGTGTATTAATTTTGTATTCTGTAACTTTATGAAATTCATTGGTGAGCTCTAGTAGTTTTCTAGTAGCATCTTTGGGATTCTTTATGTGTAGTATCATGTCATCTGCAAACAGTGACAGTTTTTCTTCTTTTCCAATTTGGATTCTTTTTGTTTCTTTTTCTTCTCTGATAGCCATGGCTAAGACTTCTAAAACTCTGTTGAATAAAAGTGGTGAGAGTGGACATCCTTGTCTTGTTCTTGATCTTTGAGGAAATGCTTTCAACTTTTCACTATCGAGTATGATGTTAGCTGTAAGTTTGTTGTATATGGCCTTTATTCTGTTGAGATAGGTTCCCTCTAAGCCCACTTTCTGGAGAGTTTTTACATGAATCGGTGTTGAAATTTGTCAAAAGCTGTTTCTGCATCTATTGAGATGATCATATATTTTTTATTCTTCAATTTGTTAATGTAGTGTATCATATTGATTGATTTGCCTATATTGAAGAATCCTTACATCCCTGGGATAAATCCCACTTGCTCGTGGTGTATGAGCCTTTTAATGCATTGTTGGATTCAGTTTGCTAGTATTTTGTTGAGGATTTTTGTGTCTATGTTCATCAGTGATATTGGCCTCTAATTTTCTTTTTTTTCTTTGTTTTCGATATCTTTGTCTGGTTTTGGTGTCAGGGTGATGGTGGCCTCGTAGAATGAGCTTGGGTATGTTCCTTCCTCTGCAATTTTTTTGGAAGAATTTCGGAAGTGTAGGTCTTAACTCATTTCTAAATGTTTGATAGGATTCTCCTGTGAAGCCATCTGGTCCTGGACTTTTGTTTGTTGGGAGTTTTTTAATCACCCTTTCAATTTCAGTAGTTGCGATTGTTCTGTTCATATTTTCTACTTCCTTCTGGTTCAGTCTTAGAAGGTTGTACCTTTCTAGAAATTTGTCCATTTCTTCTAGGTTGTCCATTTTATTGGCATACAGTTGCTGGTAGTAGTCTCTTATGATCCTTTGTATTTCTGTGGTGTCTGTTGTAACTTCTCTCTTTTCATTTCTAATTTTATTGATTTGGGTCCTCTCCCTTTTTTTCTGCATTAGTCTGGCTAAAGGTTTATCAATTTTCTTTATCTTCTCAAAGAACCAGCTTTTAGTTTCATTGATCTTTGCTACTGTTTTCTTCATCTCTATTTCATTTATTTCTGCTCTCATTTTTATGATTTCTTTCCTTCTACTAAGTTTGGGTTTTTTTGTTCTTCTTTCTCTAGTTGCTTTAGGTGTAAGGTTAGGTTGTTTATTTTCAATTTTTCTTGTTTCATGAGTTAAGATTATATTGCTATAAACTTACCTCTTAGAACTTCTTTTGCTGTGTCTCATAGGTCATGGATTGATATGTTTTCATTGTCATTTGTGGCTACGTATTTTTTGATTTCCTCTTTGATTTCTTCAGTGACCCATTGGTTGTTTAATAACATTGTTTAGCCTCCATGTGTTTGTGTTTTTTAGTTTTTTTTCCTTTAATTGACTTCTAATCTCATAGCGTTGTGGTCAGAAAAGATGCTTGATATGACGTCAGTTTTCTTAAATTTATCAAGGCTTGATTTTTGACCCACGATGTGATCTATCCTGGAGAACATTGCATGTGCACTTGAGAAAAAAGTATATTCTGCTGCTTTCAGATGGAAGGCCCTATAACTATCAATTAAGTCTATTTGGTCTAATGTGTCATTTAAGGCTTGTCCTTCCTTATTAATTTTCTGTCTGGCTTGTGCTTCCTATAATTTTCCATCTGTCCATTGGTGTAAGTGGGTTGTTAAAGTCCCCCACTATTATTGTGTTGCTGTTGATTTCTCCTTTTAAGGCTGTTAGCATTTGCCTTATATATTGAGGTGCTCCTATGTTGGGTGCATATATATTTACAATGTTATATCTTATTCTTGTGTTGATTCCTTGATCGTTTTGCAGTGACCTTCCTTGTCTCTTATAATAGCCTTTATTTTACAGTCTATTTTGTCTGATATGAGTATTGCTACTCCAGCTATCGTTTGATTTCCATCTGCTTGGAATATCTTTTTCCATCCCCTCACTTTCAGTCTGTATATGTTCCTAGGTCCGAAGTGGGTCTCATGTAGATAGCATGTATAGGACTCTTGTTTTAATAACCATTCAACAAGTCTGTGTCTTTTCATTGGAGCATTTCATCCATTTACATTTAAGGTAATTATTGATATGTATTTTCCTATTGCTGTTTTCTTTTTTTTTAACATCTTTATTGGAGTATAATTGCTTTAGGATGGTGTGTTAGTTTCTGCTTTATAACAAAGTGAATCAGTTATACATATACATATGTCCCCATATCTCTTCCCTCTTGCATCTCCCTCCCTCCCACCCTCCCTATCCCACCCCTCTGGGTGGTCACAAAGCACCGAGCTGATCTCCCTGTGCTATGTGGCTGCTTCCCACTAGCTATCTATTTTAGGTTTGGTAGTGTATACATGTCCATGCTACTCTCTCACTTTGTCCCAGCTTACCCTTCCCCCTCCCCATATCCTCAACTCCAATCTCTAGTAGGTCTGTGTCTTTATTCCCTTCTTGCCCCTAGGTTCTTCATGACGATTTTTTTTTTTTTTTTTAGATTCCATATATACGTGTTAGCATACGGTATTTGTTTTTCTATTTCTGACTTACTTCACTCTGTATGACAGACTCTAGGTCCATCCACCTCACTACAAATAACTCAATTTCGTTTCTTTTTATAAACGAAAATATTTCGTTTATAAAACGAAAGAATATTCTGAGTATATATGAGTAATATTCCATTGTATATATGTGCCACATCTTCTTTATCCATTCATCTGTTGATGGACGCTTAGGTTGCTTCCATGTCCTGGCTATTGTAAATAGAGCTGCAGTGAACATTTTGGTACATGACTCTTTTTGAATTATGGTTTTCTCTGGGTATATGCCCAGTAGTGGGATTGCTGGGTCATATGGTAGTTCTATTTTTAGGTTTTTAAGGAACCTCCATAGTGTTCTCCATAGTGGCTGTATCAATTTAATTTCCCACCAACAGTGCAAGAGGGTTCCCTTCTCTCCACACCCTCTCCAGCATTTATTGCTTGTAGATTTTTTGATGATGGCCATTCTGACCAGTGTGAGATGATATCTCATTGTAGTTTTGATTTGCATTTCTCTAATGATTAATGATGTTCAACATTCTTTCATGTATTTGTTGGCAATCTGTATATCTTCTTTGGAGAAATGTCTATTTAGGTCTTCTGCCCATTTCTGGATTGGGTTGTCTGTTTTTTTGATATTGAGCTGCATGAGCTGCTTATAAATTTTGGAGATTAATCCTTTGTCAGACAAAGCAACTTTGTCAGTTGCTTCATTTGGAAATATTTTCTCCAATTCTGAGGGGTGTCTTTTCATCTTGTTTATGGTTTCCTTTGTTGTGCAAAAGCTTTTAAGTTTCATTAGGTCCCATTTGTTTATTTTTGTTTTTATTTCCATTTCTCTAGGAGGTGGGTCAAAAAGGATCTTGCTGTGATTTATGTCATAGAGTGTACTGCCTATGTTTTCCTCTAAGAGTTTTCTAGTGTCTGGCCTTACATTTAGGTCTTTAATCCATTTTGAGTTTATTTTTGTGTATGGTGTTAGGGAGTGTTCTAATTTCATTCTTTTACATGTAGCAGTCCAGTTTTCCCAGCACCACTTATTGAAGAGGCTGTATTTTCTCCACTGTATATGTTTGCCTCCTTTATCAAAGATAAGGTGAGCATATTGCGTGGGTATATCTCTGGGCTTTCTATCCTGTTCCATTGATCTATATTTCTGTTTTAGTGCCAGTACCATACTGTCTTGATTACTGTAGTTTTGTACTATTGTCTGAAGTCAGGGAGCCTGATTCCTCCAGCTCCGTTTTTCCTTCTCAAGATTGCTTTAGCTATTCGGGGTCTTGTGTGTTTCCATACAAATTGTGAAATTTTTTGTTCTACTTCTGTGAAAAATGCCAGTGATAGTTTGATAAGGATTGCATTGAATCTGTAGATTGCTTTGGGTAGTATAGTCATTTTCATAATGTTGATTTTTCCAATCCAAGAATATGTATATCTCTCCATCTGTTTGTATCATCTTTAATTTCTTTCATCAGTGTCTTATAATTTTCTGCATACAGGTCTTTTGTCTCCTTAGGTAGGTTTATCCCTAGATATTTTATTCTTTTTGTTGCAGTGGTAAATGGGAGTGTTTTCTTAATTTCACTTTCAGATTTTTCATCATTAGTGTATAGGAATGCAAGAGACTTCTGTGCATTAATCTTGTATCCTGCTACTTTCCCAAATTCATTGCTTAGCTCTAGTAGTTTTCTGGTAGCATCTTTAGGATTCTCTATGTATAGTATCATGTCATCTGCAAACAGTGACAGCTTTAATTCTTCTTTTCCGATTTGGATTCCTTTTATTTCTTTTTCTTCTCTGATTGCTATGGCTAACACTTCCAAAACTATGTTGAATAATAGTGGTGAGAGTGGGCAACCTTGTCTTGTTCCTGATCTTCGTGGAAATGGTTTCAGGTTTTCACCATTGAGGACGATGTTGACTGTGGGTTTGTCATATATGGCCTTTATTATGTTGAGGAAAGTTCCCTCTATGCCTACTTTCTGGAGGTTTTTATCATAAATAGGTGTTGAATTTTGTCGGAAGCTTTCTCTGCATCTAGTGAGATGATCCTATGGTTTTTCTCCTTCAATTTTTTAATATGGTGTATCACATTGATTGATTTGCATATATTGAAGAATCCTTGCATGATAAACCCCACTTGATCATGGCGTATGATCCTTTTAATGTGCTGTTGGATTCTGTTTGCTAGTATTTTGTTGAGGATTTTTGCATCTATATTCATCAGTGATATTGGCCTGTAGTTTTCTTTCTTTGTGACATCTTTGTCTGGTTTTGGTATCAGAGTGATTGTGGCCTCATAGAATGAGTTTGGGAGTGTTCCTCCCTCTGCTATATTTTGGAAGAGTTTGAGAAGGATAGGTGTTAGCTCTTCTCTACATGTTTGACAGAATTCGCCTGTGAAGCCATCTGGTCGTGGGCTTTTGTTTGTTGGAAGATTTTTAATCACAGTCTCAATTTCAGTGCTTGTGATTGGTCTGTTCATATTTTCTATTTCTTCCTGGTTCAGTCTCGGAAGGTTGTGCATTTCTAAGAATTTGTCCATTTCTTCCAGGTTGCCCATTTTATTGGCATATAGTTGCTTGTAGTAATCTCTCGTGATCCTTTGTATTTCTGCAGTGTCAGTTGTTACTTCTTTTTCATTTCTAATTCTGTTGATTTGAGTCTTCTCCCTTTTTTTCTTGATGAGTCTGGCTAATGGTTTATCAATCTTGTTGATTTTCTCAAAGAACCAGCCATTAGTTTTATTGATCTTTGCTATTGTTTCCTTCATTTATTTCTGATCTGATCTTTATGATTTCTTTCCTTCTGCTAACTTTGAGGTTTTTTGTTCTTCTTTCTCTAATTGCTTTAGGTGTAAGTGTTAGTTGTTTGTTTGAGATATTTCTTGTTTCTTAAGGTAGGATTGTATTGCTATAAACTTCCCTCTTAGAACTGCTTTTGCTGCATCCCATAGTTTTGGGCCATTGTGTTTTCATTGTCATATGTTTCTAGGTGTTTTTTGATTTCCCCTTTGATTTCTTCAGTGACCCCTTGGATATATAGGAACGTATTATTATCCTCCATGTGTTTGTATTTTTTACAGTTTTTTTCCTGTAATTGATATCTAGTCTCATAGCATTGTGGTCGGAAAAGATACTTGATATGATTTCAATTTTCTTAAATTTACCAAGGCTTGATTTGTAACCCAAGGTATGATCTATCCTGGAGAATGTTCCTTGACCACTTGAGAAGAAAGTGTATTCTGTTGCTTTTGGATGGAATGTCCTATAAATATCAATTACGTCGATCTTGTTTAATGTATCATTTACAGCTTGTGTTTCCTTATTTATTTTCATTTTGGATGATCTGTCCCTTGGTGAAAGTGGGGTGTTAAAGTCCCCTACTATGATTGTGTTACTGTCGATTTCCCCTTTTATGGCTGTTAGTATTTGCCTTATGTATTGAGGTGCTCCTATGTTGGGTGCATAGATATTTACAATTGTTAAATCTTCTTCTTGGATTGATCCCTTGATCATTATGTAGTGTCCTTCTTTGTCTCTTGTAATAGTCTTTGTTTTAAAGTCTATTTTGTCTGATATGAGAATTACTACTCCAGCTTTCTTTTGATTTCCATTTGCATGGAATATCTTTTTCCATCCCCTCACTTTCAGTCTGTATGTGTCCCTAGGTCTGAAGTGGGTCTCTTGTAGACAGCATATATATGGATCTTGTTTTTGTATCCATTCAGCCAGTCTATGTCTTTTGGTTGGAGCATGTAATCCATTTACGTTTAAGGTAATTATCGATATGTATGTTCCTATTGCCATTTTCTTAATTGTTTTGGGTTTGTTATTGTAGGTCTTTTCCTTCTCTTGTGTTTCCTTCCTAGAGAAGTTCCTTTAGCATTTGTTGTAAAGCTGGTTTGGTGGTGCTGAATTCTCTTAGCTTTTGCTTGTCTGTAAAGGTTTTAATATCTCTGTCAAATCTGAATGAGATCCTTGCTGGGTAGAGTAATCTTGGTTGTTGGTTTTTCCCCTTCATCACTTTAAGTATGTCCTGCCACTCTCTTCTGGCTTGCAGAGATTCTGCTGAAAGATCAGCTGTTAACCTTATGGGGATTCTCTTGTATATTACTTGTTGTTTTTCCCTTGCCACTTTTAACATTTTTTCTTTGTATATAATTTTTGATAGTTTGGTTTAACGAAACTGGCCGCAAGCCATTTTCCTTTTTTACGCTCAGTACCGCAGCGTCAGGGGTGCATACCAAGAAAGAGACAAGCAGTTCTCTGGAAAGCAGAAAGCTGAATAAGCTTACAGCTTGGGGGCCACCACACCCCTTCATCACTTTAAGTATGTCCTGCCACTCTCTTCTGGCTTGCAGAGATTCTGCTGAAAGATCAGCTGTTAACCTTATGGGGATTTCCTTGTATATTACTTGTTGTTTTTCCCTTGCCACTTTTAACATTTTTTCTTTGTATTTAATTTTTGATAGTTTGATTAATATGTGTATTGGCATATTTCTCCTTGGATTTATCCTGTATGGGACTCTCTGTGCTTCCTGGACTTGATTAACTATTTCCTTTCCCATATTAGGGAAGTTTTCAACTATAATCTCTTCAAATATTTCCTCAGTCCTTTTCTTTTTCTCTTCTTCTTCTGGGACCCCTGTAATTCGAATGTTGGTGTGTTTAATGTTGTCCCAGAGGTCTCTGAGACTGTCCTCAATTCTTTTCATTCCTTTTTCTTTATTCTGCTCTGCGGTAGTTATTTCCACTATTTTATCTTCCAGGTCACTTATCCGTTCTTCTGCCTCAGTTATTCTTCTATTGATCCCTTCTAGAGAATTTTTAATTTCATTTATTGTGTTCTTCATCACTGTTTGTTTGCTCTTCAGTTCTTCTAGGTCCTTGTTAAACGTTTCTTGTATTTTCTCCATTCTATTGCCAAGATTTTGGATCATCTTTACTATCATTATTCTGAATTCTTTTTCAGGTAGACTGCCTATTTCCTCTTCATTTGTTAGGTCTGGTGGGTTTTTGCTTTGCTCCTTCATCTGCTGTGTGTTTCTCTGTCTTCTTATTTTGCTTAACTTACTGTGTTTGGGGTCTCCTTTTCACAGGGTGCCAGTTCGTAGTTCCTGTTGTTTTTGGTGTCTGTCCCCAGTGGCTAAGGTTGGTTCAGTGGGTTCTGTAGGCTTCCTGGTGGAGGGGACTAGTGCCTGTTTTCTGGTGGATGAAGCTGGATCTTGTGTTTCTTGTGGGCAGGTCCACGTCTGGTGGTGTGTTTTGGGGTGTTTGTGACCTTATTATGATTTTAGGCAGCCTCTCTGCTAATCGGTGGGGTTGTGTTCCTGTCTTGCTAGTTGTTTGGCATAGGGTGTCCAGCACTGTAGCTTGCTGGTCGTTGAGTGGAGCTGGGTCTTGGTGTTGAGATTGAGATCTCTGGGAGATTTTAGCTGTTTGATATTACATGGAGCTGGGAGGTCTCTTGTGGACCAGTGTCCTGAACTTGGCTCTCCCACCTTAGAAGCACAGCCCTGATGCCTGGCTGGAGCACCAAGAGCCTGTCATCCCCTCGGCTCAGAATAAAAGGGAGCAGAAAAAAGAAAGAAAGAAAGAAGAAGATAAAATAAAATGAAATAAAATAAAGTTATTAAAATAAAAAATAATTATTAAAAGAAATTTAAGTAATAAAAAAAAAGAAAGAAAGAATAGAGCAACCAAACCAAAAAACAAATCCACCAATGATAACAAGTGCTAAAAATTATACTAAAAACAAAAAACAAAAAACAAAAAAAATGGACAGACAGAACCCTAGGACCAATGGTAAAAGCAAAGCTATACAGACAAAATCACACACAGAAGCATACACATACACACTCACAAAAAGATAAAAAGGGGAAAAAAAATATATATATATATATCATTGCTCCCAAAGTCCACCTCCTAAATTTGCGATGATTCATTGTCTATTCAGGTATTCCACAGATGCAGGGTACATCAAGTTGATTGTGGAGATTTAATCCGCTGCTCCTGAGGCTGCTGGGAGAAATTTCCCTTTCTCTTCTTTGTTCGCACAACTCCTGGGGTTCAGCTTTGGATTTGGCCCTGCCTCTGCATGTAGGTCGCCTGAGGGCGTCTCTTCTTTGCTCAGACAGGACGGGGTTAAAGGAGCAGCTGATTCAGGGGGCTCTGGCTCACTCAGGCCAGGGGGAGGGAGGAGTACCAAGTGCGGGGCGAGCCTGTGGCAGCAGAGGCAAGCATGACGTTGCACCAGCCTGAGGCGTGCTGTGTGTTCTCTCAGGGAAGTTGTCCCTGCATCACAGCACCCTGGCAGTGGTGGGCTACACAGGCTTCCAGGAGGGGAGGTGTGGATAGTGACCTGTGCTCGCACACAGGCTTCTTGGTGGCTGCAGCAGCAGCCTTAGCGTCTCACGCCCGTCTCTGGGGTCCGCGCTGATAGCCGCGGCTCTCTTCAGTCTCTGGAGCTCCTTTAAGCAGCGCTCTTAATCCCCTCTCCTTGCCCACCAGGAAACGAAGAGGCAAGAAAAAGTCTCTTGCCTCTTCAGCAGCTCCAGACTTTTTCCCGGACACAGTCCCGGCTAGCTGTGGTGCACTAACCCCTTCAGGCTGTGTTCACGCCGCCAACCCCAGTCCTCTCCCTGGGATCCGACCTCCGAAACCCCGAGCCTCAGCTCCCAGCCCCCGCCCACCCTGGCGGGTGAGCAGACAAGCCTCTCGGACTGGTGAGTGCTGGTCGGCACCGGTCCTCTGTGCGGGAATCTCTCCGCTTTGCCCTCCGCACCCCTGTGGCTGCGCTCTCCTCCAAGGCTCTGAAGCTTTCCCCCTCTGCCACCCGCAGTCTCCGCCCGCGAAGGGGCTTCCTAGTGTGTGGAAACCTTTCCTCCACAACTCCCTCCCACTGGTGCAGGTCCCATCCCTATTCTTTGTCTCTGTTTTTTCTTTTTCCTTTTTCCCTACCCAGGTACGTGGGGGAGTTTCTTGCCTTTTGGGAGGTCTGAGGTCTTCTGCCAGGGTTCAGTAGGTGTTCTGTAGGAGTTGTTCCACATGTAGATGTATTTCTGTTGTACTTGTGGGGAGGGAGGTGATCTCCACGTCTTACTCTCCCGCCATCTTGAAGCTCCTCCTGCCATTTTCTTAATTGTTTTTTGTGGGTTTTTTTTTGGTAGGTCTTTTTTCTTCCCTTCCTCTTGTTCTCTTCTCTGTTGGTCTAATAACCATCTTTAGTGTTGTGTTTGGGTTGCTTTTTCTTTTTTATATATGTATCTATTGAGTTTTTTGGTTTTCATTTTCCATGAGGTTTTGATATATCGGTCTATATATATATATATACAAGCTTGTTTTAAGTTGCTGGTCTCTTTGTTTCAAATGCAATTCCCATTTCCTGAATTTGTACTCTTCTCACTGTTGTTGGTTTTGACATCATATTTGTGTATGGTTGATTTCCTGCTTTTACTCCATGTTTGCCTTTACCAGTGAGCTTTCCCATTTGTGATTTTCTTGTTTCTAGTTGTGGTCTCTCTTTTTTCCCCCCATGCCTAAAGAAGTTCCTTTAGCCTTTGTTGTAGGTCTGGTTTGGTGGTGCTGATTCTCTTAGCTTTTGCTTGTCTGTAAAGCTTTTGATTTCTCCATTGAATCTGAATGAGAGCCTTGCTGGTTAGAGTATTCTTTGTTGTAGGTTCTTCCCTTTCATTACTTTAAATATATCATGCTACTTCCTTCTGGCCTGCAGAGTTTCTGCTGAAAAATCAGCTGATTACCTTATGGGGATTCCTTTGTATGTTATTTGTTACTTTCCCCTTTTTGCTTTTAATATTTTTTCTTTGTATTTAATTTTTGTTAGTTTGAGTAATATGTGTCTTGGCATGTTCCTCCTTGGATTTATCCTGTATGGGACTCTCTGCACTTTCTGCACTTGGGTGACTATTTCCTTTCCCATGTTAGGGAAGTTTTTCACTATAATCTCTTCAAATATTTTCTCAGGCCCTTTCTTTTTCTCTTCTTTGGGACACCTATAATTCGAATGTTGTTGTGTTCAATGTTGTCCCAGAAGTCTCTGAGACTGTCCTCATTTCTTTTCATTCTTGTTTCTTTATACTGTTCCATGGCAGTGATTTCCACTATTTTGTCTTCCAGCTCACTTATCTGTTCTTCTGCCTCAGTTATTCTGCTACTGATTCCCTCTAGAGTATTTTTCTTTTCAGTTATTGAATTGTTCATCTCTGTTTGTTTGTTCTTTAGTTCTTCTATGTCGTTGTTGAACATTTCTTGCATCGTCTCAATCCTTGTCTCCAGTCCTCTTCTGAGATCTTGAATCATCTTTATTATCATTAGTCTGAATTCTTTTTCAGGTAGGTTGCCTATTTCCTCTTCATTTAGTTGGTCTTGTAGATTTTTACCTTGCTACTTTCTCTGCAATAGATTTCTCTGTCATCTCATTTTATCTAACTTATTGTGTTTGTGGTCTCCTTTCCACAGGCTGCAGGATCCTAGCTCCTCTTGCTTCTGGTGTCTGCCCCCTGGTGGGTGAGGTGGATATTGAGTATGGCCTCCCCTTTGCTCTGTGGTTGTCACTGCCCTGTCAGGGGTGTGGTGTGCTCCTTAGTTGTTGAAGAAGGGGCCCCAAGATCTGTTTCTTCGCTGTGTTTCTGATCTGAGGTGTGAGGTAGGTGGGATTGGAGCACTCCCACTGGGAGAGAAGTCTCTGAGTATTCCTTCTCTGGGGCTGTTCATCTTTGAGTGTGCTTTGTTGTGTCTCCTTTCTCATGGTGTGTGGGCTCAAGGGTACACTGTTGTTGGCCCTGCTTTTGGTCCCACCTTAACTGTGGGTATGCCAACAAATGGCCCTGGTGACTCTCAGGTGTTGTTTTCACCAGTCCACTGGCACAGATCTACTGAGGTCAGGTCTCAGAACTGCAGTAGTCATGTACCTGGACCCACTGTGGGAGCTATGGAAGTAGCTCAGACTCTGGCCTGGCCCAACCCTGTGTGTGTTTGTCCACAAAGCCCACAGCTGCTAAAGCCAGACCCATCTCAGCTGCAGGAGCACTTGTCCATTTGGATGTTTAGCAGGCACTGAATTTAGGAAGCCATTAGCGGAGGTGTAACTCCACAGTTCACATAGCTGTGAGGAGAGATTTCAGCTCTTATTCCTTAGTTGCATGGCCCCTGGGGCTCAGGTGTGGTTTCAGCTCAACCTGTGCATGTGTTTCTCCCTCCACCGTCTGCTCCCAAGGCTGCCCTGGAGCACACGTGCCCGCGCAGGCAGGCAGGGACAGAGGCATCAAAGGGCGTGGCCACCGGGGCTGTTGTGGCCTGAGGAGGCTCTAACGGGAGTGATGCTCAGGCCCACTGGGACCTGCATAGCCGGAGGAGGCTTTGGCAGGGGCGGTGTGTGGGAGGAACATCTTTAGACATGTGAAAAATAAAATTGGCAAAGGCCAAACTGGAAAGAACTATTTTTACGGATAATAAAAAGCCAAAAATCAATCAGGTTTTTCACATTACATATTTTAAACTCCTGAAATATCTGTTTTTCCAGAACAGTGTAATGTTTTTCACAAGCCAAACTGTTAGAAAGTTAGTGCCCTATCATTAAACTTGAGTATATAGTCTAATTTTATACGTTATTATTCTTTTTGTTGTGAACCACAGAAAATATATTTATCCATATTGACATTTATTATCTGAAAGGATTGTTGACTCACCTAATGGAAGAACCTAGAAGTAAATCTTGCTTCAGGCATTGAGACCTTTATATTTAAGCAGGAAAAAAATAAATCATGCTACAATTAATATAGATAGATACTTGAAAAGTTAGGTAAATAGATAGGTGATAGATAGACACACAGATAGATAGAATTGCAAAACTATTCTAGGTATTTTTAAATAATTCAGACTAGAAAATTGTATTTGAAACATTGGATTGGAGGAAAGAGAGAGATTTTATCAGGGATCTCTGCTTTTGTTTGTTTTTTTCTAAGCCTGAGGTTTTATGCTTCTCTGATGATACTACATAGAATTCCTTCCAGCTTCCATGTGGTTTCCAAGAGGACACACTGTTATAAATGCTTATGGATTCTAAGACATAGATAAAATTCTTTAAATACTAAAAATATGCAGTCTGAGCAAGCTTTACAATGTATTTCAAGGGAAAACCACAGCTGTGAGGAACTCCACCTTGATGCTAAACATCTGATTATTTTGGATAATTTGAGCTTCCTTTCTGAAATATTGATAAACTCTAAACTTTATAATCAATTGAGATGTTCTTTTTCAAAATAATTACTTTTAATCATTTGGATTTCATGATCTCATAATTTTAAAAATGGTTTAGCATTCTTTAAATATCAAACATTAATTATTCTTTTTAGATAAATTTAAAGTTCTTATAATAATACTAGTAGGGAATAGTATTTACTTTTCAAGCAAACTAAATGTGACAACTAATCATTCAGGCTATTTGTCACCTGGTGCAAATATTGAAGAATAACTCCTACTTGTCTCTAGTGTGATTCAGTGATAAAGTAGTATCATCTACTTCCTAAAATGTCAAGTGGATTATTAATTAAAAACTAATTACACCACTTATGAATTCTATGTAGTTAACTTGTACTCAATAATTCTTGATACTAGGTTTAGTAGGCATTGCTTTTCTTGGCTATTGTTAATTTTATAGATATGTTCATCATAATATTTATAGAAAATGAATGTGTATAGGAATTAAAAATCCACAGATTTTTTCCAGGCTCACATTATAAACTAGCTGAAATGAATTCCTTTCAACTTACTAATGAACTAGGCACATTTACAATTAGTTGAGTTTCAATTTATGAAGGTATGTATTCTTTTATATGACTTACTCCATTTGTATTGCTCTGAATTTTAGTGTCAGTTTTCCCCACAGTATCATTTTCATGGATTTATTTTTGAGTCACTTTATGTATCTTGGTGTAATCTCTTTTTCACATACATTAATACATTATCATTTGTTTAAAGGAACATATCTGTTTTGGTTTTGGGGAGAAAAAAAATACTCATCAGTCTGCCTCACACAGAAGTCATAATATTCATGTTCTGTATCAATTCTGGTGCCTATGAGGCTGTCCATAAGGTAGATTCAGGGGAGTTATCTTATTCCGTTCTTTCTCTGAATTCTCTTCCAAATTAGGAGAGACTTTGATACACTCCATACTGTGATATCATAAATTGTGGTCAACACCTGGCCTGTATATTCTCTTGGAATATTATGATAGGTAGAACATGAGAATATAGATTTCTTCATGGGATATGATAACACTTTAGATTAATCCAGCTCCTACGTTTACAAAGCACTTAATCTTTACAATAATTCTGTGAAATAGACATTAAATTTTGACTGATTTATATAGAGTGAATCAATAATGGAAGGAACATAGGTTTTTTTTTTTAATAGTTAGAGTAGGGCTTGGATTCTGGATTTTACTTCTCAATATTTCAAAGTTTCTTGGAATTTTATTGTTTCAGTTTCTTTATCTTGAAAACAGGAATAATACCACCCAATGACAAGATTGTCAACCAAATTTTATTGGAAGACATAATTATATGTACCATTTATCATGAGTTTATTAGCTGTCAGAGATAAGAAGTGATTTTTTTCAATTACCTCATTTGATTTTTGCAACCACCATAGGGGGTGAATTATAAAATAGCTTATATTTATGTTCTGCTTACCATGCTCTAGGCACAGTTCTAAGTGTCTCTATATATTTTTCCATTTAATAATCACAAGATATTTCAAATGAGTCATATACCTCTGCTTTTATTGACATTTTACAGATGAGTCAACATTGGCATAAAGAACTTAAGAAACTAACCAGATCACATGGCTATTCAGTGTTGGAGCCAAATTTCAAACTTAGGAAGCCTGCCTCCAGACTCCATACTCTTCACTATGTTTACCACTCTCTAATAAATAAATCTCCCAGCAGAGCATAGTAAGCAATGTTAGTGGTGAATAAAAGCTGCTCTTCATTGTCCCTTCCCCTCCCCAGTTCACAAGTAAAGAAACTGAAAGAAAAAATTAAGCATCCTATCAGAGATCACACTAGGAAATGTGAAGCTGGACTCAAACCAGTCCTACATTCAAGTTTAGTGTTTTGTTTTATTTTGTTGTATTCCTTTCCCTTCATCATAGCTGCCTTTTGCACATTCATGTGCAAACTGAAATAAACACTCAGGCTTTGGCAGACTAATGTCTTGATTATATACATAGTAGTTTTTGTGAAGATACTTTAGATTCAGAACATTTCCAAAACAAATTTCTTCTCCTGTTTCATATGCCCTGGACAGAAATCCTACAAAAATGCTAAAAACTCCCAATCCAGAAATTCTCAAGTCTAAATACACACACTCTTTAACAGTAATAGAATCCTTCTTGTGTATTTATGCACAATATTAAGGCAAGATATTTAAGAAGACTTAAAAGACATAAATTTAAAAAACAGTTATTTGAGTGATAGGTCTCTTCTTAAGTATTAAAGTACCTTCATATAGAGGCTGCATCAGAAATTTGTTCTCTAGTTTTATTTATTTTCTAAAAGAAAATCAATGAACACTCGGAGATTAGAGAAAAGTCACTTTACTGGAGAACAGTTGAATTGTCAAATCTACAACTTGTATTATGGTTAGCTTGATTAAGTTTATTTCTCTCAAACCCCAAAAGGAGCTTCTTGAAAACAAGGTTCATGTCTTATTTGTCTTTGCATTCCTAGTGCTTTCCTCATGTAAACCCGTCCTTACCCGCCTTTCTCTCATTTCAGTCATTAGCTGCCCTGTCTGTGTTCTGAAATTTATGCCCTCTCACCACTACAAGGACCACACTCCATCAAAGACGCTCCCGCTCATGCACATTCCTCTGGTTCTTCCCTAAATCTTTAAAAATACCATGCTCTGTTCATATTAAAAAGCAATAACAATAGCCAAGCCACAGAACTCCCTCAACACTAAGTCCTCCTTAGACAGAACACTATTTCTTTTCTTTCAAAGCCAACACTCTTGGAAAAATAACCCGTCCTTCTCATCACCACTTCTAACACATTTATTATCCAACACATAACAGTCTGACTTCACCCACAACCAGTCCAATAAAACTGATGTAATTATGATTACATGGTTATTTGTAACCTATTCTGCCTACATTAGATGGATGAAGACTATTCAATTCTTATTACTGATGTTTGAACCAGTCTATACATAACAGGCTTCTCTTTCATGCCTGAGTTCTGAAACTGTTGAGAAATAGGACATGGGTCAGTGAAAATGGAGATTAAAATGTCAGCATTATCACTTATAGTACCTAAGTTGAAGGACATGGATTCTGTGCACAGTCAAATAGGCTTTCTAACACCTCCATGAATCAAATGTATCCCAATCTGTAAGCCTCCCTCACAAAGGCAAGAACTTTTGCCATGGCAGGGAATAGAAGGTGAGGCATAGCTGCAGGCTTCTTTTTCCAAGTCACTTTTCTCTGGGGAAAGAACAGCCAGGAAAGTTACTTTAAGAGCAGTTTCTTTACATGGGATCATGAGACCTTTGTAACACTTTTCTTACTTGAGCTCTTTGTACAGTTCAGCCTAAAACAACATGGGTTTGAACTGCATAGGTCCAGTTATAAGAGGATTTTTTCAATAGTAAATACTATAGTACCAGTCCATGGTTGGTTGAATCAACTGATGCAGATAAATTGAAGATGCAGAGGGCCAACCATAACTTATAATTTGATTTTCAACTGCATGGAGGATGGACGCCCCTAACCCCTGCATTGTTCAAGGGTCAACTGTACATATGACAGAATTATCATATGCTCACCATTAAACTTTTCTTCTCCCTTATACTTGGAGACTATGAGTTTTTATATTGAACTCTTTAAATGAGTTGTTCTTTAAGGTTTCATTCCTCCTTTTCTTTTTACACACTGTATGCTGTCCTTGGGTCATTTTATCTACTCATTAGTTTATCTCCTACTCTTGTACCCTTGATTCTAGAATAAGTATATCTAGCCCAGATCTCTTTTCAGGGATTAATATGCGTAAATTAAACCATCTATCAAAGTGCTCTTGGGAATATATGATAAACAATTCAAATTCAGTGTTCACACTTGAACTCATCATCTTTCCCCTGAAATTACTTCCACAGTTAACAGCACTGAAATTCGCATGTTGCCCATTTAAGAAATTCAGACATTTTCTTTTCCTACTTCTTCTTTCTTATCCTATAAATCTTATATTTCCAATGTGTCATGGATTTTTACCTTCTTTTTATATCTCTTCTCAGAACTGTAATTCAGGTCTTTATTTGCACTTTGGTAAGTATAATAGAATTCATATTTGTGTTTCAGGCCCATTTATTTTATTTCCCTCTAGTCAGTTTTCCAAATGATCTATAAACTTTTTCAAATGTGAACCTAGTTGTTTTTGTGTTCATGCTCAATGCACTAAGCCTCAAGTAATTTGGCCCAAAAGGACAAGGTTAATAAGTTGGTGAAAACAAGTTGGTTGACCAACATAATTTTATTGAAACTAAAATTTGGTTAAAAATAACGGTCTTCATTCCTTTCTTTTCCAAGTGTTGTTAGTAATATATCCAATCGTGTATTATGGGGCTGTTTTTAAGTTGCTTGTATGATTTAAGCAATTTTGTTTTTCTGAAAGCGTTTCCCAAATCAATTATTTTTGCTTGTCACTGTACGTAATTTCAAAATTTCAAAGCAATATAAATATTCCAAATTAGTAAAAATTATTAGAGAACTTAAGTGCTTAATAATAGGGAATTAGTTTAATACAATTTTTGATTATAAAACAATATGCATTTGAAAAAGATCGGCATCAAATATATACAGAAAAATCTTAAAATAAAATAAGGTAATACCAGAGAAGTTGTCTTTTGGTTAGTAGGTAACTTTTTTGTCTTTTTACTGGATTCTCTTATTTTTTTAAATTTTCTATGATGAATTTAATTTTAAATGAATTTAATCATAAATATAAATCATTCAAAATAATTTGAAGTAAAGAAAGGGGTCTGAAATTTTGGAGAGTTTTTAACCCATCTAAATAATTTTTAGCTACTAATTTTTGTCCTGCCTGGCAATGTTTTCATACTCTTAAAAATATTCAGAATGGAAATTTCCAATTACCAGTTTATTTTTTAAGCTCTTTTTTTTTTAATTAAAAAAATATTTATTTATTTATTTATTTATTTGGTTGTGCCAGGTGTTAGTTGCGGTGTGTGTGATCTTTAGTTGCAGCGTGCGGGATCCTTAGTTGCGGTGTGCAGTTTAGTTGCGGCATGTGGTTTAGTTTCAGCATGCGGGATCTAGTTCCCTGACCAGGGATTAAACCCAGACCCCCTGCATTGGGAGCATGTAGTCTTCACCACCTGACCACCAGGGAAGTCCCTTTAAGCTTTTTTTTTTGTATTACAGTGGCTACTTTGTAACCTGCCACAATCTATAGCCAGCTTCTTATTGTCAAATAATTGTTTCTCACATTTCTCCATAAAGAGTGCAGAGCAGGAATAATTGTTGGAGAATAAATTAAAAATATAAAGGGATTCCCACTAAGATCAGGAATAAGGCAGGAATGTCCTTTTTCACCACTCCTTTTCAACATCGTACTGGAAGTCCTAGCCAATGCAATGAGATGAAGAAAGGAAATAATAGGTATTCAGATTGGGAAGGAAGAAATAAAACAGTTCTTGTTTACAAATGATATGATTGTCCATGTAGAAAATATGTACAGGACATGGATGAATTTTTGAAGCAGTGAACAAATGAATAAGTAATATTTTGTTGAACCACTGAGTGACCAAGATTAATTTTGGGTGCATGTAGAAACATAGCTGTGGAGATTAAGCTTGGTTCCAAAGGACTCCTCCATATACTGTTGCTTTTATTTTTTAAATTTTTTCTCTGTATAAGTAAGTCCTTCCTCTGTAGCCCTTTCTCAGAGAAAACCTCCTCTCTGTTGAAAAGCTCTCTAATCTTCACTTCTTAAAACATATTTCAAACAGCAGTGGCTGCACTGGAGCTCTATTGACATAGATGGGTAATAGGAGAGTTTAAACTTCTCAATGATTTACAGAACTAATTTTCCTTTTAACAATTAAAACACCTCCATATACTACTATTATTATTTCCAATCAAGCATTTGAATAAAGTAATCCTTAAATGAACAACAAATCAAAATGAAGTGAAAGCATAAAGTATTTAACTCTACAAAAGTTACACATAAACACAATATTAATATATAATTAATGACTGAAAAGTTGATTCTTTAGGTTCTAATCATGGTAGAGCTCAACCTTGAACCACTTACTAATTTCATCCCCTTTCTTGCTTTTCAAAAATATTAACTTTCCTGAGTTCTTATTGTCTCCTTAGTATGCATATCAGAGGCAGAAATAAATACTAACAGCTTGCAATCTCTCTCTCCAAATAAAACCATAATTGTCAAAAGGCATGATCAGTGTCACAGAAAGAACTTGGAACACCAAAAATACTCATCACTATTTAGGTTTGATTCATTAGGGAAAACAAAGAAGCTTTTCTATGTATTTTTTTCAGTGTTGTTCTGCAATGTTGCCAAAACTTTACCTTCTTTAGGGTAAATCAGAACTAACGATTTAAACCTTCATCTAGGAAACTAAATGAATGCTCCAATGTTATTCCTGTAATGGCTGATAGGTGAAGTGGCAGCTGTCACCAAAAAGATCTCTCTAATGTTTTAGCGTATTGTCTATTCAGCAGTTGAATACAAGACACAGCTTGAAGCTCATAATGGCTGCCAAAATTTCATTGCCTTGATATTGCCTTTGTCTTCAAAAAACACAGTTTTCCCCAGGCTTGGTCAGTAACAGAAACACAGTTTTTTCTTTTCCACTAGACAGAATCGGAGCTGCTCCCTGTGAAGTGGACATATTACCCTGCTCAGAGAGGAGTGCATTTCAGAAAGACATTTTTATCAAAGGGGAATTATGTTTTTTGATCAAATACATCTTCAAGGTCAAACATGTTAACAGTTAAAAGAGATGGAGTAAAAGAAAATGACACATATATTGGATGCCAAAAATTCTCTTAGTAAAATTACCCTGTTTCTGAGTATTTGAAAATTTGGTGTTCTGTTGTTTAAATCAAACTGAGCATTTTTTACATGTGACAGCACAGTCTCTCTATTTTTTCCTTCTTAGATAAGATTGTACAATTTTTTTTTCATAGAGGAGAATTATGTTGCCTATGAATACTTAATGCAAGCCAACATTCTATCTTCTAAAATATAATCATGACAATTTAACTTTCTCCTGAAAATTTTTGGCTCTGGTATGGGGGAAACTGGAGTGTGTCAGTCCTTTCATCATATATTCAGTAAAGGCAGCTCTTTGTTTTCTATCAAAAACTTTGCTTTTTGAATTAAATGCTCTGAAACTTTCTTCAGTGAAAATTTGATTTTGATTTCCCTAGGATCTTATACTTAGAGGAGACAAAAGCCTTTGGAAGGAAGAGTTGAGAAGGGGCTGGAGCAGTGATTGCGGTCCCATCCTTGAAAGTCATAGTGAGGACAATGTGGGTGGAGAGAGAACTAGATTGAATGAGGTTCCAGTGTCTACTTTAAAATGAAAATCTTTGGGCCTGTGTTGGGTTAAGTTATTTGGTGAGATCTTTCTTATTAAAGTTTCTTTTATTCATTTACCAGTGAAAATCATTCAATAAACTTTAATAGTTCACAGTTCTACTCAAAAGAAAGGTCTCTTTCTTTTAAAAGGTATAATATGTAGTATTATATCATATACTATATGATACATCATATCATATTATATCATATACTATAGTATCATATACTATAATATGTAGTATTATATCACTTGAAAATTCTTTAAATCTCTGTAAGGAGCAATCATTTATCTAGATCAGGGGTCCTCAACCCCCGGGCCGTGGGCTGGTACTGGTCCACGGCCTGTTAGGAACCAGGCTGCACAGCAGGAGGTGAGCGGCGGGAAGCTTCATCTGCCGCTCCCCATAGCTCCCCATCGCTGGCATTACCACCTGAACCATCCCCCCTCCATACCTTCAAACGTGTTCCTGAGTCTTTCTTTGGACAGAATGTTCCCAGAGGGAGACTTCTAAATTGAATTTTGATCATATAACTCTCCTGCTTAAAACCTTTAATATTTTCACACTATAACCAGGATAATGTCTAGGTTCCTTAACTTAGTTTTCCATAGACCAGCATGATTTGGCTTCCACCTGCCTCTCTAGACTTATCTTTCACAAGTCCCTAACACCTTGGCACTCTCTGCTTCAAAATACTGATCTTCTTTTAGTTTCTTGAAAACATTGTGCTGTTTCTCATCTCAGGGTCTTTGCCTGTGTTGTTCCCCTACTCAGCGTCTCCCTATACTCTTTCCCCTTCATCTGTCTAGCTATTGTCTTAGCTCAGTTTAATGGAATTTCTTCCAAGAAGTATTCCCTGATCCCATTTTAAAAATATAAATATATTACACGCCCCTGATATACATTCACCATAAGATCTTGAATTCTCTTGTCATAGTATTTATGACACTTTATTGCAAGGGCTTGCTTAACTGTCTATGTCCCTCACTAGAGAGTAAGCTCAGTGAGGGTGGGGACAATGGCCGTTTTGCTTATTTTTTCTTGTCATCTATCATAACTTCCTGCATTACAGAAGGCTCTTACAATATTACTGAGTGAATAAAGAAACCTTCTCAATGGCAGTTTCTGATTTTACAATGATTATTTTAACACCCTATGAAAGAGAACCTAAAGTTCAGCATGAGAATCTCATGTCCTTTCTATAAAAATTGGATTTCCATGATGAGTCAAATCGTAATCCAAATCTAGAGACTGAACAGTAAACATATCAAGGAAATGAAGGTATCTTTAAAGACATCCAAGTTAGATAGCCTGCTGCATCTATTTGACCATGGGTTCACCCCCACAATGGGTGCTGAACAAGTCAGATTACTGGCTAATGTGCACTTTTTCCTCATTAGTATTTAGAGGGCCTAGGGAAAGTTTACTTCTTTGATTCCCTCTCTCATATACACTTTCTATCTCAATGATTGATAAATTCACCTTCTGGCTAACATATTTTCTTTAAATATTTTGAAGTTCTGGTTCTATTCTCAGAAGCAGCATGCTTCATACCCCCAGAGAGCTTGGAAAATGCTACTTTTTGCACTTGAACTGACCAATGCATGTACAAAATAAATAATTGTTGAATAAATTAATTAAAAGAAATAGCCATTGTTGATAACAATGGACAATTTGTTTTAGATCAGTAGATCTAAAATTGTCTCAGATTCAAGATCACATGGGAGTTTTATAAAAATATAGATGCTTAGTCTTCATTCTTTGAGATTTTTATTCACTAAATAATGAAATAATCAAGGAATTTATGGAATGGTCATTTTCACTTTTATCATTGCTCCATAAGATTCTTTTCATTAGATGGGCTAGGAAACAGCTATTTCCTTAGATGAAATATGCTAGCTTTCAGTGTTTACAGTACCATGTATGTGTGTATATATTTATTCATATAAATGCATGTGAATAGATATGCTTATTCTCCTTATGTAGAATAGGCAAATTTTGTTGTGTCCCTGAAGGCTTCACTCTAATTTCATCTTTACTGGCAATACATTCTTATCAGACATTTCACAGAGTATTTAATTTACAACCCTACAAAATACACTGACATATTGCATTGATTTGAGGACTCTAAAAACTGGATTGTGCAAAATTTTCAACTTGAATGAAAACAGTTTTAATTTAACTTTACTTTAAGGTTTTAGGCCACAATTCCTATAACTTAATTTTTCCCTATAACCAGTACCTAGATATACTTATAAATCTGAAAGTTAGTAAAATTATGTCAAAAAATAAAATGTTATCTTAGTAAAAATACAAAGATACTGATGGCTCTCTGAAAGACTGGACCCTGAGAAATATTTGGGCTAGTACCTAATAAAGTAATTAAAGATAAAAAAATATTATCTTAGTAAAAATACAAATGACGACTAGGTGACCGAAGAGTTTTTCTATCAGGTACAAGCTATTATACCAATGTGCAGGGTTTTTAAAAAATATAGTTTATTCAATACATACTCATGTTTTCTCTATATATTAAGTGCTGTGTAAGAAATTGGAGATTACTGGAGTGAATAAGGCAGATATGGTACCCATCCTCATGGAACTAAGAGTCCAGCATGTAACACAGTTGTTAAGCGAATATCTGTTTATAATTATGATACATGCCGTGCAGGAAAAGATCAGAGTAACTATTCAGAAAAATTCCTATGAAAAAATCATACAATATGTGATCTTTTGTGACTGTTTTTTCCCTTAGCATAATGTTTTCAAGGTTTATCTATATCTTAGCATGTATTAGTACTGCTTTCCTTTTTATCACTGAATAATATTCCATTGTATACATATGGCATACTTTGTTAATAGAATTTTTGCTGTATCCTTTGGTAGAACCATGCCCACTCTTGAATCTAAGGCATTTTGACCGAAAGAGCCTGGAGTTGCAGGGGAGAGAAATAAAAATTCTCTAAGTGGATTCACTGGGCATGAAGGAAAGAGGGTCACTTCTACTTTCACCCTGTGGTTCTTGAACTCATGTATTCTACCTATTAGACATAAAACACCATAAAATTGTCATTGATTTAGGGCATACACTGCATCTTGGGGGATGGTTCCCTATCCTCTCAGGGTCTTCTCTTCAGGGTTGCAACTCAAAAGGTTGTTTTCTCATTTCATCAGCTGACAGCTTCTAAGCAGTATGGTATATGAAAGGACTCATGGATCCCATGGTTATGTGCCCACTGCTGAACCTCATTTTCTCTAAAGCAGATCATTGTCCCCAGTTAAATATGATGGAGGATGCTATGTTGATGAATCAAACACTGAAAGCCTTGGGAAGGTGGTGCTGGCTGAGGCACTGTGGGAAGAATAAGCAAACAAGATGATTTGCTGTCCCTTGCAGGATATATTGGTTCAATGTAATCAACCTGTCACCAAGTGGCTAGTTGTTCTTCTAAAGGGATGCTGACATTTTTGGTCTGTATTGCTGAGAATTTTAGTTATTTGGTAATAGCAGTAACTAAATAGGCCTTGGTGAGTGAGAGCTTATGCTGTTATATCTATTCCTACACCCAATTCCTGCCACCGTGGGCCTTTGTACAGTACTGAGGTGGATCAGGAAAGTATTTGGCTAATATCAACTGCCCATTATTATGTCTACTTGGTTGTTTGAGAAACCTTCAATGGCTGATACTTTCTAGAGGCTGTTAGTATATGATATAAGATCTTCACATTCTGTGCTCAGCATAATGGATCTATTTATATGCCTCTTCCCTAGGATATTTTGTTCTCAATTTTCCAATTATTTTTTTCCAGATCCCTGACCAACTAACCAAGGAATTTGGAACTGCCCATTAGTCTTTGTATAGTCTTGCTTCATGCCACTTTCCACACAAAGTGGATGACCAGGTGCATCTTCCAAAGCTATAGCATTTGGTAAGTTTTTTCCTCACTGTTGCTTTTCAGGTGCTGTAGTGTTGAAAACATTCTGTTGTACCCATATCTGAGTTGACTATTCTGTGAACAAAGTCAGCCTTTATTCTCCTCCATCAGTTGGTCATTAGGGATACTCCCCTTCCTGACATGTGTCCATAAGCATGAGTTGAAGATAAATGCAGGAAAAATAATGTCATGGCCTCTGGGTCATCTGCTCATGCATCTTACTTGTGCCTTCTGACTTTGTTTTTGTCTGATCCAAGATGTATCGTTCTACCTTATGATAAATTTTTGTTGGGCTGGCACAAGTTTATCACTTTGTGTAAATATAACAGAACTCAGATTGTAAAGAAAAGTTCCAGCTGCATGGTCTTTATTTGGCTTATAATCAGGCACCCCTTCTCTACCAAGATCCACTAGGAATCTAAGACCTACTATTTGCATGGCTATTCTCTGTTGGAAAGGACATGGTTATGTAGGTGACTTACAGTGAAGTACTCTTGGGATAAATTCCTGTAAAAGAATGAATAAAGCAGGATTGGGCAGAAAGAAGTTAAACTGTGATGAAGTTACAAGAGTGACCTCAGTTAACCTCTCAGGGAAGTCTGAGGCTGAGATTTTCAGAGACATTCCAAATTAAAGCAAGGGTTTTGATCTTTGTACCTATACATCGACCGATTATTAGAAGCTGACTTCCCCTAAGGAAGAGCTTTATTCTTGGACAAAGCAGTCATGGAGAGTGACTCAGCTATGGAAATTGGGGAAAATGAGTTCCTGAATCCTGAGGGAGAGATTTGGGTGGTGTATCAAAACTTTCGCTAGAGGTAGTGCTCCTAAATAGGTGAAGAATAAACATCACCATCTATATTTGGTATTTTTCTCTTCTTTCTATTGCCTTTTTAAAGTTTTGCATGCTGTTAGCCTATGTAAAGGTTTCAGTAGTTCCATCTTTCAAATATCAAACTTTTGACCACACTTATTAAGAAATTGCTTCCAAGAGAAATTAGTGAGGGAGAATACAAGAAGCAGGAAAAGGAAGGGGAAGAAAACCAGTAAGACTGTGGTTCAGGCACAGTTCCACAGAGGGTTGTTTCTCCTTATCCTGGAGGATGACTCTGGTATGAATTACACTTCAGGTGATGGAATTACAGTTTCAAAGTTCCATACCCTTCAGTCATTGGTTAACTGGATCATAAACTCACTGGCTTCTAGCTCTGTACTATGAAGGCAGACAGTTCTAGCAACCTCCGTAGAGCACACTAAAGAAAATCAAAGATGTGGGCCACAAAAGGCAAAAGCACACCAGAAAAGAAGAGGGCATATTAAAAAAGTCAAAAGGAGATAGAAGGTAATCTGATTTGAACACCAGCAGTGTTAGTTACAGGGAGTAATGTGGGAACAACCACGTAAAAATAATAGTTTGTAGCCTAAACTACTTATTTTAACTTTAGTTTTTTCCTGTTTTTGTTTGTTTACTCTCTAACATTTGCAACTATTAGAATATTTAATTATTCCTATCATTTTCTATTGAGCAGAGTGATGCCTTCTTTTGCTTAGAGTGTTTTAGTATTACTTTTTTCCAAGCTGATGTAGAAAATTAATGCTATTTTGGTATTGATCAGATTTATTGATTTTGGAGATTGGTGAACAACTATGAGATAGTTTAGGTGTCCAGATGTCAAATAAAGGCCTGAACTATTTGGAAAGGTTTCAGTTTTTAGTGTGGAATAAATAAGATGCCAAGGGCTTACAAAAGATGAGACCTTAGAGAACAGTCACTTCTAATTAAAGGAGAATGTTACATTCATAAGCTGATTCCTTCCACATAGCTTGCTAATTTCTCATCTGCTTCACTTAGGATGCCCCTTGTTATAGTACTTGGAGGGGAATGGAAGTTGGAATAAGACAGCAAAATGCCAAAATGAGAGAAAAGTTTCCGTGTGTGTGTGTGTGTGTGTGTGTGTGTGTGTGTGTGTGTTATATGTTTTAGTCAAAAGGTAGTTCTTGAGCCAGGAAGGAGATTCCATAGCCTTGTTTCCATTTAGTAGCAAACATCAGGGCATAAACAAAATATTCTATGATTTTGCTAGTCAAATTAGATCCATCTTCTGTTTCTTATTGTAGAATCCTAAAGGTCCATGAAGCCTCAAAAGTATGGTAGGGTGCTGATACTTTTATCAGGATAACTAAAGCATTGCTTCTTTTTAAAGCCTTTTGACCAACCTGAAACCATATTCATAGTCATTTCTCAGAATCATTTTCCACTTTTTGCCTAGATCGTGCAATTGTCACTTAATGAATTAAGTAATAAATCACAATAAACAACCTATTCATTCACTGAACATGTACATATTCATTCAATGCATGAGTATGTTGTGTTTCTTTCTAAAGATTTTCTGAAAGGCATTCATTAACCTACAGCTCTCCCTATTAAAATCTTCAATATCTTTTCATTGCTTTCAGAAAAAATGACAACCTTCTTCCATGACATAAACAGCTTCTTCACCACCTAGGCTTTGTCTCTTTCACCAATTTCCTTTTGTACGTTTCCCTATATGGCTCAAACTTCAGCTATACCAAGCAAATTTTCACAATTTTCTAGATGGGTCATATTTTCTTCTATATGTATTTATATTATATATACACATAAGTATAATATATAAATATAAAAATATAGAGTATAAATACATATATTATACATTATGTATATATACACAAAATATATATATATATATTTTTTACTTTTCATTTTTCACAGTTCATCATTGTACTGACCCCTGTTTTTCAGAACTTATCTCATGTCCAAAATATTTTCTAAGTTTTCTCTAACTTGTTCCCTTCTAGGATGAGTTGAGAGTTCTCTCCCATTCTTCCACATGTAATGTCAACATTGCATATATTCCACTTTATTGCATGTGTTGGTTTACTTGTGTCTCTCCTGTCATAATTCATCAAAAGCATTTTACTGATTATTTAAAATTTTCCAGTCCAAGTGCTTGGGGTATGAAGATGAATGAAATAATGCCTGTCCTCTAGTAGCTCCAAAAGTAATACTATTATATTACAAAATAAATATTATGAGTGAGATATGAAAAAGAACCAAAAGAACATATATGACTAATTATTTGGGACAAAGGAACAGTTTGGAAAGGTGAGAGAGGAAGGATGACAGTCAAGCTAGATGTGGAATAATGAATAGGACTTTTCTAGACTGAGTTCAGGATGAAGGTGAAAAGAGTATTCCATACAAAGAAAATGGAATAATCAAAGGAAAGTATGAAATATTACAGTATTTCTAGAAGAACTAATAATTGGAGTATATGATGAGGTTAAACTGTGTGCAATGAACAAGGTTTCTTTTTGTTTAACTTCTTCCCCTTTCTTTTATAACATTAATAAATTTATTGTTTTAAAATAGTACATCATTTCTCATAAAACTATTATCTAATTAGGGAAAGCACACAAAAATGCAATGTATTAAAACAGCCACTATGCCACCATTCAAAAATAACATTGTTTACATTTAGTGAACATAATTTGAGTCTTCTAAATCTGTAGGTATGGTTTGTGTGGTGTATGCAGAGAGAGAGAGAGAGAGAGAGAGAGAGAGAGAGAGAGAGAGAGAGAGAGGGAGACTTTTATAAGAATGGGATCATAATATTTAAGATATTTAAAATATAAATACATTAAATTTCTTTTATCTATAGAAAAGAAATCTGTTTTCTGTTTAAATAATTGCTTTTTAAAACTCTGATATGCATTAATTTCTACAGTGTCTCTTTGAGATTAAGTAAAAAATGATCAACCTTGTGAAGGGGATATATACAATACTTATTTTGAAAAGTAATTTCAGTTAATGACAGTATAGATCAACTCGCTACTACAAACTATTAAGCAATTAGCAATATCACTTTTCCTACCTCTTCCACACCACCCAGCACTCATTTTCTTTTTTTAATTTTGCTTCTGTTATGTTTGTTTTGTCAGAGTTATTTCACTAAGATTCTATTCTAAAGTAATTGTCTCAGTTGCTGTTGTTTAAATTTTTCACAGAATTTTTAAATCACTGTTCCATTATCTCTGGGCATTTTGGCCTCTATTGCTGTAGAGGAGTCTGCTGCCAGCCAGATACATTCCCCCTACTCCGTAGACAGCTTATGTTTTAGAACTGAATGATTTAAAATGTTTCTCTTTATTTTAAAATATATAACATAAATATGAGTTTGATTTTGATCATTTTATATCATTGCTTGGAGTATATCATGCTGTACAACAGCAAAACCTTCTCTTCTCCTGACTGTACTTTTCAAATTTTATTATACAAGGTAAAAGACTTTCCTTTGTTCAGTGCTTCAGGTGACTTATTTATCAAAACAAACAACAGAAAAAACTCCAAAAAAACAAAAATTAAAAAACAAAAAACCTCTATGTTTTCCAACTTATTGGCTGTTAGGTAAGAGTCTGTGATCATAGTTCACAATGTCATCAATATCTAAAAAGACCACCAATTTGGATAACAAAAGACTGTTTTTCTTTTTTTCCTGTCACATCTCTAGCATCTAGAACAGAGTAAGAATTTAATAAATATTTGTTGAATAGTTAAAAAAAAAAGGTAAATAAATAATTTACCATTGCAACAAAAAGAATAAAATACCTAGGAATAAACCTACCTAAGGAGACAAAAGACCTGTATGTAGAAAACTATAAGACACTGATGAAAGAAATTGAAGATGATACCAACAGATGGAGAGATATACCATGTTCTTGGATTGGAAGAATCAATATTGTGAAAATGACTATACTACCCAAAGCAATTTACAGATTCCATGCAATCCCTATCAAATTACCAATGGCGTTTTTTACAGAGCTAGAACAAAAAATCTTAAAATTTGTATGGAGACACAAAAGACCCCGAATAGCCAAAGCACTCTTGAGGGAAAAAAGTGGAGCTGGAGGAATCAGGCTCCCTGACTTCAGACTATACTACAAAGCGACAGTAATCAAGACAATATGGTACTGGCACAAAAACAGAAATATAGATCAATGGAACAGGATAGAAAGCCCAGAGATAAACCCACTCACCTATGGTCAACTAATCTATGACAAAGGAGGCAAGGATATACAGTGGAGAAAACACAGTCTCTTCAATAAGTGGTGCTGGGAAAACTGGACAGCTACAAGTAAAGAATGAAATTAGAACACTTTCTAACACCATACACAAAAATAAACTCAAAATGGATTAGAGACCTAAATGTAAGACTGTACACTATAAAACTCTTAGAGGAAAACATAGGAAGAACACTCTTTGACATAAATCACAGTGAGATCTTTTTTGATCCACCTCCTAGAGTAATGGAAATAAAACCAAAAATAAACAAATGGGACCTAATGAAACTTAAAAGCTTTTGCACAGCAAAGGAAACCCTAAACAACACGAAAAGGCAACCTTCAGAATGGGAGAAAATATTTGCAAATGAATCATCGGACAAAGGATTAATCTCCAAAATATATAAACAGCTCATACAGCTCAATATTTAAAAAACAAACAACCCAATCCAAAAATGGGCAGAAGACCTAAATAGACATTTCTCCAAAGAAGACATACAGATGGCCAAGAAGCACATGAAAAGCTGCTCAACATCACTAATTATTAGAGAAATGCAAATCAAAACTACAATGAGGTACCACCTCACACCAGTTAGAATGGGCATCATCAGAAAATCTACAAACAACAACTGCTGGAGAGGGTGTGGAGAAAAGGGAACCCTCTTGCACTGTTGGAATGTAAATTGATACAGCCACTATGGAGAACAGTATGGATATTCCTTAAAAAACTAAAAATAGAATTACCATATGATCCAGCAACCCCACTACTGGGCATATACCCTGAGAAAACCATAATTCAAAAATAGTCATGTACCACAATGTTCATTGCAGCTCTATGTACAATAGCCAGGTCATGGAAGCAACCTAAATGCCCATCGACAGACGAATGGATAAAGAAGTTGTGGCACATATATACAATGGAATATTACTCAGCCATAAAAAGGAATGAAATTGGGTCATTTGTAGAGATGTGGATGCATCTAGAGACTGTCATACAGAGTGAAGTAAGTCAGAAAGAGAAAAACAAATATCATATATTAACACATATATGTGTAACCTAGAAAATGGTACAGATGAACCAGTTTGCAGAGCAGAAACTGAGACACAGAAGTAGAGAAAAAAACGTATGCACACCACAGGGGGGGAAAAGCAGTGGGGGCGGGGGGTGGGGGTGGTGGTGTGCTGAATTGGGCAATTGGGATTGACATGTATACATTGATGTGTATAAAATGGATGACTAATAAGAAAAATAAATAAATAAACATTAAAAAAATAATTTAATAAATATTTGTTGAATAGTTAAAAAAAATAAATGAACAAGTTGAGATTAGTTTATGTGGTAACAAATTGTCTATTGTAAAATATTTTGTTGTGAAAATTTCACAGTAATATTATTTGCTCCATTTTGAATCTTCCAGATTTTATATTTCTGTGATTTCAATACTATTTTGAGGAGTTGTTGAAATAGTTTTTTTCCCTACACTTTCACCTTAAATGTGTCTATAAGTCTACAAAACTTTGTTTAATCATTCTCAAATAATCTTTTTCCTCCATTCAAAAGGGTATTTTAAAAATCACAAGATTTTTGTCTAAGTTTTGACATGTAAAGAGCTTAGAGGTCATCACTTCTATCCTTACAAAAAGAAAAAGCTGGACATACTAGAAATCAGTCACTCTTCTTGGATTCATGAAAGAACTTATGTCAGGGAAAATCATCACTGCAAAAATCTGGAAAGGCTACAAGATACAGCATCTGAGATCTGCTTACCCGCAAGAGAAGTCACTAGAGCCATAACCTAAAAGGAGCAAGAGAAAAAAAATCAAAAAGAAGAATGTTAAGAATTATGGCATGCCCGTTGTCAAAAATCATGCAAAGCACTAGAGAATGAAATGAAATATTTAAAGAAGAAGCCACCAAATTAGAATTGTACATCCAATAAAGTTATTGTTTAAAAGTAAAGGAGGGACTTCCCTGGTGGCACAGTGGTTAAGAATCCACTTGCCAATGCAGGGGACACGGGTTCGATCCCTGGTCTGGGAAGATCCCACATGCCTCGGAGCAACTAAGCCCATGTACCACAACTGCTAAACCTGTGCTCTAGAGCCCGTGTGCCACCGCTACTGAGCCCACGTGCTGCAGCTGCTGAGGCCTGTTCGCCTAGAGCCCATGCTCCACAAGATAAGCCACCGCAATGAGAAGCCCGCACACCGCAGTGAAGAGCGGTCCCCGCTCACCGCAGCTAGAGAGAGCCCGTGCAGAGCAACAAAGACCCAACACAGCCAAGAATAAATAAATAAATATATTTATATTAAAAAAAAAAGTAAAGGAGAAATAGACTTTCTCAGAAAAACAAAAACTGGATAAATTTGATGACTTGTCATGCAAGAAATGTTCAATGAATTTCTTTAAGCAGAAGAAAAATAAGTGAAAAACTTAGATCTACATAAAGATAGGAAGATTATAGGAAAAGGAATAAATGAAGGTAAAATAATATCTTTTATTTTTCTTGTTCTTAGTTGAACTAAAAGATAACTGTATCTTTAAATCAATAATAACAATATATCAAGTGACTATAATTTATGGATAATTGTAATGAGTGACAGCGATACCATAGGGACAGGAGGGAGGAACTGAGGGTGATCCGTTATAAGATACTTTCAGTACACATTAAGTGGTAGAGTGTTATTTCAAGGTGAACTTAGATGATCTAAAAACATATATTGTAAACTCTAGGGAAATCATTGGAAAAATGGTTGATTCTGGGATAGGAGCAGGAAATATATAAGATGTACCTTCAGCATCTTGCAGTGCCAGAAAGTAAGCAAGTGCTGAAAATAAAAAAAATTAAAAATAGACACACAATAATGGGAGTATGTAAAAGGGACACAGGAGCCAACTGAAAGAATGTCCAGTGGCCATAAATGGAACACTTTGAGCAACAATGTAAATAAAATAGTATTGGATTAAAACAAAGTATAAAATAAATAAAGTAAATATCCACAAGTTCATTCTGATAGAAAGAAATGATTAAATAAATTTAAAAATGGGAAGAGTAGACAAATCTCTTGAACCCCCAAATTCCAAATAATTTATGTAGATACCACCTCCTCTTTAAGAAAGTAGAACATAACTCTCCAGCTCTTATCTGTAGTATGCATATAGTGCCTTCTTTTAAAGACAACTGTGTGGAAAGGGGAAGAGAATAACTTCATGGTGGAGAAGGCTGACAAACACTAAATAATACCACCTTAGCCAGGTGATCAAGGTCAGCATCAGTAGTGATAAATCATATGGACTGCATGAATCCTTAATATGATGTGATGAGAATGGCACATAATCTCAGTCTAATCATGAGAAAAACATCTGACAAACACCATTTGAGGGACATTTTACCTAATGCCTGAGCAGTATTTCTTAAAACTGTCAAAATCAAGAACAAAGTTGGGAAAAGTGTCACAATCAAAAAAAAAAAAAATCGTTCTGAAGAACCTAGGGACAGGACAGGAATAAAAATGCAGACGTAGAGAATAGACTTGAGGACATGGAGAGGGGGAAGGGTAAGCTGAGATGAAGTGAGAGAGTGGCATGGACATATATACACTACCAAATATAAAATAGATAGCTAGTGGTAAGTAGCCACATAGCACAGGGAGATCAGCTTGGTGCTTTGTGACCACCTAGAGGGGTGGGATAGGGAGGGTGGGAGTGAGACACAAGAGGGAGGAGATATGGGGATATATGTATATGTATAGCTGATTCACTTTGTTATAATGCAGAAACTAACACACCATTGTAAAGCAATTATACTCCAATAAAGTGTTAAAAAAAAAAAAAGAGGAAACTAAGATGATGTGATGACTAAATGTAATGTGGCATCCTGTATGGGATCTTGGAATAGAAAGAAAAAGTACATTACATTAAAAACTCTGAAAGTCTGAATAAAGTATGGATTTAAGTTAATAATGTGTAAATATTAGCTCATTAATTGGAGAACTATGCCATACTAATGTACGGTGTTAGCAATATGGGAAATTGGGTTTGGGATATATGGGAACTCTATTACATTCATTTTTTTCTCTAAATATAAAATTATTATAAAATTAAAGTTTTTTTTTTTAAGTATTTATTTATTTATTTATGGCTGTGTTGGGTCTTCGTTCCTGTGCGAGGGCTTTCTGTAGTTGTGGCAAGCGGAGGCCACTCTTCATCGCGGTGCGCAGGCTTCTCACTATCGCGGCCTCTCTTGTTGCGGAGCACAGGCTCCAGACGCGCAGGCTCAGTAGTTGTGGCTCACGGGACCAGCTGCTCCGTGGCACGTGGGATCTTCCCAGACCAGGGCTCGAACCCGTGTCCCCTGCATTGGCAGGCAAATTCTCAACCACTGCGCCACCAGGGAAACCCTAAAAGTTTATTTTTAAAAGTCACTATTTCTTCTCTTACTTACCACTTGCCCAATTGTAAGGAACCAGATATTAGTGGTTGCCCTAAATATGAATCATAAAAGGCTATTCTTATTAAAAGAGTGAACTCCTGCTCCAGGAAGCCATGAGTTTGACTAAAGTTTCAGAATTTAGACTTCCTTGCCCATTAAACCAAAGAAGAGAATCTTAAGCACTATTATTTTTAAAAAGCACTAAGCAGAGTAAATATTAGTTTTAGTAGATTATTCCTTTCCCTTGTATTTCTCAAATAATCTGTAACTGTACTGTCCATACCAGTCACAAACTTTGGATTCTCTTTATGCAATTGTATGAAATAAAAATACAGTCCCTTTCCTTATAAGTTGTAATCTAGATCTCCAGGATTCTTCTGGTATTTTATTTCTAAAATTAGATGGTTCTCAAATTCTAAAATTGTGAAGAAATTTGACTAGATAGTCGAAAACATGGGTGGATAAAGGACAATGCTTTTTTTCTGGTTGTTGCTGTTGTTATTGTTTGATTTGTAAGATATCCTTATTGATATTCACTTTCCTAATGAATTTGAAATTTTTGCTTTCAAATTCTTCCTGGGTAGGAGTTTCTTGTATTTACTGTGTTGCTTCCTTTTTTTCTCCTTAAGCTCACATACAGGTGAATACCTTTTATCTCTTTTAAACTTCATATTATACGAATGTAATACATGTGGCAGAATGGGAACGTGAAATTGAAAAAAAGAATGATTCAGTAGTAGAAAAATGGAACCATTTTTTTGCATATCTGAATTTTTGCCTGAGATTCTTGTTGACCAAATAGCACCTTTTATGCTATGTTCATTATTATTTCAAGAAGAGGGAATAAGGAAATGTAATAAACAGATTAGAATATTGTCCTAGGAGTTAAGATAGGGGATTCAAGTCCTGGGACTTCGATGGATCAACTATTTGACCAAGACAAGGTCTAAATGGACTCAAATGCAAAATGGAGTGATCACTTTAAATAATTTCTAGGGTCCTTCCTGGCTTTAACCTATTTTTGTAACACAATTAATAGCCAAAACTCAAGTGCAAAAGTGTTTGAAAAATTAGCCAAACTTATGTGAAATTCTGTTGGTAACTCTTTCCTATAACCAACTCATATTCACATAAGGGGCCTGGGTTCCTCCACTAGGGTTTTTGCTTTGTTTTTGTATTATATTATATTAGTGTTAATGTAACTCAGTAATTGAACAAATCGCAAAACATAATTTGGATATCAAATAAAGGGAATAGAGATCTCTTAATCACTATCTTTAAATGAGCTTCAGAAATAATTTCAAGAGAACTGTGACCTTTTTAAAAGAATTCTAGAGAATGGACTTGAGGACATGGGGAGGGGGGAAAGATAAGTTGGGACGAAGTGAGAGAGTGGCATGGACATATATACATTACCATATGTAAAATAGATAGCTAGTGGGAAGCAGCTGTATAGCACAGGGAGATCAGCTAGGTGCTTTGTGACCACCCAGAGGGGTGGGATAGGGAGAGTGGGAGGGAGACACAAGAGGGAGGAGATATGGGGATATATGTCTATATACAGCTGATTCACTTTGTTATAAAGCAGAAACTAACACACCATTGTAAAGCAATTATACTCCAATAAAGATGTTTAAAAAAAAAAAAAGAATTCTACTATGTGTAAAAAATAGAGACAAAGGTTACTTTCCTTCTCAGACTCCATCTCTCTTTAAAACTTACTTTCTCTGCTTATTTGGCCTATATGACTGCATTAGTTTCCTGAGGCTGAGGTAATGAAGTTCCACAAACTGCTGAGTTGCTTAAATTAAGATAAATTTATTTATTGTCTCACCGTTCTGGAGGCTAGATGTGCAAAAAGCAGGGCCAGCCTCCTTCTGAAACCTGTAGGGCAGAATCTTTCCTTGCTTCTGTGAAGCTTCTGGAGATGGCCATCCATCCTTGGCATTTCTTGGTTTGTAGCTGAACCCACTTCAATCTCTGCCTCTGTCATCAAATGATATTCTCCCTCTGTTTTGGTTTCTTCTCTGTTATAAGAACACTGGTTATATTGCGTTAAGGGCTCACCTTATACCAGTATGACGCCTCTTAATGAGATTATTAATTACATCTGCAATGCCCCATTTCTAAATAATGTCACCTTCTGAGATGGTGGGGTTAGGATTCAGCATATCTTTTTGGGGTACACAATTCAACTCATAACAATAATACAATACAGATTAAATATACATAGAAACTCAACCATGGAATCATTCTAAAATGATATTTTAAATATAACAAGCATAGTTCATTCAATTGATTGATGCAAGGAGATGGTAATGGCAGCTCAGCATGACTTTAAAAATCAAGTAAACTAGTAATAAGCCTGGAAAAAAAGTGAAGGGATTATTTCTAGGTAAATAAGCATCATATCACAACTTTTCCCAGGAAGCAGTTATATGTTAAGCTCTCATTTGAACTTATGGAAAATAATAGGAAACTGTTTGCTGTTCTTATTTTTTCAGCACATGGTATATGCATATTGTATATTCATGGAGTTTTTTGCAACTTAATGGAATGGATAGCACCTGTGACTTTCAGACAACTAAGAGTTGGGACCTCATTAGGGCATGCTGTTTGCTGCTGCCTGTGGCTCAGTTGATGACCATGTAAATGATTCACTGACATCCTGTTACTAATTTCTGATCAACATGTGGTCCCTGACTATTTTAATACATACCACCAGAATGCATTAACCTCTAAAACAATTCTGTTTTCATTAGCTCTCAGACTGGAACCACTTAATTTAGACAATAAGATAAGGTATTGGAAGTCTTTAATAATTACTCTTTTTAATCACTGCTGTGGCCTTTATCAATATTTAAGCATAGAATTTGTTTTTTGGAGTATTTATCTTTAAAATAGATTTTTTAAAAATTAACATATATTATTCAAGATATTTTGTTTCAATCTGTTTCTTTTTTATTTTAAGCTGCATTATCTATCCAAATAAAACTCCTCAATAAGCAGCATTTATGAATACATTTTTTAATCCTTTTATATTTTGGTAAAAAACACATAACAAAATTTACTATCCTGACCATTTCTAAGTGTACAATTCAGTAGGTTAAGTACAATTACATTGTTTTGCAAACTGAATATTATTTTTTATAAATTCTACATTTTCTTATACTAATCTGTTTTGTGTATGTGTGTACAAATTGCTGTTTGATAATTTCTTTAGAAATCTGTATCAACAGGTACTTTGCCACATAATATTGTGTGTATTTACTTAAGGTATAATTGCATGTGGGTATTGATTTTCAAATTGTGACCCAATATAGGGTTTATTTATCCTCAAATAAACAGTGTGCATTAAATACTCCAACTTTTTGCTAGTATAAAGTAAGGTCATAGGATTTAACTGTTAGAAAAAACCTACAGAATTCAGTCCAGAATGAATTGTGTCACCATGGCTTTTGTCTTAAACAGCACTAGAAGAAGGATCTGCTTAATGGCTTGTTACAGCAGAGACCCGCAAAATGTTAGCTAAGTTGAACCTGAAGGCAAATTCATGCTCTTTTCGAATGTCACTGTTACCAGTTATTTCCTTGTCCTTTTGCAATAGTACAGGATCTCTTCAACTATTTATAGTAGAGTTAAAATTCCTTTAAAATATACTTTGAATGAGAATTCATTTTATAAAGCCCAGGCAACTTCTCACTTATTGCCAAATGTTTCTTTGAAACCGCCGGGCTGGGAGTGGAGGGTACAATTAGAAAACAGCTAGGATCCTTGTAAGGTGTGTTGCATTCTTTTTATTTAAACGGAAATTTTGTTCCTGATGAAGAACTTAATATCAACTCAGTCATAGCCATAGAGCCTCATATTCTAAAGCACAAAAAAAATTTAATAATATTTATCTTAATTTACATTTGAAATTTAAAATTTAAGTTTAAATGAACATTATATACATTTACATATGATAAATAGGAATTGATCTTACTATAAATTTGCCTCAAATTTTTGGTAAATGTTCCCTAAGTTGACCATCATGTTTATAATAAGCAATATTTAAATAAAGTAAGATTATATTCTGTCTTAGAATATTAACATTTTTTTGCCAATTATTTGAAGGACCTGTAACTCTTAAAAATAAGCAATATTTCAAAATTTGAATCAATACCATTTCTTTTTTTTTAATTTCTTTTAGCAATAAGAGATATGCAAGTTGTTTCTGTTAAATTTAGAGCTGCCTGCAGAATACTGCAGAATTACTTCAGTTATGAAACACTTTATATCCACTGGAAAGCCATAAAAATATAGTTGTGTGGTCATCTGTCAGAACTTTTAAGTAAAAGCTTCAGTGTAGCACTGTAGAAGTTACTTGGAGTTTTATGCTGATTCTACTGACTCAGTTTCTGTGTGACCTTGAGCAATTTACTCAAACTTTTGAAGTTTCCTTTGCCCTTATTTGTGAAAAGGAATGACTGTGAGTCTCTGATATCCAAAGTTCTAGGCAGTTCTCACATCCTGTGAATAAGTTACAGAATTTTAAGAGCAGGCCCAATATAATGTCCTATTCATATGTTTACATTTGTGCTTTAACCTGAAGGGTTTAGAAAATTTTGAGAGTACAGAGATTTTTGGTTTGTTTGCAAGAATGGCATGCATACGTGAAATTATTCAAGATAGTTTACACCTGCCAAGATGCACAAACTTTATTTTCATGGAGTTTCTTTTCTTGATTTTAAATCCTAGTAATATTTTATTAGAGAAAAACAATACAAAAAATCCTCTTTAACAGCTAATTTCCCAAACAGTAGACTTTCATTAATAATCTTAATTTCATTAAACAACTTTTTAAAATTAATTTATTTATTTTTGGCTGCGTTGGGTCTTCACTGCTGCGTGCGGATTTTCTCTAGTTGCAGCGAGCAGGAGCTACTCTTCGTTGCGGTGCGCAGGCTTCTCATTGCGGTGGCTTCTCTTGTTGCGGAGCACTGGGTCTAGGCGCACGGGCTTCAGTAGTTGTGGCTCACGGGCTCTAGAGGGCAGGCTCAGTAGTTGTGGCACACGGGGTTAGTTGCTCCGCCGCGCGTGGGATCTTCCTGTACCAGGGCTCGAACCCGTGTCCCCTGCATTGGCAGGCGGATTCTTAACCACTGGCCACCAAGAAAGCCCTCATTTTTTAGCTTTTGATATACACTATACAAATTAGTCAAAACTGCAGTGATGGTTGCATTTAACCGTGCTTAATATCACAAAATTTCTTGAATTTAATTTAAAATTATGGCCTACCAATGTAAAAGTCATTCTTAATATTGCTTTTAGGAGCATTAGTGAGCATTTGTTTCAGTAATATGTCTTGTTTATGCTTTGCAAATATGATAGGAAATTAGATGACTTTCTATTTGTAGTTTCTGAAAGTGTAAACACAAAATTGTGTCTGGCAGTTGTTTTCAGCTTAATAAAATCCCTCTAAAGAAGTATCATAAAAGAAGTACAGGACTTCCTTGGTGGTGCAGTGGTTAAGAATCTGCCTGCCAATGCATGGGTCACGGGTTCGAGCCCTGGTATGGGAAGATCCCACATGCCGCAGAGCAACTAAGGCCGGGCGCCACGACTACTGAGCCTGCCTCTAGAGCCCGTGAGCCACAACTGCTGAAGCCCGTGCACCTAGAGCCTGTGCTCTGCAACAAGAGAAGCCCATGTACCACAACGAAGAGTAGCCCCTGCCTGCTGCAACTAGAGAAAGCCCATGTGCAGCAACGAAGACCCAAGGCAGCCAAATAAATAGATAAACAAATAAATAAATAAAATAAAATTATAAAAAATTAAAAAATACAAGTATAGTATTAATCGCCTGTTTCTTAAGATTATGCTTTAATATGTTTGATATAGTCAATATGCATTACTTTGAATTTTGAAATAGTAACCTGGAAAAACATATCTACATATATGTATATTATATACATAATTATATATATATATATGTATATATATATATAATTCTGTACACATATGGTCAGTTTAATGCTGGCCATTTTCCTAGCAATATAGAACCCTGCCAATACAGCATCATTGTCAATTGATTTAACTCAGTAAGTAGCTATATTTAGACAGATGTGAGAGCCTATCAAACTATAAACCTCAAAAGTAGGTATGACTTTTATTTGCAATAGTTCCTATATCAGAGCTCTATTTAGTTTGAACTATTTGGAAATAATAGAGAAAACAATGAAACTGGGACAGGGTTAAACTGATGATCCATGAGTTGAATTCTGTCCACAGATGCATTTTTTTGGCCTTCATAGTTTATCCAAAAAGTGATTTAAAAATATTTCTCAGTCAAAGGCTAACTGTAAATCATTAGCAGCATGAAGGCAGTGGTCTTTGCATTCTGCGGTTCCCACATGCAAACAATTTGCTGTAGTTGCTCCCATTGCAAGGGACATGCTTTCTAGACCATCCTACTTCGTATGATTCAGCCAGTTACATTACTTTCAGTCCATGGAGGTATCTGAGTCCTTTACCCTGTGTATTACAGTTTATTCTGCCTTTGCACTGCTTCTTGAATACTGTTTATCAATGTCATGATCCCATAGTTATTGGTGCAATTGCAAAATTACCAGGGCAGAAGTTTCTTATCTTGGTTTTTTGTTTTTTGTTTTTCTCATCTTACCCCTAATCCTTTTCTCCTCACTTTCCTGAGCATTTCCCTAGATAAAATTTTTTACCAAGTCCAAGCTTGTACTTCTCGCCCCATGACAGGCCAATAAATCGAGAGATGAGGTGTTGGGGCAAGGAATAGCGACTTTATTTGGAAAGCCAGAAGACCAAGAAGATGGTGCAGTAGTGTCCCAAAGCACCATCTTACTCGAGTTAGAATTCAGGCTTTGTTGCAGACTTCTCGGTGCCAGCCAGACCCCGGAGGGGATGTGATAATCCTTTGTTCTTGCAGCTGTCCGCTTAGGTCTGGTCACAATGTTTCTGTAAACCTCCAACTAGACAATTGTTATTTTCTCTTCCTCAACTTTTTATCTCTATGGTAATAGAAGAGTGTTATACCTTTAAAGTTCAAGCCTGCAAGGCGGAACCTTGAGAATGAGCAATCATGTATATTTCAGGCTATAGGCAACATTATTTTACAGATGTGCAGAGTCAGCATGGCTAAGCATAGGCAACAGAGCACAAAGCTTAGAGCTAAAGGAATAGATCCAATATGGATTCAGGTTTGTTCTTTTCTTTTACAAAATTATGTCTAAATTTTACTAATCTTTTTAATATATCGCCTGAATTTGAGAATGGAGAAGGGAAGGAACATACTCCCATCCTCACAGGGATATTCGTTTTTATCCCTGGGAAAATCATGGCAGTGAAAAAAAAGAATAGGAAAGAGTGAAGGGAGACAAATGGAAACCCTAAAACTCCTCCCCACCAGTGTATAAAGAATACTCTTCAGACCCCTAGCAGGGAACAACAGCAACAGAAATTAGAACTAGAAACTTGGCTTAAAAAGCTATAACAGGGGCTTCCCTGGTGGCGCAGTGGTTGAGAATCTGCCTGCCAATGCAGGGGACACGGGTTCGAGCCCTGGTCTGGGAAGATCCCACATGCCATGGAGCAACTGGGCCCGTGAGCCACAATTACTGAGCCTGCGCGTCTGGAGCCTGTGCTCTGCAACAAGAGAGGCCGCGATGGTGAGAGGCCCGCGCACCGCGATGAAGAGTGGTCCCCACTTGCCGCAACTAGAGAAAGCCCTCGCACAGAAACGAAGACTCAACACAGTCATAAATAAATAAATAAATAAATAAAAGAACGTGAATTTCTTAAAAAAAAAAAAAAAAAGCTATAACAAACTAAATGTGGTAGGAAATGGGTCACAAGTGCTATATTCATATATCTCTTACAGGTTCGCAAAAACAACAAAATCAAAACCAATAAAAACGTATGCACAAAGATACAGCTCAGTTTAACCATCCTTCCCCTACTTCTCCATTAGAATAGCGTAGAAATTCACTATTATCTGAATCCAAGAGTGACTTCTCTTCCAGTATTTATAGAGAGCTTGACATTAGACACATTCAGCAGATAATCATGCATTCATTTTCATTTTTATTATATGATAGCATTATGGGTAATGTTTAACAATTTTGAATTCAGTTCCTTCATATACAAGGATTCATTTATGAAGAAGATAACTGAACTTCTGAGAGCTTGTGTTTAAACGAACATCATTTAAAAGAAGCACATGACTAACTAGCTTACTGGGAGGTAAGTGTGATACATTAAAGAGATTAAAATTATATTCAGGTATTTTTATTTGCCATTATCAGAATAACAAATGCTTTTTTATAGAAAAGCTGGTTTTCAGATGATAAGACCTACTCTATGGTTCTTCACAATCTGAGTTCTGAAATCTGAGTTTAATTGCCCAGCCAATGTAGAAGAATTGTCTTAAAGGAGATATTCTCAGGATTTGGGGGACTGATATAATAATTAATTTGAATCAATTTAAAAACTGAACAAAATTATTATTGCAAATTTGAAAAATTTTGTCAAATTCAGCTATCTTATGTACCACATTTAAGGCAATTAGTTTGAAAATGACTATTTAACCAATATTGATTTCATTTTCCTGAATAAATTATCAATAAAGACAATCATGTTAAAAATGCAGTCCTTTTAATAAGAAGTGGCTTATTCAATGTGTTCTAATCACTTTTAAGCTATAGATAACACAACTTTAACTCTGAAAATAGTACAATTAGGATAATTTACGGGCTTAAAAGTAGCTGACTTTTACTCTTTAACCATCCTACATACATATAAAATTGTAGGTATTTTCCATTTGGCCAAATTTTTTTCATGTTGTAGGTACATCCTCCCTTTACATGGAGCAAGCGTCCTGTCCTCCATCTACAGGAATCACAAGGGATCCCCAACCCAGCATATTCTGAGAGAAACTGCCTATTCTTCCCTATGCAAATCTTACAGTGTCACCATGTCTACCTGACTCCAGACCACCAGAACTAATCCCATAGTGCCAGGTGTCTCTGTAAATGTCAATCACTACATGAAACCCCAGATTTCCAGGTCATTATTTCTCTAAATTTAATCCGGTGTTTTTCAAATCCAGTGTTTCTTATGACCATGCATAAGAATCACCTGTAGACTTGTTAAAACATAAATTTTTGAGTTCATCTCTCAGAAATTCTGATTCAGTAGGTGAAGCTGAGGTTGCCAGTCCATAGACCACACTTTGAGTCTGCTGAATCTCCTTATCTCCTATCTCTCCCCATTTCTCACTGCTCCTCAACTTCTAAGTTGAGTCCTTTCCAATATGCTCTTTGGCCCTCATGGCCCATCAAAAAAATCTCTTATATCTTCAACATCTATGAATGTTTCCTCCACATATTTACTTTGACAATCAATAAATATTTTTGTCAATATTTTCAGAAAAGTGTTGTGCTCTTTCAATATGTAGTTTTAAATCTTTTTCTAGTTGTTTTATTTCAGGAAAGTTTTCCTTAATTAAAGATTTTTGTATTTGTTTGTTTTCCTTCCTTTCTTCCTCAGAGATTGCTATTATATATATGTTGAATCTTCACCGACTCATCACTTTTTATATGCTTGTCTTATTTTTTAAAAAAAGAGCTCTATTGAGATATAATTCATGTACCACACATTTTACCCATTTAAAGTGTATAAGCAAATGGTTTTTAGTATATTCACAGATATTTGAAATCACTACCACAGTAAATTTAAGACTGTTTCAATCTCCTAAAAAGGAAACCCATGTCCTTCAGTTGTTACTTCCCTGGGTGTAGTTCAGGAGAGCTTTTCTAACTTCACAGAGCTCCCTCCTTTTGATTTCATAGAATGTTCAAAGATATGATAGTTTTTTCTCTGAGTTTCATGCTCCATCCCTATTTCTCAGCTTTATCTAAACCTTCTTTTCGTTTTGTATGTTGTCCCCTTCTTGTCAATTTTATTCTATTCCCAGCAGTTTCCTGTTGGCTTTGGGATCTGTGCGAGAAAGATTTCCAGGTGGATTAGATTCTAGAGTTTAAAGGGGCTATATGGCTCCAGCTCCTTCAGACCTAACCATGGGCTTTTTGTACTTAACTATTACTAGATTTTAGTTGGGTAAAGTCACTTGCATTCTTAGTGGCTGTTCTTGATTTGGTGTGTAATGCTTTCCAGTGAATACCTGTGTCTATTGGGGAGTTTCTTGTTGGATGTCCCATTGCTTTCTTCTGCTTCCTCCTCCTACCCAGAGAATGAAAGTATATAGGACTTACGGTGGTGGTGTTTATTACTACCTGCTTATATTTTAAAATTTATGGATATACTTAATGGCCAACTTTGATGGTAGATGTTGTCCATGGATTTTGGTTTGCTACCTAGTTTCTCTCTGGTTTTTGTTTTGTTTTGTTGTTTTTTTGGTGTGAATTCTATAATCCAGTTGTTATTTTTTGATGTGGGACCAAAAATAGTACTTAAAAATAATTAGGTTAAAGAGTTGAATAAGTTCTAGAGATATTTGTTGATGATCATAGCCAGAAAGTTAATTTCCTAATACAGAAAAAATGTGCAATCAAGTTTTATAATAATTTTAATTAATTTTGGGCTCTGTGATGCTTTTCTCTTCTTTTATGCTTATAATTAATCCAGTAACTCATCAGATTCCATCATATTACCAATTTGTTTATGTTCTTTATGGCTAATCTTGACAAAACTAAGTTAAGTAAACTCGATTATGAGTTAGTCGTTTTTGTTTGTTTGTTTTGCTTTTTATGTTAGCCACTTTTTGATTTACAATTTTGCCTAAAAAACTTTAGACCATTTTCTCTTCCTTTTTGTTACATGAAACACATTTTTATACCTTATCAAAATTTATTTTAAATTTTATTTTCAATATTTCATTGGAGAGGAAAAATTTTCCCTTCTTCTAGGTTCTTTGGCTGCCCTAGTAACTAAATTGACATAAGACAGATTAACAGAAGAAAAATGTTTAATTTCACATGTACAGGAGTCCCACAAAGATATGAGATTCCAAGGCAGTCAGGCAATTGAGGCTTATAAACTATCCTGAACTAAGGAAAAGGCTGGGGTCTTGGGCTTCAAAAGGGAAGGAGACAATTCACAGGGAGATGAGAAGAGCAAATGTTTGGTAAACATATTTGTCTTGCTATGCAGATAAGTCTTTTACATATAGAAAGTTATTTCTGGTAATATTTCTCTTCCTGATACATAACCCCTTTCTAAATTCTTTTAGGCAGTTAAGGGGGAGGTAGAAAGCTTTTCCTGAGTCTGCTTGGTTTTGATTGCCTTTAGCTCAAAATAATCCACAGGACAAAGTGGCACATTTTGGCACATTTCTGCTCCCTTTTAACTTCTAAAAAGTAAAACATTTAAACTAGATTCCTTATTTCCCTAACATCTTTTATCTTTAAACAGTGATAAAATTCTATAGTTCTTTTAACATTCCTTCCCAATGCCACATATGAAGAATAAAATACCCATGAAAGACATAGTCCTTCTCTGGATGGTGTCTGAGATATTAAGTGAGAGTGATGTTATTTATGGGGATAACCTTGACCAGACTGTAATTCATAAACAGTGAATCATTCCCAAACTGTGGTACCTTAAATATTGTTTGTAACAAGTTACCTATAACACATCCCTATGACTGATGACAACAAAACAATTTGTCACTGCTCTGTAGCTGAAAATCACTGGATTACAAAAAATTGAACTTTTCAATGGCTTTTCTAAAGGGTTTGTGCAAATCTTACGTTTTAAAGGAAGCTTCTTCTGTGTGTTATAAAATGTCATCATAATTTGTCTTCACTGCTGTAGGCGTTTTTATTTACTCAGGAGAATTACCTTGCCTTAGGAAGAAGATTTTTGTTCCTGGCATTCTTTAACTTCACCAGAGAACGATTTTTACAGAATGCCCTTCTAGTAACCATTGTAAACTTCATAAACATAAACTTATTAATACACAGTTCTCCATTGGTACCAGAGCAGTCATATACAGCTGATGGAGTTCTGTGGCTCTGTTGTTGAGAAGTAAGGATACTATAAATAGGCGCTTTTTTTTCTGATACTGCTATTCTGTGACCTCTCTTGAACTTTTTAAAAAGAAATGCATTGAGATAAGCTTAGGACCTCCACCTACCCATTTTTTAATCAATGAAAAATATTATCCTAAGGTCAAAATAATATTTGTTTTAGAAGATATTTGCGATAGATAAAATTTTATTTTTTGGCTGGCACAAAGTTTGGTAAGACATGGAGCTTGAAGGAGAGAATACAGGCCACTGTGTTTTATTTAAACTATTGCATGGCCTCAGCTGCCAAAATGTCATTTTGTTTTGTGGTAAAACACTTTCTCCCATGCTGATATTTACCTGTTCGTCTACCTTTAAATGCTTTTCTTCACATATGATTGTGTTATCTATGTATTTCTTTTTAAGCAGTGTACCTACCCAAGTAGACTCTTACAAATACATACAACATGGCCACATGAAAATGGAAATATGACTATTATGTTATTTAATGCAAACATTATTATTTTAATTATTTGAGTTTCATATTAGAAATATCCACATGTTCCTTTTTAAGTTAATGAAGAAAATAAGGACATGAAAGACTAAATCCCCAGGTAATAATGAAGCTTCATTTTATTTAAAGCAGTGACTACTTTTCTTACCAAGTCTTTTAATAGAACTTCTAGTCAGTAGTCATATTATGTTTAGCATCATTTTTATTAAGTGTTTGATGAAAGGATAGAGCTGGTAGAAATAGCATAACACATTACTCTTTGGAAAAAAAGAAAATTGTTTTGAATTATGAAATGAAGATTTATTTCCCAAATAATTTGTACATTTTGAAAGAAAGTAACCAGCATTTGGCCACCCTCATCCCATGACCAGTGTTTCCTGTTGCAAGCCACAGAAATGTCTTTGGCTGTACTTATTAGTGAACTTATCAAAAGGATATGATGTAGCCTAAAGAAGATTCTAAGAGACTAAGTAGGCTGATTGTATCCAAAATTAAACTGCAGATCTAGTTTAGTGAGGGCACAATTCTCTACTATAATATGCGCTCTAACTTGATACACTTCTACTATCCACACTGGATAGTGTGGATAGTAGAATGAATGCTATGACAGCAGAGCTGCCAATACTTCTTTTGGAAATTTGTTGCTGTTTTCACCAGTGTGGGTGCCATTTAGGAAGCACTAGTCATTCTTCCTAATTCACAATATGGGATAGGCATCTGGATCTTATTGGAAGGATCTAGGTCTTACGCTCACCCTCAAGCTGCAAAGGAGACTAGGAAAGTGACTTCGGAATTTTCAGTTTCTATCATAAGTTTTGCCTCTCATGTAGACTTATAAAGTCCCCCAAACATAGAGAGGAGGATTAGATACTGATTGGCTGAACTAAAGGAAAAATATCCTGTGCAAAGTTTCTAATTTTTCTGCAGATGATTTTTTTAAACAACTGTTTATTTTTCTTTTGTGTTTTACTGGTGTGGCTCCTGCAAATATTGATGAAACTGAACAAAAGCTACTAGTCGTTGGTTACCATTTAAAATCTAAAAATGTCCAAGTAATTTCCTTCAGTATTTCAAACTACTTCTGTGTGTTCCGTTTGTCAAAAGAGAACACTGTAATCATTTCAGAACATGAACTCCTCAGTCTTTCTTTTGATTCTTTTAAGGAGATATAGAAAGCCCTTCCCAATGACAGTTGTCTATTCATGAAGTCAGTACTTTGATTGTGAAAGATTAATCATCAATCAATGTGCCCTTAAAAACTGTGAAGAAAATGCACTAACCTTTTCAAGTTTCTATCCTGAGCTTGGCCTGGGGGCTCAAGTGATTTAGTAACTTATTTGATTTTCTTTTCCTAAAGTTGAAAAACGCAAAAATTTCTTTGATTTAGCCTTTTATATTCTCTGTGTTGCTTCCTGGACTCTGATTTCTGACAAAATGTCAAATAACTTAGGGAGAAGTTTTATTAAATGTTGCCTTTATGTCCTGCCACCTGGAGGTGATTCTGGTTCTGGTTCAAATCCAGACTTCTGCCAGGATTTGGAAAGGTTCCTATTTGGCCTTGGGTCATACTCAAGCTGTGTATACTCAAAAGCCTCTGAAAGTTTTGAAAATGGAATAGGGGATTCAGTCAGAGATAAAGGCCCTCAGTATGGTTCATTATTGCCTGAAAGAATCCGCTGTCACCATCATAATGTATTACCAACATTTTCACTCTTAAGGATACATACCTAACAGAAATGTGTATATTTAATCACAAAATACATGCATTAGAATGTTCAAAGAAATACTATTTATAAGAATCAGAACTGGAAAGAGCCCAGATGTTCATCAACAGTGCAATAGATAAATAAATTATGTTGTAGTTAGTAAAATGAACACTAAAACAGCAATGAGAATAAATGAAATATTGATATAGCAGCAACATATTTGAATAACACAAAAATGATTTTGAGCCAAAGAAGCAAGACGCAAAGGTATATGTACAGGATTTTATTTTTTGTTAAGTACCAAAATAAGCAAAATTAATCTCTGCTCATAGAAGTAATGATATTGGTTTCCTCTGGGTGAAAGATGGTGACCGGAAGGTAATACACGGGGGTTTTTAGTTACCAGTCACATATTTCTTCATGTGGGTGCTATTTTCACAGGAGTGTTCACTTTGTGCAAAGCTCTTGAGTTGAAAACATACCTTTGTACATTTTTGGATATATGTTATACTTCAGTAAAAGTTAAATATAAATTTCACTAAACTCCAAATAATTCATATTAATAAATTTGAATATTGCTTTTACTCTTTTTTTATTCAAGTTGATTTACAATATTGTGTTAGTTTCAGATGTACAGCATAGTGATTCAGTATTTTTGCAGATTATATCCATTATAGGTTATCACAAGATGATGGGTATATTGCTTTCAGTCTTAAAGCTGTGGTGTTACTCTCTAGATCAGGGTAACTTCCAGGTTTTTTTTTTTTTAATATTGATTCTGATTGTCCTGAACATTATTACCATGCTCTGTTTATGGGCAATCCACTCAACTCTATTACTGAATAGTTATCTAGTAATAAACTGCAAATAAGTCATCTGTGAGTGGTATCATTTTGAAGTAAACTAATGAAACAAACAGTTTTATTCGACTCTCGTAGAAAAGTGAAAGACATGCTGCCTGAGAAATCTTCAATGGTATAATAACACGAAAGCATCCCTCTACTGCAATTGCTCTTAATTCAAATTCAAATTTGAATTAATTCAAATTAATTAATTCAAATTAATTTAAATTTGAATTAATTCAAATTTCTATACTTAACTATATAAATGCCTAATATTATCACCAGCCTATGTAAATGCTAAACTGCCTGTATTTTATTTTAATATGAAAACATACCAAACTCCTAATATTTGTTCTTACAACATCCAGCACCTCCCCAGTAGTATTCCTGTCATACCTCATTGCACTTTCTTGATTAACTGCTAGTCTTTCCAGCTAGAATGTAAGCTCCATCAGGGACTACACAATGTCTATCTTGTTTACTGTTTCATCTCCAACATCTTACACATTAAATGATACATATTAGATACTTAAATAATATTTAGAGATGACTGGATAAAGTAATCCAACTAGAAGTATTCAATCAGGAACGTCTTCCTGGTTTTTCTTGGAAAATTTATACATTCTTCTAAATGCCAAATCCTGATAACAAGCAGCTGACAAAGTGGGAAAATTATATATATACATATACATATAATATATACATACATGTATGTGTATATATATTTATTTATAATTCTCTTGTGAGAATTAAAGCGTAACTATAAATGTAAAGACTACTGATTTGAAGGAACCTAATAATAACAAGTCAACAGCAAGAGCAGGAAACATTGGTACACTTTGAAGATTAAGGTTAACATTTTCGAGAACTGGAACAGAAGCCTGTAGGAAAGAATCGGTCACCTTATAATCAGGCAGTATTACTTGTAGCTGTTAACATGTTAAAGTGTGTTTGCAATCTTTTCTGTTTCTAAAGGTGAGTCATTTGTGCACCTTGGATGATAGATAGATGATAGATGGATAGACAGATATTATAATTTGCACAAATCTTAGTAATGGTGTTCCAAGAAATAACAAATAACAAGTTTAGGATGCTAAATAAATACTTAGATTGGCTGTTTTTACACATGATTCATCTTCCTGTTACTTTGCTAGAAGATCAGAATGCTAAGTTATTCAAAGACTTCCCAGTATTGTTCACTGATGTTTTCCAGTATTTGAATTTTTGCTTAGGTTACAATTCTTAGTAAATATAGCTAAAATATCACGAAAATAATAAAAAAATTACTACTACAAATAGTGCTAACATACTAAGTACTCTTCCATTTCTAAATACAGTTGACCCTTGAACAACTCAGGGTTAGGGGCACCTATCCTTGGTGTAGTCGGAAATCCATAAATAACTTTATAATCAGCCATCCATATCCACGGTTCTGCAACCTTGGATTTAACCAACAGTGGATCTTGTAGTGGTGTGGTATTTACTATTGAAAAAATTTGCATATAAGTGGACCCATGTGGTTCAAACCCATGTTTTTCAAGGGCCAATTGTACTACAAAATGCAGAAAAAATCAAGATTTCAGGAATTCCTAAGAATTACTGGGAATTCTAATCTTCTCAGATTATGAAGATTATATCTATCAGATATTTGGAAACAGTAAGTCCAACTTGGTACTTGATCTTAAGATGCTTTATCTATTTGGAAAGAAAACCCTATTTATAAAATACAAATTACCTGTATGACAGAGTATACTAAGTACCTGACAGTAGAAAATTGACTACAACGTTATTAGAGGTAGATTTCGAAAGGGTGGAGGAAGAGTTGTGATGGCTTTGTGGGGGAGGAGGATTTGGGGATATCAAGTCTAGATTACACTGAAATAAGAGGGCAAGGAATGTAAAGAAGAACGTATTTTAGGCAAAAAAAAATTGAATAATTGAAGTACATAGAAAAAGAATTACAATGGCTAAATCATAGAACAAGTTTTTCTTTTTTCAAGCAATGGAAGTTCATTGGAGAATAAAATTATAAAACCTTGGAAAAATAAGTAAAAATAACTTGCGTTCGTACTTGAACAATTGTTAAACAGTAGTACTTGAATGATGTCAAAGTTGGTTGGTGTTTACCCTAAAGGCTACTGGAGTTTTGATCGAGATGTGGGAAAATTCTGTGTGTAAGGCACTGATGGAAGTGGTGTATGAATGAATCCAATATTTATTTTAATTAAAAATAAATTCCATCCCTATTTTGAGTAATTTATTGAAATACAATCAATGCCGTTATTAGTAATTAAAATCTGTGAAACAAAATCTCCCAACATAGACAAAATCTATAATAAACTTATGTAATTATTTAAAATATTGAGTAAAGATATCAGGTTAGAATTATTTAAAAAAACAATGCAAAATTTATCTAACATCAAATTTATTCATTTATTTATTTGTTCATATATCCTTCAAAAGTTTAATGGTTCCCTGCTATTTCCCAAATAGTTGATGGTGTTGAATAACTTTTGAATGTTTTAACAGTCCTTAAATAGAATCCCTAAAGTGGGAGAAAGTCTAGAATTTTTCAGAGGTAATTTGGAGGTAGTGTGGTTAGGACAAAATGAGCATGGCTGAGGGCTGATAATATCAGAGGATATCTAAGAGGTAGGGTAGGGCCAAGGGTGGTGGGTTGCAGGTTCAGTAGGGCTTTGAAGGCCTTTGGGAGGACTATGATTTTTACTCTGAGAGAGATGGGATACCACTGGATAGTTTTAAAGAAAAAGTGACATGATCTGGTTTATGTTTTTAAAAGATCACTCTAACTTGTGTGGAAAGAAAATTAAAATGGAATCTGTATTGCTAAGAGAGCTGTCTAAATTGGAGCCAGGAGGCCACTGAGGAAGTGTGCCTTATGCATGTCTCAGGCTGGATGGAATCTGACATTTTGATCACTTATTATCCTAACAAAGGCATCCAGAACATCTGCCAGAAACTCAAGATACTTAATCCAGCCCCTTATCCTAAAATAACTTGTGACAGCCTATCTACTTATGGGACCCCTACCCTAAAACAACTTGTGATTCCTTAAGGACAGACATTTGCTGACTTCCATCAGAGTCTATCACAATTTTCACAGGGCAGAGAATTTTAACAACCTCATGGCGTTTTGTCTTTAACCCTTCTTTCTCTTTCCTAGAATACTCTTTTAGTTTTACGCAAATCTGTGTCTCCTGAATTGCAATTCTTAAGATCCCAAATAAATTATTTTCTTATTCACAGCCTTCTGCATTGTGTTTTGGTCAATGCTAGCTTAAGAATAGATTATGGAAAGAAAAAAGTGAAAACAGAGACTAGTTAAAATCTTTTGCGATATTGTATGATCTCACTTATATGTGGAATCTGAACAAAAACCAAAAACACCAGGCTCATAGATACAGAGAACAAATTGGTGGTTGCCAGAGGTAGGGGGTGGGGGTAGGGGAAATGGGTGAAGGCAGACAAAAAGTACAAACTTTCAGTTATAAAATAAGTCATGGAGATGTAATATACAGCATGGTGACTATAGTTAACAATACCGTATCATATATTTAAAAGTTGCTTAGAGAGTAGATCTTAAAAGTTCTCATCACAAGAAAAAAAATGTTTTTGTAACTGTGTATGGTGACGGATGTTAACTAGACTTATTGTGGTGATAACTTTGCAATATATACAAATGTTGAATCATTATGTTCTACAACTGAAACAAATATGATGTTATAAGTCAGTTATACCTCAATTCAAAAAAAATTAGATAACCAAAAAAAGAAAAGCCCCAAAACTTTTGCAATAATGCAGGAAAGAAATGATGATGGCTTGGTGATGGTTGCCATGGAAACTGGCAACAAATGGTCTGATTCTGGGTACATTCTTAGAGTAGAACTAATTAGATTTCCTGACACATTGAATACAGGTTATGAGAAAAATGAGCATTCAAAAATGGCTCCAAATTTTGGGGAGGATGAAGTTGCCATCCATTGTGATTTGTGATATTCTGAGTGAAGACAGAATACTGGGAGAAGATCCACAGTTTAGCTTAAAATGTAAGTTTGAGATGTCTGTTAAACAAAGTTATGTTTTTAGCTAGTGAACCATGGTTTCAAATCACTGATTTCCTTCAAACATTACATACATTCTAGCATTTACCTTTATTCTGCTGAAAAATCTGACAGTGAAAATAATTTACAATTACAATTGCTGTTGGTAAGAATCCCTTGACACAGAAGTTGCATTTGGAAAGTTTATGAAGTCACTGTTCTATTGCTTTTTAAAAATTTCTTTTTGGACAAATTTAGCATCTACAAAATACTATGGTACCACATAATTTCCTTTCTTTAAAATTAGATCCAGATGTTTAGAATAACATCATATTTGTAGGGTTCAGAAATGACTAATTATTTGGTGGAAAGAAAGTAAATAATAGTTTTAAAATAAATATATATTTAAATAAATAAATAAACACTTTTTCTATTTTTAGAAACTTTTTTTTCATTTCCTTCTTCTCTTCAATTCTTCTAATATCCCCCTTCCTTTTTTCCCCCTTTCCTTCTTTCCTTCCATATTTTTCCTTTAATTATAATTCATTTAATTGAACATGTACTATATTCCAGGTACTAAACTGGGCATTTTAAAAGATACAAAGGAAAATAAGTTGCAGGTGCATTTAAACACTTGAAAGCTTATTATAGGATACAAAACATTGCCCTTGGTATATATAACACAATGCTGGAGATGTTAAGTGGAATGAGAAAGGTACAGATAAATTTTTAAAAATCCACTGTTTTATTTTGTCCTGTATTCTATCTTATATAAATAAATTTTATGTGATAAAATAATTGTCAGTTATGTGATTTAGTGTGCCAAATTTCCTATTGGTACACCAGGATTTATCATCAAGTGGACTCATATTTAATAGGGAAAAAAATAAAATGTAAAGTTTCTACACATTTTCTATGACTATAAGCATTCAAGAATAGAGAAGAAATAAAGTGCAAGGGTAATTGAAATCTTTTTATCTATATAAATATCAAATACATATCGTGCTTACATAAGTCTTGGAAGAATTCTATAGAAAGATTCAATCTTATTTTCACAAATAACCCTTGTCAGTTATTATTCCATGAGGTCCTTGAAATTCCTACTAATAATATTGTCTGAATGTCACATGAAACTGCTGTGCTTAACTCTCAGTTTTATTTCCCATCTACTTACTGGATTGCTAGATTCAGAATCTGAATTTAACTGTCTGACCCTGAGAAAGCAAGGTGAACAAAATGCAGAGATGTGTCATTAGTTTGAATAAAACATATCTGTCCGTAGAAGGCCCATTTATCTCCACTAAACCGAAAGGTCTCCTGGGCTGAAGAAAGAGATATAAACTAATGGATATAGGTGCTGTTTCTTACACAGTTCCTGAGGAGGTGGACCAGAATTTTGTAGATAAGGACTTTAACTAATTCACTGAAAAATTATGTGAAGAGTTTGGAATGGCTTCTTATCATGGCAACTGTATAATAGTACAATGATATACTGATATTTAGAAATGAAATATTAGCATCTACATCTTTATTAGAAGCCACATTGATAACCCTAGCATTGAGAATATAACCCTCCCCAGCCTTAACTCCAGGAAAGGATGAAACTCTAAATGACCAATTTGAGAAAATGGATTCCAGAGACACCAAGCAACATATAAGTCTACCCTATTCTCCTAAAAGAGATAATATGGCTGCAGAGCATAGTAAGATGCCTATGAACATATGAGTTGGTATCTGCTGATAGGTGTGAGATTTACTAAGGAAACAGTATGGGAATAAAAAGTAAAAATTTGAACCCTTCCAGATGTTAGATCAACTCTGGTCTCTTGTTACTTCAATACACTTTATGAATAATCCTTTGAGACCTAAGTTCAATTTTAATTTCATTGATGTCTCAGAGACTTAACTTTTGGATCATAAACAAATCCTGGATCCTTCTGCCTCATCACACATATCTATTCTTGTTTAGGCTTTGGACAGGATTTCTACAATATTGCACAAGCCCTTCTTTAAGTCACTGGGTTTTACTCAAGCTAGCAGTCTGGTTTCAGTCTACTTCAATCTATTTCTGATATAGCTACACTCCTTCCTATGATAGCTGACACATCTCCATCAGGAAACTTTTGCATGGACTTTTCCACTCTGAGTGTTTTCAGTGTTGCTTATCTTGAAACTATCTAATAAAATAAAAAAGCTCTTTTTTGTGTGTGTTAGAAGCACTATGATAATAATTAACAAACACCTTCATGCTACTTTCTCTCTGAGAATAATAAACAATTTAATTTGAGTAAAATTTTGTTGGAGACATAGGATCCATGAAGTGGCTCTCTGGTAAACTCACTCCTCAATTTGACTCCAATTTTTCTCCAAATGTTGTCCAGGGTTTCCTCAAAAGCCAATGAATATTTTTGAAATCTACATCTGTGTTTGTTGAAATGGAAAATGCTAACATTTATGGGACTACTAGGACAAAGAATGCTCATCAAACTCTGTGTTTTTTCTCATCTTCCTATGTTCAGTGCTCCTCAGTGTTTCTCAGATCCTTTACATTTAGGTTAGGGATAAAGAATTGAGTCTGACCAGTGAAAGGTATACAAAATTATACACACTGCTTCAAGGCCCATAAAAGTCCTATGTGTAAAATTCCATTCTCTTTTCCCATTGCATAGCAGTTGTGGAGACAACATTGAAAACCATGGTACCTAAGATGAAAATGCCGGGGTTCCTAAGTGACTCTATGGAACATAGCAGTCTCCCCCACCTAACTGATTCTTTTTGGAAGCTTCTGTACCAAAAAGAGCCACACCTGACCCAATAGATATGACTGAGCAACACAATACCTCTAATTTAGTCTTTCAGCTGGGTGCAAAGGTGAGATGGAATTTGGGGTCATCTCCTCTGGAGAGGGTTTTCTGTGTGTGAAAAGAAAAAAGTAAATAAAGATCTGATCATTAAGTAAACCATCAATGACATAGGCTCCTGAGATTTGGGGGCTGCTTGATATAACAGCATATAGATAGTACTAAAACTGAAATCTTGAAGTAGGGTACTACTTTAAAATAAAAACCCTCAAAATATAGGATATTGGCAGAATTGTCTAAAAGTGGGCAAAACACAGATATTGGAGTGGAAATACAGTGATATATATATGTTAATGAAATAGAATCCTTGATAAAAATGTTGCCTGTATTAACTGATGACAGATTGAAATTGTAATGGAGTAATCATAGTTCAGGAATACAAAAAAGAGTTGTGGAAATTTTACACATAGGATTTTTATAAAATAAAACCTAAATTGAGGATCTGGGTCTCAGACACATCCCTGCACCACTGAGAACTTGAACTTTCTGTGAACTATACCTAACCCAAGGACACCAGCCATTTTTAAAACAATATCTGCTAGCTGCAATCTGTGTCTTAAGGTTGTTCCCCCTTCTAACTATGCAACCATTTGGACAAGCACCCTTACTTCTTGCCAGCTTATGTAACTGTGGCCTTGCAGTTTTTGCCTTTACGATGCTCCCCAATTTTGTAGTCCGGAGGAACACAATTCAAGTGCTTCTTGAATCTGTGTCTCCCAGGCTGCAATCCTAACAAGACCCAAATAAAAGCCTCTTTATTTCAATCAGGTTTTGGCTTCTGAAATTTCGGTTAACATAACACTGAAGACAATCTATGCACCTATTGAGCTAGCATCTCTAAGGGAATTGGCTGAGGAAAAAAGAGTTAGTGAGTATTGATATTGGCTGTATTTAGCACAGTATTTCAAAGAGTGATGAGTACAGAAGAGAATTAGAAATTGAATGGTTTGAAAGCAAAAATAAAGGAAAACGGCTTCTAAATATCATATAGTGGGCAATAGGATGGAGAACTTTTTCACCCCTAAAGGTCCATTAAGAACCATACTTGGGTCAAAGATTAGATAAAAGGTAGCTTTCTCTTGTTCACACCTGATAATCTCAATGTTACTTCCGGCAAGATGAGAGAGAGAAGCATGGGGGCAAGGAAGCAAATGTAAAGAAAATTTGAGTCTTGTGTCTAAAAAGAACTTCTAGTGTTTTTCTGGTACATGGAATAACTTAGAAATCTTAGAAGTACCAGACAAGGTATGCTCCTCAATCAAAGTTTCAGCTATGTCTAAGGGTATCTTATTCCTAACCCGTCACTGATATTTTAGTGTGGGGTTGCAGGGTGAGCAGATAACTAGTGTTTAGACCTTAAGTTGTTGGCCCAAGAGGAGCCACATCTGATCTCAATAGAGATGACTAGATAACACATCTAAAATTTCTGGTCTTTCAGCTGAATGCAAAATGGAATTTGGAGTTATCTTCTTTGGGGAAGGGAAAGACAGTTTTCTATGTGTGGAAAGAATAGAGCAAAAGTATATTTGGTGATAGAATGATAGAATGTAGCAGAGAAAACTAGTGCTTACTAGTGTTTTCCCTCTCCTTTCTAGATATGTAAATAAAGGGCACTTCCTTTTCAGTTAGATTGGAACCGTACACCTGAGTTTCTGTCAATGGAATGTAAATAGAAGTGAGGTATGCTGCTTCTGGGCCTGACACAAAAAAATCTGTCAGATACTATCCACCATCTATCCCTCCATTCTGTAGACCCAGGGTTGGATTTGAAGATGGTGGTACCACAGAATGGAATAAACTAGGGACTCTGAATAACTGTTTAGCAATGTTCCCTTTCCTTTCCTATTCCTCACTACCCAACTCAGACTGGAATATAACATGAAAAACAAATAAATCTTTGTTTATTTGTGTTAAGCCATTGATATTTGGAGTTTGTCTTTTAAATACACACACATAGACACACAAAGACACACACACATACACACTAGATTGAAACTGGGACTTTCTGAAACATATGAGACATGTAGTTATCGTACATATTATACAAAAACTCCAAGAAATGGGTTCTAAAGCTCATATAATCTTGTCATCTGAAAAAGAAAAGTGACCAAACTTGTAGGAGGGAAACTTACTGGGAATGGATGGTGTATGATGATTTAGGAGGAAACTTAAAATATTCCCATGCTCCCTTTCCTGAAGACAATTTAAAAATAGACAAAAAAAATACAGAAAATCTCTAGGCTGAGCTTTTGAAATTTGTAGAATAGTGTGGCATACATAAACCAGTTAGAGTGCTCAATACAAAGGAATTCTTTTGAATAAAGAAAAATGGAGGGTAGAGGTAGGGTATATCATGTAGGACAAACGCATCATGTAGAAATTGTGGAAATCAGGATGTCCCTAAAATGTTGGTGCCTAAGAGTTCTAGGTACCCGAGAGACATGGGTACAACTGGATAGGAAGTAGTGTAGAGAGTCCTAGAGAAATGTAGGAAGCTAGCACTCAATACAGTGTGGAAATGCCTGGATCCTGGGGAGTAGCCCAGATCTAACTATCTGCAAACCATGATAGTCCATATGACAGACTGAAAGATGGGAGTGGAGGGGGGTACAAGAGCTAGAGGACACCCAGATGCTCCCTGGGGGCTGCTGAAATAGAGTCTAGTCTAGAAAAAGGGTTTACATGTGTAGTTTTTTTTTTTTTTTTTTGATTGGTTACTGCTTTTCTTTCACTGTTGCTCCTCCTATAAAAATAAATTTTGTGGACTTCCTGGTGGTGCAGTGGTTAAGAATCCACCTGCCAATGCAGGGGACGTAGGTTCGAGCCCTGGTCCAGGAAGATCCCACATGCTGCAGAGCAACTAAGCCTATGCACCACAACTACTGAGCCTGTGCTCTAAAGCCCGCAAGCCACAACTACTGATCCCACATGTCACAACTACTGAAGCCTGTGCACCTAGAGCCCATGCCCCACAACAAGAGAAGCCACCACAGTGAGAAGCCTGCTCATCGCAACAAAGAGTAGCCCCTGCTCGCAGCAACTAGAGAAAGCCTGCGCGCAGCAATGAAGACCCAAAGCAGCCAAAAATTAAAAAAAACATTTTTTTTAATTAAAAAAATAAATTTTGTGTTTGGCACATGGAATATATGCAATGAGAATTTATTCAATAAATAATAAGTATATTCTGTTGATATGACTTAGTCTGTCTGGCTGTATTCTAATACATGTGTATTCGTTGGTTTTTTTGGTGGAGAGAAGAGAGGGTTCTAAGTGTTAAGAGAAAACAGAAATAGAATAATTTTTTTCAAGATTAGAATCTGAAATAATAATCTAGATAAAACTATGATTATATTATTATAATGTGAAAAAAGCCAAACTACTGTAATTTCATCTTTGTCTTTTTACCATGCTATTTAGGTAAGAAATAAAATAAGATAGTTTATTTCAAAATTACATTTAGAATTTCAAAGAATTAATGTTCTTATTTTAGCCTGAGTTTTTGAAATGCTTATTTATTGAACCCATCTTTAGTGTTTGGTCTTTACTAATTGTTTTTTGAAGGTCCTCATTACCAGAGCCCTATAGAGCTTCCTCTCCCTCACCACCACCCCTCCACCATGTTTGTTCGCTTCCTTTCTTAGAATAAAAAAATGACAAAAAAGCAACTACATTCACAACTGCTTGAATGTCAGAGTATTCGATGAGTCAAGGTGTTGTGGATATAGTGATACATCTGTCATTGCCTTTCTTGTTATTAATGGGATTCTAATTAGACCAATCAGTTTTAATTAGTATGCTGTGGTGTAGCAATCTAATAAGATACTGTGTCTAGGAAAATTGATCTGGCCCTGATGCTAATTACCCTCCTAGATTCTAAGCTTTATAAAAATAGGAATTGATTGCTTCTAGGCAACCTATGTTCTTTCTCCTTTCCTTTGTCTTCTCTTGCTTTCTTATACACAGAGTTTTCTACTTAAGTTGTCTCCTTAATTCATATTGTGTTTTCATTCTCAGTTTATTTTAGCCAAACCTTGGACTTTGGTGTAACCTGAAAAGAGTAGGGCTTTGTCACTTGTCAGAGAAAACAGTCCTCAGTTAAACTTTTCCTCTGGGGAATGCAACAGGTCATAGCCTCATAATCTTAAAGGCTGGCTCAGAGTTAAGGCTGACAGAATTAGTCCCAGGTCAACCTCCGCATAAATCAGAGTCAGAGAGAGCTGGGGCTGTGGCTAGAATCAGGGAAGACAGTAACATTAACATTACAAAAGAAATATCTTAATAATTTTCACGTGGGATTTGCTACCACTGTTTTCTCAAAGCAGCATGGCATTTTTAAGGTTAAATAAATGAATATTTCCAGTAATCAAGTGACTGGTTGATATTTCCCTAGCTTCTATTTAAATTTAAAATCAGAATAATTTGAGATAATTTCTGTTTTCTTTTAGTTATGAGGTACTTGGTCTACAAATCTTGAAGACTGACAGATTTTTAGACGTGCTTTAGCTCATTAACTGTGCATCTGGGCTTTTTATGAAATTGCTGCTGGAAACAAAATATAAACATATCTTCCTACCTAAAAATAAATTGAATTATATTTTTTCTTCCTTCCTTTTAAACAAAATTTATTTTAATGGTGTTTTAAATCCAAGGCCAAAGAAAGAGATTTTTTGATCTTCATAAAAGTTTTTTTCTATTATGTTAGCATAGCCATGGCTTCAGACATTGATGATCTTCACTAACTGTCTCAATTTGTTTTTTGGGGGGGGGGTGGTCCTCAAGAAGTGAGTAGCTCTAAAATTTTCTGAAATCCCCATAAAATGCCTTATAAGGTTACTGGGTACATATTCATGGTTTTATGCATGTTTGCCTTTAGGAATTCATTAAATTTTACCTTGTGAGGTTAAAGGAAAGTTAAATTGAAGTGATATTGAATCCTTAGACCAGTGTCTTTCACAGTGTGATCTGGCACAGCAACCAATCCATGAACTATTTGTTACCTGTGCATAATGACATGGAAGTTTATGCCAGAATGAAAATCACGTAAACCATTAAGCACACTGTTTAGGTCAGCTGACTTTCTTTTTTTTTTTTTTAATAACAAGTCTTTATCAATGAAGGAAACAGCAAATTGAATTATATTCTGGCACAAACTCCTTATTTCACTATGTGCTGTCACTTTGAGTAGCCCTGATATAGACAGTCTGGCAATATTGAAAAGATAGAAGATGTCTTCCAGTGATAAATATTTACACAGATCATATACTAATGATGGAGGATATGAGCTCCAACCATCCTATGTTCATCTAGGAGTTTCAGTATGTTCTAAGCATATCATTTGTTATATTCTTGATTAACCTCACTGGAATTTCACTGTTGGTGTGTGGAGGAAACAATATCAGGAAGGAGTAATGTTTATTTCATTCTAACCAGCAAAAACTACCTGATTGATAAGTTGAAAGTGATGAAGCTTTTGAAAGAATATGGCTTTTCCATGGAAGAAGTCTTTGCACAGTTATAAAGGACATTCTGATCATAGTTAGACATGTAAATGAATATTTGAGAGAAAAAATTTTTTTAAAAAAGCAGAGAAAAGATATGCTGAATCCTGCAGTCAGAGAGTCTACAGGAGACTATAAGAAAAATTCAAGGCACTGCAGCATGATATGCCTACTCCAAACTCTTTGAGGATAAGGACTCTGCCTTGGCCACTACTGAGTCCGTAGTTGCCTGGCCTGGCCCTGCTTGTTCTTATTTCTCTTCAATTATGCATAGCAATAGGATCTTAAAAATGACGATTTGAAGAACTTTTCCTGTAACTCTTGGACTCTTTGTTGGTCAAACACTAAGTGAGACCTACACTGGAAAAGCATAATGGTGAGAAATGATAGCTAACTAGCTGTTCTGCCTAGGGGAAGGGAAAGGGAAAGAAAACAATGCCATGAATCGCCTGCCCTCCCAGAATTTGTTGAGGAAGTGAGAGTGTTTCTCATAGTCCAGATGTGGGTCATTTGGGAAAATAATCCACTTTGAGTTGTTAAAGTAGCTTTGACCAAGTGATCTGATTAGAAGAGCAAAGGCATTTCAACAGTTAGAGATTTACAGTGTAGGTTTTAGAAAACCAGGGCTGCGGAAGGTGTTGCCCTCTCAGTCAGAGTAAATGTCTGAATTAGTGGATGACAGGGAAGAGAGCCCCCATGAAGAAGAAAGAATTCTCTGCAGAGTCATGAAAACAGATGCTGAACTCTGAATGCTCAGAAAGCCCAGGGAGAAACAGGTATAAACAATAGCCTGGCCAGAGAAAATTTGGGATCAGGCAAATATAGCCTCTCCTGACCCTCAAATTTGTCTTTTCACCCTACTTTTCTCCAAATCCAGAGAAACTAAAAGGCAGCCTAGTGATGATGTGATAACGGGGGTGGTGGAAGATAGAGGTGGGAATTATAGTCCATTATACCCTTCTTCCCAGTCCAGGCTTCTGAAAGATTTTGATTTTTCCAGAGAGTAGCAGATAAAATAGTGTAAACAAGGGTATTTAATTGAGGACTATTTCCAGAACTAATAACATAACTTAGAGAATTCAAGTAATGAGTAGAAAACATTGTATACTTTCCTTTTACGGATTTTTTTCCCAAAAGATTGCATTTAAGTTTTGGCTCTACCTTTTAAGATGGGTGTTACTGGCAGGCTATATAGATTCAGATCTGGATAACAAAATGGTGAAGAAATGTATGAGAGACAGTGAAAGTAATTGAGTATGTTTCACTATGAGCAAAGGGAGGCTTGAGGGAGCCAAATATCTGAAAAGTTATTACTGAAAAGGAATTAGACTTATCAGGCAGAGATAAGATTAAACAGAGCTATGGAATCACAGATGCCAGAGGATAGAGATCATGAAACATGGGGTAATCATATGGTGGGTTGGTAATCATCTTCCAGTCCAAGGTTTTTCTAGTATGCTGTCCTATACTTCAGGTTCTAGAAAGCTAAAACCCACTGTTCTCAGCTTCCCTTTCAGATCAGATTCCCCCAAATAAAGTTGTTTATATAAAATTTTGAGGGCAGAATTGAAGAAGATGCCATCTTCCTGCTGCTGATATTGGATTTCTTTTTGTTTATTCTTTAAAATTGTATGTGCCAAGAAACAGATGGGTTGTCAGTGACAGCTAGACTCAAGAAGGTTTCTGTGACTGTTGCAGCAGTCAAAGGGCAGTTACAGAGGCAACAGGAATAGCTTCCTTACTCCTTTGTCACACTTTTGTTTCTCATTCATGCTGAACACCAATATTTCAGGCATTCTTCTTCGAAACACATGGTAAGACAGCACTTCTTCAACCTCTTGAAGTAGGTAGGGTCAGGTCACTTGCTTTGATCAATAGACTGTGAAGGAAGTAGTATATATCATTTTCATGTAGAAGCATATAAGAACTGGTATGTCATTTCTTATCTTTTCTCTTCCCTTGGCCAGAGCAAAGGTGGAAGTATGTGTTGCAAAGGAGTTACAATGCTCAGCCATCACATGCATAACATTTGCCCTGGAGAGTCTTCCAGATATGCAATAGATCTTGTCTGGGTAAGAAATATATCATCATTTTTGTTTGGGTTTTTTTTTTCCATTGTTTTAAATCACCATGATTTTGGAATTATTTGTTACCATAGCAAGACCTTGACTAATCTCAATACTGCAGAAATTGACACCAGGTTTGGAATGTTGTAAAAACAAAGCCTAAAATATGTAGCATTGACTTGGGCAGAATTGTTGAGGAAACTGAGTTCAAAAACTGACAGTCTGTGCTATTCACTGGGAAAATAATTTGTTAAATGGACTTCTGAGTTAACATGGAAGGATAGTCATGTACTTGATGACCCTGCAGGTCTAGAGGAAGAAGATAGCAAACTGAACATGGGTAGTGTGTATTGATTACTATCGACTGTGGTTGGAAGGTATTATATGAAAGAAGTGAGTTCAGAAAAGAATTGGACAATTTAACAAACAAGAATAAAAAGGAAGAGAAATAAACTAGAAATTTGGGGATTCCTGGGGTTGGAAGAGGCAGCTATTTCTCAGCCCCTCACAGCACATGTAAAAACTAAAGAAGGCTTTGAATCACACGATTCAAATGAAGGGGATGGCCATCACATCTGTTATTATAATCTCTGGATGGATTAAAGTATCTCAGGTTTAAGATCCAATTAAAAGTATGGCTGAGTAAATCTTTTAATTACTTAAAATGTCTCATGGAAAAGAGATTAAGGCATGTCTCAATCACAGAGCTACCAAATCAAACCACGTAGAATCACAACTAGGTCAAAAGAAAGAGATGGTCATGAGACCAAAACTAAATACATACTGCAAATTTGAAAACAGTGTCCTAAGAGGAACCGTGCATTTGGCTATTATCATTAGTTATTGATTGGACTCAGTCTACTAAATTTTTCAAGAGGTTTTCTATCAAAAGAAACAAAGTCTAAACTAAAAGTAATCTCTAACTGAAGAATTAAAGTGAACCTTTTGCTTACAAGCAAGTATAAGCAGAAATTAGTCTGAGAAAACTGCTCAGCCACAAGGAAAGCTTATTTCCCCAATTCCCAGTTGTGATGTAATCAAGAAGGAAAATGGCAAAGGAAGGATTTCTCAGCTACCACAGAGAAGCCGGTCATGCACAAAGCTGATCCTGCACAACATAGGACTTTTGAAAGCAAATGTGGGACTTCAAAATAAAGCAACTGTTAAGTATCAGCTTGAATAGTGAATATTAAAAAAAAAAAGAATCTTTTGAGTATTCAGTAACGTACTTTCCGCTTCACACCATTGTGAAGGCTGTCAAGTCCAGACCCTGCAGGTCAGGCAGCAGACTGGAGACACAAAGAGAAGCTGTTATTGCAGCTCCAGTCCAAGGCAGTCTGGAGGCAGAATTCCCTCTCTCTCAGGGAACCTCAGATTTTTTTTCTCTTAAGACCTTCAACTGATTGAGGTATACCACATTACAGAGTAACCTCCTTTACTGAAAGTCCACTGATTTAAATATTAATCCCATCTAAAAAATACTTTCACAGAAACATATAGACTGGTTTTTGACCAAATGTCTGGGCACCATGGCTTAGTCAAGTTGGCACATAAAATTAACCATTACAACTTATAAAGGAGCCCAGAACTCTCCCAATCTTTTCTCTTTTCTTTCCCCTGCAATGTATATGACTGACTCTCTGGACTACGTTCCTAATAACAGCTTAACATTTCACTCCACTCTTAAAGGGATTTGTATCTTAATGAGATAAAGTTTCTAACCTAAAATTAAACTATCAATATATATTGATAATTTCAGTTTTACTTGATCAGCAGAAAATGATTATTTTGAGTAATAAAATTTGCTTTGGTTCATCAGTCCAACACTTAATCAGATTTCTGTTCTACACAGACACACAGTTTGTCCTGGTTATAAGCATCCAGATATGCCAATTAATTCAATTTAATAGCATTGATTAAGTGCCTACTCTGTGCCAGGACTCTGCTAGAAATCTGAAGGTAAAAGCAGATAACCTCATAAAAGAGCTTATAGTCTGGCAAAGGAGTTGTGTACACAAATAAAACATAGCTTGACAAGTGCTGCACTAATTGTATAAACAAACTATTATAGGAGAGAAAGGAGCTAGTCACAGTTTCAATCTTGGGTCGTCAAAGGAATTTTCAAAAATATAAGATGATAATTAGCTGTGTGTTGAAAGATGACTCACTCGATGGATTACAGACAGGGAAGAAAGGAATGAAATTTAGCAGACAGGGAAAGCAGGGGTTGTTTGTGGGAAGAACTGAAGGTGCCTAGTGCATAGCCTATATGAAAAGATTGGTGGGGACCAAGCTGAGGGAGATGGGTTGGGACAGATATGAATGTATAACAGAAAGATTGGACTTGATCCTGTAGAGAATTCAGAGCCATTGAAAGTACTCAAAGTGAGAAACAACCAGATCAGATCTTTGTTTTAGATACTTAATTTTTTTTAAAAAATTAATTGATTAATTAATTAATTTATTTTTTATTTTTGGTTGTGTTGGGTCTTCATTTCTGTGTGAGGGCTTTCTCCACTTGCGGCAAGCGGGGGCCACTCTTCATCGTGGTGCGCGGCCCTCTCACTATCGCGGCCTCTCTTGTTCCGGAGCACAGGCTCCAGATGCGCAGGCTCAGTAGTTGTGGCTCACGGGCCTAGTTGCTCCGCGGCATGTGGGATCTTGCCAGACCAGGGCTCAAACCCGTGCCCCCTGCATTGGCAGGCAGATTCTCAACCACTGCGCCACCAGGGAAGCCCTAGATATTTAATTCTTATAGGTAAGTAGAAGATAAATTAGAGTCTCAGAGAGAGACTCTAGTCAGATAAACCATTTAGGGAAAACTTGTAACTGTTCCAACGAGAGAAAATCTAAAATATGTTTGTGGAGAAGAGAAAATGGATTTGAAAATATATGTTCGGAAGAAACTTTTGACTATATGAATGTAGAAAGAGGAGGATTCAAAGATTATCTTTGGGTTTATTATAACTTCGAATGTCACAATTCTAAGTATTTTAATTGAAATCTTTCTAAATGTTATTGGACACTTTCCTGTATTTTCAAAAAAGCTACTGAACATAATTTCACTTTTGAATAGAGTCATCAAAATGAACATTCAGTATGTTACTTTACTGTAATTTATAGCATAGTCTTATTTACATTTGTGAGGCTTTTTCTGTTTTTAGTCCACTTTTCTGTGGCCATTGTTAGAGATCTGTTTATTAAAGATTTTCCATAATATGTAGGTCTCATGGGTTGTCTACATACAGGTGAAAAAGCATTAATTATTAGTTACTTAATTATTAGTTAGTTCATTGTCTCTAACTCCATTGTTAATAGTAGAAATGCACTGTTATAAACATATTGTTACAGGTCAGACATTGGCAAAACTATGGCCCACAGGCCAAATCTGGTCTGCCACCTGTTTTTTTTTTAATATCCCTAAGAATGTTTTTGATATTTTTAAAGAGGTATAATAAAGAAAAAGTTGAATATAAGAAAGAGACAATATAAGGCCCATAAACCCTAAAATATTTAATATGTGGACCTTTACAGAAAAAATTTGCAGACCCTAGTTATGAATAAAGGTTTATTTCTTATACATGCCTTTTGTTGTCACTTTCATTTTTGTTTACATATATACCGTCTCACTAAATGAATGATCAGCTCACTGAAGGCAGGAATCAGGCCTTGGATTTGTGTAGCCCCCTGAGCATTTGGTACTATATATATCTATGATTCTGTTATTATAAAGTTTATATAGATTACAAAGCTTCCTAACATTTGTAGGCTCCAGAAAAGGGAAGAGGGAGAATGGTAAATTCTGCAGAAAAAAAAGAAACAAAAGACATTCTTATAAGAATTCCAGTTGAGATGTCAAGAACCCTCTGAGGCTCATTTCTCATTAATTTTTTTTATCCTTGTACGAATAGTCATTTAAAAGATTTTTATAAATCACTACCTTGGAGAGAGGCAGGCAGTTAACAAAATGTTTGACCATCTGAGTTTTAAGCATTATATGACTAACTAATGCCCTTTTAAATAAGGAATGAATTTATGATAAGTAGAATAAATGCTTTATCGATCTTCTAAAGAGGTCCTGTGAAAAATACATGGCATAGCCAATGAGACCTGAATTCTAAGAGGAAGTATTAATCCTTTGACCATATTAGTTTACCTCATCTGCTTTGAAATTAAATAATAACTTCTATAACACTCTTTTAAAGATTCATATTGGTTTTAAATATGTGTATATTTCTGAAATATATTTACCTATTTAATGAAGAAGATAATTCAGTAAAAGAACAGACAGGCAACACTATATTGCTTAAGTGTGAAGCCTCTGGCCTGAGATTGCTTTAGTCTGAATACCACTTCTGTCTCTGGCTGTCCCTGCAAAAGGTAAATGAGAGCAGTTTCCTCACCTGTAAAATGGGTATAATTCTAGGGCCTTCTTTATAGAGTTCATGAAAATATTTAAAATGAGATAATATATATATAGACACTTATAAAGTACTAAAAACAACTAGCAAAAGGAAAAAGAAATTATTGGCTAATTTTTTTCTTCTATCTATTAGCAATACTGGCTAGCTCCTGTTCTTCTATCTATGAAGCACACAATATTCTACCGATCATAGCCAAAAATATCTTCTAGTTCTATATAAAGATGGGAGAGTAATTGGACCAGCTGCAAGCACCTCTTTGGGAATTTACATTTGATGTTTGTATTTTCTAAAAATGGTGTAACTTTCAGATACTTAGTTGTTTTTCTTCATGGATCCGTTATATGCTATTCCAATTTGCTCCTCCTCCCCTCCCCTTCCCTCCCCTTCCCTCCCCTTCCCTCCCCTTCCCTCCCCTTCCCTCCCCTTCCCTCCCCTTCCCTCCCCTTCCCTCCCCTTCCCTCCCCTTCCCTCCCCTTCCCTCCCCTTCCCTCCCCTTCCCTCCCCTTCCCTCCCCTTCCCTCCCCTTCCCTCCCCTTCCCTTCCCTTCCCTTCCCTTCCCTTCCCTTCCCTTCCCTTCCTTGTTACCATTTGTGTGCCAAGCAGTGTTTGGCTTTATTCACTGCAGGAATGGAATGTATAGGATGCTTTGTTCAAAAGACTTTAATTTTGTCTCAAATCTCCATAATTTCTGGAAAACCCTTTCAGGAATGGGTTTGAGGGAAGAAAATATGATTTTTCCTCTCTGCAGCTATTCTATTTAACCAACTGGGATGTAAGTTAACACTCACAACAATTCTGTATTTTGTAGACTGTACTGTATTTTTAAAATGATAAAGATATCGTAACTTTAATGGTTCTAGAGTGAAACAAGTAACTTGAGTTTCTGGTCATCATGCAAATTTCCTCTTCTGGTCTCATGACCAGAGAACAACATAAAAGTATTGATTTTTTTATGTAGCCATTATAGTCGTCACCTTACATCACCATCATACTAAAAAATCAGGGTACTTAAAACAATTTTTTTAAAAAAGCAACCTTAAAAATAAGTAGATACTGTATTCCACTATAGACAGAAAACTTAAGAAAGATCATACACAGTGTAGCACCAGTCTGAAAATGGTAGTGTAGTATGATTTCAACTATATGACGTTGCGGAAAAGGAAAACATACAGAGGCAGTAAAAACATCAACGATAGCCAGGGAGGGACAAATACATAAAACTCTTCTGTAAGAAACTTTAATGGTGAATACATGACATTATGCATTATTCAAGACCCATAGAACTGAACCCTAATGTAAACTATGGACTTCAATTAGTAATAATGTATCAACATTTGTTCGTAAGTTGTAACAAATGTACCACACTAATGCAAGATGTTAATAATAGGGAAAACTGTGCAGCAGATGGAGAGGAGAGGGGCTGTATAAGAACTCTCTGTACTTTCTGCTTAATTTTTCTGTAAACCTAAAACTGCTTTGAAAAAAATCTATTAATTAATTTTTAAAAGTTGCATATATGAGGCATTTTTGTCAAATGCAGCAGATGGAAACTGCTAAAATGATATCAAGAAATAAATACCACAAAATATCCCAGAATTAAAGAACTATAGAGCTAAACGACACCCAAAGAAAAATATCTACTCTAGCCTTAAAGATTTCTATGGAAAGAGATCCTACCTCTTTCCCTGGCAGCCGATTCTAGGATTTAGTTACTTTCTGAGTCCACCAAACTACCCTGTATATTAATAATTCTGTCTTCTCTGAAGTAAAGAGTGATTTGATCAATAGCCCCCTTAAATAACCATTCTCTGCTAGAGTTTACTTCTTAAGTAAATTATTGCTTTGCTTTTTTGTCTGGTTCTGATTAAATGGACCCAACACCTTTAATCTTTTGTCACAAATGCAAGATATAATGAACTAATAGGGAGCTGATGAACAAAAATAGTTCATCCATAGCAAGCCTGTCATTTAAAATTTACATTTCTAATGTAGAAATTGTCAAGTTCTAGAAGATTAAAAACCACGTATTACAGCACACACTTGGGTAAAGGAAAGTTACTTTTTATATTGACCCTTACACTTTTGTTCTCACATTGGATTCTGTTCACTTTTAAATGTAATAGTGGACAAAAATTTTGACTATCCTAGAAATAATTTTGACTATCCTAGAAATAATTTGATTAAACTTGTGTTCAAAACCTGATTTAGCACAGGAAACTCTATTCAATACTCTGTAATAACCTGTATGGGAAAGTAATCTGAAAAAAGAATAGATATATGTATAACTGAATCACTTTATTGTACACCTGAAACTAACACAACATTGTAAAATCAACTATACTCCAATATAAAATAAAAATTAAAAAAAAACCTGATCTAATTCACTCCTTTGATAAACTCAATGTCTACAACTCTAATTTTTCAAATAAAACCTCTTTATTGAAATAATCAAATGCCAAACACCCATTCTCAAGAAGAGGTAAAACCATAAAGGATAGTTACATATTGACATTGACAGTTGCGCAAGGGAAGATGTAATAGAGAACCCACATTATATATAGCTCATTTCTGAGATAAGTCTGCAGATGAATTAAAATGTTAATGTTTGAATCTTTGTAACTGCCAATTGCCCATGAAATGGTAAATACCACTGAAGACATGGTAATAAAATGTGCAACAAAATTATAAAGAGCATAATTTCTGTGAACATGTGCTCTTTCTGAGTGTAATAAATTATACTCATCTTAACTATGGGAGGACAAAAGAGATTATATTTTTTTCCATGAAGAATAAGTACTACATCCTAGCACATTTCAAATCAATTTTGTATTGTCTAATACTCAACATTAAGGGCTCTTTTATAATCTTAAAAATTATTTTTATGTTAATTTGTATTTCAATTATTTGGAAATTATACATTTCTGTCTAAAATGGTTCATGGAATCAAGATGAAGTTCAGAACATATTTCTTCCTCTGTCTTTGTTGTGCTTTAAATTTATACCTTTCTCAATTTTAAGGTGTTAATCATGAACACATTTTTTTTTCTCTCTGTTCTAGAAGACAGCTGTTGATACAAGGTTATGAGATTATGGCTCTTTTACGTGTCAAGTTGAAAACTCATAGCTTGACTATTCAGTCATAAATCTTCCTTTTGATATTTTTTTCCCTCTGTTGACAATATAGTAATAAATCACGAGGCTGACTAAAATGTCTTGCTTTATCAGCATATAAAAAATCGTCATTCCCATATCATGGCTTCCTATTAATCTAGTTGCAAAATGATATGATATTAGTATAAATTGCTAAAAGACCTTTCCATAATGACATCAGAGAACGTTTGGAGACTGACTAGTTGGGGCAAGCTGGGTTCTCTGGGAAGCAGGTGCCAAGATGAAGTTAGGTGTGTGAAAGATTTATCGGTGAGTAATAACTGTGGGAGGAAAGGAGAGGAAGCAGGATTGGATGGGGTAGTTATCAGACCTTGCTGCTGACCCTCCATAGTCTTCTTTAGCCCAACATGGAGCAACAGAGCACGGACTGCCATCTGAGGAGTCCTGTGTGGGGAGGGAATGACTAGGCTATCGCCCACCACCTTACACAATCATTGGTTGAAAGCCACCCTGAAACAAAAGCACTTTGCCTTGAAATCTGAGATGGACCTTGAATGAGTTAACAGCTAGAGGCTATCAGCTAGTCACACTCATCACAAGTGGGCAGCTAGACCTCTCTCTCCCTTTTTTTAAAAAATAATTACTTGTATTTGCTTTTTATTATTATTTTTTAAATTTTACTTATTTTTGGCTGTGTTAGATCTTCGTTGCTGCCCACGGGCTTTCTGTAGTTGCAACGAGCGGGGGCTACTCTTCGTTGCCGTGCATGGGCTTCTCAGTGCGGTGGCTTCTCTTGTTGCAGAGCACAGGCTCTAGGCGCGCAGGCTTCAGTGGTTGCAGCACGCAAGCTCAGTAGTTGTGGCACGCAGGCTCTAGGGTGTGCAGGCTTCAGTAGTTGTGGCTCGTGGGCTCTAGAGCGCAGGCCCAGTAGTTGTGGTGCATGGGCTTAGCTGCTCCGCAGCTTGTGGGAACTTCCTGGACCAGGGATCAAACCCGTGTCCCCTGCATTGGCAGACAGATTCTTAGCCACTGCGCCACCAGGGAAGTCCCAAGACCTCTCTTGAAGGGGGTTCTGAGTGGCTCATCTCTGTCTGCCACAGTCCACTCTTTGGGCCATGTAGCTTCACCTCTCCACACAGGTTCAGTGAGCAGCTCCTTCAAGAACTGGTGAGGCTTCTTCCTGAGGAGCAACTTGGAAAAAGGAGGTCAGAGACCACCCAGCAGTTAGCCTCGAGGCTGGAACTGGTACTCATCATTATCTACAATAAATTTTTCTTGCCACAAGGTATCACCTCTGCTGATCTTTATGGCTTACCTCATAGAATGACCCAAACCTCATTCCTTAAGATTCTGAACCCCTGGCAAGCATCATTTTTTCAGGTCAGAATTGCTGTTCATTCATAATTTGTTCATTCATAGTTACAATGGTTTACCCAATTCATTCAGCTATAGACTCTGAGATGGTACTTCAGCTACACCTACACCAGGTAATTCTAATGTTCTATCAGGCTGCTATCTTGCTGATGGTGAATGTAACCTGTGGATTCCATATTCCTGGGGCTCCTTCCACATGTCCTTCAATGTAAAGTAGGTTCCCTGTTTATTTATGGCTAAACATTCCAACTCTACCAGGGCCCAGCAGCATGCCAGTAGCTGTACTTTAAAACATATGTAATTCTCTGCTAGAGATGACATGGCTTTACTCCAGACACCCAGGGGCCCATTTGTGACTTTTCCAATGGTGCTTTCCTTAAAGTCCACATTGAATTTTTTCCACTACTGAAATCTCCAATACAGTATGGTGTGCTGGATCACATGATCTGAGTGGCAGGACTGCTTGCATTGCAGCATGACCTGGTGCCAGACCTTTCTTGTTCCAGGTCTCATTCAAACTGGCAGACTCCCATATCACACTATAACTGGACCAGAATAGCATTTCTAAGTGTGCAATATGGTATTTGTAGAATATAAGAGGCCTTCTGACAGTGAGCTTCATTTTTGGTAAAAAGGGATGTAAGATACAACAATTTGTTTTTTGTTTTGAAGGGGAGGTATTGGCATGCTCATGGCCATTGGACTTCTAAATTTTTTTTTTCTGAAGTACCAGATTCCTAATTCTTCATGTAGTTTACCTACCACCCTTAAGAGCTCATGTCATTTAAAAAGATCACATAGTGGGCTTCCCTGGTGGCACAGTGGTTGAGAATCTGCCTACCAATGCAGGGGACACGGGTTCGAGCCCTGGTCTGGAAAGATCCCACATGCCGCGGAGCAACTGGGCCCATGAGCCAAAATTACTGAGCCTGCGCTTCTGGAGCCTGTGCTCCGCAACAAGAGAGGCCGCGATAATGAGAGGCCCGTGCACTGCGATGAAGAGTGGCCCCCACTTGCCACAACTAGAGAAAGCCCTCGCACAGAAACGAAGACCCAACACAGCCATAAATAAATTAAAAAACCCAAAAGTTTAAAAAAAAAACCAAAAAACCCCAATTAAAAAAAAAAAAAAAAAGATCACATAGTCACCTCTGGCTCATCCTGCCTAATCATCATTATAATGAATCAACATGATATTTTTTGAAAATATCTCTTGGGAATATATTAAGAGGATAGAATGGTTAGCCATGGGGCAAAGCTAATAAATGCTGTGGTACATTCTAAGTGAATGTGAACTGTTCTTGATTTTCTTTCCTAATAGACTAGAAAGCCCTAAATCACTGACTGCATAGCAGGTATCTGAGGCTGTATTAGTCTGCCCTAGTAACAATGCTATGTCAGATCTGACAGTTGTGATTGAACATACTATTTAATTGATCTTGTGGTGGTCGATACTGACTCTCCAAGGTCAATTCAATTTTGGCACAGTCCAGACTTGTGAATTAAAACCATGATGAGATACCACCTCACACCTGTCAGAATGGCTATCATGAAAAAGTCTACAAATAACAAATGTTGGTGAGGATGTGGAGAAAAGGGAACTCTCGTACACTGTTGGTGGGAATGTAAATTGGTGCAGCCACTGTGGAAAACAGTCTAGAGTTCCTCAAAAAATTAAAAATAGAACTACCATATGATCCAGCAATTCCACTCCTTGGTAAATATCTGAAGAAAACAAAGGCACTATTTGAAAAGATACATGCATGCATCCCAATGGTCATAGCAGCATTATTTACAATAGACAAGATATGGAAGTAACCTAAGTGTCTATAAACAGATGAATGGATAAAGAAGGTGTGAGATATATATATATATATATATATATATATATATATATATATACATATATATATATATATATATCACACAGTGAACTATTACTCAGCCTTAAAAAATGAAATTCTGCCATTTGCAACAACATGGATGGACCTAGAGGGTATTATTCCTAGTGAAATAAATCAGAACGAGAAAGACAAATACTGTATGTTATCACTTACATGTGGAATCTAAAAAATAAAGCAAATGAATATAATAAAACAGATTCAAAGACCTGGAGATCAAACTAGTGGTCAGTGGAAAGAAAGAAAGGGGAAGGGGCAAGATAGGCATAGGGGATTAAGAGGCACAAACTATGTATGAAACAAACAAGCTACAAGGATATATTTTACAGCACAGGGAATATAGCCAATATTTTAAAATAACTTTAAATAGAGTATAATCTATAAAAATATCAAATCACTATGTTGTACACCTAAAACTAGTATAATATTGTAAGTCAACTATACTTCAATTTAAAGAAAAGAAATATGACAAAAATCAATTCCGTTACATTTTTGAAATCTTATGGCGTGTCATTCATCTCTACCTTTCCTGCCCCCCTTCACACCAGAGGCAATACTATTCAATCCTAACCATAGGGGCATGCAGTTTAATAGCTTTTACCCCATTGCCCAAGGATCCAATGTGAGCATTTCTAAAACGGCCAACTGTGTCAATCCCAAAAAATGCATCTGGAGACCATACAAATGACCAATGCTTGGATTTGTAGACCTAAGTCACCTACTGTAAGCTGGAAATAGGCCAAGACTTCATTTATTATTTGCCACTCGCATGCTCCCACCCTCACAGGGGCCATGATAAAGCTTGAAGTCTGCAAGTATCAATGTCAACTGAACCCTGTGTCCAATGGTCTTTGAAATGTCTGTGTATTCCTCTTAACCCAGTGTATAATCACTCAAGTATGTAGCCATGGGTCCCTTTGTGGAAGATCTGGAGGAATCACAACAGTATATGTTGGATATGGTATTTCAGGGTCCTTCCTCTGGGGATCAGGTCATCTGACCCGTCAGCAGGTTCTGGCTTAGGTTTGAAAACCAGCTCAGATTTGGAAACTGGGCAGAGTAATACAGTTTTTATTGGAGTGACTGCTTTCAACTTTCAGCTCATCATCTACACACACACATACACACACACACACACACACAATTTAGTGGTACTTTTGTTAACTGCCATTTATTTGACACTTAGGGATGCCATGGTCCTTGAAACATCTCCATGGCTCTGTATGTGTCAGGTGCCCTTAGCCAAGGGGCCATTCCAATTTGTCTGTAATTATGATGAATTACATCCCCCTGACTTCTGGTGGCTCAACACGGCCACCTGGATCCTGCCACTTTGGGATCATATCATTGTTATCATTGCTTTCAGCAAGCCAAGCATGTGATAGCCTCTCTACCATCTGCCTTAACCTAAACAGGAGAGCCACAGCTAAAGTTCCTAACTGTGCCTGCCACTAAGCATTTTTCTCAAGAGTGTATTTCTGATAGACTTTGTGAATGGTATGTCTTGGAGGTCATGGAACATAATTCTCTGGATGTTCTCATAATTCTGAGTGACCTCACATAATCTTTAGGCCTCACTTAATATATCTCTTCCAGTATACCCACTTTCCTTGGCCTTTAATCCCTTTCCTATCTGCTCTAAAATGTAAGCATTTTAATCTCACTCAGTATGGGCCATTATGTTTTCTAAGCTTCTAGATCCAGTCCTAGCAGCAAATTTGCTGCATGCCCTGGGGGTCTTGCCAGGAAGTTAAATCCTGTTTACTGAGATAGTGCCCTGAGTCAACAAACTGTTTCAGTTCCTTCTATCAGGCACCCTCAGATCCCTGTCTCACTGTTCCTAGTGATAAATGCTTTCTTGTGCCAGCAGTGGCTTTAAGATGTAGTCTCTTTGCTTTCCTATTAGTCCCAGCATGGCACAGCTGGGCTATGCAGCCACTTGACTCTACTTAGCAGCGTGCAGGAGAAAAGGTGGGGGCATCTCCGGAAGGTAGCAACTATGGCCTTGTGAGAAATGATATCTCTATTTTCATCCTGAAGTAAGGGCCAACTCTTAACAGAGCGGGGGAGGATGGATCAATTCTTTGTTTCAAGTGGTTTAGAAAAATATAAGGGGTTACAGTCTTCAGAGACATCTACACAGATGTCCTCAAACCATGTGTCAAAGTCCCAGGTTTTCTCAACTTGGGTCCTGACTTTGGCATAAGAGACCTACCTCGGTTGAACATTCAACAATCTTTGAAATTCAGCCACTTTGACTAAAGATCTTATGCTGGTCTTCCCCTTTTTCTATCTTTCTGCTGCACGAGATGAAGCTTCTTTGTGTTCCCAGAGACTCTGGTTCTCACACTAAGTTTCCAGTTCTTAGTACTTACCTTCAACTTTTCATTATCTGCCTGTGAGGAATCAATGCAATTTAGTGACAACATCCAATTCCTCAGTCCTTATATCTGTTATTTACCTTGTATGATTCAAATGTCTGAATAATGGCATTGACCAGGGTAGTTCTGTCCTCCATCAGGCCAAGCCAGCACACCATCAGTGAATGGTTGAAAAATGGGGCTGCCACATTGTGTCAGGGCAACAACACTTACCACGAGTCCTGTGTTGAACAGGATCTGAGTGGTGCATACTCCTGTCTGCCACAACAGAGGTTTAAGATTAAAATATCTGGATGCTTTAAAGCATCCAAATTTATTTGACTTCTTTTATTCCAAATATCCCAGATTAATTGATAACAAAATTTCTACTATCCTCCTATGATCTAAGGTCCCACTGAACACATTTTGAGAATCACTGATTGGGATGGATGTTATCTTCTGAGCCTATTCTCATCCTGTTATCGCAAAGCTTTGAATAGCTTGTAGTTTAATGGTTGTACCTGTACTAATAGAGATAAGGAAAGATTTGTGAATACACACTTGGGCTGCAGCAATTATTCTGAACCTTAGAGTCCCAATAAGATCATCAAGTGATGCTAAAAAGTTGGTAGTTTTAAAACTCCCTGGGCTAGTATAATGTGCAGCCAGAGTTAAGTACCATGCGATAGAGCAGTAAAGTGGGAACTCAGTCCTGGGGAAATCATAAAGAATGGAAGTCTAGAGTCTATATGTTATTCTGTCAATATGATAGCTGCTAGCCACATGCTACTTTATAAATTTTAGTTTAAATTAATATAGTTAAACAAAACTTAAAACTCTATTTCTCAGTCATTCTTAGTCACATTCCACATACTCAATAGCCACATGGAGCTAGTGGCTACAGTACTGAACATCATATGTGTGTGTGTGTATATATAATGTTTCCATCATCACAGAAAATTTTACTGGACAGTGCTTGTATGTAAGTTCCAGAGATCTCTCCTTGCATGGCCATAGCCAAACTTAGAGGTCCCAGATTTGGTTTTGTTAAGGCAGTCAGTGGTCTTTCCTAAGGGGGAGCAAAGAGGATGTGTATGGAATGTGTGCGATGTATGCACGTGTGAGGGTGTGTGAGTGGGCACGCGTGTGTGTGCATGTGCTGTGGGAATAATTGTGATAGTCTCACTCCTTTAGCCCTATGAAATGTAATATGCTCTAAAATCGTGCTAATATAGGAAAAATTGTAATGAAAGACTTAATATCCTTAGAAGCCCAGCTTTAGGAATGTTTCCAATCAGTGCTTATTGTCTTAACATTACTTCGCTAAAGGACTTTCTCTAATGTCATTAACTATTGGTTTTCTCCCTGAGGGTCCCTGATTTCTCTAGCTCTTGTCCTGGAATCACCCCGTAGCTAGAGAAGAAATCATGACCATTAGTTATGTTCACTGTTTTCTAAGACATTGCCATTAGCTGCAAAATCTAAAACTATAACCTAATTTTTTAAATTTAATATACTCAAAAAAAAAGGGCTAGGAAAATATCTCAGGGAACAAAAGAAAACAAGCAAAAGGAAATTATTTGGCGTTATAAAAACTCCTCATTGTTTTGTTACATAGGAATTTTTAAAATCTTCTTGCAAAGATGGTTTTAATATTAAGCTATTCAGTATAAACTGTGAAGCTAAAAAAGGGTCCTCTATAAAAGTTTATGATTATCAAGTATGTGTCATTTAGTGAATGACATGAAGTGTGTGAGGAATAAATAATCCTTCTTTCATGATCACTCATGTCATTTTTAAAAACAGTGCTTAGCTATAGGAAAGGGTGATTAGCTGTTTTCTTTCTATGGGAAAACTGAGAAAGGGAGAAGCCAAGAACATAATTGTCTGACTCTAATCCAGGTTTATTAGCCACAAACTTTCATCAAATAGGAAAATACAAATACTTTTGATGAATGACAAAATGTCCATTCTTAATACTCTAATACTGTGTTCATATTGCTGTCACTTTACGGAACTAAGAAAAAGGACTAAATGCTCCAGTTTTGTATCATAATTTTTGCTTGTTCTGCTTTTACTCGTGGCAATTTTGCAAGGAATATGAGATTAGGGAACAATATTGATTGAATTTAATATTACCTCAATTACCCCCCAAAATATCCTTAAACTAGACCTTTTTGAGCAGTACAATAGAAGGAATTAAAGGATAATAAAAGAATATTATAATTAATTCTATGCTCACCAATATGATAAGCTGGATGAAACAGACCAATTCTTTGAAAGACACAGTCTGCCAAAACCCACCCAAGAAGAAATAGATGATCTGAATGGACCTATATCTATTAATGAAATTGAATCAATAATGATTAACCTTCCCAAACAGAAAGCACCAGGCCCAGATGGGTATATTGTGAATCCTACCAAACATTTAAGGGAGAAATTACACCAATTTTCTACTATGTTAGCAGAGTGAATACTCCCTACCTCATGCTATGAAGTCAGCATTACCCTAATACCGAAAACAAAAACCTTACAAGAAAACTACAGAACAGTATCTCTCATGAACATTGATGCAAAAATTCCCAACAAAACATTACCAAATCAAATTCAACAATGTATACAAAAATTATACACAATGCTCAAGTGAGACTTATCCCAGTTATGCAGGGTTGGTTCAGCATTCAAAAATCAATTAATGTAACCCATTATATCAAAAGGGTGAAGAAGAAAAATTACATGATCATATCAATAGATACAGAAAAACCGTTTGAAAAAAATCTAATACTCAATCATGATAAAAACTCTCAGCAAACTAGGAATTGAGGGCAACTTCCTCAGCTTGATAAAGAACATCTATAAAATACTTAGAGCTGACATCATACTGAACAGTAAGAAACTTGAAACTTCCCCAGTAAGATCAGAAACAAGGCGAGGATGTCCCTTGTCACCACTGCTTTTCAAATTCATATTGGAAGTCCTGGCTAATGCAATAAGACAGAGAAAGGATAAAATGTACGCAGACCAGGAGGAAGAAATGAAACTCTCTTTGTTCTCAGATGACCTGATTGTCTACATAGAAAATCCAAAAGAATTAACAAAAGGACTCCTAGAAATAATGAGCAATTATAGCAAGATTTCAGGATATAAGGTTGATATACAACAATCATTTTCCTATGTACCAGCAATGAACAAGTGTAATTTGATATTAAAATGTAATGCTATATAAGCACCTGAAATATGAAATACTTAGGTATAAATTTAATAAAACATGTACAAGATCTATAGGAGGAAAACTACAAAAGCCTGATGAAAGATATCAAAGAATAACTGAATAAATGGAGAGATAGTCAATTTTCACAGATGGAAAGACTCAAGATGTCAGTTCTTCCCAACAAGATCTATAGATTCAATGCAATCCCAATGAAAATTCTGTTAGGTTATTTTGTGGATACGGATAAACTAATTCTAAACTTTATATAGAAAAGCAAGAGACACAGAGTAGCCACCATGATCTTGAAGGAGAAGAATAAAGTCAGACCACTGATACTACTAGACTTTAAGACTTAACATAAAGCTACAGGAATCAAGACAGTGTGGTACTGGTTAAAGAATAGACAAATAGATCTATAGAACATAATAGAAAGCACAGAAATAACCCCACATAAATAGAGTCAACTGGTTTTTGACAAAAGAGCAAAGTCAATACAATGGAACAATGATAGTTTTTTTAGCAAATAATGTTGGAACAACTGGACATCAATGTGCAAAAAAGTGAATTTGGACACAGACATTTCACCTTTCACAAAAATTAACTCAAAATGGATCACAGACCTAAATGTAATATGTTAAACTATAAAACTCCTGGAAGATAACATAGGAGAAACCCTAGATAATCTTGGGTATGGTGATGCCTTTTTGGATACAATACCAAAAGCACAATACATGAATGAAAGAACTGATAAGATGGACTTCATTAAAATTTAAAATACCTTCCCTGAAAAAGATACAGTCATGAGAATGAGAAGACAAGCCGAAATTTGGGAGAAAATATTCACAAAAGGTACAACTGATAAAGTGCTGTTATGCAAAATATATGAAGAACTTTTACAACTCAACAATAAGGAAGAAACAACTCAATTTAAAAATGATCTAAGATCTGAACAGAAGACACACCAAAGGAGATATACAAGTGGCAAATAAGCATATGAAAAGATTATCAATATCATATGCCATCAGGGAATTAAAAATTGAGACACAACTGAGATATCACAACACATCTATTAGGATGACCAAAATCCAAAGCACTAACAACACCAAATGCTAGCAAGAGTGGGGAGCAATCTCATTCATTGCTGTTGGGAATGCAAAATGGTATAGCCACTTTGGAAGACCGTTTGGCTGTTTCTTACAAACTAAACATACTCTTACCATACAATGCAGCAATTGTGCTCCTGGGTATTTACCCAAAGGAGTTGAAATGGGTAAATACACACAAACCATACACACAATGTTTATAAAAGCTTTATTCATAATTGCCAAAACTGGGAAGCAACCAAGATATTCTCCTTCAGTAGGTGAGTAGATAAATAAACTGTAGCACATACAATGGAATATTTTTCTGAGCTAAAATAAATGTGCTTCAAACATGAAAAGATATAGAGGATTCTTAAATACATTACTAAGTGATTCAAGCCAATCTGAAAAGGCTACATACTGTATGATTCCAAGTATATAACATTCTGGAAAAGGCAAAACTATGGAAACAGTAAAAGGATTAGTGGTAATTAGGACTTAGCCTGGAGGGAGGGATAAATAGGCAGGGCACAGAGGGTTTTTAGAGTAGTAAAACTAATTTATTTGATACTATATTGGTGTACATATGTTGTTAAACATTTGCCCAAAACTTTGGGTGATAATGTGTCAATGTAAGTTTATCAATTGTAGCAAATGTACTACTCTAGTGTGGCATTTTGATAGTGAAGGAGGCTTTGCATATGTGGGGACAGGGGGTTATATGGGGTCTCTGTAACTTCCACTTAATATGCTGTGAACCCAAAACTACTGTATAAAATAGAGTCTATTAAAAATATTTCACATATTTTTTGTTTTCATCCTCTTTAAAACCACACAAATTCAGAAGATTCAGTTACATAGGGAATTCAGTTATATATATATATGTATATTATAATTTTTCTAAGTATTTAGCAGACAAAATAGTATGAATTTAGTAAGTATTAAATTAATGCCTTTTATTTGGAATACATAAAAATTACACATTTAGTACTACATAAAATAGGAAATAGAAAATGAGTTATGCCATGAGTTAAAACTACAGAACTGGCTTGCAGATTTGGCAAAATACTTTAACTATATAACATTAATATTGAAATATAGCAAACAGTATTCCAAACTTGTCCATTTTTAGGAGGTTCCAGATAAAAAGGTCCACAGCCTGAACCAGATGTAGTTGAATTAACTGTCTCTTTCAGAAGTTCACTTGTAGATACAACTTCCCAGCAAAATATCATTGCAAAGTAACCAGGTAGTGAGGGGAAATATTTTTATTAGATAGTAACTAATGCTGTGCTTCTAAGCCCAGCTTATAGTAACAATCACGGGTAAAAGATATATTTGAAAGTAAATACAGCACACGTCTGGCAAAACAATCTATCTGGTCCAGCCTATGATTTTTTTCTGGAAAGTGACTATAAACTTTGTTAATCTATATACATGCAAACATGCACTTAAAATCCCCATTAGCTCAAGTTATTGATATTCCTTACTGTAAATATTTCTGCTCTTTGTAATATATTGATCTTGTTTCCACTAAAAAAAGAGGGAGTACCTAACTCTGAAAGATTTTTGTCTCTGTTCTGTTTGTTTGTTTGTTTGTTTTTAGCTCAGGAAATGTAATTTCAAGGGTTACATTTCCTTGCTAGCTCATGTGCAATTGTAGGGATTTTGTAGGTAAACTTGCCCTTCCCCTAGTACGCTGCTGCCCTAAGTCACACCCTCCTCTCATTCAGCCCCATACTCCAGAGGACCAGCATCTTCTCCAAGTCCTCCTCCAGTCCTACCTTCTTAAACAGCCCTCTCCTTTCTCAGGTCCCCCCTCTCCACCTACTTTACCACCCCCACTAAGCCACAGTCTTCATTTTTCATAAACATGAAATTCAAAAGAGGTGCCTGTCTGTGATTTTGCTTCTGCATCAACCTTAAGCTCATACATTGAGTATGGTATAAAAAACTCAAAGTGAATTTATTTACTTTATTGTTCTTTCAAAATAGGTCTGTTGCTAACAGGTCTCCTGATATGCATACAAAATTCATATGGCTGTAAAAGGAAAGACACAAATGCCAGACACACAGCGCCAAGCTGAGAAACCAGATGTTAAGCAGGGACAATGAAGGGGCTGAGCTTGGAGGCTGGCAATGAGACTCAGTACTGACTGCTATTAGGAATATCAAACATTCTAACAAGTATGGAGCATTATAGGATTCCCAAGTAATAAAGAAGGTTGGCATCAGTGCCCACATTGTAGCCACATTACAGCCAAAAATTTAAGGATGAGATGATAGAAGGAAAAAATAATTTCATAGTCTCCATCACACAAAGGAATAGAGTGGTAATATTTTAATTCTTTCCCCCTTCAAGGCAAATAAATTAATAATGTAATTAATAACAACTTGTGCAAAATATAGTAAATGCAGAAGTTAGTCAACAGGAAAGATGGTGCTCCTGTTAAATGTGATCTAAGTTCACCAAGGGACTGAAATATTACTGGATACTCTGGAAAATGTTTCAGAGAAATTCTGTTCCAGGATTAAAGGCATTGTGTGTATTGCTGTGTGTAAACCCTCAGATACTTTCAGTTGCAGTGCAATTTGCTACATCTGAGGGATGTTTGGTGACTTGCCAAGAAATTTCCAATGTAGAGCAGTTTGCCATTAACTTTGAAACTAGAGGTCCAGTCTTGGAGAAAACCACCCTCTGGGTCAGCTATTGTGTACCTGTGACATCAGGAATGACAGATTATGTGCTAATGCCCCTTCCCTTTCACCAGTTGTAGTTCATAGGGAAAGCTGAGGAAAAGAGAAAGAATCAGAATTCTGGCTGTCTCATGGTCCTTAAGCCTCTGTCACAACTGCTGTATTTAGTCCTGGCAAAAGGGTTTGAAAATGAGCTTTCCAGTTATTTACCTGAAATTTCTTCCTTGTTCACAGTGTTGGCTCTCATCCCCATCCTTGTGTCTCTAAATACTTTTGTAAGAATTGTGATCATTCTGGCATTTCAAAATCAGTTTTCCTAATTTAGAGTTCAAGTACCTTTATAAATTCCACAGCAATTTTATTTATAGGTAGACAGGGAAATTTTATTTTATTACAATGTTAATGGATATTTAAAGATTTAAAATAATGGGCCAGGCTGATAATACACCATTATGTACTAACCATCAGAAAAATGTCTATTTAAAAAAAAATTGCTGTATTCTTTCTCTATGATTTTATTTCTTTATATTCATTTAATCCTAAATACAAAGGTCTTAGAAAAACAAAGGGTAAAAAACAAAATCATTTTTCTTGGCTAACTCCATGGTAGTTGACAATTAAGAAATATTTCAAATAAGTTCACCCTAAATAATTTATGTATTTACAACAGAACATCCCAAACTCAGTTGTATGAATTTTCCTAAGACACTACTGCTTATTAACAGCTGAGCCTTTGCTACTTTTCCAAGGTGAATAGGCCTAAAAGTCAATGCAACAAGTATTTGTAGAGGACTTCTTAAACTTAAGTCAATGGTAAGCGTTATGGGATTCAAAGATAAAAAAAAAGGATGGATCTTATCTTCAAGTAATATGTACTATTCAGTGTAATGGAGTACAGAATGAGATAGGCAGCATAGTTGAAGCGTAAACAAAGTGCTCAGAGAAACTAGAGGAGGGAATAATCAGTGAGAAAGGAGAGATTGATTGAATAAATGCTAATTGATCTGGACTCTAAACAATGAATTGAATTTAGGTAAGCAAAGAAGAGGATAATTCACTATAGACACAAGTTTATAGGGAGATAAGAAAGTAATCCTGATCTGGACTCTAAATAATGAACTGAACTTAGGGGATCAAAGAAGAGGATAATTCACTATAGACACAAATTTATATGGAGATATGCAAGTAATCCCTTATGCACAAAATCAAGATCAAAACCAGTGATATGGTGAACATGGTTTTGCTCCCACTGTTAAGGGTCAAACATGGATTAGACATTCCCATCTCTCGTTTCAACTTTGTTTTTCTCCAGAGCGCATTTTACACTCTAATATACTCATATTCATTGTCTAACTCTCAGTGACAGAATTGCTAGCTATGTACACACACACATACACACTCACACACAAATACTTTCTATTCTTGCTTGACTTAGAGCTTAACTACATTTTCCATTCTCCCTTGTAATTAGGTGTGTCCATGTGAAGGAGTTCTACTCATGGCCACCCTTGGAATTTGCAGAGACCCAGGAAAATATTTTTGTGGGGCCCTCATCTATTTAAACAATTTGACTAAAAATGTGTTATTGAATTCATGGGCTTATGTGAGGTATGATAATTTATCAGTGAAAATTTAGAATAATTAGTAGAGAATAGTTACTCCTGAATTGGTTTACTGTCCAATAAATGCATGCAAAGAATCTCTAAAGTGTCCAGGCACCATCTCCTCTTGTTCAGATTAAGAGGCCCCTCTGGGTTCTTTACTGTCAAATGTAACATTCCTGGCTAATTTCTTATCTCCCATTGTGAGTAAAAGGTAGCAACAGTATTATTACTAATGATGCCGTGGCTTCTTAGAACCTGTTTTTATTTAAACCGTATATATTCCTCTTGCATCTACATTTTCTAGTGCCATTTATTTAATGCCTATTTCATCATTACTCAAGACACTGCGTTATCCATCATGCTGTCCGAGACTACCAGCTTTCAATGATTTTCTCAGAAATTCTTATTGTGCTTCATTGGTGATGACCACAAATGCAAGTATTATCCAGAGAATTCAGAATAATGTGATAGATGATTCATTTTCTGGTCACTTTAAAGTTACCATTTGGAAAGTATAGTAGTATATCTTCTAACCATACCTTCTCTTAAACTCTTTAAACCATAATCACTACATTCTTGGAATGTGATCTCTTTGAATGTTGATTACATCACTGGCTTCCACATATTATCACCAGTGGAGAGGATAGATAAGTGGAGCAAGAAGAGAAACTACATCTATCTGAGAAATGTTCATCTGTCCTCTGGTATGGCTTAAGAATGACTTGGTTGAGCGCAGTGCCACCACATCTGTTGGAGGCAACAAGACAAGAGTCAGAGGACCCTTTGTCACTGTGGAGCAAAATCTCAAAATCCTTTCACAGACATAGGTGTAATCACTTCTAAAGGATGGCCTGACATGTGGTACTAGGTACCATCAGGAGGGGGCTCACAGAATAAAAGACACCTTCTGCCACTACTTACCACTGTGGATGCTGCAGAAAGAGTCAGCACCATAGTCACAACATGAACCAGTGAGAGCTGATGGAAGGGAAAGAGCTGGTGCATGGGCTCATACATGTGGCTCAGGCCCAACTGTTGGTGCTAGTTGTAGGTGGTCTAGATATCTAAACTCAGCATATGTCCAATTTGAGTGAGAATCACCCAACATCAGCACGCCAACCAATTCAGGCACCCTAATTTTAGGCAGCCCTGCAAAGAAATACAGCTAATAAATACATAATAGCTAGTGGAAGTGATTTGCTCATCAGGCTGCCTTCCTGAAACCAACAGCTGGGCACAGGATCTCAGGATGAGCTCATAAAGTTAAGTCTTAGAACTCTTTGTAGCATCTAGATGACCCTGCACATGAGGTAGAGGGTGACAGAGTAACACAGGGTGAGAAATGGAGATGAGAGTCCGCAAAAGACCTGGTCTGGGATCCAGGTATCCTACTTAGACAGGACTCCTGGCCAGTTCCAGGCCAGTCCCAGGCATCTGGGGGCCTTAGATAATTACGAAGAAGGCATCCTAGAGCATGGGCCCCCTGAGGTGCAGGGCCTGAGACTGAGGCCCTACGTGCTCATGTCTAAGGGCAGTATTTGTTCTATCCAATGGAAGTGAAGAATACTACTTCTGACTTTGGAATATAAAGACATACAAAACTTCCACATTTAGTTATTTTCTTTTGCTTACCGGATATCTGATCCCAGTGGTATCTTAAAGCCACATGTGGGACGGATGTGTGGGGCAAAGCAGCCCTACCTCCACCTTGACCCAGAGTAACCCTTTTAACTATTTATCTGTATGAGAAATAATTTTCTATTTTGTTTGAGCCATTATATATTTTGGGGTTTATTTGTTTTAATAGTTGCCTACTCTAGCTAATACAATCACTCACTAAAATGTAAACTCAACAAAGGTTGGGGTTTTTGCTTACTTTGTTCCTGTTTTATTTCTAGTATCTGAATAACTGTCAGGCATGGCAGTGATCTATAATGATTGATATTAGGCACAGCCTTCAATAAAGGATTCACTTGAGAAAATAAATCAAATATCTAGGGGAACACAGTTCTAGGAGCTTTGTGATAGGAATGGGGCCACATGACAAAACAGGAGGAAGATCCAACTTATTGTATACTTGGGTGTTTAGTGCTTATTCTAAAGACATCAGTTAAGAAGGTTTAGGCTACATGTGACTTTCAGAACAAAGCTGAGGAGTATATTAATGTGCCTCATTCCATGGTCACAGGAAATGTGGTGAATTGAAGCTGCCAGTGAAAGGCCGCGGTGATTAGAACCGAGGGGAATGCGAAGTCAAGAGCTGGTGCAGGCAGCTTGTAAATGTTGTATCACAACCTGAAGGACCTTAGCTGTTCCTATAAAATGTATGCATTTCCAGATACATGGGTCTTACTATATGAGGAATCTATATTTAAGGGAATCTATATTGGATTACCATTGTGGACAAGCTGTGTAGATCATAATTGCTAATAAATAAGTAATTTTAGCAGAAATAAGACTATTGGCACATACAGGGCAAAGCAAATTGATTGGCTCTATAGAAGCAGCAGTTGTAGGAGTAACACAGACTCATTGCCCAGGCCTCAGTTTTATTTTTTATTTCAAAACCAAATAAATAAATACCATTGAAAGCTACAGAGATGTTTGGAAGCACAGAAATAGTCATCTAATTGTGATCAACAAAGGCAGAATAGCTGTATTGAAACCTTAAATTAAAACAAAAACAGCAAAAATTGAGAAGTAGAAGTAATTAGTAATCCAGATTTTTGTTCTAAAATGGGGTTAGGTCAAGGTTGATCTCGCTTTGCTCATTTTCCATTATGTCCTCTGCTTGGCCTATCCCTGTTAATCAGCCCTCTGGGTTGAATAATTGCTAGTACAACGATTGAACCCAGACTAGCCTGCACTATCTCATTTCTAATCAAGCAACTCCCAAGTGTGTTAAGGTTTAGAACATCAATAATGAGCAGGAGGTGAGAATGGTCAAATGTAAAGGAAAACAAACTTTTGATAGGTTGGTGATATGGTAGGTTCAAATTTTTCCTCACAATGCTACATGTATAATGTGAAAATTAATTTAAAGTCTAGAAGAGTAGAGTTAGCTTTTAATAGTAGCATAGCTTGGGAGTAAAGAGTTTAAACTCTGAAGCCAGATGCCTAGGTTTTAATTTCAACTTTACTACCTACTAGATGTGCATCTTTGGACAAATTGCTTAATCTTTCTGTGCTTCAGTTTCCTGATATTTAAAATTGAGACAGAAATAATACCTACTTTATGGAGACTAAATGAAATAATATTTAGAAAGTTCCCAGCCTGAAACATATACTATGTAAGAGCTCTATAAACTACTGTGTTTAAAGTTATTTTTAAAGTCCATTAAACAATTCACTTAATGTGTGTGTGTGTGTTTTTCAGACCACTTTAATTATTACCTTATGGTTAACTAAATATTACACCTGAGAATGAGAAAACTCCCTTGACAGCTGGGAACTAGCCGGCACTTAAAGCTGCTATAAATCATGGTGTTTTCAATCTTGTTGGATGTAAATGATCTCACAGAACACCAGCATCAGACAAGGCAACTCTGAGACATGAATGAAATGACACACAAAAAAGAGACTACTTTGTGATTTTATCTAAACACCTCCCATCTCCTCCCACACACAGTACCCTCCAGTCTCAAGTAACGAGTGGCCAGTTCTTTACATATTACAACTTTAACCTCATTCCAGTATTCCCTCCTTCTAGTTAAGATTAATTAAGATATGCAATCATAGAATTATCCCTGCTTCCTGACATCAGCCATTCCAAAGCGAACTACTGCTTCCTTCAAGCTCCTCTGCAAGTCGTCATCTAACCAAAGCACAAATCCTATAATAAGCCCTCTCAAAAACCCTCTTACTGACACATCATGGTTCCCCATGGTGTGTGATCTGCCTCACTGGAACTTGTTCAGCTGCAGGTAGATTGTTGGTGGTCTTTGGCTGGAGGGCATTGACACAGTATTTACTACGTAGATATTTTTATTCGTATAGAATATCCATGCTTTTAATACTGATACAATTCAGTCTTGGCTATTTGGAGGCTTTGAAAGGGTTAAGTCTTGAATCACTTCAATTTTTACAGCTGTCTCAAACACAGTAAAATATATGGACAAAAAAACCTCTGTAGTTGAATGCAATTCTCTAAGCTAGAAACAGGTTTTTATGCACTTTTTGCATATAATATTATTGCCATCCATATTACATTTCTGTTCCAAATAAGAGAGATTATTCATTGTTTGATTTAATGGGGGCTGGTTTTTCTGAGGTGTTTTTCCCTTTTGTTTCCTCAGATTTATGAGCCTGGCAAGCTTTTCTGTCTGTTGCTGAAACGACTCTTGTGCCCATGTACACACAGTCTCAGAAAATAATTTATTTCAGACCTCCAAGAACATTCTTTTTTCACCCTCAAAACAGGGATTTTTCATTTCAGTCATCTGTCCCAATCTTAGTAGTGATTCTCTAATGTCAGTATTCATTTTCAATAAAAAGGAGAAGAAAGTTATAGTTGAGGGGGCTTTGACATAGATGAATGGAGTGGTGGTGAAAATAGTGCTGGATTTTATACCACCAAAACAAAAATTTTGGTCAGGGATAAATTCTTTTTTTTTTTTTTAATTCTTATTGGAGTATAGTTGCTTTACAATGTTGTGTTAGTTTCTGCTGTACAGCAAAGTGACTCAGTTATATATATATATATCTCCACTCTTTTTTAGATTTCCTTCCCATTTAGTTCACCACAGATCATTGAGTAGAGTTCCCTGTGCTAAACAGTCGGTTCTCATTAGTTATCTATTTTATACATAGTAGTGTATATATGTCAATCCCAGTCTCCCAGTACACTCCCCCTTGCCCCCTTGGTAACCATACGTTTGTTCTCTACATCTGTGACTCCATTTCCGCTTTGCAAATAAGATCATCTGTACTATTTTTCTAGATTCCACATATAAGCAGTATTATACAGTATTTGCTTTTCTGACTTACTTCACTCTGTATGACAGTCTCTAGGTCCATCCACGTCTCTGCAAATGGCACTATTTCATTCTTTTTTATGGCTGAGTAATATTCCATTGTATATATGTACCACATGTATATCCATTCCTCTGTCAATGGACATTTGGGTTGCTTCCGTATCCTGGCTATTGTAAATAGTGCTGCAATGAATATCGGGGAGCATGCATCCTTTCGATTTATGGTTTTCTCTGGATATATGCCTAGGAGTGGGGTTCCTGGGTCATACGGTGGCTCTATTTTTAGTTTTTTAAGGAACTTCCATACTATTCTCCATAGTGGGACTGTATCAATTTACATTCCCATCAACACTGTAGGAGAGTTTCCTTTTCTCCATACCCTCTCCAGTATTTATTGTTTGTAGGTTTTTTAATGATGGCTATTCTGACCGGTGTGAGGTGATATATCATTGTAATTTTGATTTGTGTTTCTCTAATAATTAGTGATGTTGAGCATTTTTTCATGTGCTTTTTGGCCATCTGTATATCTTCTTTGGAGAAATGTCTATTTAGATAAACTCTTAATTTTTAAATAATTATTCTTTTGTCTTCTGTTTCTTTCATCCTAACCTCAAATGCCATGAAAATAAGTATATTCCAGTTTTAGCAACAACACATTGGACTGGGAGATAATAATTCTATTAATTCAAAGAACAACATTTTATTTTACTTAAAAAGAATAATCTTTTGCCTTGACTTATCTGGATGTTATCTGCACTAACTTGTCTAGGGGTGTAATTTGTTGACAAAATTATATTATTATTTCTCCATTTTACTTTTATGACTTTGAAAATTGTACCTTAGAATTTACAAGATTCTATTGCCTATTAATCTGTGCTTTTTTATCCATGACAAAATTTTCTGATCTTGTCACATTACATGCATATAATTACATATATTGTCACATTATATTACAGGGCTAGATGAGAGTTTGAAAATGTGTGTAACTGATTCTCTTAGGTACAGAGCAAACTTTGCTGGCATCCTTAAAAAGTAGTCTTTCCTTCAAATTCCCCAAAGAAGATGATTCTTCAACCTCTCATTCTGAAAAGAAAACTGACTTTTAAAGAAATGACCAGAGAGACCCTGACCATACCCATAACAACTTGACAAAGTACACATTTATCATTTGCTTTTGAAGATCTCATGCTATACTTAGTGATACTGACATTTCATAGAGTCAGTGGATATTATGTTATATTCATATCATATTATCATAATATTATGGATATCCCCTCTCCTGATCATCCCTTTGTCTACTTTAACATCAACTATGTTGGGATTAAATGCCTGGATTGTTGAACAGGAAAAGATGAATCTCATTTTAGCTCCACTATTGGCAGCAGAACTATTCCCAAACCATTCTTTTTACAAACCTTATGAAAACCAGCTACAAGACTCATATAAGGGCAAAAATTAGCATGCATTCTGCAGGATTTGTATGCATATTTTCATCAGCTAAGATATGACAGTTTTGACTAGAATATATAAGCAAAACTTCTCAGGAGTAGTTTTGTCAACATTTGTAAAAAATGATATAATATTACTTATCAAAAATTTTTTATTAGTGATCATGGGAAAATCACTCAGTCACTCTCTTGCTTGTTTTTTCTATCTCAAAATTGACAATATTTACTTCTGTTAAACTCACATAAAGCATGTGTTGACATTGAGCTAAACACTCCCATTCTATAAACTTTCAGGGAATAACTCAACATTTTGGAAAAAGGGAAAAAAGACTATCAGCATGTGGCAAACCAGGAAATATCTTATTTTGTAACATTTCCCAAAAACCAAAGTAGTACTTCCCATAAGCATTAGAGAAAACAAAATACACTGGCATTGATAAATTGAAATGTGACACTGTGTTGGAAGTATGAAAAGTGCAAATTTTAGGTAGAATATAGTCTCTGACGTATAGACATTTAATACCTCTGCATTAAACACAATACAGCACATTTAAAATTGTATACTATTACTCTGTTTTATTTGGATTTTTCTACAAACCAGCGAATCCACTTTGATTACCCCCAATCAGTCAATTGTCCAGTTTTAATATTCTTGAGGATTGATTCTCCAAACCTTACTAAAATTTTCCCATATCCTTTACAGTACTCGTTACATTTTGGAATTCTCAGAACAATGTTTACTCTTTTTATTTTTAAAATCTTTGCACCAAACACCTTCCACTAATCATCACGTTAAAAAAAGGAATGTCTCATACTTCCCTTTGCCAGATATGGAGTGCTGCCTATCAAGGAATGTTTCCAGTATGCAATAATGCATATCTTCATTTTAATCTTTAGCTCCTTGTGATTTTATGAACATAGAAATGTTTGACATAATATCTAAGCTATATAATATACTAAAATGTATTTGTTGAATCTGATGATATTTATGTGTCTGTGTTTGTGTAATGTGTACCTAGAGGGAAAAGAGTACTAATTTGACTTACAAATTCACATTTATAGCTTTAGGCATTATTTATATACAATTAACAATTTTGTAGTAATTTGTAGTAGTATCTATCTGACAGTTCCTGAACTGTCCTCTTAAATTATTCTCTTAAAAATAAACCAATCACTTATGCCACTGTACTGGAGGATCTAATTTATTTTGTTACTGAATGATTTTGCTATATTAATGATTTTTGATTAATATAATAGGTACAAATAAATACTTTCTAGCTTAAACTCAAAATATCATCAAACTATTCCTAGAAGATTCAACAAGCTTTTAGATATTTCCTTCCTTTCTGGAATGCAAACTGAAACCAGGGGATTTCAGTCTATAAATGACCTTAAATGCCTCAGACACCTATTAACATTTGGAGAGTAAAATACTTTTTCACTACCCTTGAGAAGTTATATCCAGATTATGCTGGAACATCCAGTGACAGTGAAATAACAGCTTCTCATTCTATCTACTCTATTTTTGGGCAGCAATGACTATTAAAAATATTTTTTAACTCACATTTCTCCTCTGTTTCCTTCCTACCACTAGCACACAGAACAAATCTAATCTCCCACAGAAAAGCTCTTAAATTATTTCAAGACAGCTATCCTGGATCCCAAAGTATTGTCTATGCAGGGACATTTAGCTTTATTAAGTCTATCAGAAAGTACATTGAGTACATACTCTGTGCTAGGTATTGTGCTAGGCATTTGAAATACAATCTTAAACCAGACAGATCTGGCCCTGTGCTCATGAATTCACCATCTAGTTAAGGAGGTAGACCATAAACTCATAAACAAGTAATATGAACCCTTTTTTAAGTTTTCACTCTCCTCATCTCACTTCTCTGAACATTCTCACCTTCCACTATATTCTGTTTTAATTTTTATTCCCAAACAGATGCAATATTCCAAATATCATCTGATTAGTAATGACTTTACGAATTACTCTCATTGCCTCAGTTTCCTTAATGATAAAAGGAGTAATTGGAGTATCTACATCCTTAATTGTGAGTTTTAAATAAGACAACAGATATAAAGAATTTAGTATAGTATTTGTCACTTAGAAAGTACTTCATGAATGTTAGCAATTATTATTGCATGTGGCAGATTCATTACTATCTTCCTTCTTTTTCCTACATGGAGCCTCAATCACATTAGCTATTGTGGTGAATACATTATACCACTAGTAGGACTTTTCCATTCATCTTGCTTCTTAATTATGACTGAATTATCATGTAAATCTTGGATGTTTTACTTTTCAGATATAGTTTTTACTTAATTAAAATTTTATCTTTATAGAAAAGATGCACCATTTCAGATGCAGTCTAAAGCTCTAGATTCTAATTATGTTACACAGTATATTTACTCCCCTCCCATTTCCTGCATTCTGCATTTAATTAACATGTCTATTATTTTAAACATCGGACAGTGCTGGTCCAAAGCTAAAATCTTGTGACAATTCTCTGACCCAGCTGGAAGTTAGATATTGTGGAGAGAGTTACTTTTTCTAGTGCCTAAGAGATGAGACTTTATATATAATAATAATAATAATAAGATAAAACCCCAAAGTTTCCTTTGTAAGCACAAGCATATTGTAAATTCTTCTTAAGTCCCGCCCTAATTATTTAGAAATGCTGCTGTAGCTACCCTGAACCTTGTTTGGCTCTGTGAGCGATGGCTAAGATGAGATTTACTACACAAATACAGACTATCAAATCAACAAGATCACCAATTTACAGACCAGAGAGACAACTTCTAAGTAATCATAATCATATCCATAACAATAATAATATTCTTATGATAGGTTAATTGAGACCATGGTGATTACGAAAAAAAAAAAAGCAGAAAAGAAAAGAAAAGGCAGACTTAAAGCAGCAGATGCCTCTATTATGGCTGCCAAGAGACACAAGTCCTTTACATGCAGACCATCTGAAATTTATTGTAAAACTTTGGTTGGCTGAAAGCTATCCATACCTACCAGACACGCCGTTAAGGGAGATGTGCCATCTCTTTTACATAAATGATACAATGCCCAGAACAAGTCATCTGTGGGATAATGCCATCACTTTTGATATCCCTGCAAATGGTATCAAATAAGTGGCAGACAGATTCATTCTACTTGTAAATGTGTACTTGTCTAGCACCCACTCACACACTGATATTTGTTTAAAGGGTTATATCTCATTATGCTCTCCTTAAGTACTGCATAGGCATTTAATACCATCTGCAGTGAGCAGACAAGACTAGAATCACCACTATTTCACACATTTTTGAATAGCTGTCCATTTAGACCCTTGGGACCCTGTCTCCTTTGTACTACATTGTAAGCACTTGGTTATACTGCAAGCTGGTTATAATTACAGCTGCTAATTCAAAATCCATCCAAGCCCCTTAATTATCTAAATGTATTATTCTTTTAAAAAATATTTATTTCAGGTTTTCTGAGTGGTTCATCAATTGTGACAGAGGGAGAAAAGAGAGTGTTATCTGGGGGCTTTCAGCTATTCTTAAAGGACTTATTCACTGTTTTCCAGGGCAAGAGCCCTTGCTAAAAGTTTTATTGCCCTGAGGAGTAACTACAGATTACTGATTCCAAAGGACACCAGTTTACAGGGCATACAGTAGGCCAGCAAACTGATGGTATGTTCTTCTGATTCCTGGCCTCTGTGGCCATGCAGTTGAGGTAATTTAATCCCCTGAAGATTTAGCAGTGCTTTGTAAGTGCCCGTCTGTGTGTGTGTGTGTGTGTGTGTGTGTGTGTTGGGGTCGGGGGGGGGGTCCAAGGCTTACACATACTCTCTTCTTAACACCTACAGCATTTGACACCTTCTCTTTGACCTTTGTCACTGACTCAGTTCAACCCTTCATCCATTTAGTACCGTGCTTATTGCAGCAGACTCCCAACTGGTCTCCTGGCCTCCAATCTAGTCTAATCAGCTCTGAAGAAAATCAAGGTAAGCCTGGCAGGAATACTGCCTTTGAGGTAGGGAAGACTGGAGTCTGAGCAAGGCACCTAGAGTCAGAGAATATTGGATCCCAAGGGCAAAGAGAACCTAACAAAGAAGGTCAATGGCAACAACACTGGAGAAAACAAATTTGTTGTCAGAGCTAATCAGAAATGTTGTACAGTTTATGGTTAAAGCAGCTTATTTTCAAAAATGTGCAAAGTCAGAGTGCACACATTTTCACTGCCCCAATTCATTTTTACTCAAAAGCTGATCATCACAGCCTCCTTCTAAAAGATGCTAATTGCATTTGGATGCGAGACAATGCTGTGTGTGTGTGTGTGTGTGTGTGTGTGTGTGTGTGTGTATAATTTTGAGTCCCTAGGACAGTGTCCCATATTGTCTTTTTTTGGGCTACTACAACAAAATAAGATAAACTGAATGGCTTATTAACCAGCAGAAATTTATTTCTCATGGTTCGGGAGGCTGGCAGTCCAAGATCAGGTGCCAGCATCGTTGGGTGAGTGCATTCTTCTGGGTTTTAGACTTCTCATATTCTCCTGTGGTGAAGTGGCTAGGGAGCTCTGTGAGATCTCTATTATAAGGTCACTAATCTCATTCATGAGGGCTCCCGCCTGATGACTTAATCACCTCCCAAAGACTTCATCTTCTAATATTGTCACACTGGACATTAGGATTTCAATACATTAACTTTGAGGGAGCACAAACATTCAGACCATAGCACCCATGTACCATGCATTTAATAAATGATTTTTGAATGACAGCTATGAGGAAATAAACAAATAAATAATTTCCTCAATTTCTTCACTTACAAAAGTGAAAAGGTCAAAGTAGGAAATTTCTGAAACCCCTAGTTTTAATAATCTATAATTATATGATCCACAGGAAAAATAGGAAATATTAATTTCATAATTTTGGAGTCAGAATTATTCATTCTTTCTCTAAATGGTTCTGTTTCCTATTTACCTAGCATTACTTTTTTTTTTTTTTTTACTTTCTAGTTTCCTATAGCTTCTTATGGTATTTCAAAGGTCTGGAGTGGAAAAGAAACTTGAGGTTTAAGGAAATCAGTACTATAAACTGGTCCTTTCTTTAATAATGTTGAATATTCCAGGAAAACAAAAGAACAGGAAGGGAGACAAGGTATTCCTTGGACATTGGATTTATTTGAGACATGTTTCAGCTAGAGTTCAAGAGTTTATTCGTTAATAAAAGAAATAGCCTAGATTCCATCCATAACTATTCCAAGTTAAAGACCTGGTAGTTAATTAACAAGTGAAAAGGTGAAAGAGAAAAATAGGAATTATGTATAGTTCTTGAAACTCTACTTAATTTTTTTCTTTCCAACACTATACTTACCAAACTTATAGGGTTAAGAGGAAGGAAAGCTATACATGCAAATGGAAATAATACTTGAACTTTGGCAAGACATGTACCTTGTAACTTACAAGGCTCTGAAATTCCAATATTTTTTCCTTTGCTCTTTTTTTTTTTAAATTTTATTTATTTATTTTTGGCTGTGTTGGGTCTTCGTTTCTGTGCGAGGGCTTTCTCTAGTTGTGGCAAGTGGGGGCCACTCTTCATCGCGTGCACGGGCCTCTCACTATCGTGGCCTCTCTTGTTGCGGGGCACAGGCTCCAGACGCGCAGGCTCAGTAGTTGTGGCTCACGGGCCTAGTTGCTCCGCAGCATGTGGGATCTTCCCAGACCAGGGCTCGAACCCGTGTCCCCTGCATTAGCAGGCAGATTCTCAACCACTGCACCACCAGGGAAGCCCTGAAATTCCAATTTTTAATTACTGTCTATGAAGCATACTGTTTTTAATATCCTTATAGTTTATAGTAAGTATCAATTTGATGCTGAGCTCACATGCATTAGTGCAGTTGATTAGATAGCTATGCAGTAGTCAGTAGTAAATACAGTATATGCTCCTGAGATGGGGGGTTCGGGGAAGGGGAGAATGGTGCTCTGTGAATTCTGACTGCTTGGTGCACATTTTCCCTGACTACACACAGTAAAATTTCCAGTATTATTTTCAACCATAACAAGAAGCAAAGTGGAAATTTATTTTTATAAGATAAATGGACTGGGGAGGATATATAAGCCTAAAATATTAATTAACACTCTCCATACAATCATTGCTGACAATTTTTAAAATGAAGATTAAATGCACATTATGCAATTATTATTAGCTGTGAATTAAACCTTCCTCTGTAATGAGTGGAGGTAAACTTCCTCATGTTTAAATATTACCTGAAATAGGAGTCTGCTAGCTAACTATCAAATACAGTTTTCTTGTTTGAGGCATCATTATGTTTAAGAGACATATATGGTTAATAAAGACTTTTAGTAAAGTAATAAGTCATTTCCTAAGGCTAACTTGATGAAAAGTGGTTTCTTATGAAGGTGATTCCCTAGTTTCAAACTGAATGATATTTTATAAAAAACTTTATAGATTACTTTAGACACTGAAAAGAGAAATACACATAGAAAAGGACTTATTTGACAATTTATCTTCTGCTGAAAAGCAGACTAACATGTGTATTATGTTTCCAATTATAATGGAATACCTACTCAAATCATGAGTATTTTATCTATTATTGTGTTCCTTTATTACTAAACCCTGGAAGAAAAATCTAATTTCAGCTGTTCTGATTCATTTACACTTAAGCCATCAACTTTTTATGTGTGCAAAATGTTTTTAATGCACAAAACTATAATGATATCTTTAATAACATTTTGATTTCTACACCATAGAGATCATATTTTTTGATGTCTTATGAATCATTTAATAAGAAAACAAAAATGGAAATGAAGAGGAAGTGTTTTTACTTGACTTGAACTATTTCTGTTTGATATTACTAAAATCATTTTAAAATCAAAGAGTTGATGTAAGATACAACTAGATTTTGCATCTGTATAATGGCAAAGAAATGGTCAATATTTTTTCTTTCAGTTTTATTGAGAGATAATTGACATATACTATACAGGCTTAAGGTATACAGCATAATGATTTGACTTACATATATCATGAAATGATTACCACAGTAAGTTTAGTGAACATCCATCATGTCATATAGATTCAAGCTTAAAGAAATAGAAAAAATTTTTTTCCTTGTTATGAGAACTCTTAGGATTTATTCTCTTGACAACTTTCATATATAACATACTGCAAAGTTAATTAGATTATCATGTTGTACATTACATCCCTAATAATACTGATTTATGTTATAACTGGAAGTTTGTACCTTTTGACTGCCTTTATCCAATCCTGCTTCCCCCCAACCCCTGCCTCTGGTGACCACAAATCTCATCTTTTTTTTCTATGTTTGTTTGTTTTTGAAGTATAATTGACCTATAACTCTGTGTTAGTTCCAGTTACACAACATAGTGATTTGATATTTCTATACATTTCAAAATGATTACTATGATAAATGTAGTTACCATATGTCACCATAAAAGATATTACATAATTATTGACTACTTTCTCCACACTGTACATTTCATACCCACGACTCATTTATTTTGCAACTGGAAATCTGTAGCCTTTAATCCCTCTCACCTGTTTCTCTCTCCCCCCACACCCATCTCCCCTCTGACAACCACATATTTGTTCTCTCTAATTATGATTCTGTTTCTGTTTTGTTACGTCTGTTCATTGGTCAGTGTTGTTGAAGGTTCTGCATGTACAATATAAAACCCACTTATGACTGGGAAAATTTGGTAACTTTTAAGGCTCTCAAATAAATCCATTTTAGTTTGATCACTCACAATTCTACCATATTCTCCAATTTTCTGAAGCCATGCTATATTAGCAAAATGAATTTAATTATGATTTTCTTGCTAGTTGTTTTACAGATAATACTAAACTGGTTTGTGTAAAAGGTTTGAGTTAGTTATTACTAGTATCAGGATTCAGTGGTTTCTTGAAAGAGATTTAATCTGAGTTATTTTGAAAAATAAGCCGCTTATAGCATTTATGATGTGACCCAGGAAATTATCAGCAAATATGATTAGAAATAGGCAAAGAATTCTGGTGAGGAATCATAAGTTGTGTATCATGTTTTGCACTACAGTATCTTAGTGACAAGATATTTGCATTGATAATATAAAATAATAATGGCCAAAGGAATAAAAGCAGTAAAACTGAATATTTTGCTTTTGCTACTTTGTAACTAGACTACAAATCTTGTATCCTTGTGTCCAACAACAGCGAGGCCAAAGTTGTTAAATTTTGCAATTAAACATAGATTCAGGATAAATTGATGAAATCTTGGAAACATTCAATGCATTAATTTATTTATTCATTTTTCATCCACTTATTTATTCAACAAATATTCATTGAGTAGTAACAAAACAGCAAATGCTCCTGTCCTCATGGAGTTCTTACTCTAGTCGGGAAAAACACAGAGTAAACAGATAATAAACATACCATATGCTACATGGTGAAAACTATTCAAGAGAAAAACAAGGCTGGATAAATATTAAGCATTTTAGAGAAGGTTACTAGGGAGACCTCTCTGATAACGTGGTGTTTCAGTAGACACCAGCAAACCAGGTGGATATTTGGGGGAAAATTGTACTAGGCAGAGGGCAGAGTAAGGGCAGTGGCCCCAAGAGATGACCATGCTTGTCATGTACAAGAGACTGCAGGAAAGGCATTGTGGATGGAGCAGAGGGAGGAGAGGGGAGACTGATAGGACCTGAGGCCCGAGAGGCGTTACTCAGAGCTGCCTGTACACTCAGCGCACACCAATCGTGTTGGAAGCGTATAAATACAACAAAGCTTTTATTCTGGAAGGGGCCTAAGACTAATTTGCATAGAGAACAACATAATACTTAACATAGCTAAATTATTAATTGTGTAGAGCAGATTTTATGATAGCAACCGATTGATCTAAAATTAGTTAAAATCTCCTGATTTTGCAAGAATGATGTTAACTTATAATTACCTTCAAACTATTTTTTTGTAGTACGTGAAACATCCTACAGAATAATTTGAAATGCACACACAGGTATAGTTTTCAAAAATAGACCTAATTATATTCTGTAAAATAAAAAATGACAAATTTAAAATAGGTGAGACACATTTCTCAAATATTTATTATGCTCTGGTTTATGGGCATTTGAAACAAAAACAGTAATCACCAGGAGTCAAGATTGGCTCACTTAAAGCAAGCTATTTTTTTTTTCTTTTAAGATTGTTATTCTGGTATACTGGAGAAATGTGTTAGACATTGATATTCATTAATGTTATTTGAATCTAGATCCCATAAGTTATTTTTTAAGATCTCGTGGAATATATTGGACATAAGAGACAAATATAAATGTGATTATTATGCCATTTTGTGGATTAACAGCTGGTTGTAACAACTTTATGGTCGGCTTGTATGACTCTTGTCATATACACGCAATTACTTTTGAGCATTAACCATGCCACCGTGCATTGGGAATACACTGATGAATAAACAGACATATTTTTTCTCTTACGCAACTTACAGTTAGCAGAGAGGACATAATATACATAATTTCAAGGGTGCCATGTGGTTACAAAAGTATCCACTGGACCATAGCAATGAAAGTGCTAAGGTAGACTAGGGTTTATGCATAGGAAACGTTTGCATGAGGTGACGATGATTTAAGATGTGTCTGGAGAATAAGTACTTTTAGCTAAGTGAATAAGGAGGTGACTGTAATGGAGAGTATTCTAGGCAGAGAGAATAGAGAATATTCCGATGCCAAGATCATTATGTCAGAAAAATTCAAGAAGAGCAGTATAAATGGAACATAAAAAGCAAAGAGTGGTGTGAAACTGGAGATATGGGCAGGTGTCAGGTGAATATGTTGATGTATTGTATTCAGTTGCAATGGGAAGCCATTAGAAGATATTATGTAATAAAGTAAAAGGAAGCTGTGAGAAACACAGTATGTTTGTTGTCTGTTATGGGTTGAATTGTGTCCCTCCAAAATTCTTATGCTGAAGTCTAGTACCTCAGAAAGTGACCTTATTTGTAAGCAGAGTCATAGCAGATGTAGTTACTTAAGATGAGATTATCCTGGAGTAGGGTGGGCCCTTTTTCCAATGTGACTAATCATTAAAAAGGGAAAATTTGGACACAGACACACATAGGGGAACAACATGTGATGGTGAAGGCACAGATCAAAGTGGTGCAGCGGAAACCAAAGGTTACCAGCAAACTACCAGAAGTTACTGGGGAGGCATGGAGAAGATTCTCCCTCACAGACCTCAGAATTAACCAACCTTGCCAACACTTTGATCTAGAATGTCTAGCCTCCAAAACTGTGAGACAATACATTTTTGTTGTTTAAGACACCAGTTGTGGTACTTTGTTACATTGGTCCTAATGCAGTGTTGGAATCGGAATTCCCAATTATCAAAGAAGTTGTAGCAATGGGATGAATTTTAAAAGATGAAATTATGTAGGGTTAAGTGTAAAATACTTCCCTGGGTCAAACATTTATTATACAAATAAATGATGACAGAGAAACTGTTTAGCAATTGCACGAGATTAAAAAAGACATATGTATTTAGTTCAACATATGCCTAATATGAATCGTTGGTATGGTGTGCAGATCAATCAATTCCACTTCAAGTGCATTTAAAAATATATTTAGTGTAATGAGAACATATTTGGAAATATGTGTCAGTGCTTTTTTTCCAGTACTTCTTTGTTACTTGATCCTTTTTTACTTACTCAGGAACATGTAAGTTGCATTAAGAATTAGTTTTGTTGTACTGAAATTACAAAGATCAAGAGAAATGACTTTTTCTCTTTCTTAGATCCAAAATGTGCCGTAATATCTTATTAAAATAGTAGTTTTGAAATCTAAACATTTTTATTTGTAATAACCAAAGGTGTATATTTTGATGTTTGCTTATTTTTGAGAGAAGAATAGTAGATAAGATCCCAAAGGAAGTAAAGAGCGATGTAGTCTTGTGACATAAATGTGTGATCTTGTGATCAAATTTCTTTTCAAAGAACTTCTGCTCTATATCTTTTGCATCTTTTTTTTCTTGTTTCTTAAGGTAGAAGCTTAGATAATTTATTAGATAACTTTCTTCTTCTCTAATGAAAGCATTTAATGATATCTACTTCCTTATAAGCAATATTTTTGTGGTTCTTTAAATTTCACAATTCACAAATATGTGTGATCATCACCACAGTCACTTTTAGAAATTTGTGTTGCATCAGAAAGAAATGCTCTGCTCTTTCGATATCACCCCCTATTCCCTACTCCCCCCTACAGTCCCACGTAATGACTGATCTGCTTACTATCACTATAGGTTGGCCTATTATGGATATTTTATGTTAATGGAATGATATAATATCAGTTTTTTGGGACTTTCACTTAGCATAATGTTTTTAAGATTCATCTATGTTTATCTTAAGGGAAAGCATCCATGCTGTACCATGTATCTCTTCATTCCTTTATGGTCAAATAATATTCCATTGTATGAATATACCACACTATATTTATCCATTCACCAGTTGATGTACATTTAGGTTAGTTCCATCTTTTGGCTATTACGAATAATACTGCTACAAATAGTCATGTATAAGTTTTTGTGTGTATATATATTAATATTTCTCCTGGATATAAACCTATGGGTATAATTGCTCTAACTCTATATTTAACTGTTTGAGGAACTCCCTTTGGAAAGGACACTTTCCAAAGTGGTCATACCACTTTACCTCCCCACCAGCAGTGTATGAGGGTTCTGATTTCTCTATATCTTCAGCAACACTTTTTTCTTATCTGACTTTTGATTCTAGTCACCCTAATATGCATGAAGTAGTATCTCATTGTAGTTTTTATTTGCATTCCCTGATGGATAATGATGTCAAACATCTTTTCATTTTCACATTGCTCATTTCTTTGGTAACATGCCTCTACAGATTCTTTGCCCATTTTTAATTGCTTATTATTATTATTATATTATTATCATCATTATCATTATTGAGTTGTATGAGATCTTTGTATAGAATAAGTGCTTTATCAGATATGTGAATTGCAATTAATTTCTCACCTTCTGGGTGTTGTCCTTTCATGTCCTTGATAGTGTCTTTTTAAGCAGAAAACTTTAATTTTTTTTAAAATGATTACACTGTTCTTTTGTAAAAAAAATAAATTTATTTATTTATTTTTGGCTGCATTGGGTCTTCATTGCTGTGCGAGGGCTTTCTCTAGTTGCGGTAAGCAGGGGCTGCTCTTCGCTGCGGTGCACAGGTTTCTCATTGCAGTGGTTTCTCTTGTTGCGGACCACGGGCTCTAGGCGCATGGGCTTCAGTAGTTAACTGTGGCTCGCGGGCTAAGAGCACAGGCTTAGTAGTTGTGGCGCACGGGCTTAGTCGCTCCGTGGCATGTGGGACCTTCCCGGACCAGGGCTCGAACCCGTGTCCCCTGCATTGGCAGGCGGATTCTTAACCACTGCACCACCAGGGAAGTCCCAGAAAAGTTTAATTTTAATGAAGTCCGATTTATCTATTTTCTTTTATTTCTTCTGCTTTTTGTGTCACTTCTAGGAATCCATTGCAAAATCAAAAGTTATGAAAATTTTCCCCTAAGTTTTCTTCTAAGTATATTTTTAACTATTACATTTAAGTCTTTAATTCATTTTGAGTTAATTTTTGTATATAGTGTAAGGTAAGGGACCAACTTTTGTTGTTGTTGTTTTTACATGTAGATATTCTGTTGTCTAAGCATCATTTTTTTGAAAATATGTTTCTTCATCTATTAAATGTTCTTGGCACCCTTGTTGAACAAAAGTTGACCATAGATGTATTGTTTATTTCTGGACTCTCAGTTCTATTTGACTGTTATATATCCTTATGGAGACCAGAAAGTCTCCATTACTGTTGCTTTTTAGTAAGTTTTGAAGTGTGAGTGCTCCACTTTGTTCTCCTTCATCAAGATTTCTTTGGGGGGCTACTTTGAGTGCCTGGTGATTCCATATGAATTTTTAGAATCAACTGGTTAATATCTACAAAGAAGTCAGCTAGGATTCTGATAGGAATTGCATAGAATCTGTAGTTCAATTGGGGGGGTATTCCCATCCTAACAACGTCTGATCCGTTAATATGTTTTCTCAATTATTTTGATCTTCTGAAATTTCTCCCAACAGTGTTTTGTAGTTTTTAAGAGTGTAGGTTTTGCACTTCTTTTGATAAGTATATTCCCATTATATTATTTGATTTATTGTAAATGGAATTGAAATTGTTTTTCTTAATTTCATTTTCGGAATGTTTTTACAACTGTATAAAAATAGTATAAATTTTGTATGTTGATCTCATATCCTGAAAACTTGTTGAACTTGTTTATTAGTTCTAACATTTTTTACTTAGTCTTTAGGATTTTCTATATATAAGATTTATATCAACTGCAAATAGAGATAGTTTTCTTCTTCCTTCCAGTTTAGATGCCTTTAATTTCTTTTTTTTTTTTTTCACCCTAATTACCCTGGCTAAACCCTCTAGTACAATGTTGAATAGAAGTGGTAAGTTCAGGCATCTTGTTTTGATCCTGGTCTTAGTCTTAGAGGAAAGCATTTAATCTTTAATTATTAGGAATGATATTAGCGTTTTGTTTTGGTTTTTTTTTTTTTTTTTACAGATATCCTTTATCAGGTTGAGGAAGTTAAGCTCTATTCCTACTTATTGAGTATTTTTATCATGAAAGGATGTTGGATTTTGTCAAATGGATTGAAAGCAAAAGGATGGGAAAAAATATACCATACAAATTGTAACCACAACAAAGCCAAAAGGCTATATGAATATTAGACAAAATAACCTTTAATACAAAAATTATTTCTAAGGACAAATATGGCCATTTCATAGTGATAAAGTATTATTTCATTAGGGAAGGATAATAATAACAATATATGCCTAATAATATGTGCCTAACAAGAGAACCTCAAAGTACTTGAAACAAAAATTGATATAATTGAAAGAAAAAATAGGCAATCCAACAATAATAGTTGGAGATTTTAATACTTGAGTCTCAATAATTGATAGAACAGCAAGATAGAAAATCAACAAGGATAAAAAAGACTTGAAGAACACTATCAGCCAACTTGAACTGAAATCTATAGAACATTACACACAAACAAGAGCAAAGCACATTTTTTTCAAGTGAACATGAAACTTTCTCTGGGATAGACCATATGCTAGTCCATAATACAAGTCTCAATAATTTAAAATAATTGAAATAATCCAAGTATATTCTCCAACCACAACAGAATTAGAATAAGCAATAGAAAGAAATTTGGGAAATCTCTAAATATTTGGAAATTAAACAATGCAATTCTAAATAATGCAAGGGTCAAAGAAGAAATCACAAGTAGAATTAGAAAATATTTTTGAATTGAACTAAAACGAAAATGCAAAAGATAAAAATTTGCAGGGTACAACCTAAGCAGTACTTAGAAGTCTATACCTTCCTTCCTTCCTTTCTTTCTTTCTTTCTTTCTTTCTTTCTTTCTTTCTTTTTCTTTCTTTCTTTTTTCTTTTTCTTTCTTTTTTTTTTTCTTTTTTTCTTTTTTTTTTCTTTCTTTCTTTCTTTCTTTCTTTCTTTCTTTCTTTCTTTCTTTCTTTCTTCCTTCCTTCCTTCCTTCCTTCCTTCCTTTCTTCCTTCCTTCCTTTCTTTCTTTCTTTTCTTTTTTTTCCCCAGTTATATTGAGATATAATTGACATAAAGCATTGTACAAATTTAAGGTATTCAGCATAGTTATTTGACTTATATACATCATGAAATGATTACCATAATAAATTTAGTGAGCATCCATCATCTCATATAGATACAATATTAAAGAAATAGAAAAAAAATTTTTTTCCTTGTGATGAGAACTCTTAGGATTTACTCTCTTAACAACTTTCATAGATAACGTACAGCAGTGTTATCACTTTAGACGTGTCCTGGTTCTCCATGAGTTAAACAGATTCAATCTCAAGTTTTACGTATCATGAGATTAGATGATAAAGTTAAACAAATTTAATTTACAAATGGACTAATAGTAAAACTGCAAATGAACTCATATCTTCACTAGAGTTCACTTCAACATAAGCACTACAATGTCAAGGATATAAACTTTATTTACTAATATATTTCAAGTCCTTAGACAGAACCTGCAAAATAATAGATGTAGATAAATATTTATGGTAATGAAGCAGTGAGACCATATGGACAAAACCATATAACATTAAAAATATATGTTTTCAATTTAGTTAACAGCTTTATAATTTCACTGTGATCTATACTCCAGTCCTTGGGAAAGATATTAAAGAAATTGAATACAACTAATATTTGAGATATTTTTAAATTCCTGTCTGACATTGTCCTCTTTTATTCCACTCAAGTCAAAGTCATACATTTTTGATATAATTTTATTGAGGAACACTCCTATAACAAATAAAAAGAGGTTAGAATATCCTTGCACTAAATCCCAATTTAGTTTTGCAGGAATATCTATTTGGCATGTAATATTAGTGCAAAAATGAGATGAAAAGTAATTACATAAAAATCACTGTGGTAATTTCCTAACCTTTATCATTAGATTAATAACTTGATTTTAAAGTAGTTATCTTAATCAGGTTTCTCCAGAGAAATAGAACTAGCAGGATCAGTATATATGTGAATATATAGTGAAATTTATTGTGAACAATTGGCTCATGTGATTATGGAGGCTGACGAATCCAAATCTGTAGTGCGGTCTGGAAGCCTAGACACCCAGGAGATATGATGATGCAGTTCCAGTCTGAGGGAAGTCTGCTGCAGAATTTTCTCTTGCTCAGGGAGGCTGGTCTTTTGCTCTACTCAGGTCTTCAACTGATTAGATGAGATCCACTCACTTTATGGAAGGCAATCTGAAAGTTCACTAATTTAAATGTTAATCTCATTCAAAAACATCCTCCAAGTTGATACATAAAACTAACCATCACACTAGGTAAATATTCTATGTCCTCTAATCTTAATTACAACCAAAAATCAACATGAAAAACAGTAATGAGGAAATGTATTTGCAGTACTCCAAAAGACTGCATTATATGACTAAGGTATACAAGTTTCCTGATAAGTATCTTTTATATGAATAACAGTTGTGAAACAGAATCTCTGGTTATAAAAAGCTGGTATTTTTCTGAAGGACTTTTGTTTTTTATTTCAGTAAAGGGGTAGAGTGATTGTTATGCTTCCTGGGCCCCTTCCCACACCTTCAGGACCAAGGCATTAATTTTTCCACCTGCTAGGAGTGTTGCCTGCAGACAGCTTACTGCTGAATGTCTCCCCAGAAATTACTCTAAGCATTTAATAATATCCTTCTATGTTACTGAGAAAGAAAGGAGATGATTTATATTTGGCAGCTACTTCATACAGCATTTGGGGCATGGTGAAAATTTATGTAGATAGTCTGCATATGTAGACCAATCTGATGAAAACTGATTGTATTTTCTCTTTCAAACACCAAAATTGTGTTCTTAAGGGAAATTTAAGAGTCATGTTTTTCTCAAGAATGCTATTCCTTCTCTGCTTTTACTATGACAAGATTTTAATACCATTTAGGACACCCAACAGCATGAAGTATGTTAACCGAATGATTTTAGGTATAATTTATATTTTATAATTGTATCATTTTTGTATTTAATTGTTTTGTATTCTTTTTAAAAAGAATTTAAATTGACATATATCATTTCTCAAAGGAGTGATAGCAGAATGTTCTCAATCATTTCAGTGACTGCTAACCTGGCAAAATATAATAAAATCCATTCATTTACACAGCATTTCCATTATGTTTTTAGTACCTTGGTGTAGGATTTGAAATCCTAAGTAATACTAATCAAGAAAACAATATAGCAAATCGGAGCAATTTCAATAATGAAACCAAAACATGACAGTGAAGAAGCTCTTCATAGGGTGGTGATAGTATCATAAGTGTTTTTATACAAATATTGGAGTAGATATAGATAGAGTTTTGAAACAGGCAAATACTCTCCTAAGTGACCTTCTTTTTCTTTCCCAAACCCTGATACCTTTTCTTGGTGTCTTATCTCCTAGGCAAACTATTTCTCTTTTTACTACTGGCTTCCATTACTTCAGCTGATTCTCTTCCCCATCTGATAATGCTCAGGAGAAAATGATGAACAACTGGCATTCAATCCATTCTCTCCTTTTGCAAGGGCAGATGCTCCCAACGAATAAATAAGGAAGGAGACACTTCAACCCCCCTCTGTAGACTCTCTAAAGACAGACCACCCTGAAAACTAACTAGTGATAATTGTTAGCCAAAGAGTCTTTAGATGTATAATTTTTTAAGCAGGATGTTCCTACTCTGTCTAGGATTGCCTGTTTTAAATAAACCTGGAAAATGTCACAAAAGCTATGGAACTATCTTAGTATGAAATAAGGATGCTTCATGCTGAACTGGCTCCTTTCTGTGTAAATAACATAGACACATAATTACTTAGGGTTTTCTTATTTTAATCTGAGCTGGAGTGCATTCTGATAAGGAGAGGAAGGACCAGACTGCCCTGGTGGTCCTAGACCTCTCCCTGCTTTTTCTATGCCCAGTAATCACTTGTATCATTGAGGCATTAGTAAAGTTGACACTGGTTAAGACCTCCACTTCTTGTAAATCTGATTTGCCAATCTGATTCTTTATGTTACCTCAACATTCTGAACAGAGTTTCCTTCCAGGATCCATGGCAGATCATCTCCAGAGTTGTCATACAGAATCAGAACAGATTGTTATAAAGATTGACTACATGCTAACATGATAAATAAGATGGTTATTAATGCGTTATTACACTATATATTATCATCAAAGTGAAAACAGTGCTGTAATTAAAGGCATAACTCCAATAAAAAAACTTAAAGTCTCTTGGAAAACCCCAATATGTTAGAAAGCAGATCTCTTGGTATACTTCAAATCACATATATTGGAATAATGTCTATATATTTGCTTGAAGAAAATTGAACCACATTTCAAAGAAACATGTTTTATTAGTTTTTCTCTTCGTTAAAAGAACTTATTATCAACAGGATATAAAAACAGAGGAAGGAAAAATCTGCTTTGGAAAAGCTTTACCAAACCTAGTAAAATTTCTTATCTTTATTCTTAAGTAAACTATTTGATATGAATTTTTAGGAAGGGCTTAAGAGGAATTTCATAAAAGAACACACATAAATAAGAATCTTGCCTACCTGCTGATGCAGGTTAGAACAAATTTTAAAAAATATTAAAACACTTCCTTTTATACCAATTTTAGAGGGTTTTTTTGTTCACTTGGAAATAGAAAGGTTGTATTGACAAAATGAAGTCAGATGTATATTTAATTATGAAGAGCTTTTTTCTACTTTGAATTTAACATACAAATGAAGGTTTGTGAAATGACCTATGTTTCATTCAGGCATTTCTTCATGTATTATAATATTTCAGGCAAATTCCCATAGAAGTAAATATGTTTTCATCTTCTGAAGGTGTAAAAAATCTTCAAAGGTGCACTATTTCCCAACGAATGAAAATATTTCCATCACCAACCAGCCTTGAAAATGTTACCCCTAGGAACAAGAACTTTTCTATGATTCTAAGGCCCTTGTTCAGGACCCATTATGTCAAAGACAGATTAAAATATATCATTTTCCCATCTGTGAATTTTATATGTCCCCACTTACGCTAACTCTCCCTTCTCTTTTCATTTTAATGGTGATGATGACTATAGCCTCTTATTATCCTCATGTGACTAAAAATGTAATAACAGGACTGCTGTAGTTATCATTCATAAATTATGCTCAGAATGCATCAGTGTGAGCTCATAGAAGTCAATAAAGTGCAGCACTATTGGTTGCTATAATTAATTAAGAAATTAGTTTTAATTTTTGTATATTCTAAAACCCAATTCAACAGGTTTGTTATTGCTTGAATTTATATAAACCATAAATCATATTATGTCCCTCAATGTTTCTAGTAATTATAAGCAATAAGAGTCTGAGTATCATGGCCTAGAAAATGAATGTTTATTCTGTCTGTGTATGATTGTGTATGATGCAAAAGTAATGCTAGGTTTAGGGTTAGGGTTAGTGTTTTAATTCAAAAACTATTTATTTCTTTTAATTAGTATTTATACATAGTTTGATTTGGACAGAATTTAGATAGAAAACATATCACATTTCCTATGCGAACCACCAGCTTTCTGATGATATCAATCAACAATACACATAAGAAATCAGATAGCAAAGTACAGGGATAGAACTTAACTCAGCAATAATCTAAATATTTAGGCATGTTCTTATGCCTAAAAAATACTCTTTAGGAATACATAGAAATGCAAATAAAAATCCATAAAGAAGAAAGGTGACAGGATTCTGGATGATGAATATCTCAGCTTGTGAGAGGTAGGAAGATACGTTGGGTGAATGCCTATGATTAGATATAGGTTTGCCCAAATCCTAGCTTTCTTTATTTCCTTCAACTCTGTATTGAAGCACAAAATATTTATAGAAAAGTACACTCCTCACAAATGTATAGCCTAGCGGGTTTTTACAAACTAAACACACCCTTATAACCAACATTCAGATGGAGAAATAGAATATTAAGGGTAAATTAGAAATCCCCCTAGGCTTTCTTTCAGTCTTTATCTCTTATTCCTATCAAAGATAATCATTTATCCTGACTGCTAAAATCATGGATTAGTTTTTGCTTGTTTTTGTAATTTATATAATTGAAATCATACAATATGTACTCTAGTATCTGGTTTCTTTTGCTCAACATTAGACTCGTGAGATGAATCCGTATTTTTGAGGTGTAGTTATAAAAGGTTAATTCGTGCTGCATAATTTCTTTGTGAGAATATATCAAAATGTGTTTATTTGCTTTACTATGAATAGGCCTTTCTTAGTTTCAAATCTGAGGCTATTACAAACAGTGCCTGTACAAATAATGCTAGTACTTGTTTTTGGTGAACATTTGTACATGTGTATATAGTAAACATATACCCAGAAGAGTAATGTCTGGGTCATAGGGTCTGTATATGTTCAACTTTAATAGATCCTGCCAATTAGTTTTCCAAAATTGTATCAATTTATACTATCATGCTCCACTATCGTCACTATCATACTCCATATCTGTGACAACATGTGAGAGTTTTCAATTTTTTTTTTGCATTTTCTCATAGGTGTCTAATGGGTATCACTTTATGGTTTCAATTTTCATTCTCCTTATCACTGATGAAGTTTAACTTCTTTCCATACATTTATTGTTCATTCAATATACACTTTTGTGAAATGTGTGTGCAAGTCTTCTGCCATTTTTCTATTGGGTTTCTATCTTTTTCTTGTTCATTTGCCTTTCTATATCTAATATGACTCCTTTGTTACATATGTGTATTGCAAATACTTTTTTTCACTCCATGTGTTGCCTATTCACACTGAATGGTGTTTTTAGCAATCAAATATCTCATTTTTACTACAGACCAATTTGCAAAATTTTCTTTTATGTTTACTGATCTCTCTTTCCTATTGAAGAAATATTTTTCTCCTCCAAAGTCACATGATAATTTGCTCTGATTTCTTTGAAGTATTTTCTTTCACCTTAGACGTATCTACAAGGTGAAGCTCCATGAAACTCCAACTGACATGGTACCATTAATTGAAAAAAACCAACCATTTTCTTACTTCACTGTACTACTTTTATATGGGGTAGTAGGTTATAATTGTTAATTACATTATCAAAAATAATTAAATTAAAAACTCAACTAAATGTAAGTAAACTATGAATGGACCAATAATGAAAGTATATAAAGAAACAAAGATTACATTTAATCCAATTCTGAATATCTTGTGTATAATAAATAAATTTTAAAAATAAAATTAAACATAAAGAATATAGGTGAGGGCTTCCTTGGTGGCGCAGTGGTTGAGAATCTGCCTGCCAATGCAGGGGACACGGGTTCGGGCCCTGGTCTGGGAAGATCCCACATGCCGCGGAGCAACTAGGCCCGTGAGCCACAACTACTGAGCCTGCGCATCTGGAGCCTGTGCTCCGCAACAAGAGAGGCCGCGATAGTGAGAGGCCCGCGCACCACGATGAAGAGTGGCCCCCGCTTGCCGCAGCTAGAGGAAGCCCTCACACAGAAACGAAGACCCAACACAGCCAAAAATAAATAAATAAATAAAAACTTAAAAAAAAAAGAAGTAAAGTACAAATGGATTAAAGATTAAAAAAAAAAAAAGAAGATAGGTGAGTCAGACAACAAAAACATTATCTTAGTGTTTAGTTAGAAGAACAGAAATCACACTAGATATATGAATAGAAGGAATTTCACATAGGGAAACATTTATATAAGTATGGAAAAGTGAAAGAACAAAAAGGCTCTTACTTTCTGGGTTTTATTATACCCAGAATTATTAACTACAGAAAGCAGCTTCTACCCATAGCCCTGGGGAGCAAAGGAGGTAGAGTTCAGTGAGCTATGACCTAGTCACCACTGGCACCTTTTGGGCCCAAGGAGGCTGGGTCGGATGGTGCCAAATGAAGCCGGAAGCTGTAAGGAACTGCTGAGACTATGGTCAAGTTGTACTTGTAGCAAGCAAACAGATATGCAGAAGTTTCTTCTCCCCTTCCCCTGCTTTCCAATCTGTCTCTGGTCCCCTTTATTGGCAGAATATAATAGAAGGCCACTGGCAAAGAAAAATTGGTATTTGGATAGTTCTCAGTTTCAGCATGAAAAAGCAACAAAAAACAGAGTACATTTGGAACTGAGAGATAATATGTTAATAATGGCATAATGATAAAACAAATTTGAACATCAAAGAATACTATATACTATGTCATTCACATTTTGATTTGGATTTAAATTTAAATTAAATATTTGATGCTATGTATTGAGGCATAAGTCAAAATAATAAGTTGCTTCATTCAGAGTGTGCTTATATTTACTTATATGGCACTAAATTTCACATATATTTTCCGAGGTTGCATCGAGTAAGTAGGTTTTCATTTTTTTTAATCTTATGGATTTCTGTAATACAAATTTATGACTTAAGTGTGATAAACTGCCTTGGTTAATGGTTATAATCTAAATGTTCCTCCATTTTCTGGGTGCATTATTTTTCATTACCTAAATATTACTCTGGCTTCATCTTCTGCTTCCAGTATTTACTATGGTTCAAATTTTCTGAAATGGTTACCAACATCATCCTTATGTGTCAAAATAATTTCAGTCACTTCCTTTAAAACTTTCTTCCTTCCTTTAAAATTATATTGTCACATGACAATATAATTTACCACTATAAATAAACAAAATACAAAACCTTGTGATAATTTGCAAATCAAAAATTGTACATCTCAGCCCATTAAGAGAATGATATGGGAAAAGATAAAACTCCTCATTTGAGTGTTATTCTTTTCATGTGTGCAACCCTAAAAAATAATTAAAAGGTTATTTAAAAATGTGTTACAAGCTTATGGAGGCTGCACAGAGCCATCTGGGAGAGGTTAAACACAGAAATGAAGAACATAATTTCAGCCTATATATACTTACTGGTTATGTTGACTCCCTATAAGAAGAATGAGGTAATACAATGAAAAAGCATCTATAAAAGAAAGTGGTTGACATCATGTAGGCCAAGAAAATATCATCAGCTTAACTATATTTCTTCCTCTACTTATTGATTTGCTGTGTCATAGAAATGCATAAGCACAAATTAAACTTTAGGAAGAGAGAAAAAGAAAAAGAACAGAGAGCATAATTTAAAGAAAGAGGCTTATTTCCCACATTTCCTACCCTAAACCTGTCTCAAAAGGTGGCAGTTCCAAAATTTCCATGGAATAAAGTAAACTCTGATCATAATGTCCCAAATATTACAAAGTGGAGTAATAAAATGAGAATTAATCTGAGCCACTGCTAAAAATTAAAACTCAACATTGCTAGGAAATACTAGTTTTTTCTCTTTGTTCTTATAATTATTATATGCACAAATATTTCTTTAAAAATTAAGTTAAAAGAAAATACATTAAAATATCTAGTTGGTGATTTCTGATATAAGCAAAAAAAAAAAGATGATTTTTCAAATATACCTTAACTTTTTGTTTGTTGCATTTGCATTGATGCCCAGCTTATCAGATGATACAGATGACCAAAGTTCTAGTTAAGATTACAAAGTAGCATGAATCATAAATTCTAGTGTACTTTACCCAAAAAGATTTTATCAACAACACTAATAAACCAATACATAAAATTTCCTTTTCACTTTTTTATGCTTCCTGTCCTTCATTGTTGAAATGTCTGTTAACAGTCAAAGGTTGGCAGAAATGGGAAGGCGGGAAATGAAATGACTGTGGAGTTAGACTGTACCTGCCAAGCAGGCTCCCATGGGAGCTGGCCGCCAGCGAGAATTCTCAGGCACAGAACACCACAAAACTGATGTCTTGACATCCTTTCCAATTTGGGGCAGAGTAAAAAGCACAGGTGAATGAATATAATTTCCAGAAACAGATAGATCAATTCTCGAGACAAGTCAGAACTTGAAGAAATGAAAGTGGACTCCATTTTCTTCTAAAAATTTCCACTTCAATTTCTTAAACTTGACTTTGAGTAATGAAGACAGAGTTATAAGAAATTAAAGATAAATACATATACACACACATACACACACACACACATACACATAAACATAAGTGTAGGTAATTTAATATAAAATGTGTGTGGATAATAGATTAAAGGCCAACATGGATTTAAAATTCACATTTACTAAAGCTTATTTTATTTTACTGTGGCCTCTGCATCAAATCTCATCAGACTTCTCCTGAACTAGTTGAAGTAAACAGCCATTCAACAAACTGTGCAGGACATCTCTATTTAATCAAGTCCTTCCCTGCTGTTCCCTTCTTTGATCAAGCAGCCATAACCTCAACTTGTTTAACTGTGTGTGTACCTAAATACACTCATTGACAAGAAATGATTTGGAAATTTAGGATAATGACAATAGCAAAAAATGACAGCTCAGAGACTAAAAAGAAAACTAAGATGATAATTAAAAATAAATAAGGAGTTACTTTAGGAGAACTTAGGTCAGGAATTTGCAATTTTTCAGGTCTTCAAGGTTTTTAAGATATCACTCTAACACAGTATAATAATTTAACTGAATGATAAATATTTTTGAATCATCAAATTCATTTAATCCATATTATGATATTAATGATAACAATAATAATAGTAGTCTTAGTTAACATTTATTGACCAATTATAAGATGACAGACACTATTCTGAATGCTAATTGGCCTGTTAAGAGACTATGGTATTTAAAAGAACACAGAGATTCAAATAATCTTCAACCATTGTGACAATTCTTTGTGGGAAGTTTATTAACATTCCTATTTGTAGTTTAGGAAATCCATATAAATAAAAGTTAAGCAAATTGCCCAAGAACACATTGCTTGTCGGTAGCAAAACAAGGTTTTGAATCAAAAGAATGTAGCTTGAAAAACAATATTTAACCTCTACATTAAACTGGAGAATGAGATACAGTAAAATAAAATGTAGAATTTATTCCTCTTTTTGAAAACTGATTTAAATGGAAGTGCTCATATACCACAAATGATACATTACTCTATTTGCATTATTGGCAGCTCAAAAAAAAAAAAAAAACCCTGCTACATTGAATTACTTTAAAAAGGAAACTTCATAAAATATAGTTATAGATACAATCTTAGAGTAGTGAGACTCATTCTAGATGTTTTCAGTCTTTAAATATAGTTAATATAAGCATTTAAAATGATATATATTATCATTTCTGCTCTTATTGTTTATTCAAGGCATTCTTTCATTCAACACTCATAATTTATCAAAGAATTATATGCACCAGGTAATGTGCAAGGAGGTAGGTGGATAGAAAAAGAAATTAATGTCATAGTCTCTATCCTCAAAGATTTCAGAGTCTAAACTGGAAAGATTAAGAGATAGATTTACCTCTGTAAGGACAATACATTAGTTTTTATTGGATATTAAGGGGAACAAGAAAAGGATACATGACCAAGCCTAGAAATGTGGAGAGAAGCAATGAAAAAGCCATCCTCTAAGATTTGGTGTACCAGAGTCATAAAGGATCCACCAGAGCAGCTATGGCTGGAAAGAAGAAAGGCTTTCTGGGAAGAAATACAAAGGCAGGGAGCACTATTTCCTTGGAGTAGGTGATGTGAAGTAGAGATTAGCAAGAATGATAGTGGAGTTATAAACAGGAGGCTTGATAGTCATTTTAATTTGCTTGGCTTTCATTCTGTAGGTGAGAGGGAGGTTTTGGACAGATTAGACATGGAACTGACAAGACCAATTTGAAATTTGAAAGATTTACTTTGAAAGGTATATGGAGAAAAGAATTGAGGAAGACAAACATGGAAGCAGAGGAACTGGTTAAGGGGTTTGTTGTAGAAGTCTAAGAACTAATGAGGAAATAAACTAGGGCAGTGGTAGTAGGGTTAGAAAATAATAGATTCATAATTCAGAGGATATATTATTATTCAGAATGTTAAGATTGACTAGGTATGTGTTCAAGGGGAAAAGTGTGAAGTCAAGACTTTCAGGCATGTAGCTTCAATGCCTGGGTGGAAGATGGTAATACTGAGATACAAAATACACTAGAGACAAATTGAGAGAGACTGATGTATCCAAATTTATGTGCTTTGAGTTTGATATGTGTATACCACAGGTAGATAGAAAATTCCAGCAGATGGTTTAATAGATGTGTTTGAAATACAGGTAAAAGGCTAAAGCTGGAGATAATAGATTTGGCAATTCAGAATGCAAAGGCTGTTTAATATATGAGAGTAGATTCAATTCCCCCAAAAGAACTATAAAAATTGAAATCACTGGGTCAAGACCAGACCTCTGGGGAATGGAGACACCATGGCAGGATATTGTAGATGCCAAGATATGAAGTCCTCTCAAAAAATGATCTGAGGAAGATCTTGAGGTAACTTAGAGGAAGAAAAAGATATTTCAGCTCAAAAATCATAAGGATTTGCTTTGGATTAGTGAATTTCACCATTCATGAAGTCATGTCCTGTTCCAAAAATGAATAAGGAGAGAATTTCCCTCAAGACTTTAAAAGCTATTATAACAAACTCTTACTAATTTTTTTCTTGTGTCCCATCACCATGGCAGTACACATAAAAAAATAAATGTAGAATATGTAAGATGAAATGCTTCTGATCATACCTTGTATAAGTTATATGTCTATTCTTTTATATTCTATAATTTTCAATATCCCTAACATATTCATTGTAAAACTTTTGATATTCTAAGTTGTAAATATTTTCCACCCAGATGGAGCAGGTTCCCATATAAGGAATAAGAAAATACAATATTCTAATGTGGTTTCATATATATATATGTATGTATACACGTACAGCACACACTCACACACACACACATTTACTCAATCATTTTTTATATATCTGAAAGCAATAAGAGAATAAGATCATTTTGCACAAACATGGCATGGTTATAAAGAGGCTCAACAGAGTCAATGTATTCTGATTCCCCAAAAGTTACTTTTTTTTGTTTCATCCCATTCCACATCTCATAATTGTCTCACTGTAACTCAGTTACAATAACCTGAAATTTCTCTTATGATTTCCTATTTTTTCAATGACTCTTTTTACTTGTCTTTGATATGTTTCTCCATTGGCCTTAGTACACTGATGAAATATGTGATTCTGCAAATTCTACTTTGGGTGGCTTGTATTTCTTCCTCTCAGTCTCCTGACCTCCTCCATCTCAATTGCTCCAACGTTTCTTTCTTCTGGATGCATCTTGCTTGTGAATTATGATACGTACCAAAGATTCTAAATCCTATTTAATCTCATTTGACCTATTTCAAATGTGTACCCTGTAAAGGGTAATGCCCAAACTAAATACAAAAGAAGAAAAGTGACCTGAATGAGGTCAAGTATGTTGAAAAATCATGTTGTTCATTCTCATCAGTATATAGGTTTTATCCCTGTCTGGAAACTTTCAAGGGTTAATGCCTTCCCTTTCATACTACCACCTCACCTTTGAGTACCAAGGATCTCACTTTCTGTTGCATAATAATTTTTAAAAAACAGTTTAATTAGAGCAAAGCAAAATCTCAGAGCAGAGAAAGGCTTTACTTCTGCTGCTGAGTAAAGTTGCAGTAAAATGTCACCATCAGAGAGCAGTGAGAAAAATAGTCAAGCAGCACCTCAACATCGGCAACAAACGGCATCCTCAAAATGGTAAGAGATGATTGGCAGTCATTGGTCCACATAGCTCACTATAACTGGCAATGTACTTTTTGATTTAATCTCTAGATTTTGAGTCTGATTTTTTGTTATGTCATTCCCCTAGGAATTTTGCCCCTAGGTACATTTCCCAAGTCTTGATCCCCAGATACTTCCTCCAAAGTCTTACCCTCATCCCAGACTTTTTTATTGAAAAGATCAATAAAACAGTTAAAGAATTAGCAAAATGGATTTAGGCCAGGGGTGGGAGGTCAGGGACACAAGTTACCAATATCTGGAAGGAGAGCGGGGACATCATTACAAATCTTCCAGACATTAAAAGAATGATATGGAATATTCTTGTGCTAATAAATTCAACAAGTAGAATTAAAGAAGGTATTGAATATATTTACTAACATTAGATATTTATTTTTACTTTCAATAATTTGAAATGGATAAATTCCTTGAAAACACAACCCATCAAAATTCACTCAAGAAAATAATAGGTAATATGAATAGTTCCATATCTATTATAGAAATTAAGTTTGTAGTCAAACACCTTTTCACAAAGAGAATTTGAGGCATAGATGCCTTCACTGGTAAATTCTTCACAAACTTACAGAAAACAGACGCGAAGCAAACACTTCTAAATAGATTTTATGAGACCAACACTACTCTGAAACCAAAGCAAGAAAAAAACAAACAAACAGGAAAAGATTGCTACATATTATATACCTCTTTAACATGGTTGCAAAAGTCATAAACACGATGTTGGCAAATCAAATCAAGTAATGTATAAAAAGGATAATACATCATGATCATGTGTAGTTTATCCCAGGAATGCAAGTTTGATATTATATTAAAACCAAAAAAAATGTGATCACGTTATTAACAAACTAAAAAACAAAACAAAACAAGCCAATTATCTCATAAAGTGTAAAACATCACAAAATTCAATAACCACTTAGGATTAAAAAATTCACTTTCAGCAAATGAGGAACAGAGAGTAACATTCTCAAACTGATAAAGGAAATCTACAAAAACCTTCCACTAACATCACATCTAAAAATAAATGATTGAATTCCTCCCTCCCTGCAAGATCAGGAAAAATGCAAAGATGTCTGATTTACCACTTCTATTCAGGTGTACACAGTAAATCTTGGCCTATGGAAAGGTGCAAGAAAAAAAAGAGAAAGAAATGGTATACATAACATTTCTATGCCAAAAAATCATAATCTACCAAAAACTACTAGAATTAAGTAAGCTTAGCAAATTCACAGAGGCAAAGATAATTATGCAAAAATCAGATGTATTTTGGAAATGAACAATTTTAGCAATGAACAATTTCAAGTTGAAAATTTTAAATACTGTTTACAATAGCATCAAGAAATGCATAATACTCTGGGATTAATTAACAATATACCATTGAGAACTATTAAAGAAGATAAATACATAGAAAGATATAGCATATTCAAGGATCAGAAAACTCAGTAGTGTCCTGATGTCAGTTCTCACTAAATTGATCTGTACATTAACTGCAATCTTCATCAAAGTTTAAGATGGCTTCTTTGTAGGAATTGATAAGCTGATTCTAAAATGTATGTGTAAATGCAAAGGACCAGAAACATTTAAAGCAATCTTGATAAAGCACAAAATTAGAAGTTACTCTAGCTTACCTAATATAGTCTTCATCTAAACACATCATAACCAAGACAGTGTGGTATTTGTCTATATGCATAGACACACAGACCAACTGACCAAAATAGAGAATCCAGAAATATACCACACATATGTTTTCAATTGATTTTTGACAAAACTGCTAGATACTTAAAGGAGAAAGGATAGTCTTTCCAACAATGGTACTGGAACAATTGGATATTCTCATGGAAAAACATGAACATAGATTCTTAGTTTATGTTATACAGAAATATTAACTTGAAATGTATCACTTACCTAAAAGTATAAGGTAAAACAAAAAATTTCAGAAGAAAACATAAAGAAAATGTCTGTAAATTTGGGTTAAGCAAAATTTTCTTGGGTAGGGCACAAAACTTTGAAATCATAAAAGAAAAAATTTGATAAATTGAAATTAATCAAAAATTTTAAAATTTGCTCTTAAAAGGACACTATTAAGAAAATGAAAAAGGAAAAGAAAAACCTAGGAGAAATGTTTCAAAACACATATTTGGTAATGGATTTACATTCAGAATACATATAGAATTCTTACAACTCGATAAGAAAACAAAAATTCAATTGCAAATGGGCAAGAAAATTGTATAGATACTTCAAGAAAGAAGTTATACATATTTACATAACCACATGCAAACATACTCAACATGATTAGTCATTATAAAATACAAATTAACAAACATAATAGGATACTGTAACACACTCACTAGAATTGCTAAAATTAAAATACTGACAATACCAAGTATTGGAGAAAATGTAGAGCAACTGGAACTTTCAAATATTGCAGATGGGAATGAAAAATAATTTAGTAACGTCCATTCTGATATACTATAACATGGACCACTCTTAAGCAATATAAGGTAACTATGAAGGTATTGGGAAAACCTGAACATAATTTAAACATTCAAAAATATAAAGAAATTAAATTATTTTAGGTCTGATAATGAGAAACATAAAAAAATTTATGGATGGACCAACATGGTGCCTGAAATTTGCTTTGATATAATCATACACATTGGGGGTAGAGATGTAACAATTTGATCATGGATTGATAATTGCTGAAGCAGAGTGAGAGTATATTGGATTCATTATACAGTCTCTCTACTTTTGCAAATGGTTATTTTCCACAATGTAAAATTTTAAAAGTTCACTGCATTCTATATGAAAGTAATTATTCTAAAATATTATATGAGACTATTTGTCTCAATGTACCCTCCCTAGAATGAACTAATTAATTGCTTATTTTTTGCCAATATAATTATTTAAAATGGCATTATATTGTTGTGTTAATTTCTATTTATTTGATGGTTATATTTACTGTACATTTTTAGTTCTTATTTATAATTATCTCTTCCGGCCAATAGTCTTTGATTCTTCTTTCTTTTTTGTTTTCTGCATTTATCATCTTCCCAAGTTCTGCTGGAAAAAAAACCAATATTACTAGGTAATATCTATTGGGTACTAGCTATTAACAAGGCATTTTGTCAAAGAAATTATACATTAGCTCAAAGCAATAGAGCAATCCTATGGATTAGGCTTCATTGCTCTCTGCACTTTATAGGTAAAGAAACAGAAGTTTAGTATGATTGTATAATTTACCAAAGAACACACAGCTAAAAAGAGCCAAGGATTTACATTTTCTCTAACTCCAATCAGAAATCTTCACCATTGTGTGCTTTCTCTTTAACACTTTTGTATTTATTCCATTTTTCTCCATGCTCATTTTATACCCTAATTTAAGACCTAAGTCTTTTTCATGGAAAGACTCTTCCTCTCACTTTATGCCTTTAATTTTGCTTTCTTCTATGCCTCTCTTTCTACTCATTACAAAGTATGAAATCACAGTTCAAATGCAACCTTCTTCATAAAGTTGTATAGTGTAGTGGTTAATATCATTGATTGTGTAGTCATTATCGGGGTTCGAATATTAATGCGCCATTCATAGGCCAAACGTCCTTGGACAAATTACTAAATATGTCTGTTTTAATTTTTTATGTATAAAATGAAACAATAAAGCCCTTATTTACAAAACAGGAACAGACTCACAGACTTAGAGAACTAACTTATGGTTACCAGGGCGAAGGGTAACCATTAGTTAGTTCTAAACTACTCCCATATATATCATATATTTCAATTTCCAGAGTATTTTCCATTAGCATGATGCTTCACAAGATATCTGTTATGGAGTCATACCATAAAAAATGTTTTCTCTTTACATTGGCTGAATGTGCAGTGAACAAGACACAGTGATCCAGATGGCATGCAACTTAACTTGAATCAATACACAACTTTCTCCATTAGTGTGTCTTAAATATTCATTCAATAGTAATTAAGTCCTGCTACTATTGCACAAAATCTCCCATACGCATAGGTTTTGGTAGATTAAATGTCAATTGTTATGGCAATCCTTAAAGAAAGAAAATCATAAGTTCAGCTATTCAAAATTTGCTTGACAGACATGCAATTTTTGATAAAACAATTTCACATATAATTTGAATTGCAGTTTAAAGTTTTGACATTCTTGACTCATCTGGTTCAATACCTTGATGGAAAATTATATTCAGCTATAGCTATAGCAGTTATCATATTGTGGACACTCAGTATCTATCTGTTAAATTCAGCCAAATTGATTCATCTTCTTTCATATATTCTTTTTTAAATAATATTTCCTCATGACAGAATAAGCTACTGCACTAAAGTATTATATGTATCAAATTGTCTTAATAGAATATAAAAACATTTCTATTTTAACAACAGCAACATGTATATTTTAGTACAGATGTTAAGAAAACATTAATGAACTAGAAATAGCAATTTAAATGAAATATCTATAAATTAACAAATATAGCATCCCAAATGGGTAATGTTCTACTAAAAGAATATAATCTTACACATATAAGATTTTTGGCTTGTCAAAGATTGCAAATTTTATTTCTCTTGACAACTTTTGCCCAAGAGTCCTAGTGTGTTAAGAGCCACCATGCATGCTAGCCTTGCTTCCAGAAGTTTTGGCTTGATGTTTCTCCAAGTTCTTCATATTCCTACGTAGACTAAAATGGAATCCATCTTTAAACTACCTTCTAACCTACTAAAAAAATAGTAACATTTGGGTCAAATCCATGGAAATACTGCGCCCCACTTGACCAAATTAGACTATTAAAGAACAGGTGACTAACCCCATGCCAGACCCGTGGCCAACATATTTTAATATGTATCACTTTTCAAATTAGTGTTTTCTCTTGAATCCCTAATACTGAAGTTATTGATTACTTTCTTTCAGAGTCAGAGATTTAGCTCTTCTTATTTCTCTTCATATATTATTTGTCAATGCTATATAGAAACATACCTTTTTTGATAGATATGACCAGTTGAGCTCCCTGTAGAAAAAGTATCTTTCTTTCTGATCCAAGTCCTTTCTTTTTCATTTGAATTTTGTGAAATGTTTGGTTACAGCTATGAAGGACTTTGAGATTCCTCACACAGAACAATGTCAGTAGAGAGAGTAAGACATTGGTTTCTAGTACTGTAAGAGACCAAAATTTCTCTCTCTCTCTCTCTCTCTATATATATATGTATTATACTGAATAAGATAAAACTTCATAATTCTGAACCTAATAATTTTACATTTTATTTCATCTACTATTACAGGCAAATTGTGTCACTGTGTCACTATGAAACAGTCAGGGCGAACTTGTGAAAAGTAGCAGCAAAAAATATGTGTGAATACTACCTGATCCAATTTCCTAGAAACCATAGTAAATATTCTCTTTAAGACTGGATATGACTATATTTTATTAGACTTGAACTGTATTCTGGGTAATTGTCCAGTAATAACCTTTGTTAAATTATACAAAGTCTTTACTTAACAGAGAACACAGACTCCCAACCTCTAATATTATCATCATTCAAGATAATGAGCAACACAGACCATTCTATACCAATCTAAAAGCAATAAATGTCAAAGTAAAGAAGTATGCAATATTCTGGCCTGAAAGAACAAAGGACAAAAGTAATGATAATACCTCTTTACATTTGCAGTCTGTTATATCATGCATAACAAATGATGCCGTAATTGCAGACAGTGTTATTTTAACAGGTTATAAGGAGAAGACAGTGGGGGAGGTGAGAGGGTGTTTTGACTATTGCTGTGAAAAATGCTTCAAGCTTCTTAATTTAAAATAGCCAGTAAGCGGAGGATATCATTTTTAGAGTGCATTTGATTTTAGTTCTTCTTTGAGTCATATAAGCTTAAGATTTCAGTGTTTGATTAGTCATCCAATTCACTGGATTCGTGACTTCAAGGCAGTTGGAACATAGGACCTAATACAATATATTTCTTAACTAAATCATCATCAGAATAAACAGGGAGTGGATAAATAATTTCTTAACTGGTCATTTCAAACGTTTTAGTAGAAATAAAACCCTGTTCCCCAGGTGAATGTTGAACAATAAAAATGATGTCCTACCCTACAGCATTACAGCTCATATATGTCTGTGTCTCTGTGAGAATCTCGGGTTTCAAGACTGTGTAGGGAAAGGGCACTGGGGCTACAAATGAGGAGATCTTGGCTCAAGCTCTGACCCCTCCCCTGACTAATAAATAAAACTATTTTAAAATATATTTTTTGAGTGGAAAGAGACTTGAAGATCCTGTAGTACACATAATTGCATAAAATACAAGGATAGCCAGGAAATTCTCACTCGATTGGTTTTTTCACACAACTTTTGCTCTTTAAACTTATCCTCTCAAATTTATCCAGAGACCTGGGGTGATGTATAGATCCTTTGTAGATAAAGTCTATTGATATTTGGTGGAGATATCCCCCTTTTTATTAAGGCTTTGTTGGCATTCTGTAGTGGCAATCCATCAGCCTGTCTTCTTTAACTTCCTGCCCTCCCTCTGGACAGCACACCATTGATAATTGGGACAATATAAACCTTTAATTTGGAGATCATCTGGAGAGGTTGAAATTCTTTCTTAGTGTTTTCTCTTTTTGGTCCACAAACAAAATTACCTTTGTAATCTGCACGTGTAGTGAACAACATCCACAGGCTGGTTTTGATAGCAATAAAATAAAACATATTTTTCCCCTTCAGGGTATGTACAAATAATCGCAATTTACGTAAGAGTGATTAAATTCAATTTGTAAATAAATCAGAGTGTAACTGGAAAACTCACTTAGAGAATGGAAACATTTTGCTTTAGAATAATTGCATTTGCTCCACCCTCTGGGTGTGGGATGCTCTAAGGTACCCTCTGCAGCTGGATTAGTTATGAGCTCCTGCCTCACAACTTGGTAAAGGTTCTCTGTCATCAGTCAGCCGGTCCCTGTCAGCCTTGCTCCAAGAGCATCCCTGCACTGGTTGGTAGGTGATATTTTTGTACTACTCTGTGCATTAATCTCATCTCGTGCATTTCTTTAAAAAATCATGAGGGAATAATATGTCTTCATAAAGTTTGCCTATAAATGAACAATACACTGAGGAATATGACCATTTCAGTCTCAATATAGTTGCTATAGGGGAATACTTTTGTCTCAGTGAATTTTGTTTCAGAATTAATGGTATGATTTATTTCTTTTCTTTCTTAAAAGGACCAGAATGATCTGTATATATCAGTAATTTATAAATTACAGTACTTGTGAAAATAATACTTAAAAAAATTTAATTCAGCCAATATTCAGTGTACTTTCTTTAGAACTAGCATATTTTAAGGGTGTCCTTGGAGGCTATAATTATTTTCTGAGTGGACTTGTTACAAAATTCAATATCTTTGCTTTTCTCCTTTTAAGAGAATTCTTTATTTTGAAAAAATGAAAGAAATTTTTTAGGAGTGTTCATCTCTGGCAAGTACAGTCTAAATTTCAGCTGATGATGTTTACCTTTGATGCTATCAAACTCTTATTTAGTCATCTGTGGAGTCCCTTCCAGTACACTCCCTTTCATCTGTCACGAGAATAATCTGATAAACTTGCTTAGAGACTGATGATTGCAATATTGTTTAATATTTTTATTAAATTAAATTTACTAAATAATATTTTAGCAAATAATATCTCAAAGTATAAAGCTTTTATAACTCCATCTTCTCAGAAAACCATTTTTCTGGTAGAACTTTTTGGCACTAAATCAAAATCTGTAAGGTATTTTCTGTTGTACATAGGATGATTCCTTTTTTAATGCTCTAAAAGTATACCACATATATGGCCCATTGAGAGTATAATTTGTCTTTTACTAGATATTTCTCACTTGACTCTATGTTCATTAATGGCAAGTATCTGTGTCTTTTACATATCGTATCTAATACTTAGAACTTAATAAATGTTCTGTATTATTTCTCTATATAATAAAAACAAAGGAAAGTCTTTGTCATTCCAGATTAATGTGGCTACTATGGCCAGGCAAAGTGACAAATTCAGGACCAAACACAATATTTTTTATTTTAGGGATTTTGTAGTGTTTAAATCCATTTTCAAGTTGTAAAGTTGGGTCTGAAATAATTAAGAAAACCAAGTATTACAGACATACAGGCTAAAACAAAAATTTTTGAGCTGACATTTCTTTAAAACTACTAATTTATAACTCTCTAGTCACCAAGGGCCAAATTCTGCTCTCATATATTCAGATAAGATAATCTGTGTTTACTACAGAAGTTCAGAATAAGTTCTTGACAGCACAATTTAGCCCAGTGAGTTTAATTAAAATTAATAACCCATTATGGTGCAGTCATTATTTGGAAGGAAGGAGGTAAGATTACAGATCCAGACTTTAGTAAAATAGTCAAAATTAGAGGGGAATAGTTTTGGTAATAAAACGATTCACTGATGCTGCTACTTTAAGTAATTTTAAAATTCACTTTTAATGTTTCTGAAGAAAATAGAATCAATTATTGCATTCTTTCCTACCTGAAGCTACCAATTAATATGGTGCTTGCATTTTTAATTAGCATAAACCTTCTCACTCCAACTTCAAAAAGCACATTAAGGTTTAAGGCAATTTAAAACATATTTCTAACATTATCTTAAAAACTGTGCCTCTAGTACTTATTACTGACTGTCCTTTCCATTTGGCTCTAGGTTTTGTTACAAAAGTAGAAAATTGGTTACATTTGAATTGTTGGATTCATTCCATAATTTTCATAGTATATCCAAAAGTTCATTTGCTTCAGGCCATTTTTTAAAAAAAGATTTAAAAAACAAACACAGGGCTTCCCTGGTGGCGCAGTGGTTGAGAATTTGCCTGCCAATGCAGGGGACACGGGTTCAAGCCCTGGTCTGGGAAGATCCCACATGCCGTGGAGCAACTAGGCCCGTGAGCCACAGCTACTGAGCCTGCGCATCTGGAGCCTGTGCTCCACAACAAGAGAGGCCGCGACAGTGAGAGGCCTGCGCGCCGCGATAAAGAGTGGCCCCCGCTCACCACAACTAGAGAAAGCCCTCACACAGAAACGAAGACCCAACACAGCCAAAAATAAAATAATTAAATAAATTAAAAAAAAACAAAAAAGCAAACACAATTTTCCGTTTATTTCCTCAAAAAATACAATGCATGTTTTGAAAAAGTGAGCAACTTGTTGGGAAAAAACATGTGTGCTATTTCTAAGACAAAACCAAACAAAATAGCTGAATATTTATTTGTTATTGTGTAGCTGAGTATTAACAGCTGTAATTTATGCAACACTTAACTTGGTGTTAGACAATTACTATACACACAACCTGAAAACTAGGAACTAATTTCCCTGTTTACAGATGAGGAAATTGAGGCAGAAAGATACTTTTAAAAATTGCTCAAGGTCAGATACTTAAAATTAAACCCAGTTTTGCCTAAAGTCAACATCCCCCTTCTAAGCATGACACTTCACTGAATCAAAGCTGTGAACAATTTTGTTTGCAGTCCTGATGGTGTGAGTCACCATGGAGCATGGAGAGAGTACAATGGCTCAGTAATCAAAAATCATAAGGGAGAGATATCCTAACAAACTGCCCCAGATGGATGTAAGTTTGGCTTTAGAATAGAATATGAGAATCTATCCAGAGAAAGAAGAAATTGTTTTTTTCTCTCTTTCCCTGTATTTGGTAGAAGGTGGATCCAGGCTGATTTTTCTTGAAGTTAAAAGCCACTATGCAAGAAATAATGTCATTAACAATAGTGTTTTTATTTTAAGTTAAACACTTGCATAATAAAAACCAAATAATATAGTGGTTTCTTCTGGATATTATGCAGGAGAGTGCTGATATCAACCTAGCATATTATTTCAAACTTGGTGAGCTGAAGAACTGTTTGCAAAAATGAAATTGCAAGTATTAAGAGCAATATGTACAAGTTAAAGCAGAGTCTTGTTTGGATGGTGGGAAGAGGTGAGCTGAAGCTACCATCCAACCATCTCTCTTCAATGATTCCAGAACAGGAGTGTCTCTACAGGATCACTTGGTGCTTCACATCAGAATTGTTTTGGAATCTATAAGCCAGATTTTCAAAATGTAAATTTGCAATATCCTAAGCGTGTATCAGTTACATTTTAATTTTCTCTATATGGCAAAAATAAAAATGATTTAGATAGCCAAGCAAAACTTAATGTGTTCCATTAAAATAAATTAAGGTCAAGCCTTTAGCAGGCAGATTATGTTCAATAATTAGTGAGTAGATTATGGCCATTAGTTCCAGTAATGTGAAACTTGGATAGAGTCTCAAGACTGAGAGAAGAATGGACTATGAAAGGAAGGTTTGGAAAGACAGGATGTATCTCTAAGACTAAGATGATGTATCCTACAAGAAAATAAGGAACCTAAAACAAAGTAATAGACCACTTGGTAAACTTTCTCTAATGCCTCTAATTTTCTTGCCTTTGCAGTATCTCTTTACTAGGTTTCCTTACAGTTAACATGACTTTTCTTTCCTCTTTAAAGTATTCAGCTAAATCCATTTATTTTCTATCTTAAGGAAAAAAGCTTAGGTGGTTATATTAGTTTTCTGTAGCTGCTGTAACAAATTGCAATGAATTTATTTGGTAATTTATTTAAAAACAAGTTTATTTTCATACAGTTCTGAAGACTGGAGGTCCAAAATCAGTTTTGCTGGGCTAAAGTCAGTGTTGGCAGGGCAGGCTCCTTTTGGAGGCTTAGGGGAGAATCTTTTTTCTTTGCCTTTTCTACCTTCTGGTGGCCACCAGCATTCCTCAGTTCATGACTTCTTCCTCCAATAACTTACTTTCATAATCACATCTCCTAATTTCTCTTTTGCAGTTAAATCTCCCTCTGCTTCCCTCTTATGAGGCCTCTTATGATTACATTTAGGGCCCACCAGAATAATCTTGGATAATATGTCCCTCTCAAGATCCTTAACTAAACCACATATGCAAAGTCACTTTTGCCATATAAGGTGATACTCACAGATTCTAAGGATTTAGAACCCAGACATCTTTGGGAACTATATACAGCCTACTACAATGATTTTTACCAAAGATTGTTTATGTGTTTGTGTGTGTATCCTAATTAAACCAATTTTCATGTGAGGATAACAAATGAAGGTTGTGTCTATTTGGACAATCAGGATAACACTACAAATTTCCAATTTGTCGAATCAGATATTTTAAGTAATATTTTTTAAAGTAAATTCTCCATAATTTTTTTAGTTCCAGATTTCACCATGGGGAAACTCTCTACTCTGAGAGAGATATGACTAGTTCATATGATGTTTGGAACAGAATTGCAAATTATGTGGATTATGTTCTATTTCTTGCATTCCTTACATCCCTTTATGTTTTCCTGGTTGTTGAATTGGTACCATTCCTATAAGCAATACTTTTCTTTCCTTTTTCTCTTCATCATAAGTACTAGCTGAAAAACTGCCGCTCATACTGACAACTACAACTTACTATAAGAAATAGCATTGAAAAAGAAATAATGCATATGTGTTGGTGGGTATTACATGCAACATCAAATATAAATATTTTGTTTTATTTTTGCTGAGAATATCAGTAATTTAAGTTATAATAGATTCTATTGTATTAAAATTAGCAGGGGGAAATTAGCAGGGAAAATACAGATAAAAGATGCTTACAGCTACAAATATTAAACCGACAAACACATAGATGGGCTTAAATAATAACTCCGTTTAGTTACTCTAGTAACTAGAGGCTTAAGGGTAGGGATCACTATAGAACTTTCAACTTATTCTCAAAACTCTCAAAGTAAATCTCTTTAGAGCTGGGCTGGAACCAAGATAGATGCCTGCAGGATGGCTAGGCCTCAAACCTCGTACAATAGTACAAGGAGCAGAAAATGTGGAATGCTTACAGACGGTTTCTCAGAAGAGAAAGGAAGAAATTTCCCAGAGACAACAACCAAGACTCTTTCTCACCAGTCTGAATTGTGTCATGTGCCAGATCCTAAACAATCATTAAAAAGGGACTTGGCGTGATTCTGAGATACAGGCTGACTATTAGAGCTAAAATCTAAATCAGCCTCCACTGCTACATGAGCTATGTTGGACAGTGATAGACATCTGAACAAAATTCAGCATCTAATATTAGTAAGAAGAGAAGGGGAAATAAATGCTACGCAGTCAACCAAAAATATCCACTATGAGAGCCCCACAAATGGGAGTTATTCCAATGAAGACATTTGTCATAAAGCTTAGTTTAAAAAAGAAAAAAGAAAACCAAAACTTTGATTTAATAGTCCAGTTGTATTAGAGTTGTCTAGAGAAAGAGAATCAATAGTAATATATATATTGAAGGAATTTATTATAGGAGTTCGCTCATGCATTTATGGCAGCTTAGAAGTCCCACAGTCTGATGTCTGTAAGCTGAAGAATCAGGAAAGATGGTGGTGTAATTCTGTCCAGATTTGAAGGTCTGAGAATCAGGGCTGCTAATGGTGTATGATCCCATCCACACCTAAAGGCTTAAGAATGAAGGAGGAGGAGGAAGTGGGGAGATGGCGAAAGTCACATTCTGAGTCCAAAGTCCTGGAAAACAGTAACACAAATGTTGAAGGACAGGGAAAAGACGGATGTTCCAGTTCAGACAGAGAGAACAAATATACCCTTTCTCCACCTTTTTATTCTATTTGGTCTCCAGTGGATTGGATTATGCCCACCGACATTAATGAGAAGGATCTTTACTTACTCTACTAATTTAAATGCTAACCTCTTCCAGAAACACCCTCACAAACATACCAATAAACATCCAGCTGTCTGGGCATCTTGACTTATCCCAAGTCAAGTTGACACATAAAATTAACTATCAAAATAGTAGAATCTGATTAATACTGCATTGCTTAATGTGCCTAATATATACCAATAGCCACCTCTGTAACCACATGTTGAAAGTTAATATTTCAAATCTATTTTGTTAATAGTAATATGAACAAGAGGGAGAAAGAATCTGAGGTAGTTAGATAATAAAAAATATGTTTATGGTAAATAACAAGGGAACTACAACTTGTTTTTCTTAATTTATTTGAAAATGCAAGCCAGACCTTTATTTCCTAAGAATAGCATATTTTAATTAACCAAAGTTTAGCGTAGTTTGAATAGCAGCACTAAATATTTCAAGATAATTTATGCAAGGATTCTATTTAAAAATTATTTTCGGTGAAAAATATTCTCCAAATCAATGAAAATTGAATATTTTTCTCTCATGTAATCAAAGAAAGAATTATGATTAAACCCACCACTCAGATTGTGTCTATGTAACATATACACAAAAAGTTAAAAAAAATAGTCAAATCCATTTTTTGGTGTGATGCCTCAAAGTGACAAGTTTTCAGACATAACTTTTTATTTTTGAAATAGTTATTTCATTTTTGTGTACATACACTCAGTTTTGATAACCAGTAGTTTAATCTTTATGAATATTATTGATTTTGCATCATCAAATATTATTTTATGATAAAAAAGATTTACATGACTATGTTGATTTATTTTCCGTAAGGGAAGATTAGGCTTACCATCTCATAAGTCACTTTAGTTTATTGAAGAATAAATGTTGATTAAAATAGTATTCAGATTCTTGTATTTTTAAAATTTTTAACATGTAGAGCTATCATTTATCTGGGAAAAGCAGGAAAGAAAAATAATTTTTGTCATATAAGTTCCTCAAATATGTCATATTTCTTAGAAGCCTACATAGCCAGACCTAAATTAGTGAAACTCTGCCTCAAGCCGAAAAACCTCATTAATGAATTAGTAGAAAAATCAGAGAAAGATAAACCATAATGCATCCAGAATTATTAAAAAAAAAGTCAGATTAGCAAAATTTTGTCCTCCTGACTTGAAAATTTCTAAAATCATTACAGCTCCCCAATTTTATTGCCTATGACATAGAAGTGGTAAGATGACCATTTTAATATACAAATTACCATGATTTATTCATTGAGATCTGACCAAATTTAGTTTAGGTGTAATATAGTCATTTCTATTGCTGAGTTCAAATACATTTTTACCAGCCTACAGTAATTTATGCATTCACGTACTTTAGGAATGTAACAATAGTTTTTCTTCTCAAGTGCTTAGCCCGGAAAGAATCTTACCGGTTGAGGTGCTTTTGAACTTTAAAATTTTGATAGAAATAATTAAAACCACACTTCAAATATTTTCTGTCATGAATATAAATTATTGATATATTTGAAAATTAAGCTATCTATCTTGTGGTGGACAAACCTTAAGGTGGCCCACAATGATACCTTTGTATAATCTCCTTCTCTTGACTACAGACAGGTCTATGACTTGCTTCTAACCAATACAATATGTCAAAGGTGAGGGATGGCACTCTCTTAGTTAATTTATATTATATGTCAAAGGTAATTAGGTATAACTCCCATTAATTCATTTGGTTATATGATACTCCAGACTGGAGAAAAAGACTCTTGCTGGCCTTGAAGAAGCTAATAATCTTGTTGTAGTTGCCCATAGAGACAGCCACCTGGCAAGGAAGTGTGATCAGCCTCTAAGAGCCACAGCTGATGGCCAGGACAAAAATGTGGACCTCGGTCCTATAATCACGAAGAGGTGAATTTTGCCAATATCCTAAGGGATGTTGGAAGAAGATCATTCCTCAGTTGAGCCTATGATGAGACTGTAGCACAGGTAAACATCTGAATTACAGCCTAGTAAAACCCTGAGCAGGAGATAAAGCTAATCCATGCCTATATGTCTGACTTTCAGAAACTGAGATAAAAAATTGGATGTTGTTTCAAGCCACAACGTTGTGGGAATTTGTTATGCAGTAAGAAATATTAATACATGTCCTTATTTCTCTATTCTCCTCCTTTCAATTTCTTTGAATTTTAAATGCAGTAAGAGTTCCTTAAGCAAATTTTATTACATCTGGAATTGGCATTTTATTCACTGGTTTTTCATTTTCCTTCAATTAACACAGTCAAAGGTGATGCAATAGGAAATTCTTGGTATATATACCAATATAAATTTAGAAGAAAATGCATATTTTTTTCTAAAAGTTTATTCCATAGTTTTCAAACTTGAAAAAGTTCTAGTCACTTTCTTTTACTTAAAATCTTTGGTTGGGGAGTGAGGTCAACGAACAAAACAGAAATTCTAGAGCTAAAGAATACAATAATTGAATTGAAAAATTCACTAGAGGAGGAACAATGAGGAAAAGTGAAGAAAGCCTAAAGGACATCAGGATGTTCAAAAAACACATTATGGGAGTTCCAGAAGAAGAAGAGAGAAAGGGGCAGAAAGCTTGCTTGGAGAGATAATGGCCAAAACTTTGCAAATCCATGGATGGAAATTGACATTCAAATTGAAGATATTCAAAAGTCCCAATGAGGATGAGCCCAAAGAAGCCCAGACCAAGACACATTATAATCAAACGATCAGAAGTCAAAGAGAGAGAGAAAACCTTGAAAGTAGCAAGAGAAAAGTGACATCATGCCCAAAGGATCTCCATTATTATGAGAAGATTTCTCAGCAGAAACCTTAGAAACCTGAAGGGATTAGAATGATATATTAAAAGTGCTGAAAGAAAAAAAAATTGCAAACCAAGAATACTGTATCTGTCAAAATTGTCCTTCAAAAATGAAGAAGAAGGGATTCTGTAAAGATAGCTGAGTAAGAAACACTAAAATTCTGTCTCCCCACCGAGAAAGAAATTGAACTGGCAGAATCTGTCTGATGGTAACAATTTTGGAATTCTGGAGTCTGTTGAAGGCTTGAAACTTCTAGGGGAAGACATGAATAGTAATTGGTGGTTAATTTTAGACAATTCAGCTCTTATCTCAGTAGTAGCTGTTTATCTCCCACCCCTCAGCCCCATGGCAGACAGCTTTGCATGTATTTCTGGAGCAACTTGCACACAGCTTATAGTAGACAGGGTGAGCAGACCAACTTACATATTGTGGGATTACCAGAAAGAGAAGGCAGAAGGAAAAAGGCAGCAAAAATATTTGAAGGAATAATGGCTGAAAATTTCACACATTTGATGAAGGATGTGAATATAAACACCCAAGATGCTCAACAAAGTCCAAGTAGAATGAACTCAGATACCCACACTGAGACACATTATAATCAAAAGGTTGAAAGCCAAAGATAAAAAGGGAATTTTTAAAGCTGCAAGAGAGAGGCTATTTATCACATACAAAGGATCCTTAATAATATTATGAGCAGATTTCTCATAAGACACACTGGAGGCTGGAAGGTAGTGGGCTCATATATTCAAAGTGCTAAAATTAAAAAAAAAAAAATTGTCAACAAAGAATCTTTTATCTGGTAAAACTGCCTTCAAAAGTGAGGGGGAGGGGCCTCCCTGGTGGTGCAGTGGTTGAGAATCTGCCTGCTAATGCAGGGGACACGGGTTCGAGGCCTGGTCTGGGAAGATCCCACATGCCTCGGAGCAACTAGGCCTGTGTGCCACAACTACTGAGCCTGCACATCTGGAGCCTGTGCTCCACAACAAGAGAGACCACGATAGTGAGAGGTCCATGCACCGCGATGAAGAGTGGCCCCCGCTTGCCGCAATTAGAGAAAGCCCTTGCACAGAAACGAAGACCCAACATAGCAATCAATCAATCAATCAATTAAAAAAAAAAAGTGAGGGGGAAATTAAGACATTCCCAGATAAACAAAAGCTAAGGGAGTTTGTCACCATGGTCACGCAGGTTGAAGTGAAAATACATTAGACAATAATTCAAAGCTGTATGAAGAAATAAAGATCTCAGTAAAGGTAAATACATAGGCAATTATGAAGTCTAGTACTGATACAACAATGGAATTTAACTCCACTTTTTGTTTTCTATAAGATTTTTAAAAACTAATACATAAAAATGCATTATGATTTTAGATACACAATGTACAAAGATGTAATTCTGTTACATCAACAACCAAAAGGGGTGAGACAGAGTTATTAAAGGAGCAGCATTTTTATACGTTATTAATGTTAAGCTGGTATAAATTCAAATTAGAGTGTTATAGCTTTAAGATGTTATATGTCATCCCTGTGTTAACTACAAAGAACATAGCTAAAGCATATACACACACACACAAATAAATAAATAAATAAATAATGTAGATATTTTACTTAAAAAATCAACTAAATACAAAAGAAAGCAGTAATGTAGGAAATAAGGGACAAAAACATATAAAGCATATAGAAAAGAAATAGAAAAATAATAGAAGTAACTCCCTCCTTAACAGTAATTACTTTAAATGGGTTATGGACTGAATGTTTATGTCCCCTCCAAATTCATATGTTAAAGCCTTAACCCTCAATGTAATAGTATTTGGAGGTAGAACCTTTGGGAGGTACTTAGTTTTAGATGAGATGATGAAGGTTGTGGCCTCATGATAGAATTAGTGCTCTTATAAGTAGACCAGAGAGCTTGCTTTCTCTCTCTCCACCATGTGAGAACACAGCAAGAAGTCAGCCTTCTGCAAGGCAGGGAAAGGGACCAGGAATTGAATCAATTAGCACTTTGCGTGTGGATTTCCCAGCCTCCAGAACTGTGAGAAGTAAATTATTGTTTAGTTACCTGGTCTATGGTATTTTGTTATAGCAACCCAAGCTGACTAATAAAAAATTTAAATGGATTAATATTTCCAATAAAAAGACAGAGATTGGCAGAATGGACAAAAACCATGATACAACTATATGCTGTCTACAAGAGAGTCATGTTAGATCCAAAGACACAAATAGATTGAAAATTAAAGGATGGAAATGGACACTCCATGCAAATGGTAGCCAAAAAAAGAGCAGGTGTGGCTATATTAATGTCAGACAAAGCAGACTATGAATCAAAAAAAGCTTACAAGAGATAAAGGAGGACATTATATATTAATGGAAAGTTCAATACAGCAATAAGATATATAAAAATTATAAACATTCACACAACTAATAACAGACCATCAAAATATATGAAGCAAAAATTGACAGAACTGAAAGGAGTTCAACAATAATAGTTGTAGACTTCAATACCATACTCTCAGTGATGGATAGAACAACCAAACAAAAGATAAGTAAGGGAATAAAGGACTTGCACGGTAAAATAAACTAAAAGATCTAACAGACATATACAAAACACTCTACCTAACAACAACAGAACACATTCATCTCAAATATGTTTGGAACATTTCCCAGGATAGACCATATGTTAGGCCACAAATTAAGTCTCAATAGATTATAAAAATGTTATGCATCAAAACACACTTCTCTATCAGGAGAGTAAGAAGGCAATCCACAGAATGAGAGATAATATTTGAAAATCACTTCTGGTTAGAGATTAATATCCAGATATATAGAGAACTCCTAAAACTCAACAACAACAACTGAAAATAAACTGATTCAAAAATGGGCAAAGGACTGCAATAGAATTTTTTTCAAAGAAGATATACAAATATCCAATAAGCACATAAAAAGATGCTCAACATCACTAATCATTAGTGAAATGCAAATAAAAACTGCTATGAGATACCACTTCATACTCATTAGACTGGCTAATCAGAAAATAACAAGTATTGTTGAGGATGTGTAGAAATTGGAATCCTTGTGCACTCTTGGTGAGGATGTAAAAAAGTACAGCTACTGTGGAAACAATATGGTGATTCCTCAAAGAATTAAAAATAGAATTTCCACAAAATCCAGCAATTCTACTTCTGGGAATGTACTCGAAAGAATTCAAAGCATGGTTTAGAAGAGAGATTTGTACACCCATGTTCATAGTAGCATTATTCTCAGTAGCTAAAACGTGGAAGAAACCTAAGTGTCCATGACAGATGAATGGATAAGCAAAATATGGTATATAGATACTATGGAATATTACTGAACCTTAAAAAGGAAGGAAATTCTGACATATGCTACAACATGAACCTTGAGGACGTTATGCTAAGTGAAATAAGCCAGTTACAAAAGAACAAATAATTATAATTCCCTTTATATGAGGTACTCAGAGTAGTCAAAATCATAGGGACAGAAAGTAGAATGGTGGTTGCCAGGGGCTGGGGGAAAAAGGGTGTGGGGAGTTTTTATATATTGCCTGTAGAGTTTCCATTTTGCAGGATGAAAAGAATTCTGGAGATGGTTACACAACAATATTAGCGTACTTAATGCCACTAAACTGTACATTTAAAAATGGTAAAGATAATAGATTTAATGTTATTTGCATATTACTGCAATTAAAAATGGAAAAGAAAATTAAGGAGAACTAAAGACTTTCCCAGATAAACAAAAGCTGAGAAAGTTCATCACCACCAGGCCTACCTTATAAAACATACTAAAGGGAGTCCTGAAATGAAAGGATGCTAGACATTTACATGAAAGCATGTGCAAATATAAAGCTTGCCAGTAAAGGTAAATATATAGACAAATACAACATATCGTAAGATATTAAAAATGAAAAAAAAATCTCAAATCAACAACCTAACTTCACTTGTCACGGAACTAAAGAAAAGAAAAAGAAAAAACTAAAAGCCCAAAGTTAGCAGAAGGAAGGAAATAATAGAGATTGGAGCAGAAATCATGGAAATAGAGAATGCAAAAACAATAAGAAAAAATTCAACAAAGCTAAGAGTTGGTTTTTATGAAAGATCAACAAAATTGGCAAGTTCTTAACTAGACAACTGAGGAGAAAAGAGAGAAGACTCAAGTACCTAAACTCAGAAGTGAAAGAGGAGACATTACAACTTCAGTCACATTTTTAAAATATATTTTCCCTGACCATTCATTTCTTTTTTCAGTAGCCATATGGTGTTTGTTTCAAAACCTTTATTTCTATTCCAGATTGCTTGTGATTTTAATCCATGTCTAATTGCTTAGTTTAAGGGGCCCACCAGGAATACAGTAGGTCCCCTTTGATGTTACCATCTTTCTCTTTCAAATCTGAACCCATTTCTGAACTTGCATATCTTAGTGAAAGATAAAATAATTGTTGACTTTGTCTTTTCTTAACCCTCACATATAATGTCTCACTAGATACCATTAATCCTATTTTCTAAATACCCCTCTTTCATGTTTACTTTCAGGCCACTGTTATCAGACAGTTATAATAACTCCCCTGAATTAAAGAAGCCTCCACACTTTTCTTATTGCTTCCATAAATCCATTCTCTATGCTGCAGCCAGGATGATGATTCTTGAGATATAAGATATAAGCAGATATCTCACCTGCTTAACACTTCAATGGTTTTTCCATTGCTTTTAAGATAAAGTCCACTCTGACATGGCTTATATCGCCTGTGAGAGAGCCCCTTTAGCAGCACCCTCCTTCAGCCACTGCCCAACATCTTTTACTTCTTCCATCCAACTCCTTTCTATAATCCAGCCAATAAAATTGTTGTATAAATTATTGACTTCCTCTCCTGTTGCCTTTTAATATATGGTTATGCCAGTCATGACCCTGCATCACCCCAACTCTACCTACTCTTATTAGTCCACAAAAATTAGCAGAAATTTTAGAAGATAATAGAAATTAACTAAATAATTAAATTTGAATGAATAAATAAGAATATATATTTAACTTTTAAAAAGCAAATGACTCAGAATGCTTGTGCAATTTTGTAAAAATAAGTTTTTTTAACTTTCAAGTGTTATTGATAACATACAAAGCTATCAAAAACGTTCTGAGAATTTTAGATTCTACTCAAACAAATTCTGATGTCTTTTATTAAAAGTTTCTCTGAGTCATATATCAGAATATGGGTGTCACAGTTAAATAAAATGTATGACACATTTTATGAAAATTGTTATTTACAAAATCTACAAATCTGCCTTATTTGCTTCCTTTTCCTTTTCCATGTATGTGCTTCTTCAAATAGTTCATAATTTGCTGACAGAATAAACATAGTTTTTCTAGGGGATTTTTAAGGAGGTTTCTTTAGGACTGTTCTTGTGTGGGAATAAGGAGAAGAGAAATGATCTTTGTTTCTTGAGTTAATACGAATATATTTTTAGAGTAATAAAAATAAAATTTGTATAGTAAAAATATATAATAATTATATTAAAATTGTTATATTATCTAATTTTAAAGGAAAAAAATTGGAATGAACAAAATTGTAATCACCATAAAAATTAGTTGGTTAGATGCTATAACTTGTATCATTTAATATTTAAGTTTCACATAGCTAGTGAAATGGCTACATTTTTTTATTTCCTTGTATTCAGTAGAGAAGAATATTGCTTAACCTAGTATAGACTGTTTTAGCACTTGGGAAACATTTCAACATTAGATATGTTATAAACATATGTTGATTATAAGTCCAAAAATAAATGCAGTATTAATATAATTCTTATTGTATCAAACAAAAAATTAGCATAAAAAATTCACCCCAGACAAGCAAAGATAGAATGATGAAAATGTTGAACAAACAGTGATTTTAGAAGAATGTGAAAGCAAGCTGGATCATATAGATAAGCATTCCCCTCCCTTCTCCCTCTCTCCATCTCTGTTTTATTTTTTAGAAACAGAAGTGATTTCTTCATTTTGTTTGACTCAACCATGTAATTATTGGAATCCTTCCATCTCAGTTAGCTTTCCTATTGAACTGTATTGACGAACTATCATAGGTAGTTTCAGTTGATACAAACACAATATGTAGGCTGCCCTTCTCAAATATTGCTGTTACTTGGAACAATGTTTATCAGCAGGGAATCAGCTCAGGCTGCATGGATCACAAGTTAATGTCAATTGACCCTGCTATTTGTTATCTAAAACTGTGAAATTTTTCATAATCTGGAAAAATATATAGGAGAGCATCCAAACTACTCATTTTTATAAATATGACGCTATATCCTCCACATTATTTTATAAATTGGTTCCTCAGTTTATCTGGTGAAAGAACAGTCTTAAATGCCAAGTTAACATTTTTTGTTCATAGATGCCTTCATATGAAGTTGAGTAAGATTCAGAAAGCTTATATAATTATGACACAATCATAACACCAAAAGTATTGCTTTCATTTTAGAAACCCTCTAGAAAGGGTATAACGCTCCAGGTTTTATTGTAAAAGAAAAAATCTACAAAAAATGTTCCATTTCCAGGGAATTTTTTCCTAAAATAAAACTATTTGGTTTTCATTTTTCTATTTCTATTGTTTAGTAGTCCCACCATTGGTATATCAAAAGTTCATAGCACTTACATTATCCATAAATATATTATTTCAAGTGCTAGTAAAATGAATTTTATGTTGTCAGTTGTTTGTTCACATTTCACAACTTTGATTTCTCCTCAAAGAGAGATGGAGCTGTCTGTCACTGGAGCTAGAGATTTTCAAACCTGGAATAAGTTAAACTGCCAGTGACCAGGAAGTTTATAGAACTTCTGTGTATTATACTGACAGATCCTCTCTAGCACAACCAGCATTTCTCTTTAGGGCGATCTACAGTTTATAATCCTGTTATGAGGAAGAATATGAAGGTGTTCTTATCTGCCTTTCCGTTCAACCTCTAGTCATACATAACTTCATCATTACTTCTTTTCTCAGCCATCCCAAATACTGAGAACATAAGCAGGACAAGAAAGGGTTTGGTAGCAGAGCAGTTTCATCGTTCAAAATATTTAACTGATCAAAGTGAATTAATTTTAAAAAAAGAAAATTTGAATATTTTGCAAATAAGATGCAATAAAACTCTTTGCTGGTGATCAAAGGTATTCAGATAGAAAAGAGGAAAACAAAATATATTTTCAAAGTGAAGAAACTTCTGTGCTGTCATTGGTTAGCTAGGTGAACAGGAACTTTTTCTTTTCAATCAAACAGGTAATAGTATTTCCCATCATGTTATGGATGAAGAATGATATTTAAAAATAAATTGTTTTTTATATCTTAAAAAACAATGTATTTTTCTTATAGTGACCACACTATCCTGAAAAGTAAGGCAAAAATAATTGCCTCCACAAAATAAATAGTTAATGAAGACATTTTGTCTTTAAGTTTTCTGATGTCATATTTCTTGGGAAAGATTTATTTTCTTACCAGTTAGAAATAGGTATCATTTGCATCTTTTGCTTATATACATCACACACATTCACAGTAACACGCAACCCATGATTTTGAAGCAGTGGGCCACATTGGGTAGCCCTTTATACTCATGAGAGATGAATCATGGCTTATACAGTTGACCCTTGAAAAACATCGGTTTTAAGTGCCCAGGTTCACTTATACACAATTTTTTTTTACTAAATACGTACTACAGTACTACACAATCAGCAGTTGGTTGACTCCTAGGATGTGGAACCACAGATACAGAGGGCAGACTGTAAAGTTATTTGCAAATGTTTGACTGTGGAGGGTCAGCAGCTATAACCCCTGTAGTGTTCAAAGGTCAGCTAATAGTCTCATTCTGTTAGGAATGTGTGGCTTAAACCAATGGGTTGGCTTCTTTTATTCCATCACTCTCATTTGTAAACTAATGGGATTAATGTTTCTAATTTACTTAACCCTCCTTTGTTATTATGAGAGAAGAAAAAAGTGAAAGTGTACACATAATGAAAGTGGATACATTAAAAGTACAAGATGAAGTACAAATGCAGCTATGCTCATTTAAAAATAATTATTTATGCCTTATGAGTCAAATCCTATTTTCAGAAAATATAACTAAGAAAATATAGTAAGAACCTGCTGCTCTAACTTGATAGATTCTAAAATGCTAATTTTTCTGCCAAATCAATGTCACCCAACCAAGATGGCCTTAACATTATCCTCAGTTTGACTAACTTACAGACAGACTTTTTTCTAACTCTAGACCCCTGAACTTCAAAAGAGCGTTTACTTTTGAAAACTTGTAAGTTCTTTCTCTATCCCTTTGAGATGTCAATCTTTGTTTTTTTAAAATTCTTTCCAGTTTTATAATTCATGAATGTCTTTCTCAAGGACCTGAGAGCCATCTCTTTGAAATACTTGCTGTAATCACGTGAGATAACAGCCCTATATCTTGCTCCAAGTCATAAAACTACCCACTGTCATGAAGATAGAATGTATACTAATGTCACCACTAGTAAGCACAGATGGCCTATGATCTCCCCACCCCAGTTCTTAAAACTCTCTACCCTTTTGTTTCAGTGGAGTTGAGCTCAGACTCAGTTCTGGCCTTTACCTCTTATTTCAGTAGCCTTGAATAAAGTCTTCTTTGCCTGTTTGACTTTTTCCAGTGCAACCTTTGCTTTGATTCACACCTCCAGTGCTTTATCAATGAGTGTTTCATGTCTAAGTTAATGTGGTCTTTTGCATAGGTCTATATGGCTGACTCTAGCAGTGAAAACAAGGGTAGAACAACTAAAGTTCACTCATTGCCCTCTTTGATGAACATAAAAATCCAGACTGGTGATTTTAGTGTCTGGAAATTTTGGACTGTGTCAATGTGTACATATCCATAACACTAGTTAGAAGCTTTGTGGGTTTTTTTCCTTAACACATTAAATATTAAAATTTTAGTTATTATAAAAATGATTATTTTTTAAAAGCTCACAGAGACTTTTTTCATTCCTATTTTAAAAGGCTTATGGTTCACAGCAAGTAGGAATTAGGAATGAACTCATTAAGGTCTTTGTCATATGTGATTAGTTGTAATCAATATCTCCTTAGAATATTTTTAGCCTTTTAGTAAAGACAATATTCTTAAATTCCACTTGCATGTTAAATATGCAAATGTACTAATGATCAACCAATCAAGGCTCTTGTTTTGCAGAAAAGGAAACTGAAGCGTATAAGGATTAGATAACTCTTCTAAGATTGCACAGTTACTTATATGCAGAGCTGGACCTAGGGCTAAGTTGGGGTTTTTTTGTTTTTTTGTTCGTTTTCTTTGTTGGTTTTGTTTTGGGTTTTTTTCCAATTTCCAGGCCAATAGCAATAACTCAGTGAAGTCAAATGTTATCAATTAATTAACATAGTGACATGGTTTGTTTGTAATCTTAGTGCAGAAAGTCACCAGAGTGTTTGTTTAAAGAGGTAAGCTTTTCTGTGTATTTAATTTACTCTCTTCACATCTATACTGGTAGCAACTACTTCTACTGCTAAGGGAATTGGTCTAGGCTCAAAAGTGTGAGACAGACTCATTGTGAAACTGTTTTGTTTTTTTTTTAAACATTTTTATTGGAGTATAATTGCTTTACAATGGTGTGTTAGTTTCTGCTTTATCATTGTGAAACTGTTGATTACTCGAATTAAATTCTTAGACCATGTACCTTTTTTTTTTAATCAGCCTTGTGATGGAAATGTATGCCTTGCTTAAAGGTTCTTATTGTCTTTAGCCCTAGTCACTCAAAGACCTGCTAAGGTGATAAGAGTTGATCTAATAAAATAATTCGCATTTCAGCAGAAATTATGTTGCTCAAAATAGATTAAGAAAGTTACTTTGGAATATATTCTTGCGGGCCTTCAAATCTCACTATACCCACTGCTATCTAATCTAAGAGAGTTGAGAGCTAGTACTGAGTAATATGTTCAGAACATTCTAAGACCAAGCAAGTGTTAAAGATAAACAGAAATAAGAATTTGCTTTTAAATTAAATGTAATCAGTGACATATCATTTCATTTCCTGAAACTGACTCATCCCAATGACAACTATAGTTTTTCTACCAGATAATAATCTATAATTTGAAATTATGAATGTTGGATATAAATAGTCATTTGCTATGTCTTCTACAAACGTTACATTTATTGAAGTTTATTCTCCATGTGATGGTGGTTCTGGGTAATAGTTGGAGGGGAGAGAAAAATATTTCAGCATTTGTATTTGTGAAAGGACATTGAGAGTATTCATATTTCTTATTTTAAAATATCCAGTCTGCTTGGGAATAGTAATAATATTACACTTTTTTTTTTCAATTGTAAAATGTGTCTTTAAATTTCTGGTATAATTTTATGAGTAAAGTAACCATTTTGTAATAAGCTCCAACATTTTAACAGAAACAAGTGACATTTAATATAAAATAAAAGAGTAGTTGAGACCATGGCTATGATTTCAGTATGACTAGTATTTCCTTTTATTTGCCCCAGCATGTCTTTTTCACACCTGATATTATTTGTCTCCTTCCTTAGTTACGAAGCCAAGTGAGAGAACAAATACACAGGTATATTTGTACTGATCAAACAGTTCAGGAAAGGTGTTTTCAGCAAAAAGGTTTTGGTAACTAGCTCCTTACATCACTGCAATAAAATATATGGATGCTGAATGAAAAAGATTTTTTAAAGAGTTGGGAAAAAATCTGCAGAGATTTTGAAAGGAGCCCAAAAACCCAGCCATTAGGGTCTTAATTATAATGATGTCGCTTTACTAATTATTCTTACTACTCACTCTTCCCACCCACCCCTCCCCAATTTTGTTCACCTTAGTCTTTGCCTCTGGATCATTTCATATTCAATCTCTGTTTTGAATTTTCCTCTTGACCCAAACTTTCTACTAATTGAGTATATTCGGGGTGATTAGAAATACTCAGAGCAAACAGCTACCTTTCCTTGGTTAAAGACTTATCAATTTTTCTAAATTGTTCCATTTACGAACACAGGGAAGTGTATTTTACCTGAGAGTAAATTTAATAGCAAAAAGGAATCAATAAACTGCCCCCAAAGAAGTGTTAGAACCCCTTTATTTATGTTTTTTGATTTTTTTTCCACTGAGAATATTTCATAACTCACCTTTTAGCCCCGAGGTAACGTCAGACTCTTTGGATATAAGGCCAACTCTGAGCTTTCAGTAAAAATGTAAATTTGTCCATGCTTTTAACATAATAGTCCATTCAACTCAGGTTGGGTACAGATCTGTAGCTTCACTACATTCTGAGGCTGCATAAAGAGTTGTTATGGGGATTTTGATTTCTTTGGTCACCTTAGAGTAGTCTTCTACGACATAAGCAGGCTTTTCCCCAGAGGATTTAAGGCTTTTGTATTAGTTTCCTATTCCTGATCTAATAAATTAGCACAAATGTAGGGGCTTAAAACAACATGCATTTACTATTTCAATTCTGGGGGTCAGATGGTGTCAGCAGGGCTGCATTCCTTTCTGGATAGCAATGGCCAGTCCAGTCTCTCTTACATCCCACACTCTGACAAATACTCTTTGGCCTCCATCTTTCATATTTAAAGATCCCTTGTGATTACCTTGGGGCTACCTTGATAATCCAGGATAATCTATTTCAAGATCATCTGATTAGCAACCATATGAAAACTAATTAATTCCTAATTCTTTCTTGCCATGTAACCTAACATGTGCTTATGTTCTGGGGCTTTGGAGGAGTGGTGATGGGGGCTTTATTCTTCCTATTCTTCACGGATTCTTAGTTGGTCCTAACTCTAGGTGAACAGTTCCTGTTTTTAAAGGGATTGGAGAAAATATAACAGCTTCAGTTTTCCTCAAGGAACTAATCCTTTCTAATCAAACAACACTGGGAGCAGAGGTGGGAGGTATTCTTAATGTTGTCCAAATTAGGAATAATTTTCCTCTTCCTAGAAAAATGAATTAGTTTATCTCCATTGACACAGGTGAAGCATGACTATCTCCAATCTAGATGGTCCAGGGAGACAGTGGTGGTGGGTGTTGTGTGTGGTGGGCAGTTATTGTTCACTTTCCAAAATATTAGTCTTCATTTCCGGTGATTTTTTTCTACTTTGAGATGTGACAAAGTCCCTAGGAACTTGGGTTATGATAGTGTTAAAATATTCATAAATCCTGATTTCCTTATCATTTAATTTTTACCCCTTCTACATTTTTCTTTCCTCACCTTAAGGATTCCATGTGTACCCCATACAGATACATTTCTGATATTTCTCCCATTCTCTACTTCTGTTTTGGGATAGTTGCTTAACAAAATGAAAACACACATAAATGCATAAAAGCTCAAACAACAATAGCAACAAAAAAGGCCAGGGGATTGCCACAGCTAAGAAAAACAAGAGATACCCTAATTAAAACAGTCTAAAAAAAACAAAACAAAACAAAAAACACTATCTATTAAAAGATGCTATAAATATCTTTCTTTAATTTCTTTGTGTCCTGAATGAGAAAATTGAGACCATGTTAAAGGTCACGTCCAAGTTCACATGGCAAAGTGAGAGCCAAATTAGACATGGAACTCAGTGTTCTTAATTACATGCAGCACTCATTTGACAAAATATCAGATTTGGTGAAGTATAAAATAATGGGCATGGGGAGAGATGTTGCAAAAGCCTTTGTGGTTCAGTACTGTTTCACAACAGTCAATGAAATTCCAGCAACAGTGTTCCAAATCTGATGAACACCATATAAACCCGTCTGCACTTGATAAATATTACCATTTTGAAATGATTCCTTTAATGGTATTTTCACAAGCTGTTAATGGTTGTGGTTGAAAGAGCCTACCCCACATAGTCTGACATGTCATAATTCATGCCATAGTCACAGTTTTTTCTTCCAGGTTGATGGCCTCTTATTGACTTTAAGTATAGCCTGCCTGCTTCTTCTAACCTTACATTCAATATATCATACGGCATGATATGATTACACAATACTGAAAGCCTGCGGTCATAAATGCCACTTCTGTAATTATATCACCTGCTATCCATCATACATAGAAAAGCTGCAGAAGCAGAAACATTTGAGTATTTACAAGGCATGCAACACATGTTCCTTTCTAGCATTATTTATGTGACATAAAAGTTGGAATTTATGAAACTGGAGTTGCAAAATAAAAAAAAGAAAGTGGAAGTTTACCGAACATGTAACTTTCATGAAAATGTTAATTTATTCCTAATAAGAAAGACAATAGATTAAAATAATTATATTCTGGATTGACAAGGACTTAACTCCAAAGTGAATCAATACATGTATGATTTGCTGTTTGGCATATAGATAATGAATTATTTATATAATATGATTTCCACCCCTTATAATAGTAATAGAGTATAGTTTTATCAGATTTCATTGTTACAACCATATAATAGTAAATAATTATTTGTGGGGAGATTAGCACTATTTCATCACCCTTACAAAATTACTCTTTTCATATTTATGTTAGCATTTGCTCCCATGCACATATTGTCACAGTTATTTAGTTATATTAAACATATGCTTATTATGTTTTTTAAGAGATTTCACATGTCTAAATTTCTCTCCGTGACTATTTCATAATTTACTAAACCATTTCCCACTGATTATATATTTAGTTAATCTCTAATTTTTGTTCTTATAAATAATTCTATATTGAATATCTGCATTATTAAAACTGGTCCTTTCATATAAATAATTAATTTCTTGTGATGAATTTTCAGAAAGTACACTGCTAAGTAAAAGAGCACAATACTTTTAGTGCTTTTTGATTCAGGTTTAGATATTGATTTTCTACTAATATTTAAGTTGTATCCCACAACCTGTTATTCATGATGGAAAATTAGGGTAACATTAGATTTTAAAAAGAAGAAATATTAGCAATTTTAAAACATAATATTTATGAATTATGGGATTAACTGTAGGGATAGAACATGGAGAGAAATATCATATAGTTCACATGTAATCAGAGTTGATTTATTTTTGACTTTGAATATTAATGAGCAATACATATTTTATATCACAGGAATTTTCATTGTATAATATAATGAAAAGATCATTACAAATACGCTACAAAGAATGTTTAGAATAAAATGACTTTCAGGAATTACAGAGACTTGTTAAATATTAGACCAGTTTTCAAGATCTTAAAAGCAAATGCTGATTTTAGTAAATTTATGAAATAAAGCAGTGTGATACCTGATCACTCCACTGCTAGAAAAAACAGGAGAATTAGTCATCTTCTGCATGTCCTGGGAAAACCAGGATATATTTTCATAGGGTTTTGCATGATTCTGGGATTAAAATATGGAGACATTTTTCATAGAGGATAAAGACTGCAGTTTTTTCTTTCTTTCTTTCTTATTCTTCTTTCCAGTTTTAAGGCCTGATCATCACAGTGGGTTAAATAGGTCCACATAAAATCTCCATGGGAACTAGTAATAATGTATGACTACATTTGTCTTTAATTTTATTTAGCTAATTTCCCTAACACCTACTTCTTTCCACTGAATAAATTACAATTCCTTTCTAGAGCCATTAGACAAGCCTTGGAACAAATGATAGATTTTTATATCTACCATCAATCAGCTAGTCTATGTATTTTTTTTAATTTAAATAGAGACCTGCTGAGCTAATTACCCATCTGTTTACGTGTCTATATTCTGCCTATTCCAAGAGGATTTGAAGTGACTCCCTGTTATTTATTGAAAATTCCAAGAAAAGTTTTCTAGCTTATTTGAAATATTCAAATTCTCCCAGAGGAAATAAAAATAATAAGTCTTAAGATCATGATGGTGAAAATGTAAGGATGCCCCTAATATTCAACTCATTTGCTCTTTGCTTGTCCATTCCTCTTTCTTAGACATTTATCATTATCAAGTTTTGCATTAATTATACAAGAATAGTTGATCATTTTAGCACTAATTATTTAGGCTAAGTCCAAATCCTATCAATCTGAAAATATATCAGTTTTATATAGTGCAGGGAAAGAGTGTTTTGAGTTTCTTTTTGAATGTTTTTGTGCATATATTAGGTTGAGTTGTCTACTCCTTTGGCAAAATCCCTAGGTCTTATAGATTACAACTTTTAGCCTCTACCTTATATCTTTTAGCTTTTCTCTATACTTCCATAATTCTCACAGCCTCTCCTACTCTCTCCTCTGCCTCTAGAAAACTGTTTTAAAGAATTTGAACCTGAGAAGGATTTAAAGTCTATATTCTGGAAACTTTGGAGATAAAGGGAAAAGCTCATGTATGACTGGCAATCTGGGATGGAAGGCAGAGAGTAGATGTTCTCAATATTTACTACTGAAAAATTATATTCATTAAAAAGAGCATCTTTTGCATTTTGGGAGGATTTATTTATTATGCATGTAGTTTGTTTTAGTCATGCATTCATGAATGGTATTCATGGCATTTACTGACCCATGTGCTTAGCTTTGTCTGTCTTCCAACATAGAAAGCCAAAGATGTGCTAATTATATTTTATTAAAAATCCCAAAGAATGGTTTTCAAGAAGAATTCTCAGATATTTTTTTTCCATTTTAAAAGCATGCCTTATTTATTTCCTATCAAAATTAAGTACAATCAGAAAAATGAAAGAATAGGTATTAGAATCAGGACCAAAATAGTTTACATATAATTATCTTGCTAGATATATATGCCAAAACCAATTTCTTTAAACTGTAAATTATTGTGAACATACTCTTTTTTTAAACTACATTCTGAGTAAGAATGAACCTTTGCCTTATCATTCTTTAATCTGTATTAATAGTATTTTTATTTTGTGCATTATGATTATTAATATTATTTTCAAAATATTAAGTAATACCATTTAAAATATTCTTCAAGTAAATATGAATCTATATTGAACTTACCATTCATGTAATTTTGCTCTTTGACATTTTATATCTAGGTGCCTTGTGGGTATAGATTGTTACCCTCTAAAACATATATATTCCTGTGTTTCTCTTAGAGTTCAAGAACAGTGTTGGTCATATAGCAGTCCACAAATTGAATTGATGGACTAATGGGTTTTTCACTTAAGCTTATTTTATGAGTTTAGACAATGAATGTGTATACTGTTTATATAATTCTCGTCTATTCAGTTGGACCTGTGCATTATAAATTCAAGTACTTTTTTAGTAATGTTTGGAGTCTCTTCAGGTATTGATTTGCAGTTATGCACTGAGGAAACAGTTTGTTACCCAGGTATTCTGTTCAATTATATGAGGCTAATGCATTGTCATAGATAGGAAAAAATTTAGTCTGAGACCAGATAAATCTGGGTTCAAATCTCAACCCTTTCCCAACTCATTGTATAATTTCATACAAATTGTATTACATCTTTCTAGCCTTTTATTTCTCATTTATACACTAGTAATAAAAATACCCAGTTTATGATCTGTTTAAAGGATTAAGTAAAATACTTCTCAATGATTAGGTTTTTTCTCTCCACATTTCAATATGGTGGTTATCATTTCCCAGACAACAAACCAGATTAAGTGAGATAGTATTTTGTAAGTGGAGGTTTTCTAATCTAGAAGCTCTTCTGTGTAGACCTGTGTAGCATCTGGCTTTTATTCCTCGTGAGTTTCATCCTGTTTTTTCACAAGGGGACTATATTGCCTCAGTGAGTGAAAGAGTGCCTTCATACAAAACGCTCTTTGGTCAAGGTTTGTGTTTTCTTAGAAATGCTACCATCAATTGATCCTTAATCATTAGCTCTATAATGACCAGCATTGATTACAGCAATCAGTTTAGTTCTACAAGGATTCAGGTGGTATCAAGCTTCCTTCTTACTTAAAGGATTTGAACTTCCCACATCTTCACAACAGATTTGGTTCAAAAGAAAATATACTATAACAAAACTGCAATTGATTTATAGAATTAAGCATTTGGAATAGCTCTGAGCGCAATACTAGAGACATATTATTTGTGGAAAAAATAGAGAACTATGGTCATTACAAAGGATTGAGAAGTTAAGGTGCCTTTGCCTTTGTATAATTAAAATGAGTGATTCTAAGACTCTCACAAATAGGAAATAAAATATTTTCTAGACCCCTTCATAAAGTAAATTCAAGTGCTTTCACAGAAGTAATTGAAACTCTGGTTGAAATAGAAAGAACTTGTTCTGTTTGTGGACTGTTTACTGTGTTACTGAATCTGAACTAATTCATTGATCAAAATGAAGACAAATAAATTCTGTATCTGAAAAATGGTGGTCGAGGTACCAGTGAAGAGAATTGCTGGACAAAAACAAAAGACTTGACTCACATGGCAGAAGCAGGCCTCTGTATATTTGTAACTGAGTTTGAGGCCAGGTCCCAAAAGCCTATTTCAAATAGAGACTGGATTATTAGATGGCTCCTTGATAGAAATTCTACCTGAAGCTTTGAGTCACATTGGACAGGTTTGTAGCTCGACAGGTAACATACGATCCAACTAAATACATAGTCCTGACTCAGACAGACTAGAATATACTTTTGCTTTTTGTGCTGTCTGTAATAAAAATAATTTGATAAAGGAATCTGAGAAGACTGCATTGACAACATCATTTCAGTTTTTTTTAACAATCTCTTTTCATCTAATCTTTTGGAGATTTAGTGTCTCAATTTTTTTTTTTTCTGCCAGTTTTTCATAGTGACCCTCAACTAACATTCAGAGATTTTTTTTCCCCTGCTATACGCGTTAGGAAAACATATAGCTCTAAATTAGCATGTATATATCTTGGACTAAGCTATTCTTGGACTTAAACTGAATTATTAAATTTGTGATGGACTGTACTGTTTTCCAATACCAATTACTTAAGAGCATTTTAGAGCCAGACTTAATGATAGATAAGTTACTTGATGTGGATTAAAAAAGCAGTAGGACTGTCTATCTGGAATCCAATTTAGGTGATTTATCCATTGGCTGGTTTTTTCACCTATCATCATTTTCCCCAATTCCTTCCCTGGGAAATCATGATTCTATTGTCTCCTGACCCTTTGGTTTTTATCCGACCTTTTGTGCCACTCTGGGCTGAGGATCTTTATTCTTCCTTTTATCAGTTACAGCTATCTGTAATTTTTTTGATAACATTTTCCTTGTCCTTTAGGACTCAACAATGTATCAATAATAATTTAGACAACATCAGTCCTATATCACATTGACTGTATGACTGTACCCAAGGGAAATGATTACTGGCACAGCTGCAAATAGGAGAGTTCTGTTAAGTGGTGGCAAATATAAAAATTACTAATAGTAACAGGATGATAATTACCCTTGCACATGGTATTATTTTGGATGTAATTGCCAATGCCATAAAAGTAAAAAAAAATAATCCTCAGAGTTAAGAAATCAGTATAACAATCAACCAAAACTAGAATTCCATCAACGTAAGAACAAGGCAATGCACTTGGCAACCAATAAAAACATGACATCTAAATGAGGAAATGCTGCCTAGGTATATAGTATATTATTTAAAAAAACAAAAATTTTATCATTCTTTAATTTCTGGTATATTGTTTCCACTATAAACGCCATCAAATTATGCAGAAATCAAATTATTTAAAAAATTACGAAAATTTAAAAACTTTACAGTATTCATTTAGCTTCATTTTAGCAATTTGCCTCTTCTTAAAGATATTTGTATTTTCCAGTGTTTTAAGTCATCAGCTTTTATGTGACCTATGTTGAATTTGAAAAGATTGTGTTGGAAAATAAACTCATAAAGATTACTGCTATTAATTTCTTACTCAGAGCATGTATTTAACATTTACTTCAAATAATCTTGAAATTGTCCTTTTTATTATTTTATTTTATTTTATTTATTTTGGCTGCATTGGGTCTTCGTTGCTGTGTGCAGGCTTTTTCTAGTTGCGGTGAGTGGGGGCTCCTCTCAGACCAGGGATCGAACCATGTCCCCTGCATTGGCAGGTGGATTCTTAACCATTGCACCACCAGGGAAGTCCCTGTCCCTTTAAAACTGAACATTTCTTCAGTAACTATTCTACATGTCCCCATATGGTTTGAAATAAAATTGTTTTGTTTTCCAAAAATTATAAAATTTAAGAGGAAGCATTCCTATTTTTATTATGGTCACACTTCTTCATAGTGACAAAAATATATTTTGCAAAATCTCTTTCATAGTATGAATTATTACATAGGTCAGATAAGACTTTGTAAATAAATTTTGAACATAAGACTCCCTTTCATTGAGTCACATATTGAGAGTTGTCAGAAATAAAAACAACTTTTGGTGCCTCTGTGACATTAGACAAGTCACTTAATCTTCCTAAGCCTTGAGTTCATTTCCCTAAAATCATAAAGCAAAATCAAATAATGCCTAAGATCCCATTTAACTGTTGAATTGCCTGTTGCCCTCAAAAACTGAATCTCATCTTTCCTCGTGACCTGTCCCATTTCTTTTTTACAATGTGTTTTAGAAATTTCCTTTCCATCCACATGTAAATATTACTAATCACCTAACATGTTACTATATACTACCCCAAACTAAGAAGCCCTTGGCTCTTTGTGTGTTTGTGTGTATGTGTCTGAGAGAAAGAGAGAGAATTTTTCCTCTCCCTGAAGTTGAGCTCACCTTGGCATTAATTCTGAACAAGAGGTATAGACTGATTTTACTCTAATCCATGCTCTGCTTCCAAGGAAAACAAAAATGAATATACAGTAGATTCAGAATGGTTTCGCAGTAACAACATGTTTTTTTTTTTCATTTTTATTTATTTATTTATTTATTTATGGCTCTGTTGGGTCTTCGTTTCTGTGCGAGGGCTTTCTCTAGTTGTGGCAAGCGGGGGCCGCTCTTCATCGCGGTGCGCGAGCCTCTCACTATCGCGGCCTCTCTTGTTGCGGAGCACAGGCTCCAGACGCGCAGGCTAAGTAATTGTGGCTCAACGGGCGTAGCTGCTCTGCGGCATGTGGGATCCTCCCAGACCAGGACTCGAACCCGTGTTCCCTGCATTAGCAGGCAGATTCTCAACCACTGCGCCACCAGGGAAGCCCTGTTTTTTTTTAATATTAAAAAAAAACCCTTTTATTATATAGAGACTGATAATAAATTCACTTTTGCCCAGATATGACATTTCTAAAATATACATTTTTGGAAATAATATTCACATTCTTTTGAACAGTTCCTCTAGTACAGTTTTGTGTTTTTTCCTTAATACTTAGGATTTTTTTTATTAATTAATTTTTATTGAAGTGTAGTTGCTTTACAATGTTATGTTGGCTTTTGCTGCACAGCAAAATGAATCAGCCATGCATATACATATATCCACTCCCTTTTGGATTTCCCTCTCATTTAGGACACCACAGTGTATTAAGTAGAGTTCCCAGTGCTATACAGTATGTTCCCATCAGTTGTCTATTTTATACATAGTGTCAATAGTCTATATGTGTCAATCCCAATCTCCCAATTCCTCTCACCCCTTTCCCCCTTGGTATCCATATGTTTGTTCTCTACATCTGTGTCTCTATTTCTGCTTTGCAAATAAGGTCATCTATACCATTTTTCTAGATTCCACATATATGCATTAATATACAATATTTGTTTTTCTCTTTTTGACTTACTTCACACCGTATGACACTCTCTGGGTCCACCCACGTCTCTACAAATGACCCAATTTCATTCCTTTCTATGGCTGAGTAATATTCCATTGTGTATATGTACCACATCTTCTTTATCCATTCCTCTGCTGATGGACATTTAGGTTGCTTCCATGTCCTGGCTATTGTAAATAGTGCTGCTATGAACATTGGGGTTCATGTGTCTTTTTGAATTATGGTTTTCTCTGGGTATATGCCCAGTAGTGGGATTGCTGGGTCATATGGTAGTTCTATTTTTAGTTTTTTAAGGAACCTCCATACTGTTCTCCATAGTGGCTGTATCAATTTACATTCCCACCAACAGTGTAAGAGTGTTCCCTTTTCTCCGCACCCTCTCCAGCATTTATTGTTTGTAGATTTTTTGAGGATAGCCGTTCTGACCAGTGTGAGTTGATACCTCATTGTAGTTTTGATTTGCATTTCTCTAATAATTAGTGATGTTGAGCAGCTTTTCATGTGCTTCTCAGCCATCTGTATGTCTTCTTTGGAGAAATGTCTATTTAGGTCTTCTGCCCATTTTTTGATTGGGTTGTTTGGTTTTTTTGATATTGAGCTGCATGAGCTGCTTGTATATTTTGGAGACTAATCCTTTGTCCGTTGCTTCATTTGCAAATATTTTCTCCCATTCAGAGGGTTGTCTTTTTGTTTTGCTTATGGCTTCCTTTGCTGTGCAAAAGCTTTTAAGCTTAATTAGGTCCCATTTGTTTATTTTTGTTTTTATTTTCATTACTCTAGGAGGTGGGTCAAAAAAGTTCCTACTGTGGTTTATGTCAAAGGGTGTTTTTCCTATGTTTTCCTCTAAGAGTTTTATAGTGTCCGGTCTTACATTTAGGTCTTTAATCCGTTTTGAGTTTATTTTTGTGTATTGTGTTAGATAGTATTCTAATTGTATCCTTTTATATGTAGCTGTCCAGTTTTCCCAGCACCACTTACTGAAGAGGCTATCTTCTCTCCATTGTATATTTTTGCCTCCTTTGTCATATATATTAGGTGACCATAGGTGTGTGGATTTATCTCTGGGTTTTCTATCCTGTTCCACTGATCTATATTTCTTTTTTTGTGCCAGTACCATACTGTCTTGATTACTGTAGCTTTGTATTATAGTCTGATGTCAGGGAGCCTAATTCCTCCAGCTCTGTTTTTCTTTCTCAGGATTGCTTTGGCTATTCAGGGTCTTTTGTGTTTTCAGACAAACTTTAAATTTTTTTGTTCTAGTTCTGTGAAAAACAATCTACAGATTCAGTGCAATCCCTATCAAATTACCAATGGTGTTTTTCACAGTAACAACATGTTTGAAGAGACCCTGAAAGCTGCTGCCAGATCCCATGCAAGCTGGGCATTTTGACTAAAGCTGTGCTGTTGCTTCTACTTGACTTCCAATCAGTTTAACATTTAGCGATCACTGAAGCTTAGGGGATGCCTTCAATGCTGGGACAGCCTGAAAGTTTTGACCAACATAAAGAATTATGTTCCCTTTTTCCATAGCATTCTCATTGTTTGTGGAGTCTCTTCTCACTCAACCTAAATTCACCTTTTACCTAATACTAGTCTTGTGTTCTTGTCTGCCACAGTCTTTGCTGTTTTTAAGCAAGAAATATTAAATTCCTTAGGTACTGAGTGATAATAATCTAAAAAGGCAGGGCATAATATAAAATTGACTTTACATGGTTGAAAAGACTAGTCTTAGAACTCAAAACATTTTTTAAAAATTAATGTAAGAAAAGCGTTACTTTTTAGAACAGAAATTTAAACCATTACTACTTAAAGTGGGAAGTAAGAAGAAAAATTATTAGAAAGAATTTGGGGAAGTGAATGTGGACACAGATGGGGCCAGATTCTGTTACACTTATTGTTACACAGATAAAGCAAGACTTTCAATCTTATGCATTTATACATATAAATGTTTTGCTAAAACAAAAATGGACCTCTGACAATTTAACCTTCTAACTTTGTCTCTTGCTTTGAAATAGCCCTTATTAGGTTTTCTGTTTTTTGTTACTTTTGTTGATTATTTTCCAGAAAATTCATGATTTGGCATATTAGGAATACCCTAATGTCCTTTCAAAGTACAGATATACATGTATTTTCTGATGGGTGAAACATGCTTTAATATTTGTATTTTTGAGGTTGTTTGTTCCAGGCCTACATTATGAGGCTTCATGAAAACATATAGATTATACTTTGAAGCCTAAGAAAAATAAATTCTTGTTGGCCTACTTCAGAGGCATTTGTGACAGGAAACTTTCTGCCACAGGCAGAAATTGAGTGATCTAAATGTTATTCCTGTTTAATTATCTTTCTAAGAATTTTCTATAGATGTGAACTGTGGTGCATACTATAGTTTAGGTACTAATCATTACTAATTAACAACTTCTTTCAAAATTGTTTTTTATATTATTGGATTGTCACAAGTATTTGATAAGCAATTTATTTGGAAATTGTATGATTTATTTCAGAAATTATAGATGCAAGTTTTCGGTTTTCTTGTAATTATTCAAACATTGCATTATTTTAATATAGATAAGTTGCATTTTCTTCAGTAAAGAGTACTGAAAAGGAACCTAAAATTAAATCTAAAACCTCTACTTCAGCAACAGATTTTGTGGAGCTTTTTTTTTCTTTGATTCTATTCACAAAAATATTTCACGTAATTATCTGGCTTGAATGCTATGTTTTAAAATGGATAATTTATTACCATTACTACTTCTACCCTGAGTAACATTGATTTATAGGTGCTTTTTATACTTAAAGTCAATTAAATCATCTCAGAAACAACTCTGTTTGTATATGGAAATGTTAAGGTGTTTTAGACAACTGTAATTGGGGGAATTTCTTGCAGCATATTGATGATATCATTGAAGACATAGCTCCATGAAATACATCTCCAATGCAGCCATAGTTATGGGTTTTAAACACCACTAGAAGTCCTTTATTTTCTATCTCTTGTTTCTATCTCTACTTTTAACTTAGTAATCTTATTTCTTGACTCTTACAGACATACTTTTGCACTGAGCTCTCTTCCAATTAGTTGTAATTACCATTGCATTTTTTTTTCTCCTGTTCTGACCTCATCACTCTTCCCTCACTAGGTGCTCTTCTGATACAAGGTAAACTATTCTCATAAACACGGAGTACCTCTGGGCAAGTTGCGGTAAGCAAAATTAGAGTAATTAATTCAAGCTGAAACAACTATTTTTGCCTGATGGTTCTGAAGAGTGTGTGAGTTTCAAAACCTGTCAGATTATATACAGCATACACATTACAGAAATGTCAACATCCTGAAGCATATGTTGCTTATCAGATTCAGAAGCAGAGGATAAGAGGGTATATAAATAAAAAAGTTTAAAACATATGGTGACCACAGCTGAAATAAATGATACGTATAAACCAGATAATAGTGAATTATCTGGTAACATATGAATTAATTATCTGATAACATATGAATCCAAAATTTAGGAAGTCAGTGATATTTTTAATTGTGAGGTTGATGAAGATTAGATCTGGGAAAGGAGGTGTTAGGTACTGAATGTACCCCCAAAATTCATAATGTAGAAGCCCTAACCCTCAATGTGATGGTATTAGGAGGTGAAGCATTTAGGAGGTAATTAGGTTTAGATGGGGTAATGAGAATGGAGCCTTCATGATGGGATTAGTAACCTTATAAGGAAAAGAAGGGACATGAGAGAGCGTCCTCTTTCTACCAAGTGAGGATACAACCAGAAGGTACCTGTCTGCAAGCCAGGAAGAGGGCCCTTATTGAGAACTGAATTAGCACCTTGATCTTGGACTTCCAAGCTTCCAGAACTGTGAGAAATATATCTCTGTTATTTAAACCACCCTCTGTGGCATTTTGTTAATAGCAGCTCAAGCTGACTAAGATAGTAGGAGTCATCTCTATCTTTCTAGATGTGGTTAATCTGAAAATGCAGTTACAGTCTTAAGAATGTCCTGTTGTTTCTTTTGTTACTAAGTTATGCTTTGAAAATATAATGAGGTATTTCTGAAATTCAGACCACTTCAGTAACTGCAAGACAATGGCTTGTGAAACTTGAGAATCTGGAGAATTTTATCTGTTGTATTTAAATTTGGAAGACAATCTGAAAAAGTTAATCACTATCGATAGTGATCAAATGATTTTAATCACTGATTGTAACTATTTTTTACTCAAATACTGCCATTGGGTCATGAGTGTGTTTGTGAATTTCGTTGGGGCCAGATATAATACTTTAATTTTACTGGCAAATGAAGAAAATCAAAGTGGATTAAATACATAAATCATGTTTTCATTCCTAGTGAAGACCATAAATCATAGTGCCCTAAATCTGTAAAACTTTCGTGGGAGCTTGGAATATAGAAATAAGATAGGAGAATTGAGTCATCCAATACAGTCAGTTCTGTAATGCAACATATATATTATTAAAAATCACTGCTTGGGACTTCCCCGGTGGCCCAGTGGTTAAGAATCCGCCTGCCAATTCAGGGGACACAGGTTCGATCCCTGGTCTGGGAAGATCCCACATGCTGCAGAGCAACTAAGCCCGTGTGCCACAACTACTGAGCCTGCGCTCTAGAGCCCACGAGCCAGAACTACTGAGCCCATGGCCCCAACTACTGAAGCCTGTGTACCTAGAGCCCGTGCTCCGCAGCAAGAGAAGCCACCACAATGAGAAGCCTGTGCACCGCAATGAAGAGTAGCCCCTGCACGCCGCAACTAGAGAAAAGCCGCACACAACAACGCAGACCCAATGCAGCCTAAAATAAATAAATTTATTTAAAAAAAATCACTGCTCTGTAGATAATCACAGCATAAAATATAAAAGGCTTATGGAAAATTAGGATTAGGGACAGAACACTAAAAAACTTTGTCAATGACATCTAAAAATATAGGAACCTAATAAAAGCACAGTTTTACCCAGGAAAAAATGGTTAAGAAATACACAAATGCTACAATAAAGATGGTGTTTTACCTTGGAAAAAGACCTGAAATTTTGTGTGTGGAAGTGAGCACCAAAGGATTTCAGCTTTGGAGTTATTTTGATGTAGTGGAAAGAGGTTCATCTGAAATCAGATGGAAAATTGTAACACCACAAGTGGATGGGTGTGGCTCATAACAAATAAGGTAGACTGAGGTGGCTGGGAGATGTTTGAAATGCATGCTTTTTATTTATTCTTACTGGGCTCAATTTACCCAGTTACAGTTTTCTGCATTCATGTAATGGATCTCATAGAGGTATCTTATAAGCAAACACAAAATTTGTGTTATATTTCCATTGTTCCCTATTATATCATTCATCTTGAGACAAGTCTGCATTTTTAAAACCAGCATTGTGGTAGAACTGACTGTACATAGATAGGCACACACACCGTAGTGGCTGTCTGTACCTTTCATGTTTTGAGGTGCAAGCTTGTTTTACCAAAACAACATCATCTATCTCATTATATATTAGGCATTCATCCAATTTTGTTTAAAATTTCAATCTTTTTATTTTAAAATTTGTATTGACTTTCTATTTAGTTGCACAAGACTTACGTGCACGGAGATTTTAGACCAAAGTTGTTTATTTGTATGTCACTAACACTCTAATTCAACATGATTTAGCACTAGAGTTCCAAGACAGTTTTTTCCCTGTAAAATTCTTACATTTTCAAGTTTATGATGTGATATATTAGAGATTTTGTCATATGTTCTCATTCCTATTTCCCTATTGCTTTGTCTCAAATACCAAGACATACTACTATGTACCCCCAAAATACTTGTGCTAAAATAGATGTACCGTAACCTGGTAGATTTAAATAATATTCATTCATTGCAAAATACCTTACCCTCCATCTTCCATTTCCCTCTCTTTTGGTTTTCAATTAACCCATTAGTGTTTAAAAGGAAAAATAAAGAAGAGAAAAATGTGAAGATGTTATACCTATGGCTGTATTCAAATTGAAAATTTCTAGAAGTTAGAGACTGTGTTTTTAATATTCTTTTTGCAAATGTTAGAATAAAATTAATCTATTCTGTAAGAACATATTTAGGATTTCTGGAAGGTATGTTAATTACTTAAGTCCAAAAAGGTACCAAGAAGGATATAGTGTATACATCATATATTTGATCTCAAATAGTTAATGCAGATACCAAATCCACAAGCATTTTTCCCTGGAGATAAATAGAGCCTTTTCTATTTTCAAAGAGAATTTGAGAATTAATAACTTCTGGACATTTTACCTTACCTTCATTTTTCAATATTTCAGTTTAAAAGTACTTCTTGGTCTTGAGTCATCTGTTATTATTGCTTTATTTCTTCACTCCATTATTCTCAGAGGAGTTGTGCATTTTGGATCAATATATATTAAATATTATACATTAAACGGGCCAAATTTTGTTGAGTTGAAGACAATTTTCTAAGGAAAAGTAATGTATCATCTTATATGTGAATTTCTGCTGGGAGGGGATTGTAGGCAGCTGTGTTTAGCCATCATTGCTGTAAGCCTGATTTAAACTGTTCTAACAAGTAAGCCTCATACTTCAACATGAACACAGAAGTTCTCTGGCATATAAAATTCTTATTTTTATCTCTCTTAGTTTCCTAAAAAGTAAAAATTGCAAAGCATTCTCTCTTCCTCCTTCCCTCCCTCCATTGCTCCCTCTCTTCTTTCCCCGTCTCTTTCAACAGCACCTCCATCACAGCGTAGAGCAAGATCTAAATATTTTTGTATATACTCTAATATAATAATTCTCACATACTTTTAGTAGAAAAAAGCAAACGTTAAATTCTATATAAATGTACATATACATATAAAACTAGTTTATCTATTTAGACTACTTTAATTAAAACTCAGTATAAATTTTATAGGGTGTTTTAAGTAAAGGCAGACCTTAGAGGAAATGCATTCATTAAACAAAAAATGACAAGTGCACTAAGCACTCCAGAGTAAAAATGGATATTAGAGACAAAAGAATCACAGTCTGGGAAGAAGGGTGGTTAGGGAAAGCTGAAACCTGAAACAAATACTAGTTTGTTAGCTTAAGCAGAAGTGAGGTAGAAGTCAAGAAAATACATTTCTTTTGCAGATAAAACAGTCTTTCTTGAAGGCCTTGGGATAGGGAAATGGTATAAGTAGAAGAATAGAAAGAAATTCATGTTAGCTGAAGTGTAGAGAGCTTTCATATGAGTGACATCAAATAAAGCTGAAGAGAGGGAAGTAGTATCAAATAAGGCAGGGTTTTAAAGTCCAAGGAAGGAATTTGGTCTTTATTCTGAGGGCAATGGAAAACAATCAAAAAGATTTTAGTTGGTGGTTGACATGGCCAGATTTATCTCATAAAATATCACAATATCAAAAATGGATGGAGGAATAAAGTGAGGAGGTGGGAATAACATTTAACAAGCTATTGCATTAAGAGAATATAATTGATCTGATCATGACATACTCCTGTAGCATTCTATGACATTTAGAGAGCCCTGTGACTTGGACTCATGGAACAGCTGTTGAGATGGGCAGTACTAGACATGGAAAAAGATAATTTTCTTTTAAGTCAGGACTTAGGAGCTGTTCCTTGTGTTGTAGGAACAATGACACCCTCTCTCAGTGATACATTGGAGCAGATACGTGGAGATGCTAAGATGCAAAGAAAAATCCCCAAACATCTGGGAGAACAGATGTAAAGGAAAATTTCAAAACATCTGGGAGGATATTTCCTGGAAAATTACTTGGTCAAAATCTGACAATCTTACCAGCATCCTGGGGGTTGATGAATACTAATGGAGCTATAGATGCACTTTAATGAAACACCGACTAGCAGCTTCATTTTGAATTGGGGGTCGCTATCTGCCCATTTAAAAAGGTCAGTTTGCTGTGAAGTTACTAAGGTGTAACTACTTCTCACTAGCACCACTAGATTTACTTGTCTGTTGTATAAAAAACTAAGTGATCAGAAAAAACTCTTCATTTTACAGACATGTAAAGGAAGCATAAAATTTTGTTTTATCAAGACAAATCATATTGATTTTTAATTTTATAAACAGATCATGAACCAACATCAAATCTAGATTAATGTAGCCATAAGATTCAAGTCATTTCTATTTAATCATGTCACACACTGCCCTAGAGAGTCACAACCTGTTTACAAGTTTATTTCCCAGGTATATTACTATTTTAAATACAGGAATACAGATGAGACTAATTTTTTTTTAATAAAAAACCCTTTGTTTTCAGTTTACCTCGTAATCAAATGATTCTGAAAATGAGTGTTTCATTGTTGGTCACCTGTTTGAATTTAAAATATTTACCTAAATGTAATTAAAGCTGAGTGAAAGTATTGACACTTGACACTTGTGAAAAAAATCCTTAGTAAGGTTTTTATGGAGAGATGAGATAACTCAGTTTGGGAATTGAGCACAGGAATAAGGAGAGTTATGGAATATGTTGGTTTTGTTCTGGGTACTGGTTATTACTGGATTCACAGAGGTCAGAGCAAAGTGGAGAGACAGGAATTACTGGGGAAAAAAATGCCAGGCATTGAAATGATAAAGGTTATTACTAATCAAATCATGGAATATTTAGTCCTAATATAATTGTAATTTTGAAAGTCCCGATGCTCAAGCTGAGAAATGGGGAATAGTATACTGAAAATAATGGAAGAGAGCACAGAATAACAGAACAATTAAAAGGAGTTTTTGATTAACTGTGGTCATGAGGGAAGGTCACTGGTAAGACAATCTGGGTTAAAACTAGTCAAACATTGCACAGAATAGATATAGTGTAAACAGTAATGGCATCTGATCTCACCTAGACGGTTGGGCCCTATGCACGATCATTTTCCTAAATAGCTGTATGAGTACATTGTTCCCAAGACCATATTTAAATGTCATGGTCAAAATATCAATATTTTTGTCATAATGAATCCCATTTTTTTTTCCTAAAATGTTTGTTTCCCTGACTTAGTGAAGAGAATTCGATTTTGGATCTACAGAACACATGGCGTAGCTCAGGAGAAACCAATAAGCATGTAGTTTGGTGGTCAGACACACTGTGAATTTGCCCAAGTATTAAGATAATGTGCAAAAGGTTTGGGTCTCTGGCATTGTTTCTTGTGGCCATTTTAATATAAAAGTCTTCTTAATGTCACCACATAGAGACAAAGCACACAGAGATAATATTTTAACTACCTATATCTTCAAAAAATGTAGGTGCTAGGAATTCCACTGTGACCTAAACATACATGGTCAAGCATAATTCTAGGAAAATAATCTTCAATTAAAACAGGGTAATAGATCCTGCATGGAATGTTAGTGGGAAGTTTGAGGTGTCCTTCAAACAGAAATAACAATTTGAGAAAGCCAACCATGCAAAAAAAAGCCAGGGGTGGGAGTACTTAATGCAGAGGCCTAAGACTCGCTGAAATCTAGCAATCTAGCAATGGAAAAAGGGCCATTTGGCATAATGGGTTACATGTATAATTGTGAGTATCTTGATATTACCTAATAGAATGAGGGAAGCTGTGGGACCTTGGGAAAGTAAAATCATTTAAAAATATAAAACACACCTTCATGTGAGGATTCAATGAGATAGTGTATGTAAATTGTGATGATGGGCAAAATTTTAGCCATTACAATTCCCATAGTTCATCTTTTTGCTACTAGATCAACAAACCACCTCAAAGTGAAGTAGCCTTTTGTGTTAGTTCTTAATTTCATTTCTTTTGTATTGTTCAAAACACAAATGTACCTGTATATGCCTATGTGTTTTGATATGATATGAACAAATATTGACATTGAAAAAAATATTCTGGAGGTGGAATAAACGTATAACAAATGAGGAGAAAGGACAAGAACATTGTCCAGATGCCTAGACACATCTTCCATGGGGTGCGATTTTCTGATAGAAGAAATCAATGAAGACAAGCACCTTGTCGGGAAGAGTATGGCGAGTGAGATTTTTGGCTATGCGAGAGATTCAGATGAACAGATAGAAGAAAGAATCTGAGCTGGAGATGTCCCTTTCCTCACATACCTGATAACTGAAGCCAACAGAATAGAAGAGATGGCCTAAGGAGGCAGTAGTATATGTTAGAGTAGAAATTTGAAAACAGAAATTTGAGATGAACCTTCCTGACAAGGTGAACCCCGAGGAACTGACAGAAAGAGAGCCTGGTGTGAAGGGAAACATGGACTGAACATGGAAGGGAGTGTATTTCTGGGAGGGAGTGGCCTGCAAAGTTTAGTAAAGCTGAAAGGTCAAGTAAACTAAGGAGAAACAAGTAGTTTATGGCTTCAGCTGGGCAAGTTATAAAAATAATTTTTTTTGGTAGTATTGGCTACATTTTGATCTATAACTTTTTTTTTTAACATCTTTATTGGAGTATAATTGCTTTCCATTGTTGTGTTAGTTGCTGCTGTATAACAAAGTGAATCAGCTATACGTATACATATATCCCCATATCTCCTCCCTCTTGTGTCTCCCTCCCACCCTCCCTATCCCACCCCTCTAGGTGGTCACAAAGCACCTAGCTGATCTCCCTGTGCTATACAGCTGCTTCCAACTAGCTATCTATTTTACATTTGGTAGTGTATATATGTCCATGCTACTCTCTCACTTCGTCCCAGCTTACCCTTCCCCCTCCCCGTGTCCTCAAGTCCATTCTCTACGTCTGCATCCTGCCCCTAGGTTCTTCATGACTTTTTTTTTTTTTTTTAGATTCCATATATATGTGTTAGCATACGGTATTTGTTTTTCTCTTTCTGACTTATGACAGACTCTAGGTCCATCCACCTCACTACAAATAACTCAAATTTTGGAAAACTAATTTTTTTAATCCTACTATATCTCAGTCACATTCAGATTTCTCTGTTCATAACTAAAGACCTTGAATTTGGAAATCTTGGGGAAATTTTCTCTACCTAATTTTCTTAGGTATATTTGCTACCTGATGGGTTTGCAAAAATTGTATCATACTTAATGAAAATGAAGTAATTAGTTCAACAATTTAATAAAATTCTAGATTTGGAAGAACTACCATAGAGTATTTATACAAACAATTAAAAAATATGCTCTCCAGGCATCTTAATTTTTTTATCATTTTGAAAATAAATGACACTTGAGGATATTGTAAATAAACATGTAAAGTAGAACCATATGAATTATTGATGTAACTACGCCTTCTACACATATATTAGGTATATTGGTTTTTTTAAAAAGGCAACAAGTGGTGAGATACATGAGCCTTTATGAATTTTACTTCTCTTTCTTTTTTTTTTTTTTTTTTTTTATTTATTCATTCACTTTTGGGTGTGTTGGGTCTTCGTTTCTTGTGCGAGGGCTTTCTCCAGTTGCGGCAAGCGGTGGTCACTCTTCATCGCGGTGCGCGGGCCCCTCACTGTCGCGGCCTCTCTTGTTGTGGCGCACAGGCTCCAGACGTGCAGGCTCAGTAATTGTGGCTCACAGGCCCATTTGCTCCACGGCATGTGGGATCTTCCCAGACCAGGGCTCGAACCCGTGTCCCCTGCATTGGCAGGCAGATTCTCAACCACTGCACCACCATGGAAGCCCCTCTCTTTCTTAAAGTGCTCAAACATTACCTCCTCTGTAAAACATTTACTCTGTGCCATCTTCTTGATGGAATAAATCACTCTGCCCTTGTACCCACACTGTAACTTGGGCATAGTCGGTATAAATTTTAACAACACTTTAGGTGATGGTGCCTATTAACTAGGTCCTATGCCTTAAGTTTTATTCCTCTGTGTCACCAGTGCCTAGTTTATAGCTTGGTATGTAGTAACAGCTCAAAGAATGTTTATACACTATTGAAATAATTTTCTTGGAGAATATAGATTATAGAAATAGAGGTGATGTTAGACTCTTTTAGCTTAAAGAACATGAAGCATCCCTCCATTTTCTAGGTGACAATACTGACAGCCTGAGGTAAATGCCTTGCTCAGAAAATTAGTTCTTATCAAAGAAGGATTTTTTAATCATCACATTTTAACCTGGAAATACATGCACAAAAATATTAACATTAGTACAATTCCTATAATTTATTTAGAAAGCAAAAATAGGCCAACATAGCATTTTCAAATGAAAGGGGAAAAAAGGATGCTAGAATATATAAATTAGGGAAAAACATATTAGCCAATCTGGAAGCATTCTTTCAAAGTGAGGTATGTGTGCACTCCAAAGAGATTTGGATCTCACATATGCCTGTTTTCTATAAAACTATTTGAAGAAGTTTAGAAAAATATTTTGCATTTCATATACACAGTTGCCCTTTGAACAACGTGGGTTTGAACTGCACAGGTCCACTTATAAGTGGATTTTTTTCAATAAATATATTATAAAATGTTTTGGAGATTTGTGACAATTTGAAAAAACTTACAGATGAACCATGTAGCCTAGAAATACCAATAAATAGAGTATGGTACTGTAAATGTTTTTTCTCTTCCTTTTATGATTTTTTAAATAACATTTTCTTTTTCCTGACTTACTTTCCTGTAAGAATACAGTATATAATACATAAACATACAAAACGTGTTGATCAACTGCTTATGTTATCAGTAAGCCTTCAAGTCAACAGCAAGCTATTAGCAGTTAAGTTTGGGGGGAAATCAAAAGTTATAGGTTGATTTTTAACTGTGCAGGGTCAGTGTCAAGGGTCAACTGTATATATACATATATGTATATATATACACATGTATATATATATTCTATTGTCATATGGACAGAGAGTATTTTTGTTTTGAAACAAAAATACTTTCATGTAATAATATGAAAAGAAGGCATGCTTTATAATCATGTTATGTAAACAAAGTATTCATTTTCTCTAAATGCAGTGCATATAACTTAGAACACTGGTTTCTCAGAAACCAAATTATGCAACCTCCTTCTGAGTTATGAGTGGAGACAATTTGTCATCCATCTGCATATGAATGGAAAAGTTTCATCTACAGGGAGAATGTATAACATACATCAATTCTTTTAGTATCAGAGGGAATCTACATCTCTCTGATATGAGAATTTACTTATATATAATCATAAAATCTAAAGATTGCAGAGGACCTTGGGATTATGCATTCTAACCTTCTACTAGACATTTGAATTTACAGAATAAGATTTTCAACAGTTTCTTCCTTTCCTTGAACTAATGCTAATGGAGCCCTTAATTGTTATAGAGTTTCATTACGTCTTTGAAAAGTTCAAATTATTGAAAAACATCTTCATAGTAAGCCAAACAAAGTCTGCCTATAATATTTCCATTTTGTTTATACTTTTTAAAGCCATGCATAGGAAAATCAAATATCTCTTTCAAAATGCACTTCAAATATTTGAAGATAGTTATCATGTAACCTCTAAATTTCCACTTCTATAAGCAAAATCTTATTTTCTTCAGATACTCCTGTTATTATATATCATTAATTTGTGTCAATATTTTTATCATATCCTCTGATACATTTCCATTTTGTTTATATCCCTATTAAAGTGTAAAATTCATAACTGAGTACTCTTAATATGTTTTAAGCAGCTCAGAAATTACTGTAACTCATTTGAGATACCCATTTTTTTCACAACTATTTATTGAGCACGCATATGTGAGAAGCAGTTTGCAGTTGTCAGAGTAGTCAGTGACCCTGCATCATAGAACCTTCTGCCCATAGTACACTCTGGGGTACCCTGCTCACCATAAATCTTCTATGGTGTTTCTAAGGCACCTCATACAACCCAATTTTGCATCTCCCTTCCCAACATCATTTTTAGTCATGTTCTGTTAGTAGCTTGAAATTGATCATAAAGGGTGTATTTACACTATAGAGATCAATGAACACTACAAATAAGTATCTTAGTTTGTTGTTTGTTTGTTTGTCTTGCTTGGTTTTGTTTTGTTTTGGAGAGCTGGTTGGTAAACCAGTATATCACTTTTCTTCTGTTTGGAGTGCTTCTCTCCCACATGTGTAAGATCCTGGTTAAGTTTCTATTAAAAGACATGGTTTTATGACTATAGTTGATTAGGCTAGTGGCAAACATAAACTGGGTCATTTACAGACAATTGAAAATAATGTTTATTCTATGCTATTAGGGTATAACATTTATTTAAATCTTATTAATTATATCATGCTGATCCTCTATACATTTATTTATTAATCAATAATTTAAAATTAAGTTCCTTTACCTGATCACAATGAAACCAGTGTATAAGCCAAGTTGGAGGGCTTCATTGCCTTATTCTTCAAGCATAATCACCCCTGGATGGGCTGACTACTCTTCATATGGAGGATATCTGCCACTCCCCTTTTTAATTGCTGCTTCCAATTTATATAATCTACATTTCAGTTTCTATCTATGGTTTAAAGCCAAGCACTGAGATTATGCAGATATCTTCAAGAGATCTCTCTTGCCTAGTTGAAGATAGTATTGCCATATGTACATATTATACGTACATACATATATATGTATTATGGGGACAACTCTGTTTTCCAGAATTCAGTAAAAGATTCACTGCTCTCTGAGAAGACTCAAAAATATTCAAGAGACTTTAATTGAGATTATATAACATTTTATATTTCTATGTGGGAATAAATCAACTACTTCTACATTTAATAGAGATCTTTGTAATTAGAAAACATCACAAAAGAGGAAAATTAACCCATGGAAGATCCTGGTAGTAAAACTGGGTCTCAACAAGTACACAGATCACTTGCAAGATGCTCCATAAAGAGTATACTACTGAGCAGAATATCTGCAGAGTTAACTGGACTAATATCTGTGACACCTAATTATATCTACAAACAAAATAAAAGGGAAAAATAGCTGACTATAAGGAAAGCATTTTTTCATAAACACTTAAATACAGAAAATGCCTCTGAAATTGTTCTGGAGTTGGTGTGGGCTGCTTTTGTTCTGTTTCACTTGCTAAACTCTAAGGAAAATTATGATTCACCGGTATTGTTTGGCAGACCAAACCATTAACTGAATTTCTTATGGTAGCTAATCAGTATTTGCAAAAATTTCCAAGAAAAGAAAAAGGAACTTATTAAATGTAAACTCATGGTTATAAATGAAAGGCTTTGAAATTTTGGCAAGTGAACAAAGAATTCATACAACTATGCAGAAATACAGAATGGCAAATGGGCAGTTTTTTTTGTTTAAATCTCTTATGGAATTAACTGTGGATTCTCCAGGAAGAAAGGTCTATTAGAAAAAAAAATGTTCAACCCTGTATTCAAAAACTTCTCTGAAGTCTAAATCTAGACTGATATAATAATGCCCAAAATGCACAACCAATGGCTTCTCCTTTAGGACAGCTTGGGAGAATTTTATTAACATTTATGCTTCATTATTTTCATTATTACCCCTAGACCAGATTGGTACTTATGTATTTAGCATATTTAAATGGGATCTAAGGTTAATAGCTCACTATCACAGAGCTGGAGACTTTGGCCCACCAGAATTTTTCCAGGTTTTACCATATCTTATCTTGTCCCTATAGTTTCTTTTTTGGAAGATAGGCAATTCTATCATAGATTGATATGCATGTACAAAATTACTTCTCTATTTATTAATAGAATGAAACTTCTTTTTTTTTAAGTCTAGGTATGTAATCTATTTTACCACAGATAGAGTCTATTTAGAGTTTTCTCCTTAATAGGAATGCTGGATGATTCTGACTTAATTGATGTACTTCTCAGGATCTATTCTCCAAGCAACCATATTAGTAGAGATCCTTCCTTCTCTATTATCTATTTTTGTTCTTAACACCTAATAAGTTCATATTTATTCAATGTATACATTCATTTGAGATATGCTAACTTCTTCTAAAACACTTCTCAAATTACCCTAATAGCCTTTCTATATAGAATGATGAAAAAGCATACATTTCATTAAAGAAACATTGATTTACACCACATATGTATATAGTAATTTTGATAAATTACTGTCTTTTCCCATTGAAACTAACTCACTTACATATTTTTATAAAATCCATGCCCACTAAGCAGTAACATTGCATACTACCTTATTTGCTATATCAATCAATCAGTCAGTTAATCAGTTAACCAATCTTTGTAGTCTATTCTTAGGTTCTTTTTCATATCAAGTTCTCCAGTATCTTGGATTAGAATTCTCTAAGACTACACTGAAAGTTTCTCTTTATTTTCTCTTATTCTCAGAACATAGTATGAATCTGTTTCCTGGATATTTCATCTTTTGTTCAGTATTATCAGTGACTTTATACTAGCCTCCTCATCAATATTTGAATTAAAAAGGAGTTCATAATTTTATTTCATTTTTCACCCACAGGGACTATAAACCTTTTAAAGAGTTACAATTATGCTTATCCTGAATGCTTTCCTTAGGTCAGAATTGCTCTATAGCAGAACAATGCCTGTCTTCTTCCGGAGTGAGGGTTAGCCTCAAAATCACAAGGTCAACTACAATTTTATGAATGCTTACCTTCCTGGGCATGACTGACTGTTGTCAACAACGGGTAGTGAGAAAGCCTTCATGGACTAGTCCCCTATTATATTAAATTCAGACTTTTACACTTGAATCCTTAGTCACAAACAGCTGTAGATACATTTTCAACCTCAAATAAACCATTCTCAAGCTTTGGGATTTGTGATCCTTGATTAAAATTCATTTCTACCTGATGTTCTTGTGAGAAAAGAGTTGCCTTAGGAATATTCATGTAAATTAATGAGAACAACCAATATCCAGTTAACCAGTAAAACTCACTTCATAGCAGAAGGCAAAGAGTTTGCCCAACTTCTCATATTCAGTGGTCAGCTGCTATGATGGTAGAGGCTTCTTCCTCTTTGTTCTCAGAATCCTCTCTCTGGGGCTATTTCCATATACTGCAGAATGCTCCTCCTAAAGTCCAGAAAAAAAACCCTGCTTTATGGCAGAGATATCAACATATAGACTGAGCTTTGTTTCTTTCTGTTGGCCATAGTACACGAACTCATCTCACGAAATTCATCTCATGAAGACTGACAACTTTCAAAACACACAGAAAATACCTCCTGACCATTTTTCAGTTATTGCCTCTTTGACAAAATCTCATGGTTACTCAGTGACAACCCAGTGCATAATTCTCATCTTACAATTTTTTCTGTCTTACAGATGGGTTTTGACAGCAATTTTTTTTTTCGTGTTTTAGGAGAGCTGTTCTCTATTATTTTTTCCCACATATGAAAAGGGAGAAATATTCCCTTTGCCTTCCAGCTGAATTTATTGCCCTCCTTATTGCTTTATAGTCTTGCTTTTTCTAAAATGTGTTGACATTTATGCTCATACTTACTGTACATTTGCTATGGTTCATGGATAAAGAAAACTGGAAGCAATGAATTTCTTATCTAAAGAGGTGTATGCTCTCAAATGGCCCTTATGTTCAAGTTCTTTAGGATGTCTTGTAGCTACTTTCTACTACAAAAGATGCTATGGTGATACTACACGTAGAAATGATCTGGTTGATCTAAGCAGAAGTTATGTTTCATTTGCAGCAACATTGATGGACTTTATTGGTACCATTTTTCCCTTGAAGAAGTTTTTATTCTTTTAACATTTATTTTGCTTTATAAACTCAAATTCAGCAAACTTTTGCTTTATGCTTAGCAAGACAACAAACTCCTCCAACTGGAGTTTGGACTGCCTAAGATTTGTTTATTTTGTGTGTGTGTTTGTTTTTCAGTAATTTTATGAATTACTTTTCATTTTAGATCCATCTGGGTTTAATTTTCATATAAGATGTGAGATTGAAATTAGCTTCTATTTTTCCAGATTGTTAAAGACAATTGATCTAATAATTTGTATTGAATAACTGAATTTCCTCCTTTCCTTCAATGTTTAAAATACCTAATTTATCATGTTTTAAATTCACATAGATATTTGGGTCTATTTCTGCACTCTCTTTTCTGTTTATTATATCTTTTCTTCATTTTATTAATCAATACCAAATGTTTTAGTTAATGGATTTTCCTAACCATATTCATACATGGAAGGCTAGAATTTTAAATTCCTTTATTGTAAACCATTTTTTCCTTCTATTTTCCCATGCCTAGTTCTCCAGAAACTTTACAATCACACTGTTAAGTTAAAAAACTAAAGCTCTGGGCATTTGGGGGGGATAAATTCCATTCTGTTTATGCATCAATTTAGAAAGTATTGATATTTTAAAATATATTCTCGTCACCCAGAACAGGTTCTACACTGAAGACATCTTCTTTATATGCCTAAGAAAAATTGTACCACCTTCTTCCTAAATTTCCAACCCATTTCATATAAAGTTTATATTTAGGCATATTTATCATATTTATTTGTATTTTAAATGCAATTTATTTCTCTAATATATTTTCTAACTTGAAACTGTTTCTACATAGAGCAGCTATTGATTAAATAGATTAATTTTTTGAAAAAGCATATTTTTTTTTCCAATCATTATTCAGCTGATTTTGATGGCTTTTTAACTGTTAAAGTCGTACTATATGGAGATGATGAAGATTTAGATTCTTTCTAATTTTTAAATTGAATACTTTTTCCTATTCTAATTGTATTGCCAATAGTTTCATATCAATAATAAGTAATACAATATTTTTCACTCATCTCTTGTTTCTAACATTAAGGAAAAGTTATGTAGTATATAACACTGTTTGCAACATGAAAGCTTGTAGTTAAGCTTTTACATTTATTTTGGACTTTTTTTTTGTCTTTTCAAGAGAGTTTCGCATTATTCACATTTAAAAACTTTTTTTTTCCTTTTAAGAAAATGTTAAACTTTTTGAAAAATAACTTTGCAACTTAAGTTGCATATTTTTTTCTTCTATGTTTTATTAACGTGGCCAATATTCTATTTTTGCTAATTTTTAAGTGTGGGTATCACTAGTTGAAATAAATTTTAAGCTTTTTCTTTTCTATGATCTGGAATGGTTTAAATAATATCTAATTTATTTCATCCTTGAAGTAAAGTATTATAATGTATTCATGGCTGAAGCCTCTGAGCCTGGTGTTTTGTGTGTGGGTATAGGGCAGAGGACAGATTATAGAAGCACTATAATAATTTCACAAATTTTCCATGAATATATGTTTATTTTAATTTTTGCCTATATGATAACACTATTAAAATTTACACTTAGAAAATAATAAATTATTGATCAATTTTTAAATATATTTTCATAAAGTTTGGAAAGTACTCTAACAATTCTATGGACTTCCTCGGTGTTCACGTTAACATTTTATTTAACAGAGAATTTACCATATTTTCATTCTCACTGTGATTTGTGTTTATTTTTCCTTTTTCTCTTGTCTTCATTACCTTGACTCTGAATTTATCCTGTATTGTGTACTAGAGTCCTACTGTGGCCTAACAAATTGCCACAAACTCAGTGGCCTTGAACAACAAAAGTGTATTATCTTCAAATTTTGTAGGTCAAAGTTCTGACAGAAGTCTACTGGGCTAAAATGAACTGTAATCCTTTGAGGAGCCCCAAGAGGAGAGTCTATTTTCTGTTTTTCCAATTTCTAGAGACTTTAAACATTCCTTTAGTTGCTCCATCCTCAGAGCCAGAAACTCTCTGATGCTTCATTCATTGGCACATCTCTTTCTGACCTTAGTTAGGAAAGGTTCTCAATTTTAAGAAATCATGTAATGATGTTTGAGAAGTCTCTTTAGCCATATAATGTAATATTTTCAGATTTCAGGGATTAAGAGAGACATCTTTGGGGGCCATTATTCTGCCTACCACAATTATCTTAGAGCTTTCCTTCTCCTCTTTTAATTTATAAAATTTACTTTTTTATTTCTATACTCTTTTAGTATCAATAAGATTCCATTTCTTTATGAATTAATCTTAGTCTAATTTATTGAATTTAAGATAAAAATATCATTTATTTAGCAATTCTACCAACATTTTTGAGCACCTATCTGTACTCTATTCTAGATACTAGAATTATACTATTGAACAAAATGGGAAAAAAATTCTGCTATCTTGAAGCTTACTTTTCAGTGTGTGTGTAGAAAATAAGCAAGAAATGCATAGTATGTCAGAGGATAAATGCTATCAATAACAATAAAAAGGGGAGGGAATACAGGGTAAAGGGTAAAGTCTGCTATTTTATGGAGACGTTCTAATTAGTTAGGTGACATTTGGTCAAAATGTAAAGAATTGAAGCAGTGAGACAAGAAGATATTGAGAAGAGTATTCCAAGCAGAGGAAACTTCAAATTCCAAGACCCAATAGCTGAAACATGCTTGATGAGTTAAAAATATATAAAGAAGACAATTGCACTGGGAAAGGTGGACCAAGAGACAGAGGAGTGGGATCTAGCTGCAGAGATATAGTTGGGGGCTAGATCACAGGCCACTGTTGGATTACTCTAGGCTTTTGTAAGGAGTTTGCTTTTTTTGAGTAAAATTTTAATCCATAGGAGGGTTTTGAACAGAACGATACCGTGACTTATTCTATGTTTTAAAAGAATTTCTGCTGACTGCTGTATTGAGAATAGTCTTTAGGTGAGCACTGAGGGGAAGCAAAGTTATGAGTAAGGAGGCTACTACAATAAACCACAGGATAGATATTAGTAACGTTGACGACAATGTTAGCTACAGAAGTGGGATAAAGTAGTCGGATTCAGAATATATTTTGAATCCAAGCCTATAGGATTTGCTAATGGAACCAATGTAAGGTATGAGAGAAAGAGAATTCAGTGAGAGCTTTAAGAAGACTGTGGCAAGATCAGCTTTCAGAGATGAAATGGGAGGGAGAGACATGAGTTGGGTTTTCAAAATATGAGACACCTATTAAATATCAAAGAAGATTATAAGAAAAGCAGCTGAATAGATGAGTCTGGAAATAAAAAATATTAAGTGCTATAGATATTATGAAAACTAGAAGGATGGATAATATAGCTATAAAAGAGGCTTAAGGAGTGAATTCTTGCAACTCCCATATTTAGAAGTTACACATTTGAGAAAGAATCACCTAAAAAGAAAAAAGAATAAGTCAGATTAGAGGACTATCAAGAAAATGAAGTGATAAATTGCACACCAAGAGAAAAACTTCACATAAACACACACACACAAGCACACACACAAAGAATGGCTCTTGGCAAAAGATCTTTGAAAAAAACTGTTTTTGGTGAAATAGTAATAGCAAAGGCCAGACTGAAATGGATTCAAGAAATAAAAGAATGGGAGGAATTGAAAACTTGAATATTGAATATGGAACTTAAATGAATTTCTGATGAACCAAACATGGTGTGTGGGAGAAAGAAGATTCAAAGATGACTGCAAAAATTTTCTTCTTTACAGTTGGAAGGATGAGAATGGTATTTAATAAGATAGGAGGGTCACATTAGTGGACTATTTTGAAGAGTTTCATTTTTTTCTATAAAGAGAGGCAGAAAAAAAAGGGAAAGTTCCATTCTTCAGGATTTGACACATTTAATTACTGTTCAAAGTCTTGTGAGACCAATAGGGTGCTCTTCAACCCAGTGTATGGCCTCTATATTCCTCTTATTGAAAATTGGAACTGTATTTGACTATCAGAAAAACTTCTAATAGTTCCCCTTTTTTATGTGTGTCTTTACTCAAGGACTACTGGCATTGATGAAAGTAACACATTTTCTTCCTTTTTTTAGATATGGTTAAAGGTGTTTGATTTGTATTTCTGAGAATACAGTAGACATACCATGAAATCATCTCCTACTTATAAATTTTTAGAAATTCTGGAGAAAATAAATCATTTTCTAAAATACATTGCTCAAATTTCAAAATTAAGAGAAATTCCCTGAGGCTACTAATATATACAGAAGTAAAATATATGAGAGCCATGGCCAAAGGTCAAGAGGGAAAAATGGAACTATGCTATTGTAAGATTATTATGTAATGCATTAAGTATTATCAGTTGAAGGTGGAATGTGACCTAATTGTCACTTGTAGAATACTCCATCTGACCACAACAGTAGAATATACATCTCTTTCAAGCATACATGTAATGTTCTTCAAGATAGACCATATTTTGGAGGGCCATATAAAAAGTCTTAATAACTTTAATTTCTGTCACCAAAACAAGGAGGAGAGAGGGAGATAACATTGCCTTAGTTCCTCTCAGTATGGAAGTGATAATTACAGAAATGCAGATTCAGTTATTTGAATCCTAGTTTCTCCTCTTAGCACGTGTACTCCATCAAGAAATTTTTTAAATATACACAACCATGGCTTCTGGATCTATACAGCAGTAGTACTAATGTGATAATACTTGTCTTTCATCAGGTTGAAAGAAAAGGTAAATGAACTTGTTTTATTTAAGTTCCTGATAGGTAAATATTATATAAATATTTTCACCTCCTCCCAAAACACAGCTATTTCAGGACACCAAAAATCCAAATCTTTCCCAGTGAGTCCATTTTCATTAACTTTCTACCTCTGCTATTTCCAATCATGCACTATTAACTATAATTTTCACAAGAGTGCTAAACTCTCTTTCATGGGAAAAATCTGGAAAATTAAGAGCATAAGATGCTTTGGTTTCAAAATTGAAACCTCTTAACCAATATCCTTTTAATATAAAGTTACTTATTCAAGTTTTGCTATTCTTCCTTTAGACAACACACTGATCTTTTACTGTTGGAAGAATTATACGTATCACACACTTTTAAAAATGTAGATAGTTTTTATCTCAAAAGAAATTACTTACATATATACATAGAGGTGGGAGATTAAATAATTTTTTCATTCATAAATGACATAAAGACATCTTTCATAAAGACATCAAATTTGTTTTTAGAAAATTATTGACAGAAAGATAATTTAGATTACTGTAAAATTTTTAGATTATTTAAACAGTATGTAGAGTAAGTCATATATGTGTGACAAGAAAGCTTGGAAGCATATAATTTAAAATGTTAACAGTGAGTATAAAATCACAGATGATTTTTATTTTCATGATTTTTTTGCATATTTTGAAATAAATGTACATTACTTTTGAAATAAGAAAAATGCAACAAAAATGAATTTTAAATTGTTGATTGAATAATGGAATGGTTGCATTTACAACTATCAAGTTAGACAAACATGCAATTAGTTCAATCAGATGCCTTATTTTCCCCAGAATTGACTAATGTTTGGTTCACCTAAATTGATCAGCAATTTGTTCTGGTACATGTAGGCACTCTCTAAGAAGTACTTTGGGAGAAACTCTGTGCCTTGAATATAGTTTGCTTTATTTTTAACAGTAATTTTTCAGAATTCATTTATTGCTACAGGTGCTGCCTTATGAATATATCATTTGTCCATTGGGCATTCAAGTGGTTAATAGACTAAATCTCTCTAATTATAGAGGAAACCAAGATGTGTTGACAGATCTGCTATTTTAGGGGAGTGACAACCCTGGGTGCCTGCCACATTCTGACACTCAAGCTACACTTGTTAGTATCAAAAAATTCTCTGTAAAAATAATTATTCTGGAAGTGGCTCACAGAAGAAAAAAATTGCATATATTTTATTATATTTGTCTAGTCAGCTGTGACATCAGTCTCCCCACATCCTTACAGATTTAAAATCCCAAGAGTAAGCAACAGAATATAGTGCATTAATTACCTCTAGGATCCTCTCCTCTCAAGGTTGGTGTGGAGCTGCAGAAAGGGCATAAACCTGAGAAATAAGAGACTGGGTTCTGGCCTTGGTGCTGATTTGTGACCCTATCGATGAAACTTGAATGTAATTCACTTTTTAGTTAGAGAACTAGACTAAATTTTCTTCAAGTTCCATTTTGGATTTACCTTTCTGTGACTTTATTTTTAATTTATTTCTGGATTTAGAAGGGAATTAGTTTGGTAAGCCTTTAGGACATTTCCATTTCTCTTAAACAGTAACTTTGATCCTTTTGCAAGGCTAGTTTTCATGGCACATTTTCTCTCTTAATTCCCAAGTTTCATTTTAGCCATCATCAGAAGAAATAGTTTCTCACACAGAAGAGTTTGGACACTTTTATAAATATTTGTTTATAAACAATTTCCCATCATTTAATAGGTGTGGCTACATTATTATATACTTATAATATCTACCTATCAACACACACACATATATATTTGTGAAAAAGCTGCATGAACTTTAATTTATGAACCTTTCTTGACTCCTATATTTCACAACCCCTACCCTATCTGATGAATTGAAAACTGCATTTTCTTAATAGTGATTAATTTTCTTGCTTCATTAATCAAACAGGAAAATTTAGGAAATATATTCTTTTATGCTTCTCAGATTCCTAATTTGTTTAATGGAGTTTTGAATAATTAAGAACAGTGTAGCTAATTTACCTAAAATAAAGTGAGCTGAAAGATTTATGTGGAGCTTTTTCTTATGGCATACACATGGTCCACTTATTAGGAATAAAAAATTCTTGGAAATTTGTGAAAATTTTGGAATACAATTTGTATTTAAAGTTACATTTCAGGATTTTTTAAAAAGATCAACAATGTTTGTTTAAGCCTAAAATAAGTGTATTGGTTTATTTCCATAAAAATTTCAAAATTGGTAAAAAGAATATTTACTCCGTTATTTTCTAGGAGATCTTGAATGATTGACAACATATTTTACCTCAAATCAATAATCAAAAAAAAATTAGAAATTATTCAGTACATTTAAAAGCATCCAAGTAGAACTCACTTAATAACTTCAATTAAATGGTGACTAAAGTTATTTCTTAAAAGTCTTTTCCTGGTAACCACTGTTTATCATGTCTAAAATGTGAAAATTTGGGAAGTATGTTTCAGTCAGATGTTTTCGTATAAAGCTAAACAAATTCAGGTCACTTTTATCTCAAGTATAATTGATTTGCATTGTCCTGAATAGATATTATAGCTTGCAATTCATGTATTTTTCAAATAAGAAAGTAATCTCACTTATTTCCCTCTATAGTATAAATATATTTTTACTAATCAGTTTTTTTTTCTTTTCTTGTCGTACCTCAGCTTCTGTTACTTGAGCTATTTTACTCATTTCTTTTATTTCTACCTTTTGTGCATCACCATACTTCCTTTACTCACCATAAGAAAGAGGCACTTCCATTACTAATTGTCAGAATTATGGCCATCATGATAGTAATACCACCAGCTATCGTAACTTGTTTAGAGAATTTTGTACTTTTTCATGAACATAATACGTTTGTGTTTATGAATCTCTTTGTCACACGTTGATTTTTTTTCAAGATGGAAACCTCCCCTTAGATATGTGGTAGATTTCAGTATTGGACTCAAATCTCCTCTAACTTCTCTATCCTTGACCTTTGCCTTTTAAATTTGTCCTGCTCTTCTTTTGTGGGTGTACATAATTCCCTGTCCCTCGGCTCATTATGTTTGGCCAATGGGACGGTAGCAGATCTGATGCAAGGAGTGTTGAAAAGGGTTTGTGTGATTGGATTTTGTCTCATGTTCTTGTACCATCACAGTGAGAAGAACATGCTAAACTTGCCTGCTGGTCACACAAGAAGGATGAGAGACACATAGAGACGTCCTAGACTAGAGTGAATCAGCTGACCCACTGACACAAGACCAAGCCTGGCAGAGATCAGCCAAAACTTCCAGCTGGTACCCAGACTTGTGAGAAATAAACACATACTGTAGTATGCCACTGAGGTTTCAGGGTTGGTTGTTATGCATTAGTTTTGTGGTGATAGAAAACTGATAGAAGATCTTTCCAAAATCATCAGCCATATCAGTATAGAAAGACTGGCTATCTCAAAGATAGCTTTCACAATTGATATTGATTTATCTGATGAAAAATAAGCGCCTGGAGTGGCGATGGAGAAAAGAGAAGGATGAGACTGCTTTACGTACAGATTGAATTGTTTCTTTTCTTCAGCCACACTTCTGACACTTACCTTATTTGGGGGTTCTTGCCCTCTCCAGGGTTCAGCAGGTCAGAATTATTTCCTAATTGTTGATTTCATTTTATTACTTTTTTCCCCCTCTGGTTCATTAGGCACTACTCCCCTACCTGATTTATATCATCTAGAAAATTTCCTATTTATTGCAGCTAGTTTTTGTTTGTTGGTTTTGTTTTGTTTTGCTTCTATAATTGTATTATGACATCATAGGAGAGATAAATGAATGTGTTCAGCCTACAACCCTGAAGCACATTATCATTAGGTACCTACTATATTGTCATCACTTAAAAAATTGAATTTCTCTTAGTGCACTTTAGTGAAGAAGAATAAACCAGGCATAAAATTCAGTTGTTTTAGTCCTTATGGCCAGGAAAATAATGTTGAAATTTAATAATTCATTCCCTGTTACATTTGAGTTATTGTCCCCTTGTTCCTGGTACATTTTTTTTCAAAGTAATACTGCTTTTTAATCATATATTTAAAATAATAGCTAAGGTTGCCAACTTGAAGACATCTTCCAATAAAGAATATGCTTTCCATTCTATCAAGAAATAGTGTATTTATTTATTTATTTATTTATTTATTTATTTTTGGCTATGTTGGGTCTTCGTTGCTGTGTGAGGGCTTTCTCTAGTTGCGGCGAGTGGGGGCCACTCTTCATTGCGGTGCACGGGCCTCTCACTATCGCGGCCTCTCTTGTTGCGGAGCACAGGCGCCAGATGTGCAGGCTCAGTAGTTGTGGCTCACGGGTCCAGTTGCTCCGCGGCATGTGGGATCTTCCCTGACCAGGGCTCGAACCCATGTCCCCTGCATTGGCAGGCAGATTCTCAGCCACTGCGCCACCAGGGAAGCCCACAAGAAATAGTGTAATACAACACCATGCATGGCACAGTACTGTAAAACACTTCAGTATATTCCTTTTGAGTATAATAATTATTCTTTTATTTGTTAATTTAGTATTTTATAAAATTATTCATTAACTGTCTCTGAAAAATTAGATTCAAATTAAAGGACTTTACAATAATAATGAAAGGATTAGTTACAAGGAATAACAAAATACCCATCCTTTGCAACTTAATGGATCAATTTAATGAAATCTGAAATCTGTTCAGATTTAACTCTTTTAAAATATCAAACAGTTTGTGCACAGAAAATTCAATCGTATTATATAGAGAATTTGGGATTATGAAAAGTAAAGAATTCATTATTTATGGAGTGTAGCAGTAGTTATAAAAGTTGGCTTTTCTATCATATTAAAATTCCACCAAAGGAAATAAAAACTAATAAACTTCCAAAGAGTGAAAAATTTTTTCTGTTAGATATACATTAATTAAAGCAAAGTTAAATTAAATTTAAATGCATGTTATCATTGTTTGCTAAAACAATAAAATTACCTGATCATGCAGTTATTAGCAGCTTTGAGTAGTTTGCTCTAAATTAATTCCACTCTGTTGGGAGATAATTACAAAACTTTCTAATTTCTAAGGTATGCTGAGACAAGAAATTATGTTTTGTAAGGCATACTACTCTAAACTGGATTATGGTCAGCATAAACTAATGGAACACGTAAGCTATACTTTCTTTCAACTATCAGGCCACTATTGTCTTGAGTTATAAACAGTTAGTTTAAACTTTTATACCAAATACCTGTCCCATACATTGGGAATCAGTTTTGTTTCACTTCCAAAATTCATGCTGGTAAAAGTAATGAGTCTATTAATAAAATGATTTGAGGCTAAAGATGCTGTGGTTCCAACTTCAGGTCCTTTGGTTCTTTCAATAACAGTAATTTTTGTAATGGTCTTCTATTAAAGTATTGTTCTTAGCTATTTGTTTACATTGTCAAATATGTAGACATTTTTACTGTCATGAAAAATGAAGAAGTTTTTATAAATTTTATACATTTTTATTTATGACATGGGTTATCTTTCTTACAGATACTTATGATATTATCTTTTTTGATGAATAGGTATATAATTTTATATTTCTTCTTTTATTACTTCATTTGTTGCTTTATGTTTTAAGTATAACTTCAGAATAGTAGGGAGATAGACCTCATAGAACATCACTACAGGAGTAACAAAGACTGCTATCTGATAACCTATCACCTTAACAGACCTAAATTTTGTTGAAGGTGTCATTGTACCTGCTGAAATACTGTATTCTATAGCACCACCTAAAGGAATAGTGGCCAATATTACATAAATGAAAGTTGATATCTGACTCTTCCAGAAAGTTTCAGAAAACAGATTAATTTGGCTGGTACTTTTTGTCTTTGACATTTCTTTTTTCTTCCTGGCTAAAATGTGGACATCATTAACTGAAACTGTAGCTGCCATCTTAAAACTGACCATAAAGGAAAAAACACAGATTCACGGTGGCCTCAGCCCAGAGATCTTTAAGCTACTACTTTAGACTGGGACTGCCTACTTCCATTCTTCTAGTTACTTGGGGAAAAATAAACCTCATTCTTGTTTAAGTCACTATCATTTGGAATTTGTTTCATACAGCTGGACTTAATCCTTAATTGCAATGCCTGATTTTAGCAAGATTCTGAACCCTTGAGGGAATATTTAAAATACCATTACCCAGACTCCATCCACTCAGGTAACTTAACCAATAAACTCTGGGTGAGATAAATGGGCATTGATATTTTAAAAAATCTCTGCAGGAAGACTAATGTAATTCTCAGGTTGAGAAACCATCCTTCCAAGTGTTCCACTTGGTCTATCCACTATAGAGATGGTATCTTGCATGAAGTCATCAGCTCTGATTCAGAAATTAACTTTGAAAATATTTAATTATTTTCTGTGACTTAAATTTTGAAAAGTCCGCTACCATTGTGGACTTTTTAATAAGATATTTTTCAATAGTTAATTAAACAAGATTATAAGATCAAAAGTCAAAATAATAAGGAGTTTTATGAAATTATCTTTTAATACCTCCCCTCTAAGATATGGTGAATAAAAATATTTCCATTGTAGCTGAAAGTGATATGTGTACATGTGAGCATTCATAAATAAAAAAAATTTAAAAGACAAATGTCATGTGATATGGGAATAAATTAATTCAAGGGTATAAAATATCCCCTGAATCTTGAGTTATGTGTACTAATTTCAGATGAATCAAAGCATTGGCCTCATTCAATTCCTCCTATATTAGAAATTATATGATAAATTCCCCTTAAAAATTAGCATAAGGTTAGTATACTTTAAAACACTAATAAATTTTTATATTGAAAATTATATAGTTTTATTTTCCTTGTCTATCCTTCTGATGGAAGACTTTTGATTTTTAGGTCTTCAATGTTATTAATTTTCATGATATGGTGTTGTAGAGAATGTATTTTTATGTTTCTCTGTAGTTCACGCTTTCTGAGAAAAATCTTAGTGAAGCTTGGGACCTAGTCTAAAAGAGCAAGTCTTAGAAGTTAATGTACAGCAATGAGAACCCAAGAGGAATTTATCTAACTCTGGAAGTGTGAATTTTCTTTTCAAAGAGTGCTGAGACCTGGGACAGGGTGATATCTCTGGGTTGCAAACTTGAAGACAATATTCTTATCTTTCCCCTGGAGAGATTTATTTACATTCCAAAAAGTATAATATGAAATCAGAATCTTCCTAGGAATAAAAGGTTTTCTCCCTCCTTCAAGGAGGGGAGAAGGACAGTGTGTACATAAGTACATAGATTCGTTTTCATGGTGTTTCTCACCTACAGCACAGACCCCAGTACATATAGATGACATCTGGTTCTCATCACATTGCTTTAGGGGAAAGAATTAAGCCAAAGGGGAATCAGTGCAACTATTATTATGTAAATATAATAATTAAGCTGTCTCTGCTCCAGAAATCTTCTGTATGAATCAGATTATTATTAATAAATATGATAATTGCAGACATGCCTTTTGCACATGCCTTTTGATTTAAAAATGGTTTTTCTATTCCAAAGTTATAAGATTTTGCCCTTGGTTTCATAACTTATTAAATTTTAAAATTTATGATTAATTTGTAGTTTTTCTTGATATACATCTTGTGGTAAATAAGTAACTAACATTTTTACACGTCTACCAGGTTGGCCAAACACAATTTGTTAAAGTGTGTATCTATACCCCTCTGTTTTGTTTTGGTTTTAAATGTTTTACAAGAATGGGGTGGTATCTGGCACCGAGTTACCTGAAGTACATCCTGTGACTATCTAGAGCTTGCACAGAATGGAATGGTACAGCTGCACAGATATAGTCTCCAAACCAAAAGCTCAGTCTCTTTGTTTTGACATCTATTTTAATTGATGCTAAACTAGCTCTCTCAGCTTTCTCATTCTAACAACTTGAAAGATCTATCTTTTTCCATTCAATTACTTATTTGTATTTAAAGTGCATTTTTCACAGGCAGCATTGCTTATTTATTCATTTGATAGTCTCTGCCCTTTAACTGGAGTGTTCAGAACACTAGCACGTAATATTAACTATTGATATTGTTGAATTTAGGTCTACTATTTTACCATTTGTTAATTTGTTCTTCTATTTTTGATTTCTCTGTTCTCTCTTCTATGCCCTTTTATATAATCTTTTGTTTATCAAAATTCCACTTTAATGTATTTATTGGAATTTTAGCTATACCTATTGGTGTTACAGTATGCATCCTTGAATTTTCATAGTCAACTGCGAGTTAATACTCTATCACTTTAAGTTAAAACTGAAAACTTTTAAATCATATAAGCTCTTCCCAGCTTTATGTTATATTTGTCATATGTATTTTAACTACAGTTTTTAAAAACATAAAATAATATTTTTAGTTTTGCTTTAAAGTCATAGATATTTTAACTGACTTGAAGAAAACCAGTGCTTTTTTCCCTGTTATTTCCAGTTATTGATGCTTTTCCTTCATTCTTCAGGATGTAAGTTGCACTCTCACACACTTTCACATGTATAAATAAATACATAACATAGAAATACATATTTTATAGCACAGGTCTGCTACTGACAGTTTTTGTTAATTTGAAAATGTCTTATTTTGCTTTAATTCTTGAAGCATATTTCATTGATTATAGAATTCTAAGTGGACAGTTTTTTCCCCTTAAGAAAAGTTAGGATTTTTAATTTCTTCCCAAGTTTATCTTGAAACTCTTCTCTCATTCTTATTGTTGCTTCTTTGGAAGTAATGCATCTCACCTTTCTGACTCATTTAGAATTTCTTTTTTTCCTTTGTTTTCAGAAGTCTTTCTATACTATATCTATGTATCAATTGGAAATAATTAGAAATTATTTTTCCTGGATTTCATAGACCTTTTTGTATATTTGACTTGGTGAATTTTATCTATTACATCTCTTCTCTGTTTATAGGTTCCAATTTCCGTATATTAGATTTTTATACTATATTCCATATATCTTTTACACTCTTTCTGAATTTCCTGCCTTTTTTCTCTCTGTGCTTCAATTGGGATATTTTTCCCTAAGCAATCTTCTAGCTTATTAATCCTTTTTTGTAATGTCTACTGTATTGTTGATACATCCTAATTATATTTCTGGTATTTTTTCAGTTCTAGAATTTCTATTTAACTCATAAATTATAGTTGCCTATGACATAGTCTTTATTCTCAACTAATCATGATTACATAAATTCCCTGCCTAATATCTCCAGTGTCTAGATCATCCATGGCTCTTTTTAAATATCTCTATATTTTAAAAAATTTAAATAGAAATTTTGTGTTTTAAAACACTTTTAAATTTACAGAGATAGTACAGAGAGTTCTCAATACCCTGCACCCAGTTTCTTTTATTAACATTTTACATGAATATGGTGCCTTTATTAAACTTAATGAACCAAGATTAATACATTACTAACTAAAGTGTATGCTTTATTCAGATTTCCCTAGTTTCTACCTAATGTCCCTTTTCTGTTACACTATAATTATACTTTAGTCCTGTTGGTGCTGTGGTAAAATGTGGGGGAGGAAAGGCATTCTACAGTCTTATAAATAAATCTTATTCTTTTATTGGGCCTGTGTTTCTGGTCTGTAACTTTTACAAGTATTTCTCCAATGACATAGTATTTTATCCCATTAGATTGAAAGAGAGAAACAGTAAGACAACCAGTTGTTTGAATGTGAGGAATGCCCCTCTTACAGGTGGAGTTAGGCTCTAATGAAGTCCTTCTCCTCCAGAGTAGGCCTTTGTTATAGAAAATGCTCCGTTCCTATTCTGCAATGACTACTCTTCTCCTGCTTCTGCCAATCATTAGGGATCTTTCTTGGATCCTGACCTTGAGAACCTGGTGTTTCCTTGAGGTAAAACCCATTGAAGTGTGAGTGTCCCCTCAGACTGCAGCCCCAGGAATTTCTCATTCTCAGGCTAATCCATACTCAGCTTTCAGCAGTTAGTCAAATTTACCATGTAATTACCATATAGTATCTATCCATGTTTATAGCTCCAGTGGCTACTGCTCCGGGTAAGCAGATCTAAACTGTGACTTTTCAGGTTTGAGGACAGCAGTTTGCCCTGCAATCTCAGTTCTCTAATAGGTCAAAGAAAATTATCACTTTTCAGTTTAAGCTTTGCTTGGTGTAAATGTTAGAGTAATGACTTCTAAGCTGTTTTTATTTTGGAGTTGAAGCTAGCATTCCTCAATTTCTTTTAGTAGAAACGGAACGTTGACTTGGGGGTCTTTTTACGTTGTTTTGTTGATTTTGGTTTGGTTTGGTTTGGTTTGGCTCCTTTAGGGTCTCCTCTTTTGGAATGCCTGTGATCTCTTTTTTGAATGCCAGAAACTTTTTAATGAAAATTGACAAGGCTTTACCTTATGTTATCTTCCTCTCAAAAAGGATTTAAGTTTTTTCTGGAAAGCAGTTAGAGAACCTTTAGGTCACCTTGATCTAGGTAACAGTGTTTTTTAAACTGTGTTAGTGCTGGTTATTTTCAATTGCCCTTCCTCCTGAAGAATAATTCTTCTTGGTTTTAACTATTCTGTGATTTCAACTTAATCTCTCCGACTCCCTGACCCCCCGCCCCTTTCTCGCTTGCTTCTTTTTCTTTTCCTCTTAACAAAAAAACCTTCATCTTGGTGGGACCTGAATTCCAACCTCTGTCTCCTCAGCATTGTAAGACTGCTGAAATCTTTGTGGAGTGCTTCAGTCACATAGCTACTGCTTTCTGCTTTGTGTGTATCATTCTTTGCATATGCAACTTAAGAATCAGCAAATACCTTATTACGGGCTGGACTGTGTCTCCCCAATTCATATATCCAAGTCCCAGTGCCCAGTATCTCAGAATGTAACCTTATTTGGAGATAAGGTCTTTAAAGAGGTGATTAATTAAAGTGAGGCCCTTGGGGTGGGGCCCTAATCCAGTATGACTGCCATACTGTCAAGGAGAGAGAGAGAGGGACCAGGGATGTGCGTTCCCAGAGGGGATGACCATATGAAGTGACAGCAAAAATGCGACCCTCTGAAAGCAAAAGCGAGGCCTCAGAAGAATCCAACCTTGCTGGCACCTTGATCTTGGACTTCCACCTTCCAGAACTGTGAGAAAATAAATTTCTGTTGTTCAAGCCACCCAGTGTGGTATTTTATTAGAGCAGCTTTAGCAAACTAATACATACTTTATGAGCAAATCTGAAACAGAACTTTAGTCTCTTACCTATATAGTTCTCACTTTCCTCTTATATCTCAGTCTATTTGGCTGTATCATAGTATAACTTCACTATTGTTAACTCAGTAAGACCTGGGATGTCACTTTCCCTAAGCCTTTACTTTTCCTGTTATGGTTTGGAAAATCATTCAAGGGATAAAGCCAAAGTGACTATAAGGGTTCAGCTCAGTATGACTTTCTTCTCTCAAGAATTTTCACCCCATGAATATTGTCTTCCTTGTGCGTTTTTCTAGGTTTTATAATTGATCCTTGTTGGGAGTGTTAGTCTTGTACATGCTTCCCTAACATAAAGTCGAAATCTCTTTTCAGTTGTTTTAGGATTGAATTTTCTATTGACGGTTTAAAAAATGAAGGCATAATAGACTATTATGGTATAGTGTACTTTGTACAGTGTGTAAAGTGAGATTTGGGTGCTCAAATTTTTTCTGCAAATTACCCATTTTCCCCTTTCTCATTGAATGTGTATATAGCTGCTTCTAAGTTGCCACTGAATTTCCTAAGTGAATACTTTTTTAAAAAATTCCATCTGCCTTCAGAATTTTTTCTTCCATATATAAGTTAAGCTCAGACTTATCAAAAGAGTGCTAAAGATTTGTCTCTATCTCTATCACAAGATATAAATAGATATATAAAGACATAAATCCAAATTGCTTTATATATCTTTAATGAGAGTACACTAGTATCTGGTTTAGTGATTTAAATATTTAATAAAAAGTTAAGCAAGACAACCTTTTGTGGTATCTTTAAAAGTCCACTACTTCATTATGAGTACTAAAACCATTGCTAGCTTTTATTCTCTTAGTTGATTTAGGTTGTACCCTTACCTGAAAATTATAAACTGCAGTTATACATGATATAATTGTATATGTTTGTACCATATCCTTCGTATCATCAGCTTTAAATGTGACAAACATTATTTCAAACCACAGCATTTATTGATATTTTGTTGAAGTTACTATTTATTTTTTGCTACCCAAAGACAATTTAAAACTAAGAGAAGAAGCAATGAAATATATTATTGAGAATTTTAAATTTAAGATCTCACCTTTCTTTAAAGCACAGGCAATCTAGATGGTTTCTATGTTTGAAGTCACACTCTGACCAACATGAATTTCAGATTTGTACACAGCTGTCCCAAAATAATGATATTGGTAACAGCAACTTCATGCTTTATGAGGCTTATGGGAAAAAGAGAAAAGCACAATCAATTCTCTTTCATGAGATGTTGAGATCTGTAGGCTTTCTTCAGAGGAGCTCATTGTCCGCACATGGAAAAGGTTTAGGGGAAAGAAGGGAAGAAAGCCTCACTCCCTTTTAACACAGTCTGTGAAAGTGGTTCAGTGAGGCAGAAAGCTTCATTGCAGGTCTATGATACAGGTCCTGTAAGAGGCAACAAAGAGAGAGTCAATTTCAAAGGTCTTTATAAAAAAGTAGATTAAAAAAAAAAAGAAACAAAAAAACACTGAAGGGCCAGTTCAAATCAAGTGTTGTACAATAGAAAATAACAAATATAGAGAAGTGCTACATAATTGTATTAAATAGAATACCTTCTCATGTTGACTTCCTTTTGTAGTAACATATTCAAAAAACATTTTTTCCAAATATGTACATTTCCAAATATTTATATTCCAAAGCATGACAGCCTAATGTTCAACTTAGACAAAAGCAATTTTTGTTTAAAAAAACCCCCACAAAACTAGAGAAAATAACACATATGTTTGGCCTATGGTATTTTGACCCATAGCATATTAATTTTAACATTAACTATCAACCTGTAAAATTCATGGTAATTCACATAAAAATACTCGTATTTTCAGCTTCTCTTGGAAGAAAAAATAATATGTGAAAATGCCAGGCCAGCAGTCTGATTTAAAAACAATTTTCTGAAACTTACCTCTCTTTAGACTGAGTGTGCGTTCCCCTCTGCCATGGTTTTTACTTCTGTTATTGTCTCCCAAATGTAAGATGTCAGCTGCCATTTGTGACAGAGTTTGGATTACTTAATTGTAAATTTTAGAGAAAGTTTTAAAACTCATATCTCTATTAAAAGTGGAAAAATTAAAAGACCAGTGGGCCGTGTGTTTCAGACAATGGTAGTAATCATTGTTCTAAGTAAAGGTGAGGAATATTTATACATTTTAATATTCAAGTATGTTATTATGAAAAAGTAAAGACACTGATAAAAACTAAGCAACACTAAGATAAAGGCCAGAATTCAGAAATATCAAGTGACTAAAAGAAAAAGAAAAAATGAACTAAATAAAATACAAATGACACTGCCATTTGGTTTATTTCTTTCATGTGTGCGTGTGTGTGTGTGTATACATGTTTTAAAAAATTGAAGTATAGTTGATTTACAATGTTGTATTAGTTTCAGGTGTAGAACAAAGTGATTCAGTTATACATATATATGTATATATATATATATGTATACATGGAATGTCTTTTTTCAGATTCTTTTCCATTATAGGTTATTACAAGATATTGAATATAATTCCCCGTGCTATACAGTAGGTCCTTTTTGTTTATTTTATATCTAGTAGTATGCATCTATTAATCCTAAACTCCTAATTTATCCCTCCCCCCACCTTTCCCCTTTGGTAACCATAGGTTTGTTTTCTATGTCTCTGAGTCTATTTCTGTTTTGTAAATAAGTTCATTTGTATCATTTTTTTAGATTCCACACATAAGCAATATCGTATGTATTTGTCTTTCTCCGTCTGACTTACACAGTATGATAATCTCTAGGTCCATCCATGTTGCTGCAAAAGGCATTATTTCATTCTTTTTTATGGCTGAGTAATGTTCCCCGTGTGTGTGTGTGTGTGTGTGTGTGTGTGTGTATGCACGTGTGTGTACATATCTTCTTTATCCATTCATCTGTTGATGGGCATTTAGGTTGCATCCATGCCTTGGCTATTGTAAATAGTGCTGTTCTGAACATTGGGCTGCATGTACCTTTTTAAATTAGAGTTTTTTTCTTTTCCAGATATATGCCCAGGAGTGGGATTGCTGGATCACATGGTAACTCTATTTTTAGTTTCTTTTTTAAGAACACGTGGTTTATTTCTGATGCTGTGGTATACAGTAGCCTTCTCTTTGGGCACTAATTTCTGAACACCTTTTTCAAGTTTGGGGAACTTGAAATATTATAATTATATAGAATTGATACATGATAAATATTATCATATCAGTTGGTTTGATTCCATTGGAATGAGTGTTTTAGAAGTTACTGGTTAAAAACAAAAGATTTTATTAGAATGGAATATTTTAATTTGAGATAATAATATGTTTCAAATTCTCCCCTTCTGACCTTTGTTCTATTGATGTCATACATTTTACCTGTACATATGTTATAAATCCCATATTATTATTATTTTTGTTTAAGTAGTCAATTATGTTTTAAAGAGATTTAAATAATAAGAAAAGCAGTCATATATTTACTCATGCAGTTACCATTTCTGCTACTCATCATTCCTTTGTGGGGATCCAATTTTCCGTCTGGTATAAATTTTTTTCATCCTGAAGGACTTTAACAGTTTTTGTACTGTGGATCTGCTGGATTGCTTCAGCTTTTCTATATCTGAATTTATTTTCATTGTTTCATCTTTCGCATATCTAAAAAATCTTAATTTTGCCTTTGTATTTGAAAGATTTTTTTTTCTTTCAGTATTTGAAAGAATTTGCTTAACTGTCTTCTCACTTGAATTGTTTCTGATGAACATTCTGCTGTCATCTTTATCTATAGATAATGTATTATTTTTCTCTGGCTACGTTTAAGACTTTTCTTCATTGGTTTTAAGCAATTTGATTGTAATTCCTTTTCATGTTGCTGTGCTTGACCTTAATTATCTTATATCTGTAAGTCCACTATTTTCAATTATTTTCTCTTAAAATTTTAAAGATATTGCTTTCATGAGTTATGAACATAAGCAAGTAATTTTAAAGTGTTCTTCAATTACTGTTTTTAAAACTTATTTTAAGATAGGGCTTTCTTCTGCTTTTCAAAAGCAATAGTTTCCTTAACTTATGCTTTTGAATTTTTCACATTTCCATGTTTGTTGGTTTGTTTAATTTAAAACTTAATTTAATTTTTAAATTAAAAAAAAAATTTTTTAGCATGTCATGTAGTCTTGCATGCTCGAATCATAGTGGCACCTCTCACTATCCACAAAGTAAATGTTAGATTTTTGTTTCTTACTTCAGTATCATTCACAGTCTGTAGCTAAGTTCTCTTGTTTGGCAGTTGTGTATTTAAACAGGCTCTATTGTACTGAAGAGTTCTTTCATTGCATGCTTAGCTCAGGCTATATGGAAGATAATTTATTTTTGGAGAAATAGAAGTTCCCCACAGTCAGCATAAATGTATAAAACAATACTGAATCCATAGTTTATTGTTCCCCTGGCTCTTCCTATTTTTCTCTCTTTGTACTATCTCAGAATGTGGTAATACCAATCATATTGTATAATACTATTTGTATAGCATTATTGGAAAATGTAATCTTAAAATGGATAAGGAAAGAGAAGTCCTAATGGGAATGCTGGTCATAGGAATATGATTCAGAAAGTAATGTTCCTTTAGCAAGAAATTTTCTTTTCTCTTTAGTCGGTTAAGAACCTATGCCCCTAAAATAAATCTGTAGATACAGTAACAAAGGGTTATAATCACCCCTGTATAGTTGCCAGCCTCCACTAATAGTCCTCAAAGTCTCTTCCCTGCTTTAATTAATAAACATTTCTTCTGGAACCTATGATATCTTTGATCAACACACCTAGTTTTCAGTGTTATTGAAAATTTACATCTCTTTGTTTGTATATTGTTTTGGTGTGAAATCAGGCACTATCTTAAACCAAAATCTCATAGAATAAAACTTTTGTTCTTCAGCAGCTTTGCATATCTCACCTGACTTTGCTGAATGGGGAGATTCCTAAATTCTCTTGAAGAACTGGCAGCAAAAAGTATTAATATTGCCTTAAAAAAAAAAAAAAAAAGCAAAATATTCTAACAATGACAATTAATTCCTAGCGATAAAAAGTCTGTAACTTGAAAGCCAGAAATACATTTGAGTTCAGTCCCTGAAAATTTAAATATTATTTCTTAAGATCATGTAAAACAGTAATGTAAAATATGATTTTTTAAATTCTTTATAGTAATATCAGCAGCTTTGATAAAATATAAAATGACTAGGGAACTTAGTTCCACTGCAAAAGACAGGCAAGGGAAATACCTGCTGTTTCTCTTGGCACAGTTAATAGCAAAGAGCCTGCCAATAAAAGCTTGGCAGAATCTTTAAACAGCAGAATTCTACTGAAATTCATTTTCATATAATTTTTGTTTTGTTTTTGTTTAAACAAATTGATAGGAAATATCATTGTTTTATGAAGATAAAAGGTAATCAAATAACTATTTTTTTCTTTTTCTGGAGAAACAGTTTTAGTATAAGAAAAGAGTTGTCTAATGTGTCTTAGTATTCCCAGTGTGGCTGATAAAAATTTGATCTGCATGCACAGTTTGGAGCAAACACAAATATATGCTACTCCCTTCTTTCCCAGAACAGGACGGCTCTCCTATTCTGATGCTCACGCCTACCCTCAAACCAACACATATTCAGTTCATTATAAAGATATGGTTATATTCCAATGGCAATCACATTTTTTAAACTATGCATTGTATCTTCAGTTCATCTCGTTAGTTATGGACAGTGATGTCCATGTGTGGGTTGTTACTAAGGATTTTGATGGTTTTATTCTACTTACTTATATGGTTCCTGCACTACTGACCAATTTATATTAAGTCATTTGGTCTATCCCATATTCTCTTTTGAGAGAAAAATAATGCATTAATATACACAAAGGAAAACGAAATGGTTCAGGTATCTACCTTTCTAAAATATTTGTGAAATGTACCAAAAAGCTTAGTATTCATTTATTAAATCACAGTAGAGATATTGTCTATGAAGAACTTATCCTCAGTCTCTTGTTGAAATAGAAAAAGATTCTCTTATGTCTTTTCCTACATATTTTCCCTATGATTACCTGGAATGCTTTCTCTGCCTCTCAACTCCCATTGGGAACAGCACACGTGTGTCCTATTTTCTTTTTCTTTAATTCTAGGTAAAATTCCTCTATTTTGGGGGAAGACTTCTCAAGTGATAGTAACAATAGCTCTTACTTCTTGAGGACTTATTAATAGAATGCAAACAGCACTATGATATGTTGTCTGTAATCTTGTAAACAATTCTTCCATTTTGGCATTATTATTTCCAAGTTTTAAAAAGAGAAATTGAGGCTTAGAACAATTAAATATCTTACCAAACTTTATATAACATAATTTATATTAATTTCTATTTTCGCATTAACCTCTTCTTGCTTCTAAAACACTATTGATTACATGTTCTAATTTATTAAATAAGCTCTTTGCTCCCTTGAATATATAAAGTATATATTATTCATATTTCTATCATTATCATGCCACGTTTAGAACCTAAAATTCAGTAAATGTTTAACACATATGATGAATATAAATAAAAGAACATAAAATATTTTTATAATTCTGAGCTTTTTAAAAGTCTGAGTGACTTTGTCACTGCAAAGACATGTTAAAATATTTCATGCACATCATGTTAATATAAATTATTAATTATAAACATTGTTCTCACTTAGCAATGTATGAATTTTAGTTTTCTGAATTTTAGAGTCAGCTAGAAAAAGAACAAACACTCATTATTGTATCAGACTGAATAAAAACCTCAAAGCATCAAGGGTGCATGAATCCAGCTGGAAAGGCAGTTAAAACCTGGCTCTTTGAAGAAACTTGAGAAAAATTTACAGCACAACCCTGTGATTATGATATTATAGTTGCCATAAAAACTGTTTGAAGAATTGAAACTTTAAGAGCTTCTTGAAAAACAAATTACTGTGTTGGGTAATACATATTTCTTGTATCCTATTGAAAAATAAAACTACACCTTAGGGAAAAATTCCAATTAACACTCTTTCACTCTTTCAGATAGCTAGGGTCCATCTTTCCTATAATCCTAGAGTTCATGTTCAGTTCTGCTTAAAATAACTACGACCTCCTCAAGCCACTGCAAATGTACTCTTCCAATTTCTGAACAATGGTGTAAGAAAATATAAGAATATAGAAACCATGTCACATATAAAATTAGTTTATTTCTAAACACACTATTCTAAGCTAATTAAATGAACAAATCCTAACTGGACACTTCATCTTCTGTATATTATAATTTGCTATTTAATAGTAGAAATAACTTTACCCTTGAATTACTTTTGTACTGGCTGTGATGTTCTCTGATTCATTCATTTGCTATGGGCAATGGAAATTACAAAAGATATTTAATCCTTGATTTCAAGGAATGGCCAGTCATGGGAAGAAAAGGCACATGTATTATATGCAAAATAATTAAAAGCAATGTAAGTTTGTATATATTGTAATATTATAATGACTGACACTGTCAGTAAATATAAAACAAATAAAGAAAAAACTTCAAGTGACCTTCTTATTTTGTAAGTAGTCAGGGTTTACCAAGTACTGAGAAATATGTTTAATTTCAAACACTTGTGATGCTTGCAGGAAAATATGTGTATATGTGTGTGTGTGTGTGCCTGTGTGTTCCATTTTATAGCACAGATTACTTTTACTGTGACTCTGATGGAATTGCTGAAATGATAAGTCATATCTGTTATGACCTAGTTGCTTTGATACTGTGAAATGTAACCTAAAGTTTGTTTCCAGCTCACTGAAGTATATTTGGAATCTAATCTCTAGTAAATCAGAGATTCTCAAACTTCTTGTCTGTATAATAACCAGTCTGGGAAATTCTTAGAAAAGTACAGATTCCTAGGATCTATCCTCAGAGATTCTAATTTTTTGGCCTTGGGTTGGCCTAGAAGTCTGCATTTTAATTAGTTTCCTGCCCACCCAAAGGATCCTGACATAGATGGCTTGTAGAGAACTTCCTGAGAAACATTACACTATGCCTTCAGGTGAAAGCAAGGTTCTGGCTATCTTATTTGCTGGTGCATGGCCAGTATCTTGCTGGATTATTTTTTTCCCATGAAAAAAAATGTGATTGTTTTAGAGAGCAGGTTTTTTTTTTTTTTTCATTAAGCATGTGTTTATTTAGTAATTTAGAACTTCCTATTGTTTATTTATGAAATTGAAATGTTCATTTTGACAATATGGATTAGCTCTTAGGAATGCAGCAATATTAAGGCGAAAAACCACATCATGAGAAAATGTTAGTAGAGTGTGGTAAATATTAATGTCAATAAAGATAGGCATGGGGTGGCGTGAGCCTGGGAAATGTCATCATTTCTCATATTGGGGTCAGATAGAAGAAGTTCTGGGTCAGATAGAAGAAGTTCTGGAGTAGGTGATGCCTGTGTTGAATCTTCACAGAAAAATTGAAATCAGTGGGTCAGAGAAAACTGATTGAAGGTGTTCCTGTCAGAGACATGTAACTTGGTTGCTGAGGAGGAACTGCAAGTGGCAGAGGCAAGGTCATTTGGTATGGAGGTTGTAGAATGAGGAGGAACGTGGCAGGAGACACACCCAGAGAGAGAGACAGAGGCGAGATCACTGCGAGCTGGGAAAAATGACAGACCTGAGCTGGATGTTCTCTTTATATACCATAGGATCACACAAATTTGTTCTGGCAAATCTATGGTATTCAAATCAAAATTATAGTTCTAGCGAAAGAGCTATAGACAGCAGCTGGCCTGATGTGCATTCACTGAGGGGCTTTGGGAAAGAAGAAAAAATGTAGATAGCTAGATCTAATCACTGTCACCTGATGTCTAGGTTAAAAGACAAGTGATATTTGCTAGGAGGAAGAGACTTTATCTGAAATGCCATTAGCAGAATGTCTCTGGTTGAGGATTGCCTGTAGTAAAGAGAACCCAGTATCTGTGGATTCATGGGCCAAGGCTCCCTGGAGAAACTAATAGAAACTGTGTAACTCTCTGGGGTACAAACTAGAGGTGTTTGAAAACTCATACACTCCTCCTGCTATAACCTCACCTGGAGACCTCATCTATTATCCTGGCATATAGAGTACATTTCTGTATGACCTGGGGAGCTGCTCTTGAGGTCCTAGATTTCTTTCTACATCATCTGAGCCTATTGATTGCCTCTATACCACAAGTTATTAATAAAGCTTGATACAAAACAAGATGTTCGGTTTGTATTAGTCTGATTTGACAATTCAATTATTTGTGTTGTCTCCAGTGATAGGTAGCAAAATTAATGTAGAATAATACCATAATTGTTTTTGGAGAGAAAAGTAGGGACGTATACTTAGAAAAAAAATACTTCTATGTGCCATGCTAAAATTACTCTGGTCATCAAGAAAGGGAGGAAGGTTGGGTAATATTTACTGTGTTGTCCTCATAAAACCAGGATAAACTAGAAACACTTTGGGGGATAGAACAAAGAAGTAAAGGCAAAACCACTTATCTTCTATTCCTGATTACTAATTACAAATTTCATGCCATAATTAAATAATAACTAGAAAACCTCATAAAAAAGAAGTAAATATTAAATAGGATTCATAGCTACCTTCATCTCCAAAGAGGTCCTGGGAAAGAACTTGAAGGTGGTTGAAATGAAGGGTGGAATAACGGAGAATGAAATTGCTTTTGTAGTGGTAAGTGGTTTTCTTGGAATTAAAAATAAAACTTAAAATGCTGAGTTTTAATTCCTGCATACTTGTGGCATCTCCTACAAAACTAGTCAGCTATTGCAAATAAGCTACATGGTTTATCAATCCATGTCACCTCACCTATTCTATTCTTCATAAGAAGAATCATAGAATTGGGATAAAATTGAGCCTATTTTGCTGGTGACCTATAGTGACCCCTGCAAACTAGCTTGTATGCCTGGCAATTATGGCAGGCTACTTCACTGATTGTTTTTCTTGACTCTTATTGCTTCCAAAGGGGATAGGATATGTCTAAAGGGGGTAAAGAGAATATAGATTGTTTGGTATTATTTTAAATATATGATTAATGAAGAATAACTAATACTACAAATGATTGTGGTCAAAGGTCTTATAATGCTACAAGAAATAGAGTATAATGTAGACAAAAGTTTTTCTGAGGGTAGGTCATGAAGTTTTGGCAAAGGAGAAAAAAAGTAAAAAATAACTGATGAATTGACATTGCGTGAACCCAGAGAGTTAATATCAAGATCTTAAAAATCAATTCTCTGCTTTTTTGGGACCTAGTAGAATTCTCTAAATACAGAGGTAATGTGATGGAAAATCCCTGTTCCTAGCAATATGAGAGGCATTCAGTTCCATTCTGAATACAAATAGATCACAGGAAAAGAAAAGCTATGAATCAGTAAATAAAATACAAGGAAAAAAAAGGGCCAAGGAGGAAACGTGATTTTTCGATCATTTAAGATTTTTCCTACAGACAAAGGATAGCAAAAGTAAAACATAAAGCCTAAAGATATGGTGCAATTAAATAAAATAAAAAGGCAAGATGTTTTAAAGTTAACTACCGATACTTTGTGCTGGAAGAGGCAGGTAATGGAGCTCCATTTGTACAAAATATATCAAGGTCTACACTGACATTTTCTGTTACACTTATTTCTACACTGAGACATCTATTTATGAAAAAATTGAATCAAGCAGAGAGCTTTCAGATATTAAATGCAGCCTGGAAAACAATTTGTTTTAAAAATTCTTCTCATTTTATCTATTTGCCAGAAGAATTTATTGCTCTAAGGAGATAAGGATTTTTTTAATATCAACTAAACCTAGATTTTAAACAAATTGAAATTTTTAATCTGGTTTAATATATATGTGTGTGTGTGTGTGTGTGTGGACAAACACTGTAAAATTGCATTTTAGAATTAACCGAATGTGCTGGTAGTATTTTAAGAAGTTAATTATTAAAAATATGTTTTTCTCTGAGTATTCATTTTTTGCACCTTAAGGTAAAGTGACCCTTTTTTCCTTCCTCCCTTTCTTCCTTCCTTCCTCTCCCTTCCTTCATCTCTTTCTTAAAACAACATTAGTATCCATCATTATTATTATGAAACACTAATATTTAGTCCAATAATATTTACTTTACAGCCAAGAAAATAAGATTCCAGCATATAAAATAATGTTTTTAATGTTAACACAATAAAGAAATGACAGAGTCAATTGAAACTTATTATTTTATAGTAACTGGAAAGGTTATTCATTTATTTTGAGGGGAAGGGATTCCTTTTCCATAATAGTTTTCAAAACCAGGTAATGATATACAGGGGAAAAAATGAACCTCTTGCTTCAGAGCCACATCTCATTCCAGCTCGAATATAATATCACTCATGGTTTTACCTTGTTGGTTATTGCTCTTCACCCCTTTTCTTATGTGTTTCAATTGGAGAGAATTAATATAATATTGATTACTCAAGGAGTTTATTTGGGAGACACATTTATATAATACTCTTACTAAAAAAGGAATTAAATCTTGAAATATATTGAAGATATATATATATATATATATATATATATATATATATATATTTAATGTTATTACTGTTACCAAACAAAAATTGTGTCCACTTGCCCATGTGCAATAAAGCCAATCTACTGACACAGGGTTGTGATGAAGGGAAGTACAACATTTATTGCAGGGCACCAAGCAAGGAGAATGGGCAGCTCATGCTCAAAAGACCCAAACTCCCCAATGGCATTCAGGGAAGGGGTTTTAAAGGCAGTGTGAGAGAGGGTGGCTGCAAGGTGTATGATCAGCTTGTGCACAATTCTCAGATTGGTTGGCATCAAGGTGAAGTTTCAAGCATCATCAACCTCTGGTTTCAACCAGTCTAAGCTCTATGTTCTTGCCATCAGCAGTTTTCATCTGGTGGGGGTCTGCTTCCCGTAAAAACAACTGAGGAATGTGTGTCAGGCCTTTATATGTATCTTTCAAGGAACTAGGAGTTTGGTGATTCTACTATATGGTGAATTTATAGTCTAAATTGTTACCAATTTCCCAGTCCAACAGCTATTTTTTGTTTCTATATCTTCACATTTCCTAATCACTAACTCTTGAGTCAGCCTTCAGAGACCTAAGGGAGGCCTGGGAGACTAAAGCAAAAGCTTTTTACTTCAAAGGACAGGGACGCAGGGGCTTGTATATGGTTTCATTACCAAATGTGTAGTCAATTCCAAAATTAAAGTTTCCATAAAATCCTACCACTGGCATATGGGTTCTTTAGTTGATCAAATGAAAATCTTTTTTAGAGAATATTTGTTGTAATGTTTCTCTAACAAATAGTTTAAGATATAGTTTTCTGCAGCTGATCAACGGATTTTCCTGGACCATACAAACTAAATTTTAATTTTTAATATATCAATATCCTATGCCTTTTAACACCATTTCCTTCATAAAATTAAATAATTTCATCATTTTGATTTTATTTGGATGAATGCAAGATTTAATTCTTCAACTCCATTTCAGTCTTCTAAAAATTCTCACTGAAAGCTCAAAATCCAATCCTCTATATCTCAATTCAATAATACAATTAATATTCTTGCTCTCATGTAATAGAGTCTTTGAAATATGAGAAACCAAGAAAACAAGTGCTCTATGAAATTGAGATTCTAGAAATGAATGCATAACATAAATGGTCATGCTTTTAATGGTTTCAGCTATAACAATTTCCTATAAACAGTTTTAAAGAAGTCAGAAGTGAATCACATGATTTTATGTACCCTCACTATAAAATCATTTGATTCACTTTGTCTTTTTTTTAATATATACATTATATATGCATATGTATGTGTATATACGTATATTTCATTGGTTTGAGATTTAGATATTAGCATTTTTCAACCAGAGAGACTGGTCTTGCAGTTGTGGACTTATACAAAACCCTCCCCCATTTCTGATTTATCTTCCATGATTGGAACTCCTACATAAAGTATGTATCTGACAAAATAAGGGGATTAGCGTTTGTAGAGAAAGATTAGTCCAAGCTTTTAAGAAGCCTTTGGGGTTAATATCTGATGTTAAAGGAATTAATACTATTACATTACACATAAATTATGTAAATATAGATGTTTAATATTTTATAGTTCCAACATGCTTAAATGTTAACTTATTTTGCCAAAAATATTTGGTGACATCCCTGTTATTATAAGTTTTATTATATAAAAAATTACTCAGAATAAGTTCCTCTTTTAAAACTACCTAGACCATATAATTTAATGGACACAGAACATTCAAAATATTTCCTATTAATGTTCAAGGGTTTATGGCTTGAAATTTGATATTGTGACTATTTTATCTGAATATTTGTATTCACAAAAGAAATCACTTAAGCAGTTCTACTGTGATGTCTAAGTTAAAATAAATCTTTAGAAAAACTCAAATGTGATCTTGAAGTGAGGACAAATGCAATGACTGGGACATTCTTTGTAAATTCTGCACTTGATGGCTTCTGCATTTGGTTCCTTTGCTGAGCAAAAGCTTTTAAATTTCATTAGGTCCCATTTATTTATTTTTTGATTGTCCAAAGCTGAAGGAGTAACAAATTTTATTGGAATAATAAAATAAAAATACAGAATTCAACTAAATTCTTCCTTCTACATTTTGACCCCATAGTGCTTCAATTCCTTCTCCGTTATTTGTAGCTGGTTTGTTTTGGACTATAATGACCATTATGAATGTTGAAGTGTTTTCAGTGAAAAATGAATTTTTATTGATTCGTTTAAATAAGACCTATTATCTTTCTGACCAAAGTGAGAAAATAATCCTTATATCTCCTCCATCTGAGATAGTCCAAAGCAGAATTCAAGAGCAAATATGTTGCTAACCCAGTTTATCTGAAATCTAATTACAAAAATGGAAAGATTTTTAATTCCTTAAAATAATTGTTTCATCCTAGAAAGTAGTTTACACAGTGAACCCCTGGTATTCTCAAAGAGCCTATAGCCTGAGTGTATCTTTTTCTGTGTGCTGCAGAGAACAGAGTGAGCCATCAATTAAAATAATATTAGAGAACCATTTAAAATAGAAATATGGAAATTCTAAGAATTATAAGAAAATCATGCACTTCCATGTGACCTATGGATGAGACTAGCTTCTTATGGCAATAATTTCGACTATCTCAAAAGTTTATTGGTGGGAAAAGCATGGTGAATTTGAGAAGAAACTGCAAGTATCTTGGCCATCCCACTGTAGAAGGATCAGTATATGAAGAGAAACCCAATTTGTAATTACTAAGATTTATTTTCCTAGTCTAAACCTACTTATACTTAATATTACCTGTTATACTGTGCAATCATTTGTCTATAATTAGCACTCAGACAAGTACACTGACACATGTATAGTGTTTTGAATACTATACAATGATCTATGATAATTTTGAATAATCTATCATAATCTGTGATTTTTAAATGAGTTTAAAAATAGGTTGAGGGATTCCCTGATGGCACAGTGGTTAAGAATCTGCCTGCCAATACACGTGACACAGGTTTGAGCCCTGGCCTGGGAAGATCCCACATGCCACAGAGCAACTAAGACCGTGTGCCACAACTACTGAGGCCCGTGCACCTACAGCCTGTGCTCTGCAACAAGAGAAGCCACCACAATGAGAGGCCCACGCCCTACAACGAAGAGTAGCCCCCACTCACCACAACTAGAGAAAGCCCGCGCACAGCAATAAAGACCCAACACAACGAAAAATAAATAAATAAATTTATTGAAAAAATAAATAAAAATAGGATGAAAACTTATTTTATCTTTTAAATCCTATATTATGCTTATCACATTCATAATTTGAGATTTATTTTGAAGAGGTGGGATTGAAATGAATTAGGAGAGAAAAGGAAAAGGAAAACAGTAGTTTTTCTTTACTTGCAAAATTCTGATATTTTAGTAAATGCCATTGTTTTTCTTTGTTTGTTTGTTTTTAACATCTCTATTGGATTATAATTGCTTTACAATGCTGTGTTAGTTTCTGCTTTATAACAAAGTGAATCAGCTATATGTATACATATATCCCCATATCTCCTCCCTCTTGTGTCTCCCTCCCACCCTCCCAATCCCACCCCTCTATGTAGTCACAAAACACCGAGCTGACCTCCCTGTGCTATGGAGCTGCTTCCCACTAGCTATCTATTTTACATTTGGTAGTATATATAAGTCCATGCTACTCTCTCACTTCGTCCCAGCTTACCCTTCCCCCTCCCCATGTCCTCAAGTACATTCGGTGTGTCTGTGTCTTTATTCCTGTCCTGCCCTTAGGTTCCTGAGAACCTTTTTTTTTTTTTAGATTCTATATACATGTGTTAGCATACGGTATTTGTTTTTCTCTTTCTGACTTACTTCACTCTGTATGACAAACTCTAGGTCCATCCACCTCACTACAAATAACTCAATTTCGTTCCTTTTTATGGCTAAGTAATATTCCATTGTATATACGTGGCACCTCTTCTTGATCCATTCAGCTGTTGATGGAAACTTAGGTTGCTTCCATATCCTGGCTATTGTAAATAGAGCTGCAATGAATATTGTGGTGCATGACTCTTTTTGAATTATGGTTTTCTCAGGGTATATGCCCAGTAGTGGGATTGCTGGGTCATGTGCTAGTTCTATTTGTACTTTTCTAAGGAACCTCCATACTGTTCTCCATAGTGGCTGTATCAATTTACATTCCCACCAAGAGTGCAAGAGGGTTCCCTTTTCTCCACACCCATTCCAACATTTATTGTTTGTAGATTTTATGATGATGGCCATTGTGACTGGTGTGAGGTGATACCTCATTGTAGTTTTGATTTGCATTTCTCTAGTAATTAGTGATGTTGAGCATTTTTTCATGTGTTTGTTGGCCCTCTGTGTGTCTTCTTTGGAGAAATGTCTATTTAGGTCTTCTGCCCATTTTTTCATTGGGTTGTTTGTTTTTTTTGATATTGAGCTGCATGAGCTGTTTGTATATTTTGTAGATTAATCCTTTGTCAGTTGCTTCATTTGCAAGTATTTTCTCCCATTCTGAATGTTGTCTTTTCATCTTATTTATGGGTTCCTTTGCTGAGTAAAAGCTTTTAAGTTTCATTAGGTCCCATTTGTGTATTTTTTTTAAATTTCCATTACTCTAGGAGGTGGGTCAAAAAGTCTCTTGCTGTGATTTATGTCATAGAGTGTACTGCCTATGTTTTCCTCTAAGAGTTTTATAGTGTCTGGCCTTAAATTTAGGTCTTTAATCCATTTTGAGTTTATTTTTGTGTATGGTGTTAAGGAGTGTTCTAATTTCATTCTTTTACATTAGCAGTCCAGTTTTCCCAGCACCATTTATTGAAGAGGCTGTCTTTTCTCCATTGTATATTCTTGCCTCCTTAATCAAAAATAAGGTGACCATATGTGTGTGGGTTTATCTCTGGGCTTTCTATCCTGTTCCATTGATCTATATTTCTATTTTTGTGCCACTACCATACTGTCTTCATTACTGTAGCTTTGTATTATAGTCTGAAGTCAGGGAGCCTGTTTCCTCCAGCTCCGTTATTCTTTCTCAAGATTGCTTTGGCTATTCAGGGTCTTTTGTGTTTCCATACAAATTGGGAAATTTTTTGCTCTAGTTCTGTGAAAAATGCCATTGGTAGTTTGATAGGGATTGCATTGAATCTGTAGGTTGCTTTGGGTAGTATAGTCATTTTCATAATGTTGATTCTTCCAATCCGAGAGCATGGTATATCTCTCCATCTGTTGTATCATCTTTAATTTCTTTCCTCAGTGTCTTATAGTTTTCTGCTTACAGGTCTTTTGTCTCCTTAGGTAGGTTTATTCCTAGGTATTTCTTGCAATGGTAAATGGGAGTGTTTCCTTAATTTCTCTTTCAGATTTTTCATCATTAGTGTATAGGAAAGCAAGAGATGTCTGGGCATTAATTTTGTATCCTGCAACTTTACCATATTCATTGATTACCTCTAGTAGTTTTCTGGTGGCATCCTTAGGATTCTCTATGTTTAGTATCATGTCATCTGCAAACAGTGACAAATTTACTTCTTCTATTCTGATTTGGATTCCTTTTATTTTTTTCTTCTATGATTGCTATGGCTAAAACTTCCAAAACTATGTTGAATAATAGTGGTGAGAGTGGGCAACCTTGTCTTGTTCCTGATCTTAGTGGAAATGGTTTCAGTTTTTCACCATTGAGAACGATGTTGGCTGTGGGTTTGTCATATATGGCCTTTGTTATGTTGAGGTAAGTTCCTTCTATGCCTACTTTCTGGAGTGTTTTTATCATAAATGGGTGTTGAATTTTGTCAAAACCTTTTTCTGCATCTATTGAGATGATCATATGGCTTTTATTCTTCAGTTTGTTAATATGGTGTATCACATTGATTGATTTGTGTATATTGAAGTATCCTTACAGCCCTGGGATAAATCCCACTTGATCATGGTGTATGATCCTTTTAATGTGCTGTTGGATTCTGTTTGCTAGTATTTTGTTGAGGATTTTTGCATCTATGTTCATCAGTGATGTTGGCCTGTAGCTTTCTTTCTTTGTGACATCTTTGTCTGGTTTTAGTATCAGGGTGATGGTGGCCTTATAGAATGAGTTTGGGAGTGTTCCTCCCTCTGCTATATTTTGGAAGAGTTTGAGAAGGATAGGTGTTAGCTCTTCCGTAAATGTTTGATAGAATTCTCCTGTGAAGCTATCTGGTTGTGGGCTTTTGTTTGTTGGAAGCTTTTTAATTACAGTTTCAATTTCAGTGCTTATGATTGGTCTGTTCATATTTTCTACTTCTTCCTGGTTGAGTCTCAGAACGTTGTGCTTTTCTAAAAATGTGTCCATTTCTTCCAGGTTGTCCATTTTATTGGCATATAGTTGCTTGTAGTAATCTCTCATGATCCTTTGTGTTTCTGCAGTGTCAGTTGTTACTTCTCCTTTTTCTTTTCTAATTCTATTCGTTTGAGTCTTCTCCCTTTTGTTCTTGATGAGTCTGGCTAATGATTTATCAATTTTGTTTGTCTTCTCCAAGAACCAGCTTTTAGTTTTATTGATCTTTGTTATTGTTTCCTTCATTCCTTTTTCATTTATTTCTCATCTGATCTTTATGATTTCTTTCCTTCTGCTAACTTTGGGGTTTTTTTGTTCTTCTTTCTCTAATTGCTTTAGGTATAAGGTTAAGTTGTTTATTTGAGATGTTTCTTGTTTGTTAAGGTAGGATTGTATTGCTGTAAACTTCCCTCTTAGAGCTGCTTTTGCTGCATCCCATAAGTTTGGGTCGTCATGTTTTCATTGTCATTTGTTTCTAGTTATTTTTTGATTTCCTCTTTGATTTCTGCAATGATCTCTTGGTTATTAAGTAGTGTATTGTCTAGCCTCCACGTGTTTGAATTTTTTACAGATTTTTTTCCTGTAATTGATATCTAGTCTCATAGCATTGCACTTGGAAAACATACTTGATACAATTTCAATTTTCTTAAATTTACCAAGGCTTGATTTGTGACCCAAGATATGATTTATCCTGGAGAATGTTCCATGAGCACTTGAGAAGAAAGTGTATTCTGTTGTTTTTGGAAGGAATGTCCTATACATATCAATTAAGTGCATCTTGTTTAATGTATCATTTAAAGCTTGTGTTTCCTTATTTATTTTCATTTTGGATGATCTGTCCATTGGTGAAAGTGGGGTGTTAAAGTCCCCTACTATGATTGTGTTAGTGTTGATTTCCCCTTTTATGGCTGTTAGCATTTGCCTTATGTATTGAGGTGCTCCTATGTTGCGTGCATAAATATTTACAATTGTTATGTCTTCTTCTTTGATTGATCCCTTGATCATTATTTGTGTCCTTCTTTGTCTTTTGTAATAGTCTTTGTTTTAATGTCTATTTTGTCTGATATGAGAATTGCTACTCCAGCTTTCTTTTGATGTCCATTTGCATGGAATATCTTTTTCCTTCCCCTCACTTTCAATCTTTATGTGTCCCTAGGTCTGAAGTGCGTGTCTTCTAGACAGCATATACACGGGTCTTGTTTTTGTATTCATTCAGCCAATCTATGTCTTTTGGTGGGAGCATTTAATCCATTTACATTTAAGGTAATTATTGATATGTATGTTCCTATTATCATTTTCTTAATTGTTTTGGCTTTGTTTTTGTAGGTCTTTTCCTTCTCTTGTGTTTCCTGCCTAGAGAAGTTCCTTTGGCATTTGTTGTAAAGCTGGTTTGGTGGTGCTGAATTCTCTTAGCTTTTGCTTGTCTGTAAAGGTTTTAATATCTCTGTCAAATCTGAATGAGATCCTTGCTGGGTAGAGTAATCTTGGTTGTAGGTTTTTCCCTTTCATCACTTTAAATATGTCCTGCCATTCCCTTCTGGCTTGCAGAGTTTCTGCTGAAAGTTCAGCTGTTAACCTTATGGGTATTCCCTTGTATGTTATTTGTTGTTTTTCCCTTGCTGCTTTTAATATTTTTTCTTTGTATTTAATTTTTGGTAGTTTGAATATGTGTCTTGGCATGTTTCTCCTTGGATTTATCCTGTATGGGACTCTCTGTGCTTTCTGCACTTGATTAACTATTTCCTTTCCCATATTAAGGAAGTTTTCAACTATAATCTCTTCAAATATTTTCTCAGTCCCTTTCTTTTTCTCTTCTTCTTCTGGAACCCCTATAATTCGAATGTTGGTGTGTTTAATGTTGTCCCAGTGGTCTCTAAGACTGTTTTCAATTCTTTCCATTCTTTTTTCTTTATTCTGCTCTGCAGTAGTTATTTCCAGTGTTTTATCTTCCAGGTCACTTATCCGTTCTTCTGCCTCAGTTATTCTGCTATTGATTCCTTTTAGAGAATTTTAAATTTCATTTATTGTGTTGTTCATCACTATTTGTTTGCTCTTTAGTTCTTCTAGGTCCTTGTTAAACGTTTCTTGTATTTTCTCCATTCTATTTCCAAGATTTTGGATCATCTTTACTATCATTACTCTGAATTCTTTTTCAGGTAGACTGCCTATTTCCTCTTCATTTGTTTGGTCTGGTGGGTTTTTACCTTGCTCCTTCATCTGCTGTAAGTTTCTTTGTCTTCTCATTTTGCTTAAGTTACTGTGTTTGGGGTCTCTTTTACACAGGCTGTAGGTTCATAGTTCCCATTGTTTTTGGTGTCTGCCTCCAGTGGCTAAGGTTGTTTCAGTGGGTTGTGTCAACTTCCTGATGGAGGGCACTTGTTCCTGTGTTCTGGTGGATGAGGCTGGATCTTGTCTTTCTGGTGGGCAGGACCACATCCAGTGGTGTATTTTGGGGTGTCTGTGACCTTATTATGATTTTAGGGAGCCTCTCTGCTAATGGGTGGGGTTGTCTTCTTGTCTTGCTAGTTGTATGGCATAAGGTGTCCAGCACTGTAGCTTGCTGGTCGTTGAGTGGAGCTGCATCTTAGCATTGAGTTGAACATCTCTAGGAGGATTTTTGCCATTTGATAATATGTGGAGTCAGGAGGTCTCTGGTGGACCAACGTCCTGAACTTGGCTCTCCCATCTCAGAGGCACAGGCCTGATATGTGGCCAGAGCACCAAGACCCTGTCAGCCACATGGCTCAGAAGAAAAGGGAGAAAAAAAGAAAAAAGAAAGAAAAACTTAAAAAGTTATTAAAATAAAAAATAAAAAATAATTATTAAAAATAAAAAGTAATAAGGAAAAAAAGAATAAAAAGAAAGAAGAGAGCAACCAAACCAAAAAACAAATCCACCAATGATGACAAGTGCTAAAAACTATACTTAAAAAAAAGAGAAAACGGACAGACAGAACCCTAGGACAAATGGTAAAAACAAAGCTATACAGACAAAATCACACAAAGAAGCATACGCGTACACACTCACAAAAAGAGAAAAAGGAAAAAAATATATATATCTATATATATTTTTAAAAAAAGGAAGAGAGCAACAAAATCAATAAACAAATCTACCAATGATAATAAACTCTAAATAGTAAACTAAGATAAACATAAAACCAGAAACAAATTAGATGCAGAAAGCAAACCCGAAGTCTACAGTTGCTCCCAAAGTCCAATGCCTCAATTTTGGGATGATTTGTCTATTTAGATATTCCACAGATGCAGGGTACATCAAGTTGTTAACTTTAATCCGCTGCTCCTGAGGCTGCTGGGAGAAATTTCCCTTTCTCTTCTTTGTTCACACAGCTCCTGGGGTTCAGCTTTGGATTTGGCCCCGCCTCTGCTTGTAGGTCGCCTGAGGGCATCTATTCCCTGCCCAGACAGGACGGGGTTAAAGTAGCAGTTGATTAGGGGGCTCTTGCTCACTCAGGCCGGGGGGGAGGGAGGGGTATAGAATGCAGGGTGAGCCTGCAGTGGCAGAGGCCGGCATGACATTGAAACAGCCTGAGGCGCGCCTTGTGTTCTCTTGGAGAAGTTGTTCCTGGATCATGGGACCCTGACAGTGGCAGGCTGCACAGGCTCCTGGGAGGGGAGGTGTGGATAGTGACCTATGCTTGCACACAGGCTTCTTGGTGGCTGCAGCAGCAGCCTTAGTGTTTCATGCCCGTCTCTGGTGTCCATGCTAGTAGCCACGGCTCGTGCCTGTCTCTGGAGCTTGTTTAGGTGGTGCTCTGAATCCTGTCTCCTCGTGCACCCCGAAACAATGGTCTCTTGCCTCTTAGGGAGGTCCAGACTTTTTTTCCTGGAATCCCTCCCGGCCAGCTATGGCACACTAGCCCCCTGCAGGCTGTGTTCATGCAGCCAACTGCAGTCCTCTCCCTGGGATCTGACCTCCGAAGCCCGAGCCTCAGCTCCCAGCCCCCGCCTGCCCCGGCGGGTGAGCAGACGAGCCTCTCGGGCTGGTGAGTGCTGGTCGGCACCGATCCTCTGTGCGGGAATCTCTCCGCTTTGCCCTCCGCACCCCTGTGGCTGCGCTCTCCTCTGTGGCTCTGAAGCTTCCCCCACCCCTCCACCCCCTCCTCCCCCCACACCCCGTCTCCACCATTGAAGGGGCTTCCTAGTGTGTGGAAACTTTTCCTCCTTCCCAGCTCCCTCCCAGAGGTGCAGGTCCCATCCCTATTGTTTTGTCTCTTTTTTTTCTGTTTTCTTTTGCCCTACCCAGGTACATGGTGATTTTCTTGCCTTTTGGGAAGTCTGAGGTCTTCTGCCAGCATTCAGTAGGTTGTATTTTTGATGTATTTGTGGGGAGGAAGGTGATCTCCACGTCTTACTCCTCCGCCATCTTGAAGGTCATAAATGCCATTGTTAAATGCACTTTTTGCAGTTTTTCCCCCCCACAAATATGACTATGTATAATTAAAACATAATACTGTAACTATGTTGAACATAAAATGTTTTAACGTATGTATTAGAATTTAAATTTTTTCCCAAGCTTTCCATGTGTTAGGCATCTCTGTTTTAATTTTTCTGGTGTTTCCTCTACAGAGAATTTCCCTCTGAAGTATCCCAAACATAGTTTCTACGAGGCTTTCATTTTTCACCTCTCCATATGCCTCTCCCATGCTTCATCTCCTTTCTCACCTCCAGTCATCAAGTAGTCTGCAGGGTTGCTGAAGAACTGAACTTTGTGTTAGATAGTATTGCAGAATTACAATTAAAGACAAAATTTTATCTCCCACTCCAGAAAACCTTTCCACAGTGGTAGTAGAGAAAGAGAACACCTTTATTGTTGAAGAAGCATTAAGCCAGAATATGACGCCCATAACAGGCAATTAGCTCAGAGGTTGCTAAGACAGAAAGGAAGTTCATGCCCTTATATATCCAAGCAGATACAACCCACTACATGTATGTTTTCAAGATAAACAGTAACTAGTCCTCAAGTAAGAGGACTTGACAGAAACTTTTTTACACAGTAGTCACCTAATTTTACCTGATAATTGGGGTGACCATCTGTGGGGTGAATATTTGTGTTAATTAATTGGTTTTATCTCTTTTCCTGTCTTTGTGACAGGAGGAAGTTTTGCAATTTAGGGCAAGGTTCCCACTGAAGTTAGGCTCCTACCCTCCCATAGAAACTGGGAGAAATTCTCTTGAAGTTTGCATTTCAAAGAGATGTTCCCAGGTTCTTGAGGAAGACATTCCTGGGTCATAAAGCTGACAAAAGGTCAATCTAGTCTTCAAAAGGGAGAAGTCTAATCTTCTCCTTTCAAAAGAAGAAAGCACTTGCAAGTTTTCTCGAGTAAGTGCTCAAAGAAAAATTCGGGGAGGGAAATGTATTCCCTTATTTTCAACAGGAATAATTAAGTCTTTTATTTTATTATTTTTTTAAATTTATTTATTTATTTATTTTTGGCTGTATTGGGTCTTCGTTTCTGTGTGAGGGCTTTCTCTAGTTGCGGCAAGTGGGGGCCACTCTTCATTGTGGTGCGCGGGCCTCTCACTATTGCGGCCTCTCCTGTTGCGGAGCACAGGCTCCAGACGCGCAGGCTCAGTAGTCGTGGCGCACGGGCCTAGTTGCTCCATGGCAAGTGGGATCTTCCCAGACCAGGGCTCGAACCCGTGTCACCTGCATTGGCAGGCAGATTCTCAACCACAGTGCCACCAGGGAGGCCCTAATTTATATTTTTGCTTACAGTAGAAGCACAGGAGTATCATGTGTTTGACTTTTCCTAAGAACATTTTTATATGATGATTTGCCATCATTTCCTTTAAAAAGTTTCTCGTGAATTGTCATGCTGTGCTTTTTTTTCTTTCCTATTACTAGCCTTTTTGCAAGGCAAAGGTGAAAAAATATATTTAATAAGTTAAAAGTAAATTGATAAAAAAATATAATTTCTGATTCAAAATTTACACTTTCCCTTACATTTTATTTCAATTTTAATGCTTAAAGTTGATGTTTGATTTTAGGCATGGTAAGAAAGTAAGCTAATTTAAAAATTCAAATTGAAATCTCTGTATTACACAGTGTTTAATCAGAGTCACATTAATCACAGTTCATATTAAACCCCTAGATGCTGTAGAGTACCTTTCTGAATAATGACTGCCCTCTAGGGTTATCAGTTATTAAAACAGAAGTCTTTTTAGAGGAATGGTCTATATCATTTCTAGGTTCATCGATTTCATAGCATTTATTTAGTAAGCAAGATAGAGAATTAACATTTTTGGATACTTTTTCAAAATATTCTTATTGAATACACATGTATCTTGAAATTATCTTTGACCCAAGAGTTGTGTGACTTGGGAACTATCTTCTATTTAGAGTTTGTTTTCTTCTTATTAGAGTTACTGATGCTTGCAATATTCATATACAGAACAGAGATCTGAACCAAGACCTGTAGAAAACTTATAATACACTATCCTTACATAGAGATTAAGAGAAATATACATAAAATATATCATATACATTAATATAATCTCATGTCATAAGACTGAAATAGATAATCCAGATATGAAGCTCATTAGCAAAAGCATTTGATGAGATAGTCTTCTCAGTTAAACATAAATACTCAAAATGACATAGCAACATATGTGTTAGAATTATACACAATGCCATATTTTAAACAGTCTATCTTTTGCTTTACTTTAGATTATTTGGAAAATAAAATAGTTAATTTAACAATAGAAATATGTTTTTGTTAATTTAGTCCAATTTTTTTTCAATTTGTGCATTTTTTTTTCTCTATGTCAATTGACTAATCTACTTTCTCACTGGCAGTCACTAATGAACACATGATTCTATTAATAATTATATTCAAAACACACTGGCATCCACTTTTTCAAAAATAATAAATTGATGACTCTTGAGCCTCTCTTTTTAATTGCGTTTTTTTCCTGTTTCACCAGAGGACCTTTCCTCTTAATCTTTCATTTCATGTAATTTTGCTCAGAAAGATTTTAATTACTAAGGATTTATTTATTTATTTAGTGTTTATTTATTTAGTTAATTAGTTATATTCTCAAGCCCATAGTTTAAACTTGTTTCTCAATAGTAATTTTCTGTGATCACAGAAATGTCTACATTCCAGAAGATTTTCTCTCTGTTTCTCACCTTGAACCCTGTTTACTAATTTCAAGCCAGTCTTGATGGAAGTACGTGCATGTGGCAAGAACCAGATAGGGCATTCCTGTACTCTTCGCAAAAGCATTCAAGTAATCTTTTGTGTTTCTATAGTGACATCACTTGTCTCCAAGATACGTGATGTGGATCCCTTGTTATGAAACAAAAAGTGCTCAGATTGAAAAGATAAGCGAATGGATTAAACTTCATACATTTCCCCCACACTCATTTTAGCTTTCACTAACCTGAGACAACCATGTGAAACTAGATGTGCTTCTGCAGAAAACACAGAAAAACCAATCGAGATAAAAAAGATGTTAATACTAGGATTCCCACTGAGTGTGACTGCAACCAGTAATTCGAAGGTAGCGGTATTAGGAAAAGGCAGGACTTCTGTAGTATGTTAATCTGACTTTAATATATAGTATTATTGAGTTAAAGACAGTGTGCGTAGAGCATATTTTTTTATTAACTCTCAAGAACACATTTGACAGTTTGAAAGTCAACTTTGAAGAGAATAAACTCTATGTTAAAGGAACATATCCAAATTTTTACTTAATTGTCATATGATCCGAAAACAAAACAAAACAAGATAATAATAAAAATAAGACTATCTGTACCCCTTTTCAGGATAATGAGCCCCTTTTCTAGCACATCAAGTTTATTTTTTATTTATCTTGAGTTTATCTTTAACTCCTTCAAACTACCTACAGTGCTCTTGGATGCAGTATTCTATGATTTGCTCAACATATATATTACCATTTTGTCCATATCTCTTGGACAATAATCGAATTATCACACATCCTTCAGTTTTCAGTTTCACAATTTAGGTACCAAAATTTGGGAGGCTCCCAAATAAATGAAAGATTTTAGATTTCTCAAATCAGTTTATGTATGCTTTCTCAGCACTATAATAATTTCATCACATAGTAGAATTCACAGGGGCCTATTTTGTTTAGACTGCAGAAGTACCAAGAAAAATATTTCATGGGTTTCATATAGGGCTGTATCAGTCTTCTTTTGCTGCATAGCAAAGCACCCCACAATTTAATGCTTTTAAACAACAACAGCCTATTATTGCTCACAAGTCTATCAGTCAGTTAGGCAGTTCCTTGGATCTGAACCAGCCTCTGCTAATTTCCACTGCACTCATTCATGATATTTATAGCCGGTTGGCGGAATGTGGTATAATATTGTCTCCCTCAGATGTTAGGGATTAGCTGGCAATCAGCAGGAGTGATAGGGATGACTGAGCCATTTGTCTTCATCCAGTAGGTTCTCTAGAGTTCACTCACACGGTGGCAACAGGATTCTGAGAGAGAGTATAGAACAATGCCTAAACTCAGAATGGGTACATCAGTTCTGTTACATTCCATTGTCCACAGCGGTCGCAAGCCTAGTCCTCATGCAAGGTATGGAATATTATAAACTCCCACTTAATGAGAAGACCTACAAAGTCCAATTGCAGGGGGTAATTAAAAGAGGAATGATTGAAGCCATTTTTGAAATAATCTATGACAAAAACTGAGACATCTTTCAATAATTCTTGTCATTTTACAAATCAGTAGACAGCAATAGAAAATTCAACTTTAATAGAAAAATTTTGAGCAAAGCATTAAATTTGAATCAATGCCAAATTATAATACTAAACCAAAACTAGATTGAGCAAATATTTTTCAGCCTTAGAGGTTTTAAAACAGATAAATTCCAATTTTGTTTCCTTTTATAAATAGAAACTCAGAATAATGTTGATAAATATTTTTTTCATATATGCATTAAAATGTAGTCTTTATTACTTGACCACAGTTCACTTATGATCTTCAGATATTGTATAAGTGCTTTCTGAAAAAGGAACTTAAGTGTTATGTGGTCATGTGGAGAACAAAGTGTTTTTATTGTAAAAGGAAGCCATAACAATGAATTTCCTGATTACTATGCAATCAAATAATATTAGAAAAATACACTTAGTTTAATGTGCCATTTATGTTGATACTGCTCTGATAGTATACTAAATAATGATAAATATAATAAATCACAAATACTCAGCTTTTTAAAAATTTATATAATGTTAGGCTGATTTAATATCTTTTTTTACAGTGTGGAGTTTTCCTAAGGTTTTGCCCCTGAACAAGAACCTTTCAAGATATTTTTTAATCATCATTATTCCTAACTCTCTGCAGTATTAATAATTTTTATAAGTATATTGGTTCATTAGAACCATGAATCATAACGCAACTAATTATAGCACAACTATTTTGAATTTCATGGCTGAAAAAATATGCAGGACTTGCTTATGGGGTTATTTAGATATCTAGCAAATAAGTGGTTTGAAAATTTTATTCACATTTTGAATAACAACTTGGACAATGGAAAATATGTAAAAAGGGACCTAATTTTTTAAAAATTGTATCCTACATATAGGTGGTTCATGCGTAGAATAGAAACATAATAGAATTTTCTGCATTGATCATATATCCTCTTTACCTCCTGCAATCTCTTACCATAGTTAATAAACTATGATACAGATCCCTAGAGAAAGAGAAAAGCTTGAATTAGGACAGAGGTAACAATTTCATGCTACAGTCCTGCTTTTTCTACATATGAGTCTTTTTAAGGGTCATCAGGCTTATCACTAAATGATAATAATAAGACATATTATTATTAATATGACTGCTGCATTTTACTTTACAGATCCCTGGAAAACAATATGCCTGGGCAGACTGAGGTGAGGTTAAAGAACATGGGGTATGGCAAAGGGAAAGCTAATATGTAGTAGAAAATAATGGCAATAGCTTGCAAGATATAATATTTAAACATCGGACTCTTACTTATCTATTAGTTATCTTCGTAAAGGAAATAAAATATTAGCAGGTGCTAGCACTTATGAAATTCCCTTGTATAAAAGATATTTCCAAACTTTATTCTGAAAGCATCTTCTAATTAAAACTAACAAATGAACAAACAAAAATCAACTCTCTCCACATTTTAAAATAGTTTTATTGGTGTAAACCATTGCAGTTGCTTTTAGCTGCTGAGCTCCATTCTCATATGCAGGACAACATGTTACCCTTAGTTTTTATATGTATGGAATGACTCATGGACGATTCTTATTTATCCTAACCTTTAATAGCTGTTCCTGATTGTCATGCAGTAATGTAATGAGTATATATTGTAGAATTGCATGAGGATCTATTGTACATAGTGTCAGATTTAGTTTTCGTAGATTAATCTAGGACTAAATATTCTATACATGGGTATTCAGGGTTCATAATTATTTGTTGCTAAAGCATATTTACTGCTCATTCCTCAATTTACTTGAAAATGGAAGACTACTTCACAAAATTCCAGGTAACAATTAATATAATACAAATTAATAGCATTCCTATTTGAAAAGATGTTTGAAAATAGAGACATACATTATCTATAAATAGCATTAATTAGACATTAGAACTTTAAGTTGACATTAAAGTGAAGTAGGTTTATCTCTGTGTGTTTTGATTTTAAAATTTCTCTAAGATGCATTATTATGCACAGAAAAGTTAGTATAATCATCATCTATTAAAACAAATATTTGTAAAACAGATACAGTGTGCCAGGTTACTATTCTAGGCACTGTGAATGAATAAAATAGAAAAAATATCTTGCTCTCATGGAGTTTATAGTTTAGTTCATTTGGGAAAATTAAGATTATTAGCAAATACTATCTGATACATATATGGGTATATTTTAAAATTAATTTATTATCTGCAATGCATGAGCATTTAAAAATTTGAATGTTTCCTAGAGGCTACCTATAAAACTTGTATTTTGCCCTGATTTGTAAATACTTTCAACTGAAAATACTTTAAAATTCATGAGCTGTCTCTTATAGTTTTTCTGTCAATATATCTAAATAATATATTTATACATTTCTTTGACTCTTTATGGAAAAATTTGTTACAGTAGCTGGCTATATTTTTAATTTTCACCTTGACCTCCCACTCATTCTTTAATCCACTCCAGTCAGGTTTTCACATCTACCAGTATACCAAAAGGGCATTTGCCCACTCAGCAATGATCTTCACTTTGCTACACCAAATGTGTAATTCTCAGTCTTTTATTACTTCATTTATCAGCAGAATTTGGCACAGTTAGTTGCTCACTTCCTCCTCCTTCAAATACTTTAGCATTTCTTTCTTGGTTCGCCTCCTACATCATTGGCTTTTGTTTTTCCATCTTCTTTATTGGTCCTTTCTAATCCCCCTAACTACTTTGTGGTACTCCAGGGTTTAACCCTCGAACCACTTTTCTATTTATATGCACTCTTATTTACTTACATGGCTTTAGATATTATCTATATTTTTATGATTTTAAAATTTATATATCTAGCCCTGATATTCCCCTGATGTACAGACTTGTATATAAAACTGTCTAGTCGACTTTTCAGTTGGATATCCAAAAGCGTCTAAGAATTAGCATGTCCAAAAGTGAAATTCTAATATTTATGTCTAATTTGCTCTTCTAGTAACCATCTCCATCTCAGTAAATGTAACTCCAATACTCTAATAGCCTGACTCCCCAAAATGTGGAATTATTCTTGACAGATCTCTTTCTCTCACATTATCTCTTAGATAATTAGCTCTATATTCAAAATGTATTCCAAATCAGACCTAGTTTTACCTCCGCTTCATCCCTGGCTTAAGGTACCATCATCTTATATCTGGATTTTTGTAATAGTTTCCTAACCTACTTCACTCCTTCTGCCCTTGCCCTCCTATAGTATATTCTTCATATAGCAGTCAATCAATCTGATTTAAATCTCATATTATCACCCCTCTGTCCAAAAACTCTTTAGTAGCTCTCCATCTCATTCAGAGAGAGTAAAATGTCTTACAAGGCTGTATCAGCCAATTCCCTGGTAGCAAAAGATGGCTCATTTAATCTGGTTAAGTCACTATTTCCAGAGGTGTGGTTAGAGTTTATGGAACTAACAATAGATTAGTGCATTATCCTAGGTATTATAGGTGTGATTGTCTAGGAAGCAGATTCTGAGGCTGAGTTTCGCATGCATGATGTTTATTAAGAAGTGTCCTCAGGACCAGGATAAACACCTGTGAAAATAAAAAGAAAGAAACCAGTATTGAGTAGAAGTAAAAGTCTAGCTGTAAAGCAGGCTCAGGGACAACCCCAACTGATGCCATAAGCAGCTCAGGAACCATGATGGCCCTTCAGAGTAGTCCTGAGTTATAGTGCACTAGTACTGGGGCGACGTGTTCTTTGTTGAAGGGGGATCTGGGTAAAGTACTGCAGTGTCCACAAAAATGTAGTTACTTTACCAACACTAGGCCTGCCAGAGCAAACTGAAAGAGTTACTGGTGCCCAGAATGGGTAGCTGCTTAGAAAGGTCTACTTTATAGGAGCTGAGTCTTTGGTAAAGAGATGCAGTCATCCTAAAGGAACCTGTTGAGATTGAGCCAGGAAAAGAAATATACTTGCCTCCCTTTCCTTCCATCCTCTGACCTCCAAGAGGTTCCCCATCCCCCATTTGTCAAACCAAATACCAAGGAATATAGTGTATATTGGTTTGACTCCTAGGTTTTAAGGCAGGGTAGACAAAGGTTGTGAGTGAATTTGGAAGATCAGTATGCAACAAAATAATCTTACTTAGTCTTACTCTAGTATGCACTCTGATCTTATCTCCTACTATTTTTGTGAGCCTTAATGAAAGTTAATAAGCCAGCTTTTCATAAAAGGATTCTGCCCCATTTATCAGTGGTGGAAACCCCTCTAGTCTCCTATCTAGGGCTGCTGGTTTTCCGGGAGCAGGGAGAGAATATGGCTGGTAATTTTACAATTCAGTTTCCAGATTTCTACTTACACCCTTGTTTTCAGCACCAACCTCACACTCTCTCTAGTTTCCTCTTTTCTTATATCATTCCAGTACAATTACCCATGCACTACAACTATGGTTTCCTGCCTGAATTAGGATGAGTAGAGTTTATTGTCTCCATAAGATGGTAAATTAGGGTTCTAGATGGCCCAAATAGAGTCCCCATCGATCTATCAGATTTTAACCCCTTATCTCCTTGTGCCACCAGGCTCAGAACCTCTCAGGCGTAACTTCTACTTGGACTCCCTCTCTGTTGTCACAGTAGCTTTTTCTTTCTTTCTTTCTTCTTTCTTTCTTTCTTTCTTTCTTTCTTTCTTTCTTTCTTTCTTTCTTTCTTTCTTTCTTTCTTTCTTTCTTTCCTTTCTTTCTTTCTTTCTTTCTTTCTTTCTTTCTTTCTTTCTTTCTTTCTTTCTTTCTTTCTTTCCTTTTCTATTTTGCTTGTTTTAATAAAATAACTCTCCAACAATCACTTTTCAACCTCCAACATTATTGAAATGTCTTTTTCTTTCTTTTTCTTTTTCAAAATTATTGAAATAGTTTTTTTACTATTGCCTCTTAACTCTCATCTGGTATCACAACAGAATCAACTAGGGAGCTTGTTAAAATGCATACCTTGGACAACATCAGTGACAAGTATACCACAGTGGACAGAGGATGAGAACACAAAGTTATATTTAAAAAGCTTTTCTGGTAACTTTTGTGCACAAAAATAGTTGAAAAACATTGCCAAGGGGGTCATGAGTATACAACTCCCCCTGCCTTATCTCCCATTTACTGTAGGTGCAGGAATTCAGATTTGTACATGATAACATGGGCATTTCTACTGAGATACAGGTAGGATTTCACTACCAAGTTGTCATGAATTTGGAACTGTTTTATGTTTTAACTTTGGTGCCTCTTGTAAATTTTTTCTCCCTTTTGACTATTTCCACCCTTACTGGAGACAACAAAAACAGTAATACTGTATTTGTGTTTTTATTAATATCCAAGGGAGGGATAAAGTTGGCTATGCTAACCTCACAATATCTTGATAGTTTTTGTTGCTGTTGTTTTCAATAGAACACTCTTTTTAAAAGAGAAAACATACAATAGATTTTACATTGTCTCAAATATTATGGATTCAACAAAATCTTTTAAAACAATACTCAGATCGAACATATATGTCTGCTGAATTGGTGCTATGTTTATTTTCTTTGTAGGTATACAGCTTTTTCTTTTGTTGTTATTTTTTAAATTTATATTTCAAGTTTTTCTTACATATCATAACATTTCCCATAATTAAGCTTCACATTTTAAAATCATATTGTTAAAAATCAGTTTTTGTAGTTAAGTAAAAACTAGAAAAATTATACCAAAGAATGGGATATTTTTAACATGTAAAATTGTATCTGTAAGCTAAAAATGCAAATGTTTTCTAAGTCATATGCAGTGTGTTTTGTGCTAGTCTCAACCTATCAATAACCAATGTTGTTGGACCAGCACTTGTGGTTCGTATTATGATTGAAGACATCCTTCAGCAATAACCATCAGAAACTTTGAAAAAATAAAGGTTTATTACTTACAGGACCTGGAAATTACACAGTACACCTGGGGCCACACAGCAAGATAGCAGGTAGAGAGCTTGAGTGCTCAAGCCTGGGGTTCTGCTTTTATTGGGGTTGACGGTGGGAGCCTAGGATTTCCTGGGCTCACTCTTTATTGGTGAATTTAAAACATAAGAGAGAATTTAAACCTCAGGAAGAGAAAAAGCAAATGGCCCAACTGGTCAATTATCAAAATCAACCCAGATCTCTAAAACAAAGGAGCCTCTATTAGGGGAGGCAGCTGAGCTCTTTATCTAGTTATGTGGCTGGCCAGGTGTTTATTCACAACAGCTGGCTTTGAAGTGGATGCCTCTTTGAAGTGGATGCCATGGCAATCAAAGCTTGAGTCAGGCACTTGCATTACAATAAAGAAAAAAAAAACAACCTGTCAGACTTTACATTGCGCAGTGTTATCTATATTACTGCTACGTTAGAGGGGCATGGATAAAGATCATTTCATTATGGGAAAAACTGAACAGTTTAGTGGGATGATTTACTCATAAAGTATCAGACATATCCATTAAGCTAAAAGCAAAAGATTAATAAACAGTGGTTGCATTTCATGTTTTATTCAAGTTAAATGAAATTTTTCATAATTAAATTAGTTTGCAGAATTCAGTCATTAAATGGCCCCAAATCACAATCAAATTTAAAATATTCTATACAGTGTGCACATTATGAGAGACTCAAAAAAGAATCAAGTTGAACTCAATTACAGATTATACAGATTATAACTTTGTTCTACATATTATAAGTTGAATTATTTCCTTTCTCTTCATTTGAAATAAATTGGAAGTGATGGAGTTGTTTGGAGTTTATTCCCATTTTCAGGCATTCCTAGAACCTGGGTTAACCACTTGCATTTTTTTAATCTGGCTTTCCCCATAACATTGACAGCTCTCAGAACAGGTTTTCTTCAAGCATTTTTCATCTGAACTACTGAGTCTTTGACACAGACCCAAAGAAAGTTCCTGGTGGAAAATAAGATTCTTGTTGCCCCAAAGATCATGATTGTTATCCCACCTTCTCTTTCTCATGGAAGATTCAGCAAAAGCCTTGCTTCCTAAGGGTTTCACAAACTGCTGTTAAATCACCATGTCTCAAAACGCTGTCCTCTTTCAGCGTTCACACATCCTTTATTTAACCCATACCCTCAACACTCATCTATCACTATTCAGGACAGCAGCCCAACTTTCTAGAAAGACTTTAGCACAAGATTCAAATCTTTTCCCTTGTCTCTGCCTTCCCTTTATTTACATTTGCAGAAGCATGTGTGCCTTCTCAAATACTTTTGACACAAGTTCACACCCTCACCACTTATGAATATTTTTTTCTATTTCATTTTATAAATCTTCAGAGTGAGGGAAAATGAAATATTTTCAGTTAGAACTATTCTACTTCTAGTTCATCTTTCTCTGTGTAAAACTGAAATGCCATTTCTTCTGCAGTAAGCACACTATATGCTTTTCTCACGAAATCCACTGATTACTATTTGTCTATAAGATTAAATGAAAAATTTCTGACTGATATCAAGATTATCTACAAACTGGCTTCATTTACTTTTCTAATCTGTGTCACAGTAATTTCACTGATAGTCCCTAGATTGTAGTATCCCTTTCATATTCAATGTTTGCATATTATTTGTGCTGAAACTTCTCTTTTACCAGGAAAATTCAGGTCATACCCTTACTCTGGGTATGTCCATGTCTTAACTATACTTCGAGAAAGTGTTTAAATATGAGCTCCTCTATGATATCCTAAGAGCAAAACAAGTACTATTTACATTAATAGTAGTAGTAGAATCCCAATTTACAGTTGAGAAAAGGAGCCTGAAATAGTTTGCTGTTATAAGGCTATCAAGAATTTTTACAATTTCTGAAACATAATAAGTATTCTCCTCAAATATGTAAATTCATGTAAGGATAAATTAAACCTAAAGCTTATGAGGACTATAAATCCATTTTATTTTCTCCATTGCAACACCTTTCCCACAGTTCGAGCCATTCAGCAGTGTCGTTTGGACTCCTGGCCAAATTGATCTTCCCACCAAACAATGCTCCACCCTGCAGCCAGAGTTATGGTTGTAAGATTTAACTATGATTGAAGCATTCCATAACTTTAGTAATCACTTGAGTGATTCCACATTACTGCAGTATGGATTCCAATTTGTTAATGTGGTTTACAAGGCTTTGAAGCTATTTTTTTCTATTTAATGCTCTTTCACTCCTCTCCTTCATACCCACCTGTTGACTTCTACAACTCCACATTCACCAGACTTTTGTAGTTATCCTAACATCTTATGCTCTTGCACTGCTGGCCTTGGCACATCCTATTCTCTTCCTTTACAGCATCGTTTTCCCTGACTCTCACAACAATCTTTGTCTGCCTAACTCAAGGTTTTTAACTTTGTTTCAAATCCTAGGCTAGCTATCACTTCATTTAGGAATCCATTTCTGATGCTGTAAGCCTTTCTAAAACTACAGTAACACCGTACTTCCACTGTCATAATTATCTCACTCTCTACTGTAGTTAATAGTTGCTCATCTGTATCCCCAAGTGTAGTATTTTTTCACTACCTCCAAGTAGCATATTGATTGGGCTTTATTGTTTCTTCACCACTTTCAATGTGGGGAGGGGGCCCTCACACAGTCAAGCGATGCTCTGACACCAGCTGCGTGTCCTATGATTCAACTGAATTTTGACACTCTCTACCTGGAAATACCACCAGATTCCACAGGTTAAGGGCTCAGTTTTATAAGACAGCTTCCACTTCAGATGCTAATCACAAACCCACCTTGTTAACCTGTGCTTCTGAGCCACTGGCTATAGATTGGAGGATGCCACACCACCCTCCTTGGGTTTGGTTAATTTGCTAGAACTGCTCACAGAACTAAGGAAAACTGTTTATTTACTAGATTATTTGTTCACTACAAAGGATATTAAAGGATGTGAATCAATAGCCAGATGAAGAAATAAATAAGGTGAACAAACAACGGGGCTTCTATCCTCAAGGAGTTTGGGGCCTGGCACGGTGGCATGTGGAAGTGTTCTGAACTCCTCCTTTTGACTTTTTAACGGAGGCTTCATTACATAGGCATGATTGATTAAATCATCACTCTAGGTGGCCATGTTCCCACAGAGCCTGCTAGAGAAGTAGGTTAAAAAAAAAAGAGAGAGAGAGAGCGTACTTTGGATCAATACTAGGAAAACTCACAGTAGGCAAATTTCATCATAAACACCCTCAGCATTTATGTCAAAGCCCAGCTGAGAGGATCTCTGTTCCAGGAATCTTCTTTTTCTCCTGGGCAGAGTTGTGAGTTTCTCCTTTTTGGTTCTTTTGTCATCCTGCTCAATCCTCTTTGTTTGCACTTACCATATTATCAACCTCCCAGTAGATTCTAAGACACCTGAGAGCTATAAACTTCTCTATGGTGAGTAAATGAAACTAAGTCCCCCTAATACTGAGTTTCCTTACTGAGTTTATCATTAACCTCGATACCCAAAACCTTAGTTCTTTTCTTTTTTTTTTTTAATGCTTCTCTTTTTAAAAATTTTATTATTTATTTATTTATTGGTTGTGTTGGGTCTTAGTTGTGGCACAGGAGATCTCTTTGTTGAGGCATGCAGGATTTTTTTGCTGTGGCATGTAGGCTTCTCTCTAGTTGTGGTGCATGGGCTTCTCTCTCTAGCTGTGGCCTGCAGGTTTTTCTCTCTCTAGTTGTGGCACACAGGCTCCAGAGTGCGTGGGCTCTGTAGTTGTGTCGAGCGGGCTTAGTTGCCCCGCAGCATGTGGGATCTTTGTTCCCCGACCAGGGATCGAACCCGCGTCCCCTGCATTGGAAGGTGGATTTTTTACCACTGGACCACCAAGGAAGTCCCTTATTTCTTTTCTTGAACTGCCCCTGTTCCCCTCAGGATTGATGAGTATCAAAGAAAAGGGGTGATTGAAACCAAGCAGGACCCAGCAGGGCTTTCCTGGGTACAAAAGCCCCTCTGTGTCCCCTGTTTCTTGTTTGTAGGAAAAAAAGCTTTAGTCTCCTAGGCCTTCCTGGAGTTACAAAGAGCAGGCACAGGCAGTTAATGATTAGGACAATAGAGTCACAGGACTCCTAGTTCCTCCTGAAAAGATATAGATAACAATATGATGCATATCTTTGAGTTGTTTTAGAGAAACTAAGACACTACCTCCCAGCCCCAGGTGGAGGATGGTGATTATATGCTGACCCCAAGCGCAAAGACCCCAGACTGCTTGGAAACAGAAAGTTGAGATTCCTGAAACAGTACCTTGTTACCTCACCACCAACCAGTCAGAAGAAAGTCACACATCCTATGACCCTCTCTCCTGATACTGTCTTTAAAAATCCTGCCTGAAAGCCATCAGAGAGTTTGGGTCTTTTGAGCATGAGGTGCCCATTCTCCTTGCTTGGTGCCCTGCAAGTAAACCCTTCATTTGCTACAAAAACCCACTGTCAGAGTGTTACTAAACTCAGGTTCGGCTGCTCACCACTCGAAAGCCAATACTGGAGAGATGAGTGTTGGTTGGAAAAGAAAAGTTGCTTTATTTAGGAGGTGGGCAACCTGGGAAGAAGGTGGACTAGTGTCCAAAAACCAACTCTGAAAATTCCGCTCAACCATGAAAGGTTTGAAAAGGAGAATTATTTGGGGGGAGGGGTCAAAGTCTTTGTTATCTTCTATTGTGTGCAGACTTTCTTCTGATTGGTTGGTAGTGAAGTAATAGAGTGATGTCCTAGGAATCTTATGTTCAACCTGAAGTTACCATCCTCCACCCGGGTGGGGACTTTAGTTCCTAAGGAAGAACTGAAAAATATTGTTATATATATTCCTTGAGGAGGAACCAGGACCCTGCCCCATTGCTGCATTATTATTGCTTCTTGACTGCTCTTCCTTTGTTTCTGCATTCCTTCCCTTCCTTGATAAGCAAGTGTTTGAATCTGCCCTTCGGAACTCAGGGAAGGTCAAGGAGGCTGAATGAAACCTATTTCCTACAAACAAGAAATGGGGGACAGGGAAAGGATTTGTACCCAGGAGGGCCCCACAGGGTCCTGCTCAGTTTCAAGAGTTTGGCTTTTTCTGCTGTGGGCACATGAGCCCTTGCTTGGTAACATGAGTATCCTCAATGCAATACCTAGCTTACTGTTTACTGAAGTAAACACAATTGAATGTCTGCATCTTTCTCTCTTTCTAACTTTGTTCCTTCTTAGTTTTTTCAACTGGTATACCAAGGTTCTGTCTTTCACTCCAAACTCCACCATCAAAATCTATTTGTTTTCCCTCTAAAAGATCAAGTATCAATTATGTATTTATTCCTCAATTGCATTTAAAGTCACTTTTGTTATCTCTCTCAAGAATATTTGAAGTGAATACCTTACCTTCAATTAGGACTAGGTTTGGTCTCCATTAAAAGAATGCCATGCTTCACAAAGCAGGCAGGCAAAAACAATTCCCTCCCCCCAGATCCTAGCTAACTCCCTTCTATCTTCAGAAGAGAGATCAAATATCACTTCTTCAAGTGAGTCTTACTTGCCCTTCAGAGTAAGTTAAATTGCCCTGATAAAAGCTTTTGTCATAACTCAAACTTTTCTTTCATATCTCTTACTAATTAAGTATTTGTGGAATTACTTTTTGTTCAATGCTCATCTCGCTCAATATGCTTTAAGTTCCTTGTGAGAGTTGGAAGGCATACTCATTTCTTACAACACTATCTTCAGTAAATAATACCGTGCTTATCATATGGTTGCCATGGTACGAACATATTTTTCTGAATACCCTAAAAATTAATATAACATAGAATCTCTAAGTCAAAAGTAAATTTAAGGGGTTTTATGGTCAAGAGAGCTGCCATTCCCCTCTCACATTACTGTATTTAGACAATCATGTTCTCTGCTCAGCATAAGGCTTATGGTCTTCCTGAGGACAAGGCTCGGGTAGAGATAAATGGTTACAGACAGGAAGTGATGCTGTTCCACTTTGACACAGATGAAACTGGAACTTGAAGGTAATAAGTGATAAGTTTTAAGAGTTAGATAATAAGTCTAATAAGGATAAAGGGGTTTTGAAATTTTTCATAAACCATTGGTATGATATTTATTTTACTTCTTTTCTAATTATCTATAATGTATTGGGTTGGCCAAAAAGTTCGTTTGGGTTTTTGGTAAGCTATGAGAAAAACGAACGAACCTTTTGGCAAAACCAATAGTATGGCCCAAATCTGAAAGATACAAATAAACAGTTCTCTGTTATTAACAAGTTTAAATTATTTCATCTACATTTAAACAAATATTGTTACACATTGGAAAATGTGTAGTTTTCAGAGACAGGAAACTCTACTGTTCCATTTTTATTTAACCACCTGTCTTGTTTTACATTTTTCAAATTATTCAGACTAGAAAACGTAAGGTGTTATGTGTTAAATAGCATCCACCTGGTGGTTCTGATTTTCTTCAGTCTTAAAGTGTCACCCAAAATGGTGTCACCATAACATCTTTAGATGCTGTCACCACATCCTTCTAAAGCATATATCGTATATGATAAATGTTCTTTTTCTATTCTTACTCTTTATCTTGTTCCTTTTTATCACCGTCTCTTCAAGTTTCCATGGGAACGCTAATGGAAAATAAAAGTAATAATAAATTTTCTAGGTGTACCAGTTTAAAAATATTTTCACTGTGGGGTTTAATGCTGGGAGAGTTCTTACCTCATCACAGATATGGATGTATCCTCTTTTACAGGAATAAGTAACATTTTTCATATGAGACTTTTAAATTGTTTTTTTCTTTTTTATGCAACGGAATTATTTGATCTAGCTTTTATGTGAAACTGTTTAACTGTAACCATTTGTACTTTTATGAAATGTGATATATATCTTCAGTAATCCCAGTAGTTTTGATGGTTTGTTCCCATTCATTCCTCTAATGTTAGGAAATTGGAAAATTTTGACTGAATGCAAAAGAAATTATTGAGGAAAATCTTGGGAATTTTCTTGTGGGAAAATAGTAGTGGTGTGACAGTAATAAGCACAAGTAATTAGTTTTAGAAAAAAACTTAATCTCTTCTAACACTGCTATTCTAATATGCAAATATCCATATCTACAAAGTGAAACTACATTAGAAATCAAAACAAAAAATAAGTTTGCACTATGAGTCCAGGATATGATGCTTCTTTTTAAACAATTTTGTTGCTTCAGTTTTTCCTCTCTACTTACCTTCCAAAGGGAAAAATTGGCTGTTATCCTTAAAATGAAAGGCATATAAAATTATATTTCATAAGTCTAACTTCCCATGAAGAAGCAAAAAATAAAGTAATAAGACAAAAAAAGATAAAAAATATCCTCATTTAATGGAGTATCTAAGAGAAATTTTAAAATATTTATTTTAGGTTAATAAAGACAGATCACCTATTTTTCCACATTTTTACTTGTATGAAGATTCTTTTTCATTTTTTGACATTTAAAAATAAATTTAAATGTTTGTTACATTTTATTTTGTTTCATAAAACAAACGTCTTATAAAAATTGGCAGAGGCAGAATTCATTTGAACCTTCCAGTTAAATAACAGCAGAACCCAATTGCTTTCCAATCAAGCCCCAGCCATTTTCCACTTGAAATATCAAAGATTTTACCTGTGTCTGCCACCACCAATGGAAGCACAACAGAGACAGTAGAGGTTAATCAGCTTCTCTGTGGAGGTGCTTTCAGATGAGGGTTTAAGTCCAGGCAAGGGTTTCCTAGTGGGTGGTCCACAAAATCCCAATTTCTTAGACTTTAAAATGTGTTATATTACTGGAAAATAGTATGTGGTTAAGACTGGAAAACACTGAGTTAAACAACTAAACTACTTTTTTACTACAAGATTTTTCTGAGATTTTGCTATGTTGATGGTCATTATAAAGTATGAAGAGAGAATTTATTATGTACAATAATATTTAATAAAATAATTTGAACACAGTGTGCTTTTTAATGAGTGTTGCTAATTGGTTCCTCCTTGCCCCCAGTACATTTAAGAAAATACTTGTTTTAGATAATAGGTTTTATTTCAGGGCTAGTAAAGACACTGTTTTTTTTGGTAGAGAAGAACTTATTTACCTTGGATTTCTCCATCAATAAGGTGATAAGATATGGAACAAAAGTTAGTAGTTTCCAAGGACAACTGAAGTAGAGATGCTGTATAGGTAAGTTTAAAAATCAGGAACAACATTTGTGCTTGTGATATGGATTAGAGATCCATTAGCTTATTGGTAGTTATTAACTATGCAGGAAATTACTAGATATTGGGCCTGTGGGACCAGACCATAAAAAGGGAAGGATCTTAGACTACAATGCTGGAGAGCACCAATGTTTAAGAAACATATAAAAAAAAGATGTCAAAGCGAACGTGAAAAGGCATGAGTCAGATAGGTAGGGGAGAAGAATAAATATTAGGAAAAGATAATTTCTAATAATAATAATATTGTATTCTTGATATATGTTGACACAGAGGAAGTCAAATGACAAAAAGAATACAAGCAGATATTTAAAGAAGAATCACTGAATTATAAGAATTTTTGCACATTTACATTTATGATTTTTCTAGAATCTTTCCTACTTTGTTAGAGCAAATCAAAGGTAAATAGCATATGCCTTCTTGTCTACACCACTTTTGTGTCTATGTGTGTGTCTGTGTGTATAAAATACGATTGTGAATGCATTAAATTATTTTTAATAATCAATTTATACAGAAGTCAGATTCTATTATAATCAGAGTCAATTATTATGCTATGGTAGTTAGCAGTAGCAAAGTGTGTTTATAAAATATTAAAAGGGCTCCCAGGGACTTATACTATATTGATTAATTTTTAAACTTATAATTTTGAGAAAGTTTATACATTTGTAAAATACACAGGATAATATAACATGTACATGAACTCATCATAAAATGTCAATAATTATTGTCATATCATTTTATCTGCAATATTTTATAATATATATTTATAATAAGAATTCTATTTTTAAAAAATGAGCCACCATATTATTATGGCTCCTAAGAAACTGAGGTTTTTAAAACAATTCAACACTAATTGGATATTTGACATGAAATCTCAGATATTTCAACATTTTTGACCTATAGTTCAACTTAATATCATCAAATATCTAGTTAGTGGTCAAACTTAATTGTTTCATAAATGTGTGCATGTGGGGTTTTTTTCACTATGTATGTTTATTTATTTATGGTTTAGAATTGTTTGTTTGAATCATGATTCCATAAATTTTAAACACTGCAGTTGGTTAATGTATCTCCAAAACTATTTTATTCTATAGATTTCTCCTTCATAACTTTTGTTCCCCTTGAACATTTTGTTGAAGAAGTTAGGTAATGTTTTTCATAGAGTCCTCACAACCTGAAATTTTTTAACTGCATCCTCATGCTTTAATTTAACTCAGTCTTATATCTCCATATTTCATAAATATTTTGTACGTTTTCATAAATATTTTATATAAGAATGTATTTATTATTTTTTCCTTGTAAATTTGTATTTAGATCTGCTATATTGTCCATAAATTATTTCTTCGACATTGGGTTGTGGTTTTTTTTTTCAATTTTTGGTTAAGAATAACTCTAGGTGGTGGTAATTCTATTAGGAGCTACATAGTAATTGACTGAGTCTCTTTTTGAGATAGTCAGCACTCTATATTCTCAGGTTCCACATCTGTGGATTCAACCAAACATGCATGGAAAATATTTGAAAAAAAATTCCAGAAAGTTTCAAAAAGCAAAACTTGAATTTGCTGTGCACAAGAACTATTTACATAGCATTTACACTATATTTACAACTATTTACATAACATTTGCATTGTACTTGGTATTATTTGTAATCTAGAGATGATTTAAAGTATATGGGAGGATGTGTGTAGGTTATATGCAAATACTACACCATTTTATATAGGGGACCTGAACATCCATGGATTTTGGTATCTACGGGGGTCCTGGAACCAATCCCCCTGGATACCAAAGGACAACTCTATTAACAGACACTGGTTATCATTACATCTATTGTTTCATTAAGTATTACAAAATGGTGATATTTTCATTTTATATTTCCTACTTTATTGAAAATCTGGGGTCATTCTATAAAAAGAAACTTTTCCTTATCAACAATTTGGCTACTCTAAAGCACAGGTTATAGAGGGAGAGCAGGATAAATAATGGATTTTTCATGTACTTATTAGGTTTTTAAAATAACCTTTTTCTTTAAACAATTTTAGATATACAGAAAATTTGTTAAGATAGTACAGAGATTTACCTTAATTAAACCCAAACCCAGTTTCACCTTTTATTAATATCTAACATTAGTCTAGTGTATTAGTTACAATTGATAAACCAATATTGATACATTCTTATTAGCTGAATTATATACGTTATTATTCAGATTTCCTAAGTTTGTACTCAGTATCCTTTTGGTTTCAGGATCCCATCCAGGATACCACATCTTATTTAATCACCATGTCTTTAGGTTAGACTTGATTGTGACAATTTCTCAGAATGTGCTTATGTTATTGATGACCTTGACAGCTTTGAAGAGTGCTGATTAGATGCTTTGTAGAATGCTTGTCATGGTTAGACTGTGTTTATGGGTTTTTGAAAGATAGACCACAGAGGTAAAATACCTTTTTATCACATCATATAAATGGCACATACTTTCAACACGACTTATCACTGTTGATGTTGAAATCAATCACCTTGCCGTGGCAGTATTTGTCAGGTTCCTTTACTGTAAAGACATAATTTTTTTATTCCCACTTTACAGTTCTCTTAGAAAGAAATCACTCTATTCACCTCAAACTTAGAGTGTGAAGTCATACTCTACATCCTAGAGGGTGGAATATTTACATAAGTTATTTGAAATTCTTCGGCAAGGGATTTTTCTCTTCTACCATATTATTTACTTATTTATTTATTCAATCATTTCTTTAAATCAGTGCAGACTCATGGATATTTATTATTTGGATTATAATTCAATACTTCTTTATTTATTTATTTATGCAGATTATGTCAGCTTTGACCTTCGAGAGCTCTTTCATTTGGCTCCTGTGTCCCTTTAATACAGCTCCATCAAAATGTGTGTGTGGAAGGAAGTGTTTTTGCACTTCTTTCTTTTCTGGCATTATAAGATGTTGAGGTTCACCTTATATTTTTCCTGCCCCAGTTTTAAAATTAGTCATTTCTCCAAGGAGCCTAGGTTTCTTTTATTTGAAAATGGTAATAGAAACAGAGTTCTGGGTACTAGGTATGTTCATTGTTATGGATGTCACTGTTTCTAAGCCCTCTCCAATGACATAGTTAAGAAATACCTGTGCGTATACCAAACTATTTATATACAAATATATATAAATATTTCTCTATATAACTCTCTGTATCTGTGTAAGCTAACCAAGAGTTCATATGGCTGTCTCTCACTCTAATGCATTTCCACATAGTTCATTTCTACCTCCTCCCCTTACTCTTTGTAAACTTCCAGTCCACTAGGGAGAACTTGGTTCTCAACTTCTGCCACACATTTACTTCATTATCTGATTCTAATATTTCTGTAGAGTAGTATCAGAATTGTTAGCCTGAACTCACTTTAACTCTGCTTATATAACTCTGCTTATATACAGACTCTTTTACTTTTATTTTTTCAGACCCTGTTAGTTTCTAAAATCACTTAGGTCAGCGCCTTTCTCCCCACCTATCACTTCTAGTGAGGTTGTGTCATTTGTTTATAATAAAATTAGGTTGCATCGTCACATTCTGCATTCCATATGGGTATTCCCCTAACTCTTAAATTACTTCTATTGACACTGTTTGCAGATGACGTATTATACATATTTTAGAAAATCTTAAAGATGCTACCGGAAAACTACTAGACCTCATCAATGAATTCAGTAAAGTTGTAGGGTACAAAATTAATACACAGAAATCTCTTGAATTCCTATACACTAATAATTGAAAGACCGGAAAGAGAAATTAATGAAACAATCCCATTTACCACTGAGTCAAAAAGAATAAAATACCTAGGAATAAACCTACCTAAGGAGACAAAAAACCTGTACTCTGAAAACCATATGACACTGATGAAAGAAATTGAAGATATCTTAAACAGATGGAAAGATATACCATGTTCTTGGATTGGAAGGATCAATATTGTCAAAATGTAATCTACAGATTCAATGCAATCCCTGTCAAATTACTAATGGCATCATTTTTCACAGAACTAGAACAAAAAATTTTTAAATTTGTATGGAGGCACAAAAAACCTGAATAGTCAAAACAATCTTGAAAAAGAAGAACAGAACTGGAGGAATCAGTCTCCCTGACTTCAGACTATACTACACAGCTATAGTAATCAAAACGGTATGATACTGGCATAAAAAAAAAAACAGAAATATAAATCAATGGAACAGGATAGAAAACCCAGAAGTAAACCCATGAACCTATGGTCAATTAATCTCTGACAAAGGAGGCAAGAATCTACAATGGGGAAAAGACAGTCTCTTCAGCAATTGGTGTTGGGAAAGCTGGACAGCTACACGTATATCAATGGAACTAGGACACTTCCTCATACCATACACAAAAATAAACTCAAAATGGATTAAAGCCCTAAATGTAAGGCTGGACACTATAAAACAGAGGAAAACATAGGCAGGACACTCTTTGACATAAATCACAGCAAGATCTTTTTTGATCCACATCCTAGAGTAAGGAAAATAAAAACAGAAACAAACAAATGGGGTCTAATTAAACTTAAAAGCTTTTGCACAGCAAAGGAAACCATAAACAAAACAAAAAGACAACCCACAGAATGGAGAAAATATTTGCAAATGAAGTGACTGACAAGGGATTAATCTCCAGAATTTACAAGCAGCCCATGCAGCTCTATGTCAAAAACCAAACAACCCAATCCAAAAATGGGCAGAAGACCTAAATAGACATTTCTCCAAAGAAGACATACAGATGGCCAAAAACACATGAAAAGATGCTCAACATCACTAATTATCAGAGAAATGCAAATCAAAACTACGATGAGTTATCACCTCACACCAGTCAGAATGGCCGTCATCAAAAATCTACTAACAATAAATCCTGGAGAGGGTGTGGAGAAAAGGGAACCCTCCTACAGTGTTGGTGGGAATGTAAATTGGTACAACCACTATGGAGAAAAGTATGGAGATTCCTTAAAAAACTAAAAATAGAGCTACCATGTGATCCAACAATCCCACTCCTGGGCATATATCCTGAGAAAACCATAATCCAAAAAGATACATCCACCCCAATGTTCATTGCAGCACTATCTACAATAACCAAGACATGGAAGCAACCTAAATGTCCATGGACAGAGGAATGAATAAAGAAGATGTGGTACATATATACAATGGCATATTACTCAGCCCTAAAAATATAATGAAATAATGCCATTTGCCAGAACATGGATAGACCTAGAGATTATCATAATAAGTGAAGTAAGTCAGAAAGAGGAAGACAAATATCATATGATATAACTCATATGTGGAATCTAATTTCTAACAAAATGATACAAATGAACTTATTTACAAAACAGAAACAGACTTACAGATGTCAAAAAGAAACTTATGGTTACCAAAGTGGAAATGTGGGGGTGGGAGAGGGATAAATCAGGAGCCTGGAATGAACATACACACACTACTATATATAAGATAGATAACCAACAAGGACCTACTGTATAGCACAGGGAACACTACTCAGTATTCTGTGATAGCTTATAAGAGAAAAGAATCTAAAAATGGACGAATATATGTGTGTGTGTGTATATATATATATATATATATACACACACACACACACACACACATATATATATATATAATTGAACCACTTAGCTGTATATCTAAAACTAATACAACATTGTAAATCAACTATACTCCAATAAAATTAAAATTAAAAAATTATTTCTATTGAAATTTTCATACAACACAATCTACTCTTTGTGCTATAATGTTAATGGCTTTTAATAAACCATAATATCATATATCTACCATTACATTGTCATGGAGGATAATTTCAGCACCCTAAAAATTCTCCTGTGCTTCATCTATTCAACCTTCACTCTCCTATCTCTAAACCTTGGGTAAGCACTATCTTTTTATGCTCAATACAGATTTGTCTTTTCCAGAATATCATATAATTGGGATCATACAGTGTGTAACTTTTTCAGATTGGCTTCTTTCACTTAATAGTCATTAAAGATTCATCCATGTATTTTCACAGCTTGATGGTTCATTTTTGTTTTTCATTAAATAATATTCTTTCTATTCAGATATACCTCAGTTTGTTTATCCACTCGCCTATTGAAAGGCATCTTGGTTGCTTGCAGTTTATGGGGATTAAAGACGCTATAAACATTTGTGTGCAGATTTTTGTGTGGATACAAGTTTTCAAATTGGTTGGATAAATACTTAGGAGGATTGCATGTTAAGACTCTGCTTAGCTTTGGGAATTCCCTTTGGTTAGGACCCCACACTCTCACTGCCAAGGGCCTGGGTTCAATCCCTGGTTGGGGAACTAAGATCTCGCATGCTGCATGGCTTGGCTGAAAGAAAAAAAAAAGAGAGAGACTATGCTTAGCTTTGTAATAAACTGTCCACCTATCATCAACAGTGGCTTACCACTTTGCATTTCTATCAGCAGTGAACGAAATTTCTCGTACTGCATCCTTCCCAGCTATTGCTATTTTCATGTTTTATTTTTATTTTTGTACTTTAATGATTCTAATCAGCGTGTAGTGACATCACATTCTTTTATTTGCAATTCCCTGGTGATAAATGCTGTTGAGCACTTCTTCATATGTTTATTTGCTATTTATATATCTTGTTTGGTGAAGTATCTGTTTAGGTATTTTGTCCATATTTTAATTGAGTTGTTTGTTTTTTATTGCTGAGCTTCTTTTTTATTAAATTAATTTTTATTGGAGTATAGTTGCTTTACAAAGTTGTGTTAGTTTCTATTGTGCAGCAAAATAAATCGGTTATACATATACATACATCCCCTCTTTTTTGGATTTCCTTCCCATTTAGGTCACTACAGTGTGTTAAGTAGAGTTCCCTGTGCTATACAGTATATTCTCATTAGTTAACTATTTTATACATAGTATCAGTAGTATATATATGTCAATCCCAATCTCCCAATTCCTCCTCCCTTTTCTCCCTTGGAATCCATACATTTGTTCTCTACGTCTGTGTCTCTATTTCTGCTTTGCAAATAAGATCATCTATACCATTTTTCTAGATTCCACTTAAGAGTTCTTTGTATATTTTGGATACAACTACTTTATCAAAAATGTGGGGGCTTCCCTGGTGGCGCAGTGGTTGAGAATCCGCCTGCCAATGCAGGGGACACGGGTTCGAGCCCTGGTCTGGGAAGATCCCACATGCCGCAGAGCAGCTGGGCCCGTGAGCCACAATTACTGAGCCTGCGCGTCTAGAGCCTGTGCTCTGCAGCAAGAGAGGCCGCGATAGTGAGAGGCCCGCGCACCGCGATGAAGAGTGGCCCCCACTTGCCACAACTAGAGAAAGCCCTCGCACAGAAACGAAGACCCAACACAGACATAAATAAATAAATAAATAAATAAATTTTTAAAAAAATGTGTTTTGTTTTTTTTAAACATCTTTATTGAAGTATAATTGCCTTACAATGGTGTGTTAACTTCTGCTTTATAACAAAGTGAATCAGTTATACATATACATATGTTCCAATATCTCTTCCCTCTTGCATCTCCCTCCCTCCCACCCTCCCTATCCCACCCCTCTAGGTGGTCACAAAGCACCGAGCTGATCTCCCTGTGCTATGCGGCTGCTTCCCACTAGCTATCTATTTTACATTTGGTAGTGTATATATGTCCATGACACTCTCTTACCCTGTCACATCTCACCCCACCCCCTCCCCATATCCTCAAGTCCATTCTCTAGTAGGTCTGTGTCTTTATTCTGTCTTGCCACTAGGTTCTTCATGGCCTTTTTTTTTTTTTTCCCTTAGATTCCGTATATATGTGTTAGCATACTGTATGTGTTTTTCTCTTTCTGACTTACTTCACTCTGTATGACAGACTCTAACTCCATCCACCTCATTACAAATACCTCCATTTCATTTCTTTTTATGGCTGAGTAATATTCCATTGTATATATGTGCCACATCTTCTTTATCCATTCATCTGTCGATGGACATTTAGGTTGCTTCCATGTCCTGGCTATTGTAAATAGAGCTGCAATGAACATTTTGGTACATGACTCTTTTTGACCTATGGTTTTCTCAGGGTATATGCCCAGTATTGGGATTGCTGGGTCGTATGGTAGTTCTATTTGTAGTTTTTTAAGGAACCTCCATACTGTTCTCCATAGTGGCTGTATCAATTTACATTCCCACCAACAGTGCAAGAGTGTTCCCTTTCCTCCACATCCTCTCCAGCATTTATTGTTTCTAGATTTTTTGATGATGGCCATTCTGACCGGTGTGAGATGATATCTCATTGTAGTTTTGATTTGCATTTCTCTAATGATTAATGATGTTGAGCATTCTTTCATGTGTCTGTAGGCCATCTGTATATCTTCTTTGGAGAAATGTCTATTTAGGTCTTCTGCCCATTTTTGGATTGGGTTGTTCGTTTTTTTGTTATTGAGCTGCATGAGCTGCTTGTAAATCTTGGAGATTAATCCTTTGTCAGTTGCTTCATTTGCAAATATTTTCTCCCATTCTGAGGGTTGTCTTTTGGTCTTGTTTATGGTTTCCTTTGCTGTGCAAAAGCTTTTAAGTTTCATTAGGTCCCATTTGTTTATTTGTGTTCTTATTTCCATTTCTCTGGGAGCTGGGTCAAAAAGAATCTTGCTGTGATGTATGTCATAGAGTGTTCTGCCTATGTTTTCCTCTAAGAGTTTGATAGTGTCTGCCCTTACACTTAGGTCTTTAATCCATTTTGAGTTTATTTTTGTGCATGGTGTCAGGGAGTGTTCTAATTTCATACTTTTACATGTACCTGTCCAATTTTCCCAGCACCACTTATTGAAGAGGCTGTCTTTTCTCCACTGTATATGCTTGCCTCCTTTATCAAAGATAAGGTGACCATATGTGTGTGGGTTTATCTCTGGGCTTTCTATCCTGTTCCATTGATCTATATTTCTGTTTTTGTGCCAGTACCAAACTGTCTTGATTACTGAAGCTTTGTAATATAGTCTGAAGTCAGGGAGCCTGATTCCCCCAGCTCCATTTTTCGTTCTCAAGATTGCTTTGGCTATTCGGGGTCTTTTGTGTTTCCATACAAATTGTGAAATTTTTTGTTCTAGTTCTGTGAAAAATGCCAGTGGTAGTTTGATAGGGATTGCATTGAATCTGTAGATTGCTTTGGGTAGTAGAGTCATTTTCACAATGTTAATTCTTCCAATCCAGGAACATGGTATATCTCTCCATCTATTTGTATCATCTTTAATTTCTTTCATCAGTGTCTTATAATTTTCTGCATACAAGTCTTTTGTCTCCTTAGGTAGGTTTATTCCTAGGTATTTTATTCTTTTTCTTGCAATGGTAAATGGGAGTGTTTCCTTAATTTCTCTTTCAGATTTTTCGTCATTAGTGTATAGAAATGCAAGAGATTTCTGTGCATTAATTTTGTATCCTGCTACTTTGCCAAATTCATTGATTAGCTCTAGGAGTTTTCTGGTAGCATCTTTAGGATTCTCTATGTATAGTATCATGTCATCTGCAAACAGTGACAGCTTTACTTCTTCTTTTCCAATTTGGATTCCTTTTATTTCTTTTTCTTCTCTGATTGCTGTGGCTAACACTTCCAAAACTATGTTGAATAATAGTGGTGAGAGTGGGCAACCTTGTCTTGTTCCTGATCTTAGTGGAAATGGTTTCAGTTTTTCACCATTGAGGACAATGTTGGCTGTGGGTTTGTCATATATGGCCTTTATTATGTTGAGGAAAGTTCCCTCTATGCCTACTTTCTGCAGGGCTTTTATCATAAATGGGTGTTGAATTTTGTCGAAAGCTTTCTCTGCATCTATTGAGATGATCATATGGTTTTTCTCCTTCAATTTGTTAATATGGTGTATCACCTTGATTGATTTGCGTGTATTGAAGAATCCTTGGATTCCTGGGATGAACCCCACTTGATCATGGTGTATGATCCTTTTAATGTGCTGTTGGATTCTGTTTGCTAGTATTTTGTTGAGGATTTTTGCATCTATGTTCATCAGTGATATTGGCCTGTAGTTTTCTTTCTTTGTGACATCTTTGTCTGGTTTTGGTATCAGGGTGATGGTGGCCTCGTAGAATGAGTTTGGGAGTGTTCCTCCCTCTGCAATATTTTGGAAGAGTTTGAGAAGGATAGGTGTTAGCTCTTCTCTAAATGTTTGATAGAATTCACCTGTGAAGCCATCTGGTCCTGGGCTTTTGTTTGTTGGAAGGTTTTTAATCACAGTTTCAATTTCAGTGCTTGTGATTGGTCTGTTCATATTTTCTATTTCTTCCTGGTTCAGTCTCGGCAGTTAGTGCATTTCTAAGAATCTGTCCATTTCTTCCAGGTTGTCCATTTTATTGGCATATAGTTGCTTGTAGTAATCTCTCATGATCTTTTGTATTTCTGCAGTGTCAGTGGTTACTTCTCCTTTTTCATTTCTAATTCTATTGCTCTGAGTCTTCTCCCTTTTTCTCTTGATGAGTCTGGCTAATGGTTTATCAATTTTGTTTATCTTCTCAAAGAACCAGCTTTTAGTTTCATTGATTTTTGCTATTGTTTCCTTCATTTCTTTTTCATTTATTTCTGACCTGATCTTTATAATTTCTTTCCTTCTGCTGGCTTTGGGGTTTTTTTGTTCTTCTTTCTCTAATTGCTTTAGGTGCAAGGTTAGGTTGTTTATTCGAGATGTTTCCTGTTTCTTGAGGTAGGCTTGTGTTGCTATAAACTTCCTTCTTAGCACTGCTTTTGCTGCGTCCCATAGGTTTTGGGTCGTCGTATCTCCATTGTCATTTGTTTCTAGGTATTTTTTGATTTCCCCTTTGATTTCTTCAGTAATCACTTCGTTATTAAGTAATGTATTGTGTAGCCTCCATGTGTTTGTATTTTTTACAGATCTTTTCCTGTAATTGATATCTAGTCTCATAGCGTTGTGGTCGGAAAAGATACTTGATACGATTTCAATTTTCTTAAATTTACCAAGGCTTGATTTGTGACCCAAGATATGATCTATCCTGGAGAATGTTCCATGAGCACTTGAGAAAAATGTGTATTCTGTTGTTTTGGGGTGGAATGTCCTATAATTATCAATTAAGTCCATATTGTTTAATGTATCATTTAAAGCTTGTGTTTCCTTATTTATTTTCATTTTGGATGATCTGTCCATTGGTGAAAGTGGGGTGTTAAAGTCCCCTACTATGATTGTGTTACTGTCGATTTCCCCTTTTATGGCTGTTAGTATTTGCCTTATGTATTGAGGTGCTCCTATGTTGGGTGCATAAATATTTACAATTGTTATACCTTCCTCTTGGATCGATCCCTTGATCATTATATAGTGTCCTTCTTTGTCTCTTGTAATAGTCTTTATTTTAAAGTCTATATTGTCTGATATGAGAATTGCTACTGCAGCTTTCTTCTGATTTCCATTTGCATGGAATATCTTTTTCCATCCCCTCACTTTCAGTCTGTATGTGTCTCTAGGTCTGAAGTGGGTCTCTTGTAGACAGCATATATATGGGTCTTGTTTTTGTATCCATTCAGCCAGCCTGTGTCTTTTGGTGGGAGCATTTAATCCATTTACATTCAAGGTAATTATCGATATGTATGTTCCTATTCCCATTTTCTTAAATGTTTTGGGTTTGTTATTGTAGGTGTTTTCCTTCTCTTGTGTTTCTTGCCTAGAGAAGTTCCTTTAGCATTTGTTGTAAAGCTGGTTTGGTGGTGCTGAACTCTCTCAGCTTTTGCTTGTCTGTAAAGGTTTTAATTTCTCCATCGAATCTGAATGAGATCCTTGCTGGGTAGAGTAATCTTGGTTGTAGGTTTTTCTCCTTCATCACTTTAAGTATATCCTGCCACTCCCTTCTGGCTTGCAGAGTTTCTGCTGAAAGATCAGATGTTAACCTTATGGGGATTCCCTTGTGTGTTATTTGTTGTTTTTCCCTTGCTGCCTTTAATATGTTTTCCTTATATTTAATTTTTGACAGTTTGATTAATATGTGTCTTGGCGTGTTTCTCCTTGGGTTTATCCTGTATGGGACTCTCTGTGCTTCCAGGACTTGATTAACTATTTCCTTTCCCATATTAGGGAAGTTTTCAACTATAATCTCTTCAAATATTTTCTCAGTCCCTTTCTTTTTCTCTTCTTCTGGGACCCCTATAATTCGAATGTTGGTGCGTTTAATGTTGTCCCAGAGGTCTCTGAGACTGTCCTCAGTTCTTTTCATTCTTTTTTCTTTATCCTGCTCTGTAGTAGTTATTTCCACCATTTTATCTTCCAGGTCACTTATCCTTTCTTCTGCCTCAGTTATTCTGCTATTCATCCCATCTAGAGTATTTTTAATTTCATTTATTGTGTTTTTCATCATTGCTTGGTTCCTCTTTAGTTCTTCTACGTCCTTGTTAAATGTTTCTTGCATTTTGTCTATTCTATTTCCAAGATTTTGGATCATCCTTACTATCATTATTCTGAATTCTTTTTCAGGTAGACTACCTATTTCCTCTTCATTTGTTAAGTCTGGTGTATTTTGACCCTGCTCCTTCATCTGCTGTGTGTTTTTCTGTCGTCTCATTTTGCTTAACTTACTGTGTTTGGGGTCTCCTTTTCACAGGCTGCAGGTTTGTAGTTCCCGTTGTTTTTGGTATCTGTCCCCAGTGGCTAAGGTTGGTTCAGTGGGTTGTGTAGGCTTCCTGGTGGAGGGAACTAGTGCCTGAGCTCTGGTGGATGAGGCTGGATCTTGTCTTTCTGGTGGGCACGTCCTCGTCTGGTGGTGTATTTTGGGGTGTCTGTGGCCTTATTATGATTTTAGGCAGCCTCTCTGCTAATGGATGGGGCTGTGTTCCTGTCTTGCTAGTTGTTTGGCATAGGGTGTCCAGCACTGTAGCTTGCTGGTCGTTGAGTGAAGCTGGGTCTTGATGTTGAGATGGAGATCTCTGAGAGATTTTTGCTGTTTGGTATTACGTGGAGCTGGGAGGTCTCTTGTGGACCAGTGTCCTGAACTTGGCTCTCCCACCTCAGAGGCACGGCCCTGATGCCTGGCTGGAGCACCAAGAGCCTTTCGTCCACACGGCTCAGAGTAAAAGGGAGAAAAAATAGAAAGAAAGAAAGAAAGAAAGAAAGAAAGAGGCTATAATATAGTGAAGTAAAATAAAGCTATTGTAAAGCAAAGCTATACAGACAAAATCTCACCCAGAAGCATATACATATACACTCACAAAAAAAAGGAAAAGGGGAAAAATTAATATATCCTGCTCCCAAAGTCCACCTCCTGAATTTGGGATGATTCGTTGTCTATTCAGGTATTCAACAGATGCAGGCACATCAAGTTGTTTGTGGAGTTTTAATCCGCTGCTTCTGAGGCTGCTGGGAGAGATTTCCCCTTCTCTTCCCTGTTCGCACAGCTCCTGGGGTTCAGCTTTGGATTTGGACCCGCCTCTGCGTGTAGGTCGCCTGAGGGCGTCTGTTCCCCGCCCAGACAGGACGGGGTTAAAGGAGCAGCTGCTTCGGGGGCTCTGGCTCACCCAGGCCGCGGGGAGGGAGGGGTACGGAGGAGGCGGGGCGAGCCTGTGGCGTCAGAGGCCGGCGTGACGTTGCACCAGCCTGAGGTGCGCAGTGCGTTCTCCCGGGGAAGTTGTCCCTGGATCACGGGACCCTGGCAGTGGCGGGCGGCACAGGCTCCCGGGAGGGGCGGTGCGGAGAGTGACCTGTGCTCGCACACAGGATTTTTGGAGGTGGCAGCAGCAGCCCCAGCATCTCACGCCCGTCTCTGGGGTCCGCGCTGATCACCGCGGCTCGCGCCCTTCTCTGGAGTTCGTTTAGGCGGCGCTCTGAATCCCCTCTCCTCGCGCACCAGGAAACAAAGAGGCAAGAAAAAGTCTCTTGCCTCTTCGGCAGGTCCAGACTTTTTCCCAGACTCCCTCCCGGCTAGCTGTGGCGCACTAGCCCCTTCAGGCTGTGTTCACGCAGCCAACCCCAGCCCTCTCCCTGCGATCCGACCGAAGCCCGAGCCTCAGCTCCCAGCCCCGCCCGCCCCGGCGGGGGAGCAGACAAGCCTCTCGGGCTGGTGAGTGCTGCTCGGCACCGCTCCTCTGTGCGGGAACCTCTCCGCTTTGCCCTCCGCACCCCTGTGGCTGCGCTCTCCTCCATGGCTCCGAAGCTTCCCCCCTCTGCCACCCGCAGTCTCTGCCCGTGAAGGGACTTCCTAGTGCGTGGAAATCTTTCCTCCTTCACAGCTCCCTCCCACTGGTGCAGGTGCCGTCCCTATTCTTTTGTCTCTGTTATTTCTTTTTTCTTTTACCCTACCCAAGTACGGGGGGAGTTTCTTGCCTTTTTGGAGGTCGGACGTTTTCTGCCAGCGTTCAGTGGGTGTTCTGTAGGAGCAGTTCCACGTGTAGATGTATTTCTACTGTATCTGTGGGAAGGAAGGTGATCTCCGCGTCTTACTCTTCCGCCATCTTCTCTCCTCCCCCCAAAAATGTGTTTTGTTGCAAATACTTTCTTACAGACTGTGACTTATTATTATATTTTTTAAGTGTATTTCTCACATCAGAAGTCTTTAATTTTAATAATGTCTAACTCATTTAAAATTGTTTGTATTTAAAAACTCATTTCTAAACCTATGGCCACCTAGATATTTCCTATATTTCCTTCTAGTAATTTTTAATTTTGTGTTTTACATTTGGGTTTATAATCCATTTTGAGTTCAACTTTATGAAAAGTCTATGTTATGGGTCTAGGTTCATTTTTTTTAACATATGAATGTCTGATTGTTCTAGCATCATTTGTTGAAAAGATCATCCTTTCTGCCTTGAATTGCTTTTGAGTCTCTTCTGAGGACCAGTTGACTGTATTCTTGTGGGTCTATTTCTGGGCTGTCTATTCTGTTCCTCTGATACGTGTGTTGATTCTTTTGCAAACAGTATGCTGTCTTGATTGTTGAAGCTTTCTAGTAAATCTTGAAATGTAGTAGTGAGTCCTCCAACTCTTCTTATTCAGTATTGTGTTGGCTATTCTAGGTCATTTAGATGAAAAGCTTGAGTGATGGGCTGAGAGTGACAGTGGGATACTATATAAATTAACAAAGGATGCAAAGTGACCTAAGGAATAATCCACACATGCTGTACACTTCCAAACAAGATTCTGAGAGTACTTAGAATTACTCACACCATTACTTACATCATGGTAATTGGGTAGGTAAAGAAGGTATACCTATAACTTAAGTAATTTGAACATAACTTTACCCTCATGATCCTATTGCAATTATGAGAAGAATGTCCTTGTACTTCTGATGTCTACCTGTAATTTTGGAAAATTGATTTGAACATTGTGTCAGAAGAGATGAGTAAAGAAAAGAAGTTAGAACTCATGAAACCAGAAGCTTAAACTTTAAAGGGAAGGAAATCCTATATTTTTAATATAATAACAAGAGATTATTCCTCACACAAGTGCAAAAAAAAAATCTAGCAAATGCACTTTATTTTCCCTGGAGAGGGTTTATATCAAAAGTGTTTTTAGAAACCAGTTCAGCATAGACACTGACCAAACCAAAACACATACATAAACTGCCTCAATTGATTCATACTCGCTGTACATCAGGCCTAGCTCTCTTTTTTTGTCACAAATCATGGGAGTGGGAAATTCTAATTCCCTTCCAACTAACCAGAGTGATGTTACTAGTAACTCAATTGCCTTTCAGTGCCAAACCAAATACTCTCTTGAAATCTGATCTTACATATCCCTGATCTTTAAAATGATTTTTCTAAATATCTTAGGTTTAGTTTTTCAGAAAGTAGAACTGATGGATATATTTTATGTTCACTGAGTTTCTTTTCACTAGATAAGAACTTAAAAGGAATTTCTGTCAAAGGGAAAATAATGATTTACTTTATTTGATGTGACGGTTTCATCCATCATAAAATTAGTTTGCAGTAATTCAGCTCTTAAATAGGTCTTTAAAAGAATCTTGTTAAGTTGACAAGACTATTTTTACAGTTTTGTTTCTTTAAGAATTACACTGATTTGTCAGTTTTTCTCTAAAGCACTTGGGCAATTTGAAAAGAGCAAAATACATGATGATAAATTCAGCTTGTATGAGATGAATCATACACTAATCCCCCGTAGATAAAATGAGGCTTTGAGTTGTAAAAATTTTAGCTGATACCCAATATAAATCTAAACTTCTGATAGTGTTATTTCAAGGAGAGTATGGCATCATTAAGGAAACATTTTTATTCAGATCAGGAATACAACCTTACTTATAAACAAATCAGAGTTTATTAAGCATTTACAACATGCAAATTATTGCCATAGATGTGATAGATGCTGTGGAGATTATAACAAAAGAAAGAATGCCCATAGAACTCTCACAATCACAGTCAAATCTATATAGATATAAAAACTCTGCTTGAAATAAATGTCGTATAACATTCAATGTGGAAAAATAATTTCTGAAGTTTTGATACCATTTAATGGTATAAAACAAAACTGAATTAAGAACGACTAAATCAATAAAAGCAGGTCTATAAGTCTGAGAAGTTTTGCCATTTTCTTTAGATATTTTGAGGTGCTGCATAATATATTTAGGGATGAGGGTGTAATGAAAGGGAGCCAACATGAAATTCCATATTTAATTATTTTAGACACTTGAAAAAACAACTGTGTGTGGGGGAAAAAAACCCTTTTTCTTGAGGCACAAAGTTTAACGGAAGATAGCTAGAGGATTCCTACTTATAATGGAGTTCTTTAGTTTACTTACGCAAGCTTTCTATTTACCTATCAAAACCTCAAAATAAAGCTGACTAACATTATACATGACACTGAATTAAGAATAAAACAGAACCAAAAGTCTTCTATATTAAAAGTCTACATATCCAACAAAAATATCCATAAAGGAATTAAATAAATAAAATCGATTGTTTAATTAATCCCCCAAATATGTCTACTCTGTCATTTTAGTGTAATAATGTTACAGTTCAATGTATTAAGGAATCTATTCAATATCTGGCTATTTGTTGTCATGTGAACTCTCCCTGGTAGTCCCCACTTCAAAAACAATCGATTTCATCTGTTTTTCCTTTTATCTGAAGAGTATCTCATAAATGCAAATAAAATACATTTTTCTTTCCCTGGATGCCTCTTTGTGGGAGTTCTGATAGGAGAAAAGGAGACACTAGACATATGGGCTCATTAATTCTTTATGGAATTAAAGTAAAATAATATACAGGCTGCATATAAGGAAGGCACCATTATTTTTAATGATTACAGCAAAAGACCTTCTTTTCTCTTGAATAGCACTTTGGGAATTCACAACTGGAAATTGTAAACCGGCATAGATTGCATTATGGTAACTGTCCTTGTTTAGGCATTTCATCAATGACAGGTGACTTGAGAGCATTGAATATACTTCAATTTGCCAGAATAAGACACTTTTCTTTTTGCACTGTCTTCTTTATGTGCATGAAGAAATATTACCTTTTCCCCAAATTTTGATCTAATGATGTTTGATGTTAGGCATTTTCTCAGACTTGATGGTCATGCAGTGAAAAAGAAACAATTTCTAATCATTCCTAGGCTCAAGATATTGAGCATGGAAAATTCAACAGGCACTAAGAATTCTGATTACTTAGGTGAAATAGCTTTCTGTAATTTTTAGTTCATTTCCTATTATCTTTCTAAATTCACCGAATTATATTATTCTCTAATATTTTAACATTGGTATTTCACAGGTAATCATTATGGCTAGTAACACTTATTAGGTACTTATTCTATTCAAAATGTAGAGTTTTTGTTCATGTAACACTCACCACCATCCTGTGTGTGTGTGTGTGAGTGTGTGTGTGTGTGTGTGTATTCCAGAGAAGGAGTTTCTGGTCTCTCTGACTCCATAATTTACTGATAGAAAATAGGAAGTATGAGCTCCCTAAAGTCAATCAAGAAATCTTACTTGGATTAGTACAGTGGGAAACAGAATAGGTGCTCCTGCCCTCTCGGAGCTTAAGAGATAAATGCAAGGTTAGGCAATGTTGGATTACATGCTGCAGGGTGAGAATTCAAGCACCAAATACACACAGCATGTGATGTGTGATATGTGCCTGGAGATAGGCAATTACAAAGCCTTTATGAGTTGGGCCTCTGGGAGAAAGCTGCCCCCCACACCAGAACTGATGCACAGCCAGTGCATTGCAGTCTCTGAAGGGAGTACAGTCTAGGACTCAGTCCCCTGGTTAGTCATGCTCTCATGCATAGCTGCCTTTCCAGCCCAAGTGCCTTCATTTGGAGGGGCCTTTGTGGCGGCCTTCCTAAGGCAACTATGCCCAAACTTCCTTATGGCTGGGGTAAAGGGAGGGAGACTTGAGGACACTCTTCCTCTATTCTGACTCAGTACTCAGTACTTTTCCACCCATAGCCCTTTCCTCTCTTCCACCCCTAACCGCCCCCCTTCCATAAAACTGCAGGATCGTTTTGTTTTGGGCTCCCTCTGCTGTGAGGCCATCTCCACCTCCTGGGGGAAGTGGGTGGGAGCAGGTGCCAGCACTTTCTGTTTTAGCTTCTCAGTGTGTGTTCAACGCTTGACTTACTTTCATTTTGACTTGTCTTAATCAGCTACTCTGACACCTGGCAGCTCAGCTCTGTTGAGTTCAGCTAAGCTCCGTAGACTAGAAGCTTAAGGGAAAACACAGGAAGTGGGAAGGACAGTGGCTTATTAAGGATACTGACATGTAGGTCATGAGTAAAAGTTGTGAACTAAAATCTCAGAGATCCCAAGAGACATTAGGAAAGCAGCAAGGATATGAACCTGCTTCAAATGAGGGCTTTCACTTGGGGTTACAGCCAGAAATTTGGCCTGATAATCCTAGAGGGGCATTTTATATTTAGACTAGAATTTGAGAAAATGTAATTGGTTTTTATCCTGTACAGACAACGAGGAAGTCATGATGTGTTTGAGCAGAAGACTAATGTAATACAACATGTAATTTAGAAGTGTTTAATCTATTTCTTTTGCCAGCCTTGCCAAACATTTATTGTCTATTTTTGGAACATATTGTGCAAGATATAGGAGTGCCTTTGAATAGCTCATGATCTAAGGGGGAGATATGTGTTTCAAAAAAGGCTAAGAAGTTATCTTACAGTATGACTTAATAGAGACGCTTTAACAATACTGCAGGGAAATAGAGGTATAATTGACTAACTCAGGCACAATGGGGAAGAGCTCACACAGTGGGTGATTCATAAGCTGAATTTTAAAAATGTGTAGGATCACAGGAACAGAGCAAGTACTTATGAAAAGACCACATGAACCAAAGACTTGTGTTTTACTTCAGACATTCTCTAAAATTTGTTTCATCCTTCAGAAAATGAGAATGATTATGTTTGTCCTCCAAAACCACATAAATTGAAGGGCTAATTTGACAACTGATGAAAGTATTTGTAAATCCACAAAACTGGCTTAATATTAACAATAAATCTGTATTTATAAAGTTCTGATAATTTTCAGAAAAGCATAGATGATACTTCATAATTTAACCTAGCTTACATCTCCAGCTTAATTTTCCACCAATTTTTAATAAGTACATGTCATTTTGACCGAACCAGGTTACAATTAAAACTATCCCATCATAAACGAGATGGGATCGTAGTGTTTAATTTAAAATATCTAATAATAAGAAGTAATTTAAAAATTTTACATAGGGTTTGTAAACATTGCACTTTAACATAGAAACATTTACATAAATATTCATTTGCTAAACATCTGCTATAGGGCCATTGTCTTTTCTTTGTGTATGGAATTGGTGATTGCAGTTTGATATTGCCTTACTTCTAAATTTTCATCATAATCTAGATTTTCCAGTTTTAGTTTCTCTAAAGAAGGGTAAAAATGTTGAAAACAGTTTTCCAGATTTATTCTAGATGTTTATGATTAACTTTCCAATATGTATTGTCTTTCACACCCAATTTAACAATAATTTTAAAAATTACACACCTTTGTCAACTATTTGCAAATCATTTAATTTATTTATCATAGCAACTATTTATTTTGAACTCAGTTGATTTAAGTATTATTTAAATTAATTACATAATTACAATAATAATTGCAAGTGACAAAAACAGAAAACCAACTGCTTTCCATGACACAACTTAAAATGCAAGAAAAAGTATGTGTATATACTAGAGAGTGATTTACCTATTCATGAACCTTTAGCATCTGTGAGTACTACTCAGTACTTTTTCATAGAGAGAAGGTTATCAGTTAATTAGGGTAAATGGATTAAATGGATATCCTTATAAGAGTTTCTACTATAATTATCATTATTTTTCAAATTCTCATTTATTTACCTTTATACATACTGTCCCCTCTGCTGAAATGCCTGCTCCCCTATTATCCTGGGAAATTACTGCTCATTTTTCAAGATTCCAGGAGAAGCAGTGATTTCCCTGGAATTATTTTCAAATTATTTCTCACTAACGAGAGTCAGGCAGCCCTACATCTGTGCTCAAAAATCTCCCCCTCTAAACCACTATTGTTAAACTTTTTAAGCAAACATCAATCATAGCTAACAATTATTGAGCACCTTGTTATTATATGCTAGGCCTTGTTTACATCATGTTGCAAGTATTAATTTATTTAATCCTCTTAACACCCTATGAGTGGCTACTAATAGTTTCTTCCATTTTATAAATGTGAAAGAAGCATGTAGAGTTTGAGTAATTTATACAAAGCAACATAGTTAGCAGGTAAAAATGTCAGGATACAAACTTAAGCATTTTGGCTTCAGAGGTCATGCTTTTTGGGTCTGCACTTATTACCTCTCAATCACAGGACATTGTATTTCAGTTGTTGGTACTCACAATGAGTGATTAGTTCTTGCTATCAGAATTATGTCTTACATCCTTAATATAGAGCACCAATGCTTGGTACATAATATTACTTATCACATTGGTTTTGAATCAATGAATGAGATTTCAAATGGAAATACTTTTTAGCCATTTGAAATTTAGAAGACTGTCTAACTGTATCAGAAATCTTTTTAAAGCAGGACATTTAGTGAAAAGTAGAAGGAATGCTGCATGTTTCTAATATTTTAGGTCCTCTGTTGCTTTGAAGATCCACAGAAGCTTATTTTTCACCTCGGAATAGTATCAACATTATTTGGTATTTGACTGTGCATTCTTATTACATTAATAAATCATGGAAGCTGAAAATTGATATATCATTGAATGAATCCAAATAATTTAGTTTTTTCATTTCTGCCATTCCATCCATAAAGCTCAAAGCGTTGGTTGTCTGAGTTCATAAAATTTCCACTGGATAGATAGGTTAGAGCCACTCCACAGAATCAATGTCACACAAACCATGTGGGCTGATGGATTTTTTCACATCAAACTGTCATCTTGTCTCTGCTATTACATTATATTTGCTACCTCAACAGTGACTCAAATTGTTATTTTTTACAGCTGGTGTCCCACTACAAAATAACCCAGTATATTTTTCACCACCCATTTAACTGTTTATTGATATCCAAAGGCTTCAGTTTTTCATCCTATGTTTGAGTGTAAAAACTGTCTAGATTTTTTTTAAGGTGGCACACATCTAAAAACAGATCTATACATAGGAATCTCACTGTGATAGGAAATTATTTTAGGAGTCAGGGTTGACTTATTGATGTAACATTTTGCTTTCCTTTTATTTATTTCTTTATATCGGTTAACCACCTAGCTTAACTTGATGACATTTTATGATGACTGCTGGCAGTGGTGCTCTGAGAGTTAACTCTGAGGATTTTGTGTTTGTGTAGGCATTGTCATCCACAGCCAAGAAGCTGCACACACATTCACAAATATCAGTAAAAAAGCACATCTGGGACTTCCCTGGTGGTCCAGTGGTAAAGAATCCGCCTTCCAATGCAGGGGATGCGGGTTTGATCCCTGGTCGGGGAACTAAGATCCCACATGCCGCGGGGGCAACTAAGCCCGCTCGACACAACTACAGAGCCCACGCACTCTGGAGCCCGCGTGCCACAACTAAAGAGAGAAAACCTGCCTGCCACAACTAGAGAGAAGCCCGCAACGAAGAGCCCTCACCGCAACGGAAGGTCCTACATGCCTCAACGAAGATCCCACGTGCCGCAACTAAGACCCAATGGCAGCCAAAAAAAAAAAAAACATATCTTCTGTAGATAATTTCGGAGAGATGTTTTTTGCATTTAGATAAGAAAGACATGCACTCTCAGGATGATTAAGACGTTGGCCTGTAAAGAGTGTGTAAAAGACAGTCCAGTAAATGGGAATTACAAGTTAAATTACAGAGAGAAAACAAAGACAAGCTGGGGATTGATAAATAGGATTGGAGTTGTGTGTGTATGTGTGTATGTGTGTGTTCACATGTGTATTTTGAAATGAGACAGAGAAATAAAAATAATAAAGACAAACATTTTCAAAGATTAAAAAAATGTAATATCTTTTATAAGAAAAAAGGAGTTTATATTTCATAGTCCATCCACTAAAGAATTTTAAATGGGACATTAATACAATCACATGTCTATGTTAGATTCTGTAGCTGTGTAGAACAAGTATTAAAATGGGAAAGAACATGGGACTTCCCTGGCAGCCCAGTAGGTAAGACTTCACAGTCCCAATGCAGGAGGCCCGGGTTCAATCCCTGGTCAGGGAACTAGATCCCGCATGCCACAACAAAGATCCCGCATGCCACAACAAAGATCCTGCATGCCACAACTAAGACCCAGCACAGCCTAAATAAATAAATAAATAAATAAATATAATTTTTTAAAGTGGGAAAGAACAGAGACAGAGGACCAATTATGCTATTTTGAGGCAACTGATATGAGAAATAACTGAATTTTGTACTGGGGCAGTAACTGCTAGGGCATGGAAAGGAATGGATTTGAAAGAATTTAAAGAGACAATTAATTCCACTTGGTAAATTACTATATTGGGCTGGGGAGCAGAATGATGGGAAAATGGAAAGAGTGAAGGATGATGCCTTCTGACCTGTGCACCTGGGTAGAAAAGTTCATTGAGATGAAGACAAATGATTAACTGTTTTAGTAAGATGAGGAAGGCAGAGATTGGGGCAGATAATTGTTTGGGACATGAAAAATTAATCTGCTTATAATATACACAGGCAGAGAAGTACAAGGGCAGCTGGAGCTTGGAAAGAGATTTGGACTGACAGTGTAGATTTGCAAATCATCACCATATACCTGGTCATTGAAGTCATGGGTACCAGGCTGATCAAAAAGACAAGTCTTAGAGTTGTAAATGAACAACCAAGTAGGTAAAAAATATACCAGAATAAAAACTATACTCTTTGTACTCTGAATTTCTCACTGTTCTCCATGACACTTTCACTCTTGCATACCTTCTCACTTTTGAGGATATTATTCATCGTACCTGGAAAGCCTTGTGCTGCTGTTTTCACTCTCTCTGACGTGTTCCTCACCAGGATTAATCATTTGGACCTGAGATGTAATTTAGGCACAAGAAATCTGAAAGTAGGTGTAACTGAGACGGTGCAGAGTGAAACAAGCCAACTACATTCAATATTTACTTTTATCCATCCTGAGGCAACTATGAATAACATGTTCAAATGTTAACTGTTTCCTGACTCCTCAGAATGACATCTCTTTGTTGCCCAAACAATCTGTCCTTATAATTTTTATGATACTTAAAGAATTACTTTATATTCATGTATTTTTATGTCTTCTACTTCTCTTAGACTAGAAATTCTTCAGTGTGCTTGTGTGTCAGTTTTATTCCTCCAAGAATAGGACCAAAGAAGATGCCACGATGGGATTAGACATTGGATAATTTATTGGGGGAACACCTGTGAAGGATAAAGCAGGAGGGGGCAGAGAAAAGGGGAGTGTCTTCAGATCATGACACAAGTCTAATACTTGTGAAAGAAGAGTAGATAAAAAAAAAAAGTTCAGGAAAGAATAGCTTCAGACCTCAATGCAATTTTCAGAATGTTTCTAGTGGCTCTGGAGTGAATGCTGTGGCAACTAGAATGAGCAGTGATATAGTCTGTCAGGTTTTTCAGAAGGGAGATGTATGCAGCATACATCTTTGACTTCCACATGTATTTTGAATGCTGCTTGGAATAAATCCAAAGTATAATAAATGTTTTAATGAACAATGAATCAAATGAATGACTTAATAGTCTTCTAGAAGTTTTGATGGGTTTTCTTGCTTGTGTTTTTCTTTTTTTTTTAAATAGATTTTCTTTGCTTATCCTTTTTAAACCAAATGCATATACTGAAAATGAATAGTAAGGAGAATTTAACTGACTCTTACTAGGACCTTGATTTCATTAATATCACATATTCATCAACTGAGATTCTAGCCATATTAAATTTTATAATTAGTATTTATATCCTAATAATCAGTAAATTTAATTTAGACTTAATTAAGAAGTCGTGGTTACTCTCTACTATCTCTTGTCAAATAATGAAATCTGCTTTTTGTTGTTGTTTTTCATTTCTATACTACTTATACAAAAGAAAAATTAACCAAAAAATAACATTGTTACAATAACATTAATGTCAAACAACTATTGCTTCAGTAGGAATTAATATTTCAAGCAACCAAAAAAAAATCTTAATTGTTTTCAAAAATTTTTCCAATGACAGCAAAGCCATTTTTTATTATTAAATAATGCAGACTATGGGTTTTAAATATTCTTTTATGGCTCATTGAAATAATGGAATAAGTTTAAAATGGTAGTGTGAATTAAACTTGACTAAATAAAAACTACTCCTTTTGCATACTGACCAAACACTGTGAATTAAATACATCAAGTTGAAAATAAAACTTAATCTTGAATAAGTTCAAAATTACAGATGTCTTTTAAATGAGATTTTTTAAAGAAGCAGATGGGGTAATATTTATATTAAATAGGCATGTGTATTAGTTTCCTAGGGCTGCCATAAAGAAGTACCACAAACAGGGTGACTGGGCTTCCCTGGTGGCGCAGTGGTTGAGAGTCTGCCTGCCGATGCAGGGGACACGGGTTCGAGCCCTGGTCTGGGAGGATCCCACATGCCGCGGAGCAACTGGGCCCGTGAGCCACAATTACTGAGCCTGCGTGTCTGGAGCTTGTGCTCCTCAACAAGAGAGGCCGCGACAGTGAGAGGCCCGCGCACTGCGATGAAGAGTGGCCCCCACTTGCCACAACTAGAGAAAGCCCTCGCACAGAAACGAAGACCCAACACAGCCAAAAATAAATAAATAAATTAATAAAAAAACAAAAAAAACAAAACAAAAAAAAAACAGGGTGACTTAAACAATAGAAATTTGTTCTTTCACAGTTTGAGAGTATAGCAATTTGAAATCAAGTTGTTAGCAGGGCCATACTTTCCTTGAAGGCTCTAAGGGAGGACTTTTCTTTGCCTATTTCTAGAGTTTGGTGTTTTCCGGCCTTCCTTGGCATTCATCAGCTTGTAGGTGTAAGACTCCAATCTCTGCCCTGTCTTCATAAGGTTTTCTTCTCTCTGTCTTCACATCACCTTTCCCCAGTGTCTATGTCTCTGTGTCTCTTCCCCCCTTATTATAAAGACACAAGTCTTACTGGATTTAGAGCTTACCCTACTCCAGTATGACCTCACCTTAACTTAATTACATTTGCAAAGATCCTATTTTCAAATAAGATCACATTCTGGGGTTCCAAGAAGGACTTGCATTTGGGGCACATTATCTAATTCAATATAGAATGTATTAAATAAGTAATTTTAACATGTATTTTGTACTTTTTTATGCTAGGCTTAAAATGTTTAGACAGTTTATCAAATATTCCTGGAGAAAATTACATCATTAGATAGTTGAAAGAAAAATACAAAATTGATTATTATTGGCCACAACTAAAAATAATTTATGCACCCACTATGTAACTGTACCATGAAAATAGTGATCAATCAACTTAATGCTCTAAGGTGGTAGTCCAGTATCCTAATCTCTATCATTTTTTTAAATAAATTTATTCATTTTATTTATTTATTTTTGGCTGCATTGGGTCTTCGTTGCTGTGCGTGGACTTTCTCTAGTTGCGATGAGTGGGGGCTACTCTTCATTGCAGTGCACGGGCTTCTCATTGCCATGGCTTCTCTTGTTGCAGAGCATGGGCTGTAGAGCGCAGGCTCAGTAGTTGTGGCTCATGGGCTTAGTTGCTCAGTGGCATATGGGATCTTCCAGGACCAGGGCTCGAACCCATGGCTGCTGCATTGGAAGGCAGATTTTTAATCACTGTGCCACCAGGGAAGCTCTCTATCATGTTTTTAATAAGAGCCATTCTACTATTTACAGTTTTAAAAATGGTCCAAAATTCAAATACGTAGCTAAAATATACTGGTTACAAGTAGTATGATATAGCACATGTTTTTGAAATTCTTTAGTTTATTCTCATTAAGCTATATGGGAGGTAAGAATTTACCTAAAACATACGTGAAAGCCTAAGTGGCCAAATAAAACTTGGAGAACAGAGAACAAGTTGCCAAGGCCAGAGACCTGGAGGGAAACAGAGAGCAAGCTACATGTGGGTCATTTGCAGAGAGTTTAGTTAAGGAATTATTTATAGAGATATGCAGAGAGTGTAGGGGTGGCATTAAGTGTGCAGTGCCCTAGAGCTAGTAACAGTAAAAGTGAGGGTTCTTTTCCTTCCCTAAGCCCAGAAGAAGTTACCTGGAGCCAAAAACAAAGAGGCTAAGGGGAGAGGGCCACTTTACACAAGCTGGTACCCTAGGTCATGTACTCAGTCAAGTGAAGCAACCTTGCAAGGAAGAAGCTAGGGTAATAATTAATCTGGCTTCTATTTCCTCCCTCTACCTGCCTGCCAATCCTTGCATTGTCAGATTCCAACCAGAAGCCAGAAGCAAGAAAGCTCATTGATTTATATCTATACAGATCAACCTCTCAGAGCACGTCCTTGGGTGGACAAAGTTGTAGTGAAGATTTGAAAGTTCATCTCAGTTTTTTTCTATACCTATCCTAGAACATCGTTTACACTGTCTGATAAAAGTTAAAGAATAATGCCATTTAAATTTTCATTTTTAATATGATTTAGTCCTAATGTCAATCTTCCTTTTTATTTGACAGCTGAAAGCCGAGTTTAGCTAGATCCTACAGTCAAAGCAGTGATAGGAGGTAGGGAATCACTGTGTCATTGGTTTTTTGTTACGTGTAGAAGCAAACGCTCTGCAATTGACAGTGACATTACATGGTGTTTGTGTAGTGGGCAGCAGATTCATTCTAGCATGCTTTACAGCAATTGCTGCCATTTGATAAGTAACTCCATATGGACTGAGTCTGAAGCACTAAATCATTGTGTCTCCTTCATGCCAAGCACTGATTCATTGCAGTAGCTTACCCTGCAACTCATTGCTGCTAGAGTTTAGAAAATATTATTGTTTTCCCCAGTCACAATGATATCTTCAGTTTATTCTCTCTCTGGCTGGATTTGACCATGTTGATATTTTAGTATCGTCATGTGTGTGCTAAACTATTTTCAATCAGGCATCTACTTATAATCATAACAGGGTTTGAAGGGACCTTAAAGGTCACATGATCTCCCTTCTCACTAGATGCACACCATCCCCAAATGATAGTCATATATCTGGCTTCTGCTCGAATAATCCAATGACAGGGAACTGACTACTTGAGATGCAGCCTCTTCTATGCTTGGATAGCTTTCATTGCTAAAAGTTCTTCCTTATGTTGAGGGGAAATTTATTCACTTTATTTTCAAATCTTAGTCCTAGTTCTATTCTCTAGAATAATAAATTTAACTTTATATTTTTTGTTAACTCTTAAATATTCACTACTTTAAGATATTTAGCAAAGCACACACAATTTAGTTATGGGGTATAGCCCCTAATAACTATACAGAACAAATCTATTCTGGTCTTTGTTTTCCAAAGCAGTGAGTTCTATGACATTCTAATTCTATACAGAAATTCATGTTAAAAATCAAACTAGAATCTTAGAAGTGTGGAATTCAAAGAACTACTCAAAATTATATATTGATGTCCTGATTCTTCTTCAGAGTTATATGTGAAGCAGGTTATATGTGGGAATTTCAGGAAAAAAAAATTGTTTTCATTTGTATATAAATGACATTGCTCATGCAGAGTTCTTAATCTCAAAATCCAAACTTAAACTTGATGTAGAAAACAAATCTAAATTTTGAGTGAAATTCCTATTAATGTCTTTTGTTTTACTTTTCATCTAAATCTGAAAAAGAGAAAAGAAAAAATGAATACATTCTAGGAATGCCAACGAAACATAACCATTGACTTACATATTGACCACTAACTAAACATTTAATTACTGAACATATATATAAAACATGACATCTCCAGGCTCTAACTTAAGAGCACTTTTATTAAAACTGGATTTTCCAGTGCTCCATCGTCCACTATGAAGATTACTTACCTAACTTATTCCCCTGCATCTAGTTTATCTTATCTTCCAAACTTTCCTCACCTAGGCAATGGACTAAATATCTGCTAAGCTAGTCTTACCATGGATTTATATCAATATAGTTCATTTATTTATTAAGAATTGAACATTTACTCAGGTCAGGCACATAAGAAAAAAGGAACAAGAGTCAATCTAAACTATGAAAATATCATCAACTTTTTTCCCAGATTTAGTTCTGCACATCACACTCTTCCTACATTCTTTTCCTTAACAGTACTGTCTTGAGAACGATACTTGAAAAAATTTAGATAACTTGTTTTACTTATGTAGATATTACCATAGTTAAGGATACTGTAAATGCTGGCAATCGATTAAATGTAAAAAATTAAATTCTTAATTCATCTAGAATATTTAACACTTTAATATTTTATATGTTCTCTACTCTTCAAGACACTTATCTTTTTTTTCTGACTGAAGTGTTTAAAATTAATTTTTCCAAAGAAAATCAACCAAAAAATTCAATTCATATATAACCATAAGAAAATTATTGATTATTTATTATTATATGAATGACTTATATTTAAATGAACTGTAGTCTCAGAAAATTCATATAATATTAGATGAATAATACAACTAAAATATAATTGAATAGGAAAAATAATCAAATTTAATGATTATATCCTCTTTACTTATCTTCATAACAACATTTTTATGCCATTTTAGCTAATTTGCCTCTGTAATTAAGGCTTGTTAATAAAGTATAACACCATCAGAAAACATAGGGTAAAACATGTGCAAAGGTAAAACTACATAATTGTGTCCTTGTTGAAAGCAACCCGTACCATGTGTACAGTATATAGAGATAATTTTTATGAAGACTGTTCTTTAAGATGATTTTTGGTACCTGTATTTAACTATAAAGTGTCAAAAGCAAAATAATTTCCTACACAAACCCTTCTGGAATTAGCTTTCAATAAAATTTTGGATAATGGGTGAATATTTTTTTTCTTGTGGAACAGAACAGCTGCGTACTTTAGGTGATGTCAACATATTTATGGAACCATTGCGTCATTTGTTCAATGCACTTTGCAGGCTGCATTACACAAACGAGGTGAAAACAGCAGGATATTATTTATGCTGCACTGTGGCTTTGAAAGTGACACCACAATCTTTCTAAAAGTTATTAATTTAGCAACACAAATGTAGATTTCTTCCTACTTTTCTGATGGTAACAATCTGCAATTCTTTTAAAGAAAAAATGTACTTAGCATGTTTGAAACTTTATTTCCATTATTTGTTTGCGTTTTGGTAATAGGTAAACATAGTGAAGGAGGAAGAAAAAACAAAACCCTTCCCCCAGGCTTCAAGGTGCAGACTATTTGATCGACATGTTTTGAATCATTTTAAAGACAAGTGTGACCTCAAAAATATTTCTACCCTAAACTGAATTAAACTGGGATAAAGTTGGGGTTGGAAATCTAGCTAGGCTTCCTGAGCTCTGTCAGTGATTTATTAACTGAGAATCTTTGGGGAATCTCTCAAGAAGAAAAGTCTTCCTTTCAGAGCTCTGCTATTTAAATCTCAATACTATGGAAATTTAAATTTTTCCCAGGCTTTCAAACCATGGGCTTCAGCTTCCAACTTCCTCGTTTGACAGCACTGCCCCAGAGCACAAATGAGCAGCCAAAATGCAATTACCCAGCATCTGATGTCAGGGTGCCTCCTCACTCACACACTAGAAGCAGTAATGTTGCTTCCTCTGTCCCAATTGGCTCTCACTCTCCCTCTGATTTAGGTTCTTGGTAGTTGCAGTGCGATGATTAAGCACAAGTAAGACCGGGAGAGAAGGAAGTCATATTTATTGCACAGCTAATTAGGCACTGTGCTAGTTCCTCACATATGTTATTATTCAATTTCCTTTCTGCTTTAATGACTCTTTACATCTCTCTACCAATATATTCTGTTTCCTGATTAGACCTTCCAGTGAAATATGCAGTTTTGATCCCTGGCTGGTCTTTTCCCCACAATCCCTATTTGCTTTCTTACACTGGCAAACAAAGTAACTATGCTCTTTTTTCTTTCTTTTTTTCTTTTTACTCATCTTCTGGAATGTCTAAACTTCAGCCTAGTCTGAGAGACCAGTTACAATCACTGGCCCTTTTCCTGGGTCTTATTCTGGCCTCACATGCCTTTCAAAGTGGAAGGTACCTCTCAAGAAAGAACAATTTACTTAAGTCTTCTCTTTTTTATTTTTATTGTTTTAATCTTGAAAAAACATAAATAGATAAAATGAACTCTGAGCATCACTTTTCCATTCCCTTCTAAGCCATAAATGAAGGAGAATGACTTCTTTATGTCTCCCAAATATATGATCATTTAATCTCTTTTCCATCTCAAAAAAAAATAAAAAAAAATAAAGTTGATATTATTCCTCATCCCAGGTTATTAGAAGAGAATGGGTAGAGTTTTGTTCTAATGAAGCCCAATTTGGTGTACTTGATGTCCTGCAATGTAGCTTAATACAGTCTGGACTTGCCTATCTCAGAAATGTGAAGTGATAACAGTTAAGAGAAAGAGAGAAACTTCATACTGAAAACAGGCTTATAGGATAAGCATTATTATCTAAATTCTATAGAACTGAACTGAAAAGAAAAGAACTGAAACTCATGCAATTTTAATATTTGTTTATTCAACAGAAGGAGTGGCAATTTTGAACTCAGGTCTCTTTAAATCCAAAGATAATGTACTTTGCATTATAATATGTCTCCGTAGCAGAAGAACTCTATGGAAGAAGACTATCTGTGACTTATTACACTAAATATTCAACAGTTGGCATGAGAGTTTACAACCAAGAGACTCAATATTTTATGATAGTAGCACATTGTAGATGATATATGATAAATGGTTAACCTAAGTTTGATTCATCTTTTTTTGTAAATGAATTATAAGACATAATTTTCATACAATAAAATACAGTTGTTTTAAGATTACAGGTCAACAACTTTTATTATTATTTTAATACTATGATTTACACTTAACAAATGTATGCACTTGTCTAACTTCTGCCCCCAATCAAAATCTAGAATATTTCTGTAACTCTAAAATTTTCCTCTTTCCCTGATGTAGTCAATCCACTGGGACCTCCCATCTCAGACAACCCTTATCTGATCTCTATCAGAGATACAAGTCTAGTCAAGGTCTAGAATTTCATATAAATGGAAACAGTATGTACCTGCTTTGTGTCTGGTTGTGCCTGGTTTGTTTTGCTCAATATAATGTTTTGAATTTCATCATTATTGTTGTAATATCAAAAGTTTATAATTTTTATTGCAAAATACTATCCCATTGTATGCGCGCACCTTAGTTTATTTATCCATTCACCAGTTGACGAGTATTCGATTTATTTCCATTTTTTGCTTTATGAACAAAATGGTTATGAACATTTGTGCACCAGTTTCATTGCAGACCATATTTTTCTTTTGAATTAAAAAAGTCTGTACATATTTTAGATATAAGTCCTTTGTCAGTTAGATATAGTACAAACATTTTCTTTGAGTCTGTGGCTTACCTATGTATTTCCTTGCTGTTATCTTTGGAGTATCACAAATATTTAATTTTTTGATTGGGGTAAAGTTGTTATATAACATTATATAAGTTTCACATGTACAACATTATAATGTGATATTTGTATACACTACAAAGTGTTCACCACAATAAGGCTAGTTACCATCCATCACCATACAATTGATATCCTTTTCTCATTTCAGCCATTCCCCAACCCTCTTCCCTTCTGGTAACCACCAATTTGTTCTCTATATCTCTGAGTTTTGTTTTGTTTGTTTATTTGTTTTGTTTTTTAGGTTCTACATATAGGTAAAATCATATGGTATTTGCCTTTCTCTGTCTGACTTATTTTACTTAGCATAAAACCCTCAAGTATTAACCATGTTGTTGCAAATGGCAACATTTCCTTCTTTTCTATGGCTGAGTAGTATTCCATGGTGTATGTATGTGTATATATGTGTGTGTGTGTGTGTGTATACATCTTCTTTATTCTTTATCCATTCACTCACTTTCCTTCTCTCACAGCCCCCTTCCTCCATCTTCAAAGCCAGAAATATCAGAGTCCTTCTCATACTACCATTTCTCTGGTGCTCTCTCTTCTGCCTCTCTTTTTGATTTATAAGGATCCTTGTGATTATACTGGGCCCAGACAAGCAATCCAGTAAAATCCTCCACTGCAAGGTCAGTTGATTAGCAAGCTCAATTCTTTCTGCACCTTAACTCATCTTTGCCATGCAAGATAACATATTCACAGGTTCCAGGGATTAAGATATGGACGTCTTTGGGGGCCTATAACTCTGCCTACTAAAACTAGTATAGCTGTATGATACATCTTGAAATAGGTAACATAAGCTTTCTTCCAAATTTGTTCTATTTTAGTTTGTTTTTTTTTTACTGTATTTGTTTTCTTTATCTTTTGCATTTCTAGAAACATTTTGGGACCATGTTGTTAATTTCTACAAAAAACAAAAACAAAAACAAAAACAAAACCTGGTGGGATTTTAATTTCAATTTTAAGCTTCCATTTTATTTTGTTTCTGAATTCTTTTGAATTATGTTTTTGCATTTAACTTTATTTATTAGCTATATTTCTTTTAATTTTATTGGAGTATATTTGATTTATAATTTTGTGTTAGTTTCAAGTGTACAGCAAAGTGATTCAGTTATACATATACATATATCCATTCTTTTTCAGGTTCTTTACCCATATAGGTTATTACAGAATATTGAGTAGAGTTCCCTGTGCTATATAGTAGGTCGTTGTTGGTTATCTATTTTATATAGAATAGTGTGTGTATGTTTATCCCTCCCTACCACGTTTCCCCTTTGGTAACTATAGGTTTGTTTTCAAAATCTGTTAAGTCTGTTTCTGTTTTGTAAATAAGTTCACTTGTATCATTTTTTAAAATTTGATTCTACATATGAGTGATATCATATGATATTTGTCTTCCCCTGTCTGACTTACTTCACTCTGTAGGACAGACTCTAGGTCCATCCATGTTGCTGCAAATGGCATTATTTTGTTCTTTTTTATGGCTGAGTAATATTCCATTGTATATATGTACCACATCTTCTTTATCCATTCCTCTGTCAATGAACAGTTAGGTTGCTTCTGTGTCTTGGCTATTGTAAATAGTGCTGCAATGAACATTGGGGTGCATGTATCTTTTCGGATTATGGGTTTCTCCAGATATATGTCCAGGAGTGACATTGCTGGATCATATGGTAGTTCTATCTTTAGTTTTCTAAGGAACCTCCATACTCTTCTCCATAGTGGTTGTACCAATTTACATTCCCACCAACAGTGTAGGAATGTTCCGTTTTCTCCACACCCTCTACAGCAGTTATTGTTTGCAGACTTTTTGATGATGGCCATTCTGACCAGTGTGAGGTGATACCTCATTGTAGTTTTGATTTGCATTTCTCTGATAATTAGTGATGTTGAGCATCTTATTAGCTATATTTCTATTTGTTTTTTTTTTTCATTTTGAGATTTTATCCAGGGTTTACAATATGTATTTTTAAAATCACACTGTACCTTCAAATAACAAAATACTGCTTTACCTAAATTCCAAAAATGCTACAACTGATTGTTTTTTGGACTACTGACTTGTATGAGTTCTTCATATATTTTTGATGTTAACCTCTTGTCAGATAAATGACTTGCAAATATTTTCTCCTATTCCATAGGTTGCCTTTTAATTTTGTTGATGGTTTCTTTCACTGTGCAAAAGCTTTTGACTTTATGTAATCCCACTTGTTTAATTTTGCTTCTGTTGCCTTGTTTTTGGTGTCAAATCCAAAAAATCATTGCAAAGACTAATATGAAAGAGCTTACCACCTATGTTTTCTTCTAAGAGTTTTATGGGTTTAGGTCTTAGGTTCTTTCAAGTCTGAAATTCATTTTGATTTGATTTTTGTAAATGGTGTAAGATAGGGGTTCAGTTTCATTTTTTTGCTTGTAGCTGTTCAGTTTTCCCAGCACCATTTATTGAAGAGACTGTTTTTTCCTTGTTATATAGTCTTGGCTCCTTTGTTGTAAATTAGTTGACCATGTATTGATGGACTTATTTCTGGGTTCTCTATTCTGTTCCATTGATCAAAAATGATAATAATATAAATAAATAAAATGAAAACATTACAAAATATGTTTCTGTTTCTCCCCTGTCCTCTATTATTTCTACTTATAACTCTCATTGTACTGGTTTGGTTTTGCTTTAAGAGTCAAATATGCTTGAAGCAAGTTTTATTTTTAGTGGGAAGAGTCTTTTATGTTTATTCACATTCCTATCATTTGCAAAACTTTCAATTTCTTTCTAAAAATTTGAGTTTTTATCTGGAAAAGGCTTCCTTTAGGTTATAGAATGTCTCTTAAACTTTCTTATATTGCGAACTTTCTCAACTTTTGTTTTTCTGAAAATGTTTTCATTTCACCTTTATTTTTCTGAGTATAACCTTCTAAGTTGATGTTAAAAAATTTTTTACCTCTATTAATAATTTATTCTATTGTCTTCTGGCTTGCATTGTTTCCAATGAGAAGTCAGCTTATTTTTTTATATTTGTTTCCCTGTACATAATGTATCTTTCTTTGTTGGCTGCTATTAAGACTTTCTTTTGATCATTGGTTTCCAGAATTTTTATCATGATGCCTGAAATTTGTTTAAAAAAATTTTATCCTACTCTGATTTTGCTGAATTTCTTGTTCTGTGAATTTATATTGCTCCTAAAATTAGAAAATACTTGCTCACTATTTCATCAAGTATTTTTTCCTCCTCATCTTTTCCCAGGTTCCAATTACACATATGTTAAGTTACTTATTTTCCTTCAGATCACTGAATTTCTATTCATTTTCAGCCTTAGTACTATGTTTTATTTTGAATAGTTTCTATTGATCTGTCTTCAAGTTTTTTGTAATTTTTGTTTATAATGTCTAATCTGCTGTTATGCCCATCCCATGATGATTTTCATTTCAGGATTTTTCTAATCAAGAAATTTCATTTGTTTCTTTTTTAATAATTTGTTTTCTTTCCTTATTATGTTCATGTTTTTACTTAAATTTCTATACATATTTATCATAGCTGTTTTTATGACCATGTTTGATAATTATATTATATTCATTATTTATATTCTCTTATATTTACTGATTTTTTTCCTGATAATGGATGATATTTTTCTACCTAATAAAAAATTTTTTTTTATCCTGGACAATATGAATTTTATTTTATTTTATTTTTTTAAAATTTATTTATTTATTTATTTATTTATGGCTGTGTTGGGTCTTTGTTTCTGTGTGAGAGCTTTCTCTAGTTGCGGCAAGTGGGGGCCACTCTTCATCGCGGTGCGCGGGCCTCTCACTATCGTGGCCTCTCCCGTTGCGGAGCACAGGCTCCAGACGCGCAGGCTCAGCAATTGTGGCTCACGGGCTTAGTCGCTCCGCGGCATGTGGGATCCTCCCAGACCAGGGCTCGAACCCGTGTCCCCTGCATTGGCAGGCAGATTCTCAACCACTGCGCCACCAGGGAAGCCCTATGAATTTTATTGATGAATGTATGGATCTTGCTGTTTTCCTTTAAGAATGCTTAGTTTTGTTCTGATCATCAGTAAAATGTATTTGCAGCTCAGCTTGATTTTTTCAGGTCTTATTTATAAGTTTTATTAGTGTGAGTCTAGACTAAACTTCAGGGGCAGTTTAATTTTACTCCTACCACATGACATGGGCTCTCCACTATCTCCACTAAAACCTGTGTGCTCAATATGGTATGTTATTTCTGATTTTGTCAAACTTGAATATTTCACAAACCTATGTGTTGTAGGAGTTTTCAGTTTATAGCATTTTGGTATTTGTTCTTTTCTTGGTTTAATTAAATCTTACCCTATGATATGCATCTTATTACTCAGCCAAACTCCATAGTACACATAAAAAGAGTTCTACATGATCTTCCTCTGTATAGCTTCCTACTCTCTGGTATTCTGTCTTGAATGTTCCAGCCATATCAGACTTTCCGAATTTTGATCCCTGCCTTCCAACTTCAGCAAAGTCTCTGTGGTCAATCCTTCCTACTCCAGTTTTTGGTAAATATTTCATGATAGAAAGCTGGTATGAGCAAAATATTCATTTGATTAGTTTCCCTAATTAAACTAAAGCAATAACAATTTCTTTATTGAACACATTCTTAATTGAAGAAAAACAATAACAGCAGTAATAACAATGTAAAAATAGGTTCATGTTTTTACTTCCTCTGTGTAGGTAACTCAGTGGAACTGAATAAATTTGCTTACTTGTTCACCTCAGTTTTGATACTTTGCATATCTATAGACCTAGCCTACTAACATATGAATGGGCACATCTGCTCCTTTCAAACTGTGGTACATATATACAATGGAATATTACTCAGCCATAAAAAGGAACAAAAATGGGTCATTTGTAGACATGGATGGACCTAGAGACTGTCATATAGAGTGAAGTAAGTCACAAAGAGAAAAACAAATATAGTATATTAACACATACATGTGGAATCTGAAAAAATTGGTGTAGACACTCTTATTAACAAAGCAGAAATAGAGACACAGACGTAGAGAACAAATGTATGGATACCAAGGGGGGAAAGGGTGGGTGGGATGAATTGGGAGATTGGGATTGAGATATATGCACTATTGATACTATGCATAAAATAAGTAGCTAATGAGAACCTGCTGTATAGCACAGGGAACTTTACTTAATGTACTGTGGTGACCTAAATGGGAAGGAAATCCAAAAAAGAGAGGATATATGTATATGTACAGCTGATTCTCTTTGCTGTACAGTATAAACTAACACAATATTGTAAAGCAGCTATACTCCAATTAAAAAAAATGATAAATGCTCAAATAAAAAAAAACTGTTAAACTACCCAAATCCCTCCCAAGCAGCAACAATTACAACACCTTTTCCAAAGTAAAAATTTGAACATAAATATTTCCAAAAATGAACTTTTTTGAAGGGAATAATACCAGTTATCTATTCCATTTTATGCGTAAAAATTTCCACAGGGAAATCACCAGAGCATCTGTGCATTAGTCACCTAACAGCTGTAAGCATCTACCTTCATGCACAGTTTGATAAACCAATATGAACTTTTATAGAATTTTATGGAAGAGTTATATAGCAATCTTTTTAAAAAAATTAACAAATATTGACTTGCTTTTCTTTGTTTTTAGAATTAGGAAAGAAATATGTATTTACTGATGACAATGCACCCGGCAATGTGCTGGTGACCTGATATACTTTCATTTAATCTTCATAAATACCCTCTGAGTTATATATTATTATTCCTCTTCTCCAAATGAGATAAGATAGAAGTTTATTCATTTTCCAAGATCTAACAGCTACCAGTAGCAATGCTGCAATTTCAACGTAATTATTTTAATCCAAACTATTTTATTTTTACAAAACATAATACATTTTGATTACCTATTGCTCTTTTCTAATTTCATACCACATGTTATAAACCCAACACTTGTACAAGCTTAGAGGGCCCCATGTGTCAGCAGATGTTAGTTGCTCTTTTGCTTCCCTCTAAACTGCCACTCACACACATGTATTGTATTAGTGAGAGATACAGAATTTACTAAAGGTGAAATAAAGGAAGTAAGAGAGGCTTTGGAGTCCATACATAACAGAAAAAAAAAAAATCCAGACAAAAGAAACTCCCAAATTTTGATATTTCTATTCTTAAATATTGAAGTGCTTTTCAAATTGTTTTATCACATTGTCTTTAGCTTTTTCTCTCCCCTTTTTTCTCCTTTGAAGGTCTTTCCTCCTTTCTTGTTGTCTTTTACCTCCATCCCCACAACTCTGATCTTCTCTATGTTCAGTGTTCACTAAGGATTTTCCACTTCCCCCTCTCTTTAGTAATCACATTTATTCCTCTTTAACTTAAGTATTTGTCCTAAGAGGTTTATCAAAAGCAATGTCCCAATTAATTCAAGTAAAAACATTTCATAGAAACTGTTAAGAGAATACGTACTGCTCTTTGTAATTATACATATAGATTTTTATTTAAAATGTCAAATTTCACTGTCAGTATAAGTTAACATAAACAAGAATAAAGGACTAGGAACTCTAATGCTTCCAATGCATTGTTGCAAAACAATTATTCAAAATATACCTAAAAATCTGTGTTTTGTATATATATGTATATATTTTTCTTACTTCTCTGTACTATTTAGGTAGGTGCTAATACAGTAAAAATAGTTGATAACAATGAAACATTTATACTAGAAAAAATAAGGCCTAAATAACCAGTTTTTAATACTTGTACTATGTCATAGATTAACAATAACATCACTTGTTATTAATTACTTTATAAATACATGTACAGAGTCAGTTGCTACATTATAATTACATGTTTAAAGGGAGATAATTTGGATTATTTACATAAATAGCAAAAGAATGGTAAAAAAAATGTACCAATTTCCTAAATGATTTTCTTAAGACTCTTGAGTGTTTTATATCCATACTTATGTTACCAACCCTCCCAATTCGGTCCCTAAGCATCCTTCTGTCTGGTGGTGTTCAAGCCAATAGAATGAGACCAAGTTCAGTTCAGAAGCAAATGAAATCTGTATTCTTTGATCAGAGAATGGAGAGGTGCGTGCTGAAGCTCTAGAGCACACGCTGTCCCCCACATGCTGTGGGCAGGGCTGCTACATAGGGATGAGTCAGTGGGGAGGAGTTGGAGTTCTTGTGGGGTGGGTGTAGCTGTGCTGCTCATGCTCCAGACCACAGGGCCAGGCTCAGTGTCTCTGCACACAGCCCTCAGCTGCCATCTTGAATTGAGGTGTCCTGCCCTGCATTTCTGCACATTGTCCCAGAGCTGAGGTGTCAGTGCAGTCATTTTGCGTTAGGAACTCTGGTCTAAGTGCCTGTGCAAGGCCTCTGCCTGTGGCACCCTATGAGCAAGTGAAACTAGACCAAGCACAAAGGAAAAATAAAAGGTTAGACATTATTTTATTAGCCGGATTCTATTTTTGTTTCCCTGGAATTGTTCCTGGGCTTTGCCAGTGACACTTTAAACAATGAAAAAATTGAAGGAATGGTATTAAAGTGCCAGGTAGCAGTTTTGATGATCTTCATACTGTTTTACTTTATACTTAATGACATTGATAAAATGGAGCAATGTTGTATTTCACAATTTCAAGTGTTTTCCAATCATGCTGTATAATTTCACTTCGCAAGTGAGTGTGTATAAGTAGACTCATGGGAGTATATCTTTTTTCTTTTAAAAAATACATACATTTGATTAAGAAAATAAAATAGCAAATTTACCTAGCAATTTGACCTCAAGGATTTGAAAAATTGATTATTTAAGAAAAAATGTAACATTTTCCTTAGAATATGAAGTTATTGATGAAGCATTTCAGGATTGTTCCCTAAATCATGGTAACTTTTTAAATGAATGAAGACATGGATCATTCCAAATAGTTGTGTCTAAATAATTTCATTTAGGGCCTTGGGAGGCTAAAACTTACTTTAAGGAGAGTATCACAATGATGAAAGAAAGAAGCCTTAGAATCTGGACAAGTACTTGTGATGTATATCCCTAAGTTTGTCACAGTGGCATAGAAATAGCACAGTTACAAGAGACACCCCTATAAACTATTATATTAAGAAATTATTTAAGAAATCAAAGTGGTTAGCATTGGGAATCATCTATTTTGCTGACTATATTCCAGAATTTCTGGGACATTACAGCTGAAGAGGAATTGCAAGATCTTTTATGAGAATATTATACTTGTCATAGTGTTTTATCTAGAAATGGTTTTCAAAATAAAACACAAAAATAATTCAGCTATATTGCTCTAAAAACATACTGTATACACAAAAATTAAGCAATTTTGGTTGTATTTGGTCTTAGAGGAAATAATAACATAAAAATTCTCTTACTTAAGACTAAAAATGCCAATAACAAAGATTAATAATAGAGATAAAAGTATTAAATGCTAATCTACAGGAGACCTATGATAACTTCAATACACAGATAGCTAATACCAGTCTATTTTAATAAATTTTTAATTGTGTGTTAATTACTTATTCATTAAATTGTTTATTCTAGTACTCCATCTGGAGTCTCTAGTGGTCCTGAATGAAAGAATCCAAGCCCCCAGTTGCTTGTAAACAACCAAGCAGACATTTTTACTGCATTTAAATTAGTTGTAATGGGAAAACATGTGAGAATATACATGGAACCCTCTCAGACTTCATGAGTTTACACTTACTGCCTAAATCAGAAATCTCAACATTCATATATTAGCTTTAAAATTAATTCAGTTATATTGACTCTATTTTTGACTCAAGACTAGAATATATGAATTTATGGTAAATGCATATCATAGGAAGAGTGGAACAATATTTATAATCAAGACTTTCTATAAATTGGACCTATAGTTAATCAGACAATACATTGTTTTTTTTTTTTTTACAATTACCTATTATGGGCCAAGGTATGGAATAACATAGCATGATCTTTATCCTTAATGAGATCATGATCTAGTGCAAGATACAGCTGTAAAAACAAAGTATTAAACTATGATGAGAAAAGCACAAAGTACTATGGAGTTACAAAGGAAGAGGCAGAGATTAGAAGATCATATTTAAGCTGGTTTTTGAAGGATGACCAGATTCAACCAGGCTAAGCAAGTTATTCCTAGGGAAATGCTCAGAGGCATTAAAAGATGTTTCAGGAACAGCAAAATTAATGGGATAGTATATAGGGACATATAGATATGGAAGATGAAACTGAAAGTAGGTGTGAAATTGACTAGTAAACAACATTGTATATCGGGATTTAAATTTTTCATTTTATTTTGTATATAGCAAACTGAGAATCAACATATGTGTTTTTGAAGAAAGTTGATTTACTTTTCTTTTAGAAAAGTAACTCTGGCATCGGAGTAAAATATGGATGGAAATGCTGATTTCCTGTGGGTAGTGGTGAACAGAGTGAGAGTAATTAAAAATTATAGGTGAGAAATAGTAGAAGGTCTGAACTATGGAAATGGCAGTGGGATTGAATAGAGGCAGCGCAATTGCAAGAAACTGTTGTGGTAGAGTAAATGTTAACTGATTGAATATAGGTGGAAAGACAAGAAATTGTTTAATATAATTCTGAAGTTTTTAGTTTGAGGTTATCATGAAGCTATTAACTAACATAAGGGATTTAATAGAAGTGGAAGCAATTTTAATCACGCGGGTGGGTCTTAATTTATTTGTCCTTACATATCCAAGGGCTCAGATATGACTTGTCCTTTCTTTTCTTTTCTTTTTTTAATTTAATTTATTTTGTTAATTTAAACTTTTTTTACTTTTGGCTTCATTGGGTTTTCATTGCTGTACATGGGCTTTCTCTAGTTGCGGTGAGCAGGGGCTACTGTTTGTTGCAGTGCACAGGCTTCTCATTGTGGTGGCTTCTCCTGTTGTGGAGCACAGGTTCTAGGTGTGCAGGCCTCAGTAGTTGTAGCACGCAAGCCCTGGAGCATGCAGGTTTCAGTAGTTGTGGCACGTGGGCTCAGTACTTGCAGCATGCAGGCTCTAGGGCACGCAGGGTTCAGTAGTTGTGACACATGGGCTCAGTAGTTGTGGCATGTGGGCTCTAGAGCGCAGGCTCAGTAGCTGTGGCACACAGGCTTAGTTGCTCTGCAGCATGTGGGATCTTCCCGGACAAAGGATCGAATCCGTGTCCCCTGCATTGGCAGGCGGATTCTTAATCACTGTGCCACCAGGGAAGTCCGTGACTTGTTCTTTTTAATGGATTCTGCTACACTGGATCACTGGGTGGGGCAGCACTGGAATTGTAAGAAGTATTTTCACTAGTTTTCTTAATGGGACAAGTCCACTGAGTCATATATAATCTAAAGAAAGAGGAGTGGCAGTATAAAAAAGTCCCGAGATTTAGTTTCCTAACAAACTTGTTCACATTATCCGACCTCAAAAGTAATGGTGAAGTTAAGTTTTCACTATATCAGTGTACATGTAAGAAGGTAGAAACTTGATTCCAAAGGAGTTGCTCAGTCATAAAGAAAATTCAGGAACTATTCAGTGCAAGTCTATATAAAACGGGTCCAGAGAGCAAGAGATCAAAAGAGACAAGAAGAAAAAGTACACATCCCTAAGGTGAATTCCAATTACATGGTAAAATCTGTTCGACTTTTGTACTGTTTGGTGCTTTACGTCGTGCCCAGTAGAGGTGATCGTTCACTTTACAGTGTCTCTATGCCTATAAATGTCCACTCCTCCAGTAATCAAGGTGTCTAGAAAATGTGAAAGATAATATTTTTTAAAAGTGGATTTTTTGGTCACCAGAGAATGAAATACAACTATTTCTAAAATCTTATACTTGAGAAAAATAATCTTGATTGACACAAATTAGATGAGATAGGCTTACATAGCTGGTGAATTGGTAGTGACTTTTGAGAATATATGAAATGGAATAATTTATTTAAATAATTGCTGCTGAACTTAATTGAATTTTAAAATAATTCTTATGAAAATGTACTCAGTTTTTATTGTCAAATACTTTTGTATTGTCAAATATTTTATATTATCGAGAAAATGAAAATTAAAAAGAGATTTGTCAAAAAAAGTATTATTAGATACCGTCAAATAGGTTGAGATACTAACCTCAGACTTTTGTGGATCCAAGGCATACATTTCAAAATGACAATTTATTCATTATTTTCCAGACTACAAGTGTTTTTAAGCTTTGTCTTCCCCCTGTGCCATAAATTTAAAACCCACACAAACACACACATGTGCAATCATGTAAGCACATAAACAAGGTCCAAATGAAAAGCTCTGAAAAACAAAATTTTATGGAGACAACTAAAATCCACTTATTTTTGTATTTGCAGAATCTTTGAAAGATGCTCTGAAAGTATTTTGATGTTTCTTGAAATATCAACCTTGAAATATCTCCAAATCTATGAAGTGACATTCCATGTAAAATTTTTAATATAGAAGAATTAGTATTTCAATGCAAGAAAAGTTATTTGGAGAAAGTATTTCATATTTAAATAAGATATAATAATAATATATAAAATAATAATATAAAAAGTTATTTTAGCATTAAGAAAGGTACAATGTAGTACCTTGTACTACAAGGATATGTGTGTATATGTGTGTGTGTTGAAGAACATTTATTGTGTAGTCTCTTGGATATTGATGGTTATTTCTTATTTTAAGCTGAAGAAGAAAAATAAAACGGAAATTTCAACTTGATTCTAAAAAATATTCATGTTGAAGAACTCTAAGAAAAAAGTGGGTTCTCAATAAATACTTGATTATGAATTAAATTGCATTCCTTGTAAACAGGAAGCTTGAGCTTATAGAAGAGTACCATCATGACAACTTTTCATCATAAGCATCTAAAATGCCTGTTGTAATACAACTTGGACATTAGGAAACTGATTCTATAGCTTTAGACTTGTTTATGTATACCATTTGGTCAGCATGGAAGAAAACTAACATCTAAAAGTAAAATATGCATATTAACTTTTGATCACAGAGCATATAATGTGATTTTTGTCATAACTTCTAAGCATCTTTTATTAGGAGTTTTATAATTTTATTATCTGTCACATCATTTTTAACTAATTTTGAGCTATATGGTTTTATGGATGTCCATATACAAATAAAATACTTCAGATAAATGGTTGGAGATACACTCTCTTCCCTGTAAGTCATTTAAATATTTATCTTAAGTGTTTTTTTGATTAAATATATATCATTTTTATCTCTTTAAATAAGAAAAACATTTTACTCATCATCTTGTGGTTGTGTCATCAACTACTACTACTATTACTACAATTACTAAGATTAATATTAGTTAATACATATTGTGCCTTTGGTTCAGATACTAAGCATTTTGTGTAAAATGCTTCTTTTTTTTTTAACATCTTTATTAGAGTATAATTGCTTTAAAATGTTGCGTCAGTTTCTGCTGTATAACAAAGTGAATCAGCTATATGTATACGTATATCTCCATATCCCCTCCCTCTTGCATCTCCCTCCCACTCTCCCTATCCCACCCTTCTAGGTGGTCACAAAGCACCTAGCTGATCTCCCTGTGATATGCAGCTGCTTCTCACTAGCTATCTATTTTACATTTGGTAGTGTATATATGTCAATGCTACTCTCTCACGTCATCCCAGCTTACCCTCCCAGTGTCCTCAAGTCCATTCTCTACGTCTGCGTCTTTATTCCTGTCCTGCCCCTAGGTTCATCAGAACCTTTTTTTTTTTTTTTTTTAGATTCCATATATATGTGTTAGCATATGGTATTTGTTTTTCTCTTTCTGACTTACTTCACTCTGTATGACAGACTCTAAGTCCATCTACCTCACTACAAATAGTTCAGTTTCATTTCTTTTTATGGCTGAGTAACATTCCATTGTATATATGTGCCACATCTTCTTGATCCATCCATCTGTCGATGGACACTTAGGTTGCTTAAATGTCCTGGCTATTGTAAATAGTGCTACAATGAATATTGTGGTACATGAATCTTTTTGAATTATGGTTTTCTCAGGGTATATGCCCAGCAGTGGGATTTCTGGGTTCTATTTTTAGTTTTTTAAGGGACCTCCATAGTGTTCTCCATAGTGGCTGTATCAATTTACATTCCCACCAAGAGTGCAAGAGGGTTCCCTTTTCTCCACACCCTCTCCAGCATTTATTGTTTGTAGACTTTTTGATGCTGCCCATTCTGACAGGTGTGAGGTGATACCTCATTGTAGTTTTGATTTGCATTTCTCTAATGATTACTGATGCTGAGCATCTTTCAGGTGTTTGTTGGCAATCTGTATATCTTCTTTGGAGAAATGTCTATTTTGGTCTTCTGCCCATTTTTGGATTGGGTTGTTTGGTTTTTTTGATATTGAGCTGCATGAGCTGCTTGTATATTTTGGAGATTAATCCTTTGTCAGTTGCTTCATTTACAAATATTTTCTCCCATTCTGATGGTTGTCTTTTTTGTCTTGTTTATGGATTCCTTTGCTGTGCAAAAGCTTTTAAGTTTCATTAGGTCCCATTTGTTTATATTTTGTTTTTATTTCCATTTCTCTAGGAGGTGGGTCAAAAAGGATCTTGCTGTGATTTATGTCATAGAGTGTTCTGCCTATGTTTTCCTCTAAGAGTTTTAAAGTGTCTGGCCTTACATTTAGGTCTTTGATCCATTCTGAGTTTATTTTTTTATACAGTGTTAAGAAGTGTGCTAATTTCATTCTTTTACATGTAGCTGTCCAGTTTTCCCAGCACCACTTATTCAACAGGCTGTCTTTTCTCCATTGTATATTCTTGCCTCCTTTATCAAAAATAAGGTGACCATATGTGCATGGGTTTATCTCTGGGCTTTCTATCCTGTTCCATTGATCTATATTTCTATTTTTGTACCAGTACTATACTGTCTTGATTACTGTAGCTTTGTAGTATAGTCTGAAGTCAGGGAGCCTGATTCCTCCAGCTCTGCTTTTCTTTCTCAAGATTGCTTTGGCTATTCGGGGTCTTTTGTGTTTCTAAACAAATTGTGAAATTTTTTGTTCTAGTTCTGTGAAAATTGCCATTGGTAGTTTGATAGAGATTGCATTGAATCTGTAGATTGCTTTGGGTAGTATAATCATTTTCACAATGTTGATTCTTCCAATCCAAGGACATGGTATATCTCTCCATCTGTTTGTATCATCTTTAATTTCTTTCATCAGTGTATTATAGTTCTCTTCATACAGGTCTTTTGTCTCAGTTAGGTTTATTCCTAGGTATTTTATTCTTTTTCTTGAAATGGTAAATAGGAGTGTTTCCTTAATTTCTCTTTCAGATTTTTCATCCTTAGTGTATAGGAATACAAGAGATTTCTGTACATTAATTTTGTATCCTGATACTCTACCAAATTCATTGATTAGCTCTAGTAGTTTTCTGGTAGCATCTTTAGGGTTCTCTACATATAGTATCATGTCATCTGCAAACAGTGACAGTTTTACTTCTTCTTTTCAGATTTGGATTCCTTTTATTTCTTTTTCTTCTCTGATTGCTGTGGCTAAAACTTCCAAAACTATGTTGAATAATAGTGTTGAGAGTGTGCAACCTTGTCTTGTTCCTGATCTTAGTGGAAATGGTTTCAGTTTTTCACCATTGAGAATGATGTTGGCTGTGGGTTTGTCGTATATGGCCTTTATTATATTGAGGTAGGTTCCCTTTGTGCCTACTTTCTGGAGAGTTTTTTCATAAATGGGTTTTGAATTTTGTCAAAAGCTTTTTCTGCATCTATTGAGATTATCATATGGTTTTTATCTTTCAATTTGTTAATATGGTGTATCACATTGATTGATTTGCATATATTGAAGAATCCTTGCATTCCTGGGATAAACCCCACTTGATCATGATGTATGATCCTTTTAACGTGCTTCTTTTATTTCAATTAGTGATTTCTTTTATTTCAGTTAGTGATTCTGAAAGTAATATGCATTAATATGATATACCAAAATTGTACCTGGCAACTGCAGAATATATTCCAATATTATTTCATGTTACTCTTAAAGTTGTCTGTATATAAGTTGAGTGTTACTTACCTGAAATGTAGTAATTGTTTACATATTATTACAATGTAATAATTGTTTACATAATCCAACCAAATGGATTATAAATGGTAAAGTTGTAAAAGTTTTACTTGTATAAAATCATTCAAAAACAATTAAATTTTCAAAAAGTTAAAATGTCAGTTTTACTTTATTTTTATTTTAAAATTGTGATATATCTCAATTAAACTGTATTCTTTAAATTTTTATAATTTTAAATATATAAACAAGAAAATAATTGTTTGACTATATACATAAAATTGAGTTTTGAGTTCATTAATTTGGATGATATTTATTTTTCATTAAAATTTATTGTAAATGGGTACATGCAAATATAAATAAACCTTATTTTTAAATCTTCATTTTTATTAAATGAAACCAAAGGTGAAAAATTATAACTACATAATTATTAATTTTTTTAAAATAAAGGCAACTATATTTTATGTAATATGTAATAACTTAAATGTTTTTATTTATTTAATTACTTAATCAATAACATTACCAGACCACAAGAACAAACTATACATATTATTATAATTAAATTCTGTCTTTATATCTTGCTTACTTACAGAAAAATCATATTTTCCTATTCTGTCAATATGGATGCATGCTTTTCAAGGTAAGTAGATATATCACATTTTATTTAACTGTTACCTTAATTTTAATTGTCTTAGTGTTTAGAATTATATTATGTGGTTATATTTGTATTTTGTCCCAGTCCCTACACAAGCTAGATGTAGTCTTGTTTCTAATTTTTCCCCATGTTTCATAACATTTTTCAGTCTCCTACAGTGTATCCTTCTTCTATGCAAAACCTCTCATTCTTTTAATCCCAATGGACTAAGCTTTTGGATAGCACATCTTCTCTATTTACATTCACCGTCTAGAATGAGGGTTGGGCCCAATACAATCCACTGGTTTCCTTAGGCCTGGTTTCCTAAGACCTGTGATCTAAGAATGGTTTAATGATCTTTGACAAGGCCACAGTGAGCCTAGAAAATATCCTTAGCTGTTCCTGAGCTGTTCTATGTTATGAGTATGTTTTGGCAAAATCTCATACAGTAAATAAAACAACGAATTTCTTGAAATATTTCTGCTTCATAATTCAATTCAAATCACCAACAAAGTGAAAGGACTTTCTCACTTTTTAAACTATAACTGTTACTTATTTGGAATCCAACTTTGATTTCACAATTTCAAATTATCTCAGTGGTTTGAAACCATTTTCTCTGAGATGTTTAACTTAACATGACATGCAATATGCATCTGAATATTTAAAATGATGAACATTTTAGATATAGTCTATTTGATGAATTTAAGGTGAAAAGAACCTGATTGACAAACAGCTGATCTACAAAACAAGTCTGTAGATATAAGTGGATGGCATTTTTGGAGATCTGGAAACTAATTCCTGCAGATCTCAAAACCTACAGTTGCTGGTAAGTAAAAACCTAGGTATTCCACTTTCAAACACTTTAACCAAGTAGATATATAGCTAGTGTCATCATATTACAGTGACAGTAGGAATCAATGTAATGTAGGCTTTATAACAACAGAACTACAGGTCAGGCACAATTCTATCTTTGACTTTATTCAGGTTTACCAATATATCAAAATAGAAGAAGAGGAAGAGGAAGAGGGAGGAGAAGAAGGAGGAGGAGGAGGAGAAGGGGAAGGGGAAGGGGAAGGAGAAGGAGAAGAAGGAGAAAGAGAAGAAGGAGGAGAAAAAGAAGAAGGACGAAGAGGAGAAGGAGGAGGAGGAGGAAGAGGGAGGGGGGAGGGGGATAAGAAGAAGGTGGTTCTAAAAGTTGCAGGCAGTTCAGAGAGGTATTTTGGGAAAAGAAAGTAAAAAGTAAAAATACTTAACTGGGGCTTCCCTGGTGGCTCAGTGGTTAAGAGTCTGCCTGCCAATGCAGGGGACACAGGTTCGAGCCCTGGTACACGGAGATCCCACATGCCCCTGAGCAACTAAGCCTGCATGCCACAACTACTGAAGCCCGAGCGCCTAGAGCCCATGCTCTGCAACAAGAAGCCACCACAATGAGAAGCCCGCACACTGCAACGAAGAGTAGCCCTGGCTCCCTGCAACTAGAGAAAGCCTGAGCGCACAGCAACAAGGACCCAACTCAGCCAAAAATAAATAAATAAATAAATTTATAAAAAAAATATTTTACTGTATTATGGGACAAAAACTTATCAGTTTTATATTTTTTATTAAATACAGGCAATAGCTATTTGATTATTCCTATTGTATTTACATTCTCTTTTTTAAAAGTTTTACATTTATGTACCTTAAGAATATACAATAACATAGGTTATAAAATTTAATATTCAATAAAGGGTTTAAAGAAGAAGTTAAATGAATTTCTCTTTTAGAGGACAGAAACATTATAAAATATTGTTATATTTTACTCACACATATTATTTATTTACTGTATCCTAATTGCCACTGTTTAGTCCTATTGTTATTGCTTAAATTATAATGACATTTATGTAATAAAAAATTTAATAATACAGAAAAATCTACTATTTCAAATAAATGTCTATTTTCACATATTTATGTTTAGGTAATAACACTTTTGTCTACAAATTTTTATTATATATTATATGATCATGCTTTGTTAAAATTTAATATGTTCAACTGGCTCTCTAAAATATTGGTTGCTCAAGAGATGTGATTATGCTTTATTAATTGAAATTTTATGGTTTTAATTTTAAAAAAAGAATCAAATTGATAAACTGATCCATAAAAATAAGTATTTGTACAAATTACCAGTAATAAGGAAAAGGATTCTCGGATGATATAGATATCAAACAAAGTTAGTGAAAGAATATTTTGAACACATTTTTGCCAAAAATTATGTAAAATATTTTTGAAACGTATAGATATGAAAATATATAACTTACTAAAAATGATGTAAGGAGAAATAGAAGACCAGAAATATCAAATCATAATTAATTTAAATTAATTTTTTTTTCCACAGAAAGTAATTGATGTTCAGTTTCAGTCTTACCAAATATTTAAGAAAAGAATTCAACTCTTACCATACACTTTTTTGGAGAATGGCAAAAGAAGGTACACTTTCCATCCTATTTGTTGAGCCAATAAAATTCTACTAGCAATGACTTAGAAGAGCGCAGAAAGCAAAATCACAACCTGTTATTCTAATGAACATGGATGTAAAGATTACAAACAAAATACTTGTTAATTTGATAATCAACATGTGAAGAAATAATTAATGGTTTTATTCTAGAAAAGTGAAATTGGTTTAACATCAGTCAATTTATGTACTCACAAGATTTATATCTAATAAAGAAGAAGTATGTGACCAAAGAGATACAAATGTAGAATACAAAAAATTTCACATTTATTCATTATAAAAACTCCTAGCAAACTAGGTATTGGAAAGGAATTTTGATAAAGTACATCTATAAAAGTTTAAAATAATCACCACACCTAGTTGTGAAATATTGAAAGCTTTCCCTTTGAGAAAAAATGCCTCCATATTATCTGTTACTGGAAGTCCTAGCCAGTACAATAAGGTAAGACAAAGAAATAAACAATATATGGATAAGGAAGAAAGAAATGTAACTGTCAATTTTCTTAAATTATATTATTGTATACAAAGAAAAGCCATGAGAATCTCCAAATAAAATATTGAAGTTAATAAGAGTTGATAACAAGGTTTCTGGATACAAAATATATAGGCAAGATTAAATAACCTGTGTTTCTATTTATCAGCAGCAGCTTGAAAGTACAATTTTAAAAAATTCTGAGATGAAAATGCACAAGATACCGCTACATAAAGAAATGACTAAACGTGGATCAATCTTGCTAATATAACATTGAGACAAAACAGGAAGTTCATATATCTCTATCTATCTATCTATATCTATCCACAAAATATATATATATATGTACATATATATATAGTAAATCAGTAACTTGAACCAATATTTTATAGGTTAGGCATTTTTAACTATTAAACTGCATATATGTGTTTTATGCATTTTTAATATATTTTTTACAGTTCCCATAAAAATTTCATGATAGAGGAAAAGAAAAATAGGAAGAAAAACTGGTTCCTTGAAAACCACTTGAGGAAACTATTTCAAAAAAGGGATGGGGTGTAATTATTTATTATATTCAGGTAAGATTGCAGGGCTTCTGTTTATGGAAAATTGTAGCTTCTAATACAAAGTTTAGAATTTAACATATTTACCTTCTTAGAATTGTCAGAACTGGGCCTAGGTAGGTCTCTACTGCCAGGAACAGAGCCTGTCCCTAGAGAAGAAAGAGTCCCCTCACTGTGGGCATATTATTCTAGCAAGACAGAGGAAGGCTTCCATGACCAATATCTTCTTCCAAACTTACCAACTAGTTATTTTACTTCTCCTGATGCAATGAGAATGAGCATTGAGAGGCCTAGAGGTAATGGTACCAATTTTTCAGGAAAGAAGCCTCCTGGAATTAACTGTTAAACCGATGATCAGTCAAATATATGGCTATCCTCCCAAGGGAAGACAAGGTCCACAGGTCACGAGACCTCTTAAGAGTTGCTCTTTTTATCTTTCTCTGAACCATTCAGATGAGATATTACCTTGTCAGGCATAGAGTCAAAAACTTGAATTATACTTTTTTACCCTCTACTCATTTGGTTTAGAAAGTAATTGTAAACAATGTCTGTTTCTTCACTCATTTTAGATCTCAGTGTATTTACATTCATCATCTTATCTAATGTAAGTATTCAGTTAATTAAGTAATTTGTTATATATTTAATTGTATTTTTTTTTCTTTCAATAGTATTTATTGAACTCCTAGTATAGTCCGGGAATTGTTCTAAGTTTTTTTTTTTTATTTAATTAATTTTTGGCTGTGTTGGGTCTTCGTTTCTGTGCTAGGGCTTTCTCTAGTTGCGGCAAGTGGGGGCCACTCTTCATCGCGGTGCACGGGCCTCTCACTGTCGCGGCCTCTCTTGTGCGGAGCACAGGCTCCAGACGCGCAGGCTCAGTAGTTGTGGCTCACGGGCCCAGTTGCTCCGCGGCATGTGGGATCTTCCCAGACCAGGGCTCGAACCCGTGTCCCCTGCATTGGCAGGCAGACTCTCAACGAGTGCGCCACCAGGGAAGCCCCTGTTCTAAGTATTGATAGGAATTCTACCAGCTTTTTATTTCAGGTCAACCTTTTATTACTGTAAATTTTGCCATGGCTCTTAATTCACCCTTTTGCAAACAAAGTATTGCTTTAGTCATTATGACACATAAAACAGATGTGGAAAAATCAGTGGGGTCCTAAAAGTAAACCATGCCTCTCAATTTAGCAACCATCACCATAGGAAACCCATCCCTACAGCACAAGATTAAAAGATCATGAAACAAGTCAGTCTTAAACATACTTTAGTTTCCCTCAGAACACAAAGAAATAGAAAGGATTGAAAAACCATGGTTACTTTTTATATGTCACTGACTCCCAATTTAGGTTTATTATGTGACAGTATAAAATAAAGTGATTATACTTACTATTATTTCAATTTGTATTTTAATAGAAATATTCCCCAGTGTGTTATTAAATGTCTTTGGAGAAGTGAACAAGTATTTTTAAATATAAATAATTACTGTTACACTCTATTTAATGCTTTACATGCTAACCATGTAGCAGACTAACATTTCAGAATTCTATATCATTAATACTATTTAAATTCTATATTTGGACATCATTACATTTAATCTAACAATACGTATGTATTAATAGAACTTTAATAACTCAGTTTATTAAGGAGATTGTTACCTTTCCCACAGTAAACTAATAATATTTATTACAAAGGACCAGTAATAAGTCTCTCTGAATATTTTGAATAGATTTTAAAATGACTTCACTTCTTTGAATTTGAAAATTGAATCCAGGGCTGCTCTAGGTTTCTGAGCCTACACTTGGGTTCCAAATTCTTACGTTTTGATTTGATTGTTCTAACCCTGAAATCTGCATATTTAATAAACATCACAGTCAATTCTGTTCTAGATGTTATTTGGATCAGACTGAGAACATAGTCTTAATCATTGTTTCTTTCCTCTCCAAAGATTATATATAGAAAATCATTGGTCTAGACATAGGGGAGGAGATAAATTTGACTTGAAATATATATTTTACAAATAATTGCTTTATAAGTAAGACATATAGAATGTGTTGTGAAAATATTGACTCTTTCATCTTTCTCAACATCTACCTAAATATATAAAGAACCTCTCTAACCTTGTCAAAAAATTATTTATTCACAGATTACAAATCATTTGTAGTTAACCTCGCCCAGGTTAACTCTGCAGGAAGCAGCTGTGCAGCTGTGTTACTCTTTTTAAGCTTGATCACCTGAGAAAATAATAAATTCTTGACTTAAATGTTGCTCTATGTCATGTATTATGCATATTGAAAGCAAGTAGGTACAGGTGAAAGGGAAAATATGGGATAATGTGTTTGTGGTCAAACAAAATATCATCCAAATTTTTAATAAAAATATAAAAGCCCTTAAGCCTATTTGGGGAAAAGAAAGTTTCACTTGTGTTCACATTTATAAAATTTAGTAGCATGAAAGAGTGATAACTGGTCATTATTCTCATTCACATTTACATGATTCAGTTTGGAAGTTCAAATTGTAAACACTTACTACAAATTCATTTAAAAAGCCATGCTCTTGACACCCTATAACATTACAACTTCAATTCCACTTATATTGGCAAATGTTCCCAACTGAATCTGTAGATATACTAAACGATCCACTATCTACAACCCCAGAATCTTATAGAAACTAAACTGCACTATTAAGAGGCACTCATTTTCCAAAGGTCATGCTTATAAACAAGTATATAAATGTTGTTTTGAAAAAACAATATATGAAACCTCAAATATGTAGAAATAGTAAATATAAATTAATTACGATTATTTAACTTACAAAAAATTTAAAATAGAATTATGTAAAACAATACATTGTCCTAAAGCGGTGGTTCTCAAATGTAGCTTGTATCCAAATCACCTGGAGGGTGAGTTAAAACAAAGATCCTGGGTCCCACCTGCAGAATTTCTTATTCCTTAGTTTGCATGTGGAGGCCAAGAGTTTGCATTTCAAAAGAGTTCCCAGATAATGCTGATGCTCCTAGTTCAGTAACCGTATTTTGAGACCCATTGCCTTAAAAGATTCAAACTGCAATTCCATTTTCAAAACTTTGCTTTACATACAACTTTACATGGATTATTAGCAATGGAAGAAAACAGATAATCTAGCATCGTTTTGTAAACTAATATATCCTTTATTTTAGAAATTAGGAAACTGAGGCACAAGGGTATTAAGTAATTAGTGCATAATTCAGGGCACTTTACACTGAAAATGAATTGAATATGTGTGGGAAGATTCATGGCTTTATGTGTTTGAAAAAGGGGCAAGATTTAGTAGTAGATATGAGAGAGATTTTGTGAGGAAAAAAGATTCAATGGACTACAGTGACGAAGAATATCAGAAAATGCATTACAAATTAACAAAAAGAAATATTTGAAGCTGACCTCAATTCTAGTTTCTACATGTTAAAGGATTGGAAGTAGCCACCTTCAGCCTTACAACAAGATAAAAGCTGCATAAACTGAAAATTAACATTTCTTACCTATCAGAGAACTGAGGTTGCAGTGCAAATCACCACCCAGAAATCTGAGTGGCTGGCAAATACATAAAATCACAGTTGAGATCAGCTGACTTGGACATACATTGATAGAAATACTACAGTAATGAGGATTGAAGACTATCATGAGAGTGAGAAACTTCTGCAGGTTCCAGTCTTAGGAGGTCCCCACACTTTCATGGATTTATTTCCAGGAACCCTACCAGATTTCCAAGATAAAGAGCCAAGAAAAATCAGGAGCAGAAGGTTGGAAACAGTAACCATCACTAAATATACTCAGTATATTTTCCAAAACAAAAGCTTACTCTCCATCATAAAAGATTTTATAAGAGCCTTATCTCACACAGACTAAAGGGCAATTATTCTGCCTATTGTACTGACAATACTGACAATACCAAATGCTGGGGGAAATGTGGAGTAAGGGAATGTAAAATGGCCCAGCCACTTTGGTAAACAGTTTGGTATTTTCTTACAAAAGCCAACAGTCTTACCATACAGTCTTGTATCATATTCCTAGGCATTCACTTAAAACATTTGAAAACTTATGTCCACACAAAAACTTATGTCCTACACAGGAATGTTTATAGAAGCTTCATTCCTAAACACCAAAATTAAAAGCAACCAGGATGTCCTTCAATAGGAGAAAGAAGAAACGAAGTGTGGTGCATCCATGTAATAGCGTATTATTCAGCAATGAAAAACGTGAGCTATCAAACCATGGAAAGACATAGATGTACCTAAATGCATGAATTCAATAGTTTAAAAGCCAGTCTGAAAGTCTATATTCTAAAAGATTCCAATTATATGATATTATGGAAAAGGCATAACTGTAGAGACAATAAAAATGTGTGGTTCCTGGAGATTTTGGAGAAGGTGGGGTGGTGAACCACGGGGAATTCTTAAGTGGTGAAACTATTCTGTATGATACTGTAATGATGGATACATGACATTATGCATTAGCCAAAACCCATAGAACTTTACTGGATATGGCTTAATGTATGCAAAGTTTTAAAAATCCTTTAGGAGATAGAAGATTACAGAATGGAATTCAGAATATGACAGAACAATCTAGCTGTATTACAAATGCATGAAACAATCTAACCGAAGTGGATAGGGGAAAAGATGCAGCCCTAGAGAAACTTTGGAAACGAGTGGAATCTGTAAGACTGAAGGCAAAGAATTTGCAGATAAGCATTGTACTGTGGTTGAGAAGGTTGTTTCCGGGGTACAGAAGTTAACAATTCTGTCACTACTGAACATGTGTACTGGAAATGAACAGCTAAGTAAGTGGATGGCAGATTGTGGGAGCCAGTTTTCTCACAGTTTGATTGAGAGTTTGCAGATGAGTAAGGAGAGGGGGCTAAAATGATTGGTGGGGTCATGGGTTATAGTTGGAGATGCTATGAACTCACAGTTAGCTTAATATAGATGTATATATTTACATATAAAATACTTATAGATATGTGTATATATACAGATTAGTATACACACGTGTATTTCCTTGCTGTATCAATTAAGAGAGCCTGGAAACACTATCAACATCCAGTAGCAATGTGAATATCAATGCACATATCTTGGTTTTTATTATTATTTTTCAAAAAAGGAGCCAGAGCTTCTTGGAGAAATGTCTGATTCTAGAACTGGGGCAGGAACTATACAAGATGAACCGGGAGCATCTCCCATTGTCAGAAAGTAAGGAAATTCTCAATAAGAAAAAAACACCTACATTTATGGGATTACATCAAAGGGAAATAGGGTTAATTGGAGGTCCCAGTGGCCAAAACTGGAACAGTTTAAGCAATAAGATAAAATAGTATTGAATTATAACTCAAAGTATAAGACAAGTATGTATGAGTTCATACTGATATGAATAAATAATCTTATAAATAAATAACTGGAAAAGACAAATCTCTCTAGTAGAAAAATTTCATATAATTTATGTAGATACTTCACCCTCAAGGAGGAGATTCATGCATCCCCACTCTTTACGTGTGAGCTGTGCGTGGTGAATTCCTTCCAAAGAATACAGTATGAAAACATGGGAAGAAAAAGAGTCACCTTGCAGTGGAGAACCCTGACAAACACTATCACAGCCAGGTGATCAAGGTCAGTATCAACAATGATAAATCATGTTGATAGTATGTACTCGATATTATGTGACAAAAATGATACTTTACAGTTGTGGTCTTCTTTCCAATAAATCGTAAATCCAGTCTGACTATGAGAAAAACATCAAAAAGATTCCAATAGAGGGAATCTTGCAAAATTCTACAAAATCACATTCAGAAACAGGCAAGTCTGAGGAACAGCCACAACCAAGAAAAACCTAAGGGGACATAACAAGTAAACGTAGTGAGGTACCTTGGAACAGAAAAAGACTTTACATAAAAACTCAGGTAATCTGAATAAAGTAGGTAGTAGTAGTGTGTCAATATTGGTTCATTAATTATAACAAACGTACATACTAATGTAAGGCGTTAATGATAGGGAAATTCAGTGAGGGGCTATTTGTACCATCTTCTCATTTTTTTGATAATTTTAAAACTGTTTAATAGTAAAGTATATTAGAAAACATTTATTTTACTAAATAGTTACATTTCATAAATATATTTTTTATCCAAAAAGTCTTATTATCCATGCAAAGTTTAAATCAAAATCAAAATCTTGCTATTTCCTTAGACACCTGTCATAAATGACGGTAAAACCCATACCCAGATTCTTTAATGCATCTTTAAATTCTCCTGTGTTCAGAAATGAATGGTTAATGGCTTTACATTGTGTGTCTGTGTGTTTTTAAATCTTTTTTTCTTTCTTATCCAAGTCCTCTAACCCTTTTAGAAGGGTTTAATTTGACGGTAATTGCTATACGCTACTCTACTCAGTATCCAAGGGTATTGCCTTGGGAAAAAAAAGAGATAAGTGCCCTGTTGAGTTTAAATAGATTTGTTCTGCAGATATGCCAAAGTACATTTTATTATTTTTTAAAAACCTCTGTAAAATGAATCTGAATCTGTTTCAATTGCTTCATATTACTGATGGTGAGACTTTTGAATGAGATTATTTTGTCCTACATAAAAAATCTGAGAAAAAAACAAAAAAACCTTTTGGTTTAAACTATACACCCTTTGTCTCTGATTTTAATGAAGAGTTTATTTAACTAGACAGCTCTGAAATCATTTCCAAGGAACAAATTGTGATATCCACAAAACAGTTTATGGTAACCTGTAGCATCTTTTTTTCTAAAGAAGTAACCCATGCATTTTAATGGTGAATATTTGTGTTGCAGTCATGCAAATTTTATAATACATTACCCTAATTACATCAACAGAACAGACATATTTTATTAGATTTAATAGTTGAAAATAGTATGAACAGAGACATGGAATCAATATACTCGGCCCCCCCCCCCTTTTTAAGTTGGCTAAGTTTTGGAAATGTCTAATCCAAAACTTTCAAATTTAATTCCAGGACACTTTCATCTAATAAAATCTTTAAAATGCATAACTAGTGAGACTGTTCAGGTTGAAAGGGTGTGGAGGAGGTGGAAAAGAAAAGTTGTTTATCCTTGTTGCTAACCCCTCCATCCTCACCATCACAGAATCTTGTAAATTTTGGAACATGGCCTCAAAATTAAATGACACAGATCCAAGTGACTTCATTTATCACCAAGCTTTTAAAGGGATCCTTTTAAGAAAAGTGAAAGTCTGAAGGGAAGAAGAAATTATAAGATGTTGAGGGACTTACTGAAAGTTTCATAGTGAAGGGCAGAACTAAGCTTGATAAATATTCAGAAATATTCAGAGAGAATAGAGACCTTGAGTCCATGACTCATTCTCTTTCCACTACACCACACATCTTCAATCATAATTATGATTATGAAGGAGGAAAACTGAACACTTATTTAAAATATATGACTTAATTTAAAGAAATTGAACTGCCTAAATAAATCTGGGGATGTAGTTTTCTAATTCAAAACCGCAAATTGTTCAATTACTTCATTTTAAATTCATTTTAAATTCCCAAATCACAGCTGATATCACAACGCCTTTGCTATTTTACCAAATCTCAGTACTGCCCATGCTGTTATTTAACCATGTTCTTACAGCAATAACTTACATCAGTAATTTTTTACATTTCAGTAAATTTATTTTCAAAGAAACATGTACTCAATCCAATTGTCATTAATAGAAGTTAACTGTCAAAATAAAATCATTGGAATTCAAGAAAATTCTCTCTAGAAATTGTTATGTGTCAAAAGCTGCTCTTGCTTTGTTAAAAAAAAGACTCATTTAAGAGATTGTAATGCAACTTAGAAACAAACAGATTTCTTTTTGGAAGATTGGGAAAGAAAATTAGAGAGTGATCTTTTTAAGGCAATAACTTGTTAATTTTCTTTGCCAGTCTTCTGTTTTTCCACTTCTTCCAACATATCTAACACTCTAGCAACACACCATTCCCTGAAAACACGTAATTTCACTTTACCTTCTTCCAGGAAGAATGAAAATATCTCCTTCTCTCTGATGCTTCTTTTCTACCCCAGAAAGAAGGATCATTTCCTTCTAAGAATGCTTCTATGGTATGCTTTGTCTGTATTTTAAAAAATCACTTTGTCTCATTTTTTTGTTTCTCTCTCTCCCCCCCTTCTCTCTAGCTAAAATATATTACATACAATGATACAACATAGCTTACTTTTTAAAATTATCATGGGATCATGGCACCCACTTAGTTTTATAAAACTTTTTTTTTCTAATTTTAAAGAAATGTTTGTTTATTGTGGAAAACACAAAAAATATAATAATATGATTTTTAAAATTATCTCTATCCTATACAAATATTGTTTTTATTTTGGAAAACAGCATTTCAATATATGTACAAAATGTGCACAAATGTTTTTTGCATAATGTGATTATATGTATATTAGTTTTTACCCCAAAACATGCAGTGAGTCTTTTTGTGTATCACTAATTTTATACTTATTTTTTGATGAATGAATAAATAAATAAATACATAATAAAATTCATGATCCTGAACTTTGATACCTTTCTGAATTAAAAGCAATCATTGATGCAGTGACAAGGATATTTAACTACCTTGTCAGTAACTACTTCAATTACTATGATCAGAGCTTTTAAACTTTTGTTACTTCAGACTATGTGTAAAATTAAGGTGTTGGACATGTAATCTTAAAATAGTGAAGGAAATGAATTGACCAATAAAGGTTCTTGGTGGCAAGAAATAGCAAGGAATTCTGATACATTAAGCAGAAACTAAATTGGAAATATATAAAAAAGCTCTGAGAATCCATGGGAAGGCTGGAGTTGTATAGGAAAATGGACCAGAACAAAGGAAACCTGGGTACCAAGAATTGTAGGTAAGATCACACAATTGAAATTGTGTATTTAGAATTTCACTTTAAGCACTATCACTATTACTGGATTCTTGCTGCCTCTGAACACTCTCATTGCTGCTGCTGTGAATAATCTCTCTTTTGACAGCATCTTTGTGGTAGCTCAACTGAATTTTATGTCCTGAGAGGGAACATCTGATTGGCCAAGCTTGCATGCCCACACTCAAGAGCTAGGACAACAAAGGGTAGTATGTTCATGTAATGGAATTCTACTCATCAACTAAAAGAAAAGGGATGGGAAGAGAAGGGAAGGAAATATATGAGAAACAGAAGAAACTCAAAAATGTCATGTTAGGTAAAAGAAGGCAGACACAAGATAATGCATACTATATGATGTCTTTTATATGAAATTCAATACCAGGGAAAACTAATCTGGTAGTACTAGAAATCAAAGCAATATTTGACTATCAGAGGTGGGTATTGACTGGAAAAGGTCATGAAGAAACCTTGGCATTATGGATGTATTCTATATCTTGACTGTGGTGGTGGTTATACACACTAGTAGTTGCTAGGAACAACAAAAACTTGATATGCATTCAATTTTTTATCAATTTTTTTTACACTTCATTATTACTATTTTATCCTGATATGACATATTTGCTAATACTAACAGGGTTGAACTGGAGACATATTGTAAAACCTTACTAAATTTCATTAATTTCCTAAGACCTTGACATAGTTCTACTGATCCCATTTAAGTAATTGTTCACAATTATTTATCTCCATGATGCAGAGGAAGTTAGGGATGTGGATTCTGCCTCAGACCATCTGAGTTAGAACCCCAGATCTGCTCCTGACCAACTTTGTGAACTTGGCTGAATAGCTTAACCTCTTTTTACCTGGGGTTCTTCACTCATAAAATGGCAATAATAATAGTGCCTGTCTTTTGTAATAAACTTAATACCTGGAGCATGGTAACTGTTCAATGTATATTAGCTGTTATTATCTGAAAACCATCAATCTCTAAAATGTCTTTGACCCTTTTTATATTGTCATCTGATGTTGACCATAAAAATGGAAGGACAATAAATGAATGAATTTATGGAGAGTAAGTCACTATAAATCTTTGCTAAATGAACATTTTTTTAGACAGCCCAAGTTAGAAGCTGATTTTAAAAGACCAACCAGTTTGACTTTGGTCTGAATTTCCTTTTAGAACCAGTTTCCAAAGGGTGCTCCTGGGTAGAGCCATCTAGGAAATCTTGACTGGTATTTTAGAAAGAGAGATTTTGTAGTTAAATATGTTTTAGCATGGCAGAGAACTAAAGCTTGCCAAAGGATTCATGACACACCTGTAGCAAGATTCTCAGAAGCTACAGCAAAAATATTTGCTTACTTGTTAAATAAGAAGGGTATTTAATCATTAGAAGGAATTTTGATCAACACACATGATAAACACTTTGGAAATTAGAGATCCAAGTTTTAAATATAAATAGGGAGCAACAAAGGCATTAACATTTCATTTCTGTTTGATGAGTAAAGAGATTTTCAACAAACAATATTTTATTTAAATTCAATCCAAAAGTGTTTAAAACTAAAGCTATAAATAAAACTCCTGGAGTAGCTAAAATTTGTCATTAAAACTTTCTTCTTTTCTTGAATTATTTTAGTTTTCTTCATCAGTGTACCATTTTTATTTATATTTCATATCTCCCTCCCTCATGTATATATCTTTCCTCACCTAGACACCTAATATGTCCATAGTGTTGTTCATTGTGTTATTTCCCATAGGAGAAATGTGATTCTGAGTGGTCCCTGACACCATGGAGGGATTTTGTATAATATATTCTGGCTTTTTTAATAATAGGTGTGTGACCTTGGACAAGTTAATATCTCTGTATTTCAGCTTTCATGTCTGTAAAGCTGCGAATATAATAGTATCTCCTCCTAGATTTATTGTCATAATGAAATTCATATATATAAAGTGCTTAGAACAGTGCCTAGCGCATAGTAAACACTATAAAAGTGTTAGCCATTGTCATCATAATAATCATTATTTGTACTACTAGTAATAAATAAAAAATTCTAGAAATGTTTATGTTTTGTAGGAGAATCTCATAGAAGAGAGCTTACAAGATTCAATGGGTAGCACCTAGATTTGAGGAGAGTATTTTCTGGGCATTGACCTGCCTCAGAATCCCTTAACTCCTATCACCTACTCCATCTATTCATGAAGCCAGGCCTATACAAAATAAATGTGCTCTTTATTCTCCAGACAGCGAATATGATAAAAGAATGTGATAGTCATAGCCCTGGACTGGTACAATCAACTATAGTTCTCTTTCTTTCAGCTTATCACAGAGAATATTTTAAAAATTCATATTTTAGACTTTTTTCAATCCTATGTATTCAGCGGCCATAGGGAGGTTATAAACATTAAGTCAAAAGTTCTACTGTGCAATATTTACATTCCATTCTTCCTATTAACATTCTTGGCTAGTTATCCCAGGTAAAACAGTTTTTATTTTTTTAATCATAAGGTACATTTCTAAAATTTAACCAATTTTGGAGAAATATTTTTAGCTATTAAGTTACCTGATAGAGTTTTGATTTAGTTCATATTCAAAATGTGATATTGTTTTCCTGTTTATAAAATATATTTTCTGGAATAAGGCAAAATTTCTGTTTTAATTATAATATTTGAATCACACAAATATAGAACTTTTCATAGATGTTTTATTCTATTTTATGTTTGAAACTAGTAAAATTCTGATTTTTTTAAAGAAAACTACATAATAAGTGAATACATGCTGCTTCAATTTCTTTAAATAAAATAAATATAGATAAAACATACCCCAAAACACCAAACTTCATCACTTGAAAAGTTCAGTAAGTACTACACAGAAGTTAGAAAATTATTTTTTGCAAACCACATTTTATAGGAAAATATTGTAATTATTAAGAGATTTTATGTTTTTATAATTATTTTTGCAAATCTTATTGTGTGAACAACTCATGGTTGAAATAGTCAAAAAATAAGCATTGAACTTTATTATTAATATTTCATAATCTGTCCTGTATCGAATATATTTTTTTACAAATTTTTGGCTGCAGTGTTTTTATCTTGGATCCTCATTTTTCTTCAGAGAAAAGACAGTCCACTGTCTTATGTCAATCATTGAAAGAAAAAGAATACATGAAATTAAGAAGAATTAGAGAAACTATACAAATACTGGTAAATTTTGAGGTAAGTGAAGATTAATTTATATCAATTAGGAAAAGAGTACACCTATGTTTTGAGCATCTGCTTTATTTCACACATTATGATAGCATCAAAATTATCATCCACAGTAAACATGGCTTTTGATCATTAGGGGAAAAAAATGGCAGGAGTATGAGTGTTTGGCATGTTTGGTGGTCAAGGATAGCAGATAACAGTTAATGTAAAAATCGTGGATTGTTCTCTATTCAGGGGCAGTATTGTTTTAAGACTAGATATTGCATCTCCAAATGTAAGATCTCATTTTTAGATAAATGGCCCTTATTCTGTAGCATCTGACTTTTAATGATGTAGCATCATGCACTAAAAATGAACAAATGGACAAGCCAACCCAAACTTAAGTCTCATCCTTCCTCCCTATCTAGTTCTGTCATCCCAGTATGCCCCTTCTCAGATAACATAGTTTATACGACACCTGACTCCAAGCTTTTCAAATTAAGTTTAGGTTCCTCAGAGAACAACATCTAGTGACAATTTCTGATTTCAAAATATGAAAATGCCTCCATGTTTAGTTGATTTATCCTATTCATAACTCCAATTCTCCTAATACTACTGACTGTATATTCTATACTGACCCCAAAGCTCCCAGATCAGACAGCCTCTGTTATAATAGGCCCCAATTTTATGTTTGGCATCCATTTGTTCACTCATGCAGCCACTCATTCCTTTTTTAAAGAAATATTTATTAAAAGCCTGCTCTGCACCAGGTATTGTTCTAAGCATTAGAGTACGACAGGAGCCTAAGTTTGAGTTGCTAGCATATAATAATGCATGCAAAAAAAAAAAGAAAAACATGTTTCTTATGTTTGTTTTTGGCTGGAACAGGTATTTTAAGTTCAGATATATGAAAGAATAGAGGGTGGTGTCAGGTGGTAGGAATAATTGGTAAAGAATCTTAGAGATCAATTTCAGGTTTGACAAAGCAAGAAATCCTGGAACCAATGTCAAGCTAGTTCATAGGCGCCTGCTGTGCAGGACAAAGATTCCATAAGTCAGATAATTTAGATATGATCAAAGCACTCTGAAAAAATAAAAATCAGGAGGTCAGGAATCAGTAATGAGTGTTAGGAGCTCAAAGAATATTGTTTTGGCAGAAAAAGAATGACATATATGAAGAATGTCTGAATAACAGCTGTAAGATAGTTGCAACAGGAATTGTTCAATTTTGGCTAAAAAAAAAAAAAAAAAGTCCCTTTGTGACCAGTTGGACTTGCTCCCTCCTATTATAGAGGTTTTCTCTAAAATTAGATTCAAACTTAAGTTTAAGGTAAGTGAATACCACCTAAGAGGGTAGATGATGAATAGTAGGGTAGTTCTACTTACTTTGTCTAGAGTGAGATACTTTAGATTACAACAGCCAAGAATACTTTGTTCAAACTTACCAGTGTCAGAACTGCAGAGAAGAGTATGATGAATCTAGAGAGATGGAATCACAGGCTCCCCAAAAGACTTCTAGGCATTAACAAAGGCAAGGAAATACAAAAAGATTCTGAGCCACCAGCACAGTGGAGAATTAGTAGCAACATGGAGGAGTGGCTGCAGAGGTGCATGAGCAGGTCGTTAGTGGATCCATAATAATTTCCATAAGCTCCCTCAAAGCCTAGCCATATAAACACATGATTCAAAAAAAAACGTGTTAGCTATGCAAATCCAGTCTCAAGTTCATTGGCATTTCTCCTCCACCTAAATTACAACTTCTATGTCCCTCCTGATATGAAATCAGGACCAGCCACTGCACAGGACCAGAGACTGTACAGGAGCAGCAGAGACCCACTGGACCTGAAGGCCAAGTGGACAAACAGAGACAACAGACACCTCAGAGGCAATGGGGACACAAGGTGGAGGTCTTCATGCTCTACCTCCATGTTGAGTATTTTAGCATTATGTAAAAAGGATCCTGAATCACAATTTGATCCTAAATAAAGAGAAATCCTCTGAGATGAACTGTTTTATCACCTAGGTCATATAAACACTAAGAATTGGAACATTATGTAAAATAAAAATATGCTTCTTGGGCACTTGATTTTTCAAAGATGTAATTTATATTCTTGATTCTATATATGATATGTGTTTCTAGAGAAGAAATTAACTACACATAATTTTCTAAGTTTAATAGATTCATTCATTTAACAATTTTTTTGGCCAACTACCATGTGCCAAGCCCACTTCTTGGGATTAGGGATAGAGAATTAAATAAAGCAAATAGACGAGGTCGTGTCTACTGAACAAAGAACACTTTTCTTTGGATGGCAGTGTACACATCCCCTGGAACATCTCCAGTACCAGTATTTCATGGAAAAACAAGTCAAGGCATACTAAAGTCAAGAAAAGAAGAAATATTTATGGGGTCATACTATGTCTACAGTAGCATCCAAGGTACTATAAATTTTGTCATATTTCATGGAAAACACTGACTTCATAGACTACATTGTTTGATTCTCAAACATTAGTTTTCCTCTTTTTTAATTGGTTACTTTTTTCCTTCTCTCTCTCTGTCTCTCTCTGCCTTTCTCCCTCCCTCACTCCACCTCCCTCTCTTTCAAAGAAAGATGATGACTTCTGCAATTCCTTTGAAATAAGTACCCTTAGGAGGCTTACTTTTTTAATTTAATTTAATTTTTATTCTTTTCATTTTTGGATGTGTTAGGTCTTCGTTGCTCCTTGCAGGCTTTCTCTAGTTGTGGCAAGCGGGGGCTACTATTTGTTGCAGTTTGCTGGCTTCTAATTGCAGTGGCTTCTCTTGTTGCACAGCACGGGCTTAGGTGCGAGGGCTTCAGTAGTTGTAACACGCAGGCCCGAGAGCACGCAGGCTTCAGTAGTTGTGGAACGTGGGCTCAGTAGTTGCGGAGCGCAGGCTCAGTAGTTGTGGCACACAGGCTTTGTTGCTCTGTGTCATGTGGGATCTTCCCAGACCAGGGATCGAACCTGTGTCCCCTGCATTGGCAGGCAGATTCTTAACCACTGTGCCACCAGGGAAGTCCTGGGAACCATATTTTGGGAAATACTGACACAGAAGAAAAGCGTTAAGGTGGAGAAATTGTACTTACTCATTTGTTACAATGATATTTTATACACATTAAATTTCTATTAAATACATTTTTGTATTAGCTTATCAGTGCAAATTTCCTTTAAATATAATTAGTATTTGAAAATAGTATTTGATCTAATTTCTGAATCATAGTTTGGTCATTAGCATTGAATTATTCTTTTACTACTTTATAAATCAATAATCTCACTTTTCACTTCTGACAAAACTGAAAGCCAGTTTTTATTTTCTGTTCTTAATAAAATGTCCCTTTCTGGTTCAGGAATCTGAAAAGCTGCACAGTGCTGAATACCAAGGGCTATATTATAGCTTAGAGGGTGATCTTTCTTTTTTTCACCCTTCGGAAGTGAAGAAGCCACACAAAACCACAGTGGGGTAGCCCTTCTTTGCATACGCAGTGTGCTGCAATCTTAGCGGACTCCTATTTACAGTAACAGATGAAGGACTGAAAAGAGGATCTTGCTGAGATCAACTCCTTCCGTGCTCACCTGACTGATTAATAGAGTATGTGTTTGGCTTAACTGCTCAATAATAAAAGCAAAATATATGTCATTACACATACTGTAGTTTCCGATTAGTAACTTTCACAAAAAATCAGAAAATAGTTTTCTTTTTCTAAAGCTTTGTCACTATGCTTCAAGTAGGTGAAATCTGAAAACGAAGAAACATTTAATCTGAAGGCAGATTACATTTATTTTTATATATATTTTGTTTCAAAAATATATATATCATTTTCCTCTATTGCCCATTTTAGAACTTGAATACTTGTGTGATGTGGATGTATCTTTTCTCTTGAAAGTAAGGTCATAAAGGCAGAGACTGAATTTTATGCTTTTAGTGTATTTGTAGAAGAAATTACCATAGCAGATCAGGTTCAGTAACTGCTTATGCAAATAGTGTCTGTCTCCCACCCCGCCACCCACCCAGATCCCACTTCAGTGTGACATTTTCTTCATCCAGGAAAGGACTTGTGAAGTGATTCTTTTTCCCTTTAGTCTGATGAGGTAAGGAGAACTGATCCCCTTCTCCGGGAAACTGGGGGTGCTGTAGACCATGGGCTGTTGCTGCCTTTCCTGCCATCAGAGGACTGCCTGATGGTATTCTAAGGAAGGCAGAGGCGACACGGTGGCTCTCAGACGCAGAAAACCTCTGGAGTTTTCCAATTTAGGAGTGACACAGCCTCTGGGTTTTCATACAATGAATTTAAACTGCACTTCTCTGAATATGTAGTTTATGACTTTTTTATTTATATAAAATTCTATATCAGTCTTTCCAAATCAAGTGACAGATTATTTATTTCCTTAGTGAAAGAGATAAAACGGTATTGGGAAGAAATCAGTTCTAGTGATATAAATTCATTTTTTCTGTTTCTGTTCCCCAGTAGTTTTTTCTTTTTAATTTAGTTTTAAATGAAAAATTATGTTTCCCAAATATCTTTTCTTTCTTTACTTCTTTGCTTTTCTTTGGTTTATGCCCCTATAAAATTACTAGCATTGTGAAAAAGAAGAACTATAGTTTTAGACGCATTCTTTTATATTTGTATACATTCATGTTTAATTCTCTGTTTTATTAAAGAGTGGATCACAATGTGATACAAACACAAAAGCCCCCTTTAAAAAATATTATTATGTTTAGAGATAATCCTGTTATATTTTCAGCTAAGATAACTTTTAGTGACATTAGATATTTCGCTAGAATTTTGTGTATATAATGCATTGTTAGAGTTTAAAACATAAATCAGTTAGCAATTGAAAATTATGATATAAATTTGAGTATAAATTTACCTGCTAGTAATTGTAAAATATTTTAAAAACAGTATTATTGAAAATTATCTTAAATTCTATGATCAAAGTAATCTCAGAAATATCAGTTTGCTACCAGCATGGTTTTATTAAAACGTACTGAGTCAGGAGTGTGAAGCAGATTCTTCCCTGTCATTAAGAATTAACCTACGTGGGTAGAAGATGCTACAGTTGCTCAAGAGGAATGAAGAGGAACAGTATGCACAATAAGTAATGCCCAGGCACTAAAGGAGAGTAAATTGTTATCATCACTGAGTCTCATATGCAGAGTCATCTGCAGAAACACAAAGGTCAAAATTTGCTACTAGCAAGCCAAAAGATTACTGGAGTGTCAGCACCAGTTGCCAGAGAAAATGGGGTATGAGCAAAAGATTATTCTTAATTACTTTTGCTAATTAGAAGATGTCTGTGTTGTACCACATTCATGTATAACTGGCTAGAATCCCTGGTACCAACATGTTTTGCTACTCCATTGTTGCCACTCATGCCTGCCTGGAGGTAAGAAAATGTGGGTGAGAGGAAGGAGATCAAGAAACAGACTCCCTCCTCTTGGAACTAATTGTGAAACCTAAATTTCGAATGTAATTAAAAGCAGGCAGATAACCATCTAATTATTATTTTTGAGAAGATTCTCCTTTGCCAAATCTTTATCACTCTTTCTCGTATCAATTATTTAAAACAATATCAGGAAGTTATACGGGTATATGACCTCATTCCAAAATACTTTAATCATTTTTTTGAACTCCAGGAAGAAAAGTAGAAATGATCAATCACTAGAAATATATGTTTAAAAAATATCTGTGCTCTTTCAAAATATTAATTTATATAAGGTTGTAATAAAATATAAAAATGCCACAGATTTATAACCAGTTTAGATAACAAAGAAAATCATTGAAGTAAATACATCTACTTGGATTAAAATATGAGCAACAAAATGTTAATATTTAACTGTGTTGTTTTAGATACCAACATAATCTATAATCTATTCGATTAAAACATCCAATTGACCCTATCTTTTTAAGATCTGTGTAACAAAATAATTGACTGGTTATTTAACTCAATCCACCAAGTAATTATTTCTGAATAGTCTATCCTAGTTTATCCCATATAAATATTACCTTAGTTTATTGATATCAACAATAACAAACTTTTGGGGAGTATCTACTCTATTGGAAAACATACTTTCCAGAAATTCTCTCTGATTTTTTGAGTATGCTTGCAAAGTAAGGATATTATCATCCACATTTTTTAGATGAAAAAAGTGATGAATATAGTTTGCAGATGCATATAGTACAATGAAGTTTCTTGATATTACAATTTCTAAGATAGAAAGACAGAAACCCATCTATATCAGAGTCCAAAATTCATATTTATATTTTTATTTTCACCAAATTGCCTCAATTATTAAACTTCTTGTGTTTAATTCTTTACCAAACAAACAAGATGACAATGACTTTTCACCTCTTCCACTTAAAAAAAAATAAAACAGATACCAATTCCTTAATTGTATATCTGAATGAGATTTTAATGGAAGGGTTAAGGAAGTCTGTGATGGGGCCTGAATCCAGCAAAAGGTGTCACAGCTGTACATGTATGAATGATGTGCATTATACCATTATGGTCTTGAGCCAAGATATTTGACTTCACCAGTACAGTCTTAATCTGGTATTGTAGGTACCTGAACACTGTATACATGGGCTGCACTGATGATGTCATGATTGTTGACTCCTCATGGAAATAAGTACAGGACAAGTTAAGGACTGGAGTCATCCATGTGACAAAGAAAGGCTGGCTGGAGAATCCTGCTAAACATCAAGGTTCAGCCCAGTTTGTGAAATTCTGAGTAACTGTGCATGCCATCACTACAATGGTTATCCCTGAAAATATTAGAAATAATTATAGTTTTCCAACCCCATCATTTAAAAGTATTCCAAGCATCTGGCAGGGCTATTTGGGTTCTGATGAATCCCATTTCCCACTTAGGAATTTTGCTGGCTACTATATATAAGGTTGCCAAAATGAAATCTAAATTGTGATTGGGTTATGAGCAGAAAAAAGATTAACAAAAGGCAGTTATTCAGGAACTCTCAATAGTACATTATAACTCAATAGTTCATAAGATTTTAAACGTGCTTGCAGTCAGAAGTTATGTAGACTGAACCCTTTGGCAGAAATTAATTCATCCAAAACTTCTTGTGTTTTGAGCTCTGAAATAGCCTGACACAGCCACTTTTATAGCTTCTTTGAAAGACAGTTTCTAATTTGTTATTGGGTGTTGAAGGAGACGATTCCTGCCACTGAAGGATATCAGATAATTCTGAGACCATAAATATCTATCATGTTTCAGGTAATGTTGGAGAAAGTCCAATAGAGAGAAAGTAGCACAGCTACGCTCATTGATAAAATGGAGCTGATATATGCAGAACCATGATTAGGGGGATTTCATTATGAGTTCACACATCCCAAGCCCAGTTTCTTCACTGCTTGCAGAGTCCTGTGATACAGCCCTTGAAGGATCTCCCTGTCCTTGACCCAGTATGGTCTGAAGGCTATGTTTCCTTTCCAGCAAAGCTAATCATGCTGTTTGGTCCACATTAGTGTTCTAAAACTGAGGTTGAATGGCTGTTTTGGAAACTGTTTGCTATATACTTGATAGACAGTATAAAACCTTACTAGGGAAGGAAAAGATACAGTTCACACTACTTGAAACGGGGAACAGTTTATTCAGCAGGTGCAGGTGAAATTAGGCTCCTACACAGAGAATAGCATTTGGATCTTTGTAGACCCTTGTGCTATAGCCAATGGCCTTACAGTAAAGGAGATAAGGAAGTCCTAGCAAACAAGATGGCAAACCCCACTTCTGTTTGAGTTACTCAGTTATGGAAGTCTCTTTGGTAATTTACAGAAAGGATGAAAGTAATTCATGTAGATGCCCTCCAAAATGACCAACTGCCAGCTAAGAAGACACTGGAAAACTATGGAGATATTGAGGTCAGATCTGGACAACTAGTTACCTGAATTCATGAAATGAGTAGGCAAGAGTATGCTCAGGCTGTGCACGGTTCAACATCAAGTCAGTTGAAACCACTAATGTGGTTAGAGACTCTGCTCTCGGCTCCTGCCAATAGGAAAGATATCTCCTTACGATGGCTCTGTGTAAAATTCTTATTGCTCAGGAACCAGCCCTTTGCTGGAATGCATGGACTCCTATCAGTAGCTGCAGGGGACTGCAAATGGGTATCGTTTAGAATTGAGATTTTTTTTACTCTTTGTTTTGTTTATTCAGTTTCAGAAGCAACTGTGGAAAATACAATTAAAGTTTGGAATTAGCAAACAGGGTATCAAATTTCTCCACCAGGCTATATTTCTTCTGATCAACATACACACTTTACTTTACTGTTACCAGTGTATGGCTATAAGCAAGAAAATATATTAAACAAATATATCATATTCCTTAATATGTTCTTAATAGTGATATCATTGAACACACCATTTTAAGCATTATGTTACTTAAAAGAGGTGATGAGAACGGTTTGAGAGACTGGCTGAGTCAATTAAATGAATATGTCCTGACATTGAATTTAAAAGGCATAAAACAAGGACTCCACTGGAACAGTTATTAGGATCTGGAGATAGGAATGAAGTATTGAGTGGTAAAGCAATTCTACAACGTCTTATCTCTCCAACCTTACATAGTTCTTCTGTTTACCTACTTGGTCTGGTTGCCCTAAGGCAACAGCTGTATTTACGTATGCCAGGATACGGAGCAATATTGATGCATGAGATACAATATCTGTTAGCTAAAATTGTCAGTAAATATTCCTAAATGAACTTTGGGGTAAGACAAGATTTTGGCCCTTGCAGCTAACTTAGGTGTAACTATGATTGTGTCACCCTTACCAAGTGGCAAGGGCAATCTTATAATTTTTTACCTATCAAGTCCTAAGACTTCTTCCTGGAAAGGGGTAAAAACAAGACCTATTGTAGCAATTATTGTCAATGCTTCTGTCTTTCTTTACATAAGCATTATGTCCAAACCAGAGCCCCCCATTAAGGAGGGAAATATATAAGTTAAAACAGGTAATAAAAGGAGAAATAAATTTATGGCAAAGAGGAAGAACACCCATATATAGGTTGTAATTTCAGGGAAAGATGCAGTAATTTTATTCCCATAGAATGTCTCAGAGCAAAAGAATAATACTCTTAGCTGTCTCTAAGATCTCATATTAATTATTGGAAAATGTTGGGAACAGCATTTGACCTGTTTTGTACAAAGAATGGAAACTAACTTGTGCTGGCATGTATTCTGCCTAAAAACTCAGTCTGGATAATTTGGAGAAAAAAATATGGTCACAGGACACCCAGATGATTCAATCAGGTAGAACTAACATTGGGTTCATGATTTGTGGATGGTATTTGCTATTTTTTTTCTTTTAAAATATATCATGAGATAAATATCACACTTGAATCATGCTGCTTAGCTTTTTCTACACATGGCATGGCTTTGAAATGAATATGATGAGAAGCCAATTGATGTCATTTTCCCAGAAGGTCAGCATTTGACTTGCTTCCTTTGAATATACTAAACAGGAATGTAGATTAAATGTTTTTTGCACTTGACTTGCTTCCTTTGAATATACTAAATGGGAATGTAGATTAAATGTTTTTTTAGAAAAGTGGCATGGAAGCAGGGTAGCCTCAAGAGAAACAGATTTCAGGTTTATATGGCAGACGTATATCACAAATAACTCTCCTTTTGAGATGCATGTGTTCTATTTATGGCAACACATGCTAGCTGTATTTAGGTTTACACTCTGCCAGTGGAGAGTTTAATGGGCTATACAATTCTTCTGCAGGTGTACCCAGCCTGTCCTTTGTCAAAAACACCCTATGGTAACAATATATGTGGTGACTTGATGAGAACTAGACATGTTAGGCAAGATGTGGTACAAATTTTAGTTGACTGTCTCATGATTCTAGGAGTATAATAGGCAAATTATTTCAGGAGACTGTCAGCAGCAGCCAGTTAGGGAAGATGATGAATAATTTATAAGCTGGCTAGGCATGTCACTAAACTGATGAAACACCAAACTCATTAATAGTTCTGATAGAGGGCTTACGCCTTCACTTAAGGAAAAGCAGAATGGATTCCAGTGTTTTTAAAAATCTGTAGTAATTAATGTTAATGACCCAGGCTAAGGTGGTGTATTTTTGAGGGACACTTTGGATAGCATAAACTATGAAAAGATGCCCCAGGGGCAAGATCCTAGCTCTCTATTGTCCCAGGTGCCAAAGATACAAAGAAAAATTCCCCCTCCTATGATTCAACTGAGATTGGATACATAAAGAATCAATGCCATGTTGTCCCTATGTGGGGAGGCATGGAAAATGTCATATGATTCTGGAAACCTATATCTGTAAAAGCTTATATTATGACATCCAGGATATGCTTATATTCATAAGTCAGAGAGAATCTGCAATTTATTGAATAATGGCCTCTAATTGCTACCCTGGTCACTGGAAACATGGGAAAAGGTAATTTCTATTGGGAAGGAACAAAACATAATAGTGTAACTTTTTAATCTCTCTGTCATGTCTATGTGATGTAATACAAATTTGTATATTCATTAATAAAATTAAATGAAGCAAAACCTACTTACATGGGCCCCCATAGCCCCCAAATGAGAAAATATTTAGGAAGACTGATTTGAAACCCACCAATGATGGAAAATTATTGGCCAGGAATGAAAAATGAAAGTGGCTTTAAATTATACAAGAAGTTGATAACAGCAGCATTTCCTTTCTCTGAGATCCAGGGTACAAGTGATTGATCTAGGATTCAGTTCCTTATAAACATGGTATGATATTTACTAGTGGAAAGGTAGGGGTGGTGTTCTCTACTTAGAAAGAAATGCTTTTTTATTTGGATCTGCCAGTATGCCTAGATTGCTTATTGTAAGTACCCTTAAGAGTTTATAGATTTCTTTGGAGAATAGCTGACTGGAGAATAGCAGGTAGGCATGTAAACATCTTTATTATGTGAAACTGAGGACTCCCCAAAGCAAATGACTTCTTTTGAGAATGTTTCCACACACATTGTTCAGAACTTGTTCATTAATCCCAAACCACAGTGCATAGTAAATTGGGAGTAATGATTTTTTTTTTTTTCTGAAACTCTGTCTAAAAGATTTGGTTTATTTCATATAGAGTATATCTATCTGTATCAATAGAATTATTATTTATCCTTGGTGTTGGCTAAGAACTATAATTTTTATGAGTCTGACAACTTCTGTGTTATTACATCATGAATTTAAATATCACCTATATATAGAATAATTTCATTTTTTTCCAGCTGAGACCTATATACTGAGGTACAGACTCATAAATTTTGTTTCCTTGATGTATCCACTTACATTTCTCACTTAAAATTTCATCATTTGATTTGCATCTCTTCGATCCACTTCAAATCTGATTTTTTTGCTCTTTCTCCCCATTTTACATTTATTCTCCCTCTTATAAATTGGCCAGTCATAGAAATTTTCATTTATTTCTCCCTTGCCATTACCCAGAACACACAAAATCCATGCTATTTTTCAATATCTCAACCATCTATCTCATAGTACAAAACATGAGTATCTCTCACATAGATCATCACAGACCATCAAGTTGGGTTTTCCAAGTTCCCATTTGCCCTTATGTCCATACATTGTAATAAATATCATTGGAAAACTTAAAAGGTGTTTAGCAATTTGGTAACCATAGCTGACCTCAAATAGCAGCCACCACAGCCCTGCAATTGAAACAGCTCATGTAATCCTGGCATCACTAATCTTCTTAGGCTGATGGAATCTTAGATAAAGAGAGTAAAAACCCTATCTGGGAAGAGCCAATAAGAAAACAATAAGAGCTTTATACTTATTATCTCACTTAATCCTTGACACATTCAAGCCTGTTAGATACTATTATTTTCCTTGTTTTGTAGATAATGAAACTGAGGCACCTAGAGATCAGTGGTAGTACCAGAATTCAAAATCACAGCAGAGGTTGCTACAGGATAGTATATGAAAGGAAGATGAAAAGAGCAAGACACAAGAAAGTAGAGAGACTCAAGAATCTAAAGTAAGAGGTGGAGTAACAGAGACAGGATTTTTCTTCCCACTTAACCAACAAATAAAAATATATGGAACAACAGTTTACAGGACAATGGGCATCAGACAGTGAAAGGCAGTAATCTCTGAAAGACAGGAAACAAATGAGGGTGAGTCATATGATTGCCCCAGTTTACTGCCTTGAGAGAGTATCCAAGCTGCAGTACAGGGTGGGGAAACTCAGATGGAGCACAACAAACTTGCTGGGTTGAAGAAGTGATAGTCAAGGGAGACAAAGACAGCAAGAATTTGCAGCCTAGAGTACAAGAGAGACAAGAGCTGCATAGATAGAGAGCTCCAATGTATTCTACTATAGATCATGCTTTTAGTGTCTTATCTAAGAAATCTTTGCCTAACTGAGGTCACAATGATTTCTCCTATGTTTTCTTCTAGAAGTTTTATAGTTTTAAATTGTACAGTTAGGTCTGTAATCCATTTTAAATTAAATATTTGTGTGTGGTGCAAGGTATAGAAGCTTGCTTGTTTTGCGTGTGAATACCAACTGTTCTAGTCCCATTTTGTAAAAGACTACTCTTTGTCTACCAAATTCCATTTTTATTTTTGCCAAAGATCATTTGTCCATATATGAGCATAATTCTGAACTCTTCTGTTCCATTGATCTATTTGTCTGTCTTTAAACCACATTCTCTTTTTTTTTCACCTTTATTGAGGTAAAACTGACAAAACTGTAAGGTATTTAAAGTGCATAATGTGATTATTTGATATACATACACGTTGTGAGAGGATTACCCCCATTGAATTAATTAACATATCTATTACCTCACCTATTTACCTTGGATGTGAGCAGGAATGTGAGATATCACTCCTGTGATACATTATAGTTTGAAAGGAATTTTTGCAGATGTAATTAAGATTACTAATCAATTGACTTTAGGTTAATCATAAGGTGGATTAATAGAGTGGGTTTGACCTAGTCATATGGTCTACAGGTGAGAGACAGAGAAAGTCAAAGTTTGAAAGCAACAGAGATGTTCTCTTGAAGGAGCAAAAGCCATAATGTAGAGAAGGCCACATGGCAAGAATGGTGGGCACCTACTAGGATCCAAAAAGATCCAGCAAGAAAATAGCATCCTCAGTCCTACAACTATAAGGAATTGAATTATACCAACAATCTGAATGAGCTTGGAAGAAGATCTTGAGCCTCAGATGCAACACAGCCCCAGATGACTCCTCAATTTCAACTATATGAGACCTTCAGCATAGAACACAGCCATGATATGCCACACCCCTGACCAGTGGAAACTGTGAGATAAATTTGTGTTGTTTTTAGCTGCTGAGATTGTGGTAATATTTATGCAGTAAAATAAAATTAATATTAAAAAATGGTGGGTGACCTGAAATAGTTAATAGTTGTGTTCATGAGGCCTGATATTACCTGAAACTAATATCACATGCTAATTGTCCCCTTGGACTGTCTAAAGGAATGACAAGACAATTCTCAAAAAAGTTAAAAATATGATTCTTACAGAAGTACTTTCTTAATATATGGCTAAATTTTACTTAACTTGTTAAGGATGGAATCAGCATGGCAAACAATCTTGTTTAAATAAGGATATAAATGGGAAACAAAGAATGGTAGAATAAGATTGCTCCATGAAGAAAAAGGAACCCTCCTACACTGTTGGTGGAAATGTAAATTGGTACAACCACTATGGAAAACAGTATGGAGGTTCCTCAAAAAACTAAAGATGGATTTGCCATATGATCCAGCAATCCCACTTCTGGGCATATATCCAGACAAAACTGTAATTGAAAAATATACATGCACCCCTGTGTACCTACCAGCACTATTTACAATAGCCAAGACATGAAAACAACCTAAATGTCCATTGACAGATGAATGGATAAAGAAGATGTGGTACATATATACAATGGAATACTACTCAGCCCTAAAAAAAGAATGAAATAATGCCATTTGCAGGAACATGGATGGACCTAGAGATTATCATACTAAGTGAAGTAAGTCAGAAAAAGAAAGATAAATACTATATGATATCTCTTATATGTGAAATCTAAAATATGACAACAAATGAACTAATCTACAAAACAGAAACAGACTTACAGATATAGAGAACAGACTTGTGGTTGCCAAGGTGGGGGCAGGGAGGAGGGATGGATTGGGAGTTTGGGATTAGCAGATGCAAACTATTATGTATAGGATGGATAAACAACAGGTCCTACTGTATAGCACAGGGAACTATATTCAATATCCTGTAATAAATCCTAATGGAAAGGAATATGAAAAATAATATATGTGTAACTGAATCACTTTGCTGTACATCAGAAATTAATACATTGTAAATCAACTATACTTCAATAAAATAAATGTTTAAAAAATCAAAGATTACTCCATGAGATCCAAAAGTAGTCAGTGTCCCCAAAGGGAATTAAACCATAACCTTTAGAAATACGTTCTCTACCAGATAAAGAATCATTTTCACATTATTAGTTCTCTACAAATTAACCCCTAATGTAGTGTTTGCATTCTAGTCAATAGCAAATACGAGTCAAACAAAATTAGATCCTTCTAGTCAAATAATTCTTAGGTGATTTTGTTAGGCAGTATTCTAGTATGGTGTTGAAATCACTTTTCCCTTTTATTTCTAAGTTTTGAATATTTTTTATTAATGGGTGTTATTGGATGTGGGATAAGGTGATGATAGAGGGCCTGCCCACTAATGAATTATGGAGCTGAATATTAAGGTGATTTTAAAATATTTTAGGCTGGAAGAAGTCTAGAAATATTCAGACCCTGTAGTAATCAAGGAAACTCACTGTATTAAATAAATGTATTTGTGATAACTAAATATAAATTGCTTTAAAAATTATTCTGAAATTAGCTTATCTATATTTCTATATTATTTGAATTCATATTAGCAAAATAACAATAATAAACATTTCCTTTTTTAACTCTTAACTAGTTGAATGAGAATTTGTACAAGAGTGGTTTTTCAAGCTACTTGCCTTAGAATTGCAGTGAGAACTCTAGGTCCATTTAATATTTTAAGATTTCTGCCAATTAACTCATCATTCCCTCCCAAGACAGTTTCATTTTTATCTGATTTCAGTGTTTTCATCCACTTGTTATAATACCATAATGTAAGTCCAGCAACTCAGTATCATTTGTCTGGGCAAGTTGACATCAATCAATTAATCGCTAAACTTTACCAAAAGAAAAAAATTTGTTCTTAACCTACTTTCCTTCTTTACTCTCACAATATGATGTACTTATCTCCATGAGGATATAAGAATACTTGCTTTTTATTGTTTTATAGTTGTTTCCTATAGGATATTTCTCAGAAGGAAGAAAATATGCATTACTTCTCTTTATTCACACAATGATACAGAACTGTTACCTTACTGGCATGTATTCAATGAACAGGGGTAATTTAAGAGAGAGGTTAGTTAAGGATGAAATCTTACATTTTAGTGGATGATTACTGTCCACACCTATAGAACGAAACAGTTTCTTGAGAAGATTGGAATACCCTGTGTTGAACCAACTAGATTTAGGATTCTAATTTAAGATTTTGTAAGCTTCTGGAAGCTCTCTAGTGTTCTCTGTTAAATCTGTTACTTTCATCACAAATCTTTCTATGTATGGTGTTAGCACCCTGTTTAGAAATCCAATACATATAATGAAATAAAGATTAAAGAAAGAAAACCAGTTACATAAATTTTCTCTTTGTTTCTTCATCAGCATTTGTCTTTGTTTCTTCATCAGCATTTGCATTTTTAACTCATACTGACCCCAACTGATGTCTATTTTATAGTTGTAGTTTAAATATTATAAATGAGCAATATATGCCTGTGTATTCTAATAGAAATCTCCAACATGATACAAGCCAGTTGCTTGCTTGGTAGTGACCAATTGTAGTGTAGAAATTGTGGCGTTTGGTCTTTGTTTACGTTTAAATTAATAGAAAAAATTTGTTCTTGGAGGACTTTGAACTGGTGTCATTTTTTCAAGCTCTTTCACCTTGTGCTAAATGAGAACATCATCCCTAATATTGCTTTGCTCTTCTCTATTTCCTGTAGGATGAATTATTTTATTGAAGTATAGTTGATTTCCTACCTTTTTCAAATATGATTACCCTCTTCTTCCATTTTACTATTCTTGTGGAATTAGATCACCTTATCAAGTACAATAATAGCCTTCCTTAAATAAGTACATGAAGGTCAACTTGAGACTTCCTTCTCCACAGGGATCAAAAAGAGGTATGAAATGCCATTACAGCCTAAATTCTGATTGTCTCTAACCAAGCGGAAGGTGTTTTTGTAAATAAATCTAAGTTTATAACAGATGGCTTAGCACGGGCAGAAAGGGAATCAATAAGAAATGTGAAAACAACTATAAACCAATGAATATTAACAGCTTAATATTAAAAGGACATATGAATTCATATTCATATTATTATGAATAATAACTATATATTATTTCAGAAATCATTTTTAATAAAGAAAGGATATGTTACAGTCATATGTGATGCAGTTTGTTCTTTCAGTACATGCTTATTTCTAACATCTGTTTTCATACAGTTGTAAACTAAAGCAAATTACAGATATGACTATAAATAAACGGCATGTTTGTATTTCTGCATATTCTGTGAATATACCATTTATTGTTCTTATAACTATCAGAATGCTAAGAGTTTTCAGCTTTACCACCTGCAATAGAATTTGTGTAAAAGGATCTTTATAATTTCCCAAACGGTAGGATAAAGAAGTTTTTGCACATGTTTATGAATTTTTATGTCCTCTGATGTTTTTTCTTTAAAAACGGAATGAATTTTTCTCTTTTCATTCAAAATTTTACTGCCAGTGAAGTGCTTAATGATAGAAAATCTCCCCTGAAAGTGAACTAGAATTCAATTATTTTCAATCTCATTTTAACTTATAGTTTCTGCTAAGCTTTAGATTAAAATATGACTTGTTATATAGTCATATGTTTCCATTGAACTGAATTTCACATCGAACTGACTTCTTTTGCAAATCTGTGATGACTCTTGCAGACATACTCTATCTTTTTCATATTCTCTCATGAGTCTTGAAACCTGTTTTTCTCACATAATAAATTATTTTTGTGAAACTTGATTCTGTCTCTGAAATGTCTAGGACAATGTAATTTCACAGTGACATATATGTAACTTGGGCTGTGGAGCCATGATTAAATGATGGGCCAGGTCCATGAAGCCTATTCTCAGCATGCAGCCGGAGTACTTCTACGGTCAGGCCATTCAAGATGACTGTTCTCTTGCTCTCTGTACCTCCCATGCTCCATCAGTCCCTGTTTCACTCACATGACTATCCAATCCCCTTAATTATAGGGCTTAATCAGTAACTACCTAAGTGCTTGCCCCCTGCTCCAGCCGCTGGTTTCCCTGGTAACTGATGAGCCAACCTGAAGTCAATTCCCCCTATAAATCCTAGTCTCCTCCTCCAGTAGTGAAGATTGCTACTGATTCCTGCTTGCCGGCTGCCATATACAATGAGAGTGTCACTTCGGGACCTTTTCCTTCAGACATGTAAGACTCTCCTGTTGATGTCCTGTTGATCAGTAAACAGTTGATGTCCCTGTCTCTGGGCTCTTGCTTCCGTCTTGAGGCTGAGCGCTACAATGCTTTCAGGCCTGCAGGGTGCAGCCCAATAGTACCACATTTCAAATATATCATTAGCCTACATTTCTGCTCAGAACCCACCAATGGTTTCCTGCATTAGTCAAACACAAGTACCCCCAAAGACAATGATTGGGTAAACTCATCTCCTACTTTTCTTTACCTTGCTCATTTAGTTCCAGCCACACTGGCCTCCATACTCTTCCTTCATTACACAGGACATGCTCTACCTCAGAGTTTTTGCACTTGCTATTGTCTTTGCCTGGAATGCTCATCTCAGGTACACGGCAAAGCCCATGGCTGGGTCTATCGCCTCTTTTGAGTCTTAACGTAAATATTGCCTTCTCAGTGAGACCTTTTCCGTCTACCATGCTACCTAAAATTGTAACTTTACCTTACCATGTTATTTAGTCTTCTGTTGCTTTAAGTTTTACTTATTACTTATTATCTAAACTTGTGTGTCTGTGATATATTTCCTTACTCTATTTTTCTGTTGTCATTCTCTCTCTCCCTAATTTTCATTTTCCTAAAACTGTGTCCCAGTCTGTAAATAATTCTTGTTTTACTTCCCAAGTATAGCTTAAGGTCTTAGACACACATAGACACCCTCTGACATACTGGTTACATTTCAGTTTCTTACATTTTCCTGTTCTGGTATGAGATATCAGGGCTTCATTTCCTGAATTTGGTTTTCCCATGCCCTCAGATGAATTCCACATGGGGCCTGCCTCTCTGCTGTTGGCTGTGGTTTCATCTTAGAACACTGCCTCTTGCATCCTTGCACATGACTCAGATTCTATCAACTCCAACCTGAATCAAGCATGTGGACTCACTTTATCATAAGTGTGTTTGTACATTAGGTAAGGGAGGTGTTGGGTAATTTATTAACATGCTGAAATAAAGTGGGGTATGGATAGCACCTTTCTGAAAGTTGTGGTGAGTGAGCCTGTAACTGGCTACTGGTAGTGAAGACAGGTCTCAATAACCACAGACAGCTGAGCCAGCAGGCTTCTAGCTCCTGAGCAAGCCCTAGTAGCCTATCACAATCGTCTCCTATAGAAACGTGGAAAATAGTATGATTTTCCTCTTATTTCGTTATCCCAACAAATTCTTTTCTACAATGGCAATATTTCTTTACTTATCCAAAATACGTTAAAATTTTAATTTGGATTTAAAATGAAATCAGTCTTTCAATTAATCTTTAAAACATGGCATTGGCTTTACGTTTCAAAATACACTAGATAAAAATGTATTGTGGGGGAAGAAGTATAATTTTAAAACATTCTGATTTGCCTGATACTAGCTGATGGTAATGATTTGCTCTTTGCAAATTTCTTAACAAAATATTTCTTTCTTTGGTAAATGATTAACAACTTTGAACCTGCATAGATTTCTATTTGAAGCTGTCACTAATCATTAATAAAGCAAAGACATATTGTATCTGAGGATTTAAATTACATGAAGTTATAGCTAAAGTGGGCACTCATGAATGAGAGAAAAGGTGGCACTTTCCCCAAAGATAGAAATGATTATTGTTTAGAGCAAGTTCAAGATTTAACACACACACAAAATGCTGCTTATAGTTTGTTTCCTTCTGTCCCTTAGAGAAAGATTATAATCTGACATGCATGAATGAAGGAGAAATAATGGAGAACCTAACCATAGAATTTTAAAGATGCCAGAGTCTCTAGATAAAATCTAGTTTGGTATCCTTTATGCAAGTGAAATCAATCTGAGGCCTCTGAATAATAAAACTATTTAGTTTCAGATGCAGGTCTGAAATCCAGTTACCCTGACAGCATGGTCCTGCTTTTTTTCATCTGACTTCAGTAAAACTAGGTAGTCAAAGAAACAGCTCACTAAATCAACAGTTAAAAAGAAACAGGTTAAAACATTTTTTTGTTAGCTTGAAGTCGTAGAATATAGTCAAAGCCATTAAAGGGTTTAGATAATACCTAAATCTTTCGGTAAGACAACAAAGAATTAGATTGAATGGGGACTAATCTTCCAAAAACTAATATAAAAATACAGATAAGGAAGTCTAACATTTACTGTATTGACCCTATAATTTTCTTTTTCTTTCTTTTTTTTTTTTTTTGCTATATGTAATTCTTCGCTTTGTATGTGTTTTCTTTTAGGAATTTTAATAAGTATATATTATGATATATATTTTTACATGTATAAATATGAATCTAAATCAATAAACCTGTTGCCATGTATCTTCATAGTGAATGAGTAAGTCACAATTCCACCACAGAATTACACCATGACCAATAAGCATCAGTTTTAGGGAAGGAGGGGGATTGTGTATGATCTCTTGACTTCTTTTTTTTAATTTTTAAGTTTTTAAATTGAAGTGTAATTAACTTGCAATATTATACTAGTTTCAGGTGTACAACATAGTGATTTGATATTTTTATAAATTACACACCATACAAAGTTATTATAAAATTGATCATATTCACTGGGCTGTATATTACATCCCTGTGACTTAATTATTTTATAACTGGTAGTTTTTACCTCTTAATCACCTTCACCTATTTTGCCTCTCCCGCCACCCCCTCCTCTCTGGCAACTACTAGTTTGTTCTCTGTATATGTGAGTCTGTTTCTGTTTTGGTATTTGTTCATCTGTTTCATTTTTTTAGATTCCACATGTAAGTGAAAATACAGTATTTGTCTTTCTGTCTTATGTCACTAATCACAATACCCTCCAGGTCCATATGTGTTGCAAATGGTGAGATTTCATTCTTTTTTTATGTCTAATATTCCATTGTATATATACACCACATATTTATCCATTTATCTGTTAATGGGCATGTAGCTTGCTTCCATATCTTGGCTATTGTAAATCATGCTGCTATGAACATTGGGGTGCATATATCTTTGCAAATTGGTGTTTTTGCTTTCTTCAGATAAGGAGTGAAATTGCTGGATAGTATGATACTTCTATTTTAAATTTTGTGGAGAACTTCCGTACTGTTTACCATAGTGACTGTACCAACTTACATTCCCACCAACAGTGCACAGGGTTCCCTTTCTCCACATCCTCACCAACGCTTGTTATTTCTTTTTTATAATAGCCATCTGACAGTTGTAAGGTGACATCTTACTGTGGTTTTGATTTGCACTTCCCTGATGATTAGTGATGTTAAGCATCTGTTCATGTGCCTATTGACCATATGTATGTCCTCAGAATAACACCTATTCAGTTCCTCTGCCCATTTTTAAATTGCATTTTTTTTTTTTTTACATTAAGTTGTTTGAGTTCTTACATATTTTGGATATCAACCCCTTATCGGATATATAACTGACAATGGTCTTCTCCCATTCAGTAGACAGCCTTTTTGTTTTGTCAATGATTTCCTTCACTGTACAAAAGCTTTATAGCTTGACTTGGTTCCATTTGTTTATTTTTGCTTTAGTTGCCCTTGCCTGAAGAGATGTTACCAAAAAATATTGCTAACATTGATGTGAAAGAGCATACTGTCTATGTTTTTTTCTGGGAGATTCATGGTTTCAGATCTTACATTTAAGTCTTAATCCATTTGGAGGTTTTTTTTGTTTGTGTGTGTGTGTGTGTGTGTGTGTGTGTGTTTGTATATGGTGTGAGAAAATGGTCTAGTTTTATTCTTTCATATGAAGCTGTCCAGTTTTCCTAATGCTACTTATTGAAGAAACTGTCTTTTCTGCACTGTATATTTTTGCCTTCTTTGTTGTAGATTAATTAACCTTATATGTGTGGGTTTGTTTCTGGGCTCTCTATTCTATTCCATGGATCTATGTGTCTGTTTTTGTACCAGTACCAATACTGTTTTGTAGTAGAGCTGAAGTCTGGGAGCATGATACCTCTAGCTTTGTTCTTTCTCAGGATTGCTTTGTTTATTCAAGATCTTTTGTGGTTCCATACAAGTTTTAGAATTATTTGCTCTATTTCTGTGAAAAATGGCATTGGTATTTTGATAAGGATTGCAGTGAATCTATAGATTGCTTTGGATCATATGGACATTTTATCAATATTCTTTCAATCCATGAACACAGAATATCTTTCCATTTATTTGTATCATCATTTTTTTCCCTCAGTATCTTACAGATTTCAGAGTACAGGTCTCTCGCCTCCTTGGTTAAATTTATTCCTAGACGTCTTATTCTTTTTGATGCAATTGTAAATTATACTGTGTTCTTGATTTCTTTTTCCAATAGTTCATTATTAGTGTATAGAAATCCAACAGATTTCTGAATATTAATTTTGTATCCTGCAACTTTACTGAATTCATTTATTAGTTTTAATAATTTTTTGGTAGTGTCTTTAGGATTTTCTACATAAAGTATTATGTCATTTGCAAATAGTAACAGTTTACTTCTTCCCTTCCAATTTGGATTACTTTTATTTTTCTTATCTGATTACTGTGACTAGGACTTCTAATAGTATGTTGAATAAAAGTGGCAAGAGTGAGTCTCCTTGACTTCTTCCTGATATTAGAGGGAAATCTTTCAGCTTTTTACTGCTGAGTATAATATTAGCTATGGGTTTATCATAAATGGCCTTTATTATGTTGAGGTACATTCCCTCCATACCATTTTGTTTAGAGTTTTTATCATAAATACAAGTTGAATTTTTTCAGATGCTTTTTCTGCATCTATTGAGATGATCATGTAATTTTTATCCTTCATTTTGTTAATGTAGCATATCATGCTGTTTGATTTACAGTTAATGAACCATCCTTGCATCCCTGAAATAAATCCCACTTAATCATGGTGTATGATCCGCTTACTGTATTGTTGAATTTGTTTTGCTAATACTTTCTTGAATTTTTCATCTATGTTCATCATGATAATTGAGCTGTAATGTTCTTTTTATAGTGTCTTTAGTTTTGGTATCAGTGTGATGTTGGCCTCATAGAATGAGTTTGGAAGTGTTCCCTCTTCAATTTTTTTGGAATAGTTTGAGAAGGATAGGTGTTAACTCTTCTTTAAAAGTTTGATAGAGTTCATCTGTGAAGCCATCAAGCCCTGGACTTTTGTTGGGAGTTTTGAAAATTACTGATTCAATTTTGTTACTCATAATTGGCCTGTTCAGATTTTCTATTTCTTCCTGAGTCAGTTTTAGGAGATTGTATGTTTCTAGGAATTTATCCATTTCTTCCACTTTGTCCAATTTGTTGGTGTACAACTGTACATTGTATTCTCTTGTGATTGTTTGTATTTCTGTGATATCAGTTGTAATTTCTTCCCTTTCATTTCTAATTTTAATAATTTGGGCCCTCTTTTTTTCTTAATGAGTCTGACTGAAGACTTAACAACTTTGTTTTCAAAACACAGCTCTCAGTTTCATTCACTTTTTCTATTGTTTTTTAAATCTATTTTTTTCTCTCTGATTTTTACTATTTCCTTCCTTCTACTAACTTTAGGATTTGTTTTTTTCTAATTCCTTTAGGTATATAGTTAGTTGTTTATTTGATATTTTTCTTGTTTCTTGAGGTAAGCCTGTATTGCTATAAACTTCCTTCTGAGAACTACTTTGGCTGCATCTCATAGATTTTCAGTCATTGTGTTCCTATTTATTTTCATTCATCTCAAGGTATTTTTTAATTTCCTCTTTGCTTTATTCACTGACCAATTGGTTTTCCAGTAGCATACTGTTTAGCCTCCATGCCTTTTGTTTTTTCTATTTTTTTTTCCCTGTAATTTCTGGTTTCATACCGTTGTGGTTGGAAAAGATGCTTGATGTGATTTCGATCTTCATATGTTTATTGAGACTTGTTTTGCGGCCTAACATGTGATCTACCCTGAAAATGTTTCATGTGCTCTTGAAAGAATGTATTCCGTTGTTTTGGATGGAATGTTCTGTATATATCTATTATCTGATAGAATAATATACCTACATGCTTTCTTAGGTTTGCTTCAAAAGTTCACACCAAACACGTGTGTCTTGCCATCACTTTACATTTTTCTCCACAGTGCTAAAAACATAGGAAAACTGGGAAATTAGATCTGTTTCAGGTGAATCCATAGTACTTCTTAGGTGACCTAGCTAGAAGAACTGCTCCTATTTTTCCAGATAATTGGTACTTACTGCTTTCATAATTAGCACAACATTGAGATCTAAACACAGGAAAGTCACATAGATACTTAAGCATTTATTTTGTGGTCACCCATGAAAGGTGAAATAGACCCCTTCCCAATTAATAAGTTGAATGTTGAGCTTGATACTCCACACACAAAAAGAATTTGAAACAAATTTTATTACTCAGACAAGGAAACCTGGGGAGAGTAGGGGAAGCACAAGTAGGTCCAGGCTGGTTTGAGTGAGGCAGAGAGAGTGAGTTCAGCTAGATAGTACACCTGGGGAAAAGTTTACCTTAGTGAGCCAGGTTTTGTGAGGTTTGAATTTCTCTTCAGAGCCAAATGAGGGGGGCCCATGGGTTTTCTTGTCAGCTTGCCTAGTTGTGAGGCAGAGTGGGTGTAAGTCAGTTCAAGTCACTATAACAAAGTACCATCAAGACTGAATGGATTGTAAACAACAGAAGTTTGTTTCTTACAGTTCTGGAGGCTGGAAGTCTGAGATCAGGGTGGCAACATTGTCAGGTCATGGCCTATTTGCTGGTTCATAGCCAGTGCCTTCTTGCTCTATATGTTCACATGGTATAAGGGACTATATAGCTTAGTGGCGTCTCTTTTATAAGGTACTAATCCCATCCATGAGGGCTCCACCCTCATGATTTAAGCAGCTCCCAAGACCCCACCTTCTAAGACCATTACCTTTGGGGTTAAGAATTTCAACAAATGAATTCTGGGGGGACACAAACTTTCGGACCATAGCAAGAAGAAAGGAAAGGCAGGGCTTGAAAGCTATCAGCTGTCAAATATCAAAAATAGAATTAGACTATGGCACTGTATAAATATTTTAAGATAAATATGCCATCTAAATGTATAGGAGGTAAACAAATATTATTTTGTCTGAACATTCCTGTTTCCTGTCTATAAATGTACTTTACAAAGTAAATAAGATGTATTTAAGAGCTCTAATTGGTTAACAAATTACTCATACTTTATTCTAGGTCCAAATACATTATGATGCCAAGAAAGAAGTTGGAGAAAAAATATCATAGATGTTGGAAGGGAAGAGACCACCTGAATGAGATCTTAAAATAGTCAAAGGTAAAAACAGTAGGTCATACAGGCAAAAATTGAATATAATTAAAATTGCCAAAAGAGGCTTAAAGTTCATTTAAGAAACTCTGAGGAATGATGATTGAAATTAGGATAGCTAGTATATTCAAGAATGTAGAAATTAGGGAAAAAAAAGAAATGATATACTACAATTTTTAATCATGGAACTCTGAAGACAGGAGGCTCATGGATTTTATAAAGAGAAGTGAAAAATAAGAATAGTTTATTCTTTATGCAGCAAAATTTAAACATTAAATTTTCCTAATGAAAGATATCTATTCTAGTGTTTTCTTATTGTTTTTTATGGAAGTGTAGTTGATTTACAATATTTTGCTAGTTTCAGGTGTGCAACAAAGTGATTCAGTTATATATATATATATAAATGTATTTTCAGATTCTTTTCCATTAGAGGTTATTATAAGATATTGATTATAGTTCCCTGTGCTATACAGTAGGTCTTTGTTGCTTATCTATTTTATGTATAATAGTTTGTATCTGTTAATCCATACTCCTAATTTATCCCCCCCTTGCCTCCCTTCCCCTTTGGTAACCATGAGTTTGTTCTCTATGTCTGTGAGTCTGCTTCTGTTTTGTACATAGATTCATTTGTATTATTTTTTAGATTCCACATATAAGTGATATCATATAATATTTGTCTTTGCCTGACTTATTTCACTAAGCATAATATTCTCTAGGTCCATCCATGTTGCTGTAAATGGCATTATTTCATTCTTTTTATGGCTGAGTAATATTCCATTGTGTGTGTGTATATATGTATATATATACCACACCTTAAGCTAATTATCAGTTGATGGGCACTTGGTTGTTTCCATGTCTTTGCTATCATAAATAATGCTGCTATTAATATTGGGGTGCGTTTATCTTTTCAAATTGGTGTTTGTTTTTTTTTTTCTGGTTATATGCTCAGGAGTGGAATTGCTGGATCATATGGTAGTTCTATTTTTAGTTTTTTCATGAAACTCCATACTGTTCTCCATAGTGTCTGTACCAATTTACATTCCCACCAACAGTGTAGGAGGGTTCCCCTTTATCCACACCCTCTCCAACATTTATTATTTGTAGGCATTTTAATGATGGCCATTTTGACTGGTGTGAGGTGGTACTTCATTGTAGTTTTGATTAACGTTTCTCTAATAATTAGCAATGTTGAGCATCTTTTCATGTACCAGGGGCCATCTCTGGAGAAATTGTCTATTTAGATATTCTGCCCTTTTTTGATAGTGAATTGTGTGAGCTGTTTATATATTTTGGATATTAACCCCTTGTTCATTGCATCCCATTCCATAAGTTATCTTTTAGTTTTGTTAATGGCTTCCTTTGTGAAAAACCTTTTAAGTTTGATTAGGTACCATTTATTTATGTTTGCTTTGATTTATTTTGCCATGGGAGACTGATCTAAGAAAATGCTGCTACAATTTATGTCAGAGAATGTTTTATCTATGTTCTCTTCTAGCAGTTCTATGGTGCCATGTCCTATATTTAGGTCTTTAAACCATTTTAAGTTTATTTTTGTATACGGTGTGAGGGAGTGTTCTAATTTCATTGATTTTTCATGTAGCTATACAGCTTTTCCAACACCACCTGCTGAAGAGACTGTCTTTTCCCCATTGTACATTCTTGCCTCCTTTGTTGAATATTAATTGACTGTAGGTGTGTAGATTTATTTCTGGACTCTATTCTATTCCATTGACCTATATGTCTACTTTTGTGCCAATACTATGCTGTTTTGATTATTGTAGCTTTGTAGTACTGTCTGAAGTCTGGAAGTGTTATGGCTCCAGCTTTGTTCTTTTTCTTCAGGATTGCTTTGACAATTCTGGGTCTTTTGTGGTTCCATATAAATTTTAGGATTATTTGTTCTAGTTCTGTGAAAAATATGATGGGTATTTTGTTAGGGATTGAAATAAATCTGTAGATTGCTTTGGGTAATATGACCATATTAACAGTATTAATTCTTCCAATAAAGAACATGGGATCTTTTTCCATTTCTTTGAATCATCTTCAATTTCCTTTACACGTGTTTTATAGTTTTCAGCATATAGGTATTTCACCTCCATGAAAGTTAATTCCTAGGTATTTTTTTTTTGATGCAGTTTTAAACAAGACTGTTTTTTAAATCTCTTTCTGATACTTCATTGTTAGTGTAAAGAAATGAAACAGCTTTCTGTGTGTTAATCTTGTATCTTGCTACCTTGCTGAACTCATTTATTCCAATAGATTTTGTGTGGAGTCTTGGGGCTTCTCTATACAGAGTATCATTTCATCTGCAAATAGTGACAGTTTTGCTTCTTCCCTTCCAATTTGGATACCTTTTATTTCTTTTCTTGTCTGATTGTTGTGGCTAGGATTTTGAATACTGTGTTGAATAGACGTGGTTAGAGTGAGCATCCTTGTCTTGTTCCAGATTTTAGTGGGAAGGCTTTCAGGTTTTCACCGTTGAGTATTATGTTGACTGTGGGTTTGTCATAAATAGCTTTTATTATGTTGAGATATGTTCCCTCTATACCCACTTTGGTAAGAGGTTTTATTATGAATAGATGTTGAATTTTATCAATTGTTTTTCTGTGTCTATTGAGATGATCATATGGTTTTTGTTTTTTCTTCTGTTATGTGGTGTATCACATTGATTTGTGTATGTCAAACCATCCTTGTAACCCTGGAATGAATCCAACTTGATCATGGTATATGTTCCTTCTTATATATTGTTGATTTGATTTGCTAATATTTTGTTGAGGATTTTTGCATCTATATTCATCAAAGACAGTGGTTTGTAATTTTATTTTTTTGTAGCATCTTTGTCTGGTTTTGGTATTAGAGTGATTGTGGCTTCATAGAAAACATTTGGAAGTGTTCTCTCTTCATTCTTTTGGAATATTTTGAGAAGGATAGGTATATGTTCTTCTTTGTATGTTTGGTAAAATTCCCCAGGGAAGCCTTCTTGTCCTGGAGTTTTGTTTGCAGGGAATTTTTTATTACAGATTCTATTTCACTTCTAGTTATTGGTCTGTTCAAATTCTGTTTCTTCTTGACTCAATTTTGGCAGGTTCTATATTTCTAGAAGCTTGTCAATTTCTTCTAGGTTGTCCAATTTGTCGACATATAACTGTTAATCTATTTTCTTATGATTTTTTGTATTTCTGTGGTATTGGTTATTTCTCCTCTTTCACTTCTTTTTTTGTTTTTATTTGGGTTCTCTCTCTTATCTTTTTAGTGAGCCTGGCTAGAGATTTGTCAATTTTATCTTTTCAAAAGATTTTATTGATCTTTTCTATTTTTTTGATCACTATTTTATGTCTTTTTTCTCTGGTCTTTATTTCCTTCTTTCTGCTGACTTTGGGATTTGTTTGTTTTTTCCTACTTTTTTTACATGGTAGGTTAGTTGTTTGCAATTTTTCTTGTTTCTTAAGGAAGGCCTGTATCACTATGAATTTCCCTCTTAGAACTGCTTTTGCTGCATCCCATAGATTTTGTTAGGTTGTATTTTCATTGTCATTTGTCTCAAGGTATTTTATGATTTCCTCTTTAATTGTTGACCCATTGGTTTATTTAAGTGATCTTCATCTTTTTATATTTTTGCCTTTCCTATTGTAGTTTTCTATTTCCTATAGATTCTCGATACTTTTTAGAGAAGGCCTTTGAATACTTCTTTTAGGTATTACTGTATTCTTCACTTTTTGCTTGTCTGAGAAATTCTTTCTCTCTCCTTCTATTCAAAATGATGATTTGCTGGGTAGAATATCCTTGGTTGCAAGCTTTTCCATTTCAGAATTTTGAATGTTATCATGCCACTCCCTTCTGGCCTGCAAAGTTTCTGCAGAGAAATCAGCTGATAGGCTTATGGGGTTTCCCTTGTAACTGACTCTGGTTTTCTCCTGTTGCCTTTAGAATCCTCTTCTTTATCTTTTGCCATTTTAATTATAATATGTCTTGGTGTGAATCTGTTTATCTTGTTTGGGATCCTCTGTGCTTCCTGTACCTGGATACCTGTTTCCTTTAGATTTGGGAAGTTTTCAGCCATAATTACTTCAAATATATTTTTGATTCCCTTCTCTCTCTCTTCTCCTTCTGGAACCCCTATTATGCATAAGTTGGCATGCATATGCATGAGATCCCATGGATCTCATATGTTGCCTTCTGGTTTTTTTTTTTTTTTTTCATTTGTCTGTCTCCTGTTCTGATTGGGTGTTTTCCATTATTCTAACTTCCAGATCACTTATTCATTCTGTATCATTTATTCTGTTATTCATTGCTTCAACATTGGTTTTTATCTCAGCAAATAAGTTGTCTAATTTTTATTGGTTCCTCTTTATAATTTCCAGTTTCTTATTACAGTGATCTGCATTTCTACTGATAATCTTAATTCCTTTAGCATTTTTATTACCTCCTTTGTGAACTTAGGGTCTAGTAGCCTGGTGAGTTCTGTTTTATTATTTGTTCTTTCAGGATATTTCTCTTGTTCTTTTAATTGGGAGTAGTTCCTCTGCTTTTTCATTTAACTTAACTTTCTCTGTCTCTGTGACTTAAGGAGAAACAGTTTTCTACTGTGGTTTTGAAGGGGTGTTTTTATGTGGAAGTGTCCCTATATAGACTCTGTGAGTGTAGTGTGTTTGTGGAAGGGCTATTCTTGGTATGCATGCCAGTCATGTTTTTCCCCAATGTGTGCTGGCCATTATCTCCTTAAAAAAGGGTACGATTGTTATTGTGGTGTCCAGAGCCTGGACCAGATGTTGGATGGGGCCTCCGCTTTGCTCCATGGCTGTCACAGCCCTGTTGGGGGTGGGATCTGCTCCCCAGTTGTTGGATTACAAGCCCTAATAGTTGGGTTTGATAAGTGTGTACCTATAAGTGCATGTTCTATCCCAAAGGAATTGAGCACCGAAGCAAGTGAGGTCCATGTGGTCAGAGGGAATCTATGCATTGCCCATGCAGGCATCCACGGTTCTTCCATCAGCAGCCCAAAATTGTGTCCCCTTCTTTGTCGTGTTCATCCCATACCTAGTGCTAGGCTGGGGACTGGGGCTAGGGCACTATGACTGCAGTAAACAATGTGGTTTTGCTACCGCCTGGGACCTGGGCTGCCACTGTGGGATGGTTCCTCCCAGGACCTGTTTGCCCCTAATCCGACTCCAAGCTGGGGTGTGAGATGGGCAGAACTACAGTGCTCCTGCCAGGAAAGGAACCACTGCATATTCCTCCCCAGGGGCCATCCACTGGAGACCTGTGGTTCCGTGACACCACCTGGTGTGTACACCAGCAAAGTACATCTCTGTGAGACCCACCACCACTGTTCACAAGCTGACAGTGGGCTCCAAGTTTTGGCCTAGACCCCACCCAAGGCCCTCCTGGCTTTCTCTGTGCAGTTACACCAAGTCTTCTCCCAGGGCCTGAGACTCAGTGCCTAGCCACTGGGCATACTAGCAGCCCTGCCCGGCATGGGTTTTTGCTGGGAAGTGTGACAAGGTGGCAGCTGTCAGTGCCTGTCTTTCTCTACCCTAATTTCTAGCAAGCCAGCACATGCCCACTCTTTTGGAGCAGACTCCAGACCCCTCCAGCCCCTCTGTCTGTCCCAGTGGACCTCGTAGCAGGCAGGGTAGCTTCCCAGGGTGAGGGCTTGCCCATGCCTCCTTCACAGATCCTCCCCAGGGGCACCAGTCCCTTTCTGATGCTTTTTTTTTTGGTCTTACCCAGTTATGTGGGAATCTTTCTTGCATCTTTGGTTGTATAAGAGATATTCTGCCAATTCCCAGTTGGTTTTTTTGTGAGAATTGTTCTACTTTTGAGGTGTTTAAAACTGCGCATCAAAAATATCAATGTATTTTCATATTAACTTTGCTTTAGATATATAAAATAGAGGTCAGGATTAGATCATGTCTGCTAGTATGATTATTGTTTCTTTTTTTTAAAATAGAAATGACCAGTAAAATCAGGGAAAAACTGAAATTATATAGTTATTGGTCATGACTTAGGGACAAAAAGGCTTGTCATTCAGTCAGGAGAAAATAAATGGAGGACTTGAACTGAAATAATATAACATTCTAGCTTTCATAAATTAGATTACTATAATGAGATAATGGATAAAATGTTATACTATGTTTCAAGCAATTTGCTTTTGGGCTATCTGGTGCCAAACAAAATTACTTCATGATTTTTGTGCAATGCACATGAGTCTACATTCTCCAGCTTTCACGGGTCACCATTTTAATAATATGTAACTAATATTATGTAAGCCTCCAAACTGAGTAAATGCAGAATTTTCAGTTTTTATCTCATCTTTCTTTAGCATCACTGATCTCCCTAAGGAATTGTTCAAAAGTTGCAGAAGTGTGTCATAGTTTCCCCCTTGTCACATCCTGCCAATGACCACTGCTACATATTTCTCACTCTACCTCTTTCCTTCTTATAACTAGATTCTTTACTGTATTTTGCTCCAATCTAATTCCCTAATGCCCAGCCAGCTCCAAGTTGAAGTACAAAGATAGGTAGAAAGTTTAAAAATACTATAAGGAAATTACAGTGCTGTCACAAAGTACAGTGTATTCATATGTACACATACACACAATTGGTAATATACTATCTATAAAGTTTATGTTTTTTATCTCTAACAGTATACTGTGAACATTTCCCATACCATTAAATATGATCCAAATACATTATTTTAATGCCTACAGATTAGATCCTTTTTGTTGTTATAACTAAAAGTGAGATGTGTATTATATACTTTAATCATTTTTTCAACTCTGATTTCATAAACTCTACTTTAGGAAGAGGTAAGATAACATATGCTGGGAAACATATTTTCAATTGGCCAAGGTAAATATTTAATTTATTACATTTGATATCACCAGTTTCAATCCTAAAAATAACTAAAATTAGCAATCAAGATTACTGTAATTTTTTTCAGAGCCTGTAATTGGTGTTCTGGTTCCTTGCTCATTTTTGTGTACGAAGAATAGTTAAGTGATAGGAATTGGTTCTATGTTGATCAGTATCCACACACAACAGCAATAGCTCACCAAAACAAATGTACATTTAGAATCCCTAATCATTCCTCTAGCTATACTTATGAAAATAATAGGTAAATACAGACTTTGACAGAAGCTTAAAATGACAGATTTCTAATAAGTAGAAGAAATTGAGTCTACATTATCATGTTTACGTCAATTGGTGGCAGAAGCCAGCTTTTCTAGCTTCTGGAATTTTTGTTTTTATACCACCATGTGGGTACAAAAATTTTTGTTATATATGCAGATGTTTGACCAACAAATCTAGTAATTCAAAATATATGGGGATTTTCTCAATTTTTAAAGGATATGTTGTTTTTATGAAATCTGTAAATTAATCTAGTTTGTCCTGTCCAAAAGATTTTCAGAGTTTCATTCTATTCAAAGAGTTGCAACATCTGAGCAGGAAAGATTCAATAACTGATTTGATTCTGAACAGGTTTATCTGAGGAAATTTCACACATTTCTGTAGATTTTTTAAAATTATTTTTTCGTAAGTATATGTATTTCAAATCTGAGCCTGTGTTCTGCAGAACAATATTGGCTGATCAATGTGTTATTTTGGAGTCATTATACTGGAGTTTATTTCTTGTAAAAATACTTATATATTATTTCTTATTGCTATTAAGGAGTTTGTGAAAAGAAAGGATAAAATTAAGTAATTAAAAGTGTCACAGTTCAACTTAAGTTTACAATTAAGTATTCTATGTTTGCTTGGAAAAATAAGATATAAAATTGCACTTTGGTTACTGGTATGAGATGAGACTTGGTGTGAAAGTCATTTAAGAAAAGTGAAAAAGCAATAAAACTCCAGCTGTTTGGTTAGGAAAGGTTTATTATAACTGCCTCAAACTCAGTCAAACCAATAGCCAGAGTTCTTCATGGACCACACTGTGGCTGATATAATTGAAAGTTTATTTCTAATGTATATCATCCATTTGAAAAGTATATGTGAAACCAACACTAATATTCTCCATCCTGTATGTAATCATAAATGAAAGATAAAGACTTCCAATATTTTTAGAGATTAAAAATAGTATATTTTTTATCCTCACTTTTTCAGAGTTCCATTTAATCATGCAAATTACTTGCTTAAGAGTGCAAGGTATAGGGTCAGTTAACTTTCACCTTGCTCTTGGAGTTTGGGGAGAAAAACTGCAGTTTTGAGTAAGGGAGGACATGCCTGGGTGTAACAAAAGCCAAAAGGTGGATGATAGCATAGCTATGTACACTATGAAAAAAAAGATTTTTAATATTTGTTCTGGTTACAGATAAGATACATATTCACTGTTATTCAACATTTTCAAAAATAAAAGTATTTGAGAAGAAATCATGTCCATTTTGGTCAGAAACTCCCCATATTTCCTGATGTGGAAAACTGAGTGATTGCTTACAGTGTCAAGTATTTTAGAGGAAGAGAAAGGCTTGAGGAGGATAAACAAATAATAAGGGAATTATTTGGAGGAGGTCAGCTTACTTTCTTATGCTGATATATAAGGAGATGTAGTTTCCACTGATACTTTCACTAATTAAAAACTATAAGAGTGTTACACTAATCTAAATTTACATTAACCATTTAAGTAATGACAAAGACAGTCTGTAAAGCATCACTACTGTCATCTACCCTGTTTCACAGTGGCACAAATCTAAATTATCACAGTTGGGTCAGTCAGTGATCAAAAAGAGAAAAACACATAACAATATTAAAACAAACTCATGCAAACCCATAGGTGCAATGTTCAAAAGAGAGGGTTTTTTCCCATTGTCATGCACAGAAAAATTTTAAAAATAGTTTCATTTAGAGCTTTTAATATCAATATGCTTTAATAAATGCATTCATTTTCATTCATTTCTAGGACCTAAACAAGACAAAGTATGTCACAGAGCTGGAATTTACTGAGCAAATTTGAAGTCAACATGTTATTTATATATTAAGGTTGAGCTTCAAAGTACTGAGTCATTTATTTAAACCAGTGTGTGTGTGTGTGTGTGTGTGTGTGTGTGAGTGTGAGTGTGTGTGCGTGAGAATTTTCTGTGTAATTTAAGATACCTCCAACTTGATGATTTAAGAACAGGAATCTTCACAGTAAATCTATATACTATCTACAAAGCTTTATAACATTCCATTTGATTGCACTTTACAAAATAAACATTATAATATATTCCAATGTCATCTGAATTACAAACAATTAACTAGCATCAGATTTTCACATTATGGGAGGTGAATAGTACTATGTACTTTGCACTAAGTCATCTTTTTTGGTTGGTCATTCAGAAGCATGAATACCTAAAACTCAACCAGTGATTGGCTTAATTTTTATAGAAAATTCATTTTAGGTGGGTGCAGAGAGGTGAATTATAATGCTTGATTGATAACAAAAGTCATGACAATAAATTTTCCAGGTGAAGGAGTCAAGCATAGGTTTTTATTTAAAATGCTGAAAGGAAGGCATTAAGAGCAAGAAAGACTGTGGGTCATTTTTTAATGAACCATGTGTTATGGTTGACATCTCTTAAAAAAAAAAGGGAGTAACTTTGTAATCAATTCAAAAATTACCTTAAAAGTGAGACACTATGCACTTAACCTTTACAAAAAGTATATAATGGAGAAGACATCTATTTTTTAAATCATTTTTGTGAAATATCACCTTTGAAGTTACAGCTGTGCAAAATGCCAACCTGAAATGTTGGGTTAAACGACTTAGCCAAACAGTGTAACTCGACAGCATTTCCCTTTGCAACAACAGATGCACAGCTAAGCATTAATCTCTAAACAGGGTCAAGAGAGTAATGATGAAATGTGAACTTTCTCAGGGTTTTTTACTTCTGGACAAGTAGTATCAATGTTACACTTAGAAATAAATTGGTTTATTGGAATACAACATGTTAGTCGTTTCAAAAAATTTGTAGTAGAACATTTTCTTAAAACAAACCTTACAAAAACCCCAATATGTGATTAAGTGAGATAGAATTCCAAAACACCCCTCCCCACAACCTCCTTCTCCCTAGATACTTTTCTCTGCTAAACACCAAGGAAGCATACTTGGGAGCCCCTGAGACTACACTGATACCAATGAGAGCGACTCTCAGTTTTAAAACTTTCTCCATATCCTCAGCCCCCAAATCTTTTCCTGTCTTTCTACCAATGAAAATATGTTTTTCAATTTATGTTGCTGTGAGGTCCAGGACAACTACTTAAGACACATTGTGGAAAAGATTATTGAAGAAGCTGAAGGGAGACTGAGGATCCTGATGGTTGTCTCCTGTAAGATACCCTCAATGAGATGATTGGAAGGTGGCTTTGAGTTTACATGTGCTGCTGAAGTTGAAAGGATTGACCTCCACATGTCCCCTTCCAACTGACTTAAGAAAGTAGACTACTACCAAGTCCAAGACTGAAGTTGGAGGAATACAGTTTTAAGTGACTGTTCTCCATGAATCCAGTTCTGAAATGCAAAAACCATTAGGAGCATTCTGGGAAGCTTCAGCTGGAGGAAATACGCTACCCTGTAAAAAGAAAATCTTAAGACCTTCAGGTTGGACAGGCCACATGTAGACATTATGAACGATAGCCTGGTTGAACAGCCAGTTAGGAGTGAGTCATCTTGAATGTGCTAATGAGGCAAACCTTCAGACTGCAGCCACATCAACATCTGATGACAATCCTATGAGACACCTCAAGTGAGAACTTCCTGCCCAACTTTTCTCAAGTCTTATCTACAAAATTCTGAGCTTAAAAAAGTAGTTATAAGGCACTGAGTTGTGAGGTAATTTGATATATAGCAAGAATCATTGGAACAGCAATTTTCAGTCATATCTGCTTATATGAGCATAAAAATAATAGTGATATGTGCATATAAAATAAAGTAAATAATGAGATATTTGGTCACAAACTTGAGTTAATACAGATTCTGAATTTGATGATTGCATTTCACTTTAAACCCTATAGTTGATAAGGTAAAATGATGTCAAGGTGTCAAATTTGGTTTCTATCACTTGACCTAGGAAAACACACCATTCAAGAGGGACAGATTCTCCTGGTTCTACATTCTGAGGGAAACTGACTTACATCAATCCCTAAATAATAGAATTTAAGCAATGTGCACTCATTTATTCAGCAAATATTTTTGAGGACTATTAAAAGCCAGATATTATGTTAGTAACTTTGTTTAAAATGAACAGTATCCTTTTCTAGTGGAGCTTACAACTTTGGAGTTATGGGAGTCAGAATTCATTTATAGCATCTCTTATTTTTAAATTATTCAGACTCAGTGAAAAATTTGAAGTACAGTATAATGAACCTGCATTTATTGATTTTATCTCCTTTACCTAGGTTTGTGAATTAGTATTTTGTTAAACTGTTTTCTCCTCTTCTTCCTCCCCCCCCCTTATTCCCTTTCCTTTTATTCCTTTCCTTTTCTTTCTCTTTCCTCTCCTCTCCTCCCCCATTTTTAAAAGGATATGATATGGGAATAAATTCTAAATAGGCTGCTTCTATCAATTAATGGGGTAGACATTTAAAAGTTACATCAAATGTAAAAACATGTCCACAAGTTAGGCTATTTTTCAAGATATTAAAGGGAATATTTAATGGGAAACTAATTCAAATTGTGTGATGAGGGGAGCCCTATCTGAAGATTTCAAATAAAACCAAGATGGATAAGAAAGCATCCAGGAAGAAGAGGCAAGTGGGAGGGTAGGAGAGCATACTGTGTTCAAAGATTTAGAAGGTGATTGCCAACATATAGAGCAAAGCGGAAGACTGGTTTCATAGGACTTTGGAAAGTTAGGTAGAAGTCAGGTAATATGTGGTCTTGATGGTTATTTTATGAAGATTGCATTCCATTCCAGATGTGACAGTCACTGAAGTGTTTTAAGCGACCGAGTGATGGGATTTAATTAACATTTATTTAACATGCACTCTGAATGCTGTGTAGAAAGATCATTGGAATAGCCAAGAATATAAGTTAAAAAATACTGGGCTCTTACAGTATAAAATAAAATAAGATAGTGGCTTGGACTGTGCTACGGATAGAAAGAAACATTTAAGATATATTTTTAGCAGCTTTATTGAGATACAGTTCACATACTTTATAATTTACCAATTTAAAATGTGCAACTCAGTTGTTTTTAGTACATTCACAGGTATGTGCAGTCATCACCAGAGGCAATTTTAGAACATTTTACCATCCCCAAAAGACACCCTGTATGGTTTAGCATTGACCTTCTATATCCCACTCCACACCCCCCCACCCACTCACCCAACCATAGGCAGCCACTAATAAACACTATCTCTATAGATTTCCATGTTCTGAACATCTCATATGAATGGAATCATATGTGATCTTTTGTGACTAGCTTCTTTCATTGAGCATAACATTTTCAAGGTTCATCTATATTGTACCATGTATTAGTGTTTCATTCTTATGTCTGAATCATATTCCATGTATTTACATACCACATTTTGCTTATATTATTTGTCCATTGATAGACATGTGGGTTGTTTCCACCTTTACCTACTATGAATAATTCTGCTATAACAGTCATGTACAAATATTTGTGTAGATCTGATTTCATTTCTCTTGGGTATGTCCTTGGAGTGGAATTTCTGGGCCTTATGGTAACTCTGTTTAATCGTTTGAGGAACTGGCAAACTGATTTCAAAGGAGCAGTACTATTTTACATTCCCATCAGCAGCGTATGAGGGTTCTGATTTCACATCTTCACCAACACTTGCTATTACCTGACTTTGATTCTAGCCATGCCAGTGAATGTAAAGTGGTATTGCATCATGGTTTTGATTAGCATTTTCCTGATGACTAATGAATTTGGCTATCTTTTCCTATGCTTATTATCCATTTGTATGTTTTCTCTGGAGCTTCTTTGAATAAATATGGGTATGATTCCATTAAGAAGTAAAAAAAAATCAGAAGAGACAGTTACTAAAGAAAAGTCCCTAATATGGAAATAAGTAGAACACAGTAGTCAAATGAAGAAACAGAGGAAAAATATATATACGACAACTATAAATCTGTTATAAATTTGATGGCAGAAAGATGCCTTCCCTCTTTTTCAGACACACCAGCTAAAACTGAGATGGGAAAAAGAGATTTGAGGAATGTTATAATAGAATGAAATTGACTTTGTACTGATGGAAAAGCATAGTTACTAGGAAAAACAAAAACAACAACAACAAAAAAACAGGTGTTCTGGGTAGAGTCCCCATTTGAGGACAGTAATCATGAAATAAAGTAATTAAGGAAAGAATAACAAAAGGATGTAAACATTAGAAAGTTATCATAATACTAATAATAGTGATTGCTAATATTTAATGCAACCTACAATGTTCCAGGAATTGTTTTAAGCATTTTATATGGATTAACTAACTTATTCCTTACATCAACTCTATAAGAACTATCATGTTTATCTAACAGATAAGGGAACAAAGACAGAAGTTAACTTTCTGAAGGTCATATAGCAAGATCTACAAGATCACTATATGTGACTTTTTATTGATTTTGGGAACATGTTATAGTAAGAAATTTAAATGAGTGATTTAAGAGAGATTCACTTTATTATAATGAGAGGCACAGTGTGACCATGATAGGGTAAGGTAAAGGAAAATTCTTTGGAGTTGAATATGGTAAGGAGTAAGATGAGATATACAAAGGGTAATGAAGTTATCATAGAATGGAGTTGAAGTTAAGTACTATGGACTACCAGGTAAGGTCTATAATGAAGGGAGTAATGCCTGAGACTTTGGTTGAAGATCATTAAGAGGGTCTACAGAGCAGGTATGTAGCTAAATGTTGAGAATTTCAATTATAGAAGAAATAATAATCTGGAAGCAACAAAGGAGAGCAAAGAGACTATCAATCCTCCTCTCAAATTTCAGATATATAGCATGTAAAAAAAAATAGCTTCTTATTGAAAGGACTGAAGGAAATGGTATATCAAAGAGGAAAAGTGTTCCATTTAAGGAACATGTAAGGGGAAATTTCAGAAATGAGTTTAAGACTATATAGTATTTGATGTGCAGACAGTCCAGAGAAAAAAGTGGGGAAAGAGGTTGGGGAGAGGAGATTAATCAGGTACATTCATGAATTGGATAGGTGGGAATGAGAGTTCAGAAACTAATGGATGAGCAGAGGGGTTTTTCATTCTCATACTGACAGAAATAAGTAAGGATGATGTGACATTTGGTGGATTTTATCTTGCTTGTGCTCCATATGTGGGTGGGCATTTTAAGGCCTATGACAAAAGGGTATTGGCCTGGACAATAGAGGCTATGGGTATAATTGTTTTTATCCTTTCAAATGGAGAAGAATATCTTAATATGGTGAAAATTAGTTTTGTATGGGATATCTCACTTTATCTTCTTCCTACCAATAATTCTGACATTTACTCCTATTAAATAGTAGAAACAATATTAGAGTTTCCCAGGCAAATATGAGTTCAGAATTGTAGAAAGTTTCCAGGCAAATCAGAGGACCTAGGTGCCTCAAAGTTCATCTTTAGAATTATCATATTATGACCTAACAACTGATGCTAATAAGTATTAGAAATAGAGTAAATTGTTTCTCCAAAAAATCCTAATTTTTTCATCTGCCAGCCTACGACCTTTTTCTTATTTTTGTATTTGGCCGTTTTTTGACCCTACTACACACCATCTAACCTGGAACTGAATTGAGACACATTGATTTGTTTTATTAATTATTAGGTTGATAGCTAATAAAAAATGAAGACAATAATGCCAAGAAAGTTTATTTTTACTCTGTATAAAATAGTACTTACCTTGTAAGTAAATTAATTATTGGCTAACACAGCATGTTGATTTTAGTAAAACCTTGTAGGTAAGTCGGTCTTGTTATGACTACCATGTTTTTTTATTAAAAATTAAGATCAGAAAGAACAAGAGTTCAAGGATAGTTCAGAAATTGCTTATTTATCTTAAAATTTTTATTTTTAAAACTTCCAAGCACAGCAATGCAGCAAAGTTCACATGGCGAGAAGCACTTCTCACAACGCACAAGCTGTGAAAGTAACACATTTCATTAAAACAGGCATCTCGGAGCTAAGCACCAAGTCACGCAAACAAACATGAGAGGGAGAAAGGAGCCTTTGGAAAAGCAATTATCCCCTAGAGATCCTGAGTCAGCTGTTTTCAGCTGCAAAAATTCCCTACTCTTACTGTTTTGTTATCCTCAGGTCCCCTCAGCTGCTATTAAGTAATGGCAACGATTCTTGGAACTTTGAAAATGGATTTAAAAATTTGTGGTTATATATATTTTGGGGGGATGGGAGGAGCAGAGATGGGGAGTAATGCAAACAGCCGAGGAGTGATGAAGTGAATAATATTGACCTTATACCAAGAACACTTCATGGGGACATAGTAAATAAGCCCTCTCCTCAGCAAATTTAAGAAATCAAGCAGAAGGGACTTGAACAAAAATTGAGGCAGCAGATGAAAAAGAAACTTTCTTCTTAAAAATATTTGCAAGAATTTTTTTTTAAAATGCAAATAAAGTTATTTTTCTCCTTGTAAAATTAAAACATGTTTCTTATTGAAATGTGTGTAGGAAGTGCAGAAAACTATAATGACAAAATTAAAGTGATCCATAGAGAGACTTTCAAGATGGCGGAAAGTAAGATGTGGAGATCACCTTCCTCCCACAAATACATCAGAAATACATCTATATGTGGAACAACTCCTACAGAACACCTACTGAACGCTGGCAGAAGACCTCAGACTTCCCAAAAGGCAAAAAACTCCCCACGTACCTGGGTAGGGCAAATGGAAAAAGATAAAACAGAGGCAAAAGAATAGGGACAGGACCTGCACCAGTGGGAGGGAGCTGTGAAGGAGGAAAGGTTTCCACACACTAGGAAGCCCCTTCACTGGTGGAGATGGCGGGTGGCGGGGAGGGAAGCTTCGGAGCCACTGAGGAGAGTGCAGCAACAGGGATGCAGAGGGCAAAGCAGAGAGATTTCCGCACAGAGGATCGGTGCCGACCAGCACTCACCAGCCCGAGAAACTTGTCTGCTCACCTGCCAAGGCAGGTGTGAGCTGGGAGCTGAGGCTCAGGCTCCGGAGGTCAGATCCCAGGGAGAGAACTGGGGTTGGCTGCATGAACACAGCCTGAAGGGGGCTACTGCACCACAGCTATCTGGGAGGGAGCCCAGGAAAATGTTGGGAGCTGCCGAAGAGGCAAGAAACCATTGTTTAGTGGTGTGTGAGGAGAGGGGATTCAGAACACCACCTAAACAAGCTCCAGAGATATCAGCGTGGACCCCAGAGACAGACATGAGATGCTAAGGCTGCTGCTGCAGCCACCAAGAAGCCTGTGTGCAAGCACAGGTCACTATCCACATTTCTCCTCACGGGACCCTGTGCAGCCGCCACTGCCAGGGTCCCGTGATCCAGGGACAACATCCCTGGGAGAACACATGGCGCACCTCAGGCTGTTTCAACGTCATGTTGGCCTCTGCCGCCGCAGGCTCACCCTGCATTCCATACCCCTCCCTGCCCCTGGCCTGAGTGAGCCAGAGCCCCCGAATCAGCTGCTACATTAACCCCGTCCTGCCTGAGTGAAGAATAGATGCCCTCAGGCGACCTACACGCAGAGGCAGGGCCAAATACAAAGCTGAACCCCAGGAGCTGTGTGAACAAAGAAGAGAAAGGGAAATCTCTCCCAGCAGCCTCAGGAGCAGCAGATTAAATCTCCACAATCAACTTGATGTACCCTAAATCTGTGAAATACCTGAATAGACAACGATTCATCCCAAACTGAGGTAGTGGACTTGGGAGCAACGATTTATATATATATTTTTCCTTTTTCTCTTTTGTGAGTGTGTAGGCGTCTGCTTCTGTGTGTGATTTTGTCTGTATAGCTTTGCTTTTACCATTTGTCCAGGGTTCTGTCTGTCCTTTTTTTTTTTTTTTTTTACTTTTTAGTGCTTGTTATCATTGGTGGATTTGTTTTTGGTTTGGTTGCTATCTTCTTTCTTTTTTTCCTTTTTTAATTACTATTTAATTGTTTTAAATCTTTCATAATTATTTTTTATTTTAATTATTTTATTTATTTATTTTTTCTTTCTTTCTTTCATTTTTTTCTCCCTTTTATTCTGAGCTGTGTGGATGACAGGGTCTTGGTGCTCCAGCCAGGTGCCAGGCCTGTGCCTCTGAGGTGGGAGAGCTGAGTTCAGGACATTGGTCCACCAGAGACCTCCCAGATCCACGTAATATCAAATGGCAAAAGTCTCCCAGATATCTCCATCTCAACACTAAGACCCAGCTACACTCAACGACCAGCAAGCTACAGTGATGGACACCCTATGCCAAACAACTACCAACACATGAACACAAAACCACCCACTAGTAGAAAGGCTGCTTAAAATCATAATACGGTCACAGACTCCCCAAAACACACCACTGGACCTGGACCTGCCCACCAGAAAGACAAGATCCAGCCTCATCCACCAGAACACAGACACTAGTCCCCTTCACTAGGAAGCCTACACAAGCCACTGAACCAACCTTACCCACGGTGGGCAGACACCGAAAACAACGGGAACTATGAATCTGCAGCCTGCGGAAAGGACACCACAAACACAGTAAGTTAAGCAAAATGAGAAGACAGAGAAACACAGGAGATGAAGGAGCAAGGTAAAAACCCACCAGACCAAACAAATGAAGATGAAATAGGCAGTCTACCTGAAAAAGAATTCAGAGTAATGATAGTAAAGATGATCCAAAGTCTTGGAAATAGAATGGAAAAATTACAAGAAACATTTAACAAGGACCTAGAAGAACTAAACAGCAAACAAACAATGATGAACAACACAATAAATGAAATTAAAAATTCTCTAGAGAGAATCAATAGCAGAATAGCTGAGGCAGAAGAACGGATAAGTGACCTGGAAGATAAAATAATGGAAATAACTACTGCAGAGCAGAATAAAGAAAAAAGAATGAAAAGAACTGAGGACAATCTCAGAGACCTCTGGGACAACATTAAATGCAACAACATTCGAATTATAGGGGTCCCACAAGAAGAAGAGAAAAAGAAAGGGACTGAGAAAATATTTGAAGAGATTATAGTTGAAAACTTCCCTAATATGGGAAAGGAAATAATCAAGTCCAGGAAGAGCAGAGAGTCCCATACAGGATAAACCCAAGGAGAAACATGCCAAGACACGTATTAATCAAACTATCAAATGTTAAATACAAAGAAAAAATATTAAAAACAGCAAAGGAAAAACAACAAATAACATACAAGGGAATCCCCATAAGGTTAACAGCTGATCTTTCAGCAGAAATTCTGAAAGCCAGAAGGGAGTGGCAGGACATATTTAAAGTGATGAAAGGGAAAAACCTACAACCAATATTACTCTACCCAGCAATGATCTCATTGTGATTCAACAGAGAAATTAAAACCTTTACAGAAAAGCAAAAGCTAAGAGAATTCAGCACCACCAAACAAGCTTAACAACAAATGCTAAAGGAACTTCTCTAGGCAGGAAACACAACAGAAGGAAAAGACCTACAAAACAAACCCAAAACAATTAAGAAAATGGTAATAGGAACATACATATCAATAATTACCTAAAATGTATATGGATTAAATTCTCCAACCAAAAGACATAGATTGCCTGAATGGATACAAAAACAAGACCTGTATTTATGCTGTCTACAAGAGACCTACTTCACAGATAGGGACACATACAGACTCAAAGTGAGGTGATGGAAAAAGATATTCCATGAAAATGGAAATCAAAAGAAAGCTGGAGTAGCATTTCTCATATCAGACGAAATAGAGTTTAAAACAAAGACTATAACAAGAGACAAAGAAGGACACTACATAATGATCAAGGGATCAATCCAAGAAGAAGATATAACAATTGTAAATATTTATGCACCCAACATAGGAGTACCTCAATACATAAGGCAAATGCTAACAGCCATAAAAGGGGAAATCGACAGTAACACAATCATAGTAGGAGACTTTAACATCCCACTTTCACCAATGGACAGATCATCCAAAATGAAAATAAATAAGGAAACACAAGCTTTAATGATACATTAAACAAGATGGACTTAATTGATATTTATCGGACATTCCATCAAAAACAACAGAATACACTTTCTTCTCAAGTGCTCATGGAAGATTCTCCAGGATAGATCATATCTTGGGTCACAAATCAAGCCTTGGTAAATTTAAGAAAATTGAAATCATATCAAGTATCTTTTCCAACCACAATGCTATGAGACTAGATATCAATTACAGGAAAAAAATCTGTAAAAAATACAAACACATGGAGGCTAAACAATACACTACTTAATAACCAAGAGATCACTGAAGAAATCAAAGAGGAAATCAAAAAATACCTAGAAACAAATGACAATGAAAGCACGATGACCCAAAGCCTATGGGATGCAGCAAAAGCAGTTCTAAGAGGGAAGTTTATAGCAATAAAATCCTATCTTAAGAAACAAGAAACATCTCAAATAAACAACTTAACCTTACACCTAAAGCAATTAGAGAAATAAGAACAAAAAACCCCAAAGTTAGCAGAAGGAAAGAAATCATAAACATCAGATCGGAAATAAATGAACAAGAAATAAAGGAAAGAATAGCAAAGATCAATAAAACTAAAAGATGGTTCTTGGAGAAGATAAACAAAATTGATAAACCATTAGCCGGACTCATCAAGAAAAAAAGGGAGAACACTCAATTCAATAGAATTAGAAAAGAAAAAGGTGAAGTAACAACGGACACTGCAGAAATACAAAGGATCATGAGAGATTACTACAAGCAACTATATGCCAATAAAATGGACAACCTGGAAGAAATGTACAAATTCTTAGAAATGCACAACCTTCCGAGACTGAACCAGGAAGAAATAGAAAATATAAACAGATCAATCACAAGCACTGAAATTGAAACTGTGATTAAAAATCTTCCAACAAACAAAAGCCCAGGACAAGATGGCTTCACAGGTGAATTCTATCAAACGTTTAGAGAAGAGCTAACACCTATCCTTCTCAAACCCTTCCAAAATATAGCAGAGGGAGGAACACTCCCAAACTCATTCTACGAGGCCACTATCACCCTGATAGCAAAACCAGACAAAGATGTCACAAAGAAAGAAAACTACAGGCCAATATCACTGATGAACATAGATGCAAAAATCCTCAACAAAATACTAGCAAACTGAATCCAACAGCACATTAAAAGGGTCATACACCATGATCAACTGGGGTTTATTCCAGGAATGCAAGGATTCTTCAATATATGCAAATCAATCAACGTGATACACCATATAAACAAATTGAAGAATTAAAAACCATATGATCATCTCTATAGATGCAGAAAAAACTTTCGACAAAATTCAACACTCATTTATGGTAAAAACCCTCCAGAAATTAGGTATAGAGGGAAATTACCTCAACCTAATTTAGGACATATATGACAAACCCACAGCCAACATCATCCTCAGTGGTGAAAAATTGAAACCATTTCCACTAAGACCGGGAACAAGACAAGGATGCACACTCTCACCACTACTATTCAACATAGTTTTGGAAGTTTTAGCCACAGCAATCAGAGAAGAAAAAGAAATAAAAGGAATCCAAATTGGAAAAGAAGAATTAAAGCTGTCACTGTTTGCAGATGACATGATACTATACACAGAGAATCCTAAAGATGCTACCAGAAAACTACTAGAGCTAATCAATTAATTTGGTAAGGTAGCAGGATATAAAATTAATGCACAGAAATCTCTTGTATTCCTATACACTAATGATGAAAAATCTGAAAGAGAAATTAAGGAAACACTCCCATTTACCATTGCAACAAAAAGAATAAAATACCTAGGAATAAACCTACCTAAGGAGACAAAAGACCTGTATGCAGAAAACTATAAGACACTGATGAAAGAAATTAAAGATGATACAAACAGATGGAGAGATATACCATGTTTTTGGATTGGAAGAATCAACATTGTGAAAATGACTATACTACCCAAAGCAATCTACAGATTGAATGCAATCCCTATCAAACTACCAGTAGCATTTTTTACAGAACTAGAACAAAAAATTTCCCAATTTGTATGGAAACACAAAAGACCCTGAATACCCAAAGCAATCTTGAGAAAGAAAAATGGAGCTGGAGGAATCAGGTTCCCTGACTTCAGACTATACCACAAAGCTACAGTCACCAAGACAGTATGGTACTGGCACAGAAACAGAAACATAGATCAATGGAACAGGATAGAAAGCCCAGAGATAAACCCACTCACACATGGTCACCTTATTTTTGATAAAGGAGGCAAGACTATACAATGGAGAAAAGACAGCCTCTTCAGTAAGTGGTGCTGGGAAAACTGGACAGCTACATGTAAAAGAATGAAATTAGAACACTCCTTAACACCATACACAAAAATAAACTCAAAATGGATTAAAGACCTAAATGTAAGGCCAGACACTAGAAAACTCTTAGAGGAAAACATAGGCAGAACACTCTATGACATAATCACAGCAAGATCCTTTTTGACCCACCTCCTAGTGAAATGGAAATTAAAAACAAAAATAAACAAATGGGACCTAATGAAACTCAAAAGCTTTTGCACAACAAAGGAAACCATAAACAAAATGAAAAGACAACCCTCTGAATGGGAAAATACATTTGCAAATGAAGCAACTGACAAAGGATTAATCTCCAAAATTTACAAGCAGCTCATGCAGCTCAATATCAAAAAAACAACCCAATCCAAAAATGGGCTGAAGACCAAAATAGACATTTCTCCAAAGAAGATATACAGATTGACAACAAACACATGAAAGCATGCTCAACATCATGAATCATTAGAGAAATGCAAATCAAAAGTACAATTAGGTATCACCTCAAACCAGTAAGAATGGCCATCATCAAAAAATCTATAAACAATAAATGCTGGAAAGGGTGTGGAGAAAAAGGAACCCTCTTGCATTATTGGTGGGAATGTAAATTGATGCAGCCACTATGGAGAACAGTACAGAGGTTCCTTAAAAAACTAAAACTAGAACTACCATACGACCCAGGAATCCCACTACTGGGCATATACCCTAAAAACCATAATTCAAAAAGAGTCATGTACCACAATATTCATTGCAGCTCTATTTACAATAGCTAGGACATGAAAGCTAGCTAAGTGTCCATTGACAGATGAATGGATAAAGAACATGTGGCACATATATACAATGGAATATTACTCAACCATAAAAAGAAATGAAATTGAGTTATTTGTAGTGAGGTGGATGGAGTCTGTCATACAGAGTGAAGTAAGTCAGAAAGAGAAAAACAAATGCCGTATGTTAACACATATATATGGAATCTTAAAAAAAAAAAATTGTCATGAAGAACCTAGGGCTGGACGGGAATAAAGACACAGACCTACTAGAGAATGGACTTGAGGACACAGGGAGGGGGAAGCGTAAGCTGGGACAAAGTGGGAGAGTGCGTGGACATATATACACTACCGAATGTAAAATCGAGAGCTAGTGGGAAGCAGCTGCATAGCACAGGGACATCAGCTCGGTGCTTTGTGACCACCTAGTGGGGTGGGGTAGAGAGGGTGAGAGGGAGGGAGACGCAAGAGGGAAGAGATATGGGGACATATGTATATGTATAGCTGATTCACTTTGTTATAAAGCAGAAACTAACACACCATTGTAAAGCAATTATACTCCAATAAAGATGTTTAAAAAAAAAAAGGTGAGCTGATATAACTGCTTAAATAAATAAATAAATAAATAAAGTGATCTATAATCCTATACCAAGAGATGTAAATCCTAATCTTGAGGTGTACTTATTTCAGAAATGAGAATGTGTGTTATCTCTGTAAGTTCACATTTTATATACATATAAATGACCAAATATAATGATGAATATCTGAATTTATCTGTAAATATAAATCTTGTATACACCTTTAAACTTGCCTAAATTATTCAAATATTTAGTTTTTACACATTTTTATTGACTGTGTGCTAGGTAAAATTCTTAATTTAGAAAATTTAGTTTACTTGACAAAGAAAGGAAAGAGAAATCTAATGATGAATATTAAAATCTTTCATAAAACATTTTTACATTGTTTTGTAATCATAGATATTATTCTATGTCTAACACATTTCGTTATTCAGTATCTTCTATTGAATAACTCATTTTCCCCCCATTCTTCAGCATTTACTTTGATTAATATCTATTTCACTAGAATGCTATTTTTCAGTATTTTAGAAATATAAAAGAGATATGTTTTCTAAAACTTTACATATGTAATTTTTTTTCATTATCACACACAAAAAATAAATCTTTTGGGTTTTAAAATTTGTGGGTGAGACAGTTTTTCAATGTAAAAATTCAAAAGTTGTTGCTCTATTCTTTTGAACATTAATGTTTTATTTTTTATTGAAGTGTAGTTGATGAACAATATCATATAAGTTACAGGTGTACAATATAGTGATTGACAACTTTTAAAGGTTATACTCCATTTATAGATATTACAACATGTTGACTATATTCCTTGTGTTGTACAATATATCCTTGTAGCTTATTTTTTACATAATAGTTTGTACATCTTAATTCCCTAAATCTACGTTGCCCCTCCCCCCTTTCCTCTCTTCACTGGTAACCACTAGTTTGTTCTCTATATCTGTGAGTCTGCTTCTTTTTTACTATATTCATTAATCTGTTGTATTTTTTTAGATTCCACATATAAGTGATATCATACAGTATTTGTCTTTGTCTGGTTTATATCACTTAGCATAATACCCTCCAAGTCTACCCATATTGTTGCAAATGGCAAAATTTAATTCTTTGTTTATGGCTGAGTAGTATTCCATTGTATGTATGTATGTAGGTAGGTAGGTAGGTAGATAGATGGATAGATAGATGATAGATAGATAGATAGATAGGTAGATAGATAGATAGATAGATAGATAGATGATAGATAGATGATAGATGAAGTTACAATGATGATAACCCAACAGGGGACATGAAATTTGACTCTCCTATCCCACCCCTCAACTTTCCCTTCCTTCAAGTTAAAACAGACAATATATGCAAAAATATAAGAAGCTTGTTGTATCAGCTTGTGATGTAAGGCCTAAATTTAAGCCTGATAAAATGTGCTACCTTGCTATAATGGTAAAGTTGGGAGGCCCTTGAATGACCTAACCACACATTCTCCTTCCCACTCTGCTCCTGCAGAAAGGTCCCCTAGCCATACAGCCCTCCTTACTAAAGAGACAAAGCAGAGTACCTGCTTATCCCTGAGGAGTGGGTTTCAGTTCCCTGGCATCCCACTGAATTATTTAAACAAGGGAATCACATCCTGCTGTGACGACCAGAGAGAACCCCACTCTATTGGTACTATAGAACTTGCCTCCCACAGTCCCTACTTCACGCTGTTTCCAAGTGTAACCCCTGTGTCTCCTGTGTGGTACTTGGGGTCCTCCTCCCCCGGGCTGTGAGCATATTCGTCTTTCCAGGGTCGGGTATAATGCATTTGGCCATCCCCGTAACCCTAGGGCAGGAATCCCTCCTTCATCAATGGGGTGAATAGGGTGTGATTAGAACTTGGCCACTCTTATAATTCAAAACTGTTTTCAGGATTGATTATTTTTGAATCTTTTTTGGTGATGTTAAATGGAACATCATAATTCCCTCTGAATTCCTTCTGAATTATTTTTGCATGTCTTCTAATTTTCCTTCTGTTCTAAAGTTTTCCTTCACTTAAATATTTATTGAGCAACTCTTTCATACCTGACACTTATCAAGGTACTAATAAAAGAGTAGTGAATAAGAAAAGACAAAAATCGTGTGCTTATATAGAGCTTTTATGCTAGAGAAAGACAAAAAATAATAAAAATTTAATATACAGTGTGTGAGATAGCAGTTTATGTCATAGAGAGGGAGATAAAAACTGTGAATGTGGTAGCTATACGTTCAGTAGAGTGATGTTAGAGCTCTGACCTGGAAAGGGTGAAGGGAAAAACCACATGGATATCCCAGGAAGAAGAATTCCAGGCAGAGGGAACAGCAAGTACTAAATCCTGGAAGTGAAAGAATCCATCTTTTCGTCTTGAGTACTTAAATTATTAGTTTGATCTCCATTTTCTTTGCATCAAAGCTACAACATAGGTATAATATTTTATAACTACTATTAAATGTGAGGTTTTTATCCCCCAAGTGTGTGAATAGGTTCTTGACATGACAGAAAATTGTTAACGCTAGAGAAGTATTTTTCAGAGTAAATTCATTTACCCTCTTTTCCCTCAGTACCTTCTCAAGAGGCAAATATATATTCTATTCAGGCATCTTACATATTTTATATGCCGATTCATGGCTGTTTGAGTGAATAAATGGATATTAATTGAATTAATGAATAACTGTCTTTGCACACTTGCTTTATACATTTAATATAAAATATATAGACTTGGAGGTTTTGTCCTACAACTCATTTATATGACAACTCTCCCACTCTAATACAGGGATTATAAAAAACTCTGACTTCAATCTACTTAAATTTAGCTATTGACTTTGGTATCTATACTCAGTATGGTCAGGGATCTCTGAATAATCTACATATTTGAAATTACCCTAAATTCAAATTTAATTTCTTCTGTGTGACTTTGGGCAAGTAACTTAAACTGTGATTAGATTCTCATCTGAATATAATAAAAAATTTTACACTTTCTTGTTACAGTATAATAATGCATGGGAAAACACATTGTATAAACTAGCAAAAAAAGTTAGCACTTTTTACACCTTATACCTTATGCCTATATAACTGTCCCACATTCACTCACCTCTGGAGGAAATTATGCAGAGCATAAAAGTATGAGAGAGTGAAAACAGTTTTATGACATATATTTTCAAGAGGAGAGAAAGATGGGAATTTCATGACTGTGTATTTTCTCAGTAAGTTGTTGATATTTAGGGGCATGCTGGGATTTGGGACTCTAATAGTGAGGAAAACAATTAGAAAGTGTGCCATAGGTAATTCAAAAGTGCATAAAATAAATGAACTGAAAAAGAACAATCATGAAGGAGGTAAAGTATATAAGAAATTATAATTTCTTGAAAAGATAGAAAAAAAATCCTTGACAGTCTGCCCAAGAAGAGAGTTCAAAATCAGAATATTCCATGCATGCTGGTTTTAAAGTATTCTCTTGCAAACTGTGCACCATAAATAGAAATTAATTCTTATGGCTTAACCTAAATTTGTCTGTAGTACAAAGTTGTTTGATGCAAAATGCCTTTATTTAAGAGACTAAAGGAAATCACGCCTTATAAGTTAGAACAGCTAATGGAAGACAAATCAGTTAAAATGCCGATCAATTAAGTGTTATTTCATGCTAGTACTGCAGGTAATTAACATGCTATAACCTTACAGAAATTGCTTTTACTTCTACCCATTCATTCTCACCCGGTTTATGTTCTCATTCACCTGCACCTATGAGTGTCAAATTAGATTGTATTTGGGAACTTATTCCTGTTTTTACTAAAATATACATAAACTACCCTCAAAAGAGGTGGAGCTTGGCATTAGATATCAATATAATGTGTGTGTTTTATTAGATACACTAATTTTTTTTCCTAGGGTTTTCTTGACAAGTTATTGGTCCTTAAAGTTTTGGAAATCCCACTGTGTTTTGCACAATGGTATTTTTATTCTCTTGGTTCCTCTCTATTATTTGGGTTCATTACCTATCAGATTTTTCTGACTTTTCCCATTTATATATAAATTGACTTTATGCATTGTTTTCACAAAATTTTTTCCTCTCACCAACATATATTCCTGACCTTAAGGAAAGGGTAGGTTTACCAGATGAAGTACCGGATGCTCAATTAAATTTGAATTTAGTTAAACAAAGTAAATGTTTTTAAATTTAAGTATGTCTCATTTTTTTTTTTTGTGGACATACGTATGCTACAAGAAATGCTTCTTTCTTCCACTTCAAATTCAAATTTGGCTGAGTATCCTGTATGTATTTATTATTATTATTATTTTGCCAAATCTGGCAACCCTGGGAGAGAGATGAACCAAACTGAGATATAATAACTATATAAATTATTTTAAAATTTAAAAATTCAAATAAGAGAACACTGCTTTTAATACAATGCTAATAAGATATGCATGTGTACACCAATTTATTTCTGTTTTGTTCTCAGCATGTATATTTCATGCAACTAATGCCAAGATTCAATCCTTCAGAAAGATACTTTAATATTACATCATAAATAAAATTTGAAGTTTGCTATCTTTTACTTTTATAAAATTTTCTGTCTTTCTGAAAGGCAGGGTGTTGAAAACAGTTAACTTATATCATGGTAAGTAATGTTGCACTGGAAGCCTTAAGAAGCCACATTTCTTCTTGATGAAAATGAGTTAGAACCTCTAGAAAATGCGACTTCCCCTTTTAGGTCGTATGGAGTAGTAAAGGAAAACATCAGTCCCACTAAAAGGAACTTAAAAAGCTGAAACTTCTGCACAAAATTTATCTGTTTAGAGACATCAACGAGCTACTAAAGCAACGTGGACTAGAAAGGCTAAAATTCTGGAGATGAGAGACCCGTGGAAAGATGAGCTGAGTTTTATAACCAAGGTTATCCATGGGTGCATTAACAATTACAAGAAAGTAATAGTTTGGATTTAATTGAATACACAAGATTAGAGGCTGGGAATTCAAATTTTGCCCATTTAGATGGTTGATGCTGGGGAAAAGAGAAAGTTTGGTTATTACATGGGGCTAGAGAGATAAAATTAGTAGTTATTAGCCTGAACTATTGAGTTTTTTTCCCTCAAGTCATTATAGATCTGAATCTTCAAGTTGCACAGAGTGAAAATGCTAGGCAAAAAGCCTCTGGAAATTAAAGGATGTTATTTATTGTGTTCCTGCAAAACTATCATAGCATTTTAATCATGGCAACAGTCTAATATTGTTTATTGCCCGGTAAACACCTCACCTATTTTATCTCAACTCATCTGAATCTTTTGAAATCAAGTTGCAAAGATGGTGCCTATCATCTTCAAATATTGATACTTCAGTATTTTTTATCTATAAATAAGGACATTCTTCTACATAACCACAATACAACCACCAAAATCTGGAAGTTAGTATTGATATATTACTATCATCCAATCAAGAATAATTCAGACTTAAAGATATTAGGTAAGGCCATGAAAGATAGCTGACCATACTGAGTTGGAGAGGAGCATGATTTTGCACATTGCTATGTCAGAATCTGAGAAGGCTGAGAAAGACATTTACAGTGGTGACAATGCCTAATGCAGGGCAGCAAGCCCCAAAGTGAAGAAGGTTATATCCAGTTAGAGAGACAGCTTGGTGTATGGAGGTCAGAGATTGAGTAGATTTAGAAAGTCTTTTGCATGACAGGGTAGACTGGCTGAAGACAGAATGGTCAGACAAGGCAAATAATGTACCCATAAGGGGCTAAGGGACAAGCTATTATAAGTGACTGAGATGAGAAGGATGCCCACATGATGGAGAGTAGACTGTTGAAGGAAGTCAAAGACAGAGCAGGATGAAAGGAATACACCATGGGGCTGGATATCAAAGTTCAAGTAGCGTAAGGAAGATGTTGCCAAAGAGCGATAGCCTAGGACGGAGGTTGGCATTGTGGTTTATTTACAGTTTGGCTCAAATCATATGAAATTTGAGTGAGTTTAAGTCTCTTTGTTTTTAAATTTGATATTTTATTCTCTGCTTTGTTTTTTAAGATTTGTTTCAGTTGGTTTGGGGTAGATATTTTGGTAAATAAAGTTAGGTTCTTTTTTTACAATGCAGATTATAAATTTTATGTACTTTATAATCTAAAGATTTTTTTTTTTTTTTTTTTTTTGGATGACCACAACAAAAGCAACAATGATTGCAATTACCAAACATGAAACACACTCATACTATGTCATAATATTGACATTCAGTCCAGTAATCCTCCACTGTAACAGCTCCTTTACTTTGCAGTGAAAATTGATTTGTATATTCTTTGCCTCTGAGTCCTTGTGGGATTTTTTTTTTTTTAAATTCAGACAGAAAGTCACAAAAATTATACTCATCCTCATCAGTTCACTCAGTCCCATGTAATTAATTTTTTTTTTCATCTTGATCTTTTGTTAGCACTTTTATGAGTTCATCAGTTTTTCATTAGAGTTCTGAAAATGCTTATTCATTCAGTTCAGCAGTACAGTCAGTTACCAGAAACCTGTACTTGTCAGAGTCTTTTCCATGAATTTCTTGAAGATGAAACCCTTTTATAGGAACATATTTGCAAAATCATCAGAGTACACCCAGAACTGTCTGTAAATGACAAAAGACTTAAAATGACCACGGTTAAAGATTTGATGAAAGTTCATAATAATGCAGTTGACAAGAAAATTAGTTATTTCTGAGATATACATTTTAAAGTAATAACTAGGATTATGACTTATAACATTATACCAGAACATATAAGATTTTTAGAAATTTCATGTAATGTCTGAAACATTTATATTAACATATTTCCATACATATTTCCATACAAATACAAATATAAGATTTTGAGAAATTTCATGTAATGTCTGAAACATTTATATTAACATATTTCCATACATATTTCCATACACATACAAATATAAGATTTTTAGAAATTTCATGTAATGTCTGAAACATTTATATTAACATATTTCCATACAAATAACCCAATGAAAGTTTAGTATTAGTTGTTTTGTTTGTTCTTTTATACTGCAGGTTCTTATTAGGCATCAGTTTTATACACATCAGTGTATACATGTCAATCCCAATCGCCCAATTCAGCACACCACCATCCCCACCTCACCGCAGTTTTCCCCCCTTGGTGTCCATATGTCCATTCTCTACATCTGTGTCTCAACTTCTGCCCTGCAAACTGGCTCATCTGTACCATTTTTCTAGGTTCCGCATACATGCATTAATATACGATATTTGTTTTTCTCTTTCTGACTTACTTCACTCTGTATGACAGTCTCTAGATCCATCCACGTCTCAACAAATGACTCAATTTCGTTCCTTTTTATGGCTGAGTAATATTCCATTGTATATATGTACCACAACTTCTTTATCCATTCGTCTGTTGATGGGCATTTAGGTTGCTTCCATGACCTGGCTATTGTAAACAGTGCTGCAATGAACATTCGGGTGCATGTGCCTTTTTGAATTACGGTTTTCTCTGGGTATATGCCCAGTAGTGGGATTGCTGGGTCATATGGTAATTCTATTTTTAGTTTTTTAAGGAACCTCCATATTGTTCTCCATAGTGGCTGTATCAATTTACATTCCCACCAACAGTGCAAGAGGGTTCCCTTTTCTCCACACCCTCGCCAGCATTTGTTGTTTGTAGATTTTCTGATGATGCCCATTCTAACAGGAGTGAGGTGATACCTCATTGTAGTTTTGATTTGCATTTCTCTAATAATTAGTGATGTTGAGCATCTTTTCATGTGCTTCGTGGCCGTCTGTATGTCTTCTTTGGAGAAATGTCTATTTAGGTCTTCTGCCCATTTTTGGATTGGGGTGTTTGTTTCTTTGATATTGAGCTGAATGAGCTGTTTATATATTTTGGAGATTAATCCTTTGTCCGTTGATTCCTTTGCAAATATTTTCTCCCATTCTGAGGGTTGTCTTTTCGTCTTGTTTATGGTTTCCTTTGCTGTGCAAAAGCTTTGAAGTTTCATTAGGTCCCACTTGTTTATTTTTGTTTTTATTTCCATTACTCTAGGAGGTGGATCAAAAAAGATCTTGCTGTGATTTATGTCAAAGAGTGTTCTTCCTATGTTTTCCTCTAAGAGTTTTATAGTGTCTGGTCTTATATTTAGGTCTCTAATCCATTTTGAGTTTATTTTTGTGTATGGTGTTAGGGAGTATTCTAATTTCATTCTTTTACATGTAGCTGTCCAGTTTTTCCAGCACCACTTATTGAAGAGACTGTCTTTTCTCCATTGTATATCTTTGCCTCCTTTGTCATAGATTAGTTGACCATAGGTGCGTGGGTTAATCTCTGGGCTTTCTATCTTGTTCCATTGATCTATGTTTCTGTTTTTGTGCCAGTACCATATTGTCTTGATTACTGTAGCTTTGTAGTATAGTCTGAAGTCAGGGAGTCTGATTCCTCCAGCTCCATTTTTTTGCCTCAAGACTGCTTTGGCTATTCGGGGTCTTTTGTGTCTCCATACAAATTTTAAGATGATTTGTTCTAGCTCCGTAAAAACTGCCATTGGTAATTTGATAGGGATTGCATTGAATCTGTAGATTGCTTTGGGTAGTATACTCATTTTCACAATGTTGATTCTTCCAATCCAAGAACATGGTATATCTCTCCATCTGTTGGTATCATCTTTAATTTCTTTCATCAGTGTCTTATAGTTTTCTGCATACAGGTCTTTCGTCTCCCTAGGTAGGTTTATTCCTAGGTATTTTATTCTTTTTGTTGCAATGGTAAATGGGAGTGTTTCCATAATTTCTCTTTCAGATTTTTCATCATTAGTGTATAGGAATGCAAGAGATTTCTGTGCATTAATTTTGTATCCTGCAACTTTACCATATTCATTAATTAGCTCTAGCAGTTTTCTGGTGGCAGTTTTAGGATTCTCTATGTATAGTATCATGTCATCCGCAAACAGTGACAGTTTTACTTCTTCTTTTCCAATTTGTATTCCTTTTATTTCTTTTTCTTCTCTGATTGCCGTGGCTAGGACTTCCAGAACTATGTTGAATAATAGTGGTGAGAGTGGACATCCTTGTCTCGTTCCTGATCTTAGAGGAAATGCTTTCAGTTTTTCACCATTGAGAATGATGTTTGCTGTGGGTTTGTCGTATATGGCCTTTATTATGTTGAGGTAGGTTCCCTCTATGCCCACTTTCTGGAGAGTTTTTATCATAAATGGGTGTTGAATTTTGTCAAAAGCTTTTTCTGCATCTATTGAGATGATCATATGGTTTTTATTCTTCAATTTGTTAATATGGTGTATCACATTGATTGATTTGCGTATATTGAAGAATCCTTGCATCCCTGGGATAAATCCCACTTGATCGTGGTGTATGATCCTTTTAATGTGTTGCTGGATTCTGTTTGCTAGTATTTTGTTGAGGATTTTTGCATCTATATTCATCAGTGATATTGGTCTGTAATTTTCTTTTTTTGTAGTGTCTTTGTCTGGTTTTGGTATCAGGGTGATGGTGGCCTCATAGAATGAGTTTGGGAGTGTTCCTTCCTCTGCAATTTTTTGGAAGAGTTTGAGAAGGATGGGTGTTAGCTCTTCTCTAAATGTTTGATAGAATTCACCTGTGAAGCCATCTGGTCCTGGGCTTTTGTTTGTTGGAAGATTTTTAATCACAGTTTCAATTTCATTACTTGTGATTGGTCTGTTCATATTTTCTGTTTCTTCCTGATTCAGTCTGGGAAGGTTATACCTTTCTAAGAATTTGTCCATTTCTTCCAGGTTGTCCATTTTATTGGCATAAAGTTGCTTGTAGTAGTCTCTAAGGATGCTTTGTATTTCTGCGGTGTCTGTTGTAACTTCTCCTTTTTTATTTCTGATTTTATTGATTTGAGTCCTCTCCCTCTTTTTCTTGATGAGTCTGGCTAATGGCTTATCAATTTTGTTTATCTTCTCAAAGAACCAACTTTTAGTTTTATTGATCTTTGCTATTGTTTTCTTTGTTTCTATTTCATTTATTTCTGCTCTGATCTTTATGATTTCTTTCCTTCTGCTAACTTTGGGTTTTGTTTGTTCTTCTTTCTCTAGTTTCTTTAGGTGTAAGGTTAGATTGTTTACTTGAGATTTTTCTTGTTTCTTTAGGTAGGCTTGTATAGCTATAAACTTCCCTCTTAGGACCGCTTTTGCTGCATCCCATAGGTTTTGGGTCATCGTGTTTTCATTGTCATTTGTCTCTAGGTATTTTTTGATTTCCTCTTTGATTTCTTCAGTGATCTCTTGGTTATTTAGTAACGTATTGTTTAGCCTCCATGTGTTTGTCCTTTTTACGTTTTTTTCCCTGTAATTCATTTCTAATCTCATAGCGTTGTGGTCAGAAAAGATGCTTGATATGATTTCAATTTTCTTAAATTTACTGAGGCTTGATTTGTGACCCAAGATGTGATCTATCCTGGAGAATGTTCCGTGCGCACTTGAGAAGAACGTGTAATCTGCTGTTTTTGGATGGAATGTCCTATATATATCAATTAAATCTATCTGGTCTATTGTATCATTTAAAGCTTCTGTTTCCTTATTTATTTTCATTTTGGATGATCTGTCCATTGGTGTAAGTGAGGTGTTAAAGTCCCCCACTATTATTGTGTTACTGTCGATTTCCTCTTTTAAAGCTGTTAGCAGTTGCCTTATGTATTGAGGTGCTCCTATGTTGGGTGCATATATATTTATAATTGTTATATCTTCTTCTTGGATTGATCCCTGGATCATTATGTAGTGTCCTTCCTTGTCTCTTGTAACATTCTTTATTTTAAAGTCTATTTTATCTGATATGAGTATAGCTACTCCAGCTTTCTTTTGATTTCCATTTGCATGGAATATCTTTTTCCATCCCCTCACTTTCAGTCTGTATGTGTCCCTAGGTCTAAAGTGGGTCTCTTGTAGACAGCATATATATGGGTCTTGTTTTTGTATCCATTCAGCCAGTCTATGTCTTTTGGTTGGGGCATTTAATCCATTCACGTTTAAGGTAATTATCGATATGTATGTTCCTATGACCATTTTCTTAATTGTTTTGGGTTTGTTTTTGTAGGTCCTTTTCTTCTCTTGTGTTTCCCACTTAGAGAAGTTCCTTTAGCATTTGTTGTAGAGCTGGTTTGGTGGTGCTGAATTCTCTTAGCTTTTGCTTGTCTGCAAAGCTTTTGATTTCTCCATCAAATCTAAATGAGATCCTTGCCGGGTAGAGTAATCTTGGTTGTAGGTTCTTCCCTTTCATCACTTTAAGTATATCATGCCACTCCCTTCTGGCTCACAGAGTTTCTGCTGAGAAATCAGCTGTTAACCTTATGGGAGTTCCCTTGTATGTTATTTGTCGTTTTTCCCTTGCTGCTTTCAATAATTTTTCTTTGTCTTTAATTTTTGCCACTTTGATTACTAAGTGTCTCGGCGTGTTTCTCCTTGGGTTTATTCTGTATGGGACTCTCTGCGCTTCCTGGACTTGGGTGGCTATTTCCTTTCCCATGTTAGGGAAGTTTTCGACTATAATCTCTTCAAATATTTTCTCTGGTCCTTTCTCTCTCTCTTCTCCTTCTGGGACCCCTATAATGCGAATGTTGTTGCGTTTAATGTTGTCCCAGAGGTCTCTTAGGCTCTCTTCATTTCTTTTCATTCTTTTTTCTTTAGTCTGTTCCGCAGCAGTGAATTCCACCATTCTGTCTTCGAGGTCACTTATCCGTTCTTCTGCCTCAGTTATTCTGCTATTGATTCCTTCTAGTGTAGTTTTCATTTCAGTTATTGTATTGATCATCTCTGTTTGTTTGTTCTTTAATTCTTCTAGGTCTTTGTTAATCATTTCTTGCATCTTCTCAATCTTTGCCTCCATTCTTATTCCGAGGTCCTGGATCATCTTCACTATCATTATTCTGAATTCTTTTTCTGGAAGGTTGCCTATCTCCACTTCATTTAGTTGTTTTTCTGGGGTTTTTTCTTGTTCCTTCATCTGGTACATAGCCCTCTGCCTTTTCATCTTCTCTATCTTTCTGTAACTGTGGTTTTTGGTCCACAGGCTGCAGGATTATAGTTTTTCTTGCTTCTGTTGTCTGCCCTCTGGTGGTTGAGGCTATCTAAGAGGCTTGATAGGAGGCTCTGGTGGTGGGTAGAGCTGACTGTTGCTGTGGCGGTCAGAGCTCAGTAAAACCTTAATCCACTTGACTGTTGATGGGTGGGGCTGGGTTCCCTCCCTGTTGCTGTGGCGGTCAGAGCTCAGTAAAACCTTAATCCACTTGACTGTTGATGGGTGGGGCTGGGTTCCCTCCCTGTTGGTTGTTTTGCCTGAGGCAACCCAACACTGGAGCCTACCCGTGCTCTTTGGTGGGGTTAATGGCAGACTCTGGGAGGGCTCACGCCAAGGAGAACTTCCCAGAACCTCTGCTGCCAGTGTCCTTATCCCCACGGCGAAACAGAGCCACCACTCGCCTCTGCAGGAGACCCCCCAACACCAGCAGGTAGGTCTGGTTCAGTCTCCCCCAGGGTCACTGCTCCTTCCCCTGGGTCCCGATGCACACATTACTTTGTGTGTGCCCTCCAAGAGTGGGGTCTCTGTTTCCCCCAGTCCTGTCAAAGTCCTGCAATCAATTCCCACTAGGCTTCAAAGTCTGATTCTCTAGGATTTCCTCCTCCCGTTGCCAGACCCCCAGGTTGGGAAGCCTGACGTGGGGCTCAGAACCTTCACTCCAGTGGGTGGACTTCTGTGGTATAAGTGTTCGCCAGTCTGTGAGTCACCCACCCAGCAGTTATGGGATTTGATTTTACTCTGATTGCGCCCCTCCTACCGTCTCACTGTGGCTTCTCCTCTGTCCTTGGTCGTGGGATATCCTCCTTGGTGAAGTCCAGGGTCTTCCTGTCAATGATTGTCCAGCAGCCAGTTGTGATTCTGGCGCTCTCGCAAGAGGGAGTGAGAGCATGTCCTTCTACTCCGCCATCTTGGTTAATCTCTCTAAAGATTTTTGATTTAGTCATTTTGAAGAAATATTTTACATTCATTTCAAAGACTATGTTATACATTTCTGTGATAAGAGGTTTACATGATTGGTAATGTGTAATACTTTGAAAATTTGACTCATAAATAAGAATTTGAGAGTGCAGACTCATAATTATTTTCATCACATAGCATCGAAAATGGACTGCAGATTGCAGTTCTTATGGGAGGTATATAAGTAACATATGTCCATGTACAAAATTGATCATAATTATATATTTTTAATTTTTATTTTGAGTTATCTTTAAATTTAATAATTAAAATTTAAAGGTACTGAATATTATAAACTAAGAGAAAATAGATGATCAAAGTCATCATATTTATAGAATGCAATCTGTAAATTTACTTTATCCCTTCAGTGTAGATATAGAACAGAAACTTTAAAGATTTTAAAAAAGACTAGTGTGTAGTAACCAATGTGTGTTATCTCATATACTTCTTTTTGACTATGTGGGCATTTCAGATGGTCAGTGCCAGCTCTTAGCTCAGTTAATTAATGTGCCACATTAATTTTCTAATTCAGAATAGAGCATTACAGATGGTCTTATGAATGTGTCTGAATCTTCAAAATGCTGATAATTAAAAGAAATACATGATACTCTCAGTATTTTTGGTTAGTTGAAAATATTAGTCACTTATGTGTCTTTCCTTCACATACAAGATGAATGTTTTCTAAGCAATGAGAAAATTATTAAGAATAAAAATGAAAATATGAAATGCTTGGAAATGTTTATAAAGAACTACTCATAGGCACTTCAAATGCCAAGTTTACATTTATACACAATTAATCGTAATATATTAAGGAAAAACAAAATCAAGGCAATGATTACTAAAGTGACAGATTTCTTTAAAAGTAAGTTACATGAGAATATAACAAAATAACAGTTAAAGAACCACATTTTGGCAGGGAAGGAGCAACATGAGAGATGGAAACAAGGAACCCAATGGGTCTCCATGGACATAATTTCTACTAACATCTAAATGTGAGTTTATAGCCCAAGAAGACACTGGGCTGCATTAATATGAAGTGATTTAAAATACATAAAACTTACATTTATATGGCCCATAGAAGGAATCCTAATATAAGCCCAGAACCAAAGAGTATGCAAAGTACAGAAAAGGCTGTAAAGACATATGGGGAATGGGAAAAGTTCTCCCATATGCATATAGTAATTGTCTTAGAGAATAGAGATAAGAAGACAAATATTTATTAAAATACCAGGTAAAGATTTTCAAATGCTGATTGAATACATCAAACTATGGATTCAATATATTTTTTAAACTTCAAACAGGACAAATATAAAGGAAACCACATAAAGTTTTATCATAGTCAAACTACTGATAAAGACAAAAACAAAAGCTTAAAAACTACTGGAGAAAACTCATCATTAGTTTCAATAGTGCTGGAAAAAAAATCTGTTAGCCTAGAATCCTATACCTAGCAAATATATTTTTCTTAAATAAAGGTAAAATAATAACATTTTCAGAAAAACAAAAACTGAAAGAACAGACATGTATTAAGGGACTATTAGAGAGTGCTGGCAGAAGAAAAATGATCCCAGATGAATCCATAAAAAATACATGAGAAAACAGCAAAGGAAGGATGAAATACAATGATTTTTTTTTAAGTAAATGATGATAAAGTCTTATGGAGTTTAAGACATAAGTGGAAATAAAATATATGGCAATTGTTTGGGGGATTCCTAAGACCACCCACATCTACAATAATTCACTAGAAGTATTCACAGACTCAGCATAGTTGGCCCCATCTCTCAGTTTTATTTCAGAAACACAGCAGCATAGTGACACAGTAACATAGTACACAGTAACATCAGATAAGCAGCTGATTCAGTAAAGGAAAAAGATACAAGCAGAGTCTGGAGCAGCCCATGTGCAGGCTTCCTATACTCTCTCCCTCGCATGAGAAATCACACAGGCTGTATCAACCCTATTGCAGATAAAATACAGCAACATAGTGCAGTGTTTCTGCCCAGAGAGGTCCATATGAGACTCGGAGTTTAGGTTTTTTATTGGGAAATTTTCACATGGGCATACTTTGCTCAACTACCAGACTCTCAGAAGGAAAGCAGATGTTCACTATAAATCACGTTGCAGCACAAAGAAACAACTTATCAGTTAGGGAGCATTTTAGAATCTAAGTTTCCAGATGCTAGTCAAGCAGGCCCTTCCAAAGATGGCAGCCTCAGGCCTGCTTTGTTAGCTCTTTTCTGCACAGTAACAGTAGTCCCAAAAATAGGAAGGGGAAGAGAAGTTAAACTGTTACAGTATTCTTTAATTGCTCAGAAAGTGATAAATTTTTTTGTACTCTCTAGAGTATCAACTAAAGGAAAGAGTAAGGATTGTGGACCATCAAGATAATGATAAAGTAAAATGATATGAAAATACTTGGCTGATGCAAAAGAAGGTAAGAAGTAAGAAATAAAGGGAAAAAATTAGTGCCATAAATAGGTAAGACAGAATTAGTTGGTAGATATAAACTCGAAGATATCACATATTGATGATGTAATAGTCCACCATAAAACAGATTGCCAGACTGGGAAAATAAACAAATAAAAAGACAAAACAAACTAAAACCCAAATATATGATGTTTATAAGAGATACACTTTAAATACAAAGATACAAAAAATTTGAAACCAAAGGAATGGGAAAGATATGCCATATAAATGTACCAACCAAAAAAACTGGTAATAATATCAGACAACAGGATGCATCAAACAAGAATAAATAGCAGTCCTAAATTTGTATACATCAAACACTGTATGTATAAAAACACAATATAAACATAATATTAAAATGATATTTATAATTGCAAATGACAAGGGATAAATTTAATGAAATATTTTCAACACTTCTACATTGAAAACTAGAAAACATGATTGAGGAAAATTTTAATAAAACCTAAATAAAAATGCCTAAGGAAAATACTATGTATATTGATAAGAATTGTATTATTGTAAAGATATCAATTTTCCACAAATTATTGTATAGATTCACAGCAAGCTCAATAAAGATTCTCAAAACAAAGCAATCTCTAGAAGAACAAATCCAGAAGATTATACTATCAGATATCAATCTCAGAGAAAGTTATATTAATTAAAACTGTAGTACAACTGTAAAAAATAAACAAATAGACCAATAAAACAGATAATATAGAAACTGACTACACATGTGTTGTCATCTGATTTAGGCAGCGAAGTGGGGGAAAGGATAGTCTTTTCAATTAATTCTGCTTGGTCAAGAGATTGGGAGAGGCATAGGAAAGCTTTCTGGGATGCTGTAAACATTTCTCATTTGACCTGGATCATGGGTACACAAATGTAGACATACATAAAAACTCATCCAGCTGTTTTCCTAAGATCTATATACTTTACTCAATGAAAGAATGAAACTATGTTCTATGAATTCCGTATCTGTAGTTAATATATGTTAACAAGACAGGGCTTTATTTCATGTGGAGTGAATCCAGCAGCAGAAAAAGGTCCAAAGGTTAAAACTCACACAGAGCCTCTGCACTGGGTGACTAGTAATGGACTCACTGGGCACAGTGGAGAATTAGTGTCATACAAGCAATTGGATTGATATAAACCAACAATAGAAAATGAATATGTGTTGGAGAAATTGTGCACAAACAAATTGAAAGACTAAAAGAGTACTAAGGTTTTCTCTTAGGAGGAATTATTTTATGAAAAAATTGGAGACATGGTATTTGGGACCTATCCTGTGGGGAAAAGATTGTCGTGAGAATTAATGATCAAATGATTGGAGACTTGACAAAGTGTCAGAAACAGCAACTTTGAACATGCAGAAGTTTAGGGAGCACAGCAAATTCAGATGCTATGGACAGCAGAAGCCTGAGCATTAATAGTGAAATTCAAGTATATGTGGAAAGTGGTACCTGTTTCCACAAGCAGACATTTCAGGAAAAATTGAGAAAAACTGAAATAGGCAAATGAGATTATTGGTTGTTCTCTCTAGTGCAGCTCTACTTTACTGACACTTTCCACTGTCTTTAAAATACTTTACAAGACTATAACTGTAGAAAATAATATATTGTTTTCTGTAAAAATACTTGCATTTTACTGTATACAATTTAATTGTGATCATTAATCTATGGATAGTCACCTATTTTGCATCTAGTTGAAAATTCATTTCAGCTTTCATAGTTAACTATTTATGTGCATTATTGAATTCTTCTTTGAATCAATATTTAATGTTATATAAAAATTTGATATGTGTTCATTTCATTGTATGAGAGTCATGATACCTTTTCTAAGAAAATATTCTTTAACAGGTGGAAGATAAGGCTCTTGAACTGTGAATAGTGACCGTTAAAATGGTGCTTTGAATTTCTGGGGTTAAAATGTCAGATTAAAGATTTGTCTGCTCCCTTGTACTTCTTAATATCACACAATGTAAAATGGTGCAACAGCTGTGGAAAACAGTATTAAAATTGCTCAAAAATGTTTAAAATAGAACTACCATATGATCTAGCAACTCTACCTCTGTGTATGTAGACAAAAGAATCAAAATCAAGATCTTGAAAATATATTTTCACTCCCACGTTCATTGAAGCATTATTCACAATAATCAAGAAATATACAAGTGTCTGTTGACAGATGCATAGATGAAGAAAATGTGGTACAGGACATGGAGCTTCAAGACGGTGGAAGAGTAAGACGTGGAGATCAACTTCCTCCCCACAAATACATCAGAAATACATCTACACGTGGAACAACTCCTACAGAACACCTAGTGAACATTGGCAGAAGATCTCAGACCTCCCAAAAGGCAAGAAACTCCCCCACGTACCTGGGTAGGGCAAAAGAAAAAAGGAAAAACAGAGACAAATAATAGGGATGGGACCTGCACCAGTGGGAGGAAGCTGTGAAGGAGGAAAGGTTTCCACACGCTAGGAAGCCCCTTCGCGGGCAGAGACTGCGGGGGGCGGAGGGGGAAAGCTTCGGAGCCACGGAGGAGAGCGCAGCCACAGGGGTGCGGAGGGCAAAGTGGAGAGATTCCCGCACAGAGGATCAGTGCTGACCAGCACTCACCAGCCCGAGAGGCTTGTCTGCTCACCTGCTAGGGCAGGTGTGGGCTGTGAGCTGCGGCTCGGGCTTCGGAGGTCAGATCCCAGCGAGAGGAATGGGGTTGGCGGCGTGAACACAGCCTGAAGGGGCTAGTGCGCCACAGCAAGCTGGGAGGGTGTCCGGGGAAATGTCTGGAGCTGCCAAAGAGGCAAGAGACTTTTTCTTGCCTCTTTGTTTCCTGCTGCGCGAGGAGAAGGGATTAAGACCACCACTTAAAGGAGCTCCAGAGACTGGCGCGAGCCGCAGCTACCAGCATGGACCCCAGAGACGGGCATGAGACGCTAAGGCTGCTGCTGCAGCCACCAAGAAGGCTGTGTGCAAGCACAGGACACTATCCACACCTCCCCTCCCGGGAGCCGGTGCAGCCCGCCACTGCCAGGGACCCGTGATCCAGGGACAACTTCCTGGGAGAATGCATGGTGCGCCTCAGGCTGGTGCAACGTCATGCTGGCCTCTGCTGCCGCAGGCTCACCCCGCATCCGTACCCCTCCCTCCCCCTGGCCTGAGTGAGCCAGAGCCCCCGAATCAGCTGCTCCTTTAACCCCGTCCTGTCTGAGTGAAGAACAGACGCCCTCAGGCGACCTACACGCAGAGGTGGGTCCAAATCCAAAGCTGAACCCCGGGAGCTGAGCAAACAAAGAAGAGAAAGGGAAATCTCTCCCAGCAGCCTCAGGAGCAGCAGATTAAATCTCCACAATCAACTTGATGTACCTTGCATCTGTGAAATACCTGAATAGACAAAGAATCATCCCAAATTGAGGAGGTGGACTTTGGGAGCAACGATATATACATTTTTTCTCCCTTTTTCTCTTTTTGTGAGTGTGTAGGCATCTGCTTCTGTGTGTGATTTTGTCTGTATAGATTTGCTTTTACAATGTGTCCTAGGGTTCAAACTGTCCATTTTTTAAAAAATTTTTTTATTACTTAAAAAATTTTTTTCTTAGTAATTATTTTTTAATAACTTTATTTTATTTTATTGTATTTTATCTTCTTTCTTTCTTTCTTTTTTTCTCCCTTTTATTCTGAGCCGTGTGGAGGACAGGCTCTTGGTGCTCCAGCCAGGTGTCAGGGCTGTGCTACTGAGGTGGGAGAGCCAAGTTCAGGACACTGGTCCAAAAGAGACCTCACAGCTCCATGTAATATCAAACAGCGAAAACCTCCCAGAGATCTCCATCTCAATGCCAAGACCCAGCTCCACTCAACAACCAGCAAGCTACAGTGATGGACACCCTATGCCAAACAACTAGCAAGACAGGAACACAACCCCATCCATTAGCAGAGAGGCTGCCTAAAATCATAATAAGGTCACAGACACCCCAAAACACACCACCAGACGTGGATGTGCCCACCAGAAAGACAAGATCCAGACTCATCCACCAGAACACAGGCACTAGTCCTCTCCACCAAGAAGCCTACACAACCTACTGAACCAACCTTACCACTGGGGAGAGACACCAAAAACAATGGAAACTACAACCCTGCAGCCTGTGAAAAGGAGACCCCAAACACAGTAAGTTAAGCAAAATGAGAAGACAGAGAAACACACAGCAGATGGAGGAGCAAGGCAAAAACCCACCATTCCTAACAAATGAAGAGGAAATAGGCAGTCTACCTGAAAAAGAATTCAGAATAATGATAGTAAAGATGATCCAAAATCTTGGAAATAGAATGGAGAAAATACAAGAAACATTTAACAAGGACCTAGAAGGACTAAAGAGCAAACAAACAGTGATGAACAACGCAATAAATGAAATTAAAAATTCTCTAGAAGGGATCAATAGCAGAATAGCTGAGGCAGAAGAATGGATAAGTGACCTGGAAGATAAAATAACTACTGCAGAGCAGAATAAAGAAAAAAGAATGAAAAGAATTGAGGACAGTCTCAGAGACCTCTGGGACAACATTCAACGCACCAACATTCGAATTATAGGGGTCCCAGATGAAGAGAAAAAGAAAGGGACTGAGAAAATATTTGAAGAATTATAGTTGAAAACTTCCCTAATATGGGAAAGGAAATAGTTAATCAAATCCAGGAAGCACAGATAGTCCCAAACAGGATAAATCCAAGGAGAAACACACCAAGACACATATTAATCAAAGTATCAAAAATTAAATACAAACAACAAATATTAAAAGCAGCAAGGGAAAAACAACAAGTAACACATAAGGGAATCCCCATAAGGTTAACAGCTGATCTTTCAGCAGAAACTCTGCAAGCCAGAAGGGAGTGGCAGGACATATTTAAAGTGATGAAGGAGAAAAACCTACAACCAAGATTACTCTACCCAGCAAGGATCTCATTCAGATTTGACAGAGAAATTAAAACCTTTACAGACAAACAAAAGCTAAGAGATTTCAGCACCACCAAACCAGCTTCACAACAAATGCTAAAGGAACTTCTCTAGGCAGGAAACACAAGAGAAGGAAAAGACCTACAATAATAAACCCAAAACAATTAAGAAAATGGTAACAGGAACCTACATATCGAAAATTATCTCAAATGTAAATGGATTAAATTCTCCAACCAAAAGACATAGATTGGCTGAATGGATGAAAAAACAAGACCTGTATATATGCTGTCTACAGGAAACCCACTTCAGATCTAAGGACACATGCAGACTGAAACTAAGGGGATGGAAAAAATATTCCATGCAAATGGAAATCAAAAGAAAGCTGGAGTACCAATTCTCATATCAGACAAAATAGACTTTAAAATAAAGACTATTACAAGAGACAAAGAAGGACACTACATAATGATCAAGAGATCAATCCAAGAAGAAGATATAACAATTGTAAATATGCACCCAACATAGGAGCACCTCAATACATAAGGCAAATACTAATAGGCATAACAGGGGAAATCAACAGTAACATAATCATAGTAGGGGACTTTAACAGCCCACTTTCACCAATGGACAGATCATCCAAAATGAAAATAAAGAAAGAAACACAAGCTTTAAATGATACATTAAACAAGCTGGACTTAATTGATATTTATAGGATATTCCATCCAAAAACAACAGAATGCACATTCTTCTCAAGTGCTCATGGAACATTCTCCAGGATGGACCATATCTTGGGTCACAAATCAAGCCTTGGTAAATTTAAGAAAATTGAAATTGTATCAAGTATGTTTTCCAAGCACAATGCTATGAGACTAGATATCAATTACAGGAAAAAATCTGTAAGAAATACAAACACATGGAGGCTAAACAACACACTAATTAATAACCAAGAGATCACTGAAGAAATCAAAGAGGAAATCAAAAAATACCTAGAAACAAATGACAATGAAAACATGATGACCCAAAGTCTATGGGATGCAGCAAAAGCAGTTCTAAGAGGGAAGTTTATAGCAATACAATGCCACCTTAAGAAACAAGAAACATCTCAAATAAACAACCTAACCTTACACCTAAAGCAATTAGAGAAAGAGGAACAAAAAAACCCCAAAGTTAGCAGAAGGAAAGAAATCATAAAGATCAGATCAAAAATAAATGAAAAAGAAATGAAGGAAACTATAGCAAAGATCAATAAAACTAAAAGCTGGTTGTTTGAGACGATAAACAAAATTGATAAACCATTAGCCAGACTTATCAAGAAAAAAAGGGAGAAGATTCAAATCAATAGAATTAGAAATGAAAATGGAGAAGTAACAACTGACATAGCAGAAATACAAAGGATCATGAGAGAGTACTACAAGCAACTATATGCCAATAAAATGGACAACCTGGAAGAAATGGACAAATTCTTAGAAATGCACAACTTCTGAGACTGAACCAGGAAGAAATAGAAAATATGAACAGACCAATCGCAAGCACTGAAACTGAAACTGTGATTAAAAATCTTCCAACAAACAAAAGCCCAGGACCAAATGGCTTCACAGGCGAATTCTATCAAACATTTAGAGAAGAGCTAACACCTATCCTTCTCAAACTCTTCCAAAGTATAGCAGAGGGAGGAATACTCCGAAACTCATTCTACAAGACCACCATCACTCTGATTCCAAAATCAGACAAAGATGTCATGAAGAAAGAAAACTACAGGCCAATATCACTGATGAACATAGATGCAAAAATCCTCAACAAAATACTAGCAAATAGAATCCCACAGCACATTAAAAGGATCATACACTATGATCAAGTGGGGTTTATCCCAGGAATCCAAGGATTCTTCAATATATGCAAATCAATCAATGTGATACACCATATTAACAAATTGAAGGAGAAAAACCATATGATCATCTCAATAGATGCAGAGAAAGCTTTTGACAAAATTCAACACCCATTTATGGTAAAAACCCTCCAGAAAGTAGGCATCGAGGGAACTTTCCTCAACATAATAAAGGCCATGTATGACAAACCCACAACCAACATCATCCTCAATGGTAAAAATTGAAACCATTTCCACTAAGATCAGGAACAAGACAAGGTTGCCCACTCTCACCACTATTATTCAACATAGTTTTGGAAGTTTTAGCCACAGCAATCAGAGAAGAAAAAGAAATAAAAGTAATCCAAATTAGAAAAGAAGAAGTAAAGCTGTCACTGTTTGCAGATGACATGATACTATACATAGAGAATCCTAAAGATGCTACCAGAAAACTACTAGAGCTAATCAATGAATTTGGTAAAGTAGCAGGATACAAAATTAATGCATAGAAATCTCTTGCATTCCTATACACTAATGATGAAAAATCTGAAAGTGAAATTAAGAAGACCCTCCCATTTACCATTGCAACAAAAAGAATAAAGTATCTAGGAATAAACCTACCTAAGGAGAGAAAAGACCTGTATGCAGAAAATTATAAGACACTGATGAAAGAAACTTAAGATGATATAAATAGATGGAGAGTTATACCATGTACTTGGATTGGAAGAATCAACATTGTGAAATAGACTCTACTACCCAAAGCAATCTACAGATTCAATGTAATCCCTTTCAAACTACCACTGGCATTTTTCACAGAACTAGAACAAAAAATTTCACAATTTGTATGGAAACACAAAAGACCCCGAATAGCCAAAGCAATCTTGAGAAAGAAAAATGGAGCTGGAGGAATCAGGCTCCCTGACTTCAGACTATACTACAAAGCTACAGTAATCAAGACAGTATGGTACTGGCACAGAAAGAGAAATAAAGATCAATGGAACAGGATAGAAAGCCCAGAGATAGGGCTTCCCTGGTGGCGCAGTGGTTGAGAATCTGCCTGCCAATGCAGGGGACACGGGTTCGAGCCCTGGTCTGGGAAGATCCCACATGCCGCGGAGCAACTGGGCCCGTGAGCCACAATTACTGAGCCTGTGCGTCTGGAGCCTGTGCTCCGCAACAAGAGAGGCCGCGATAGTGAGAGGCCTGAGCACCGTGATGAAGAGTGGCCCCCGCTTGCCACAACTAGAGAAAGCCCTCGCACAAGAAACGAAGACCCAACAGAGCCATAAATAAATAAATATTTAAAAAAAAAAAAAAAAAAAAAAAAAAAAAAAAGAAAGCCCAGAGATAAGCCCACGCACATATGGTCACCTTATCTTTGATAAAGGAGGCAAGAATATACAGTGGAGAAAAGACAGCCTCTTCAATAAGTGGTGCTGGGAAAACTGGACAGCTACATGTAAAAGAATGAAATTAGAACACTCCCTATCACCACACACAAAACTAAACTCAAAATAGGTTAAAGACCTAAATGTAAGGCCAGATACCATCAAACTTTTAGAGGAAAACATAGGCAGAACACTCTATGACATAAATCACAGCAGGATACTTTTTGACCCACCTCCTAGAGAAATGGAAATAGAAACAAAAGTAAACAAATGGGACCTAATGAAACTTAAAATCTTTTGCACAGCAAAGGAAACTGTAAGCAAGACGAAAAGACAACCCTCAGAATGGGAGAAAATATTTGCAAATGAAGAAACTGACAAAGGATTAATCTCCAAAATTTACAATCAGCTCATGCAGCTCAGTAATCTGAAATGCAAATGCCAAATATAGGCATGACACTTTTGAAAGAAGATTAAAATTGGAAACTTGTTGTGTTGCATATCAGGCCCCTTTGCACAGCCTCAGTAATTAGGACAGTGTGGTATTGGACAAGGATAGACAGATCAATGGTACAGAATAGAGGGTTCAGAAAAAGACATAGGTATATATGGTCACTTGATTTATGATCAAGTGTAACTTTAACCAGATAACATGTGAAATAATGCCCTACTTTAATAGCAAAGAGGGAAGTGTACTTAGTCTTATAAATGGCAAAACCCAGTCAATTCCCTTAAAACCTATACTCTCTGCCCTTCTGGTTACTTATGGCTTATGTGCTGTGCTGTGCAATAGGTTTTAGTTGGCATCACTGTTAATGAGATTTTGTCAAACTGGGTGGTTTACCCACCTCCTAGTAATCCCAACTTCAGTTTTGTGAGATTGTTTTTATTGTATCATCAATACTACAATATGAAAGAAATAAGAACAGTAAGTATATTACTCTCTACTATGTTGTACTTAGATGATCTATTTTGGATGCTTCACTATGATCATTTTGCACTTTTAAAATTCCTTTTAGTCTTTTGTCAAATGATAAAAATTCTACGTTCATGAACTTTACACTGCAAGTTTGTTCTTCAGTTATCATCTGTGACTAATTTGCTGACAAAAGTGACTAAAATTCAGAAATCAATATCTTGAGTTGCATTTTTATTAGTGTCACTTTACCAAAAAAAGCTTCTGACGGTTTAGTCTATTGATCTCTCTATTAAGTAAATTTATCTTATAGACATATATGGAATTCAGTAGAGTCCAAGGGGAACTACCATCAGGATGAATGCCCTCTCATTTTGAATAGTGGTGGGGCTGAAAATTATTAATGTTGGACACCCCCTTATGATAGATAACAAAGTATTAAAACACATACTTTAGAAGATATTTGAATTATTGTTGTGATTTAATTTGTATATTTCTTCAATAATTAATTTTGTGTATTTTCCAGTAGAAAAAAAATAACAAAAAAGAAAAAGAAAAGGAAATCATTTCCTTTGCTCTTTCTTTTTAAAATAATGATTTGTCAAAATTCAACAATAAAGATATATCATTTTCACATGTACTGTTTTCAAATACTGGGAGAAGCAGGCATTTCATGATAAGGCTTATAGAAATTTGACTTCACAAAATAATTTCCAAAGTGGGCATTTTTCCACTTGAGTATCTTCCCATCCTCAACAGACTCATTCTAATTTCCATAGACTACTTCCTTGTCAAAACTTGTTGACAGGGTCATTTATGATGAATTCTGATTCTCATATTTTTCTGCCATTTGTGTGACGTGATTTATCCAATCTATCTGAGTCTTAGTGATATCTCTGTAAACAAGCAATAAAGGCTAGTTCTAATGTGAGGTAATGAAGATTAAATGAGATAACACATGAGAAAGATTTAGTAATGTGACTAGTACACAAAATTTAGGTTAAACTCTTAGGGTCCTCATTCGGATTTGCAATTTCCTGGCCTGCTTTAATGTCTTTAATGTACATTCGAGAGACAGAATTTGGGCCTCCCTATATTTTTATTCCCTGACATAGTAGACTATACCTCAGCCCTCCTAATCCACAGGGTCTGAATCTGTGGATTTTGGTATCTGTGGGGTCCTGAAATCAATCCCCTGAGGATACAGAGGGATGACTGTACTTTTTAAATACTCATAACCTTTGGACAGAAATCCTAAATAAAAATAATTATAATTGTTTATTTAAATGCCAGTGTTTAAAAATATTACAAATGTTTTTTAAATGTTTAAAAATGGACCGAATTTATTTTTGTTTTTATAGTATCTTGCAGAAATTGGTTTTATTCATAGATTAAAATCATGAAATTTACATAATTTTGGGTTTCTGTATTCCTTATTCACCAGAATCTATTCCACGTCAATGTTTGTATTGCTCTAAGACAAGTAAGAATTCAATATTTAATAGTATATCTATTAAAATAACCTATTATCAAGATTTAGTAAAACTCACTTATTTAAATAATGTTAGATTATTTACTTAACACTGCTTATTAAATGATTTTCTAGTTATATTTCCCCTAAACTTGCAAGGTAATGTCTGCACTAAAGTGGATTTTACATTACTCTTTTTGATCACTTGATTTCCTCAGGTTAGCACAATTGATAAATTAATATTTTTACACCTTTTAAAGCTGAATTGACTCACCTAGTGATATCAGTTTTGTTTCTGGAATTCTATTGTTTGATTTTTATCTTTCTTTGTGACTACTTTACATTTTAAAAAAGTGTACCTAATGGAATTAGACAATCCAATACAACACCATCTGCTGTGCATCACAGTCATGTTTTATTGTGGTTCACTGACAAAAATTTCATGAAACTGACATCTTCTTCTTTGATAAAGTCACGATCTGAAAATGGCAAATTACCTGCCATAAAATCATGTAAAGCACATCATAGCTTTTAAACACATTTACTTCTCTTCCCACTATGTTATTATTTTTTATCTAATTAAAATTGATTTTGGTGATTATATAATAGCTTGGAAGGTTTTTTTTTAAATTTAAATATTGATGAGTTAAGCAAAAGGAACATTCAAGATTTGATTTAAAATTTCTATTATTTGAGATGTTTTACTTAGATTACCTATGTTTATCATATCTTACAGCTGAGATTTCTTTATCAATTAAAAAAAGTCCTGTTTCCTAAACATTTTTCCTTCAAGTTAATGAGCTCATCTTTGTAACTGGATATTTTAAATATGATTGTATGATTTTATTATATACTTTCATTTTTTTCAATTTGAAAATTAAAATATGCAAATAGATTTGATAAAGAATCAATAGTTACATTTCTGGTTTCTCAGTAAGATAATAAATTAGATCAGGCTACTCAAATATGGAGTTGAACAAAAGTGAGATGGAAGTATATGAATCTGAATAGAAATATTAAAATGTTGGAAGAAGCTGCTAGGAGAGAGAAGATTCTTTATGTCGTCTATTCTTTTTATGTTTTTTGTGGTTTTAATTGAACATTTTATGTGATTTCATTTCTTTCCTATCTTACTATTTCAGTTACACTTCTTATTTAGTGGTTGCCTCACATTTTGCAATATATATTTACAACTAACCTAAGTCCACTTTTAAATAATGCCATACAGTTGGCCCTTCATATCCACTGGTTCTGCATCCGAGGATTATATTTGGAAAAAAAATCCAGAAAGTTCCAAAAAGCAAAAATGGAATTTGCTGTGTTGGCAACTATTTACATAGTATTTATATTGTATTAGGTCTTATAAGTAATTTAGAGAAAATTTAAAGTGTGTAGGAGGATATTCATAGGTTATATGCAAATACAATGTTATTTTATGTAAGGGACTTGAGTATCCCCAAATGTTGGTATCTGCAGGGGGTCTTGGAACTAATCACCTATGGCTATTGAGGGATGACTGTATATACCACATCACAAGTGGTGTGAGTGCCTTATACTAACAAAATTCTTACTTTTTCCTCCCATTGCTTGTATCATGGCTGTCATTTATTTTACTTATATATAAACATACATAAGTATATATTATATATATTTGTATATATAAGCATACATAATCAAATACTTTGCTATTATTATTTTGAACAAACTGTTACCTGTTAGATTAAGAATAAGAAAAATAAAAGTTTTTATTTACCTTTACTTATTTCTTCTTCTATACTCTTCCCTTCTTTTTGTAGATTCAAGTCTAACCTATATTATTTTCTATCCCTCTAAAGGACTTCTTTTAACATTTCTTGCGAGGTAGGTCTACTGGCAACAAATACCTTCAATTTTTGTTTGTTCAAGAAAGTCTTTATTTTTTCCTTCACATTTGAAGGATGATTTCACAGGTTACAGCATTCTAGGTTGGTGTTTTTATCTCTCAACACTTTAAATATTTTACTCCACTCTCTTTTTGCTTGCAGGATTTCTGAGAAGTCAGGTGTAATTCTCATCTTTGAACCTCTATAGGTAAGGTGATTTTTTGGTTTCTTTCAGAATTTATTTAATCTTCGATTTCCTGTAGTTTGAAAATGATATGCCCAGGTGTAGTTTGTTTGTTTTTTCCATTTTTCCTGCTTGGTGTTCTCTGAACTTCCTGAATGCACTCTTAATTGGCATTAAGAGTATCTGACATTAATTTACAGAAATTCTCAATTATTATTGTTGCCAGTATTCTGTTTCTTTCTCTCTACTCCTTCTGGCATTCCCATTACACTTATGTTACACCTTTTGTAGTTGTCCCACAGTCCTTGTATATTCTCTTTTGTTTTCTGCAATTCTGTAGGATGCATCTTCATTTTGTTGATTCTTTCTTTTGCTATGCAAAACCTTTTGAGTTGAATGAAGTCCCATTTGTTATTTTTGTTTTTGTTGCTTGTGCTTTGGTGTCATATCTGAAAAGTTGTTGCCAAGAGCAATGTCAAGAAGCTTTTTTTCTATGTTTTCTTCTCGGAGTTTTATAGTTTCAAATCCTACATTTACATCTTTAATCCATTTTGAGTTAATTTCTGTGAGTTGGTGTAAGATTGGAGTCCAATTTCATTCTTTTGCATGTGAATATTTAGTTTTCCCAACACCACTGATTGAAAAGACTATCTTTTCCCCATTGAGTATTCTTGGCTCCTTCATCAAATATTAATTGACTGTATATGCATGGGTTTATTTCTGGGCTTTCAATTCGACTCTGTTGTTCAATGTGTCTGTTTTTATGCTAGTACCATACTGTTTTGATTACTCTAGTTTTGTAATGTACAGTTGACGCTTGAACAACACGGGTTTGAACTACACAGATACACTTACATGTGGATTTTTTTTTTCACTAAATATATACTACAGTACTACACAATCCTTGGTTAGTTGAATCTGTGAAAGTTGTACCTCAGATACAGAGGGCAGACTGTAAATTCACATGTGGATTTTCAACTGCATAGAGGGTTGATACCTGTAACTGCCACATTGTTCAGGGTCATCTGTAGTTTGAGATCAGGAAGTGTAATGTCTCCAGCTTTGCTCTTCTTTTTCAAGATTACTTTAGTCAAGGTTTTTGTGGTTCCATACTAGTATTAAGATTGTTTTTTCTATTTCTGTGAAAAATACAGTTGAAGTTTTGATAGGAATTGCATTGAATATATAGATGGCTTTGGGTGGTATGGACATTTTAACATATTAACTCTTCCAATATATGAACATGGGATATCTTTCCATTTTTTTTGTGTCTTCTTCATCAGTGTCTTATAGTTTTTAGTGTACAGGTCTTTCATCTCTTTGGCTACATTTTTTCCGAAGTATTTTATTGTTTTTGAATCTATTGTAAATGAGATCATATTCTTTATTTCTCTTCTAGATATTTCATTGTTATTATATAGAAATACAGCTGATTTCTGTATATTGATATTATATCCTGTAACTTTATAAATTTGTTCCTGAGTTCAAAGAGTTTTTATGGTAGAGTCTTTAGGGTTTTCTAAATGTAAGATTATGTCATCTGCAAACAGAGAATATTTTACTTTGTTCTTTCCTATTTGGATAACTTTCCTATTTGGATAACGTTCGTGTTTCTTTTCTTTCTTTCTTTCTTTTTTTTCTTGACTAATTGCTGTACTAATTCCAGTACTATGTTAATAAGAGTGGTGAGAGTGGGCATCCTTGTCTTATTTCTGATCTTAGGGGAAAAGCTTTTAGCTTTTCACTGTTGAGTCTGATTTTACCTGTGGGTTTATCATATATGGCCTTTATTATGTTGAGGTGTGTTCTATAACTAATTTTTGAGAGCTTTTATTGTGAAAGATGTTGAATTTTGTCAAATGCTTTTTCTGCATCTATTGAGGTGGTCCTATGATTTTTATTCTTCCTTTTGTTAATGTGGTATATTACAGTTATTGATTTGCATATGTTGACCCATCCTTGCATCCCAGGGATATATCCTAGTTGACCATGGTTTATGATCCTTTTAATGTGTTGTTGAATTTGGTTTGCTGGTATTTTGTTGAGGATTTTTGCATGTATATTCATTAGGGATATTGACTTGTACTACTTTTTTTTTGTAGTGCCCTTATCTGGCTTTGGTATCAGGATAATGATGGCCTCATAAAATGAGTTTGGGATTATTTCCTTTCCTTCAATTTTTGGCAAAAGTTCGAGAAGGACTGGCATTAATTCATCTTTAAATGTTTGGTAGAATGCACTAGTGAAACTAACTCATTTTAGGCTTTTCTTTGTTGGGAGAATTTTGATTACTGTTTCACTCTCCTTAGTCCTTACTGGTCTGTTCAGGTTTTCAGTAGCTAAGAGAATAGAACTTAAATGTTCTCATCATATACACCCACATACACACACACACACACACACACAAGGAATTAGGAAAGGTGCTGGATGTGTTAACTAAATATATTGCTGGAATCACTTTCCAATATATACATGTAACAAATCATCATGTTGTATGCTTTAAACTTATACAATGTTATATGTCAATTATATCTCAATAAAGCTGTAAAAAATAATAACATTAATATCATCTCATCAATTGTAACAAATACACTGCACTAATGCAACATGTTACTAAAAGGGGGAATTAAGGAGGAGGGGAAGGGAACAAGGTATATTGTTACTCTTTGTGTTTTCTGCTCAAGTTTTCTGTAAACCTAAAACTGCTGCAAAAAAAGTCTATATTTTTTCAAAAATCTATCATTCACAATAGCAACCAAACATATAGAATATCCAAGAAGTTGAATGAGAAAAATGTCAGATTTATCAGAGGAAAAGCTATGGATCATCAATAAAGTAATAAAATAATACAAAAATATAAAAATAGAACTATATCTTACTTAAAAGGGGAATATAAGAAAGTTTTCATTTTTTTAATTGAGAATTTTAATTTTTTAATCAAAATTATACTTTGAAATATGCATAGAACAATTAATAATCTTTTATTTTTAAATCAGTTTTATTGAGGTAAATTTATATAAATTTATTTATTTTAAGTGAACAGTGGTTGCATTCTGTACACAGTCCTTTCTACTGTTACCACAATAAAAATAAACATTTCCATCATCCTAAGGCATTCCCTCATACTACTTTGCAATCAATCACTGTCCCAACATCAGAAACTGACAATCACTGATTTTTCTGCAACTAAGTTTTACAGATTGTTATTGGACCTTAAAAATAGCCTGTGCTTGTAGCAGTCAAACAAGAAACTTGACATTCACTCTCCAGTGATATACCCTAACAGTGTCAAAAAAAATGTCTGCTTCTTCATACCTAAGCAGTGAGTTTAGTGTCTGCCTAATTCAATATTTTTAGCTCAACATTTATTTATTTATTTATTTATTTATTTTTCTTACTAACAATATTTATTTGGAATAAACACACATTTTATTAAATATACTTAAATATATATTTATTATAAAACAACATACTTTTATTTTTTTAGAAAAAGTGTGTGTTAAGTCCAGTATGAATTTAGGTTTTACAAATAAATTTAATGACTATTTAATCTATTTCTCCTTTTTTTTATTTTTTAGTGGATATACATATATATTTTTTTAACATCTTTATTGGGGTATAATTGCTTCACAATGGTGTGTTAGTTTCTGCTTTATAACAAAGTGAATCAACTATACATATACATGTATCCCCATATCTCCTCCCTCTTGTGTCTCCCTCCCACCCTCCCTATCCCACTCCCTAGGTGGTCACAAAGCACTGAGCTGATCTCCCTGTGCTATGCTGGTGCTTCCCACTAGCTATCTATTTTACTTTTGGTAGTATATATAAGTCCATGCCACTAAGCTGGGATGAAGTGAGAGAGTGGCATGGACTTATATAGCTCAACATTTATGACCAATCAGAAGAATGTTCTGTAAATACTTCTAAAATACAAGATCCCAAATAGAAATGTGCTCTAACAGCTTAGCAATATAATATAGGAAAAACTACCCTTGGAGCCAGGATGACTGGGTTCTAGTTCCACCATTTTTATTACCTAGCTATGATATCTGGATCCATCATTAAACTTCTCTGAGACTCAGTTTCTCAAAACAAGGGTGCTCTATGATCCAAGACTTCCAACTAATGTAGAAACACAGGGAAACACTCAGGCTAGCAAATATTATTGTCTTCAATTCTGACTTCTAAAATTTCCCATGTTTTAAAAGTGAGAAAATCTGCCACATCTTAAAACAAATACTCATTGTTACTAATTAATAAATTCAATTTTTCTCTGAATGATATATTGTCTATTTGCATGTGTGTATATACATATTTGTATTCAAGCATATATATAATTATGTATATAAATATATAAAATACATGTATTAATACACATAAACATATATATTTAAAATAATATCCCAATTAGTTATGGATAACATCACAATAATAAATACTAAATAAAATATTGTTTATGTTCCTTTCTTAAATACTTTCATTTGGTATGAGTATAGAGGTATTATATTTTTCACTTTTTAATATGAAATCATGCTGTTTCTTTATCCTTGTTTGAGATTCATTCTTCTTTTGTTTAAAAATCCACAACTGTGGCCATGTTCAGTGTTCTTTCATCTTCTTTGTCTTAGAAGTGTCATAATTTTGACAACTAAGCAAATATATTCAACATCTTGCAAAATTTACGGAGAGATGATGGCTTCACACAGCTGTATTCAAAGCACTGAAAAAAAAATGTTGCCATTTTTTGTGTGTCTAAGTAATTGAACTGCAACAATACTGGGAATTACTTGTTAATTATAATATAGAATGGTTTATACCATCTGAGTTGTCCCAAAATGCATGTTTTCAGAGCAGCTGTTAGGAGGACACCTTAGTTTTCATCTAAAGTTTCATCTCATAAATTAATTTTGTATAAAGAAATTTCTGTGTGGAGAGAGTGCATGCACCCTCTTTTTATATTTGACTGAATACTCATACAAAAAAAATTTAAGAAACAAAAATATTTTAACCTAGAGGAGAAATTTTTAAATAAGATTTTCCAAGTTTCAGGTAAATTAAAACATATTATCCTAATGTGCCAATAATTTTTATAACTCTCAAGTACTGAATAGCAAGTCATTTCATCTATTTCGTATCAGTTATTTTCTCCATAAATGAGGACCCTAGTCTAAATGGTCTCCAAATTTTCCTCAAACTATGTATTTTGTATATAGTTTATAAAATTAAGTTTAATCGTATGATCCTGCATTAAAGTTTTGTTTTGTAATAAAGACAATCTGTATAATAAGATAATAATTTAATACTAAGCTAAAAAAGGAAATTATTGTATTAAAAATTCTCCTTCAGTAATTGTACAAATGTATTGTTAATAACCATATCATTAGTGTAAAGTTGGCTTTAGCTATGTGCATATTAAAAGCCTGGTATAAATCAGGAGTCAGCAAACTATGGCCCATGGGCCAAATCCTACCTGCCATCTGCTTTTGCAAATAAAGTTTTATTGGATAACAGCCCCATCCTTCATTTACATACTGTCTGTGGCAGCTTTCATATTACAACAGCAGAGCTGAGTGGAACTGGCAGACACCTTATGGCCCAAAACACTTACAATCTGTCCCTTAATAGAAAATGTTTATCAAAGCCTGTTCTTTTACAAATAATCAGATATAACACCCCAGGCAAAGTCATAACCACCTTAGGCTGAAGTAGCCAGGTCAGATTGTAGTTAAGTGGTACAAAATCACAGGGAGGTAACCAACAAATTCTGGATTGAGGGAAATTTTATAAAACAAAGGACACGGTCTATGATAGGGGTGTGTGGGGGAAACGCAAGATTTAATAGAGTTTTAAGAGACAAAGTAACCAATTGCAGAGGATGGACATAGTTTGAATCCCAATTCAAATAATTTTTTTAAATGTTGAGGACACAGAGAATTGTGAAAACTTTCTTGAATATTTGATTATATTTTTAAAGATATTATTTGTGTGTGTGTGGTGTGTGTGTGTGTGTATATGTATGTATGTGTGTGTGATGGTACTTTGATTATATTTAAAATTCAGTTCTTGTCTGTAGAGATATATGCAAAATATTTAAAGGAAAGTAATGTTTTTCATATTTGCTTCAAAATAATTGTATGTTTCTTGGTGGGATGAAGTGAATGAAACAGAAATTTTATATTATTAATATTAATAATATTAATAAATATTTATAAGTTTTATCTTAATTTTTATAATAATACATTTTAATTAAAATTATTTAAAATGTTTGTGTCTGAGGAATGGTGCTGAGGGATGGGGGTGAGAATAAAAGCTAAATTTGGGAGTACTTTTAAACTGCTACAAATTCTAATAAGTTAAAGAAAATGTTAAAAAAAAAAAATCATGAGCTAATTGAAGCTTTTAAGAGGAAGTGTTTTTTGCTTGAAAGCCTTTTCCCAGATTATCAAGGTTCACTTCCTCATTTAGTTTATACTAAATTTATACTAAATCCTCAACTCACCCCAAACCAGGCAGCATTTTTTTTCTTCTATCATACAACTTTCCTTAACATATTGTATTCCTGAAGGTGTGTGCTTTCTGACTCTCTTCAATGGCATAGAATCCATTGGCTCCCTAGAGCCTAGAATGCTTCTCAGCAGGTAGAAGGTACATGTACATTTAGATAGAATAAGATAGAATAAAAAGGAAAGATGAGGGCTTCCCTGGTGGCACAGTGGTTGAGGAATCTGCCTGCCAATGCAGGGGACACGGGTTCGAGCCCTGGTCTGGGAAGATCCCACATGCCGCAGAGCAACTGGGCCCGTGAGCCACAATTACTGAGCCTGCGCGTCTGGAGCCTGTGCTCCACAACAGGAGAGGCCGCGATAGTGAAAGGCCCGCGCACCGCGATGAAGAGTGGCCCCCACTTGCCACAACTAGAGAAAGCCCTCGCACAGAAACGAAGACCCAACACAGCCAAAAATAAATAAATATTTTTTTTTTAAAAGAAAAGATAAGCATATAGATAGTTTCCATTCTGTATATGAGTGTGATTTTCAGTAAATGCATAGAACATTTTTCCATGAAGTATATTTTTTTATGTTTACCTCAACTACCTAAATTAATCATTTGAATATGACCAAAAAAGGCTATCAAATTCCATTTTGAAAATATCATTGGTCTATCTAGACTTTTTCCCCTATATCAATAAGTTGAATTTTATTTATAACTAACCAAATTCAATATCATCCCTAATATATTTGTATACTGTTGATAGGGAAAAGCAATAGCTATTACTATTCTATCTAGACTTTTTCCCCTATATCAATAAATTGAATTTTATTTATAACTAACCAAATTCAATATCATCCCTAATATATTTGTATACTGTTGATAGGGAAAAGCAATAGCTATTACTATGAAAAGTAATAATTAACAATTTTTGTTACTTCTTTTTTCCCTTTTCATGCTTGGGAAAATAAGCATCTATCAGTTTTTCCATTTTCTTTTTCTTTAATTTTGTACATAGTGTTTTGGAGTCAGAGTAAAAGGAATGGGATAATTACTCATGAAAATTAGATTCTGAATGCTATACCATAAATGATTATTTTCTTTTCAAAGCACATAAATACTATTTATCTTCCAAATACTTTCTGTACAATTTATGCCATAACCAATTATCCTTCTCTTATCACATGCTTTAGTGAGCATTTATTTTTTAGAAGATCAAAAAATGATTTACAGAGGTTAAATGTTGCATGAGCCTGGCTAGAGATACTTCTTGAGCTCTCTGAAATGAATTAGCTACATTTCCTTCTAAAAAAGAAGTGTGGTTTATAGTTTAGAATTGACTAACGTGTTTTTTTAACATTTTAATAGGCAGATTATACGTATATATTAGTGTTTGTATGTTTGTGTGTGTAAATCCATTTTGATGTGATTATTTTGTCTGAAAATTTTGAATGACTGGAATACTTGAGGAGTTGAACTAGCTATAAGAATATACTTTTTAAAATTATTTCATCATTAGGTTGCTTCTTTCATTTATAATATTAAAACTAATTTCACTTAATGATTCCAGTGTCATGGGTCTTCTTAAGTGTATGATGTATGTAAGTAAGAATATGTGAATGTGTTTGTAATGTTTTTAGTGCTGGAGACAGAGTAATGCAAAGAATTGCTAGAAGGAGGGTAAAAAAAAGGAAGAAAGAAGAAGTGGCAAGAAAGAAGTAATGATAGAAAGACAGGAAAAAAGATGGAAGGAAAAAAGATGGAAAGAAAGGAGGGAGTGGGGAGAGAGGAAGGGAGAAAGGAAGAGAGGAAGGAAAAAGGGAGAGAAGTAAAGAGGGACAGCCAAGCTGTAACGGAGCTTCCATTCTGGAGTCTTTCGATAAAAACTGTGAATAAATAAAAATATAATTTTGGTTTGTGAAAAGTGCCATAAGAAAAAACAAAGTATAACTTCAGAGTTTGATCGAGTTGTGGTGGATTAATGTTTAGGTAGCGTTATTTGGGAAAGTCTATCTCAGAAGCCAGTTAAAATGTTTTTTTGAAAACAAAAACCAGAATCAAGTGAGTGAGAGTGAACCATGGAGCTCTGGGAAAAGATTGCTCCCTGTAGAGGAGATAGCAAAAGCCAAATTCTTGGGTAGGAACAAACTTTTGATGACCTAGGAATGAGATGAAGTCCTAGTATTGTATCTAGCAAGGAGTGGGAGAAGGAAGCATTATGGGAGGGAGTTTCAGAAAGATGAGGAGGGAGCAGCTTATTTATACTTTTGTAGTCTACCATAAAAAGTTGGATTTTATTCTAAATGTGTGTCAAGGCATTTAAAGTTTTGACCAGGGGAGTAATACAACTATTTAAAATATCACTTTAACTGTTGTACTGAGAATAGCTTGGCTGTTAGGAGCAAAATGAAGCAAGAAATGAAATAGTGTATTTCAGGAGTCAGGTGAGAGACTTTGGTAGACAATGTCAGAAGGGTAGATGTGGTAATGGTGAGATGTGGTCAGATTTGAGATACATTTTGAAGCTGGAAAGGATGAGGTTTGCAAGTAAACTGAATGAGGTGTGGAGAGAATTATGACCCAAATAATTGGAAGACTCATGATATCAGATGAAGGAGAGGGGGTGGAGAAGATTTGGGGAAAAAATTAAGTGGTCTGTTTTCTATATTACATTTAACACACCAATTAGACAACCACATTGGACATATCAAGTAAACATTTGTATTATCATGAGAATGATGCTCAGAAAAGTCACATATTGTATAAAATGAAGGACAGAGTTAAGAAACATAAATACATAATTATTAGCATAGAGATCAAACATAAGTAGAAAACAGAAGAGAGAGAAGAGAGACAGAATCCTGGGATATTACAGCACTTAGAAAACTAGCAGAGGAGGAGGGGCCAGCAAACTGTCTGAGAATATGGATTTAAAGAGAGTAGAGTTTATTAATTACATAATTATAACAGATACAATATTGATTATAAGTATATGGATGTTTGCAGGGTAGTATTTCCGATGAGTAGAAGTCATGTTCATTCTATAAATATTTATTGATTAAAGCCAAAGATGAAATAATTCATTTTTGAAAGAAAATTATGATTGTTTGACTAGTTCTTAATGAATTTTATATCAAAATATATTTATATTTGCACTTCAAATATCACATATCTATTACACATAGTTACTTGTATATGCATTCAGGCCAAGAAGCAATAATAAAATTTTATGGAAACTGAAAAATATAAATAATGTTTCTTCTTGTAAAAATTTATTAGGGCCTTATGACTCCATTTTTTAAAACCTCTTTAATTTTAGAGCAGTTTTAGACTTACAGAAAATTTATGACAATAATACAGAGATTTCCCATAAACCAGAACCCAGTTCCTCTCATTGTTAACATTTTATATTGGTAAGGGAAATGTGTTACAACTATTGAACAAATATTGGTATATTATTATTAACTAAAGGGCACACTTTATTCATATTTTCTTAGTTTTACCTGATGTGTTTTTCCAGATATCATACAATATTAACCAGGATATTATATAATATTTCATAGCCATGTCTCCTTAGAATTCTCTTGGCTGTAACTTTTTCTCAGAATTTCCTTGTTTGGATGCCTTTGTCAGGAGTAGGGCCAGGTATTTTGTAGAATTTCTCAATTTCTCTCAATTGAAATTTTTCTCTCTCTCTTTTTTTTTTTTTTCTCATCACTAGGCTGGTCATGGGTTTTAGGGCAGAAGACCACAGAGGTGAAGTGTTATTTTCATCTCATCATATAAAGAGTACACACTATCAATATAACTTTGCATTGTTGATGCTGATCTTGATCACCTGGCTGAAGTAATGTTTGTCAGATTTCTCCACCGCAAAGTACTCTTTCTTCTTCTTTCCATGTTTTACTCTTTGAAAGGTAGTCATTATTTGCAGCCCACACATAAGGAATAGGTGGTTGTGTTCCACTTTCTTACTGGTGTGGAGTCTACACAAATTACTAGGAATACTTACGCATGATATATTTTATATTCTTCCTTATTTATTAATTCAGTCATTAGTTTATATCAGAGTGGCCTCATATATGTTTATTTTGTATTTCAGGTTATCATCCAATACTGTGTCATTTGTATCTTGCTCACATTTTTCCAGCTTTGGATATTGGAACCTTTTCCATTTGGCTCCTACATGCCTTTGGCATACTCCCATCACTGTATTTTTAATTTTTCTTTTTAGCACTTCTTCACTCTGGGACCACAAGATGCTTCAGGTTCATGTTGTATATTTCCTGCCCCCATCCTAGAATCAGGCTTTTATTCAAGGCACCTTTGTTCCTTAGGTTGGAGAATGATATTAGAAAACAGGATCTGTGCACTAGTTTAGTTCGTTGCTACTGGGGTGGTGTTGCTTCTAGGCCACCTCAGCTGACAGAGTAAAGAAATACATGTGTGTCTACTAACTTATTTGTAAAACATAAACCTATAAATATTTCTATAGGTAACCACCTGTAACTATATTAAGGTAGACATGAGTTTATACTTAATGTCTCCCAGTTTAATCCGTTACCACATGGATCATTCTAGTCTCCTTCCCTTGCTTACCCATAAATCCCCCTCCAACAATGATAAACCTGGGTCCCACCATCTGCATCCATTTACTTAATTGTTGAATTATAATAGACTTTATTTTTTAGCGCAGAATTTAGGCTCACAGCAAAACTGAGCAGAGGGTACAAGATTTTCCTGTATAACCTGTCTTCATATATACATAGCCTTTCCCATTATCAACATCTCACACCAGAATGGTACATTTGTTACAACTGATGAACCTACACTGACACACCATTATCATTCAAAGTCAATATTTACAGTAGAGTTTTTCATTGTTGCACATTCTATGAATTTGGGAAAATGTGTAATGATGTGTGACCACCATTGTAATATCAGAGTAGCTTCACTGCCCTCAAAATCCTCTGTAATGCACCTATTCAACCCTCCCTCCCTGTTAACCGCTGACAACCACTGATCTTTCTACTGTCTCCAGTTTTGCTTTTTCCAGGCACATATATGGTTGAGTCTTGAACAACTTGGAGGTTCCCAAATTGTTCAACACTGACAAGTCCCCCCCTGCTGCACCTGAAAGTCAGCCCTCTGTATCAGTGGTTCCCCCATTGGCGGATTCAACCAGCTGTGGATCATTATTGAAAAAAATCCACCTATATATGGATCTGTGCTGTTCAAATATCAACTGTAGTTGGAATCAAAGAGTATGTAGGATGTTTTAATTCTCTGCCGTCTTTCAGGATTTTGTATTTATCTTGGGCTTCTTCATCATTCTTGTAGATGTCTAGTTTTTATCCATTTGATGTTTAATGTTACACCTTTTTAAAAATTTCACACAGTTCTTGAAAATTCTGTGGTTTTAAAAAAATTCATTTTCTTTTCTTTTCCAATTTCTTTTTTTTAATTGAAGTATAGTTGATGTACAGTATTATATAAATTACAGGTGTACAATATAGTGATTCACAATTTTTGAAAGTTAGGGTTTCTTTTTGTCTCCTTTATTTTGGGAATATCTTCAAGCTCTTTTTGTTTTGGGGGTGGGTCTCTCAAGTCTGCTGATGAGCACATCAAAAATATCCTTAATTTCTGTGACAGTGCTTATGATTTCCATTATTTTTCTCTTAATGTTTCTTACAGTTTACCTTTCTATACTTTCATTATCCATTGGTTATGTATTTTCTAATTTTCTATTTTTTCCATTAGAATCCATAATATGCAATCATAATTTATTAAATTCCCTCTTATAATTCCAACATCTTTATCTTATCTGAGTCTGTTTCTAATGCTTGCTTTGTCCCTTCAGACTGTATTTTCTTCCTTTTTAGCATGCCTTGTAATTTCTGTTGAAAAATTTAGTATGTAGTTTCATGTTATTCTGTGCTGTCCATTGTTTCTTGTAGCTGTATATGCCAAGCACCTGAAATTCATCTGGTGGTCTTGTTTTACCTTCTCTGTTGTCTTTGGGTTTCTCTATGAACTCTTCCTTCAATAGAGAATATACCTCTCACTTCATTTATCTGTAGCTCACTATTATTATACTGGAGCCCTGGAGGTGTAGGGGTGAGGTGTGAAAGATAGGAAGCAGTCTGTGATCTTATATATAAATCTCAGTCTTTTAGTGGGCATATGTGTCTGGGCTTGACCTTCACAAGTGTTTCTTTGCTCCTCTTACATTTTGTAGATTCAGGAAGACTAGGGGAACTTGCAGGGGGAGAAATCTTCTTCCCCCAAACTAGATGAAGTTTTGGTAAAGTCTGTTTTCTCTGAAAAGTAGGACTCAGCTGCATGAAATCCTGTGGAGATATTTCACAATGGATATTCTTCTCCTGCCCTCCAGAGCCATGGTGGGATCTTTCTCAGCTGTTCACCACGTGAATCTGGTATTATTCCTGCAGGAAAACCATGAAAGTGTGGTGACTCTCCTAAGACTGTGGCCCCCAGAACTTTCTCACTTTTGATCTAGTCCACATTCAGACACTGGCTTAAGAATTATCGTTTAAAAATTCCTACCAGTTTATTCTGCTTCTGCTGCAAGGAAGCTGATCTCACCTATAACTCTCGATTTGCTTGTCTCTTTAGATTACAGGGTAGCGGTTCTCTGATGGGTCAAGAAAAGTCATTGATTTTCAGTTTTTCCAGCTTTTTTTTGCTGTAAGTGTGCTGTGACAACTTTCAAGTTCTTTACCTGTTGGAGCTGAAAAAGGAAGATGTATTGTTTTTATTGTAGAACAAACAATAGCTATCACTATTGAGAATATAACAGGCTAAGCTCTTATAAAATTTTATAATTTTGACAGGCTCATCTGTCCAGAATTAAATTAAAACTTTTGAAGCTTCACTTGAACATGCTGTGAGACTATTTGAAAGCACATTCAATGGAGACACTAGTGTAAGCAATCATAAGGAAAAGACAACAAAATAGCAAGGCTAGACAAATGAAATGTGGCTCTGCTATTATGCCACAAGCTACTGTAATTTTCCTTGGGTTAAAAGTTAACATTAGGATAGATAAAAGTGAACTCATTTTGCTCCAGAGGCAAACTCAAATTCCTGCTTGTTAGATTAGTTCCCTGAAGGAGAACAAATATCAATGATAAATTTCTTCTTCTTTTTTTTAATAAATTTATTTATTTATTTATTTATTTTTGGCAGCGTTGGGTCTTTGTTGCTGCATGCGGGCTTTCTCTAGTTGCGGCTGGCAGGGGCTACTCTTCGTTGCGGTGCATGGGCTTCTCATTGTGGTGGCTTCTCTTGTTGTGGAGCACAGGTTCTAGGACGTGTGGGCTTCAGTAGTTGTGGCACTCAGGCTCTGGAGCACAGGCTCAGCGGTTGTGGCGCATGGGCTTAATTGCTCCGCGGCATGTGGGATCTTCTCAGACCAGGGATTGAACCTGGGTCCCCTGCATTGACCCATGTCCCTGCATTGGCAGGCGGACTCCCAGCCACTGCGCCACCAGAGAAGCCCTAAACTTCTTTTTATTATTGGCGGCCCCAAAATTCAAAGCAGGAATCTTTGAAACTGTGGGAACTGAGAAATTTCCACCTATAAAAGTGCAGGTACCTTTTCAAGTGAGTCAGGAAGGACATAGAAAATACATAGAGATAAGCTTATAGATGTATGAAACCAACAAAAACTTTCAAAAATTGTTATGAGAGTCTTGGGATATATAATATTTGCCCTCTATTAGCAGTAAATTTGCAAAGATATTTTAAAAAGAAAGAAGTTAAATAATTACTTGGGGGAAGAAGAAATAAAGAGAAAATATAGTGTATTCAGCTTAATTTCTCTGATTAGTTTAGTGATAATAATTTAGTGTTATAAAAATTATTAGCTAGTTCATCTACCAGTTCAACCACAATTTAAAAGAGAATGAGAGGCAGAAGCAAAATTTATTTAAACAAGCTTATTTTTAAGGTTCTTGCAAACAATGTACAAAGGATTTGAGGATGTGCACTAATATCAAAAATTGTCAAAAATTCAACTAACATTTTACCATGAAATTGACAAAAGTTTACTGGCCAACGTAATGGGTTTGAACTTACTGTGCATGTAGCCACAAGCTAATAATATGCATCTTTCCATTTGACTTTTGAAAAGATATTCTGCAAGACTTGCAATAAGCTTAGGGAAAAAAATGGACATAAAGAAATTTCAGTTTACAGGTATTACTTCTTGGCACTTTGTTTAAATTTTACTTTTATTGTGCCATAAGCTTTAGCAAAGAAATAGAAAACTATAGATGTATACTTTTTAGCATATATTTGTATACTTCTACAATGACCCCAGGAAACTGAGATTCTAAGAGATTTACATGGAATACCAAAATATTTCAATGAGGGCTTTAAAAAAGAAAATTACAGTCTGGAAAAAAAATTTACACCCATGTATATACATTCTAACAAACTCTCCTTTGTATCCCTTATGGGACAAATTGACTCTCATGATATAAGAAATTTTTAAAAGCTCACATAATTATTACCAAAAATTTTAACTGAAACTCTCTTATTATCTTGAATTTAAAGTATCTATACTTTAATTGGGTATGTCATATGCTCAACAGTCAAAGAAAAATGAAACCAGTATAATAGAATTCTTTTCTGGTTAGCAATTAATCTTTTAATTGTTCACATCTTCTTACAGTATTACTTCAAAATTACTTCAGCTTAGTATATTTTGGGGGAAACTTCTCCAAAGAGGAGTCTTTTTATACCTAAAAAGAAACAAAAAAATAAACTATAAAGTTAGCTTTCATTCACAAAGAATTTATTTTCTAAGAATGAACTTCAGTTAAATAATTTACTCCCATTTACAATTTTCAGAGATATAATATTAGCATATGTCTTCTTATTCTTAAAAATATAACAAGAATATGCTTATAAAATATTACTATCTGAAATAATATTTTAAATGGCTCATTCATTTTGAAGAATGTTTAGGTATGATCAGATATTCACATATACTTATTTATATATGATTATTTTATTACAGTTTTTTTAAACATTATATGCCTTTTCATATGCATAAATTATTTCCCTAAAGGCTTCTGGTCTCTCATTTGAGCAAATGTGTAGAGGAAAAGGCTGGCTTTTGGTGTATAATAGAACCTATTCATTGTGAGTTAAATAATTTTGTGATTAGACACTCAGGCTTATCTACAAAAGTAATTTTAATTATTATGCAGCTGAAATACTATGTGTTCATAAATTATGTTGTTTTCATTTTTAAGTGTAATATACTAAATTAAATAACTCTGTGTGATATCAGCAGAATCTAGCTAGTTTATTTCTTTCTTCAACTATGAAATTGTTGATATTAAAATAATTATTTTCGAATGAGCACTGCCATGTGTAAATATTTGAAGGTAGCTAGGTAGATATTTTATATTTTTGTATATTTGATAAGGCATACATTTTTTCAATCTTTTTCTTCCTTCAATGCATTTTTCAGTCTATACTATGTACCAAGTGGTACACAGGAACTTATCCTCTCAAAGTTACAAAAAGAGTATAATAAATAAAACATATTCAGGGATAGAGAAAATGGAAAAGCTTTGAATTTGCAGATAGAGAATATTTTGTGTAAATAACCTGAGAAAAGGCAAATCAATATACATAAGCATGGGGTGCAGACACAAGTTCAGTAGAGGTGACGCACTGGTTATAGGTGGGATGACTAGTCGCAAGAAATGGAGAAGGTAGAAAGAGTCCAGGTGATAGGAGCCTGGAAACCTTGTTGAGGTGTTTGAATAATGAGAATGATGGGGAGAGTGAAATGAAGAAGGTGTGGAGGTAAAGAAGGCCAGATTTCATGTAGTTATGTTAAAAAAGGTTTTGGTCAGTAACTGAAGATCAGATATAAACAAGGAAGATTTCAAGACAGTAGTGCCTGAGGTTTAGTTGAATTTTAAAAGATAATCGAACTATACTGGAGAGAATAAAATGAGGGAAATCTCTAGACTAAAGGATGTCACAGCAGTTCAGGTGCGAATGATAATAGCTTAGAACAAGAGGAAGCTATTGAGATAGATATTTACAAATTTGAAATATATTTAAGTGGGAGGATAGATAGTCTATAAGAGGGAGAGTGGCTGTCTGTAGGAAGAGGAGTCAAGTAATAACTTACAGATTTCTGTATTGAACAGCTGGGTGGAAAGTGATACTCAGTTTGGAGATCAACTGATTAATAGAAAGAATATAGTGAGCTTGATTTTAAGATAACAGTATTAAACATTTTGAATTGTAGGTGTGACAAAATTGAATTTGGCTTGAGTCCTGTGCTCTTGGAAAACAGCAATGATGAAGGGGTCTTACTGCCAGGAACCACCCTTCCCCATATGACTTAGATATGACTCATGAATGCCCCCTTAATTACCTATGATGAGGTCAGACACAGATCCTCCTTCTCTGCCTCATACATGATGAGCTGAACTCTTTTGTCCCCACTGGTCAATTGGAATAAAATGCCTGTTAAAAAAAACTTTAGATATTTTTCTCTGCTTTCAGGGCCCTGGACTTTGACACATCCTCACCTTGAACAGGCATGCAAGCCCTCCTTCAGGCCCTTCTAAGAATAGACTGACTTCAGGTTAAAACATTCTCTGATCTACTGTCACATCATGTCACCCTCACTCATCCCACTTCCCAATACCTGGTTATTTCTAGCTTGGTTTACTACTCCCTATAAAACAAAAACACTTTTCTGCCTAACCATTAAGATGCTTGCCGATCCCATGGCTGGTTTTCCTATTGCAAAAGTTTCTGTCATTCTTGCCTCTTTCTCCCTTTGCCCGTCACCTCCTTTCCTTCCTCCCTCCCTCCTCTTATAAGAATAAAGAAAGAGAGAGAGATACAACAAACTCACTTTGAGAGACCAAGTTAGACTTTTGCTAAACAGATTGATTTGGATATAGCCTTTTTAATTTTATCTAGAATATTAGAGAAAGGTGAAAGCAGGCATAATTCCTCTATTTGTTCTTGTCCTGAAATATTGTAATCTTTTAGTTTCCTTACCTGAGTTTTTATGCATGCTGCATGGAATAATTCTATTTCTACATAAATTGACCTTTGAGATCTTCCCATTTATTGCTGTCATCTCCTGTCATCATCTCCTGTAAATATAATATTTGCTTACATTTATTTAGTAACTATTATGTATCAGCCATTTTGTATTTATATATTTAGATATCTTGATACTTTAAAAAACCCCAAATTCTTTTACATATATAAATTATTAGTTGGAAATAGAAATTTTATTTTCCAGTGTGCATCAGAATATGCTCCCATCATAGATTCATCTAAAAAAATTCTAAGTGGTTGTATGTTCTAACAAACCCCCAGATAACACTAAGAAAAGGTCTTCTACATATTCATTATTAAGTATGCATGTAATATGATTGTTGCCAGTAAGAGAGGTTAAAATAAAAGTAACTTTTCAAGGCAACAATTGTTTAGTGTATACTTTGAATACTGATCAAACTACCACTTATTATATAAAAGTGAATGCAAAGGTACTTGTTTTTAAAGGATATAGAGCTTTCTTCCTTCCCCCTCATTTTGTAGGTTAGAAGAATGTTTGCTGCATTTCAAATCCTAAAAGAGCATTAATACTATATTACAGATATTTTTAAAGATTTTAAAGAACAGAATGGTATTATGTTAAATGGTTGTAATGCTCTACGACACCATGCTCTAGTGCATGAAGAGACTGTGAAGTACTATTCAAAAGCCCGAATAACCTTGATTTCAGGGAATCTTCTGAGTGTGGTAACTGCTTCATTAGGCAAATTGTTCACCAGCTGATTGTCATTGCTCTGGAGCAATACAGAATAAGAATTTACTCTTTGTCCTTTTTTGGTTACAATATTCAATGAAATTATCCTGAAGAGAGAAACAAGGTAAAAAAAAAAAAGTAATTATCTCAAATGCCTTCTTCCTAAGTACAACAATAGGATACATCTATGAATTATCTATGTAACTTTAACTTTACCTGGCTGATAAATGAAACACAATTGCAGAATCTAGTCAGGAGATAATGAAAAACCATGCTGTTTTTGACAAAGTCAGTTGTTGGTTTGGATGCAAGTGACTTAAATAGAGAAAGAATGTGTCTAGGTTTATTTATAATGTGAATATTTTATTATTGATTTGATTTTTCATTATTCTGAAGAAATTGTGTATAATTTCAAGTATTAGATTTGCATTTCAAGTATTTTTCAAGTATTTGAGTTGCATTTAATATATGTCAAAGTGATACTTCTAAGAGAATTTAGTTTCAACATCTTAGAAATGTGACATTCTGTTGTTAGGTTCATACACATTTTGTATTGTTGTGTCTTCTTGAAGAATTTATTATTTAATGTCCCTCTTTATACCTGATAATCTTCCTTGTTCTGAAATTTGCTTTGTCTAAAATTGATATAGCTACTCCTGCCTTCACTTAAGCAGTGTTAAACATGCCCCATTCTTTACTCAGAAGGTATCAGAATATTTATATTTAAAATGGGTTTCTGGTAGGAAAAATACAGTTGGGTTCTCTCTTTTTTTAACCCATTATGACATTCTCTATATTTTAATTGGTATGCTTAGATCATTCAAATGTATACATATATTCCCTTATTGGTTCTTTTTCTCTAGAGAGAAGTTATCAGTAGACCAGCTGGGCCTGGGGGCTATCAGGGTAGTTTTAGACTTTAAGTAGAATATTACAAATCATTAGTCAGCTAGTTATCCCACTCCTCACTTTGGAGGCCAAAAGTCAAAGTCAGTCTTCTAGGGGTTCCTGGAGATAAGCATAGAGCTTTCCCAATCTGGTTGAACTTCCCCTACACATACTCTATGACTTCATGTTTGAAATTTCAAAAATGTGACCAAGTAAACGATATAATGTTGACATATACTACTTAATGAATACATACTGATGTGGTTAAAGTATAAAGAAAAGCAAGCAAATGGTAAACAGAGTATTCAGAGTAGTTGTTAGCTCTTGGAGGAAAGGAAGAAGGTAGGATTTGGGGCAAGAACATGGGAGTTTTCTAAGATAGTGGTCATGATGAATTTCTTAAGCTGTGTGTTATATGGGTGTGTGTTTCTTTTATCAGTAGTTATCAAACTCCACATTCATGTTATAAATACCCTAATATCCTTAGACTTATTTTTCATGTACTATTCTAAATGTTTTTTGTATCTTAATTCCTAATATCCTCATAATGATGCTGTGAGGTATCCTCATTTTACCAAAGGGAAAACAGAAGAATAGTGAGGTTAAGTAAACTACCTGATAGCACACAGCTAGTGAGTCACTGAGCCTGTATTCCAAACCTGGCAATCTGGTTCCAGATTCTATGCTCTTAACTATTTTATTATATGTAAATAAAAGAATGCTCCAAATAAACAAGAATCAAAGAAATCAACAAATACCTAGGTTTATATTATATGTCAACATGTCTCTAAGTGCTGTAAGTGTGGTAGTAAGTGAAGACTTCAGCAGTTTCTTCACACAGCAGTATTCCACACAGTTTCCAGTGATTACTCTGGAGATGGTTCACAATGTGTAATTTGAAATAAACTAGCAAGCAAACAAACAATATAGATATACTTGTTATTGTTAGCTTACTGGGAGATACTAGGAAAATACAAACCATAGTCTTTAGAGGTCAGAATTCTATATTAATTCACATTAAAAAAAAAAAAAAGGCAGTTCCTTCCATCACCTGATGGCTCTACATATTTTGCACAATCCTGACTAAAGACTTGCTTATCACAGGGAGTGGCATGTGGTTTTTCTGTCTATGGCAATGGAAACTACTGCTTTATGTTCAGACTTTGTGTCTAGGATATATATATATATTTGTATCCTGTAAATATACATGTGTGTCTCTCTGTGTGTATATTATGCACATTGTATACATGTAAACATATGGAGGTATATAGTTCTGTTTTGTTTGTTCAAAAAGTGCAGTGAATTTATCTTATTTACATTACATTCTATTTCTTCATCATTTTTTACATAGAAAGGCAGTATGTCAATGTAGAAAAGGAAATATGTACCAGTGGCCATGTTAATCTCTAGAATCTGTGGGACCTGAATTGTGAAAATTCAACCATGTGTTGTATCAACTTGAACAACTTATCTAAATTCTCAGACATTTTTATTTCATCTGTAAAATAAACATGTAACTAAATTATTTGTGATGTAAGGATTAAAAGAGATAACAGAAGTTTATTACCTAACAAAGTTTGTCATAAACCCTCAGAAAAGTTAATTCCAATCCTTATATCCTGATTCCACTGAGTCATTATTTCTAAAAATATTTAGGTGCTTTTGTGTATATTTTTCCTTGCTCTGAAAATTTAAAAAGTCAAACAATAGGCATTTCCTGAGCTTTCACCCAACATGTCAATTAATAAGATAAAGTCCTAAGAAGTAAGCTACCTTCAATTTGAAGTTTCAGGGCACTGGAACTGTGTTATGAGTTCATATTTTGAGTTACCAACTGGCATACCTCACCTTTATAAATGGGATAGGTATTAGACTTTATTGAATGTTATGGGAATTTTGAAATATAGAGTTTATAACTAAGCCAATTAGATTGAAAAAATAAATATAGATAGAGAAAGTAAGATTTCAAACAGCAATAAAATACTAATGGGGTACCTGGTAAGTTTAAATAATAAGTACTTGCTCTATATGTTAGCCTAGTGGGGAAAATAAAATTATAAAAGATATTAAGCAAACAATATTTTTTCCCACAGTATGCTATGGGTAAGTTGTACCCAAATGTTTAAAAAAGCAAAATGTTTATCATTTGGAAAAATGCCTTTGCCACTCAACTCTAACATATGCTGAGAGGGAGAAAAACCATGAGAAGGATTTTTTTTAGCTTCACTTATGTATGAGAACCTGCTTGCAAGTAAATTTTACAGAAGGATAACTGCTAAAAACAACTGTGAAAAACCACCATGGGTTGTCATGCTTGGGGATGGTTGTCACATCACTTAAGTCTTACAAGCTGTTTTTCTTCACACTCTATTAAGACTGTTGGAAGTTTTCACATCACTTAATCTGTAACTTCACTCATTTTCATATAATATTAATTTATAATGATAAAAATTTTATATTTAAATATAGCTATTCCTATGTTGTCTATTAACAGTTTCAGTGCAAAGATGGCTAGCACTTTGGAGCCATGTGGAAGGATGTTCATATTTTAAAATTTGTTTTTAAATGACTATTTTAATGCATATTTGACTTATTGACTAAAAGCTTTGCACCAAATGATAAAACACTTACCAAATATGTAGACAACTACATAAAACATTTTGTTTTGCCCACTTAAGATAATGATTTAAGAAAATATCACTGATTCTCATAATACTCTGAAGTATTTTGTTTAATTAAATCCATTTGTAAATTCATAGGGTCTTAACATAACTTACTATAATTTACCATCTGGACCAAAATCCAAACCTCATCTGTACGATCAGAAAACAATTTATGTTTTCAATACACCACTTTTTAATGAGGAGGGAAAACATTCAGACAACAATATCACTATATTAAAGCCACAATTAGGGATGGGAGTATAAAAAAAACAAGATTTTTTTTAGAGGGATCTATTTTATAAATTTTAGCAAGACACTAAAATGGCAGGAATAATTTAGTGATAATATGGTAATATTTTAAAATCTTACATAGGTAATAATATGAGATTATTATTACCTTATGAAGGTAATAATTTAAAATTATGAACATATTTATTGCATAAATATTCTTAAGATAATACCTTTATCTCTAATAATTCTACTAACCACTCTAAGCTATTAAAAAGGTACAATGGCAAGAACTTTATATTTCTACATTTAGTCTTCTTGGCAGTCATGTGAGTTAAACATTATAAACCATAATTACCAGATAAAAAACAACAGCAAAGGGAAGTGAAGTCTGGGGTGTTCAGGAAATCACTGACATTCCTGGAGATAGTAAGTGCATACACAGTATTCGACCCAGGCCTGCTGGATTACAACCTTGCCTGATACATCATGACCCGAGGATTGGTTGCAGCAGTAGTGAGAGTAGTGAGTGAGTAGTGAGAGTAGTGAGAGTAGAGGTGGGAAGCACAGAGCGCAGGTTTTTCTCCAACTTCTTCAGAGGTACACAGAATGCCAGCTGGGGCTGGCATAGCTGGGGTTGAACTCATCCTATTGATAGGCAGAAGCTCAAGTTTCATTTTGCATGCGTTTTGTAAAATAACCTTTATTACCTGTCTTAAAAATATTCACTTCAAATTTCCATAGAAACTTAATCAATTTCAAAGCCCTTAAGTCTCTATCAGCCAACTTCCTTCATTGCCCTAGGATGCTAGTGCACAAATTACCCATAGAAATAAAATGGCATAAGCTTGCCATGACCCTTTTCCATGCAAAATACTATAGGATTCATAGTCTTATGATAAATTCAATAAAAGGGCTTCTGTAAGAGCATACCCCGGTAACTAAATCCATTTTATCTCTTTGGGTACTGATCTAAAATCTAACTCCTGCAAAAGTTCATAATTAATCAAAATTTTAGCCATTTCATTGAAGAGTGTTTTCTTTGTTGTCATAATATTTATATGTACAAATCACTCATGAGTTCCTATTCCACCGTGATGATCAGTACATGGCAGGATTGACTGACGTTAGGGCTTACCCTATAAAAGAAAATTGTACCCAATTATTTGTAAAATCAAGCAGTAGTAGAATCTTATAATTATAGATTAAAGATAATTAATTTAAGACAAATCACTGATGAAAATTGTCAGATCAGTATAAACATGCATCTAAATAATGAATTATTCTTTCACTTTCATGTATATTACATCAAAATTACTCTATATGTAACTTTATATATGCAAGAAATATTGTGCATATTAAATTTGAAACATTGAATAAGTTGTTCCTTTATATATAAATTTCTTTATATCATATACATAAAATAGGTAGTATTTTATACTTTATTTCATAGTAATCTTGATGCTTCCTGCCCTCTCATGTGGTTGATTTAAAAGTTACAACCTTAAAAATGCCAAGAGAGAACTCACTGAAATTTTCAACTTCACAGCACCACTTTATTAGTTATGTGGTGATCATTGTTTGAAAGTGAGTTGAAAGGTATCCTGGCAAATTATCGAACAAATGTTGCAAATGACTAAAGCATTCATCTGTTCCAAATTAGACTACTCAATCCTTTTATACTGAGGTCCTTACCAAGCCCTTTGCCTCTAGAAAATCACACAAGCTCTCCTTGAAATTCCCTAAAATACAATTTTTATAAAGGGAAGATCGTAGACACTAAAGAGGAAAATGCATGTTACATTAGAATTAAAAAGGAATTGCAAATGCACAGAAAGAACCTTGATGAACTCATTAGTGGTAAAGGTTGATAGCAAGTACTGTCCCTCCCAGCTGTTACAGTTTAGGGTGAGTATAAATTTTGCATGTGTTTTATTTTAGAACAAGAAGAACAAGAAATATTCATGTTCTTCCTCTTGTCTTGACCTAATTTTACAAATGAAATAGCTGTTCAGCCATCTAATTTTGACTTGGTATTCATTTTGAAAACATTTTTTAGCAAGTGATTTTCCTACTCCACCATTGCCCTTCCCTCTAGCTTATTTTTCTTGTTAATGGAGAGCATTGTGTTGATGAGATAGTTCATTCATAGAAAAGTGCTTTGAAATTACAGCTTAGTTGCTTTAACAATGAAAAATTCAAAATCAGTGCAACCATGTATAATGCTTATGCTAAAACTTCCTAAAATGTAGACTTGTTTGCACTCTAATTGAGTGAAATCCTAGACCTTTTTTTCCCCCTCAGGTAGATAAAGGTAAAAGAGGTGAGTCAACTGAAAAGAAGGAAGAGAGCAAGACCCAAGTATTTCCTGAATTTTCTGTGGAATGGAAATAAAAGTGAAACGTAGGCATATTTCTGACTGTAGTCTTTCTCACAAGAATTCTGAAAGATGATCAGAGCACTTATTTCTTCCTGAAATTTAAAATTTATTTACAAATGGTACAGTACTAAAAATCAACAAGAAATAAAACAAGAGAAAAATATATTGAAACTAGTTTTCTAATGCTATATCCAACAATTAATTTTCAACATACATTTCCTTAGAACTGTTTGGTGACATCTTTATAAAAACAGTGACTTTGCAGATTTTTTAGTAGGCAAAATATATTTTAAAAGTGGTCATTTCAAATCTCCCCTTTTTTATTTCTCTTTAGTGCCTGGTTAATATTCCTATATCTTCTAACTATAAGCCATCTTTCATCCACAGTAATTTTATTTTGTTAATATTCATACATCTTTAGAGTAACTTCACTTTAGGATTTTATGATTAATTTTTATTTTAGCATAGTATTAGATTTACAGAATGATTGTGAAGATAATCCAGAGTTTCTATATACTCCACACTGAGGTCCCCATATTATTAACATCCTACATTAATATGTCACATTTGTCACAATTAATGAGCCAATATTGATACAGTATTATTGGCTAGAGTTCATACTTTGCTCAGATTTCTCTGGTTTTTCTCTAAAAGAGATCTGTCTCTTTTACCCATTTATTTATCTATTCAATCATTTATCAGTATGCACCCCACTCATAGATATTTATTTTAAATTTTGTGTTACAATCCAACACTACTTTATTATTTTTACTCAAATTTTTTCAGCTTTGGCCATTGGGAGCTCTTTCAGTTGGCTTCTGTGTCCCTTTGAAACCTCCATTACTGAGATATTTTTATTTTGTTTGGATTTTTTTTTAGCACTTTCTTACTTTCTGATACTATACGATGATTCAGGTTATCTTGTGTATTTTGGACTTGCGTTTAAATTTTCTAGCAGTGGTTAGCTTGAGTATAAGAATTAGTTCAGTTAATACATACATTTAGTCATATTGTATGTAGATAAGAACCTGGAAAAGCATAATATACCCCATTTAAGACATAAGGCATCAAAATATACAGTTTAAAATGTTTTAGAAATGAAAAATAACATATTTTACTGTTACGTGTTAAATTTTGTCTTCCAAAGAGATATGTTGAAGTCCTAATCCCCCTGTTCCTGTGACTGTGAACTTATTTGAAACAGGATCTTTGCAGATGTAATCAAGTTAAGATATGATTATTCTGGATTAGGTTGGATTCTAACATTGGCTAGTGTCCTTGTAAGAGAAGAAACACAGACACAAGACATACAGAAAGAAGATGGCCATGTGAAGACAGGGGCAGAGATTAGAGTTATGCTGCTACAAACCAAGGAGCACCTGGGATTTCCAAAAGCTGGGAGAGATAAGGAAGGATCCACCCCTTGAGACTTGAAGTGAGCAAGGCTCTGCCAATATCTTGATTTCAAACTTCCATCCTCCAGAATCATGAGAGAATACATATCTATTGTTTTAAGCCTCCCAGTTTATAGTATGTTGTAACAGCAGTCCTAGGAGACTAATAGAATTATTAAATATCAACTTTAGTGCAAAATGCAAAATACTGCATTTAGTCCTTAATGGATTAAATACATAAAAGTACGTGACCATAAAATATCAGAGTAAATACATTACTAGAAAACATCTATTTGTATTCAGTGCTAGTCTCTCTTCTAGCATGGATTATGGCATAGAAATTCTGTGATATGAAACAGTTAATATTTCCATTTTACATGCTAAAAAAGTGAAACCTAAAGCAGTTAAATGGCTAATATGTATCAGAGTCAGGATCTGAAATTTGAATCTAGTCTGTTCACACCATAGTCAATAAATCTTAAACTTTCTTTCTCCTTTCTCTCTCTCTCTCTCTCTCTCTCTCTCTCTCTCACACACACACACACACACACACACACACACACTTCTCTACCTTTGAATTTGTCTTATAGTCTTTGTGTCTGTGTACTTGTTTATTTTCTATCTCTATCTCAGTCCCTTTATGAAACTTTCTATTTTATCTGCCTCTGTGCCCATCTCTCTTCGTTACTTTTATTGTCGATTCACTCTTTATCTCTGCTTTCTTTTCCTCTAAAATGCTAACATGCTTCAAAGGGAGCATATCTCTAGTTTTAAAATATCTATGGAATATTTGTATAAACTGATCATATAAAACCAAAATGAAACCCTCAATGAAATTCCTAAAATAAGAATTAATATGTTGTATTCTTTGACCCCAATGAAAGGCAATTATATTAAAAATAATTTTCTATCCTTTAAAGTTTTTTTTTTAATTTCTGGTTTTGTTTGTATATTTGCTTTTATAAAACAGTTATAAAGAACTCTTGGGAAAAGGAAGAAATCAAACTTAAAATTTCAGGCTACTTAGAAGATCACCAGGTACCAAATATCAAAACCTATGATAGCCTAAGGATGTTCTTAGAGACAGAGTTGAAGCTTTAAATACTCATTTTTAAAAAATCTTAAAAATATGTTAACTATATGTTCAGCTCAATTACTTGTTAGTGGTGGGGAAACAGTAGTTTAACAGTGAAACAGATCAGGAAACAGATTTTACACATTTGAAACATTATTTTCATGAGGATTTATTATAAAAGGAATATTTGTAAAGTGTGTGTGTAGCTGTCCCACACAAAGAATGCTGCATTAACCTGGGGCTTACAATGGGCCACCTGTTACCATCTTTGGCCCAAAGATAAGAGTCAGGGGAGTGGTAGCAAAATACTGTCAGAAAGGTTGGTAGAGATGAGGTGTGCGGCTACCATGCAGGAGAGATTCTCCAGGGAGAGAGCTGAGGAAATACAAACCTCAAGCTCACTCTCATTCCTCCCTCTGACCCCCTTCCTGGGATGCCCATTGGTCCAACCCAACGTGAACTGAAAACATAGAACCCATTGATGAATCCACTACAAGTGAACCACTAGGAGAAAAAGGAGGTGTCAACAGATAGGCAGTGCATTTGAAGGGTAAAACTGATAAATTGTTATAAATACTGAATGAATAGCTTCTCTGATTGAATTCTGACTGAATTAAGCCTAGCAGTCATACTGGCAGAATTTATAGGATTAAACTGATGGAATTCTCATTGTCCAGTACATAGTCTTTCACTTCATCTCACTATTTTCTATAAACTCCTTCCATTCCCAGCAAGCTTGAGTACTAGAGTTCACTTTCACAGTTTCAGCCTCCCAATAAATTACATATACAATATAATACAGGAACAACAGATGGAAACTGCAATGCAATGGAAGAAGATAGAGGGTACTTCTGTCCTATTTTTTCAGCTCACCCTTACATTTTTCTTTTATTTTCCACATCTTTATAGGAGTATAACTGCTTTACAATGTTGTGTTAGTTTCTGCTGTACAACAAAGTGAATCAGCTATATGTATACATATATCCCCATATCCCCTCCCTCTTGAGCCTCCCCCCCACCCTCCCTATCCCACCCCTCTAGGTCATAACAAAGCATCAAGTTGGTCTCCCTGTGCTATGCAGCAGCTTCCCACTAGCCATCCATTTTACATTTGGTAGTGTATATATATCATTGTTACTCTCTCACTTCGTACTAGCTTCCCATTCCCCCTCTGTGTCCTCAAGTCCATTCTCTACATCTCATCTTTATTTCTGCCCTGCCACTAGGTTCAGCAGTACAGTTTTTTTCAGATTCCATATATATGTGTTAGCATACGGTATTTGGTTTTCTCTTTCTGACTTACTTCACTCTGTATGACAGACTCTAGGTCCATCCACCTCACTACAAAAAACTCAATTTCGTTCCTTTTTATGGCTGAGTAATATTCCATTGTATATATGTGCCACTTCTTCTTTATCCATTCATCTGTTGATGGACATTGAGGTTGCTTCCATGTCCTGGCTATTGTAAATAGTGCTGCAATGAACATTGCGGTACATGTGTCTTTTTGAATTATGGTTTTCTCAGGGTATATGCCCAGTAGTGGGATTGCTGGGTCATATGGTAGTTCTATTTTTAGTTTTTTAAGGAACCTCCATACTGTTCTCCATAGTGGCTGTATCAATTTACATTCCCACCAACAGTGCAATAGGGTTCCCTTTTCTCCACACCCTCTTCAGCATTTATTGTTTGTAGATTTTTTGATGATGGCCATTCTGACTGGTGTGAGGTGATACCTCATTGTAGTTTTGATTTGAATTTCTCTAATGATTAGTGATGTTGAGCATCTTTTCATGTGTTTGTTGGCTATCTGTATGTCTTCTTTGGAGAAATGTCTATTTTGGTCTTCTGCCCATTTTTGAATTGGGTTGTTTGTTTTTCTGATATTGAGCTGCATGAGCTGCTTATATATTTTGGAGATTAATCCTTTGTCAGTTGCTTAATTTGCAAATATTTTCTCCCATTCTGAGGGTTGTCTTTTCATCTTATTTATGGTTTCCTATGCTGTGCGAAAGCTTTTAAGTTTAATTAGGTCCCATTTGTTTATTTTTGTTTTCATTTCCATTTCTCTAGGAGGTGGGTCAAAAAGGATCTTACTGTGATTTATGTCATAGAGTGTACTGCCTATGTTTTCCTCTAAGAGTTTGATAGTGTCTGGCCTTACATTTAGGTCTTTAATCCATTTTGAGTTTATTTTTTTATATGGTGCTAGGGAGTGTGCTAATTTCATTCTTTTACATGCAGCTGTCCAGTTTTCCCAGCACCACTTATTGAAGAGGCTGTCTTTTCTTCATTGTATATTCTTGCCTCCTTTGTCAAAGATAAGGTGACCATACGCATGTGGGTTTATCTCGGGGCTTTCTATCCTGTTCCATTGATCTATATTTCTGTTTTAGTGCCAAAACCATACTGTCTTGATTACTGTAACTTTGTAGTATACTTTAAAGTCAGGGAGTCTGATTCCTCCAACTCCGTTTTTCTTTCTCAAGATTGCTTTGACTATTCGGGGTCTTTGAGTTTCCATACAAATTGGGAAATTTCTTCTTCTAGTTCTGTGAAAAATGTCACTGGTAATTTGATAGAGATTGCACTGAATATGTAGATTGCTTTGCGTAGTATAGTCATTTTCACAATGTTGATGCTTCCAGTCCAAGAACATGGTATATCTCTCCATCTGTTTGTATCATCTTTGATTTCTTTCATCACTGTCTTATAGTTTTCTGCATACAGGTCTTTTGCCTCCTTAGGTAGGTTTATTCCTAGATATTTTATTCTTTTTGTTGCAATGGTAAATGGGAGTGTTTCCTTAATTTCTCTTTCTGATTTTTCATTGTTAGTGTATAGGAATGGAAGAGATCTCTGTGCATTAATTTTGTATCCTGCTAGTTTACCAAACTCATTGATTAGCTCTAGTAGTTTTCTGATGGCGTCTTTAAGATTATCTATGTATAGCATCATGTCATCTGCAAACAGTGACAGTTTTACTTCTTCTTTTCAGATTTGAATTACTTTTATTTCTTTTTCTTCTCTGATTGCCATGGCTAAAACTTCCAAAACTATGTTGAATAATAGTGGTGAGAGTGAGCACCGCTGTCTTGTTCATTTCACCATTGAGAATTATGTTGGCTGTGGATTTGTCATATATGGCTTTTATTAGGTTGAGGTAGGTTCCCTCTTTGCCCACTTTCTGGAGAGTTTTTATCATAAATGGTTGTTGAATTTTGTCAAAAGCTTTTTCTGCATCTATTGAGATTGTGATATGGATTTATCCTTCAATTTGGTAATATGGTGTATCATACTGATTGATTTGTGTATATTGAAGAATCCTTGCATTTCTGGGATAAACCCCACTTGATCATGGTGTATGATCCTTTTAATGTGCTGTTGGATTCTGCTTGCTAGCATTTTGTTGAGGATTTTTGCATCTATGTTCATCAGTGATACTGGCCTGTAGTTTTCTTTGTTTGTGACATCTTTGTCTGGTTTTGGTATCAGGGTGATGGTGGCCTCGTAGAATGAGTTTGGGGTGTTCCTCCCTCTGCTATATTTTGGAAGACTTTGAGAAGGATAGGTGTTAGCTCTTCTCTAAACGTTTGATAGAATTCGCCTGTGAAGCCATTTGGCCCCGGGCTTCTGTTTGTTGGAAGATTTTTAATCACAGTTTCAATTTCAGTGCTTGTGATTGGTCTGTTCATATTATCTTTTTCTTCCTGGTTCAGTCTTGGAAGGTTGTACTTTTCTAAGAATTTGTCCATTTCTTCCAGGTTGTCCATTTTATTGGCGTAGAGTTGCTTGTAGTAGTCGCTCATGATCCTTTGTATTTCTGCAATGTCAGTTGTTACTTCTCCTTTTTCATTTCTAATTCTGTTGATTTGAGTCTTCCGCCTTTTTTTCTTGATGAGTCTGGTTAATGGTTTATCAATTTTGTTTATCTTCTCAAAGAACCAGCTTTTACTTTTATTGATCATTGCTATCATTTCCTTCATTTCTTTTTCATTTATTTCTCATCTGATCTGTATGATTTCTTTCCTTCTGCTAACTTTGGGTGTTTTTGTTCTTCTTCTCTAATTGCTTTAGGTGTAAGGTTAGATTGTTTATTTGTGATTTTTCTTGTTTCTTGAGGTACAATTGTATTGCTATAAACTTCCCTCTTAGAACTGCTTTTGCTGCATCACCATCGGTTTTGTGGTGTTCTCATTGGCATTTGTTTCTAGGTGTTTTTTGAGTTCCTCTTTGATTTCTTCAGTGATCTCTTGGTTATTTAGTAGCATCTTGTTTTGCCTCCATGTGTTTGTATTTTTTTACAGTTTTTTCCTATAATTGATATCTAGTCTCATTGTGTTGTGGTCGCAAAAGATGCTTGATAACGATTTCAATTTTCTCAAATTTACCAAGCCTTGATTTGTGATCCAAGATGTGATCTATCCTGGAGAATATTCCATGAGCACTTGAGAAGAAAGTGTATTCTGTTGTTTTTGGATGGAATGTCCTGTAAATATCAATTAGGTCCATCGGTCTAATGTGCCATTTAAAACTCGTGTTTTCTAATTTATTTTCTGTGTGGATGATCTGTCCATTGGTGAAAGTGGGGCATTAAATCCCTTACTATTATTGTGTTACTGTCAATTTCCCCTTTTATGGCTGTTAGCATTTGCCTTATGTATTGAGGTGCTCCTATGTTGGGTGCATAAATATTTACAGTTGTTATATCCTCTTCTTGGATTGATACCTTGATCATTATGTAGTGTCCTTCCTTGTCTCCTGTAATAGTCTTTATTTTAAAGTCTATTTTGTCTGATATGAATATTGGTACTCCAGCTTTCTTTTGATTTCCATTTGCATGGAATACCTTTTTCCATCCCCTCACTTTCAGTCTGTATGTGTCCCTAGGTCTGAAGTGGGTCTCTTGTAGACAGCATATATATGGGTCTTGTTTTTGTATCCATTCAACCAATCTATGTCTTTTGGTTGGAGCATTTAATCCATTTACATTTAAGGTAATTATTTATATGTATGTTCCTATTACCATTTTCTTAATTGTTTTGGGTTTGTTTTTGTAGGTGTTTTCCTTCTCTTGTGCTTCCTGCCTGGAGAAGTTCCTTTAGCATTTGTCGTAAAGATGGTTTGGTGTTGCCGAATTCTCTTAAATTTTGCTTGTCTGTAAAGCTTTTGATTTCTCTGTTGAATCTGAATGAGATCCTTGCTGGGTATAGTAATCTTGGTTGTAGGTTTTTCCCTTTTATCACTTGAAATATGTCCTTCCACTTCTGCTGGAAGATCAGCTGTTAACCTCATGGGGATTCCCTTGTGTGTTATTTGTTGCTTTTCCCTTGCTGCTTTTAATATTTTTTTCTTTGTGGTTAATTTTTGTTAGTTTGACTAATATGTGTCTTGGTGTGTTTCTCCTTGGCTTTATCCTGTATGGGACTCTCTGTGCTTCCTGGACTTGACTGAGTATTTCTTTTCCTATGTTGGGGAAATTTTCAACTGTAATCTCTTCAAATATTTTCTCAGACCCTTTCTTTTTTTCTTCTTCTTCTGGGATACCTATAGTTCGAATGTTGGTGTGCTTAATGTTGTCTGAGATGTCTCTGAGACTTTCCTCTATTCTTTTCATTCTGTTTTCTTTATTCTGCTCTGCAGCAGTTATTTCCACCTTTCTATCTTCCAACTCACTTATCCGTTCTTCTGCCTCAGTTTTTCTGATATTGATTCCTTCTAGAGTATTTTTAATTTCAGTTATTGTGTTGTGTATTACTGTTTGTTTGCTCTTTAGTTCTTCTAGGTCCTTGTTAAACGTTTCTTGTATTTTCTCTGTTCTATTTCCGAGATTTTGGATCATCTTTACTATCATTATTCTGAATCCTTTTTCAGGTAGTTTGCCTATTTCCTCTTCATTTATTTGGTCTTGTGGATTTTTATCTTGCTCCTTTGCCTGCAAGATATTTCTCTGTCTTCTCATTTTGTCTAATTTACAGTATTTGAGGTCTCCTTTCCCCAGGTTGCAGAGTCACAGTTCCTCTTGTTTCTGTTCTGTGCCCCTGGTGGTAGGGTTGGTCCAAAAGCTTGCGTTGGGTTCCTGATGAAAGTGACTGGTGCCTGCATTGTGGTGGGTGGAGCTGAGTCATTTCCCTCTGATGAGCTGGGTCATGTCAGGTGGTGTGTTTTGGGGTGTCTGTAAGCTTAGTATGACTTTAGGTAGTCTGTGTGCTGATGGGTGTGGTTGTGTTCCTGACTTGTTTGCTATTTGGTGTGAGGCATCCAGCACTGGGAGCTGCTGGCAGCTGGGTGGAGCCAGGTCTTGGATTCAGATAGAGGCCTCCGTGAGACCTCAAGGCAACTAATCTTCCCTGGGGCCAGGAATTCTCTAGTGGTCTAACATCCTGGACTCCCAACCCAGAGCCTCAGGCCTGACTTCTGGTCAAGGAACCAAGACCCTACAAGTCACTTGTCCCAGCAATAAAGGAAACTTACAAAGTTAAAAAAAAAAAAGACTAGCAAAACCTCAGATAAATGGTAAAATGTAAAATCAAACAAATAAAAACAGAAAGAAGGAGACTTCCCTGGTGGCACAGTGGTTGGGGGTCTGCCTGCCGATGCAGGGGACACGGGTTCAGGCCCTGGTCTGGGAGGATCCCACATGCCGTGGAGCAACTAGGCCCGTGAGCCACAGCTGCTGAGCCTGCGTGTCTGGAGCTTATGCTCCGCAACGGGAGGGACCACGAAGGTGAGGGGCCCGCGCACCATGATGAAGAGTGGCCCTCGCTCGCTGCAGCTGGAGAGGGCCCTCGCACGGAAACGAAGACCCAACACAGCCAAGAATGATAAATAAATTAATTTAAAAAACGAAATAAAAAGATGTTACAATAACGCTATTCTTTAAAAAAAAAAAATAGAAAGAAGGAAATACGCACACACAAAAAAGAAACAGAAACAGAACTGAATAAAACAAAAAGCAAGAGAACAACCAGACAAACAAAAGAACCCAAGAATGAAATTAAACAATTAAAAAGAAAACTAACAAAAACACAAAACCAAAAAACAAAACCAAAGCAGAGTGCCAATTGAAGAATGAAGCAAAGAAACAAAACAAACTGACAAAAATGATTTAAAAAAAAAAGAAGAAAAGAAAGGGGAAAGAAGACAGAACAACAGAAAAACGACATAGAAATATATATATATATATATAAAATAAAAAATATACTAAAGAAAGAAGAAAAAAAAAAGACAAACAAAACCCCAGAGAAACGGTAAAAATGAAATCAAACAAAGACAGAAACAAGGAAACACACACACACACAAAAGAAACAAAAACAGAACCAAATAAACAAAAAGCAAGAGAACAACCAGACACACAGGAGAACCCCAAAATGAAATCAAACAATTAGAGTCCAAACTAAGAAAAACACAAAACCTAAAAACAAAACCAAAGTAGTGTGCCAACTGAAGAATAAACCAAGGAAACAGAACAAACTGATAAAAATGATTTTTAAAAATCATAAAATAAAATAAAAAGGGAAAAAACACAGAAGAACAGAAAAGCAAAGTAGAAATGGATATATAAAAAAATTAAAAATATATTAAATGAAAAGAAGAAAAAGAAAAAAATAAAGGAAAAGAACACAGAACAACAGAAAAGCAAAGTAAAAATACAAATATATATAAAAAATATATAACATGAAGATCCCAAAAGACTAAAAAAAAGAAAAAATCTAAAACAACAAACAAACAAGCCAGAACCAACAACAGAATGGATCAAAACGTAATAATATTAATAGTAATAATTATGTTTCCCTGGGGTCTCAGCTGTAAGTTTCCTTGCACACACCATGAGCCACAGCCCACCTCCACCTCCCCAAGAGGCCTCCTCTGCCTCTGGGCTAGTCTCTGTACCTGCTGAGGACCCTTTGTGACCACTCAGACTCTGATCTGGCCCAGTTCCTGCGTGTGCTTGCCCCCAGAGTCCACAGCTGCCAGAGCTAGACCATTTTCATTTGTGGGAACACTCACTGTCTACTCAGATATTCCATAGATGCAGGGTCTACCTGGCTGAACATGGGCATGTAATCTGCAGCTTGTACAGCTGATGGAGATTTTCAATCTTCTTCCTCTGTCGCCCCATTCCTGGGGTTCAGCTTTGGTTTTATTCACACCTCTGCGTGTGGTCCACCCACAGGAGTCTGGTCCTGAGGCTGCCTTAGAACTCTTGGGTCTGCCCCAGTGAGGACAGTGTGCAGATTTGGTATGACTGCTTGGATCTCAGGAGCCCTGGTGGAGCCAAATGTACAGGGAAGCTGGCAGCCATGAGTGCAAGAGATGTGGCCCTAGTGATGGCCTTTTCTGGCGCCCAGCATAAGGCACATGAGGGCCAACTCTGGTTCGGCTTTTTCTCTCAACCTTACCTTTTAATGAAGGAACTAATTTCTGTGCCTTTCTGGAGTTGTGAGGTACACTCAATTTACTTCTACTGAAATTTCAGTTTGGATAGATCTGCACAAGTTTGCATGTTTTTATCTGCTAACCACTTCCAAAATGTAATTTATGTTTTCTTTCTTCATTTTAATTTTTCTTCTACTTTAAACTCCCTTTACCCAAAGTTTTAATGCAGTTTCAAGGGAGGTAGGTATAAAAATGAGTATCTATACTGGCATCTTTAATCTAAGAGCATGTTTTAAAAATACCTCCAGCATTTGATGGGTACTAGAAAATCACTGAAAAGAAAAAGCATAAATCTCTATTATAAGGTATATAAAGTTGCTATCCACTTTTTTCGAGGCAGAATTGTTAATATATTAGTCAAGAATGATGTAGTCTGTGAGGAAGGGATTGAAGTGTAAGTGATGCAGTAGTGTGATGTAAGGAATGATTATGTTGCTAAAAATACTTTTAATGATCAGTCAGGAGCAAACACAGAATAACACCCTGGAGAGGCATATGACAGTGAAAGAGATTTATTATATATGTATCCTAAATGAAGGAGGCTCAGCATACCATGCAGGGGGCCACATGGGAAAAGTTACAGTGGAGAGACTCAACCAAGCAGGTAGGGAGGAGAGAGAGGGAGAAAACCCATGGGCAAGTGCCTTTATTGGGGGTGGCATATGTAAGCAAAAGCCATGAGGAGATATCCTTGGTGTGTTTGAAAGTCACAAGGTCATAGTCAGGGGAGGGTAAGAAGGGGAACTTGTGGCAGGATCCAGCTTTATCACACTAGTGGTCCTGGTCCCCTGGGTGGGGTGCTCACAGCCTGTTTGCGAGCATGTTGATGTTCAGGAAAACAGGAAATTTTTAAAATCTATAATACAATCCATCTCATGATGCCTCACCATAATTAGCGATACGAATTGGGATGGATAACACTTGTTACCTAGGCTGTAGAGATGTTAACGATGAGTGGGACAGCTTGACTTAGCCACCAAAGGCAAACTTTGATAAAAGTGACAACAAGGAACCCAGTTGGCAACCAGGCCTCCCACTCTGTGGACCACAGAGAAGAGAATAGGACAGGCATCTCTGATTTTAAGGGAATTTATTGGAAGATTCTTGTTATGCTGTGAAAGATCTTAATCTCTTTGCTTATTCCTTATAGTTTGTTCTGTACCTGTCCAGAGCCAATAATGTACATACAGCAGGAGGTATCCTGAATAGCACAAACCCCTCTTTCCTTGATGAACAAGTAGTCAAGAGCCAGTTTGTTACCCCTTACCATTTGGGCTAGAGATTCATAGGCGTGTTGTATAAGGAACAATATTTCATGCAGCCTTTGAATCTGATTTGAAAGGGCTATGGAAAGCTGCTGGTTGACATTTATGATTTTACTTTGTTTGACAAATGTTGCTGTACTGGTGCCAATGCTGACGGCTGGCTCCTATGACTATGACAAGTTCTATTAAGATAGGAATAAATATTATCTGTTTTACCTGGAGTCCTTGGCTTGTTGGAAATTGTGTTATGCTGAGGATAAAGAACTATGGGAATCCCCAGTGGATATGGTTTCATTAGGAAAAACACATTGGAGAGTCAGCAAGGAAAAATATATGAGTTGTTGTGTCTGTGAGTTTGGGCCTCTATAAAACCCAAAGGTGTCATTATTTAGAGTATAATGTACTTGTGAGAATGTGCTGTTGTGTTTAACCAAGGAAAAATAGTATCATGGTGGTCATGGATGGAGATGCAAGGTGAGAGTTTGTGGTAGAAAGCTGAAGGGGCTAGTAGGAAAAGGCATCAGAGAGTGGGTGGTCCTCTCTCCAGAGGGTCCAGGGGTTGAGTGTTACGAGGTAGGTACCTCTGAAAAACAATAATCTTCATTAATTATTCAGAACCTCTTCCAAATGCCTCTTTAGGTATACAGGTGTATGTTTTAGCAAAGAGCAAGGCGTATACTAGGATCATGGGCCAAGCAGACAGTGAGTTTAAGAAGAAACATGTCCTGTGTCCAGTTTATGCCTTAGAGAACCATGGGTATCATTGAGCTGGTGGTTTGAGAGGTGTAAGAGGTGGAAATCGTCTCTGGCACAGGATGTCAAGGCATCCCCACAGTGAGGTCTTGGGTTGGGGTAATGTCATCTGCAGAAGTGAGATTTTTAGGACAGAATGATGTTATCTGGGATGTGGAACTGTGGTATCATTTTTGAGTGGGTACCCACGGGAGTTGATAAGGGCCTTTCAATTGTAAACCAGTGAAAGTACCCAGACTGGTAGCAGTAAGACCAACAGTCAACAAATGGTGTGCCGCTGCACCTGATGGCGTTTTTTTTTTTGATGGAAGTTTAAGTTTGGATGGGTCCCATATCAGATGCCTGGTCTGTGAAACAATCTATGGTTAGTGAATTCTAAGAGATTATGTGCCCTGGATCTGGCCTCCAGTCTTTATGGGATAGGGTAAGACAGAAAATTTATAAAATTAGGTTAAGGCCTGGGACAAGATAAAGAATTTCAGGGGTTTATTGGTTGGACTGGAATTTGAAAATCCATTGTTAGAGACCATTATGTCTCTGTTAAACTGGCTATTTGGGATCTATTAGGGACTTTAAAGTTCTTTGGAATGCCTTTTCCAAGAGCCTAGCATTGTGTTATGTTAATAAGTGAAATGTGTCTTGTGTCCTACCAGTAATGTCTGTAACTCTGGAGGGAATAGGAGTGCCCTTATACTCCTTGTATAAAGCATTACAAAGCAAGACCTTGTATTGGTGGCCTGAGTGTTATGCAGAGGCATGTGTGATTGTGATTTATATTTAGGGTGTATGTGAAGCAAGAGATTCCCAGGTGGGTTTTTTCCCCCTAAAGGGGACAATTTTAGGCAATAGCCCAAAAGTTTATTATACATGTGAAGATGGGGCCATTGTTGGCCAGAGCATCTATCACTAAGGTGACTGCCTGAAGTTTGGTTTCTTGGGTCCTGTCCTTTGTTGGGGACATTCTGGCTGAGGCAACAGGAATGGAAAGCAGCAACATTTCACTGAGCTGCATCACTTGATAGCAGTGCCTTTCATGTAGTCCGTGAGCTCCCATTGTTGTTCACTCAGTTAATCTCAAGGGGCTCCCCAGGTAGCCAAAGTTTCCGGGGGAAGGGTGACCTCCTCCAGCACCCTGACATCTGGCAAGGAACTGAGAACAGGAGAAGCCACTCTGCCTGCAGGTGAAATATGCCAGAGTGTCCAGATTTAACTTCCTGCTGTCTTAGGGAGGGCTCTATAAGCTGTGCCAACCTTGTTGGGTGCTGTTTCTATGATCCAAGATATAACAAAATGCTGGGTGTCGAGGGTGACAATGTTCAGGGTCTGTGAGAGCCTCTATTTCCAGGAGAACCCAGTAGGTAGGCAGTCATTTGTTGGTATACAGCACAAGGCCAAGAGGGGCAGTTTTTTTGCATCAGAAGCCTTGGGGCAATTTAGGGCCATTGTAAATGGCCAGATGCTCCAGGAGGCCATGAGAAGAGATTGCCAAAGCCTCTACAGTGAAGGACTTTTTTGAGGACACTTGTAGGGGTGCCTGTTGATTTTAATCTGTAAGTACAATTTGTAAATGAGGAATATGTTGCCACCAGAACTCAAAAAGGACTAAAAGATGTTGGACTTTACATGTCCTTAATGAGTATGTCAAATGAATCTCCTTGGAGGAGGATATTATCAATATACTGTCATACCTGTGCTCCTGGAGAAACGTGGATGTATTTAATAGTTAAGATCTTGTCTGAAAAGATTGTGTGTGATGGCAAAGCTGATGAAGTACCTCCATAGGGAGCCTGGAAAAGGAGCACGGTGTCCCTTTGGAGGTGAAGGCAAACTGAAGTTGAGAGGCTGTTGAAATAGATGCTGAATAGAATGTGTCAGTCAATTTATAAGAGAAAAATATTTACCAGTTATTGGTTGAATAGAATCAGTGATTTTAATAATACTGAGTACTGGGTATGGGGGCCTTGATAGATGGAACCATAGAGTTATGGTTGTAGTAATCCATTAGAAGGTGCTATTTATTTACATATTTGTCTTTTTCAGATTTAAAACAGGCAAAATTGAGCTGTCAAATGGAAAAGCAGTGGAGATAATTATCCTTTTATTTATTAGGTTTTATATAATAAATTTTAATCCTTGAAGCCCTGTTTTGACTTACACTGGGCCCCATTAACTATTTTAACTGGAGGTTCATGGAGTCCTATTTTAATGAAGCCAGTTTGTAACTGTTAAAGACTTACTTTAATTTTAATTAATCATTTATTGTTTCAGAGCATCTCTACCCAATGTGAAATATTTTAGTGTAATGAATATCACAACTGTGAGAAATTTAGGCAAGAGTACAGTTAAAATGAGGCATACTCATTTTTTCCTCCATTTTCTATTTAGTTGCATTCTTAAGATTATAGAGGGTAAATGTTTAAATTTAGGGGGATCACTGGTATAATTATAATTTGAACTCAGTATCAAATCCATGAAGTTTGTCAATTGATGCATTTTTAGCAAATGTTAAAGTTAGAACAAAAGCCAATCAGTGCCCCTTTTATCTCTTGTTATATAAGTTCTTCTATTGTATAAATGTTGGATTTCCCATTGCATCAAATTATGGAACATTATTTAAATTAGTTATATATTATATATACATACACACAATTTAATTATTTTATTTTTATATTAAGATATTATATATGTACACTTTACTTAATTACCTTTTATTTCCTCTCCTTCTATTTTGGGGCTTGTTTTTTTAAATCAGTTAGTAATCTAGGGCTAGCATTATGTTTTTAGACTTAACATTTACTCATTCCCCCCCCCCCCCCTTGGGCTTTTAGTCACTTAAAAACCATGGTTTTTAATTGTTGCCTCTGGTTGATAAGAGGAAAAGGGAGAGGAGGATGAGACCTGGTGCCTCTAAGCAGTAGTATCTCCCTGGGATGCCCCATCACAGGGTAATCAGTCCTCATACCACCTCCCCCTCCACTCTGTTTTTTCTCTCTTAAGCAAAATCTTTTAGAAGAGCTTGTTTCTCTAGGTAGCATTTTCCCCCTTCTCTCTTTGAATGATATCTCACAAGCTCTTGGTCGTCCCTGAGTAGTCCCTATTGTGACTAGGGACCTTCCTCTTTTGAGTGTCCCAATCAGCCACAGAGGGGCTGGGGTCTACATCCAGGACAGCAATAGTGGCCTCAACTTTACCTTTAAAATGTTTTTGTAACAATTTAATTTTAAGGAGGGCACTCTTGTCATGTCAGTAGGAAGCAGCACTTGTAAGTGAGCGTTGGCCAGGAGATTTGTAATCTCAAATGAGCTAAGAAACCTCCTCGAGTGTCTTAGGGGAGTCAAAAAAAAGTGACCCCATCCATTTTTCCAGTCTCCATGGATGGAATCTGTGATACCCTATGGGGATGGGGGATGAAGATTGACAGCAGCAAGAAATGCAGCAGAAAACGGGCTGGCAGCTGGTAGCATCAACCCTCCTGGGTGCATGCTAGGCTCTTCTAGAGAAGGGACACTTCGGACACCAAACTGGAAAGGAGCAGTACTTTCCCTTCATAAGTCTTACTCAAAGTCACGCTGAGTCATGTGAATAGGGTCATCCAGACAGTAATCTAGTACAAACTGACACCCTCTGTTTTCCTGGCTAACACTCAGCTTGCTCAGTGGAATTTTCAGTGCCTTAACCAAGACCCAGTGGGGTTCTTCCCTAATTAATCTAAGTGAGGAGACCATAGTGGGTCCAATCTTAGGCACTCCATGTGAAATGATAGCCAATGTGTCCAGTGGCTCTGTGTCTTGGAGGGAGATAGGATGACTTTACTGTTCTTGCTAAGATCAAAGGCTGGCAAACAGGATCCTGGGGAGTTCTACTTGGGGTTGGGTCAGGATCTGCACTTTAGGGTGGGGAGTCTTGGCAGCTTTCTCAAGGGGCAACACAGATCAGTGCAGAACAGTACCAGTGGTAGAGAGGTCCCCGCAAATGGTAGAGCCCAACTGGGACAGCCAGTTAATGAGCAGCCTAATGGCACCTCACTGGGATTTTTTTCATCCATGACTTAGATTATCTCATGCTTGTTGCCAACTCTGATGTAAGGAATAATTATATTACATTAAAATGGGGTCTTTTGATGATCAGTCAGGTAAAGACACAAAATAACACATGGGGAGGAATATGAAAATGAAAGAAATTTATTATACTCACAGGTCTCAGAAGAGGGAGGCAGCACGCCATGGAGGGGGTCATACAGGAGGAGCACCCAGAGAGCACACAGCCTGTTTGTGGGGATGTTGAAACATTAGGGAAATATGAATTTTTAAAAATTTACAATATAGGTACCTATGCTATTCAAGGCAGGAGCTCAAATATAGAAGATGATGTCTCTGATTTGGCCAAGAACAAAATTATCTGATTCTAGCAAAACACAGAGAACATAAAGGAAGAAGAAGAGTTAAACTCTGAGACAACTGAATAAATAATAGCCTTTTTATTACATCAATAGATTATGCAAGTCTTTAAAAATCAAAGGATTTAAAATAATAAGTAGCTCATTATAAAGAAGATTAGTCTGGACTTCAATTTCAGCTGGAATCTAAGCAGAGTATGTTGATAGCAAGTTTCTTTGGACTACCTTTAGAGAAAACAAAAAACATAAATTTCCCTTTGAACTTGTGATATATTTATATTAACAGAGCTTTTTTTTTGGCTAGTTTTTTACATTTTACAAAGATTCATTTGTCACACACATTTAACTAATCTCTAGAAGGATCTTGTAGTAACTAAGAATATGGATATTTATTAAAGATTTTATGATATATGTTGCAATAATGCTAATAAATTAAATTTAAGACAATTTAACAGGTGAAAGCTGTGTAACCATACAGGAAAGTACACAACAAATATTTTTAGTGTTTTCAGAAAAAAACAAAAACAGATTTTTAAAAAATGTGTTGTTATTTTTTCTTTTCTCATAAAAAATAATATTTTTGCAAGTTTAACTTTGTTGAGAAATTTTATTATGCTATGTTTTTTTAAAATTGTATTTATTTATTTATTTATGGCTGTGTTGGGTCTTCGTTTCTGTGTGAGGGCTTTCTCTAGTTGTGACAAGTGGGGGCCCCTCTTCATTGCGGTGCGCGGGCCTCTCATTACCGCAGCCTCTCTTGTTGCGGAGCACAGGCTCCAGATGCGCAGGCTCAGTAATTGTGGCTCACGGGCCTAGCTGTTCTACGGCATGTGGGATCTTCCCAGACCAGGGCTCGAACCCGTGTCCCCTGCATTAGCAGGCAGATTCTCAACCACTGCGCCACGAGGGAAGCCCTATGCTATGTTTTTTTTTCATTCTGTTAGCTCTTTAATTGTCTATGTGTATTTGCTTTCAATCTATGAAAATAAACATGTCCTTTAATTGTTTTTTATCACTGTTGTTAGAGGCTACTGGCCAAATACTGTGCTAACATATCATTGGAGCTGTCTTCCAAATCTTTTTTCCAGGTTTGCTAACTGCTATAAACAATGATGTAGGTCACATGAGAATTGTTTGATAGTTCTCCCTAAGACTGACATGCCCTACAGAAGTTTTTTCAGCATTTGTACCTCCCAGCATGACTGCTCTGTGTTTAGGGATTAGACGACTTTCTTCCAAGATTACTTTGAAATATGTTGTATAACAAACCTGATATAAACAATACTACAGCTTGAAATCTAATGTTATCTTGTCAATAGATTGGTACACGTGTTTCTTTCTTTTATAATTCATGATGCGATAAACATTGTTCTTCTGTGTTTTTTTTAAGTTCCTCTGGAAAATTAAGCTGATTGACTATGCAAACAGTTGTCAAGAGCCTGTAAAAGCCACACTGTAAAATCCCTCTTTTGGAATCAAACCTGATTCTTCTTAAATACTGGGAACAGACTTTCACAGTTATCAGAGATTATATACTTTGCACTGTTGTATCAAGCATCTACTCTTATTATTTACAGTTGTCATGTATTTTAAAACTTAAAAATCCCCAATTCTAATACAAAGATAATAAGGAAGGATAATTTCATCCTTATTCACTTGTAAGAAATGATATTAATATTCATATTTTGACTGTAAAAATGTAAAGTTATGCAGAAATATAATTATAGTTGTGGAATTAATATAATATAATCTTTAACAAATTTTTTTAAAATAGAAAGACCTGAATTATAAACTGAGTATCTGTATAACCTAGGACAGTTTATTTAACTATTTGAAAACATTTGAAATTTACCTATAAAATGGGAAAAACACCCATCTTGAGGAGCTTTTGTAAAAGTTAAATGAGATAATTTGTGAAAAGCAATTAGCAAAGTTCCAGGCATAGTATAGCAATTCAATAAATAAAAAATGTTATTAGGTTTAGGGGTTATAAAAATTTTATAAATTTTATGTTTAATTCTGATGATTAATGGTTATTTTAATGTCTTTTCCATCATACACACTAGGGAGTATTTCATATTTCCAAATTAAAATATTAGTAAAACATTAAAATTTGATTTAGTAGTAAACAGACAAAGCAGAAAAATTCATTAAATCTTATTTCTTATGTAAATTAAGACAACAAAATATCAAAGGAAGAAATATGGCTGAAGTATGTATATGAGCAGAATGCAATGAAGTACTGCAAAATATAAATTATCCAGACTTGTGTTTGCTTAACTACAAGATCTACAGGAAAAGAACTTTAATCGTCCAGAAGCCTAAACTTATAAAAGCCAATGTTAGATCTTTAGATTCAGGAAATAAAACCCTGGGCTCCATCTTTAAAGTGCAGATAAAATGAAAGGATGGTTATACAACTGATTAATATGATTGGTGTATTCAGCAAAAGTATGCGATTATATGTTTAACTTAAATTATATAATTATATAATGGGTATCAAGTCAGACACATAATTGACAGATCTGCCATTTCCCTCTTCTGCATATAAAATCAGAGTAAATGAGAATTATGGTTTTTTTTCTTCTGAATATGCACATTACTCTAGTTACTTTTAAAGAATATTGCACAATATTTATAATACTTGTGGTCAGAATTTTATAACATGCTGTTGATAAATACAACTAGATCATATATTCGAAAGATATCAAAATGGCAAGCAAGGGAAAATCATTGCTAGTGGGTTTTTAAGTAAACAGTGGTATTCTTAGCGTTGATCACAGAGAATTTTCAATATGATTCATGTTCCAGAGAATCAAAACTTTGTGATAGTCTCATAATAATATATTATTATACTGAAATGCTACATAAACAAGGTATTTTGCAAATGATTTTATAGTTTGTGATTTCAAAAGTACATCTTAAACTACAGGCTTTTTCTCTATAAGTGGGTGTTCAGCAACACAAGCTCTTTCTTTGTCAATAAATGTCATATTGTCAAATGTTTCACTAACCATTTTATTTTTATTTGGCTAATTAAAGTCTGTGGATCCATGTGGTTAGCACCACCTATGTAGTTAACACTATGTAATGGTAAGTTTAAATTTACTTTAAAACAATCTCTACTATTGTCTTACTATTGCCTTCATGGTTTCTGTCAGAGCTCAGTGTAATCTAAGTACTGCTTCTCAATTGCAAAAACAGCTGAGGAATAGTAATTCTTAAATAATCTGTAGATTATTATTTGTTTGTCACACTCATTTGGCCTGATTCTGGTCGTATTAAGTAGTGTCATCTGCAGTTGTGAATGTATTGAAAAGATCTGATGGTGGAAATAGATCAGGCCTTTAATTTTATACTTTTTATTTGCACAAACAAGATTGCATTCATCACTTGGTCTTCATTGCCAGCATTTTCATGTACGATAAGTATTTATTATACGGAGATATTGTGAAATATCTGGCTCTGCAGTCATTAGAATGGCACTGAATTTTTTTTTTTTCTGCTACAGATGAACTTACCATTAGAAAAAGCAGATAGGCTGATCAGTTCAAACTTAAACACCCATTTTTAAAGTAAAGATAGAACTTCCCTGGCAGTCCAGTGGTTAAGACTCCATGCTACCATTGCAGGGGGCACGGGTTCCATCCCTAGTTGTGGAACCCAGATCCTGCATGCCACGCACATGGCCAAAAAAAAAAAAAAAAAAAAAATAAGATATATAAAGAAAACAGTCCAGAAAATTAAAGGCAAACAAAATGAAAATAATATACACAAAAAGTTAACTTAAAATTGACATTAAACCTAAGCACAAAGAGTTTAGGTTTACTATAAAACAAAATAGAAGAAAACATAGAACTACTCCATTATGACTTGAGATTGCAAACAATTTTTAGACAGAACACAAAAAGCATTAACTATACAATTACAATGAATTATAAAAATTTAGAAAAATGATAAATTGGTCTTCAAGCAAGTCACAAATTAAAAGAAAATAGTAAATACACACATACACTTGCATCCCCACCCACATACATATATACATCTACATATATATATCTGACATAGTACTGGTATCCAGAACATATAAAGAACACTTACAATTCCATAATAAGAAAATAATCTAATTTTTTAGTTGGTGAAAAAAACTGCACAATTTATAAAAGACAGTATACAAATTTCCAACAAACACTTAAATAGCTACTCTGCATCATTAGTTTTCAAGGACGTGAAAATTAAGAACACAATTGAAGTACTGCAGCATACTCCACTTTGTCTAAAAAACACCAAAAATACCAAACATTAGCAAAAATGTGGAGAAACTAGAATCCTTATATATTATTGTGGGAGTATTAAGTGGGACAACCACTTTGGAAAACAGTTTGGCAATTTCTTACAAAGATAAACATACACTTATCATAAGACCCAGTAATCCTACTCAGAGGTATTTCTCAAGAGAAATGAAAACATGTCCACACAGAGTCTTGTATGCAATATGCACAGCAGGTTTATTCATAATAGACAAAACCGGAAATGACTAAATATTTATCAGCATTAAATGTATAACAAGTCGTGGTAGATGTAAAGTAATACAAATGAATAAAGAGCTGATATACACAAAAACCTGGATGGAACAATAAATGGAACCGTAGATATCATCTTAGTAAGAAAAAAATACTAGACCCAAAAGGATATATATGTATGATTCCATTTATATGACACTTTAGAACAAACAAAAAGAATCTACAGTGGCAAAAAGCAGATCAGTTTTTACCTGGGGTCTAAGATGGTTAGGGAACTGACAAAAAAAATTTGGACTAATCAAAATATTATATATCTTGATTAAGGCAGTGATACAAGGTTATATACATTTCTCAAAAGTCATGACATATTATACAAAAATGGGTCAAAATGGGTGCATTTAAATAGCTATAAATTACAGTTTAATAAATATAAAAATAAAAATGTAAGTGCATACAATTAGTTGTATTTATATTTATTATAGATACAGCTTGTTTTAGGTACAATTTATTTCAATTTAATATAGTGAATAATTCTTGAGCACATATTTATTTATTTATTTTTAATTTATGGCTGTGTAGGGTCTTCGTTTCTGTGCGAGGGCTTTCTCTAGTTGCGGGGGCCACTCTTCATCGCGGTGCGCGGGCCTCTCACTGTCGCGGCCTCTCTTGTTGTGGAGCACAGGCTCCAGACGCGCAGGCTCAGCAATTGTGGCTCGCTCCGCGGCACGTGGGGTCTTCCCAGGCTAGGGCTCGAACCCGTGTCCCCCTCATTGGCAGGCAGACTCTCAACCACTGTGCCACCAGGGAAGCCCCTTGAGCATATACTGATGTTACATTTCATCATATTCAACATTTAGTAGATATAAACTGAATATCAGAAACTCCACATTTTAAGATTTGGAATATAATTTTACTGTTTTTCATTATTATCACATTTTAGGTGCTATAATTTATTTTATAACACTATAATGCATAAGTCAGGAATTGCATCTCCAGTTATAATTTTTCTATAGGAAAATATCCATGTTGCACTGTTTTTTTCAAAATGCAGTTCCAAAGAACATTCTAGGGCAAATGAAGACCAGAAACTGTCTGTGTTTAAATGTTTGTCATATTAATCTACTCACTCAAGTTTCTGAATTTCTTTACAAAAGAAAGTAATAGAATTCATTCAGAAGTTTCACAGTTTGGTCAACAAGCAAATGCAGGATGTCATCATTTTTACCTTGCCATGAAATTTCAGGAAATTAATACCTGTGGAATGAAATAATTGAGTACCAGGACAAGTTTCTACATATATTGCAGTTCCCAAAGCAGCAGGCACCTATTATCCCTTTTGTTAAAAAATTGAAACTCTGAAATAGTGTATTATATATTGTTAAATGTAACTATGGAAAAGCTACTCTATTTCCAGATCTGAAATTTGCCATCTATCTGACATTACAATAGCACTTATATTTCTTCATTTAATTTTTGAATTTATAAAATGGGGATATTTATTTGTACCTTAAACTCTTTTGAAAATCACATAAAATTATAAACGTGAAAATATTTTGATAACACTTTCACACACAATGAATGGGATATCTGCCTATGGAAAAGTTGTATTTATTAAGAAAAACAAAACTTGATTTTGTTAATTTTATAAAGCCTAGAATCACAAGCCTGTTTATGATACTAATAACATACTTAATTCTAAGTTTTAAAATTAGTTCTTAAGTTAGGAGCTTAGAATTTAATAGCATATTTCTTAATGTTTAGTAGATGATTAAAACAGGATAAGTGTCTGCTTGAGTATTAGGACGTTTTTAGCCAATGCATTTATATTTCTCTACTCCTGAAATTGAAAAAAAGTTATGTAAATTTCCAGTTAAGTGGTTTTAGAATTTTTAAAATGTACCAAATAACAAAGATAAACTTATATTGGTCAGCAAGATATATAGACCAAAGAAAGGAGCGAATGATTAATTGATGGATTGATTTCAAGGTATATATTTAACAAATACAATGTGCCTGGCATAGTGTATTCCAGATTTTGGGAATAAAGCAGTGACCAAATTGACAAAAATTCCTGCCCTGCTGAAGTTTATATTGCAATGGAAGGAAGGACAGATAAAATAAAAAGTATGTATGGTATGATTTATTTTACTTACCTCTCTAATAAGAGACCACCAAAGACAATAGTAATTATAATCTCTGTTGGAGTTTTCAAAGTAAGATGATATGAGGAAATATCAATTCCTAATGTAAAAGTCATGGAACTCTATAGAAGCTATGCACGTTTTGATACAAAGAAGCTAGGTGTAAGGGCAAGATGATGACCCCTGACTCTCAGTATGAGCTACAGCTGTTGCATTACCCAATATACCAAGCTAATTCTTTGAGTGTCACTTGATCCCTCATGAAACAAGCCAAGCCACTGAAAATGCAGGTCCTATGAAGATATGTCTTACCTTTAGAGGGCTCATTTCTATCATATCACATTATATCCACATCCAGTTATACTTGTTCTAAGGGACAGCAAATTGAGCATGAGATTACTAAGGAAAAGAATGTAAAATTGAAGAATGATTCACTGTTGCCATTTATACCTTTCCCTTTTTACTTCTCCCTACCAAACGTATGTCTATTTTCTTAGTTTCTGGTATACACTGTGCTAACTTTCATTGACTCTTATGCCAGGTCTAAAATAATTGAAATATGCTATTGCCCTTTAGAAATTTTAAAGTCAATGTGTAATATTTCCAACATTTGGATCCTCTCAAGGATCTATTTCTCCTGTCTTATTTTTTCCTGATTGTTTTCCTTGGTATACCTAGTAATTTTTTATTTCATCTGAAACATTTGTATTAAAAGATCACAGAGGCTCTGGATGAAGATGTTATTTTCTCACTCTATCCCCTGTCAGGCAGCTACAGCAGGAAGGGAATCCCTCAAACCATTCAGAGACTGAGATAACTTGAGTCAAGTGTCAGACTTTGTAAGGCTCATTCTACCTCTGATTTGAGCTTAATCTTAGGGTGAAGATCTTGAGGGGTCCCAACTGAGAGCCTGTGAATTTTGCTAGGGCCACTTCTCTTTTGCTTGTCCATTTTTCCTCCACGCCACAAGAATAGCAAAAGCTCCATTCAGCTTTTCTGTCACTTTCTGCTGGTCTTCTTAGCCTTTCATCATGAACAACTTAGGAATCACAAATGCTTGTGAAGCGAATCAGTGCACAGAACTGATAGTGGTCTGAACCTCCTGCTTTCTAGCATCTTGACCCTTCAAGTCCTCCAAGCCCAGCTTCAGGCTTCTTGCCTGTGAAATAATATAATACAATGTATAAATTAGTCTCTGATCCTGGTTTCTGATAATACTTGGTTTTTGATCCGGGTTCCTGGCTCCTGAAATCCTTGTAATTTCCTGAGTGATCGAGTGACTGATGCAGAATTCATAAATCCCTTAGACTTTCCTGGGTGATGGGAGTGTCTTTTGTTCTAATGAGGCAACTGTTGGATGGGCCTGGTCAATACTAGAAAGGTCAAGTCACAATTAGAAGGATTTGAAGCTTGCAAATTTCAGCCCTACCCCCATCCTTTGGAGAGGAGTGTGGGGCTGGAAAATGGGTTAACAATTGATAATGCCTACCTTGTGAAGCGTCCATAAAAATCCCAAAAGTATGAGGATCAGAGAGCTTCCAGGTTCATGAACACATCCACGTGCTGAGAGGGTGATACACCCCAGCTCCACCAGGACAGAAACTCCTGCATCTGAACTCTTCCAGACCTTACCCTAAGTATCTCTTCATCTGCCTGTTCATCTGTGTCCTTTATAATATCCTTTGTAATAAATCAGCAGGAGTAAATAAACTGTTTTCCTGGGTTCTGTGAGCCAGTCTAAGAAATTAAAAAACTTGAGAAGGGGATCGTGGAAACCTCCAATCTGTACCCAGTCAGATAGAAGTTGTGGGTAACTTGGGGAGCTATAACTTGCAATTAAGATTTGAAGTGTGGCAGGGGTGGGTGGTCCTGAGGGACTGGACCTTTAACCTGTGAGGTCTGTAACTAACTCTGGTTAGTGTCAAAATTGAGTCAAATTGTAGGACACTCAGCTGGTATTGGAGAATTGGTCAGTGTGAGAAAAAACCCACACATCTGGCTTCAGAAGTAGAGAAGTGAAGTGTGAGAGTTAAATGTGTTTTTCTCCATGTTGCTTCATTTTACTTTAGAACTGGCAAATTACCCAACAGGGTGCTTGCATGTGCAATGTTTGGGTTCATATCTATGAACTATCCTTTCTTCCAGGATCATGAATCCTCAAATTCTGACTGGCACAGAAGTTCTCAGATGCCTTCAAAGATCCTTTCCCTGTTTTATACAGCTATAGTTGTTCTCAATGGATAAATGGTTTTGTTATAAGCTATACTGGAAAAATAAAAAGTGGGAGTCTAGATTGTTTATAAATTAAACACTGTAGTTCAGAACCCATCTTACCAGGAGAACTGGGATAGCAATATTTCTCATAAAATGCCTAAAAACTCTAATAATATGCATGATAATAGGAAGATATCTGACAGGAAAGGTATAGGAAGAAATGTGTAATTAATTTCTCCTCCCAAAGGCTTTACTTTCATTTTTTTAATGTCAGATCATATGAACAAGAATTTTAGCACAGGGCAAAGGAAATTTCATTTTAATTTTCCATACACTATAACCCTGTTAGACTTTTAAAGAAGTGTCACACCATCATAAATTAGCATTTTAGCTTCTTTCCTCCTGTGAACATAATTAGGAGACTTTAGTGAGCTAGGATAGCTCAGAGTGGTATAAACTCATCTGAAAACAGCAAAGAATTAACTCAACTGTGGCATTCTCTTTGTTTTACCTAGCATTGCTGGGTAGGACTCACCCTTTCATAACTCAGTTGTCTTTACTCTAGATCAATTTCATGCTTACTTCTCCAAGCAACTTCTCATGGTTACATTCAGACTTATGCTAATCCTAATTAGTCTATTGGAACATATGGTATCACTTCCATAAGTGCAGGCTTCTTATTGACAGGGTGAGCGTTATTTTCTATCCCTTAGAGATCTTTTTGAAGTTTAGGGTACCCATTATTAGTACTCATTGGTTACCTTAAAGACATAATTTTCAGAAATTTGCAGGGAAATTTTCTTATCACCACCAAAGGACCTTTATATTTTTCAGGCAAGCCACCTCAAATCCATGCTAAATAATTAAAACTCTTGGCCTTACAAAGTGCAAGTATAGCACAAATATTTTTTAACTGGCAAAACTTTGTCTCAAGGCATCCATTTCTTTCTTAAAACTATAAATCAAATGGTATTATGATGTACTTTGAAAAGCAGTTCACATTGTTTTGTTTTAGTGGGTTTTGTTTTGTAAATTGCTTATTGACCAAAAAAAAAAAAAAAAAAAAAGTGTTAAGTACTTGGAATTTAGTTCTCTCTTTTTTTTAATGGATACATTCTTGCTATTGGAATGTTCAAGAAGATTTGAACTGTGTGGAATTTTAGATGTGCAAAACACATATCACATTGAATGCCATCAACTAAGGGCTAATGGGAAATAATTCCACAAATGTCTGTTTCTCTTTTTTTGTATACAGACTTTAAATTCTAGTTAAAATCATTTACATTTCAAAACTGTATAATATGCCTTCACCTCATTTATATTCTTACATAGTTGTGCAGTTTCAAACAGCATAATATAACACTTATACAGTCATAAGTATGTGATGTTTACCTACATAGATTTCCATTTCAGTGTAAGTATTGATGAAATATAACTTCTTATTCATAAAGTTAGTTTTCCTAATCTAATAATAGGTAACTAGTAGAAGAGTTGTAGGATACCCTACAGAGATAAGCAGAATTCTTTCTTAAGCATCATCTTTCTTTAAAAGTAGAGTAGTTATGGTGTGATTACCTTTCTGCAAAGTCAGTGATTTGTGGGTCAAAATACCTGGATATGCAGCATTTGCTTTTTAAAATTCTTTTTCATAATATTTTTATGTTTCTATTGGTAAATATTATATAATAGGATATATTATAAATAGTACAGAATTTAACACCATTTACCCATAAATTAATATGTTATGTGGTAGACATTATTTCTTTCCATCGATTTTATAACATAACTTTGTGGAATTCTCCATAAAATAAATTGCAGTTTTTAAAATACGATTTAGCATAAGATTTCAGTACTTGCCTCTCAATTAGCTTACAGAAAATATTTTGCTCTAAGCATGTTTTTATTCATTATTGACCTTTCTGTCTCACTGCTCATTTTATCGACTTTGGGCTCCAATCGCAAAGCTTTTTTTTTTTTTTTTTAATTTTTTAACATCTTTATTGGAGTAGAATTGCTTTACAATGGTGTGTTAGTTTCTGCTTTATAACAAAATGAATCAGTTATACATATACATATGTCCCCATATCTCTTCCCTCTTGCATCTCCCTCCCTCCCACCCTCCCTATCCCACCCCTCTAAGTGGTCACAAAGCACAGAGCTGATCTCCCTGTGCTATGCGGCTGCTTCCCACTAGCTATCTATTTTACGTTTGGTAGTGTATATATGTCCATGCCACTCTCTCACTTTGTCCCAGCTTACCCTTCCCCCTCCCCATATCCTCAAGTCCATTCTCTAGTAGGTATGCGTCTTTATTCCCGTCTTGCCCCTAGGTTCTTCGTGACCTTTTTTTTTTTTTTTTGATTCCATATATATGTCTTAGCATACGGTATTTGTTTTTCTCTTTCTGACTTCACTCCGTATGACAGACTCTAGGTCCATCCACCTCGCTACAAATAACTCAATTTCGTTTCTTACTTGGTATTTTACAGTTTTATTTTTTTTGAGATCAACATTTTTCTTAGGTAGATTGTAAATAAAACATAATAGAGGCCAAATGTATCTCTGATTGCTTTCATCACTTCCCCCACCCCCCCAAAATCCTCTTATCCTTAACCAGAGCTAAAAAGAAGGATCTAGGATCTACCTTGAAAAATAGGGAAGTATGTTATAAATTACTGTTCACTGATTTTCACTGAAATACATTCTCTCGTTTAGAATTAATTTTATATTGTAGCTACCCATATTTAATAAACATTCAGAAAAATATTTTTCTTTAAGACTGTGTATGTCAGGAAAATGAGTCTCTTCCTTTTGTATAAACTTTATACTGTGAAGCACAATATAAGAAACAACTATACTCCAATAAAAATTAATTTTAAAAAAAGAAACAAAAAGTTAACATCACCAACAACCACAGGTACCCCTCCTGCCCCTCCCAGATATTGTCTTCTCCCTCTTTCCCACACATATACTATGCTGTTATGCTATAACATTGCATTGAAAACTAGAAAGAAAAAAAATTACTAAATAATATACTTTGGTTTTTTTTTAATTTTATGTACAAGAAATCATATGATAAGTGTTTTGTATTTTATTTCTTTCACTTAATACTATGAGATTCATAAATAATATTGCATGTAGTTATGGTTCATTCATTTTTATTGATGCCTATTGACTTTAATTTATCTTTATTCTTGTCTCCATTGTTTCGGCTAACAGGGATATTAGCTGATATTAACATTTGTGTACATGACTTTTGACACAGATTTACCCAGTTCTGTTGTATTTACTGTTCTTAGGTATTTACTGTTCTTAGGTATTTACCTAAGTTTGAAACTGTGGAATTACATGTTATGCATATTCTCAACATTAGTGGACATTGCCAAGCAGCTTTTAAAAGTGATTTTATAAATTTACACTGGCAGATAGAGTGAATTAGAGTTCCATCAGCCTTCAGCCTCCATCCTCACTAACATTTCATACATTACACATTTCATTTAGAGTCTCAATGTAAGTTTAATTTGCTTTTCCCTGATTTTGTACTGCCTCTGTTAATTGACCACTTTTTTTGTATTATATTTGAGAAGTGCCTATTTAAACATTTTGTTCAATTTCTAAAGTGGTGTCTGCCTTGTTCTTATTTATTTGTAATAGATATATAGTCTGGATATGAATCATTTGTTGAATATATATTTTATAAATACATATATTCATATAAGTAAATCGAAAATCCAAATTCTGTTGGATTTTCAACTTAGTGATGTCTTTCAATAAACTGAAGTTCTTGATTTCTTTAGTCCTTTCCTATATTTTTGATGCTTTGTGTATGGTTTCACAAATTTTTAATTTACTTAGTGCAGGAAGAAAACGTCCTCTGTTATCTTTCTAGCAAGTTAACTGCTTTTCCCTGTTTACTAGGGAAGAATTCTGAGTAACTCCTTCAGATAGATCTTCTAGTTTAGTGCTTCATTCTTATGTAAATCTGCTGTTTAAAATTTATAAATTTAATGAGCATATTTTTATGTTACAGTCTTTTTTTCTGATATACTTAGCATATTTGAACAGTATCTTTGTCTTTTCTCATTTGTTTTATGCCTTTAAAAATGTTTTTACCATTTAAAAAATTCTGAAAAATTATAAGGTCTGTGCTACATGGTGATCTAAGAGGTTTTTTTCTTCTTCTTCTATTGAATCTCACCCATAGTAATATATTTCACTGTTTTACAGTTGGACTGTGTACTCATATTCAGATGCATTCTGTGGAAATCCTGGCTGGCCTGTGCTGATAGTGTATTCCTCATCTTTGACTTTGATAAAGCTCTCTAGAATAACCTAAGTGCTCAGTTATATGTTAGTTAAATTAATCTGTTATATTAGGGATTTTGAAAACCAAGTCAGTAATATAAATTCAAGCCCCACATGTAAGTTAGAGTAGGAGAAGCTTTTTCTCACATTCAATCAGGTCAAAGACAATCATACTTTGTTTTAAAATTGTTTTCCCATGAGTGATATTGCTTTAGTGCACTGTTTCATTTCGGCTCTGGGCCGTCTAATTGTTTAAGCTTATGCAATGTTTAGTATCATGTATAACAGGTTGCAACATGTTTTCTATATTTTATGTTTCTATATCTGTAAAAACCAATGATACTAGGTTCCTGAGTTGAACAACCACTCTCAAATATTTGTGGATTTAATGTTGGTTACCACTACAGTTTCCTGCTATCTTCTCATTTATTTGTCCTGGAAAGTTCTTAACCATTTGTTATGAGTTAATTTATAAATATAAAGGGTGTTTGCTATATTACTCAGTGCTTTGCAGTGCCAAATTCCCACCACACCCCTCCCAGGATATATAGTGCATACCATAACAGGGATTGATAATATTTTATATTATATGAGTAAATGTATATCTATAACTCATTGTATAAGGCCATGTTACTCTGATACCGAAGCTAAACAAAGACATTATGATAAAAGAAAAGTAGGGACAAATATAGCTAATGAATATTAGCTGGAACCTTATATCGCACCATCTACAAAAATTAACTCAAAATGTAAGAGCTAAAATTGTAAGAAAACTCTTATAAGAAAACATACTCAAATCTCTGTGACCTCAAATTAGGCTATGGTTTCTTAGATATGACTTTGAAAGTAAAAAAAAAGAAAACTGATAAATTGTACTTCATCAAAATTAACTTTTGTGTATCAAAGGACATCATGAAGAAAGAAAAGACAACCCACAGAATAGGAGAAATTTTTCAAATCATATATTTGAAAAGGGACTTTTATCTAAACTATATAAAGAACACTTATAGTTCAATAATAAAAAGACAAATAACCAAATTTAAAAATGGGCAAAGGATCTAAATAGACATTTCTTCAAAAATATATACAAATGGCCTATCAGAACATGATAAGATTCTAAACTTTGCTAGCCATCAGACAAATGCTAATCAAAACCACAATGTGATACCATCTCACACCCATAAGAATGGCTATAATCATAAAGTTCAATAACAATCATTGTGAGAATATGGAGAAATTTGAACCCTTCTACACTGCTGGTGGGAATGCAAAATGGTGAAACTCATTTGGAAAACATTCTGCCAATCCTTCAAAATGTTAAACCTAGGTTGCCATATGACACAACAATCCTATTCCTAGACAGGTACCCTAGAGAAATGAAAACATATCCCAGACAAAAACTTGTACACAGTTGTTCATAGTATTATTCATAACACTCAAAATTAGAACAAACCCAAATGTCCAAAACTGATGAAAGGACAAATAGAGTGTGGTATAACTATATGTAGTAGTTTCCTATTACTGCTATAAAAATATCACAATCTTATGGGGTACAAAGCAAATTTATCTTCCAGGTCTGAAGGTTAGATATTTCTGGAATTAGGATTGGGCATTCTTGGGTGGTAATTATTCTACCAATCATACCATACAATTAAATATTATTCAGCAATAAAACATAATAACCGATATATACAGACAAGATGAATCTTAAAAACATTACGCTAAGAGAAAGAAGCCAGCCACAGAAGATCACATATTGTATGATTCCATTTATATGTAGTGTCCAGACTAGGCAAATCTACAAAGACAGAAGAGTGGTTGCCTGGGCTGAGGGATGGGTAGGAAAGGGGACTATTAATAAATAAGTTTTGTTTGTCTGTTTGTTTGTTTGTTTAAGGATGCTTGGGTGAGTGATGAAAAGACAAAAATGTAAAAAACAAACTGGTCATGGTGATAGTTGCACAACTTTGTGGATATTCTAAAAATAGTTGAATTATACAATTTGCACAGGTGAACTGTATAGTATGTGAATTATATATCCGTAAAGCTGTTACAAAAAATTAAATAAATTAGAAAATATTTTGAGTTGAATCGAGTTGAAAACAAACACGAAAATTTGTGAGATGTTGATAAAGGTGTGGAAAAGCAGTGGAGAAATTCATAGTACTAAATTATTATGATATAAAAGAAAAAAGTTTAAAAATCAATAAACTTAGCTTCCAGTTTCAGCAACTCAAGGAATAATTTCAAAATAAGCACAAGTTAATTAAAATAAAGGAAACAATAAAGATAAGATTAGGAATTAATGAAATAGGAAACATAAAAATAATAAAATAAGAGCTGGTTCTTTAAGAATATCAATATAATTGATAACATTTTAGCCAGACTGATCATGAAGAAAGAGAAAATACAATTTGTCAAGTTCAGGAATAACAAAAAAAAATTATCTCACTACCTATTCTCTAGATGTTTAAAGGATAATAAGGGGATAATTTGGACAACTCTAAGTTGATACATTAGACAATTTAGATGAAATACAAATTCCTTGAAAGACACAAACTACCAAAGTTCACTAAAGGGACTGCCAATCTGATCTATGAGAGATGTTGAAAATGTAGTTTAAAAATCTTTCCACAAAGAAACCTCTAGGTTCAGATGTCTTCTCTGGTGAATTTTCCAAACAATTAGGGAGAAAAAATATCCACTCTGATAAAAACTCTTTCCGAAAATTGGAAAGGAGAGAATATTTTTAATTATTATATGAGGCAAATATTATCCTGTTACAAAAACCAGGCAAGAAAATTTTACTAAAGATCAATATCCCTCATGAATATAGATGTAAGAATTTAAAAAATTACTTCAGTAAGCTTAATGTTTAGTTTAACACTTAAGAATAAATCAATGTAATTCACCATTAACAAATTAAAAAAAGAGAATGCATACATAATCTCTTCAATAAATGCAATAAAACATTTTACAGAATCTACCAATGATTCTTGACTCAAATTCTCAGCAAATTAAGAATAGAACGAGGGAATTCCCTGGTGGTCCAGTGGTTAGGACTCCGTGCTTCCACTGCAGGGGGCCTGGGTTTGATCTCTGGTCAGGGAACTAAGATCCCACAAGCCGCGTGGTAACAGCCAAAAAAAAAAAAAAAAAAAAAAAAAAAATTAAATGAAATTTTCTCATATAAGAAAATGCTATAGTTAACATCGCACCTAACGTAGAAAGATTGATTTCTTTTCACCTAAGATCAGGAAGAAAAGGACAATGTTCATTCAACATTATAGTGAAAGCTCTTTCCAGTGCAATAGGAAAAAGAAATAAAACTTCTCCGGTTTGGAAAAAAATAATATGTCTATTCAAAGAAAACATGATTTTTTATGTAGAAAATCCAATGAGATATGCAAAAAAATTACCAGAACTAATCAGTGAGTTTAGGAAGTTTGCAGGATAAAAGACTGATCTATATACTTGTAACAGACAGTAATAAATTAAAATTAATAAAACAATACCTACCACAATAGTATTGAAAATAAGAAATACTTAGGGACAAATATGACAAAAGATGTATAATTCCTCTCTACTAAAAAAATTAAATGTTCCTATGAGAAACTGAAGATCTAAATTAACGATAGCTATATGACATTTATGAATCAAAAGACTACATAGAGTTTATGTATGAATTCTCTCCAAGCTGATCTATAGATTCAATAAAATCCCTGTCCAAATCTCTGCCGAGTTTTGTAAAAATTGAAAAACTGATTTCAGATTTCTTCTGGAAATCCAAAGAAACTATATTAGCCGAAACTCTGAGAAATTATAAAATTGGAGAACTTAACACCTACCAGATTTTAAAACCCAATTATAAAACAACAGTAATCACTTTCTTATGGAATTGGCATAAAATGGGTATATAGAAAATGGAACAGAATGTAGACCCCAGTAATATACACAAAGATATATAAACAAGTTATTTGTGACAGATCTGCAAAGCAATGTAAGTAAAGAAAGTATAGTTTTTTCCAAATGGTACTAGAATGTTTGGACATCCATTTAAAAAAAATAAACTTTGGTGAATATACCATATACAAAAGTTAACTCAAAATGGATCATAGATCAAAATGTAAAACTTAAAACTATAAAACATCTGGAAGTAATTTGTCACCTTGGATTTGGCAAATAATTCTTAGATGTGATACAAAAGATATTATCCATTAAAGAACAATTTGGACTTTATCAAGATTAAAACCTTCTGCTTTTTAAAAGACAAGGTTAGAAAAAAAAATGAAAAGACAGCCACAGAATGGAAAAAAAGCATTTCCCAAGTCACGTATCTAGTCAAGGACTAGTATCTGGGATTTATAAGCAATATACAGGAAAGGACAACGGCCTTCTCATATTATGCGATTGCTCACAAAGAAATAGGGCAATCACCTGATTAATTTAGGTTTAAAAGAACTCTTTGTTCCACTTTTAAAAATGTTTTGGTAAGAGGGTTTTTTTTTTTTTTTTGCCTGAATTCATTATTTTCTTAATTCTCTTCTATTTTTATTCATTTGCATTCTTCAGTGTTGTACTGGAAATCCAAACTCAGGCGTTAGAAGTATTAATTATAGTTCCACACACAGAGGGAAAGAGAATTGACTGGAATACTGCAAACCTGATCACCATTTCTGGAGCTTTTCCATTTTGTGTTTCTCTGAGGACTCTATTTTCAGTGCCAATAAATCAGATCAGACAAAGATGATAAAGTAATTGCATTGGTTTCAATGGGCTCTGCTTTACATGTAGAGGGACTAATACCTGCCTTTGTAATGATTGAGGTTTACTGATATCTTTACTCATTTAGAACTGTTTTTCAAGACATTGAGAATTTTGTATACATCTTATAATGCAAATCACCTTGGGAGAGACTAATTTCTACTTTAAAATGGCATAAGTTCTATATTTTTGGATAAATGAAATCTTTTATGAAAAAAAATAAATCTGGTCAGCTGGATTACAACAGTTCATTTGGCTTCTGTGCTGATTTGAATTATCTGTTATCAAATTAAATATACTGAATTCACTAGTTTACCTGGTGTTATAAATAGCCAAAAATAACTGGTCTAAATAAATTTCTTCAGAGATCTTCTCTATGAGTTGAACAATTTGTCTTTGTTGGTTGAATGCCCTGGAATTCTGGGCACTCTCTCAAATCAAGAATTTCAGGTGGTTATGATAATGTTGCCACCTCTTCACTACCTTATAACCACACTTAATTAGTTGCAGCAGGTGGTAGTAACTGGTGTGGCTGAATAACTCTACTCCACCAAAAATTGGCTATTTGTTCAGCAAATGAAAAGAACTCAGTATGAAAAATGAGCAGAGAATAGCTATGCAGTAACTGTTGTTGTACCAATTATTTCATTCTTGTTTTCCTTTTCCACTGCAGAATTTGTCCTTTTTAGAAAGATAAAATGGTATATTATTTATTTTAGTTAAATGAACTATATAGCATGTATATATGTATTAATATATTCAGTATATATACATATACTTAGTAATTATATTTTTAAATGTATGAATTGAATTTAGAGATGTGAAATCTAAAAATTGTTTTTGGCTAATGAAAATTGTTTTTATTTCCAGATGCTTGTTTCAGTGAAAAAGTATATATTCAATATATTTTTACAAAGAAAGAAGTGCTTTATCATGTAACCATGTTTTCTAGACATAATAGACATAATATGGACTTCTTGAAAGTCCCCATTGAAATATTTTAATTAATAGCTCATATATAAAAATAAAAACATATATAAATATATTTATATACAATAAACTAGTAACAATTATAAATACATTACTAGCTTACCTTACATATGCAGAGAGAATTGGGAGTTTTGCTGTGAATGTGAAGTAAAGTTTCATTCCATTTAAAGACAATGACAATTTGTCTATCAGTGTCATCTTATCTCAAAATGACTATACACTTGCTTTTTTCTTTTTGGATTCATTAAAATAATAATTATTTTTATAACTAGAAGTTGTTTAATTATTAAGATAATTCCTTACTATGATTAATATTCTGTTTCAAATGGTTTTCAAGGAGTCTTAATAAGGCTTGTTTTGTTCCTTTGGGTTTCCTTTTATATATTCTGTAATATCTTTTTATAAAATAGAGATATTGTCTGCTTTAGAGAAATACACTTTTAAAAATTCCTACACAATTTTGGAATACCAACATGGCAAAAATAACCTACTATGGCTGGTGGTTTGAAGAGAATAAGGAGACATATTACATAGGCTAAAAGAAAACAATATTTGTACTATTAGCAAATAATATTGCTATGAAAAAATTTGATTAATCCCTGAATATGTGTATTAAATTTGATAACTTCTATTTTCTAGGATTTTTCTAGAAACAATCTTCCTTTGTTTCTAGGAACAACCAATTTCATCCCCCCCTTAAAAGAAAGTCAGATAAAGAAAATATAAATAATAATATGTTTTAACACAGTAGAAAAAAATGTGATTTGTTTGTGCATCTTTGCATTCAAATAGACTGTTTTTTAAACAACACAATATATTCATACATAATACATCAGAAATATTTATGTCATTAAAATATGTGCTGATGTTACTTATAAAATTTTTCCCTGCAGTAAATTAAATCTATGTACTTAGAGTAGTATAGTTCAGAATTTGAATATTTTAATCAAATATTCTTTCAAATTTTATAACATAGTATTTTATTCCTTAAAATGGATACGGGATGGATGTGAAAGTTCTGAAACATAGAAATAAGTAGTAAACTCCCACCACTTGGCTCAAATCCTAGAACCTTACCAATGCCTATGACTGTATAAGTGCATTCTCCATTTATCCCTCTGTTAAACAGAGGTAACATATACCTTGAATCTTGTATCTACCAATGCTTTAATTTAAAAAAATACATTTACAGTTGTGCCACATTACCCTTTTACAACCTAGCATCAAATTCACCATCTCTTATATTTCACCCATCTTATCAGCGAGAAACCTAAATCTACATTTCTTGACACAACTGCCAACAGCATTTTTGGTTAGATTATAGTGTTGAGAAGCATGTAATATTTGGAAGGCAGAAGGAAACTCTATCAGTCTCCAAAGAGAAGAGGATTTTGATTTGCATGTGTGGAATTCAATATAAATCATCTATTTGACGTGGCTACCAGCGAGTGAGATTATTAAATCATTTCCTGAGATTTCTGCAACCTCCTAATATGATGTCATCAGTTAAATTTTTCCTGCTCTTTACTTTCCCACCATTCAAGGGATTCTGTAAGCCTTTAATTCCATGTAATAATCTCTGCCCCCTATACACAGGGATGTTTCTATGTCCCTGTCTGAATCACAATGATAAAAAAATGTATGTATGAATCCAAAACAAAATGTAGTTTTTTCTTTTATATTTTTGAGACTCAGAAAATAATATCTAAGTCTAAATTGTCCTATATGACTTGCTTTTTTACTCAGCATTAAATGTCTATGATTCATTTATGATGTTTTATATAGATGTGGATCATTAACATTTAATGTTGTGAAATATCCTATTGTATGATTATAGCACTGCTTATTATCCATTTTGTTTTACTTTGATAAACATTTGAGTTACTTCCATTTTTATTTTTCCTTTTTTGTTGTTGTTGGATTTTTTTTTTGCTACTTTGAATAAGATGGCCAGGTGCATTCTTAAAAAGTCTCTTGATGCATGTCTATAAGAGTTTCTATAGGGTACATACATAGAAATGGAATTACTAAATTATGGGGTATCTGCATTTTCAGTTTTAAGCAGTGTTGTTATATTGTTTTTAGAATTGATTCCAATGCAAGTATATTAAAAGTACCCAAAAAGAACAAACAAACAAACAAAAAAAAAGTACTCAATTCTCATATATTTGCCTGCTTGTGGCATTATTGCCAATTTAATGGATTTAAATTGGTATCTATTGTAGTCTTAGCTTGCACTTCCTAATTATTAGTGAGTTGAATATTTTGCCTATTGTTATTTTTCATTTTTTATGAGATACCTGTTAATAGGACTTTGCCAAATTCTCCAACAAATTATTTTTCTATTGCATATTAATTTGTTGGAGCTCCCTATATTCTCAGGATATGATGCCACTGAAAATACATTTATTTCAAATAATTCCTCCCATTTTGTGGTTTGTCTTTTCATTTTCTTTTTGGTGCCCCTTGAATAAGAGACTTTTTTTACAATTAGCTTTTTTGTCTCATTTCAGAAAACCTTCTCTAACTCCATGGATATAAAGATATCCTCTATTCTTATAAAAGTTTTAGATTTTGATTTTCATTTGTTAGATGTATTACAGAACTTCTGAGCTCTCCTCCATGTCTTTTTCTTTTTTTAAAATAAATTTATTTATTTATTTATTTATTTTTGGCTGCGTTGGTTCTTCGTTGCTGCATGCGGGCTTTCTCTAGTTTTGGTGGGCTGGGGCTACTCTTCGTTGGGGTGCACGGGCTTCTCATTGCAGTGGCTTCTCTTGTTGCGGAGCACGGGCTCTAGGCATGTGGGCTTCAGTAGTTGTGGCACGTGGGCTGAGTAGTTGTGGCTCACGAGCTCTAGAGCACAGGCTCAGTAGTTGTGACACACGGGCTTAGTTGCTCCACGGCATGTGGTGAAACTGAATGTAAACAGCGAGGTTGTTGTTAATCAAAATCATGACCAATGCTGTCAGTAGAGCAGACTGGACATCTGGCATGATTAGCTAATTTTATTTTTTTCATTTTATTTTAATTTATTTAAAAAAATTTATTTTATTGAAGTATAGTTGATTTACAATTTTGTGTTAATTTCTGCTGTACAGCAACGTGACTCAAATACACACACACACACACACACACACATCTTTTTCATTTTCTTTTCCATTATGGTTTATCACAGAATATTAAATATAGTTCCCTTTGCTCTACAGTGGGACCTTGTTGTTATCCATTCTATAATAGTTTGCATCTGCTAATCCCAAACTCCCAATCCATCCCTCCCCAACCTCCCCCCTGGGCAACCACAAATCTATTCTCTATGTCTGTGAGTCAGTTTCTGTTTTGTAGATAAGTTCATTTGTGTCGTATTTTAGATTCTACATGTAAGTGATGTCATACATTATTTGTCTTCCTCTTTCTGACTTACTTCACTTAGTGTGATAAACTCTAGGTCCACCCATGTTGCTGCAAATGGCATTATTTCATTCTTTTTTATGGCTGAGTAGTATAGTATATATATATATATATATATATATATATATATATACACACACCACATCTTCTTTATCCATTCATTTCATTTGTTGATGGACATTTAGGTTGCTTCCATGTCTTGGCTATTGTAAGTAGTGCTGCTATGAACGTAGGGGTGCATGTATCTTTTTGAATTATAGTTTTGTCATGATATATGCCCAAGAGTGGGATTGCTGGATCATATGGCAACTCTATTTTTAGTTTTTTGAGGAACCTCCATACTGTTTTCCATAGTGGCCACACCAATTTACATTCCCACCGACAGTGTAGGAGGGACCCCTTTTCTCCACACCCTCTCCAGCATTTATTGTTTGTAGAGTTTTAAATGATGGCCATCCTGACTGGTGTGAGATGGTACCTCACTGTGGTTTTGATTTACATTTCTTTAATAATTAGCTACATCGAGCATCTTTTCAGGTGCCTGTTGACCATCTGTACATCTTCTTTGGAGAAATGTCTATTTAGGTCATCTGTCCATTTTTTGATTGGGTTGTTTGTTTTTTTGTTATTGAGTTGTATGATCTGTTGGTATATTTTGGAAATTAAGCCCTTGTCAGCCGTATCATTTGCAAATATTTTCTAAAACAAAATTTAATGAAATAAGGGTAAACCTTACTACTGACATTTTGTCCTCATATTTTCTGACCTATTGTGTTTCATTTCCTCTATTCCATTTTAACCTTTTAAGTAATTTTTATGACCATTAAATTGATTTAGTAATACAAAAATTGGCCACAACATCAATCTTGAAAAGCATTTCCCAAGAGAGATTATTGAATCTGTAAAAACTCATAACAGCAATGTTTTAATAGCAAAATCGTATGGCCTGAGGGTGGTAAATGTCCAATAATAGGTTAATGAATAAAGAAATTGTGTTTTTGTTCATAAAATCAAGTACTATATAAAAAATTAATGAACTGCAACTGCATATGACCACATGGATGAATTCCAAGAAAATAAAAATTGAATGGAAAAAATAAAAAACAAAGTTGCCAGTTATAAAAAATTTAAATATATTCAACACTTGAAAGTATGTATTTTAACAATAAATAAATATGATGTGAAACTAAGGAAAATCAGTTAAATGACAAACAAACATGAAGTTTATAGTTTTGTGGGTGACAGGAAGGACAGAATAAGTGTGGTGAGGGAAAGAGCTTCAAGGCTAAAAGTTCCTTTGCTAAAGGCACAAAGGATATTAAAAGACTGCAAAATTCTGTTGTTAAGCTGAGTGGTGAGAACATGAGAGCTTAATTCTTATTAAACTAATTAACTTAATTATAATTAATTTATAATATTTAATTAATTTCTACTTATAATTAATATAAGTGGGGAAAATGCCATAAATAAGGTGGGATGTGTATAAGCAAAGATACTCCACATTATATGTCATCAGGGAAATGTAAATTAAAATGAGATATCACTACACATCTATTTTAATAGTCAAAATCCAGTACACTGACAGCAGCAAATGCTGGCAAGGATGCAGAGCAAAAGGAACTCTCATTCATTGCTGGGGGAAATGCCAAATGGTGCAGTTATGTGGAAATGCCAGTTTGGTGGTTTCTTACAAAACTGTGACAGACTCTTATCATATGATCCAGCAATCGTGCTTTTTGGCTTTTACCAAAGGAGTTGAAAAGTATGTCCAACAAAAACTTGCATATGAATCTTTATAGCAGTTTTATTTATAATAAAACCTGTCCTTCAGCAGGTGAATGGATAAACTGTGGTACTGCAGACAATGGAATATTACTCAGTGCTGAAAAGAAATGGGCTACTGAGGCATTAAAAGACAAGGGGGAACCTTAAATGCATATTAGTAAGTAAAGAAACCCATCTGAAAAGGCTACCTACTATATGATTCCAACTATATAACATTCTGGAAAAGGGAAAACTGTGGAGACAGTAAAAAGACCAGTGATTAACAGGGGTTAGTGGGGAGGAAGGAGTGAGAAGGGAGAGCATGGAGGATTTTTAGAGCAGTGAAACTATTCTGTATGATATTATAATGGTGTATACATGTCAATATACTATTCAAAACCATAGAATGTACATCACCAAGAATGAGTTAAAGAGTTTATTAAAACAAATAACAAATGTTTTATTAGGTACCTAGAATAGGCAAATTCATAGAGAAAGAAAGTCGATGGAGATTATCAGAGTCTTGGGAGAGAGAGCAAGGGGAATTATTGTTTAATGGGTACAGAGTTTTTGTTGGGGATAAAGAAAATGTTTTGGGCATAGTTAGTGGTGGTTGTTACCCCCATATAGTAAATGTATTTAATGCCACTAAATTGTATATTTATGAATGTTTAAAATAATAAATAGTATATTATATATATTTTGATAACAAAAACATACAAAGCAAAAACCCCACTATGAATCAATGATACAGGTTTACATTTCTAAAAATTATTATTTCAAAAGATTTGACAGTGAAAGTAGTATCCAAGTAATCCATATTGATATTTTTTACAAGAAATTCACTATTCAGGAAAATCATAGTAAAATCATTCAGGGAAGACATATTTTAGAGTCAGCTCTTATGTTTATTAAAAATCAAATATGGAAGTAAGTCCCAAATACAGTAAATCAAAGTGTGAATTTACACTTTTTTGTGAATAGGGTAATGGGGTCATTCTCTGATCTGTTCACAACAGGTTTGCAAAATTGGCTGTAATTTTTTTTTTTCTTTTCCTAAAACCCATCTTTGTACCAGGTAAGCTCCAGTTTTAAAATATTGGGTAGATAAGCTAAATTCCTCTATCACATTATATCATAATTTCTATATTTTAGATTAAAGAAATTGTTACTATCTTTTGATCCCTTGCCAACTTAATTCTTAAATTGATGAGAAATTATAGAAGGAATCCTGAAATCCCAAAAGCATGCAAATTTTGAGAGATATAAGATAACGCATTTAAATAACTAACACAATATGGTTTATTACTATTATTACATGTAATCTATAGAAATTTAAAACGTTGTGTCCATGTTTTTGTCCCTTGACTTCTCTTTTATTATGTATGTACATGTAGACTGTTCTATTCTCAGGACCACAAGGAACACTCAAAAATAGTCAATCATTTTATAAATTACGCAAAGGCAAGCCCAGAAGTTCATAAAACTTAGTCTATAATATTGGGATAATCTGCTTAAGATTTAGGATACGCGGTGTACATGAAATCGTTTTGGGCAACTTTAGGCAAATTTTAGCAGGGTAGGAAATTATCCATCAAAAAAGCTGAAAATTACATATAATGGGAGGTCTATTTGACAGCTATTTAGGAAGATACACAAGATATATTAAAATGAACTACAAAAACTATGTAATGTCTTCAAATATGAGTATATTCTAAGTAATAGAGCAGCACAAATTTATTAATTTAACTATGGCAAGATATTCTTCCAATAATACTGAGTATTAACAAGGTCACTTGTAATCAAATCCCAATTAGCATCCGCGAATAATTTTTTTTGTTTGGTAAAATCTGAGAATGTTTCCAAAATCCATCTGGAATAAAACCCAATATTATGAATAAGCACACTATTTAGAGAAAAAAATAGAAAAAAATTAACAGATTATTAAAGTTGGAAGAATATGCATCTCTCAGGTATTAAAATATATCATGAAATTGAAAGAGAAGAGTCATGGTTTTAAAGAATGTGAAGCCAACTTAAGAGGAAAAAACGGGAAAATTAGAAATAAAATATATAGTCAGATTTTCTTTTGTATATAACCAAATGCAGTTGTATCTGATATTTAACTCATAGATAAGAACCTCTCGGTTATTCTAAAGGCATATTGGGTTTTCTTAAAAAACTCTTGGCCCTTCCAGGAAAAGGCAGGTGATAAATGTTCTGCCAATCTTCTATATATATTGATTTGCTTAATGGAATAATTTAGTATTTTCTGCCAACAACTACAAATTTGGCTTTGGCATAGTTAAAGGCTTTCTTATATTTCTTAATGTAAATGAAAAGTTTAGCTAATTCTTAAGCAACTTTCAGGTCATAAGCACATAAAGAAATTCCTAATATGTTATAGAAGTAGAACATAATTCAAATAATTTTCAAAGCTATGGCAAGTTATTTAAATAGGTAAACAAGAAAGAATAACCATTTAGACCCAGCATTGTTTAATGTCACTTGAGATTGAAATTTTACCCCACATCTGAAAAATCACTTAATTTCTTTCATGCTCCCAGCAACTGATGTTAATTTTTCTGCTTTTGTGCATATGAAAATCTTCCTGATTAATTCTCTTTATTTTAAGCTATTTATCACATTAAAAGTGACACACATTAGAATGTTTTTGGCAATTTTAATGTTATCTTAAATTTTCAAAATTTAAAACTTTGTAAAGAATATTAAAATTTTGACTTTTAAGTTATTGGGTTTTTAAAATATAAAATACACTATTTTCTCTAAATATCAGGTTTCTCTTTCTGATCTTGTCATTCATGTGGCATTTTCCTTCTCAGAGGAAAAAAATAGTTAATTATTTTAAATAATAGAAATAAGCATCTCATTTATCTTCATTTTACGTATCTCTCTATATCTATCTATCTATGAACTATGCCTGCTTTTTGCCTTCATAATTTGTGTAAGAACTAAAATCATTTCAAGAAGTCAAATCTCAGTGCATGTCAAGAGCAATAACAAAAGCTAATTTTCACCATACAGACCAAGGATCTGAAATGAGATTCAATGTTGCTTTGAAATTTATGAAAACATATATGATGGTAATTGCTTATAATTAAATCTATAAAAGAAAAATAATTTTAATGAGAAATAATATGAAAATAAAGCTTTGTCTTTACTGAAATTTGTAAAGTAGTGCGATGGATTGTAAAGCATAGCTATGGATGCTTCCCATATGGAAAATAAAATTTATACAATGATTATTTATAAAATTAAGAAATGTGCAAGTACTTAAAAAATTAGACTGAAGACAATTTTTATTGTTACTTTCCTACTCTCATTAAAGTATCTAATTAGAGATGAATTCATTCAATCTGATATAAGTGGATAGAAATTACTGATCTATTACTAGTTTACATTAGACGTAGATTTAAAATATAGACAGAAATGAATGTAAACTAAACCGCTTTATGAACTTGTAAGTAAATCTGTCACTTTTATGATTATAGCGGTGATCTCTTGGGATGTATCAGTGAACAAACCACACAGGTATCAATCTAGTGGTGGACTGGAGTTTATAAGAACAGATTGTTAAATATTTAGGATGTTTGCTAGTCAATTGTTAACTGCAGGTGTCCATGGTGGGAATATTTACACCATGAAAATCATGCAAACAATAAAAATCAGGACTTTATTTTTTTTTAAGAGCCAATTTACCAGCACACCATTGCAAATATCCCTTTTCTAGCACAGAGAGTTAGACAATAAACAACATGCATAATAAGTAAGTGTATCATGTAGGATGTTAAATGGTAATAAAAGGTTTGTTAACTACATAAGAGAATGGTGGTGGGATTATGAGTGCGGTAGGTGAGCAGTTTGCATTAAATAGGTTAGTGAGGGTAAGCCTCATCAAACAAAAACATGAAGTTTCTTAGGAAGTTAGCCGTAGAAAAATCCAGAAAAAGTGTCTGGCATTGGGAACAGGTAAGAAAAAACTCTTGGTTTGAGAGATTGCCTGACACATGGGGAGCAGCAAGTAAGCTGCTATAACTGAAGCAGAGTGAGCAGGGCAGAGTAGGAGAAAGAGTGACTTGAGAGGTAATAGGGTCAGCTCAGTCATCTTCTGTAGCCTAGCGAAAGGCTTTGTGCTTTGTTCTCTGAATGGGATGGAGAGAACCTGCAGGGTTTCAGAGTGATGGGATCTAAGTTTTTAAAGATAACTCTGCCTTCTATGTTGAATGTGAAGTCAGCATGCAGGAGGCATGTGGATAAAACTAGAAGAGAAGCCTGTTAGGATGCATGGCATTAATCCACCTGAGGAAGGACAGCAGCTTACAGCAGAGTAGGAGCAAGTAGACATGATGATACATCTTGGATTCTAGATACATCTTAGAACTAGAGCTAGAGCCAAAAAGGATTTAGTGGTGGCAATTGCACAGGCCTTCATCGCTATTAACTAGTCACTTTAAGGTGGGTATTTTGAAAAGCTAAACTTCCATCATGACTAGTGAGTTGCCTTTGGTGCAAAAAAATTAAAATGTATAGTTTATTATTATCCTTGTGAGCTAGGCTTGTCACGTTGACAAATTTAATTTTGGAATTTTACAATCCTTTTGAAGTTAGGTTAACTTTCTTTTCAATATTTTTGAAGTGTTAACAATATCAGTTTGCCTTTTAGCTCATTTAAAGTCTTTATATTTCTGTTATCACATGCCATGAGATGATCTTGTTCACCAAGAATGTCACTAGCGCCATAATTAACTTAACTATCCCAGACCTGAGACCATTAAGATACATTTTGCTTCACATGGGAAATCTATGTTTTATTCATCTTAAAAGTCAACATATGTTATTTTGCTAATGAACTGAAGTTGTATGGGATTTCTAGTTTACTTAAAACTAAGACTATTCTCTTTCAAGTCCCTGGCTCTAATAGAAATTTACTTCAGGGCACATTTCAAGGTACATTAGACACCATCAACTTTATCCACACAATGCTTTTATTATTGGAACATTAAATGATCCCCTCTTCAATCTGAGCACAGCATCTAGTCTCTGTAGAAATTAGCAGTTAGCAGAAATCTTTCCTATAGATGTAACAGATGAACTGTATCTATATTAAATAATCATTATTTCATACATAAAATATTAGTTCAACCTTCAGAGGACCTTTGTGTTCAGGTAGTAACTTGCTCCATGTACTAGAGAACATCTGGACTCTATAAAAATAACTAATAGTGTGATTTGAAACAATCACCTTAGGTCATCTTTATCTGTCAACATTCTTATATGATGATCTAAAGTATTTGGCCATAATTCTTTTGATGATACCTTGATGGCATATTATAATTATATATCACATGAGAGCTACTACTATGATATGATTTTAACTCAATTTTGTGTCATAAAACTAATCTAAGTAAGAAAATTCAAATATTTCTTTCCTAAGAGTTGTATTTGAAATGAGGTATAATTAGTACAGTACTTTAATTTTAGAAATCATCACATAGGTTATGTGCATGAGATTACTGTAACTGGAAGGGATTTTAGATGTCACATCAAAACTCTTACATAAGGGATGTGGTAACTAACACCAGATAAGGTGATATAACTTCCCTAAGGTCATGCACACAGCAGTATTATTGGAAGTAAATCCATCTTTCCTGAGTCCATATTCCGTGCTACTTGACTCATTCCACAGTGTACCTTCTGGATTTCACTATCATTTCTAAATTTGTCTAAGGCGTTACACAACAATTCTCTATTTTGTAGTTCAACATCAAAATATTATTCAATATTGATGCAAATAATTTCAATAAAATATTTCTAATAAGCAAACTCATACTTTTGAAAGATATTTTAATAATTCCAAGTAAAATACAAGATCAAGTATTATATGCCATGTGTTAATGAATATATTTTGAGTTATTCCTTTGTATATTTACATGATTTATAAATCATCAATTCTGTTACATGTAATTAATTCTTTTGACAAGAAGGATTTTTAAATCTAATGCAAATGACTTTCAGTCAAAGTGAATACCTGGGGAAATTTGACCAATTAAATTCTTATGTAACAATAAATCAAAACCAAAAAATACATTTTAAATAAACAAAACCTTGTCAGATACTACATGAAGCGATGTTGAGTTGAACAATTAAATATGTATTTTGTGCACATCATAATGTGTAAAAGGCTAGAGGATGTTCACTCAGGGCCATATGTGACAAGCCCACAGCTAACATCACATCTAACAGTGGAAAGCTGTAAGTTTCTCCTCTAAGACCAAGAATAAGACAAGAATGCCCACTCTTGCCACTTTTATCCAACATAGTATTGAAAGTCTTAGCCAGAGCCATTAGGACAAAAATAAAAACAACAATAAAAACAAACAAAAAATCCAAATCAGAAAAAAAGTAAAACTGTCACTATTTGAAAATGACAGTCTTTCATATAGAAAACCTTAAAGACTCCACCAAAAAAGTTAGAACTAATAAATGAATTCAGTAAAGTCACAGGATACAAAATCAATATACAAAAATCTGTTGTGTTTCTATACACTAATAACAAACTATTTAAAATAGAAATTAAGAAAATAATCCTATTCACAATTGCATTAAAAGGAATAAAATACCTGGGAATAAATTTAACCAAGACGGTGAAAACACTGAAAACTATGACACTGATAAAAGAAACTGAAGAAGACACAAATGAGTGGAAAGATATTTCATGTTCATGGATTGGAAGAATTAATATCGTTAAAATGTCCATACAACACAAACCAATCTACAGAGTCAGTGCAATTACAATCAAAATTCCAATGGCAATTTTTACAGAAATAGAACAGGCAATCTTAAAATCTGTATGAAACTGCAAATGACCCTGAATAGCAAAAGCAATGCTTAGAAAAAAAGAACAAACCTGGAGGCATCACACTCCCCGATTTCAAACTATATGACAAAGCTGTAGTAACAAAATAGTATGGAATTGGCATAAAAACAGACACCATAGATCAATGAAATAGAATAGAGAGCCCAGGAATAATGGGGAAAGAACAGTGTCTTTAATAAATGGTGCTGGGAAAACTGGACAGCCACATGCAAAGAATAAAACTTACATTGTACTCAAAATTCAACTCAAAATAAGTCAAAGATTTGAATATAAGATCTGAAACAATAAAACTCCTAGAAGAAAACATAGGCGGCAAGCTTCTTGACATTCATCTTGGCAATGGTTTTTTTGGATCTGACACCAAAAGCAAAGGCAACAAAAGCAAAGATAAACAAGTAGGACTATATAAAATTAAAAAGCTTCTTCACAGCATTGGAAACCATCAACAAAATGAAAAGACAATCTACCAAATGGTAGAAGATATTTGCAAATCATATATCTGATAAGGGGTTAATATCCAAAACATACAAAGAATGCAGACAACTCAACAACAAAAAACCAAACAACCCAATTAAAAAATTGGCAGAGGATCTGAATAGAAATTTTTTCCAAAGAAGGCATACAGATGGTTAACAGGCACATGAAAAGATGTTCAATATCACTAATTATTAGTGAAATGCAAATCAAAACCACAATGAGATATTACCTCACATCTTTTAGCATGGTTATTATCAAACATGCAAGGGGAGTGGGATAAATTAGGTGTATGGGATTAACAGATGACAGTATATATAAAATAAACAACAAAGATTTACTGTATAGCACAGGAAACTACATTTAATATCTTTTAATAACCTATAATGGAAAAGAATCCGAAAAAGAATAAGTATGTATATATGCATATGTATAACTGAATCACTTTACTGTATACCTGAAACTAACACAATATTGTAAATCAACTATAGTTCAATAAAACATAAAATAAATAAATTTTTAAAATAGTGCATGGTTAATAATAAACATGACAATTTGTCACTAGTCAGTACACTTTGAAGAACAGCTTTGAGTGGACAGATTTGGATATATTTAGACTAAAAATACCAATAAAGAAAATACCTTTCAGCCACAAAATAGAGCAGGCATGAACCACTTAAAAAATGCAAGACATAACAAGTGTTGGAGAGGATGTGGACACTGTTGATGGAGATGTAAATTGGTGCAGCCACTATAGAAAACATGAAGATTCCTCAAAATGAATAAGAATAGAACTACCATATGATTCAGCTATTCCTCTAGTTTGAAAAGACATATGCACCCCTATGTTAATCCCAGAATTATTTACAAGATATGGAAAACAACCTAAGTGCTCATGGATGAATTAACAGAGGAAGAAGATATATACAACAGGATACTGCTCAGCCATAAAAAAATGATGAAATCTTGCCATGTGCCACAACATGGGTGGACCTTGATGGTATTATGCTGAGTAAATAAGTCAGACGGAGACAGGCAAATACAGTATGATTTCTTTCATATGTGGAATTAAAAAAAATTTTTTTAATAAATGAACAAACCAAAACCAAACAAAAACAAACACATAGATACAGAGAACAGGGTAATGGTTACCAAAGGGTAAGTGGGCATGAGGGGAGGGCAAAAATGGGGCCAAGAGCATGGTGACAGATGGAAACTAAGCTTTTGGCGGTGAGCACACCACAGTGTATACATTAGTTGAAATACAACATTGTACACATGAAACATAAAATGTTATAAACCAATTTAAAAAAGAGAATGTGGTGCATATATGCAATAAAATATTATTCATCCATAAAAATTAAGGAAATCTTGCCATTTGAGACAACATGGATTGAACTTGAAGGCATTATGCTAAGTGAAATAAGTCAGAGAAAGATAAATACTGTATAATATCACTTTTATGTGGAATCTTAAAAATTAAGCTCATGAACAGATTTGTGGTAGGAGTAGGAAGTGAATGGGAGAATGGGAGAAGGGGGCTAAAAAGTACAAACTCCCAACTATAAAATAAATGTCACGGGGATGTAATTGTACAACATAGGGACTATAGTTAATAATACTGTATTGTATATTTGAAAGTTTCTAGGAGAGCAGTTATTATAAGTTTTCATCACAAGAAAAAATTATAACTATATATGGCAATGGATGTTAACTAGACATTGTGGTGATCACAATATATACAAAGATTGAATCATTATATTGTACATCTGGAAGTAATATAAAGTTATATGTCAATTATATCTAAATTTTGAAAATATTTTTGCTGAAGTACAAATTTAATAAAGCCTTTGGTCATGTTTTAATCCATAAGTTATCTATGAAAACAAAAAATACCCCATAACTTTTTAGAGCCATCAAGAATCATTATGGTATCAATTCATACCAGCTATAAAAATATGCATTCAGGGTTCAGATTAGATAGCACAATATTTCCAGCTGTTGAAGAGAATAATTTAAATGAAATTACAAACTACCGCTCCTCAAAAAAACAAAGTTGGTTCCTAGAAAGCACACTTTCCACAATCCTACACTGGCTGATTCTCAGGTAATAAAAATCAACTGAGATCAAACAGCTCTGAGCAGATTGACAATTATTTAGACCCCTACTCAGTGCACGCCCATGTTCAGAAGTGATCTTCAAAGGAATTGTGTTTAAAGAAAATGGAAAATCCACAGAATCAGAGGTTACTAACAAATCCTAAATAATAATAATAAATTCCTGTCTGTCTTTAAATTTCTTGCCATCTTTCCATCAGAGTAAAATGTTGTTCTCTAGATGCTTTAACATAGCCAGGCTTCGGCCCAGCCAGGCCACTGGGACCCAGCTGAGGCCATGGAGACAAGTCTTGCCTGCTTTGCTGCCATCATGAAATGTCCTGCTGGAAGGTGTTTTGCGGCTTGAGAGAGCTGCGAGCCCTAAGCTCATTCCAGAGAACAGGGGAGGGTCCAGGCACACCTGGTTTCTTCTGGCTTCAATTTTGGTGATGGGGAAGCACAAGGAACTTGATAAGGGGAGTGGTCAACACAGACCACTGACAGGGGCTTTGCCTCAATTCCTGCATCTACAATTTTCATGATAAAGGTGAAAAATGAGGGCAGAGGAACACAATGTGTTGCAAGAGAATAAGAAGTTAAAAAACAAAAAACACACAGAAAGTAAGTGAGTTTCCTTAGCTTCGTGAGCCTCTGTGAGTACAAGGACCGCCTAGGTTGCCTGTGCTGAGGAAGGACAGGCAGCAAGACCCAAGTTTTCTGGGATTTTACAATCTATGGAAGTGAAACCACTGCCCAAATGGGATAGGTAGCTTAGCCTAGTGTTTGTTCCTTATGTCAAAATTTCAGAAATAGCTGAAGTAAAACCAACGAATCACTGAAGTAGTAATTAGTAAAAGTTTATTCTGCACACACTAAAAAGAGTTGGTGAACCAAAAGCCCTCAAACCAAACCATGGAATGAGTCCCAGAAGTGTATTGTTATAAAGCGGTTCATATAGCGGGGAGATGATGATTGTTTATTCTTCATAGTGATTGGTTATAATATTAGAAATTTCTTAAGTGATAGGGAATTTGTGAGTGGTTACATCCATATCAACCTTGGGAAACAAAGTTTTTCTCATAATGTCCAGAGGCGTAAGTTAGGAATGACCCAGGTCAAGTTAGTCTTGCAAAATAGCTAAATTAAGCTTTGTTTGTATGACTAAACTGTTTGTTTTCTGCTCAGGGAATTTTCAAGACTGGTTTCTGTTTGTTTTTTATTTTAACCATTCTCCCCTTTTGGTTGTTCTTTTAGCAGTCTGAGAGTATGACCAACCAGTATAGCTTTATTCTCAGTTACCAACATTGACATAGGCCAAAGAATCACATATTCACTGTTTCACTTAGTTGAGTCATCAGGCCCAGAGGTCTATGAAGTCACCATCTTCATCATTTGTGTGGTTATTGTTAATTTCATCCAGTTGTCTGATCCTGATGGATACAATTTGGCACACCGGTGGCTTCTGACAGGCATTTAAAACCTTTGAAAAGGTATAAAGCACTAGAGAGATTAACGTGATGACTATAAGGAGACTAATAGCCAAGGACTGAAAAATTCCTCAGAGCAGAGATTTTCAGGAGCCAAGATTTAACCAATTAAATAGAGCTCTTTAAAAAATATGACACATGCATAATATAGACACATAGACACATAGACATATATAAACATACAGTTGCAAATAGAGATCTTAGTCATGTCTCAGGTACAGAATTCAAAAGAATATTTGGATCTATTTTTTGGTTCTGGTATATGGACTAAGTGAAGGTTACTTGCTCAGATAGCCAAAGTTTTTCATTCCATATTTTCCCAAAAGGCACAAGAGCCCAGTCCATAGACCAGGTGGAACCCATCTTTACCTTTAGATTCCCTAAGATGTCTTAACTATGGGGGGGGATGGTCCTGTTTTCCAAAAGCTGTTTCAAAACAGAGGGAATCACCTGTGTTCCCCATCCCTCCACCCTCACCCTGAAGCCTTTTGAACAGAATACGGTGACTTAACAAGAAACTTCAACAAACAAAATACAGCATGCACGATAAAGTTGAAGAGCTTTATGTATGAAAATGCACACACCAAAAAGACAGTTCTTGAACTGGGAGCATTCAAGCCAAACACTGGAATGAGGCTAAGGGGTATGTTATCATAAAGCAGTTTATATAGTGCGGAGACAGTGACTGTTTATTCGTCATAGTAATTAGTTATTTAAAATTTTCTTAAATGATAGCGAATTGGTTAGTGGTTACCTCATCATCAACCTTGGGAAACATTTAAAGTTTTGCTTATGATTTCCATAGGCACAAGCAAGGAGTGACCCAGGTCAAGTTAGTCTTGCAAAATAAGCTAAATTAAGCTTTGTTTGTAAGACTTAACTGGTTTTGTCTGCTCAGGGAACGTTGGAGGCTGGTCTCCAGTTGTTTCTGATTTTAACATTTATCAGATAACAAGAGGAGCGAACAAGCAGGAAGAGGCAGCTGCCCCCTTCAGAATCAGCGGGCTTTGTGTAACAGACAGCACGTTCTGGAAACAGAGTTGCTCTTAAGAGCCAATCGCTTTTTCCTTACAAACCAAGGACGCCACTGTGAACGCACAAGACAGGAACAAGCCAGTGGAGGCTCCCTGGCAGCTGGGTCTGCTGAGGACTCAGAGCTTCTGCGGTGAGTGAGGGAGGGGGGACTGCTTGCTGTGTGCTTTCTAGGTGGGAGCAGCATCCTGAACTTCCTGATAAAATACGTACTCAAAGTGCTCAGTGAATGCTTGGTAACTTAGTCCTTGCTGTTCTGCCTAACAATTAGAACCTTGAAAGACAATCTTAACTCTACTATTAGCATTTTAAATATGATATATACAGCAATTTGTTGATTCCTGAGAGTCAACTAAAATTCGATAGTCATATTTTTCTTCTTACCTTGAAATAATTTTAAGCTTATAATAATGGAGCAAAAATAGCACCATATTTTTTCTTGAACAATTTGAGACTTCCTAACATAATATCTCATTTCTCAAGAATATATTAGTATGAATTTCTTACAAATGAGTATATTATCCTATGTATCTATATGTAATCACTGAAATCAGGAAATAACAATGATCCATGACTATCATGTAACCTTTAGGATCCTTTCAAGTTTCAGTTGTTGCCAATGTCCTTTATACCAATAGGATGCAATTCAGATTACACATTCTATTTAGTTATCATGTCTCCTTATTCTGTTTTCATCTGTAGCAGTTATCAGTTGCGTTTTCTGAGATTCATGACTGTGACACTTTTGGTGATTACAGGGCGGTTATTTTTTAAAAAGATTCCTTGATTGGGGGTTCATTTATATTTTATTAGATTCAGCCCATGCATTTTTGCCAGAAATATGACAGGTGTGATGTTTTGTTCTTCTCATTGCTTTTGGTCAGGTGTTACATGATTTTGATTTGTTCCATTATTGTTGATGTTAAATTTGATCACCTGATTTAGGTGGTGCCTGACAATATCTTTATTGTAAAGTTACTTTTTTTTCCCTTTGCAGGAAAACTTTTAACATCTTTATTGAGGTATATCATTTACCATTAAATACCACAAATTTATCCATTTAAATGTACAATTAACTGACTTGTAATAAATTCGCAGAGTTGTAAAACCACTTTTAGAGTATTTCCATCACCTCCCACAAAAGATCCTTATGCACATTTGTAGTCAATTTTCATTTCACTCCTGGCTCGAGGCAACCACTGATCTACTTTTTTTCCACTAAAGTTTTGCCTTTCTAGATATTTCTATGAAATCATACAAGATGTAGTCTTTGTGGGAAAGTACTTTGAGGCTTGTCAACATCATTTTCCTCATCAAACTTTCATAATTTTATGGATTCATTGATGTTTAAGCCTTATATATCTTGTTTTTTAAAATTATTTTTTATTGCAACATACTTGATTTACAATGTTGTGTTAGTTTCTGCTATACAGAAAAGTGAAACGGTTATACATATACATATATTTCCTCCTTTTTAGATTCTTTTCCCATATAGGCCATTTCAAAGTATTGAGTAAAGTTCCTGGTGCTATACAGTAGGTCCTAATTAGTTATCTATTTTATATATAGTAGTGTGTATATGTCAATCCCAATCTCCCAATTTATCCCTTCCCCCTACCCCCTGCCCTTTCCCCCTTGGTAACTATAAGTTTGTTTTCTACATCTGTGATTCTATTTCTGTTTTGTGAACAAGTTCATTTGTACCAATTTTTAGATCCCACATATAAGCAATATCATATGATATTTGTCTTTCTCTGTCTGACTTACTTCACTCAGTATGACAATCTCTAGGTCCATCCATGTTGCTTCAAATGGCATTGTTTCATTCTTTTTTATGGCTGAGTAATATTCCATTGTATATATGTACCACATCTTCTATATCCATTCACCTGTTGATGAACATTTAGGTTGCTTCCATGTCCTGGCTATTGTAAATAGTGCTGCTATGAATATAGGGGTACATGTATGTTTTTGAATTATAGTTTTCTCCAGATATATGCCCAGGAGTGGGATTGCTGGATCATATGGTAGCTCTATTTTTAATGTTTTAAGAAACCTCCATACTGTTCTCCATAGTGGCTGTACCAATTTATATTCCCACCAAAAGTGTAGGAGGGTTCCCTTTTCTCCATACCCTCTTCAGCATTTATTGTTTGTAGATTTTTTGATGATGGCCATTCTGACTAGTGTGAGGTGATACCTCACTGTTGTTTTGATTTACATTTCTCTAACAGTTAGTGTTGTTGAGCATTTTTTCATGTGCTTTTTAGCCATCTGTATGCCTTGTTTGGAGAAATGTCTATTTAGATCTCCTACGCATTTTTTGATTGGGTTGTTTGTTTTTTTGGTATTGAGCTGCATGAGCTGTTTATATATTTTGGAGTTTAACCCCTTGTCGGCTGCTTCATTTGCAAATACTGTATCCCATTCTGAGGGTTATCTTTTCATTTTGTTTATGGTTTCCTTTGCTGTGCAAAAGCTTTTAAGTTTAATTAGTTCCCATTTATTTTATTTTTAATTTTCATTACTCTAGGAGGTGTTTTAATAAGCTTTCCCTGAATGACATGACAGAATATTTTCATGCTTAGTTGCCATCTATATATCTTCTTTGGTGTGGTGTATGTTCAGATCTTCTGTCTATAATTGGACTTTTATTTCCTTTTGTTGAATTTTAAGAATTCATTGTATATTTTGGATTCAAGTCTTTTATGAGATAAGAAAATTGCAAATGTTGCAAATCTGCCATCTTGTGACTTGTTCGTATTTTAAACTGTATTTTGTAGAGCAAAAATTTATAATATTAATCCAATTTATCATTTTTCTTCCTCATGGGTCATGCTTTTGCTGTTATGTCTAAAAACATCACCAAACCCAAGATCATTTAGATTTTCTCCTAGGTTCTAATCTAGGTGTTTTATATTTTGCCTTTTATATTTAGGTCTTTCATCTAATTGAGATAATTTTTGTGTATAGTATAAGGTCTGTTTCTATATTCTTTTTTTTTCATATAGATGTCTAATTGTACCAGCACAAGTTTTTGAGAAGACTATCTTTTCTCCATTAATTTTTCTTTTCTCTTTGACAAAGATCAGTGGACTATATTTTTATGAGTCTGTTTCTGGGTTTTCTGTTCCATTGATCTATCTGTATACTCTTTCACTAATATTATGCAGTCATGATTACTGCAGTTCCTTAGCAAGTCTTGAAAGCAAGAACTAGGTGCCCTCCAACTTCATTCTTCAATATTATGTTGACTATTGTTTTTTTTGCATATCCACATCAATTTTAGAATAGATTTTTCAAGTCTCCAAAACAGCTCACTGGGCTTTTGATTGTGGTTTCATTGAATCTACAGATCAAGTTGAGAAAAATGACATTTCAACAACATTGTGTCTTTCAACCCAGTCAAAAATAATGCTCCATTTATTTAGATCTTTTTGTACATTTTTTTCCTTCAGTGATCTGTAGTTTTCCACTTGAAGAACCTGTGGTATTTTGTTAGATTTCTAAGTAATAATTTCATTTGTCATTGTTATTGTAAATGATACTTTTTAAAATTTCCAATTCTTTTTGTTTGTTGCTGGCACTTAGAAAAGCAGTTGACTTTTGTATATTGCCCATGTATCCATTGACCTTGCCAACTCATTACTTAGTTCCAGAACTTTTTGTTTGATTTTCTTTTTTGGATTCTTTGTTTTTTCTACATAGACAATCTTGCCCTCTATGAATAAAGAGAGTATATACTTTCTTTCCTAGCCATATATATTCCATTTCCTTTTTTCTTATTGTATTATGTAGAAAAACCTTGTTTAGAGAGGACTTCTTTGACTTGTTCCCAGTTCTTAGGGGAGAAGTGTTTCATTTCCCACCTTTAACTACAAGGTAGGCTGTTTTGTTTTGCTTTCTGTATATTTCCTTTATTAGCTTAAGGAAGTTCATCTTTTAGTTTTTTGAGAGTGTTTTTCATGAAAGGGTGTTGGAATTTGTCAAATGCTTTTTATACATCTATTGATATTATAGGGTTTTTGTTATTTAGTCTAATAAAATGGTAAATTACAATGATTGCTTCACAAATGTTGATTGAGCCTTACATTTGTAGAATAAAAACTTTGTTTTGACATACTATCCTTTTTTGTATTTCTGAATTTGGTTTGCTCATATTTTGTTCAAGGTTTTCATGTCAATAGTCATGAGAGATATTGGACTATAGTTTTCTTATTATGTCTTTATATGGTTTTAATAATATAATACTAGCCTCATAAAATTTAGTTACAAAGTATTCTCTCTTCTACTTTCTGGAAAATGTGGTGGAAACTGGCTATTATTTCTTTGAATGTTTGGTGGATTTCACCTATAAAACCTTCAGTCTAGTACTTTATTTTGTTGAGGGGAAGAGTTTTAATTATTTCAATTAATTTAATAGATAAAAGGCTATTCAGGTTAACTATCTTAACATAAATTTTAATGGTTTTTATTTTTCAAGGAATTGGTCAATTTCATCCATGTTATGAAATCTTGGGGCTTAGAGTTGCTTGGAATATTCACTTATTTTTCTTTTGATGTGTATTGGATCAGTAAGGATGACCCCTATTGATTTGTTATTCATAACTTGTGCCTCCTTTTCTTCCCCCATAGTTAACCTGATTAGAGGATTATCAATTTCATTAGTCTATTACAAGAAACAGCATTTGGTTTCATTTATTTTCTCTATCATTTCCCCTTTTTTCATGTAATGGATTTCTGCTCTTATTTTTCTTATCTCCATTCTGCTATTTCCTTTAAACTTAATTTTCTTTTATTTGCCTACTTTACCAAAATTTAAGATAGGCTCCTGATTTTTAACTTTCTTCTTTCCTAATATATATACTTAATACCACAAATTTCCCTATAAATACATTTATTTCTGCACTCCCAAAATATTGATAAAATGTATTTTCATATAGTTCAAAAGATGTTTCAAATTCTGTTGAAACTTTCTCTTTGATTCATGAATTATTTGGAAGTATGTTGCTTAATTTCAAAGTATTTGAGAATTTTCCACCTTTTTTTGTGTTACTGATTGGTAGTTTAATGCTACAGTGTTCTGAGATCTCTATTCTTTTAAGTAGGTATGGTGTGTTTTATGGCACAGAATGTGTTCTGTCTTGGTGAATGTTCCATGTCAATTTTAATAGAATATATATTCTACTATTGTTGGATGGAGTAGTCTATAAATGTCAACTATGTTAATGATTGGAGCTGTTCAGGTCACCTATATCCTTATTAAATTCCTGCCTTCTTGATTCATTAATTACTGACTATACTAGTAGATTTGTCTATTTCTCCTTTTAGGTCTTACTTTTTACCTCAAGTATTTTGATGTTCTATTGTTACATTCAAACACTTTTAGGACTCATTTATGTCTTCAGGTATTATCCCTGATATATTTACTCTAGATTTTTTTTTCTATTAATCTTAGCATGCTGTATTTTTCTTCTTACCCTTATTTTGAACCTATCTGAATCTTTAAATTTAAAGTGGGTTTTTAAAATAAAACATATAGTTGGGTCTTATGTTTATTAATTAATGCTGGTTATCTATTTTAATTGGTGTGTTTAGACTGTTCACATTTATGTTATTGTTATATTTGGTTTAATATCTACCATGTTTGTAACTGTTCTGCTTTTTGCAATTTTTGGTTTTGTTGTCCCCCTATTTCTGCATTGTTGATTTTAATTGAGAATTTTACATTATTCTATTTTGTCTCTTCTTATAGTATATCATTTATATTTTCTGTTGCAAGCCAGTATAGGAATTGAATTAAATAGGTCTTTAATATGATGTTTTATGTTAATCTGTTTAGGATTTGGACTGGGTTTAATGTATACCAAAGGCTTCATATTCCTCTGTCATTCTTTTGTTGTTGTCTCTCTTCTTGACTATGCGGCTTCCTTGTGTGCTCCTTCTCAGAAAGTCTGTCTCTTAAAAGCCTTTCAGCTGAAATTTGCTATTATTACACTGTTATCATAATAACAAATAGTATGTCGAAGTGGTAGTAATCCATGGGAAGGGTGTGTTCTATGTTCTTCCTATTAAGCTTCTGTCTGTTAGGAAGCTTATGTCTCAGGGCTTGACTTTCACAAATGTTGCTATCTAATCTTAAAGAATTAAAAAAAAATTTTTCCTATTGTCCCATATTCCCTTCTTGGATTCAACATTCCCATTCCCAATCTATTTCCTTGAAGCCTTGATCCTTGTTAACTATCCCTTCACCCTTACCTAGAGGATATTGGAAGCCTGGAGGTGCCTGGAGTGGGGTGGAATTTCTTTCCTCCAGCTAGCACCAGGTTTTAGAATTTCATTCAGGCAAAAATCTTCGCTCTAGAGCAGGGGTAACTAACCTCCGGCTGTGGGCCAGTACCAGTCTGCGGCCTGTTAGGAACCAGGCCACACAGCAGGAGGTGAGCAGCGGGAGAGCTAGTGAAGTTTCATCTGCCGCGCCCCATCGCTTGCATTATTGCCTGAACCATCTCCCCCATCACTCGCATTGCCTCCCGAACCAACACCACCACCACCCCACCCCGTCTGTGGAAAATTGTCTTCCACAAAACCGGTCCCTGGTGCCAAAAATGTTGGGGACCACTGCTGCTCTAGAGAATAGGTTTTTGTTGTTGTTGTTGTTGTTTTAATGGAGAAGGCTTTGTGTATATTTCACAGTGCTGACTTTTCCCCTCCCCTTGCCAGAGCCAAGAAAGGATCTTTATCCAGTTTTCATAGTGAGAACCAGGGGTTTCCTGGAGAAAGTGTGGGGACTTCCCAAGTCTGAGGCCACCAGGGGTTTTCTGCTCTTATGCTAGTCCGCATTCAGCCTCCAGCAATTCATCAAAATCACTGTTTAAATCTTCCTACCAGCTTATGACTCCAGGGACTTCTGCTCCGTGTAAGCAGACTTGGTTGCTATATCTCCCTGGATATGCTTTTTCTCCAGATTTTTTGGTGATGGTTTTCCCTGAGACCTTACTTCTCTAATTGGTATAAGAACAGTCATTAATTTTCAGCCTGCCCATCTTTTTTCTTATTGTAAGGACAGAAATGACAACTTATAAATGAGAGCTGAAACTAAATGTCTTTATTACATTATTTTTAATTCAATGATTTTATAGTATGTTTTAATAGGGGGCTAAATGATAAGTTATTATAGGTTGTTGACATTTTTCTAACTCTGGAGATAAAATGGAAGTGAGGGAAAAGAATATGAATCTAAAGGACTAATGAAAAGCTATGAGAAGTGCTTTGGTAAACAGAAGACTCTAGCCATGTATAGAAGAGAAACTAGCCAGAGCAGAAAGTAGATTCTTCAGGGAAAAGTTTTTATTGATGCTCTTATCTCTGGCGGATTTCCCATAAGGGATTATTGCTTCCTTCATTACCACTGTAGCACAGAATACCTGCTTCTTTAAAATAGTCCTAGAAAACAAAGTCCCTTTATTTTTATTTATTTTTTAAGTTTCAATGGCCTTTTTCTTTTTTATTGAGGTAACAATTTATAACATTAGGTAAGTTTCATGTATACAACATTATATTTCTAGTTTTATACACCCTACAGCATGTTCAACAACAAAAATTTAGTTTCCATGCATCACCATACAGTTGATTTCTTTTACCCGTTTTGCCCTACCCCCACCACTTCCCCTCTGGTAACCACTACTCAGTTCTACACATTTCTGTGTCTACACATTTGTTTTTGTTTGGTTTGGTTTGTTCATTTATTTTGTTTTTCTGTTTGTTTATTAGGTTTTTTTTTTCCACATATGAGTGAAGTCATATGGTTTCTGTCTTTCTCCATCTAATTTATTTCACTTAGCCTAATACCCTCAAGGTTCATCCATGTTGCCACAAATGGCGTGAAATTCATCTTTTTATGGTTGAGTAGTATTACATTTATATACATAAATATATATATACATATATATACACACACACACACATACACACCACATCCCCTTTATCCATTCATCTGTTGATGGGAACTAAGGTTATTTCCATATTGTGGCTATTCTAAATAATGCTTTGATTAACACAGAGATGCATATAGCTTTTGGAATTAGTGTTTTTAAATTCTTTGGATAAATACCCAAAAAAGGAATAGCTGGATCATATGGTAATTCTTTTCTTAATTTTTTGAGTAATCTCCATACTGTCTTACACAGTATGTCTGCCCCGATTTATATTCCAACCAACAGTGTCTGAGGGTTCTTTTCTCCACATCCTCGCCAGCACTTGTTATTTGTTGTCTTTTTGATCAGTCATTCTGATAGGTGTGAGGTGAAATCTCATTGTGGTTTTGATTCACATTTCCCTAATGATTAGTGCTGTTGAACATCTTTTCATGTACCTGTTGACCATCTGTATGTCTTCTTTGGAAAACTGTCTATTCATCTCCTCTGCCCATTTTTTAAATGAGGTTGGTTTTTTGTTGAGTTGTCTGTGTTCTTTACATATTTTGGATATTAACCCCCTATCAGATATGATTTGCAAATATCTTCTCCCACTTAGTAGGTGTCTTTTAATTTTATTGATGGTTTCCTTTGCTGTGCAGGAGCTTTCTAGCTTGGTGTAATCCCATTTGTTTTTGCTTTTGTTTCCCTTGCCTGAGGAGACATGTCTAGAAAGATAAGACTGTCAAAGAATGTACTATTTTTTTTCTAGGAGTTTTATGGTTTCAGGAATCAGACTATATTACAAAGCTATAGTAATAAAAACAGCATGGTTCTGGCAGATACATAAATCAATGGAACAGAATTGAGACCCCAGAAATAAACCCAGGGACATATATGGACAATTAATTTACAACTTCAATAAAGTACTGGGAAAACTGGGCAGCCACATGCAAAAAAAAAAAAAAGGAGACAAAATCACTATCTCACACCATACACAACAACTAACTCAAATGGATTAAAAACTGAGTTCCTTTAAAAAGAAATAAGATTTAGAGATTTGAAGGAGAGGGGGTAAATTCTATGGTTATTTACCAATGATGTTATTGTGTACATGAAAATCTAATAGATCAACAAATCATTGTGACTAATATTAGAATTCAACACATTTGGCAAAGAGAAGATCACCTTTCAAAAAGCTATGGAATGTACTTCCTTCAGCAATAGCCCACTAGAAAATAATATAATCTGGCAGTCAACTCTAGATTCTTAAAATGTCTGGAGATAAACATTTGAAAGTATATATCTAGGATCTTTGGATCCACCACATGCATGCCCCAAGACCATATTTTCCTTGGCCTGCTCCCAGCAATGTGTGAGTATAGTAGAAATTCCTAAGGGTAACTTAGGCTTGAGGACTACCCATCAGCATTCTAAGACTTTCTCAAAGCAGTGCTAAGGTATGATATGCTCCCTATACAATCTTTTCTTCCTTTTTTTCCCATGGGTCTAAAACAGCCTTGCTGCCTGAGAGTTTTTCTTGTCTACTTCTGCTTCTGAGGATAGTCAATGAGATGTGTTGAGAACAGTGAGTTATTCCAGACCTTGGAAATGTTTTTCTCTGTGATTATGCCAACTATGTTTTCTAATTGGTGCCCATTGAATTAGTCTCCTACCTTCCCACACAGACTGGGAGATAGGGGCCTGATATTCCTGGATGGTTATATTTTAAAGGAATGGGATGGATCTAAGGTCCTTGCTCTAAGTGTCTTTCACTTCTAGTTTGTAAAGCTAGCAAGAGAGCTTTTGAAAGGAGTAGAGAAAGAATGTACAATTATACATTATCTAAAATAAATGCTTTAAGAAAAGGGAAGTCAGAGACCCAGAGTCAGGAAGAAGCCTGTCTAACATTTAGTCATACTGAGGGGAACATTAAGGCCATATTAATTGCTAGTAAAGAAAAATTGCATTAAGAACATTTTACACGGGGTACTTAAGAAGGATAAACACCTATTTACTGAGTGTGTAAAAACATAAGATTAAATGACACTAATTGTGTAGCTTTGATAACTTACTTCTTGTTCCAGGACAAAAAACTTTGAAAAGTTTGATATACTTTTGAAGATAGATAATTTTGAAAATGTAAAATGTTCTTCATGGGGTATTTTTTGAGCTACATGCGTTCCTTCTTTCTGGTTTGTGAAAAAATGAAAGAGATCAGGGGGCATTATATCATTGACCTCTTCCTCAATCTATATTCAGGAATCTTAAGTTTCATAGTGTGTCTCTCTACTTCATCTCAATCAAGACTTACTGCACATTAGTTTATATTTTATTAAGACCTAAGGTGTAGAGAGTATGACCAAACTAGTATTGCTTTAAAATTTTAACTTACTTTGAGAGACACAAATTTAATGAATGAGAACATCTTTTTGATTGGGTTCTGATGATCCATAAAATATTAACTTGTGATTAATGGTGTGTTTTATCATAACAAAAACAGTCTAAGTAGAGGAGAAACAAATCAGCAGCAAAAGTTTCTTATACACATGAAAAACATACTTCACCTCTTTAAAGGTTACGGAGATGAGGTTCCAGGATTCAGACTCTCTGAGTTGGAGTTAATGTGCATAAGTGTCCTTGGGTTCAACAGCTATGGAAAGGAAGTAGGATTGGACAGATGGAAAAGTCGAGCTCTTATACAAGCCCAAAACTCCACAAAGATCTTAAGATTAGAATGATTTTTCATAGTTGTCAGAAGTGAGGTTGATGTCCAGGCTTTTATAACCCACATCAATCAGTCATAGTATGTAGCCTGCCCCAGAAAAGGATGTGGCCTTGGTTAAAACGACTTTCTGCAGTTGAAGTCATTCCTGGAGGGGTTGACAGATAAAGGGTAGAACATGCAGAGAAAGATACCTATGTTTCTTCCTCTTTTTATAAGAGCATTAATCCCATAATGGGGACTCAACCCTCTTGACCTAATCTAACCCTAATTACCTCACAAAGGTCCTACCTCCAAATACTGTCACATTGGAGATTAGGGTTTCAACATATGAATTTGTGGGGGACACAGACATTTGGTCCATAACAAGGGGATTTTGGATAGTACAGCACAACATAGGATCCTAAATTTTATAATCATAAGTAAACAATTAAGTATTCACTATACTCATAAATAATGACTTACATGTCATTATATTATAATCTGGTAGAAGAGATATAAACTTTAAAAGTACAGTCCTTGAAATTTCAGTAGAGAGAATAGAACCCTACTTTCAAAATAATGAACACTGGCAAGATTTAATCTCTTTAGAATATTAATTAAATTATACATAAAATATGTTCCCATAAAATGTTCCAATATGGTAGAAATGTAAGGGTAAAAGTAGAAAATCTTCTTTATAGTTTACAGTCATTAACTGCACTTTGCCATAAAGTAAATAAATGGTTTTGTAAGTTTTCTATAACTTTTTATAACTGTGAATCGTGACAGATTTTAAGTATATTTAAATTTTAGTATTTTTAAAAGGTTTTAATGAAAAATTGAAGTCCATGTTCCAATGGACTTTCTATCAATCCTCTTAGTTTCAGCTCTGTTTGAACCCTTGGTTTAGTTAGCAGGAGTCTTCCACTCCTGGGCTTCCTAAGGTTCAAGCGAGGCTTAGCTTGCTGCATCCCTCCAGTGCTGCTTTAAATTTCAATTTTTCTTCTGGCCTAAGTTACTACTTGTCTATCTGCATTAAAGCTTCTAATATTTTTTGCTGCCATCTTTTTACCTGTTCCATTTGACTTTGTTTATTGATGTTTCAGAAGGAAATGGTATTAAGAATGTACATTAAACGTGTCTTGATTAACTAGAAATTCATGTATAGGGATAGCTCTCAGAGTCATCAAAAATGCTTTTAAGGATATCCATGCCTAAGCTTTTCTCCAAATAATTCTGATTTAAGTGATCTGGAATGGAAGTCCAGATGATTCTGATATATAGCCAGGGATAAACTGTATATTTGGGTATGGCAAGCTCTGTTTATCTTCTCTATTTTTTTTTCTGTAAATCTAAAACTGTTCTATAAAAAAACTGTCAAATATGATATATGAAAATTAATACATATATTTTTATGTGATTTTACTTTCTTGAGAAACTAAATATTAATGGCTATTGATATTTCTTTCTCTCTTTGTATAAGGAATAATAAGCTAAATTTTATAGTTGTGTTTTTGCCCTTCAAGTGAATAATCATTTTTTCCAGAGTTACCTAATAAACAGTTTATCCTCTTTTAAAAAAATTGAGACCTACCCTGTTATGTTTTGGGAAAAAATATATTCACCATCCCTTCCCAGTAGCCTATTGAAAGTAATGAGCTATGGATGATGTTGAACAGTTCTAAAATATGCACATTAGTGACATTTAATAATCTTTTATCTCTCAGCTTTTATTCCAAAGTTTTAAGAGTGTGTATATAACAACTTTGTACTCTACATCCTAATTAATAACTCTGCATTATAGTCTCATACATACCTAGGATTTTCTTCTGGATTGTGTCTTAAAACTTAGATTTTCAACCTGAAAATTCTTACCTTTAAATTTTACAGAGTTCTTGGCATATTGATCCTACCTATTTATAATGTAAACTTTAATCTTATCTCCCTAGGCTTGCAGGACACTATATTTGGACTTGGTCTCCAAGATGAGGTCTACACTTTCAAATAATTAGGCAAGTCCACAAATTAGAGGGAGATAATTTTATAAATGTTTGTTCTATTGATACCAAAAGTCACACATAGATACACACAAACACACACATGCACACACACACAGCATTTAGTTAATATACTAAGCAAAAATTAGTATTCATTGCATTAATTATGAAGGACAGAAACACTATTGCTCTTGTCCAACTGTTAAGAGAAGGATTTAAATGATTAGTGGCCCTAATTTTTAATGATTTTCCAATTAGATCCCAGAATATGACAATTGGAAAAACAAGGTCACAAATTCTTTCTTTTCACTCTCATAAAAGAATTCCTGTTTATACATACATGCACATGACCCATGCAAAGATTTTTCTTTTTAAAAAAATAAAAATTGACAATGATGCTATCAGCTTGTAGTAGAGTAAAAAATTGGAAAAAAACTGTTTTATGTTTATTTCTCAACATGTTTATGTTTAAAATACTTAGAAAGAGAAAGAAAATACAAAATATTTATGTTCAATTATGTCAAATGGTTACTATGTTAAAGACTCAAAAAGATGAGAATTTTAAAATTTATTTGCAACATAAACTAAACAGGTAATATTATATACATTTGGAGGAAAACAAATTTCCTGTAACAAAAGAATTTGAAGCTTTCTGACTCAGATCCCATCAACAAACCATATGGTGGTTTGTTTTCTCATCACTCTTTGATAGGGAAATAGCTTATCAATTATTTATCTTTTCTTTTGGAGATTTTACTTTGTTAATATGCATAAATAATTTCTCCTACTTTACAAAAATCAAATGGTGGCTACAGACAAGTAAGAAGAGATAACATTAATGTAGTTGTACATTGTTTGTGTCTAAGTGCTTCATAAAATTGTCCTCTGGATATAATTTTCTCAGTTGTTGAAATTACACTGAGTATTATAAAAACCCATTACATGCTAAATAAAACCGATTTTCTTTAAATGACAAGACAGTTTGTAGTGCCATGATCAACTAAATATAAAGTAACTGTAAGTAAGAAACTGTATATCTTTTCTGTCCTAATAGTCTGTCTCTTATAACAATACTATGCTGTTGAGAATTACAGGAAAGTTAAGAAAACTCCTGTGATTTTGTGCCTATAATCTTTTTTCAAATGTGAAATGTATATTTATTTTGTAATAATGAATAGAATAACCATTTGTAATTAATTAAAATATAGCTCTCACAAGCAACTTTGGTAAAGTTAGTAGCATAGTGATGATGAAGATTTACTTAACATACATTTTTTTTTTTAAACAAACTCAAGGTGGTTCAGCCATGTCATCTGAAAATTTACCTTGTACCTCTTACTGAAATCAGTCATGGATGGCTTGGGGACTGGTGATCTAGGTGCTCTCATATGTTATCTTAACTTCAGGGTTTAACTTCTTTGTCAATCTTTGTCTAATTTTATGTAAAATTTTCTTCTTTTGGTGCAGAAGAACAAGCAGAATACTAGTTGAGTGTATCCACAAATTATTTTGCTATATGTTTGCATTGTCTATCTGTTTCAAGCCATGCACACACTTTAAAGTGTTGCTTTACTTCCAAAGGCAGTTAAGAAATCAATGTTAATGGAATAGTGGTAGAATCATAATGAAGTAAGATAAATCGTTGATAGAAGAAAAGAATAAATGCCTTTCCTTTAAGAATATGTCATAAAATACAAACTTAATAAAGTCTTGCTAAGTAGAAAATTTCAGTTAATCACTATAATCTCTCTAATCATTTCTTTTTAGTATATATAAGCATGTTTCTAGAGAGTTATGATACATTTTTGATTGATGTTGCTTCAATTCTGTGATTTATCTGCCCCTAGAATCATGTTTACACATTTAATTCGATCCTTAAAATTTTTATCTAGGAAGAAGTTATCAGCACCCTAAACCAAGCTTCTCCTTGCCTGAGTGTGAATGACCATACATTCCCAGAGAAGTTGTTTCCCGTACTCACAGAAAGATCATTACTTCAAAGCACATGCACCCCATCTCTTTCATAAGGCTACCATTTGTTACTCTGTGTGTGTGTGCGTATGTGTGTATATATACAATTTTACAACCATCTAGTTGAAAATAAATGGACATATGTCCATTTTAAAGTATAATAAAACAATTAGAATTATACATATATATGTACAATATGTTTATATGTATAAGATATACTTCAGTGCATTTACAGAAGAATGGAAACACACAAACTTGTTGACAGTATTTGTCTGTTTTGGGGGAATATAAGAAATTTTTATTTCTCTTTTCTCTACTTTCCTCTATATTTAATTTCTATCTCATGAATATTTATTATATTTTAAATATGAAACAAAATCTTTACTAAAGAGTGATATTTACTCACTTTAGGTTTATTTTTTGCAATATATATTTTTACGTAAGAAACTTTTATATGTTGAATAAGAAATGGAGTATCCCCAGATACATTGGCTTTTACATTACAGAAAACAGACCTGTTAAGCAAACTAAACCCATCATCTGTAGGCAGTGACATATGCAATGTCAAATACTCAGAGAAACCATTCTTTTAACTAAAACATTGATTGATCAGATCAAGGAATATGCCTGAAAATCATCTGCAATATTTGTTATTGAATATTTCCATGGTCCAGCTTTTTTTTACTGTGGCTCAGTTTTTTTAATGGGTCCCAGAACAGTCTTCCCATATGCCATTTAAAACCTCTGATCTTACTAGTTTTGTTACTCTAACTAGTCATTCATGTTGGTCTTCTGTTAAAATTTATCAATATGACCCTTCCGATGTAGAACAAACGTGGAACAAAGGTGAAATGTGGAACGACGGTGAAATGATAGATTTACCTAACATACACCTTAATAGTTTCCAGTTGTCCCTTCTGATATGCCCTTGGTATTCTTAGTATATCAGCAGTTGCAAACTGTCAATGAATCCTAGCATGCAGAATGTTGTCTCTTCTAAGAACCCATCTCCTATCAAATATTATATTATACAGAATTTTTTCTGTGTTCCAGACTATTCAAAGTTTTGGACAATGTTGACAAATAGGGGAAGAACTGGATAGAACAAAGAATGCTGTGAAGGACTACACAATAAATAGAAGTATTGTGTGTGTGTGTGTGTGTGTGTGTGTGAACTTATAGTCAGAAAAGATGGTGTTTTGACAAAGTGTGTTTTTCAAATGCTAACTTCTCAATGAGTCTTAATTAATTTGTATATCTGGACATGATTCCTATAAAATTTGGGGACTCCTTGGGCATTATTTAAGTTTAGAATGAGTAATGAATTAAAATGATAATAATAACTCTGGAAAAAGTAGGTTAAAATATAATAGTCTATTTGCAATGGCAGATCCATTTTTTAATTTGTTCATTTGTTATTGCATTCATTAATTCTCTTGGAGTTTTATTATACTGTGAATTATACAGGAGAGAAAATGATTTGTATTAATATTTCTGAAAAGTAAATTGGAAACCACTTTAGTTTACTGTACCATTGTCAATTTAGAAACATACTTTTCCTGAAAACCAGGCAAAAAAAAAAAAGCAAATAAGATACCCCGGAGTGTAGATTGTTGCTTTTTTTTCCTGAGGAATCGACTAATTGCACCTTGCATTCAATTTAAAGACTTTGGAGTCATCATTTTTCAAGTAGGCTACCTGGTTGGTTTCTCTAACCCCTGAGGTAAATTTGATGTTTATAGAGCATGTATGTACAGTTCTCACTGTTTTCTAGTTAAAGTCATAAAACTTCACCTTCCTTTCTCTCCCACTGCTGCAAAATTTTTAGAGTGTATCATTTCCTTTGAGTTTCATGTAATGACTCAGTCAACACTAGCAGTTTATTCCTTTGGGCCATCGATTGGTGTTTCCAGGTTATTAACTTTCTCTGTTAATTTGTTCAATTTAGATTTCAAACCTTTATGCCCCCTTTGCAAACTCTCTGTCTTTTTGTCAATTTTCATTAGTAGGGCATGAGTGCAAACCCACTAACGACAATTCTATTGGTTCATTTGATTGCTGTACTACCCATAGAATGCTCCAGGTATTGGCTGGGAAAAATATAACTCAGTGTAGCATTAATATTGATAATTTTCCTGCCTCCCTTGAACTAATTCTAACCATTCTAAAGCTTTCTGAGTCAAAGCACATAAATCACATCCCTTTCCAGCAGATCAATCATCTTGCGTCTTGATGGTTGAACATCTGGATCCAGCCTGTTTATATTTCATTTCATTGTGTGATGCCAGGTTTACTTTATTTCAAGTTAAGAAAAAAGTTATAATGAGTTTTTAAAGATTTGCTGAGTTGATAAATTTAATTGATTATCCAAGTTTTAATGCCAGACCCCAGTGTAGTGATAGATGTATTTTTAAAAATTGGTAGAAGTATAATTTAGGATCAAAAGTTACCATATTAATGAGTAAAATTGAAATAAGAGGGATGAATTTTTTGTTTATGAATCTTTGCAATCAGAACTATGCTAACAAATATTATTAGCATATTTTAATATGCTAATGAAATATAATTTTAAGTATAGTTCTTTTCATATGCATTTTTGTGTACTTAGCAGTATTTTAGACATCTAAGTTATTCCTGCTATGAATAACTTGTGCAACAGTCTTCAAACTTTTAAGTCAAAGTAAATATTTTCCTTTAAAATTATCATTGTTTAATATTAGTAAAGGTCATTATAGGGATTCATACCTGTGATAATCAATTGATCACAATTGCTTTGATCTTAATAAAGCATACACTTCTTAAGATAGAAAAACTCAAACTACATTGGTATACATAAATTAAATGCAATATAAATGAAATATCTGTCTTTATTATGTTAAACCTAATATTATGAAAGTCTTTGAAATTTCTTATAGTTGCTACCCAGAATTACATGATCCATAGTTAACATTTAGAAATACGTTCTCATTCTAAGTAGGACATTTAGACTATGTTAAAACTTACTAAGAGAATGTTTTACCATCAAGAGTTAACAGCATCATACTGGCTATACAATGGTATTTTTGTGTTGCTATTTCAAAGTATTTTACAAGGTGTCAGCAGGTAGGGGGTCTTAGATATTAGCCTGAAGAAAGACATTAAAAGTCAATAGAAATCAAAGCAAAAAAAAAAAAAAAAAAAAAAATCAAAGCAGTTTTCTTGGAAGCAGAAATTAACTTCTCTGAACTTTGCAGATACAACTATGTCTTTGCAAAGCAACACTACTCAAATATGAGACAGAGAGAATGTGAGTTTATAATTATCTATGTTTTGTTATAATAAAACATAGCCATTATCTTTATGGCTGAAGTTAATAAAGTAACATATGTGCTTGAGTTCTATTTACCTCTTTTGAAATAATAGTACCTTATGAAAAATAAGAAGATAAAAAGCATAAGAAAGTCAGGTATCCTAATGTTTCTGTTTCTTGTCTAGGATTGAGACTAGTTTTAAAATTTTTCAGTAGACCAAATTCCAAGAATTGAACATATTCATTGAAGTATCTGAGCGCAAATATTAAAAATAAGAGGGGCTTCTCTTGTGACGCAGTGGTTAAGAATCCGCCTGCCAATGCAGGAGACACTGGTTCGAGCCCTGGTCTGGGAAGATCCCACATGCTGTAGAACAACTAAGCCCATGTGCCACAACTACTGAGCCTGCGCTCTAGAGCCCACGAGCCACAGCTACTGAAGCCCGGGCGCCTAGAGCCCATGCTCCGCAACAAGAGAAGCCACCGCAATGAGAAGCTCGCACACTGCAGTAAAGAGTAGCCCCCGCTCGCCGCAACTAGAGGAAGCCCGCGTGCAGCAACGAAGTCCCAACGCAGCCAAAAATAAATAAAAAAAGATAAATAAATATGAATTAAGAGGGAAGCTTCTTATCTCCATGAGTTAGATTTAAATGATTTCATAAGTGTACAAAAGAAATACACATTATCAAATATTTCAGTGTACTGTTACTTTCTTACAACTAAAAATTATGCTGCTGGTACATATACAATTTCAAGTTAAGAAATTTAGTATAATATAATATAAAAAGCTAATATTTAAATCCTAAGACAAACCATAACGTAGAAAGATCATTTTATATAAACTTTACAATAATAGGAGATATGTCCATACTAATAAAACTAGAATAATAAAATTTCTAAAAGAATAACAGTAAATTTTCAGTAGCATATTTACTTAGAAACACCATTCCAAAGTAGTATAGTATTAAAGTAGTCAATTAATTTTCCACCCACAGGAAATATGTCAAGACTCAAGGTATCACTAAGTAACACACTAGGTCAGGAGCAGAATACATTTTTATAAATAGCATGCAGTGGTAATTATTGTAGTTTTCATTAAATTCTCAGATTTTTTTCTTCTTTTTTGTGGGAAAAGAGGATATTCAGTAGTTAAAATCAGTTTAAGTAGCTCCAATAAAGTGTAATAGACCAAATTTAAATGGGAACTTTATAGAGTTAATACAGTAGTTTTACAGGAATGTTAAAATGTTGAAAAATCAATGAATCAATCCCATCCCCCAAAGACATTACATAGTATCTGATTTATTGATCTTAGATGTGGGGGAAAAGGCTGGATTGTCTTTATAGATTACTTCAAATATTGTTAACAAGTTACCTTCCTTTATGAATATTTAGAAAGTCTGCAAGTTTATGTTAACTCAATGTTCCTGCAACTGACATTTTCAAGAAAGCATTTGGATATAAAGCAATGATGTAGAAAATATAAATAGCTACTCTTAGAAAAACATCAGCCTTGACTCAAACCAGACAACTTTGTTCTCTGCCTCCTCGTGAGTCAAATGAAGACATTCATACCTCTGCCATTTCTCTTCACAGGCACAGAGATGTCCTCACACCCTTGTTAAGTATGCTCCAGCAGGATGACATGTAAATCAAACTTAGTAAAATAGTATATATATATATATATATATATTTTTTTTTTTTTATGGCTGTGTTAGGTCTTCGTTTCTGTGCGAGGGCTTTCTCTAGTTGTGGCAAGTGGGGACCACTCTTCATCACGGTGCGCGGGCCTCTCACTATCACGGCCTCTCTTGTTGCGGAGCACAGGCTCAGTAATTGTGGCTCACGGGCCTAGTCACTCCGCGGCATGTGGGATCTTCCCAGACCAGGGCTCGAACCCGTGTCCCCTGCATTGGCAGGCAGATTCTCAACCACTGCGCCACCTGGGAAGCCCCAAATAGTATATTTTTGTTCAAGACTCTTAAGATCGTGCCTCTACATTATTCTAACCCCTATAGCTATAAGAATTCCTAGTTTAGTACTCAGCAAGTTAGACTTGTCAGTTCTGCTTTTGGTATTATTCTGACCTTTTCCCTACAGTTTCTTATTAACTGAGTTCCTGCCACTGTCCAAATTCCTAGAATCTTGTGTCATTGCCTCTAAAAACAGTACTTAGAGACAAGTCCTCTGCCAATTTCAGAGATGGTAACTTCAAGACAAATCAGTGGGGATTGAAGCAAGAGGAAAAATTCAGTTGGATGAAGTTAATGGGGACAAAATGTCAGCAAGGCTTATATAATAGGTTGTATCTAGAAAGCAAGAAAATTTACTGTAAGTTTGAAGTTACAGGATGAACTACAAACAGGGTCTCAAAGGAGAATTGATTCTAAAAACACATCTAAAGAATGGAATCAAGTCTGCATTAGTGTACAAGATCAGAATCTAATTAAGGATAGATGTCAGTAGATCCTGAAGCTCCAACAATAGGAATTATCCAGCTTTTCCTTTGATCTGAGATAACTCAAGTCTTCACCAGCTATCCTACACTTGGAGAATGAAAGGGATTGGATAGGGATTATTTGTAAACCATAAAGAGTCAATCTATCAAGAAATATTATAGTCAATCAATGAAATAGCTATATTCCTATTGTCTCAAAACTTGCCTATGCAAGAGAGCAGGAAAATAGAAAACGGAGACAGGATTTACTTCGTTATATGGCTGACAAGCCATCTTTATTTATTCATCTATCAATGGAAATTTTTTCCAAATCTTGGTATTTGTGAATATTGTTACAGTGAACATAGAAGTGCAAATAAATTTTCAAGATCCTGATTCTTTTGAATAGTACACCCAGAAGTAGGATTGATGGATCATATGATAGTTCTATTTTTAATTTTTGAGGAACCTCCATACTGTTGTCCAGAGCAAATGTACAATTTTATATTTCCACCAACAGTATATGAGGGTTCCAATTTATCCACATCCTTACCAACACTTGTTATCTTTTATTTTTTTTAGTAACGGCCATCCTAACAGGTATGAGATGATGTCTCATTATGGTTTTCATTTGCATTTCCCTTCATTTGCACTAGTGATATTGAGCACTTTTACATATACTTGTTGGGCATTTGAATATCTATGTGGAGAAAAGTCTATTCAAGTCTTTTGCCCATTTTTAATTTTTTTTTTTTGCTATGGAGTTGTAGAATTCTTTATACATTTTGAATAGTAGGGTTTGCAGATATTTTCTCCCATTACATTTGTTGCCTTCTCGCACTGTTAATTTCCTTTGCTGTGCAGAAGCTTTTTAGTTTGTAGACTCACTTGTCTATTCTTGCTTTGTTGTCTGTGATTTGGTATCATATCCAAGAAATAATTGCCAAGACCAATGTCATGAAGCTTTTTCCCTGTTTTAATGTCTCCTATAATACTGAAAGAATATGGAATCCACATTTCTAATGTTCACTTTTCACCAAACGGGCCTGTTGGAAACCAGGAACAGAAAAGACCTCTAGAAGTTGTAAATAAAAGAAAAATTCAGTTCTGGGATATTATAGCACTCAAGATTATCTCTGAATAATATAACTTAAAATATGTATTTTCTTGAAGGTGTCCCAAGGAGACTTATTTATTTCCCACCATCAATGTTGATTTTATGATTTTTATAACAGATCTAAACTTCATATTTGGAATATATACAAACAGATCTAAACTTCATATTTGTAATATATACAAAGTGTTACATCCTGGAAAGGGTCCTTGGGTCAGAATGGCTACAAAATGTTATTTTATATTTTATCAAGCACTAAGAGACTAATTATGAAGAAACAAAATAGCATTTATGCTCATTGAGGTATATGGTTTAATATGCATGCGAGGGACTTTAAATTTGGTTCCAAATTTAAATTTGAATTTTCATCAGTGTATTTTCATCATTGCTTTAAATACTTTCATGCTCTTGTTTCATTAGACTTTATTCCTCAGATTTCTTACATGCTTTGACATCTTTGTGTTTTTGCATCTACCTGGAAGGCTTTTCCGATCTATCTCCCTTTTCTCCCCATTTTTCACCCAGAAAACACTTAGATTTCAATATCTATGCATTTTCTTCCTTGCTTTGCCTATTTAAGATAGACTTTGCTGGGATTGCACGTGATCTTGTGAATACTTATTTACAGCACTTAATTAGTACTATAGTTACTTCTCTCTAATGAGACTACAAGCTATTTGAACATAAATATAATGTATTTCTTAATTTTTATATCACTGGTAATCTTCTCAAAAATGGACACATAGAAAATGCTTAAAAATTAATAGTAAGTGCTTAAATATTTGTATTGCTTGCTTGACATCGATTTCATATTTTTCATATTGAGTTATCTATTCAGAAGCAGCAATTATACAATTATATAACATCTATTATAAATTAACAAGAATAAATTATTTCTTACATAGCTTATATGTCCTGAGAGAGTCTATATTGAGGATTATTTTTAGATGGGATTCATGCTGATTAATGGGTTCAAACTATATTTCACTCTATAAGGTAAATTGTCAGATTTATAAAAGTTCTCCAACCCAACATTTGAAAGTGGCAGATTTCCTCATTTTAAAATTATTTCTTTTGAGATTCATGTATTTTTTAAAATTTTAACTGAATAACTACTCTTTTCATTATTTTTGCAAGCATAGTTTTTTGTTTGGTTTGGTTTTTGGGCCTTTTTTGGTTTTTGTTTTTTGCCCGCTTCCTTGAGTCTTGTCCTTTTTGGAAATAGTTCTTGTGATTAAAAATAAGATGAATGGAAATCATTTCTTTCTTAGTCCTTTATTTATAAACTATCTATACCACCTTTGATTTGTCAGGAGTCTGTTTGCCTAACTTTTTACATGTAGTTTAAAATTATGGTTCAAGTAAAAGAATTTATACCAGAGTATGGAGCATGAATTTTAGTGCAATATTGGCAGTACTCAGAAAGGTAGTGAGGTCTGGATGCAAAAGGAGAAAAGATAGATTTTAGAGAGACTATGGAACAAGAGTTGGCAGATCTAAGTACATCATGGAAAAGAGGATCAAAAACAAAACATCTAGGTCAGGAAGAATTCGATGTTCTCAGGTTTGTGTAAGTGGAAAAGGAAGGTTCGATAATGTTACAGTGCAATTTCAACATAATTTTTCTTCAATCTTGTTTAGGTTATTTTATATTAACATTCAATCCATCATCAATATGCACTGAGCAACCACTACCTACCAGGGACTTTTGTAGGCATTGGAGGTCCAGCAGGAACAGAAATTTCTGCTCTAAGAAACTTAACATATTGTAATGGAACAAAATAGTACTTATGAATAGTTGTAGATTTTAGACAATTTACTTTTTTAAAGTTAAAAAAATTTTATTGTGATTCATCTCACATAAAGAGTATATAGCATGACTGTGCAATTTGAAGGATAGTGATAATCATCAAACAACTGTGCACACAGGACTTAGCTTAAAAATAAAACATCACTAACACCATTGAAAATGCTTGTATTCCATTGCCTGAAATTATTCCCTCAAGTCATTAACTTCTATCCTTTTTCTAGTTATTTATATTATTTTTTCTTAAAAATACATTTACCCCAAATATAAATATTTGTTAAATAATTGTTAAATAATTATGTTTTGCTTATTTTTAATATTAAATATGCTAACAATTATGTATTTTTTGAAATTTGTTTCTTCAGTAATATTTTGGTGGGAATTTGTGGGATAGCAAAAACTGACAATTTTATGGTACTTAATATGATCATAAATATTCTAACATTGCAAAAAATGTTGGTGGTTGTTTGCTTTAATTTCCTTAATATCCTTATTATATACACGAGAAAAGTGAGTCAAGGAGAGGTTAAGTATTATGCATAAGGCTAAACAGCAAGTAAATGGCTAAGCCAGGATTAGAAACCAGGAAGTCTGGCTCCAAACACCTAGTTATTTTATCATAGAGTCCCATTAGAATTATTAATATTGATGATGTTTGCTATTCTTCATTTTCACAATTTTATAATATTTCATTGAGATACAAGAATGTTTTCCTGCTATTAATGAGTATTTGTGTTATATATATTTCCAGGTTATATGTTTATTTATTTACTACTATTATGAATGATGCTGATATACACACTGTTTTACATATCTCTGGTGGATATGTGGGACAGTACTAAAAGAATATATTTCTAGGAGTGGAATTTATATAACATAGTATATGCACAAATTCAAGTATGATAGGTAACACCAAACTGTTTTCCAAATACCACCACAGTAAATAAGAGTTCTTGTTCTCAACATAAAAGAAAAACTTATTATAAGCTTTATAAGCTTATAATAAGCTTATTATAATAAGCTTTATCTCAATCAGTTATGTTTTAAATAATAATCTTTTTTTTTCTTTTTTCAATACAGTTTTTCTTCCCCTGACCCTTTGCCTCTGGTAAACACAAATATGATGCTTTTTCTTTGAAATTATTTGGCTGGTTATTTGCTTTTGAAGTATAATTGATATACAGTACTATGTTAGTTTCTGGTACACAACATAGTGATTCAATACTTCTGTACATTTCAAAATGATCACCACTGTAAGTCCAGTTACAATCTGTCACCATACACAGATAATACATAATTATTGACTATATTTCCCACACTGTACATTTCATACCTATAACTTATTTTGTAGCTGAAAATGTGTACCTCTTAATCTCCTTCAGCTAGTTCTCTCCTCTCCCCAGTACCCTCCCTCTGACAATTGCCTGTTTGCTCTCTGTATTTCTGAGTGTTTGTATTTTGTTTTTTTAGATTTCTACATGTATGCGAATTTATACAGTATTTGTCTTTCTCTGTTGCTTATGTCACTTAGCATAGTACTCTCTAGGTCCACCCATGTTTCAAAAAAGTGGCAACATTTCTTTTTCATAGATGAGTAATATTCCATTGTGTGTGTGTATGTGTATGTGTGTGTATATATGTGTGTGTGTGTGTATACATATATAAATATATATGCCACATCAGCTTTATCCATTCATTTGTTGATGTGCACTTAGGTTGCTTGTGTATCATGGCTATAGTAAATAATGCTTCAATGTACATAGGGGTGCATAAGTCTTTTCAAATTAGTGTTTTCAAGTTCTTCAGATAAATACTGAGTAATAAAATTGCTGGGTTGTATGGTAGCTCAATTTTTAATTTTTTAAAGAAACCTCCATACTGTTTCCCATAATAGCTGCACCAATTTACATTCCCACCAATAGTGCACAGGGGTTCTTTTTTCTCCACAACCTCACCAACACTTGTTATTTGTTATCTTTTGGAAAATAGCCATTCTGAGACGTGTGAAGTGATAACTCATTGTGGTTTTGACATGCATTTCCCTGATGATTAGTGATACTGAACAACTTTGCATGTACCCATTGGCCAACTGTATGTCTTCTTTGGAAAAATGTCTTTTAAGGTAATCTGCCCATTTTTTAAATTGGATTGCTTGGGTTTTTTGATGTTGGGTTGTATAAGTTCTTTGTTTATTTTGGATATTAACTTCTTATGATTGATATATATTGTTTGCAAATATCTTCTTCCATTCAAAGGTCCCATTAAGTGACCTTTTCATTCTGTTGATCATTTCCCACACTGTGTAAAAGCTTTTTAGTTTTATGTAGCCCCATTTGCTTATTTTGGCTTTTGTTTCCATTGCCTGACTAGACATACCAAAAAAAAAAAAAAAATACTACTAAGACCAGTGCTAAAGAGTGTACTGCCTATGTTTTCTTCTTGAAGTTTTATGGATTTAGGTCTTATATTTAAGTCTTTAATACATATTGAGTTTATTTTTTATGTGATGTGAGGAATTCTAAAAGAATTCTAATTCTTTTGCATGTAGCTGTCCAGTTTTCTCAGCACCATTTATTGGAGACAGTCTTTTCCCCATTGTATATTTTTCCTCCTTTGTCATAGATTAATTGACCATATGTGTGTGGGTTTATTTTTGGGCTCTAAATTCTGTTCCATTGATTTATGTGTCTATTTTTATGCCAGTACCGTGCTGCTTTAATTACCGTAGCTTTGTTGTATAATCCAAAGTCAAGGAGTGTGATACTGCTGGCTTTGTTCTTTTTTCTCAAGATTGCTGTGGTTATTTGTAGTCTTTTGTGGTTCCATACAAATTTTAGGATTATTTTTCTAGTTCTGTGAAAAAATGCCATGGGTATTCTTATAGAGATTGCATTAAATCTGTAGATTGCTTGATGAGTATGGACATTTTAATAGTATAACTTCTTCCAATTCATGAACATGGGATACTTTTCATTTATTTGTATCATCTTCAGTTTCCTTCATCGATATCTTATAGTTTCATTGTATAGGTCTTCCATCCCCTTGATTATTTCTATTCATTTAATTCTTTTTTTATGAGATTGTAAATAGGATGGTTTTCTTGATTGCTCTTTCTGATAGTTCATTACTGAATTCATTTATTCTAATAATTTTTTTTGGTGGAGTATTAGGGTTTTCTATGTATAGTATTATGTAATCTGAAACAGTGACAGTTTTACTTCTTCCATTCCAACTTGAATGTCTTTTATTTCTTTTTCATGTCTTGTTACTGTGACTAGGACTCCTATTACTATGTTGAATAGAAGTGGTGAGAGTAAACACCTTTGTCTTGTTCCTGATCTTAGAGGAAATGCTTTCAGCATTTCACCATTGAGTATGATGTCAGCTATGGGCTTGTTATACGTGCCATTTATTTATGTTTATTATGTCCCATAAATACGAACGAGTTCAGTTCTGAGAGCACGTTCGTAAGTCCAATTTTAGCCTAGGTACCCAACTAACATAATTGGCTATATAGTACTGTACTGTAATAGGTTTATAATACTTTTCACACAAATAATACGTAAAAAGCAAACAAACACAAAAAATAAAGAAAACATTTTTAATCTTACAGTACAGTACTTTGGAAAGTACAGTAATACCAGCTACATCACTGCTGCTTTTATGCTTGTTTCCAGACATCCTGGGCTTGAAATAAAGATACTGTACTACTGTACTCTATATAGTACTATACAGTAAAGTACACAAAAGCACAACCACTTGTAGAGAATGCATGCATGTGACAATGTACGACAGACACGTGAACTAACTTACATGATTGGACATGCAAATGCATGTTTTCATCTTTGAAAGTTTGCAACTTGAATGTTCGTTTGTAGGTGACTTAACTGTACCCACTTTGTTGAGAGTTTTTATCATAAATGGATGTTGAATTTTGTCCAAAGATTTATCTGCATCTACTGAGATGATCATCTGATTTTTATCTTTCCTTTTGTTAATGTGGCTTATCACATTTATTGATTTGTGGATATTGAACCATCCTTGCATCCCTGGAATATATCCCACTTTATCATGGTCTGTAATCCTTTATATATATTGTTTAATTTGGCTTGCTAATATTTTGTTGAGGATTTTAGCATCTGTATTCATCAGGGATATTAGCCTGTAATTTTCTATTTTGTGGTGCATTTTCTGCTTTTGGTATCAGAGTAAGAATGGCCTTATGGTATGAATTTGGGGGTGTTCAATCCTCTTCAATTTTTTGGAATAGTTTGAGAAGGATAGGTATTAACTCTCCTTTATATGTTTGGTAGAATTACCCTGTGAAGCTGTCTGGTCCCAAACTTTTGTTTGTTGGGGGATTTTTGATACCGATTCAATTTCAATACTAGTAATTTGTCTGTACAGTTATCTATTTCTTCCTGATTCCATCTTAAAAGATTGTATGTTTTCTAGTAATATATCTCTTTCTTGTAGGTTGTCTAGTTTGCTGGCATATACCTGTTCATAGTATTCTCTTATGATTGTTTGTAATTTTTTGTTTGTTTTGTTTTCCATATTTAAAATTTTTATTTTTTAATTTTTATTGGAGTATAGCTGATTTACAGTGTTGCATTAGTTTCAGGTGTGCAGCAAATGAATCAATTATACATATACATATATCCGTTCTTTTTTAGATTCTTTTCCCATGTAGGCCATTACAGAGTAGAGTTCCCTGTGCTGTGCAGTAGGTCCTTATTAGTTATCTATTTTATGTATATTAGTGTGTATATATAAATCCCAATCTCCCAATTTATCCCTCCCCCACTCTTACCCCTGGTAACCATAAGTTTGTTTTCTGTGATATCAGTTGTATTTTCTCATTTTTCATTTCTTATTTTGTTTATTTAGTTCCTCCTTTTTTTCTTAATGAGTCTAGTTAAAGTCTTATTAGTTTTGTTTATCTTTTCAAAAAATAAGCTCTTGGTTACACTGATCTTTTCTATTGTTTTTTGGACTCTATTTTATTTATTTCCTCTCTGTTCTTTATTATTTCCTTCCTTCTACTGATTCTGGGCTCTGTTTGCTTTTCTTTTTCTAATTCCTTTAGATGGTAGGTTAGGTGGTTTATTTGAGATTTTTCTTGTTTCTTGAGGTAGGCCTGTATTACTATAAACTTTCCTCTTAGAACTGCTTTCGCTACATCCCATAGATTTTGAAAAGTTGTGCTTCATTTTCATTAGTCTCAAAGTGTTTTCTGATTTTCTCTTTGATTTATTGATTGACCCATTGGTTTCTTAGTACGTTGTTTAGTCTCCATGTGTCTGCATTTTTCCCATTTTCTTTCTGTTATTGATTTCTAGTGTCATACAGTTGTGTTTGGAAAAGATTCTTGACATAATTTCTTTCCTCGTGAATTTGTTGAGACATGTTTTGTGGCCTACTATGTCATCCACCCTGGAGAATATCCCATGTGCAGTTGAAAAGAACGTGTATTCTGCTGTTTTTGGATGAAATGTCCTGTAGATATCTATCAACTCCACCTAGTCTAATGTGTCATTTAAGACCACTGTTTCCTAATTGATTTTTTCCTCTGGATGATCTGTCCATTGATATAAGTGGGTGTTAAAGTCCCCTCTTATTATTTTATTATTCTCAATTTCCCCCTTTATGTCTGTTAATATTTACTTTATTTATTTAGGTGCCCCTGTATTAGGTGCATATATGTTTACAAATGTTATATCCTCTTCTTGTATTGATCTCTTTATCATCATATAATGTCCTTCTTTGTCTTTTATTATAGACTTTGTTTTATAGTCTACTTTGTCTGATATGATTATTGGTACCCCAGCTTTCTTTTTGTTTCCATTTGCATGGAACATCTTTTTCCATTCCTTCACTTTCAGTCTATATGTTTTTAGCTCTGAAGTAAGTTTTTTGTAGGCAGCATGTAGATGGATTTTTTAAATCCAATCAGCCATCCTGTCTCTTGATTGGGGCATTTAGTCCATTGACATTTAAAGTGATTACTGAGAGGTATATACTATGTACTTCCATTTTGTTTTTTGTTTTCTGATTGTTTTTATAGTTCTTCTCTGTTCCTTTTTTAGTCTCTTCCTTTGTGGCTTGATTTTTGTTTTTTAGTGTTATGTTAGTGTTCTTTTCTCTCTAGTTTTTGTGTATTGTACGTTTTTCATTTTTGGTTACTATGGAGTTCATCTATAGCTATATCTAGTTATTTTCAACTGATAGTCATTTAAGTTCATACACATTCTAAAAGCTCTACATTTTTTACTTTCTAACCCCATGTTTTGATGTTTTGCATTTTTTATGTCATAGTTTACATCTTCATGTCTATTGCTTAACTGTTTATTGTAGTTAGAGTTGATTTTACAATTTTTCTCTTTTAAGCTTTGGACTAGCTTATGTAAGTGGTTGATCGACTGCCTTTACTTACTTTACTTTATACTTGCCTTTACCAGTAGGATTTTTCCTTTCTCATACTTTCTTATTTCTTGTTGTAGCCCTTTTATTTCACTTAAAGAAGACAATTTAACACTTCTTGGAAGGGCAGTTTAGGGTTGATGAACTCTTAGTTTTAACTTGTCTGAGAACCTCTTTATCTCCCCTTCAATTCTGAATGATAACCATGCTGGCTAGAATATCCTAAGTTGTAGGCTTTTTTCTTTCAGCACTTTAAATATATTTGGCCACTCCCTTCTGGCCCGCAGATTTTCTGCTGAAAAATTAGTTGATAGCTTTAGGGAGGTTCCCTTGTATGTGGCTCTTTGATTTTCTCTTGCTGCCTTTAGAATTCCTTTATCTTTAATGTCTGTCATTTAAATTATGATATGTCTTAGTGTGGATCTCTTTGGGTTTACCTTGTTTGAGACTCTCTTTGATTCCTTTAGCTGGAGACCTGTTTCTTTCTTCAGGTTCTGGAAGTTTTCAGCCAGTATCTCATCAAATATATTTTCTGCATTTTTTTCTCTCTCTTCTCCTTCTAGGACCCCTATACTGCAAATGTTAGTATGCTTGATGTTGTCTCAGAGGTCCCTTAAACTATACTCATTTTTAATTTTTTTTCCTTTTTGCTGTACTGATTAGGTGATTTCCATTATTCTATCTTCCAGATTGCTTGTGTGTCCTTCTGTATCACCTAAACTGCTGTTAATTCCCACTAGTTTACTTTTTCTTTACAGTTATTGTATTCTTGTGTTTATCTGTTCTTTCCCCCAGCCTAAGGTAAATTATTTATATGTGTTTCATTAGGGTTTTTTTTTTTCAGGGATTTTTCTTGTTCTTTCATTTTAAACATATTTCTCTGTTTCTCGTTTTGTTTAACTTTGTCCCTGTGAAATTAGGTGAAGCATTTACCTATCCAAGTCTTAAAGTTGTGTCCTTGTGTGGAACATCCCTCTGCAGTCTGCATGTGTCCAGTGGCTTTGGTTGAAGACCTGGATTTTTAGTGAGCATGGTCTGTGTCTTCCCCCAAGGTGTGCTGGTAGCCTCCACCTTGGTGAGAGGTAGGGATGGAATTGGAGAGGCTAGAGCTGAGCCAGCTGCAAGAAGGAGCTTCTCTCATGTTTAGTGGCCATCACCACTCTCTCTGGGGCATGGTCAGGGCCCAAAGGGCTGGAGCAGGAACCCTGAGTGAGTTGAGTTTCTCCCTGGTGTGATGGCAGGCTTCACCTTGGTTTAGGACATGCCAGGGGCCTGATGGCTTGGGGCTACACTTAGTTCTGCTTTTACTTTTTCCTCTGGTGGGCACACCTTAGTTGGTAGCTGGGTTGGGGCTGGAGAGGTTGGCACCACACCACTGAGCTGTCCCTGCCCCTACCCAAGTGTGCACAGGACTGTGCTCTGTGGAGGTATTAGTCTCTGCCCTGGAGCTACCTTCACTCCATTCAGAGTGTGAACACCAAAGCATGTCCTGGTCAGAGACAGGGACTGGGTCTGACCTAGCTACTTTCCCTCCAAGTGTGTGCAATCTCATTGACAAAGGTAGCTTCTGCCTTAGTGGGGAGAAGCACTGAAGAAAGAGGTACTGGAGCAGGAGCTGAGTGTGGGCTGGGGGACCCACTGGGATGGTCCTGGAAGGCTGGCCAGAGCCCCAGGCAGTTTTCAGTCTACTTCCTCTGCCTTGTGACTGTAAGTAAGCAAATCTGTGTATGTGCTCTTAAGAGTGGAGTCTCAGTTTCATATAGCCCTCCAGTAAGCCACACTGGTTTTCAAATAAGCTAAGAGGCTTGTCTTCCTGGTATTGGACCCCAGAGCTGGGGTGCCTAATATGTAGCTTGAACACCTTGCTCCCCAGGTAAGATCCCCAAGCCTGTATAAGTCTCCTCTTCTTTGTCCCCTGCTAGAGGTGCAGTTCCTGACCAGCTTGCTTCTCATGCAAACTTTGTGTTGTTCTTTCTTTCTTTTTTTTAAATTTTATTTATTTATTTTTGGCTGCATTGGGTCTTCGTTGCTGCACTCAGGCCTTCTCTAGTTGTAGCAAGCAGGGGCTACTCTTTGTTGCAGTGCACAGGTTTCTCATTGCGGTGGCTTCTCTTGTTGCGAAGCATGGGCTCTAGGTGCACAGGCTCCAGTAGTTGTGGCACTCGAGCTCAGTAATTGTGGCTCATGAGCTCTAGAGAGCAGGCTCAGTAGTTGTGGCACATGGGCTTAGTTGCTCTGTGGCATGTGGGATCTTCCCGGACCAGGGCTCAAACACATGTCCCCTGCATTGGTAAACAGATTCTTAACCACTGCACCACCAGGGAAGCCCCCTGTGTTGTTCTTTCTTAACAGCTAGTTCCCAGGTCAATTTCAGTGAAAGTTGTTCTATATATGTATTTGTAGTTTTGAAATGTTTGTGAGGGGAGGTGAGTCCAGTGTCCTCCTGCTCTGCCATCTTGAACTCTCTCTAAAATCATGGCCTATTGTTTTAACGAAACATAGCCAGAAGTAATCACTGGGCTTAAATGAATTTATAAAAAGATAACCTATGCCTTTTTTAAAACAAAGAAATCATAAATAAATAAATGATAGCCCTTGCTTACCTTGAGTTTTTAGTAATGCCATATTTTTCTTCTGTGTTGAATATCCTGCAGTGTGTTGATAATGGTTGCATAAAATTAAAGGTATTTCACTGATAGATAAATTTGTTTATTTGTTTTCCATCTCCTTACAAGTTTTCAGCCTATCTTTAATCAAATACTTTAGCAAGATATCAAAGCATAGAATTTTGAAGCATGAAAAAAATGTGTTTCACTGATTTCCATGTCAGTTTTATTTCTGCCAGTTAAGATGGATTCCTAGTTTGTCATTTATAATTTAGAAAAAAAAATTCTTACCTATGCAAATAATATTTATTGCAAGTCAGTAGTGAATAGAATTTTTAAAGTTCTTTTTACCCATCAAATGAGGTTCATATTGCTGCATTTAGGTTTTATGATTAATGCTATGGTACTTATTTTTGATTTTCCAAAAGATTAGTGATTTTCTAGAATAACAAGTAAGACCAAGCATGCATTACTGAGCTATTTAGTAATCTCTTTAAAACATAAGGTATAATTTGTATTTCATTTTCATTAGTTATTCTTGTGAAAACTGTATTCTTGTTTCAATCTGTGTACCTTGAAATACGACTGAATATATCTGAATTAGTCATTATGAAAATACTTCCCTTGTACAATAAATTATTTTACATGTGATCCATATCAGCCTTATAATGAGGTTAACACTATAGAAAATGCTAGCCTGAACCACCTATGTAAAATATTAAGTCTAAAATAAACATTAACAAGAACAATAAACTTAATATTTCTCAAAACATAAATACCAAAAGAAACATATGTGAGGAAAAATGCTGAAGCAACTAACTATGTTTGTATTTCTGGAATATCAGTTTACAACAATATTGAACTGTGACAATACAAGAAAGATGTCATGGTAGACCAAAACAAATATTATAGGGAAAAGATTTTTAAGTGTGGGGACCTTGAGGCAATCTTTAAAAAGTATCACCACTGGGGAAAAGAAGGGAAAACAATACTTTGGAGACAAAATAATGAGAGAAAAAATAATGAACGTGGGATATTGAGGAACTTTTTAAGATAAAAGAGAACAAACAACATAGGAATAATATCTTACTAAACGAAAACAAAAACACAAGAAACCATCAATTAAACCGCAAAACTGTCCTTTGCTAGACTAATGAAAGAGGATATTCTTGAATCTTGTCTACAATATAAGTAGACAGAAGTATTAGTCAACATTACACAGCAACTATAACAAAATAAATTCTCAATTCAATTCTTTAAATGAGAATTAAACCATGTAAATGAATGGAAGAAATAAAACAAGAATTAATTAAAATCAAGAAAATACATGGAAGAAAAGATAAATTTTCGCAGAAGTGAAGGCAAAATTATAATGTGCCGAAGAGAAGAAAAGACTTATGAAAACTGACCCACATAAAATATTTTTTTCTCTCCAATACATTTTGGAAAGGAACAAATTGTTTGATGTCAAATGATCTAGAATTAGATTCCTTTTATATCACCCTATCACTTTGTGATGATGGACAAATCATTTTCTAAGTCTCACTTTCCTTTTCTGAAAACAATAATTTTCTTATATTTATTAAATTGTATTGTAATTTCTAAGTTTTTTGTATCTATTTCATCATTTAAATTCAGTCATTATATAAAATTAATATTATTGGCCTTCTCTTGTTATTCCCCAAGTTGTAGTTTTAATTTACCCTTCTGCTGAATTTTTATCATGTTTTTCCTATGTCTTATATCTGTGTCTCCTTCAGGGACACGGTACAATATCAGCAAAAACCTGTGAGGCCTTAGATCAGCACCACTGGAAACCAGAAGTTTTCTGATACACATGATGGTCAGCAAAACAAGGTCAGGTAAGAGCATATCACTTGGTTATTTTATTTATGGAGAATATGAAACTAAACAGATGATCAGATTGTATGTATCCACTTTTCTATGGAAATTCAGTAGTAATCTCAGAGCTGACAAGGAAGAATAATTAGGGCATTAATCTGTATAAGAAGGGCAAGCTGAAGCCAACTTGGTTGTCTAATGAATGTCAATCACTCATGTCCTATGGCTCTGATAAAAAAATATTCAGGATATTCCTTCCTGTGCTCATGTGCCTTTATCAGGAAAGTGTTTTTGTGGCTTCAGTATTACATATAGAAGGTTTTAACAATGACTCTTTCATTTCTTGATCAATATTTTAAAGCTCCAAATTCATCCAAAATCTCTGTAAGGTTGAGTCTTCTATTTGGTTCATGGATTATTCATTTTCAAATTAACAGTACATATGGTCATTTAAGTAAAAATGTAATCCAAGATTCACTTTCATTTCATCTTTTATTTTTTCTGTGTTAATATAAATCTGCAATTTCCTTGAGTGAAATTTAAAGTACATTTCTTCAGGACTAATGAACTGTAACCAAAATTCTTTAATAAGTATTCACAGTTATATGAATCAATTCAAATGTTTTTTTGTAACTGTGTGACTTAGTTATGAATATGTTCACTAAAATTACTTATAACCACACTGTTATTCAGTTCTGAACTGTGCTTATTCTGGCTTACAGCAAATGTACCTCCTACTCACTCAGAGATGGTTCAGTGGAGATGTGGCACATAATTGTATTTATCTGTGGCAAGCATGCACAGCAGGTTACATTCATCCTTTCTTATTTCTAAAATTAAATAATAAGATATGGTAAAAAAAAAAATTGGTGGAGATAGAGTTGTACCAAAATAAAATAAAACAAACAAAACAAAATTAAAATAACTCAGCTATTGTAAGATTACTTTCTCAAAGAAAGAAAAGCTAAGAAAATAGAAAAAAGGTAAGATAGAAGGAAGAGTGTCAGTGAGAAGTGTTATCCTTGAAGTGTTCTCTTGGTTTTTATCATTAATGACCAACTATTACACCACTTAGCAGAAACAGTTTTACACTAATACCTCTAGGTAAATTTTATCTTAAAAGTCTAATTTTGTAGTTGTTTCAACTGTTTTTAAATTTCCTTTGAAGCGAAGTTTCAGTAAAATATGCTTCTATTGATGAAAGTAAAATAAACTCCTTCTACCTCCCTTTATATTGTAAGATCCTCTGTGCATCTATTTAAATTCATGTATAAATCCATTTGTCACTGTGATCATTTTATTTACCTATATCTTTGCTCCTCCTTGGCTCTCTCTGCATCTCTCTTGGTCTCAAGAGGTCAGTCCCTTTCTTTCTGTCTCTTTATTTTTCCTGTTGTGTTTCCTCTCTTTTCTCTTTTCCCATCTCTTTCTTTTTCCCTATCTTTTTGCAAGATAAGAAGTTATTCTCAGAAAGATCAGATTGCAGCTTTCCGTTTATTATGGCCTCTGGTCTTGAGTCAAAATGTGATGTACCTATGTTGCATTGAGCAACTGGGAAATACTAATGTGTGGGGTACTAGTAAAAAGATCAGAAAACAGAGTAATTTTAAATCACTGTCTTATTATAGTCATACATGAAAAAAGTAAAATAAACAGTTGAGCATAAGTGTGAATAAGTCCAACCTAGTTATTTTGAAAACCTATAAAATTCATAAAAACTTAAGGAAATGTAGAAATTCTATTAACCCAAAATACCAACAGAATTCATTAGAGATGATTAAGCCTCTCAGACAACAGATAAATGAACAAGTCTCAGTATGAAAAAGTAAACGTGTGGGAGAGCATCAAAGTTACCTCTTCCAACACTGTATTCACTCTCATTTCATTTTGCTAAACTCAGAGTGAAACAGCAGAATGAATATATAAAAGCAGTATTAATTGAAATTTTATTTCCTTACCCTATAAATTAGAGCTTTGAAGAACAAAAGAGAAATATCTAAGTCATATAAGTTACTTTATTTAAAAGATTTAATGGCTTAAAGTCAGTTTGTGGGTAGGTGGTACTTTTGACATTCTTAATTCTATCTTTTGTATTAAACATTCAGAACTTTATTACTTTTAAAGGACATAAGTATTGAATCAACATTACACATATTCTCAAATAATATATTATAACTTACATAATTCTAAATTATAAACTGTAATAAAATGTTACCTTTCTAAATTCCAAACTTCAAAAGTGGGTATGACCAAGAAATAAGCTACTTTTTTTTTTAGTTTTTTTATAACCATTACACATTTAATACTATCAAAATAAAATTGATAGAATGAGAGAAAGAGAAAATAAAATATTTACAAAGTCATTCCAATAGGTTTAACTTCATATAAACATTACTTAACAAGTGGTGTTGAGCATATTACTTATAAATATGTTAGTATTGATAAAGTTAATTGCATATGGAGACCCACAGAATGGAGGCCACCCAAGTGGTCCAGCCCCCCCACCAATCCACACTTAAGTTAGCCTGCACTTACAGGAAATGCCCGTAAACGAACCCTCACATACACCAGTCACAGTGCTCCGACTCAGCTTTAGCTACTTTCCTTACCCTAGGAAATAGAACCTACCAGCCTTATAAGGAAATCCCTGACCTTCAAGCCAATCATGACCTGTTTTCCACATGGCTTTTCTAACTGTCTATAGTATGAACTCTTGCCCAAAATCCATCGGGAAGAGTGCTAAACTATTTGTGAGGCACTATAGTCCCCCAATCCATTGACTGTTTTCCCTTGAATAAAGGACATCAAACACATTACTAAATTGTTTTAGTTTTGTCATTTGACAGTATATTCAATGTGAAAATTACTTTTTAATAACAGTATCATAATTACATATATTTTTTTAACATCTACATTGAGATATATTCACATACCATAAAATTCAACCATTTAAAGTACACAATTCAGTGATTTTATTGTATTCCAAGACGACTTGTACAACAATCACCACAGTATGTTAAGAAGTTTTTTGTCATCCCCAAAGAAAACATCTATTAGCAATCTCTTCTCTCTCCCCTCCCTGCATCTACGTAAATGCTCATCTGCTTTCTATGCTTCCATATTTGCCTATTCTTGACTTTTAATATAAATGAAATCATACAATAATGATCTTTTGTGAGTGCCTTCTTTTAGCATAATGATTTCAAGGATTGTACATGTGCCAATACTTTATTATTTTTTAATATGGTATAATATTCCATTATAATGATATGCCACAATTTATTTATCCATTCCTTAGCTGAAGGACATTTGAGTTATTTTCAGTTTTTGGCTAGTATAAATAATGCTGCTATGAACATGCATGAACAAGTTTTTGCGTGGACATATGGTTTGTTTCTCTTAGGTATATACCTGAGAGTGGGATTGCTGGGTTATAGGGTAACTCTATGTTTAACTTATTGAGGAACTTGCCAAAACAGTTTTCCAAAGGCCAGAACCATTTTATATTCTCTCCAGTGATGTGTAAGTGTTACAATTATTCTACATCCTTATCAACATTTGTTATTCATCTTTTTTATTGTAGTTATCCTAGTGAGTATGAAGTTGTATCTCATTGTGGTCTTGATTTGCATTTCCCTAATGGCTAATAATATTGCAATAATATCATACACTTTTAGTCATTTGTTCATTATCTTTAAGAGAAAATTTATACAAATACTGTGTCATTTATTAATTGAGTAATTTGTCTTTTTATTATTGAGTTGTGTTTTAAATATTCTGATATCAATCCACCATCAGATATATGATTTGCAAACATGGTTGTGGGTTATCTTTTATTTTCTTAATGATATTATCTTCACAATGTTTTAAATTTTCATATAGTCCAATTTAATTATTTTTTGTCACATGTGCACTTGGTATCATATCTAAAAACCCATTTCCTAAATCAAGACCATATAGATTTATGTATCCTTCTAAGAGTTTTATAGTTTTAAGCTCCTACATTTAGGTCTATGTTCTGTTTACAGTTAATTTCTATGTATAGTGTAAATAAGGACTTGACTAACTCTTTTGCATGTGAATATTCAGTTGTTCCATTGCTATTTGTTTGAAAGGAAATATCTTTCCCCTTTGAGTTATTTTGTAAACCTTGTCAGAAACCAATCAATTACAAATGTTAGGGTCTTTTTTTTCTGAACTCTAAATTTTATTACAATTTCTATGTGTCTGTCCATGTGCCAGTACCACATTGTCATGTTCCTGTAGTTTTCTAGAAAGTTTTGAAGTCTGGAAGTATGATTCTCCAACATATTTTTTCAAGATTATTTTGACTATTCTTTACCTCTTCCATTTCCATTTGAATCTTAGAATCAGTGTGTCAGTTTCTATCAAAAAAAGGTAGCTGTGATTTTTGTCAGCCTTATTGTATTTTTGATTGCAGTGAATTTGTATATCATTTTGGAGAGTATAGTCATCTTAATAACATTAAGTCTTCCAATCCATTAACATGGGATATTTTTCCAATTATTTAAAAGGTCTTATTTAATTACTTTCAATGATGCTATGTAATTTTCAGTGTACGAGACTTGCACTCCTTTTGATACATTTATTCCTAAGTGTTTTGGTGCTGTGATTTTATAAATTGATTTTTTAATTTTTATTTTTGGATTGCTCATTGCTAGTTTTTTTTTGAATTTTTTCCTAAATTTTCTTCTAATTTCTAATTTTAATACATTGAAATAAATTGAATTGATTTCTAATTTCATTCCATTATCATCAGAAAACATACTTTGAATGATTTCAATGTCTTCAAATTTATTAAGGCTTGTTTTATAGCCTAACTTATGTTGTATCTCATAGAATGTTCCATGTGCTCCTGAAAGAATATGAAATCTACTGTTGTTGGGTGAAGTGTTCTATACTGATCTGTTAGGTCTAGTTGGAATTTTCAAGTTATTCAAGTCTTCCATTTTCTTTTGATCTTCTGCCTAATTGTTCTATTTATTATTGAAAATGGAGAATTGAACTGCCAACTATTATTTTTGCATTTTCTATTTCTCTCAAAGTTTGTGCCAGTTTTTGCTTTACGTATTTTGCGTCTCTGCTGTTAGCTGTATACATGTGTATAATTACTGTTTCTACCAGATGTGTTAACAAGTTTATCATTGTAAAATGCCCCTCTTTATCTCTAGTAATATTTTTGTTTTAAAGCCTATTATGTTTATTTTAGCCACCCCAGCTCTCTCACTCGCTATTTGCATGGTAAATATGTTTTTCATCATTTTATTTTCAACTTGTTTGTTTGAATCTAAATTGTGTCTCCTGCAGACAGCATATAGTTGTATTTTAAACTCTAATAATCTCTGTCTTTTGTTTGGATTGTTTAAGAAGTTCACATTTATTGTCATTAATAATATGGTAGAATCAACATCCGCCATTTGATTATAGTTTTCTATATGCCTCAAGTCTTTTTTATTCCCTTAATCCCCCGCTCCACTTTAATGTCTTCTTTATGAAATGAATATTTGCTAGTATAACATATTAATCCCTTTAGTAGTTCTATATATATATATTTTTTATTACTTTATTGCTTGTTTTAGGGCTTATATTAAACATCTTAACTTCTTGGATATATTTTAGATATATAAAACCTCAGTTCTAAAAATAAACAAACTTGGGACTTCCCTGGTGGCACAGTGGTTAAGAATCCTCCTGCCAATGTAGGGGATACTGGTTTGAGCCCTGGTCTGGGAAGATCCCACATGGCATGGAGCAAGTAAGCCCATGTGCCACAACTACTGAGCCTGCAAGCCAAACTACTGAAGCCTGCACACCTAGAGTCCATGCTCTGCAACAAAGAGAAGCCGCCACAATGAGAAGCCCGCACACCGCAATGAAGAGTAGCCCCCGCTCTTGCAACTAGAGAAAGCCCATGAGCAGCAACAAAGACTCAAAATAAATAAATAAATGAATAAACAAATTTATAAAATAAAATAAAAATAAACTTTAGTCTTTTATAGTTTTTATCTATCCCCCTTCTTTGTGCTATTATTTTAATACATTTTCCTTTCATGTTATAAAATCAACAAGAGAGCATCATAATTATTACTTTATATCATTTTATGTATTTCAAATAAGCTGAGAGTAAAAAGGAGAGTATATACTTAAAGAATTTGTTATATTATCTTTATCTACCATTTTGATTTCTGCAGACTTCTTTCTGTGAGTTATTTTCTTGAGTCATTTTCTTACTCAAATATATCTTTGCTCCCTGTCACCACCTCTGTGCTCTTATTGTACGATATATTATATTTCTATATATTATAAACAAATTCAAAAATACAATTATGTAAATATTTTATATATTTACTTTTTAAGTCAGTTGAGAAAAGAAAGATAAAGAAATATACAATTATAGTGTATTTTATAATTAGCTACATAATTACCTTAACCAGCATTATTTAAACATTTTTTGCATAAATTTTAATTATTGTCAGTAGTCACTTGATTTTTTTTTGATTGCTTGGTTTTTGATCATCAGAATTTGCACTTTTAAAAAAATTTTTATTGAAGTATAGTTGATTTACAATATTGCATCAGTTTCAGGTGTACAGCAAAGTGAATCAGTTATATATATACATATATCCACCCTTTTTATATTCTTCTCCCATATAAGCCATTACAGAATATTGAGTAGAGTTCCCTGTGCCATACAGTAGGTTCTTATTAGTTATCTATTTTATATATAGTAGTGTGTATATGTCAATCTCAATCTCCCAATTTATCCCTATCCCCTCCGCACTTATCCTCTCGTAAGTGTAAATTTGTTTTCTATATCTGTGACTCTACTTTTGTTTTGTAAATAAGTTCATTTATACCCTTTTTTTAGATTTCACATATAAGCAATATCATATGATATTTGTCTTTCTGTGTCTGACTGACTTCACTCAGTATTGTAGTCATTTGAGTTTAGCATGAAGAACTCTTTTTAGTACTTCTTGAATGGTAGAATACCAGTAAAAAATTTTCTGGGCTTTTGCCAATCTTGGAATGTCTTTATTTTAGCTATATTTTTGAAATATGGTTTTGCTAAATCTATATTTTTGAGGTTTTTTTAAAACATTTCACCACTTAGAATATATAGTTAAGGTGTCTTTTCTCCTCCATTCTTTTTGACGAAAAGTCAGCTGTTAATCCTATTAGGGTTCCATTTATATGATTTTTTTCTTTGTCTTTGTCAATAGTCATTATTTTTATTATGATTTGTCTGGGAGTGGATCTTTTGTGTTTATCCTATTGGAATTCATTGAACTTCTTGGATGTATACATTACTATTTTTATCAAATTTGGAGAGTTTTCAGCTGTTATTTCTTTGAATATTTTTATGTTCTTTCTTTCTCTTCTTTACATCTGATACTCTCATTATATGTATGTTGATGAACTAAAGTATTCCACATTTCTCTGAGGCTCTGTTTAATTTTCTTAATTCTTTTTATTTCTGTGTTCTTCATACTGCATCATCTCTATATATCTGTATTCAAGTTTGTTATTTTTCTAACAACTCAAATCTACTTTGAAGTCCTCTAGTGAATTTTAAAATTTTTATTGTCATTTTCATCCCCAGAATTTTCATTAAATTCTTTTTTTGTAATATTTATCTCTTTTTTGACATAATTTATTTTATGTCACATTGTCATCATACCTTCCTTACTTTTGTTGGACATCATCTCCTTTAGTTCTCTGAACATATTTATAATAGCTGATTTGAAGTCTTTGTTAGTCAAGTTTAACAGAGCTCCTTCAAAAATAAATTTTATTACCTGATGTTTTTCCTGTATAATAGCCACACCTTCCTATTACATTGTGTGTCTTCTATGCTTTGTTGAAAACTGGATATTTTAGATAATATACAATATTATAGCTACCCTGGACACTCAACCCTTCAACCCCTGAAGGTGATGTTGTTTTCATGGTCATTTATTTATTTGTATAATGGCTCAACTAAACTGATTATATGAAATTTCTTTCCCTGCAATATGTAGCCTCTGATTTTTGTTTGTTTTGTTGTTATTTTTTAGCCTGGCTCTTTAAGAAATTCCCCAGATTAACATATGCCACTTACAAGTCTAAGGTTATACTTAATCCTAGCAAAGACTTTTAGCAAGTTGTATTTTACCCCCATATAATTGTGTGAGTGTGTAGTGTGTGTGTGTGTGTATTGGAGGTTTTTTATCACAGTAAGGAATTATTTTGTCCCATTTTCACCCTAGGTCTAACAGATGAGATTTTTCTTCTCAAAACACTTTGATCACTCCTGAGAGTGTGCAGTCTTAGATGCAGACACATACTTCTGGATTTTACTTTATTCCTGGTTTCCTGTGAGTTGCTGTGGGTCATAGTAGTTTATTGTTCAGCCTGGGGTTGGCAGAGGTTTTGATTAAGTTCCTAGTGCTATTAAGACTGCCACTCTTTGTTTACTAAGAATATTTTCAACTTAGCTCCATTTTCTGCTCTTATTGCTCTTGAGTAGAGGCAACCTAGCACTTATTAACAGGCTTCCTAACTGCTAGAGTTGAAACTGCTAGAGTGTTTGAAAAATAGTCATAATTTAGAATTGTACACTAAAGTTTTCTAGGTGTGTGAAAATTGCCAAATTTCAGAAACTCTCTTGTGTTGATGTATCACATTTTTATCACAGATTTAATTGTTCCTATCTCATAGTAGTATTTGGAAAATTAATTATATAATTCCATAAATCATGATTACTATTATTCTTGTCATTGTTATCAACTATGATGTCTTTTTAAAACAATTAAAATTAGATTACATATAAAGATTTATTTTTGCTTTAATTATCTATAAACATAAGTGACTATTTTATATCTAGAATGAATACACTCATAAATACTTTAATAGTTGTATAATATTTTATCATATAAATGTACTGTAAATTCACTGGTGCTACTTTTCTTAGGTTTGAGTTATGTCACCTAACTTTTCACTCTTTTCTCTTTATTTCCATCTCTTCTTTTGTATGATGTAGATTTATTATTTTGTTTTTATTTGAAAGCATGCATCCTACTATCCTACTATTATCTTTAATAAACATTAAAAAGATTATTTTCCTTTTTGTTGTCAAAGTTAAAGTGAGATCAAATGAGATATCATCATTCTAACTTTATGAGTTAAAAGTTTAGCATATTTTCACTACTACACGTCACTTGGCATTTTGTTGATATAATCTGGGTGATGGTGGTGGTGGTGATGATAGTTAATCATTCTTAAACTGGCTACGTTAGACACTCACTTTCTTTTATCCCATAATCTGAATTTTCCAGAATTATTTTTTTGGTTTTTTTTTGTTTTGTTAACAGGAATACTACATTATTTAACTTTTATTCAGAAAGAATTGTCTGTTTCCCAATATTCTAAAAATGATTTTCTATAGCTCTCAGAATTTTGCGATTACCAAAATCATATTACTAAAGGCCACATTCTTTTTTTAAATTGTGGTGTTTTACATTGTAAATAATTGTACTGGCCAGGGTGATTTTTGCTTCATTTTAAGTTGTATATATTTTCTGTCCAAAAACTTTTAGAAACTTAATCCATAATTTAATTAAATAAAAATAATAGAATATGTTTAGGTATCAAAATATGTTTATTAATTTTGCCTACATTCAAAAGTTGATATTTCTTAGCATATGAAGTCTCTTATTGTTTCCTTTCCATTAAATCTACCATTTCTTTCTTGACTCTAGTTCTATAGCAAATAAATGGGATCTTCTGGATCTGTTTCCAAGGTATTCTTAAATTTTGTTTTATTTAAAAAAAATTTTTTGATCAGTGTCTTTCTTTGCTTTATATTACCTTAGTTCTAGAAGAATGTTTCAAGTTCTTCATCATTTTTACATTCATTTTTTTCTGTGCATGCAGTTTTGTTCCTTGTTTCCATTATAGTTTATAATAGACAAATTGTCACTTTTATCTACAAGTAGTTTTACCTAAAACTCAAGTCATTTCCCTTTAATATTTCTTAGTTTTTATAGATACAATATCCCCTTGGCTGGATTCTTACAATATTTTTTTAAGAGAGAAGCATTTTCTTTCATCCAGTATATTTTCATGGATTTTGAGCTTTCTCTTTTGCTCATTTTATTTTTGAAAACACTGTACAGTTTCCCTTTCCTTGTTTTAGTCTGTAGTTACCATCAGTAAAGAAGACTTGCTATCTTGACCCTGCCATCTTGACATTTTCCTTGAAATGGTTGCTTATTTGAGAACCTATTCTCCACTCTATGATTTAGGGATGGGTGGCAAGGATCCATGAATGTTATTCTCCACCTACTTCATGATACTCTCTAATAAGATACTCTCATAATTATATGATGATATTCTATGATGAGAAGTCATTGTTAGGTAACAACAGCAAAGGCTTCCATAACAATGCCACAGACTGGGTGGCTCATTAAATGATAGAAACATATTTTCCCTCATATTTCTGAAGTCTAAAAGCCCCAGATCAAGGTGACAGCAGATTTGGTTTTTGTTAAGAGCTCTCTTCCTGGCTTGCAGATTGCTACTTCTCCCTGTGTCTTTAAACAAGTTTTCTTCTGTGCACTCTGCGGAGAAAAAGGTGCCTCATATCTCTTTCTCTTTGTATGGGGATATCAGTCCTATTGAATTAAGGCCCCACTCTTAATGACCTCACTTAACCTTTACTACATACTCATAGGCCCTTTTCCCAAATACAGTCACATGGCACATTAAGGCTTCAATACACGAATTTAGGGGAAACATTTTTCAGTCCATAACACTGATGTACATTATATCTAGTAGTAATTTCTTTTCTTCAGAATGTTTAACACAATCCTTTTACCACCTAGAATTATCTGTAATAGAGAAAAAAAATTACCTTTCTTTTCACAATATTACATTTTCTATAAACATTTGTTTCTACAATATAGAAAATTTAATTTCATTGAAACATTAATATGCACTCTAGTGATTTGATAACATGCAAATTTATAGTGCTATAAAAGCAGGTGATGCCCGGTAAATATTATTTAACCACTGGAATGCTGATAAAAGATATTACTATATCTCCTTAGGTTTATATGTTGCTATGTTCATATTAGCATATTCTATTTTTTTGAGAGCATAACACATTTTGCATAAGAGAAAATTTGTTCTTTTCCTCAGTCATTTTTTAACTCAACCCATGTTATCCAAATTAGCTTTTACATGGTTGCCATGGATTTAAATACATAATATTTAATTCAAATGCATAACTCATGTCATCTCACTCACATTTTGCCTTATTAATATTTGTGCTGTCACAGTGAACTGCTTGAATGTATAAGCTATGGATTCAAATTTATTCTTTTTCTCTTTTCTCCACTCTTTACCAAAAAAACCTCACTTATCTGAAATCAGAAAACCCAGTCATGAGTTACTAAATGTTAGCAGTTCTGTCTGGAAGTGCTAAGGTTTAACCCTTTAGCACTAAAGTTTTAAACTAAAGTTTTACCCTTTTCTTCTTATAAAGTAGACATCCTTTTTTTTTTTTTTTTTTTTAATGTCTGGAGAACAATTTCTCTTGGCCATTGCTCTTTTTTTTTTTTTTATAATTCTTTATTTTATTTATTTATTTTTTTGGCTGTGTTGGGTCTTCGTTTCTATGCGAGGGCTTTTTCCAGTTGCGGCAAGTGGGGGCCACTCTTCATCACGGTGCACGGGTCTCTCACTATCGCGGCCTCTCTTGTTGCGGAGCACAGGCTCCAGACGCGCAGGCTCAGTAGTTGTGGCTCACGGGCCCAGTTGCTCCGCGGCATGTGGAATCTTCCCAGACCAGGGCTCGAACCCATGTCCCCTGCATCGGCAGGAGGATTCTCAACCACTGCGCCACCAGGGAAGCCCCAGACATGCTTTACTAGGTAAAAATAATTTTGCAACATATTATGTAACTATTCATGTATTCAGTGAAAAAAACATTGTCTAATGACTATCTTCTATATGTCAGGCACTGAGCTAGACTCTCAGAATTCAAAGGTATAAGGGACAGAAATTATACCCAAGAATTTCACTGCAGTGTAGAAGACAAACATGAAGATAGGAAAGGGGGATAGTATTTGATGAATATTAAATACCATTAAATTATCATCTGCAATGAAACTATGTGCTTATCAGGCTGCAACCCTCAAAGCCAATCATTAAGTCTACTAACACAGTGAATGAGTTGGTATGTCTGAAACCAAGAGTTCATAGATCAACTTTGAATAAACTGTAGATAATGTCCTTGGCTTCTCTAATAAGACAACAATTATGATTATTTATTTCTTGTCTAATTTTCCAGATACAAAGAATTGCTTCTTTTGCACATGTGGAAGCACACATTACCAAGCTATCTTTTCTGACATTACTAAAGCAGTGTCAACTGCTTATAATTTCTCCACACCTGGAAGAGTGACATCAGATCTCTCTTCCACATAGGATTAAATAAAACAGATATGATGGTAGATCAGAGAGTATAACTTTAAGGTGACTCTTGAGTTTTCTGACTTAATTGACTAGGATATGGTGGTGTCATTTATCAAGCTGTGTTCACTGAAAAAGAAAAACTTTATTGGTAGGGTTATATGTGTATGGTAGGGCAATTTATTATTCAATTTTCAATTTGATGAAGAAAGTGATGAGAATTCAGAAAGAGGTATCCATGAGGTAGTTAATCACTCTATTTCTCTAAATGGAAGTGCCATTCTTTAAGTTAACTCTATTTCATACCTCAAAATGTATTTCCCTCCAAAACTCTATCCTGTCAGTTGTCAAATGTTGCCAGTTTTCTATTAGCTTTAACTATCCTTCAGCTCTCTTTCATTTATCTTGCCACACTTTCTGCAGGTTGGATGCATCTACTATCCTTTGCCCTGCAAACTCCCTTTCTCCAAATTGATAATTTACATTACTCCTAGATTAAGATATCTCAGACTTGGGTTAAATCATGTCACTTCTGTGATCATAAATTGTCAGTGATGCCCACATAATTCTCAAAAAAAAAAAAAGCTGGTCTCATTAGCCTAGGGTTTATTAACTAATATGTATTTTAACAGTATATATTTCCAATTTTTTAAACATTTTTATTGGAGTATAATTGCTTTACACTGTTGTGTTAGTTTCTGCTGTATAACAAGGTGAATCAGCTATCTGTATACATATATCCCCATATCCACTCCCTCTTGTGTCTCCCTCCCACCCTCCCTATCACACTCCCCTAGGTGGCCACAAAGCACCAAGCGGATCTCCCTGTGCTATACAGCTGCTTCCACTAGCTCTCTATTTTACATTTGGTACTGTATATATGTCAATGCTACTCCCTCACTTCATTCCAGTTTGCCCTTCCCCCTCCCCAGGTCCTCAAGTCCATTCTCTAGGTCTGCATCTTTATTCCCGTCCTGTCCCTAGGTTCATGAGAAACTTTTTTTTTTTTTTTAAGATTCCACATATATGTGTTAGCATACGGTATTTGTTTTTCTCTTTCTGACTTACTTCACTCAGTATGACAGACTGTACGTCCATCCAATTCACTACAAATAACTCAATTTCATTTCTTTTTATGGCTGAGTAATACTCCATTGTATACACGTGCACATCTTCTTTATCCATTCATCTGTCATTGGACATTTAGGTTGCTTCCATGTCCTGGCTATTGTAAATAGAGCTGCAATGAACATTTAGGTACATGTCTCGTTTTGAATTATGGTTTTCTCAGGGTATATGCCCAGTAGTAGGATTGCTGGATCATATGATAGTTCTTTTCTTAGTTTTTTAAGGAACCTCCATACTGTTCTCCATAGTGGCTGTATCAACTTACATTCCCACCAACAGTGCAAGAGTGTTGGTACCGTTTTCTCCACACCCTCTCAGCATTTATTGTTTGTAGATTTTTTTATGATGACCATTCTGACCAGTGTTAGGTGATACCTCATTGAGGTTTTGATTTGCATTTCTCTAATGATTAGTGATGTTGAGCATTCTTTCATGTGTTTGTTGGCAATCTGTATATCTGCTGGGGAGAAATGTCTATTTAGGTCTTCCACCGATATTTGGACTGGGTTGTTTGTTTTTTGATACTGAGCTACATGAGCTGCTTATATATTTTGGAGATTAATCTTTGGCAGTTGCTTCATTTGCAAATATTTTTTCCCATTCTAAGGGTTGTCTTTTTGTCTTGTTTATGGTTTCTTTTACTGTGCCAAAGCTTTTAAGTTTCATTAGGTCCCATTTGTTTATTTTTGTTTTTGTTTCCATTTCTCTAGGAGGTGGGTGCAAAAGGATCTTGCTGTGATTTATGTTCATAGAGTGTTCTGCCTATGTTTTCCTCTAGGAGTTTTATAGTGTCTGGCCTTACATTTAGGTCTTTAGTCCATTTTGAGTTTATATTTGTGTATGGTGTTAGGGAGTGTTCTAATTTCATTCATTTACATGTCCAGTTTTCCCATAACCATTTATTGAAGAGGCTGTCTTTTCTCCGTTGTATATTCTTGCCTCCTTTATCAAAGATAAGGTGACCATATGTGCGTGGATTTATCTCTGGGCTTTCTATCCTGGTCCATTGATCTGTATTTCTGTTTTGTGCCAGTAACGTACTGTCTTGGCTACTGTAGCTTTGTAATATAGTCTGAAATCAGGGAGCATGATTCTTCCAGCTCCATTTTTCTTTCCCAAGATTCTTTTGGCTATTCAGGGTCTTTTGTGTATCCATACAAACTGTGAAATTTTTTGTTCTTGTTCTGTGAAAAATGCCATTGGTAGTTTGATAGGGATTGCACTGAATCTGTAGATTGCTTTGGGGAGTATAGTCATTTTCACAATGTTGATTCTTCCAATCAAGAACATGGTATATCTCTCCATCTGTTTGTATCGTCTTTAATTTCTTTCATCCGTGTCTTGTTGTTTTCTGCATACAGGTCTTTTGTCTCCTTAGGTAGTTTTAGTCCTAAGTATTTTATTCTTTTTTTTGCAGTGGTAGATGCTTAATTCTTTTTCAGATTTTTCATCATTAGTGTATAAGAATGCAAGAGATTTCTGTGCATTAATTTTGTATCCTGCTACTTTACCAAATTCATTGATTAACTCTAGTAGTTTTCTGATAGCATCTTTAGGATTCTCTATGTATAGTATCATGTCATCTGCAAACAGTGACAGCTTTACTTCTTTTCTGATTTGCATTCCTTTTATTTCTTTTTCCTCTCTGATTGCTGTGGCTAAAACTTCCAAAACTATGTTGAATAATAGTGTTGAGAGTGCTCAACCTTGTCTTGTTCCTGGTCTTAGTGGAAATGGTTTCAATTTTTCACCATTGAGGAAGATGTTGGCTCTGGGTTTATCATATATGGCCTTTATTATGTTGAGGTAAGTTCCCTCTATGCCTACTTTCTGGAGGGTTTTTATCATAAATGGGAGTTGAATTTTGTCAAAAGCTTTTTCTGCATATATTGAGATGATCATATGGTTTCTCTCCTTCAATTTGATAATATGGTTTATCACATTGACTGACTTGCATATATTGAAGAATCCTTGCATTCCTGGGATAAACCCCACTTGATCATGGTGTATGATCCTTTTAATGTGCTGTTGGATTCTGCATACTAGTATTTTGTTGAGGATTTTTACATCTATGTTCATCAGTGATATTGGCCTGTAGTTTTCTTTCTTTGTGACATCTTTGTCTGGTTTTGGTATCAGGGTGATGGTGACCTCGTAGAATGAATTTGGGAGTGTTCCTCCCTCTGCTATATTTTGGAAGAGTTTGAGAAGGATAGGTTTTAGCTCCTTTCTAAATGTTTGATAGAATTCACCTGTGAAGCCATTTGGTCCTGGACTTTTGTCTGTTGGAAGATTTTAAATCACAGTTTCAATTTCAGTGCCTGTGATCGGTCTGTTTATATTTTCTATTTCTTCCTAGTTCCGTCTCAGAAGGTTTTGCTTTTCTAAGAATTTGTCCATTTCTTCCAGGCTGTCCATTTTTTGGCATAGAGTTGCTTGTAGTAATCTCTCATGATTCTTTGTATTTCTGCAGTGTCAGTTGTTATTTCTCCTTTTTCCTTTCTAATTCTATTGATTTGAGTCTTCTCCCTTTTTTCTTGATTAGTCTGGCTAGTGTTTTATCAATTTTGTTTATCTTATCAAAGAACCAGTTTTTAGTTTTATTGATCTTTGTTATTGTTTTCTTCATTTCTTTTTCATTTATTTCTGATCTGATCTTTATAATTTCTTTCCTTCTGCTAACTTTGGGGTTTTTTTTCCTCTTCTTTCTCTAATTTCTTTAGATGTAAGTTAGGTTGTTTATTTGAGATGTTTCTTGTTTCTTGATGTAGGATTGTATTGCTATTAACTTCCCTCTTAGAACTGCTTTTGCTGCATCCCTTAGGTTGTGGGTCATCGTGTTTTCAGTATTTGTTTAAAGGTATATTTTCATTTCCTCTTTGATTTCTTCAGTGATCTCTTGGTTATTTGGTAGTATATTGTTTAGCCTCCATGTGTTTGTATTTTGTTACATTTTTTTCCCCATAATTATTGTCTAGTCTCATAACGTTGTGGTTGGAAAAGATACTTGATATGATTTCAGATTTCTCAGATTTACCAAGCCTTGATATGTGATCCAAGATGTGATCTATCCTGGAGAATATTCCATGAGCACTTGAGAAGAAAGTGTATTCTGTTGTTTTTGGATGGAATGTCCTATTAATATCAATTAGGTCCATCTGGTCTAATGTATCATTTAAAACTTGTGTTTCCTTTTTTATTTTCATTTTGCATGATCTGTCCATTGGTGAAAGTGGGGTGTTAAAGTCCCCTACTATGATTTTGTTACTGTCGATTTCCCCTTTTATGGCTGTTAGTATTTGCCTTATGTATTGAGGTGCTCCTATGTTGGGTGCATAAATATTTCCAATTGTTATATCTTCTTCTTGGATTGATCCCTTGATCATTATGTAGTGTCCTTCTTCGTCTCTTGTAAGAGTCTTTATTTTAAAGTCTATTTTGTCTGATATGAGAATTGCTACCCCAGCTTTCTTTTGATTTCCCTTTTCATGAAATATCTTTTTCCATCCCCAGCTTTCAGTCTCTATGTGTCCCTAGGTCTGAAGTGGGTCTCTTGTAGACAGCATATGTACAGTTCTTGTTTTTGTATGCATCCAGCCAGTCTATGTCTTTTGGTTGGAGCATTTAATCCATTTACATTTAAGGTAATTATTAACATGTATGTTCCTATTACCATTTTCTTAATTGTTTTGGGTTTGTTTTTGTATGTCTTTCCTTCTCTTCTGTTTCCTGCCTAGAAAAGTTCCTTTAGCATTTGTTGTAAAGCTGGTGTGGTGGTGCTCAATTCTCTTAACTTTTGCTTTCTGTAAAGGTTTTAATTTCTCCAACAAATCTGAATGAGATCCTTGCTGGGTAGGTAATCTTGGTTGTATGCTTTTCCCTTTCATCACTTTAAATATGTCCTGCCACTCCCTTCTCATTTGCAGACTTTCTGCTGAAAGATCAGCTGTTAACCTTATGGGGATTCCCTTGTATGTTATTTGCTGCTTTTCCCTTGCTGCTTTTAATATTTTTTCTTTGTATTTAATTTTTGATAGCTTGATTAATATGTGTCTTGGCATGTTTCTCCTTGGATTTATCCTGCATGGGGCTCTCTGTGCTTCCTGGACTTGATTGACCATTTCCTTTCCCATGTTAAGGAAGTTTTCAACTATAATCTCTTCAAATTTTTCTCAGACCCTTTCTTTTCCTCTTCTTCTTCTGAGACCCCTATAATTCAAATGTTGGTGCATTTAATCTTGTTCCAGAGTTCTCTGAGCCTGTCCTGAATTCTTTCCATTATTTTTTCTTTATTCTGGTCTGGGACAGTTATTTCCCCTTTTTTATCTTTCAGGTCACTTTTCCATTCTTCTGCATCAGTTATTCTGCTATTGATTCCTTCTAGAGAATTTCTCATTTCATTTATTGTGTTGTTCATCATTGTTTGTTTGCTGTTTTGTGTATTCTAGTTCCTTGTTAAACGTTTCTTGCATTTTCTCCATTGTATTTCCAAGATTTTGGATCATTTTTACTATCATTACTCTGAATTCTGTTTCAGGTAGACTGCCTATTTCCTCTTCATTTGTTTGGTCTGGTGGGTTTTCACCTTTTTCCTTCATCTGCTGCATATTTCTCTGTCTTCTCATTTTGTTTAACTTACTCTGTTTGGAGTCTCCTTTTCACAGGCTGCTGGTTCATAGTTCCCGTTGTTTATGATGTCTGTTCCCAGTGGGTGAGGTTGATTCAGTGGGTGTGTAGGCTTCCTGGTGGAGGGTACTGGTGCCTGTGTTCTGGTGAGTGGGGCTGGATCTTTTCTTTCTGGTGGGCAGGGCCATGTCCGGTGGTGTGTTTTGGGGTGTCTGTGAACTTAATATGACTTTAGGCAGCCTCTCTGCTAATGCGGGGGTGGGGGGTTGTGATTCCTATCTTGCCAGTTCTTTGGCATGGGGTGTCTATCACTGGAGCTTCCTGGACTTTGGGTGGGGCTGGGTCTTAGTGTTGAGTTGGAGATCTCTGGGAGAACACTTGCTGATTGATATTATGTGGAGTTGGGAGGTCTCTGGTGGTCCAGTGTCCTGGACTCAGCTCTCCCACCTCAGAGACTCAGGCCTGACATCCAGCTGGAGCATCAAGACCCTGCTAGCCACAGGGCTCAGAAGAAAAGGGAGAAAAACAAGGAAAAAATAATAATAAAATTTTAAAAATAATAAAAAATTCAAAAAAGAAGAGAGAAACCAAAGCAATAAACAAATCCACCAATGATAACAAACACTAAAAATTTAAACTAAAATAAACATAAAAGTCAGAAACAAATCAGTCATAGAAAGCAAACCCCAAGTCTACAGTTGCTCTCAAAGTCCAGCGCCTCAGTTTTGGGAACGTACGTTGTCTATTCAGGTATTCCACAGATCCAGCATTCATCAAGTTGATTGTGGGGATTTAATCTGTTGCTCATGAGGCTGCACAGAGAAATTTCCCTTTCTTTTCTTTTTGCCCAGCTCCTGGGGTTCAACTTTGGTTTGGGCCTTGCCTCTGTATGTTAGGTTGCACTCAGGCATCTGTTCCCCACCCAGACAGGAGAGGATTAAAGCAGCGACTGATTAGGGTTCTCTTGCTTACTCAGGCCGGGGAGAGGGAGGGATACGGTAGTCATAATTGGAAAGTTAGGCGAGCCTGTAGCGGCAGAGGCCAGCATGACATTGCAACAGCCTGATGCGCACCATGTGTTCTCCCAGGGAAGTTGTCCCTGGATCTCGGGACCCTGGCAGTGACGTGCTACATAGGCTCCTGGTGGGTGTGTGGTGCATAGTTACCTGTGCTTGCACACAGGATTCTAACACACAACAGCAGTGTTAGCATTTCATGCTTGTCCCTGGGATCCGAGCTGATAGCTGTTGCTCGCACCTGTCACTGGATCTTGCTTAGGCAGTGCTCTGCCTTCTATGGGCACACAGGGAAGGAATCCCCTCTCCTTGCACACCCCGAAACAATGGTCTCTTGCCTCTCCAGCAGGTCCAGGCTTTTCCCCAGACTCCCTCCCAGCTAGCTGTGGCACACTAGCCCCCTTCAGGCTGTCTTCACACAGCTGACCCCAGTCTTCTCCCTGGGATCTGACCTCCGAAGCCCGAGCCTCAGCTCCCACCCTCCACCCGCCCCAGCAGGTGAGCAGACAAGCATCTCAGGTTGGTGTGTGCTGGTTGGCACTGATCCTCTGTGAAGGAATCTCTCTGCTTTGCCCTCTGCACCCCTGTTGCTGCGCTCTCCTCCATGGCTCCGAGGCTTCTCCCCTGCCCACTCTCCATCCCCACCAGTGAGGGGGCTCCCTAGTGTCTGGAAACTTTTCCTCCTTCACAGCTCCCTATTACTTCGTCTCTGTTTTCTCTTTTTTCTTTTGTGCTACCCATGTATGTGAGGATTTTCTTGCCTTTTGGGAAGTCTGAGTTCTTCTGTCTGTGTTCAGTAGGTGTTCTGTAGGAGTTGTTCCACATGTAGATGTATTTTTGATGTATTTGTGGAGAGGAAGGTATTCTCCACGTCTTACTCCTCCACCATCTTGAAGGTCTCTATTTCAATCTTATCTCTTATAGGAACTCAATATTACAGATAATTGGGCTATAAATTCTATGTACAAAATACAGTGGTACAAAATACAATGTATTTGCTCACTCTGTTCAATATCTTTTCCCCTTTTTTTCCTCCTAAAGACAGCTGAAATTTTGACAGGGAGTGTTTTTACTTTGTGTGTCAATTTGGGGAGCATGGCCATTTTAACTAATAAGATTCCAATGAACATGGGACAAGATCAGGCACGTTCAGGGTGGTACAGCTGTAGACCTACTGTATAGAACAGGGAACTCTACTCAGTACTCTGTAATGACCTATATGGGAAAAGAATCTAAAAAAGAACAGATATTGTGTAAAGAAGAGGAAAACTGATTCACTTTGCTGTACAGCAGAAACTAACACAACAATGTAAATCAAGTATACTCCAATAAAAATTATTTTGTTAAAAAATTAAACGTGGGATATCTTCCCATTTATTAGTTAATCTTTTAAAATAATGTTTCATACTTTTTCATGTAAAAATCTTGCATTTATTTTGCTTAATTTATTACTAAGTGTTTTATTATTTTTGATGATCTTGTAAATGGAATATTTTTCTTAATTTCATATTCAGATTGTCCATTGTTAATGTACAGAAATGCAGCTGATTTTTGTGTATTGATCCTTTATCCTGCAATTTTGGTGAACTTGATTACTAGCTCTAATAGTGTGTGTTTCCCTTTGGATTTGTATAACAATTGTTTTTAATCTGATAATGTCTTAATGTTTTCTTAATTTTTGAAGGATAATTTTGCTGGATGTAGAACTCTTGGCTGACTTTTAAAAAAATTCAGCACTTTGAATATGTCATTTCACTGCCCTCTGGATTCCATGGTTTCTGATTTGAAATCAGCTGTTAATCTTACTGATGATTGCTTGTATGTGATGAGTCCATTTGCTTGCTTTCCAGATTCTCTCTCTGTCTTTGGCTTGTGACAGTTTGACTATGATATGTAAAGGTATGGATCTCTTTGAGTATATATTACTTTGAGTTTGTTTATTTTCTTGGATGTGTAGATTAACATTATTCATCAAATGTGGGAAGTTTTAACTTTCATTATCTCTTCAAATAATTTTTCTGCCTTTTTCTTATCTCAACTTTAGACTCCTGTTATGCATATGTTGGTACACTTGATAGTACCCTACAGGTTTCTAAGTCTGTGTTTATTTTTCTTCACTCTATTTTCTTTCTGTTCCCCAGACTGGATACTCTCAATTCACCTATTTTCAAGTTGTTTGAGTCCTTGTTCTATCAGTCCAAACCTTATTTAATCCCTTTAGTGAATTTTTCATTTCAGTTATGCTTTCAACTTCAGAATTTCTGTTTGGATTTTTAAAAATAATTTCTATTGATTTATTGATATTCTTAATTTGTGAGACAGCATTCTCACACTTCTCTATAGTTCTTTAGACTGAGTTCCTCAAGGATAGGTTTTATTGGCTGTTATTTTCCTGTGTATCAGTCATATTTTTCTGTTTGTGTATTTCATATTTTGTTTTTAAAACTGAATTTATTGAATAATATAATGTAAACATTCTGGAAATCAGATTCTTCTTCCCTCCAGAAGTTTATTCGTGGTGTTATTTGCCTTTGTCTTTGGTGTGGTGGTACTATTTATTTGTTTTGTGCCTTTGCTGTTTTATTTATTTAAAGTCTATATTCTGTTTATTTTGCTGAATTGTTTGTTTTGTGGGATAACTCGTGTCTCAGCTTGGTTAATTTATTTGCCAGCTAATGATTATACAGACATTTTATGAAATGCCATGTACAAATAAGTTCTGCAGTTTTCAATTCTGCTTTAGATTTCACTTCTTTGTGCAGTGCATCTATGTCAGCCATAGGTTAGAGATTAGGGCTTACTCAGGACTTTCTTTCAATTTAATGTGGACATATAGATATGAACAGTTGTGTCTGGATTTTTCAAAGACCCATATCATCATCTCATTTGCCAGATTTTCCTTTTAAATTTTTGGCCAGTTTTTTTATTTATCTAAACTGGTATTACTAGCTCAGGAATCTCTGTTGTTAGAAAATTGTTAATTATCTTCAGCAAATGCCTTGAGGATATTATTTTTCTTACTGAGTAAGTTTGAATAAGGTCAATAAAGACAAGCCCTGTGAATAAGGGTTGTCCAGGGACTTTCCAGATAGGCAAAATTGTCACAGTTTTCTGGGGATGAGATTTCTGTCACAGTTTTCTGGGGATGAGATTTCTGGTGATCTCCAAGTTAAAATATATCAATGTTTGCAGATTTTTGCTAGGCTTTAGTTAATATCTGGAGATTAGAAAAGATAATTTTGATAATTTTTCCAATGTTTTAATTGTTTTTATTTATTTTGTTATCACAACAAGAGACACATGAAAATAAAATTAAATATTAAGGATCATCATAAACAAGATAAACTGACCTGGTGTGCTAAAAAAAAAAAATTACATATTGTAAAATCAATAAATAATATTACAAGACAAATTTATTAAGCAAATACGTTAGTAAAAACTTATATTTTACTACTACCACTTAGAGTAATAACTCAAATTATATGAGTTAGGCCTTTTGAAATCTAAGCCTAATTAGACATTATAAAGAAAAGACTGTGTTATGCCTTCTTAGCACTGCACAATTTCCTGTCTCACAGAATCCTGAGAAATGAAATTATTGTTTTTTAAGCCAACAAGTTGTGACTGCTTCATTATACAGCAATAGATAACAGATACAATTGTCAAACAGGGAAATATGACATTTATCTCCAATGTATTTGTTAGTTTTACTGAAGTATATTAATCAATAAGATAGAAGGATAAATCAAAAATGAGGAAGATTTCAGATATAACAAATAGTAGAACCTCTTCCCCTGGGATAGCAGTGGATTTTTTTTGTTTTTTTGTTTTTTAAAATAATTAATTAATTTATTTATTTTTGGCTGCATTCAGTCTTCGCTGCTATGTGCAGCGTTTCTCTAGTTGCGGCGAGTGGGGGCTACTCTTCGTTGTGGTGTGCGGGCTTCTCATTGCGGTGGCTTCTCTTTGCTGAGGAGCATGGGCTCTAGGCGCATGGGCTTCAGTAATTGTGGCACGGGGGCTCAGTAGTTATGGCTTGTGGGCTCTAGAGCACAGGCTAAGCAGTTGGGGCGCATAGGGTTAGTTGCTCCACAGCATGTGGGATCTTCCCAGACCAGGGCTTGAACCTGTGTTCCCTGCATTGGCAGGCAGATTCTTAACCACTGCACCACCAGGGAAGTCCATAGTATTGGATGTTGAACCATTCTTGCATCCCTGGAATGGTTCCCACTTGATCATGGTGTTTGATCCTTTTAATGTATTGTTATATTTGGTTTGCTTATATTTTATTGAGGATTTTGCATCTCTGTTGATCAGGGTTATTGGTCTGTAATTTTTTGTGTGTGTTCTTTGTATGGTTTTGGTATCAGAGTGATGTTAGTCTCATTAAATGAAATAAGAAACATTCCCTTCTCTTCAATTTTTTGTAATAGTTTCATAAAATAGTATTAAACCCTTTTGAATGTTTGGTAGAATTTACCTGTGAAGCTGTCTGGTATTGAACTTTTGTTTTAAGGGAGATTTTGATTATTGTTTCAATCTCTGTACTAGTGATTTGTCTCTTCAGATTTTCTATTTCCTCATGATTCAGTCTTGGAAAATTGTACAATTTTAAGAATTTTCTCATTTCTTCTAGATTTTCCAATTGTTTGGTGTATAACTGTTCATAACATTCTCCTATAATTCTTTGTATTTCCGTGGTATACATTGTTATTTCTCCTATTTTCTTTCTGATTTTATTTATCAAAGTCTTCTCGTTTTTATTAGTGAGTCTAGCTAAAGGTTTCTCAATTTTGTATATATATTTTTTTATAGAACCAGCTCTTAGATTCATTGATCTTTTCTATTGTCTTTTTAGTCTCTATATCATTTAATTCCTTTCAATCGTTATTATTTCCTTCCTTCTACTGACTTTGGGTTTCATTCATTCTCCTTCTAGTTCTTTTATGTGAAAAGTTAAATTGTTTATTTGATATTTTTCTTGTGTCTTGAGGTAGGCCTATATTGCTAAAAACTTTCTTCTTAGTACTGATTTTGCTGCATCCCATAGATTTTGGCATATTGTATTTCCAAATTCATTTGTCTTCAGGTATTTTAAAAATTTCTCTTCTGGTTTATTAATTGACCTAATAGTTGTATAGTAGCATGTTGTTTGGTCTCAAATATTTGTGATTTTTCCAGCTTTCTTCTTATATTTAATTTCTAGTTTTGTACCATTGTGGTTGGAAAAGAAGCTTGATATGATTTCTGTCTTCTTAAATTTATTAAGACTTGTTTTGTATCCCAATATATGGTCTATTCTTGATAATGTTCCATGTGCACTTGAAAAACTGTGTATTGTGCTGCATTTGAATGGAATGTTCTGTACAAATCTCCTATGTTCATCTGGTCTGGTGTTTTATTTAAGGTGGCCGTTTCCTTATTGACTTTCTGTCTGGATGTTCTATCCATTGATTTAAGAGTGGTGTTAATATCCCCTACAATTATTGTGTTGCTGTCAACTTCTCCCTTTAGTTAAGATAATAATTGCTTTATATATTTTTCTGTGTCTCCGTTAAGTGCATACATATTAATAACTGTTGTGTCTTCTTGATGAATTTTCCTCTTTGACATTATATGGGATCTGTCTTTGTTTCTTGTTACCTTTTTTGTCTTGAAGTCTGTTTTGCCTGATATGAGTATGGCTAAAGTTGCTTTCTTTTGGCCCCCATTTGCTTGGAGTATCATCTTATATCTTATCTCTTTGAGCCTATGTTTTTCATTAGAACTGAGATGAATCTCCTGAAGGCAGTATATCATTTAATCTTGTATTTTAATCCACCAGCTACCCTATGTCTTTTGCTTGGTAAATTTGATCCATCTACATTTAGGTTGAATGTTGAAAAATGCAAACTTAGTACTGCCATTTTATCTTTTGTTTTCTGATTGCTCTGTATCCCTGTCTGTGTGTGTCTGTGCATGTTTCTGCCTGCCATCTTAGTTTGGTTGTTTTCAATGAAAGTTTTTTTTTTTTCCCAATTTCCTTTTTTTAAAAAAAATTCATATATAGTCGATTTAAAGTATTGTGTTAGTTCAGATGTACAGCATAGTAATTCAGCATTTTTGAAAATTATACTCCATTATTGGTTATTACAAGATGATGGGTATAATGCCCTGTGCTATATGGTATATCATTGTTACTTATATATTTTATATATAGTAGTTTGTATCTGTTCATCCCATAGCCCCAATTTGTCCCTTTCCTCTTTGGTAACCACAAGTATTTTTCTATATCTGTGAGTCTGTTTCTGTTTTGTATATACATTATTTGTGTCATTTTTAAGATTCCACATACAAGTGATATCATACAGTATTTGACTTTCTCTGTCTGGGTTATTTCACTAAGCATAATGTGATCTAGGTCCATCTGCATTGCTGCAAATGTTGACATTTTATTCATTTTTTATGGGTGAATAATCCATTGTAAATATATACCACATATTCTAAAGCCAGTCATCTGTTAGGGCACTTGGGTTGCTTCCATGTCTTGGCTATTGTAAATAGTGCTGCTATGAATATAAGAGTACATGTATCTTTTCAAATTAATGTTTTTATTATTTCTGGACATATACCCAGGAGTTGAATTGCTGGGTCATTTAGTAGTTTTGTTTTTAATTTTTAAGGAACCTCCATACTGTATTCTTTAGTGGCTGCACCAATTTATATTCCCATCAACAGTGAACTAGGGTTCCTTTTTCTCCACATCCTCACCAATAGTTGTTATTTTTAGACTTTTTTATGAGAGCCATTCTGACAGGTGTGAGTTGGTATCTCATTGTGGTTTTGATTTGCATTTCTCTAGTAATTAGCAATGTTGAGCATGTTTTAGTGTGTTTGTTAGCCATTTGTATATCTTCTTTGGAGAAATTCTGTTCAGGTGTTCTGCCCATTTTTTTGATTGAGTTGTTTGTTCTGTTGATATTCAGTATGAGCTGATTGTATATTTTGGATATTAATCCTGTGTCTGTCACATCATTTGCAAATATTTTCTTCTATTCTTTAGGTTGTCATTTTGTTTTGTTGATGGTTTCCTTCCCTGTGCAAAAGCATTTCAGTTTAATTAGGTCTCTTCTGTTAATTTTTGTTTTTATTTCTTTTGCCTTAGGAGACAGACACAAGAAAATATTGCTACAATTTATGTCAAAGAGAGTTCTGCCTACGTCCTCTTCTAGGAGTGTTATGGTTTGAAGTCTTAAATTTAGGTCTCTAAACCACTTTGAGCTTATTTTTGTATATGTTGTGAGGGAATATTCTACTTCATTGATTTACATGTAGCTGTCCATCTTTCCCAGCACCACTTATTGAAGAGACTGGTTTTCTCCATTGTATATTCTTGCCTTCTTTGTTATACATTAATTGACCATAGGTGTGTAGGTTTATTTCTGGGCTCTCTATTCTGTTTCATTGCTATATATGTCTGTTTTTTGTGCCAATACCATGCTGTTTTGATTACTGTGGCTTTGCAGTATAGTCTGAAGTCTGGGAGGGTTATACCTCCAGCTTTGTTCTTTTTCCTCAGAATTGCTTTGGCAATTTTGGGACTTTTGTTGTTCTATATAAATTTTAGGATTATTTGTTCTAGCTTTGTGAAAAATGACATGGATATTTTGATAGGGATTATATCAAATCTATAGATTGCTTTTGGTAGTAAGGCCATTTTAACAATATTAATTCTTCCAATCCAAGAGCATGGGATATAATTCCATTTCTCTGAATCATCTTCAATTTCCTTCATCAGTGTTTTATAATTTTCAGAGTATAGGTTTTTCATCTCCTTGGTTAAGTTTATTCCTAGGCATTTTATTTTTTTGATGCAACTGTAAAGAGAATCGTATTTTCTTTTACATTCTCCTCTTCAAATTTTATTAACAATGTATAGAAATGAAACACATTTTGGTATATTAATCTTTTACCCTACAACCTTGCTGCATTAATTTATTAGTTCTTATAGTTTTTGGGTGGAGACTTTAGGATTCCTCTCTATGTAATATTGTGTAATCATCAAATAGTGAAAGTTTTATACCAGTTTCCTTCCAATTTGTTTACTTTTCATTTCTTTTTCTTGTCTGATCATTGTGGTTAGGACTTCCAATACTCCATTAAATAGAAATGGTGAGTGTACATCCTTGTCTTGTTACTGAACTTAGGAGGAAGGTTCTCAGCTTTTCACTGTTGAGTACTGACTGTGGAATTAGTGGAAATGGACTCTATTATGTTGATATATGTTCCCTCTATACCCACTGTGATGAAAGTTTTTATCATGAATGGATGCTTAATTTTGTCAAATGCTTTTTCTCTGTCTATTGAGATGATCATGGAATTTTTATCCTATTATTAGTGTGGTTTATTAAATTGACTTGTGGATATTGAACCATCCTTGCATCCATGGAATATATCCCACTTGATCACAGTGTATGGCCCTTTTTATATTGTATTGTATATTGTTGAATTTGGTTTGCTAATATTTTGCTGAAGATTTTTGCATCTATAGCGATCAAAGATATTGGCTTGTATGTTTCCTTATTTGTAGTGTCTGTCTGGTTTTGGTATCAGGGTAATTGTGTCTTCATAAAATGAATTTGGGAGTGTTCACTCCTCTTCAGTTTTTTTGGTCTAGTTTGAGAAGGATAAGTGTTAATTCTTTTTTATATGTTTGATAGAATTCCTCTGTGAATCTGTCTGGTCCTGGACTTTTTCTGCTGGGAGTTTTTCTTTTTTTAATTACAGATTTAATTTCTCTTATAATTATCAGTCTGTTGAAATTGTCTGTTCCTTCTTCACTCAGTCTTAGAGGGTGGATATTTCTAGCAATTTATCCATTTCTTCTAGATTGTGCAGGGTTTTGACATATAACTGTTCATAGTGTTCTCATGATTTTTTGTGTCTCTGTGGTATTGGTTGTTATTTCTCCTCTTTCACTTCTTATTTTGTTTATTTGGGTCTTCTATTCTTGGTGAGCCTGGCTAAAGATTTATTGATTATCTTTTCAAAAAAACAGTTCTTGGTTTCATAGATACTTTCTGTTTTTTTTTAGAACTCTATTTTATTTCTTATCTGATGTTTATTTCCTTTCTTCTGCTGAATTTGGGCTTTGTTAGTTCTTCTTTTTCTAATTCTTTTAGGTGGTAGTTTAGTTTGTTTATTTGAGACTTTTCTTGTTTCTTGAGGAAGAACTGTATCACTATGAACTTTCCCCTTAGAACTTCTTTTGCTGCATCCCATAGCTTTTGGACTGTTTTGTTTCCATTTGATTTGTCTAGAGGTATTTTCTCATTGACTCTTTGATTTGATCATTGACCCATTCATTTTTTAGTAGCATGTTGTTTAATTTCCATGTGTTTTTGCTTTTCTCATTCTTCTTTCTGTAGTTGATTTCTAGTTTCAAACTATTGTGGTCAGAAAAAAATGCTTGACCTAATTTCTATTCTCTTAAATTTGCCAAGGCTTGTTTTTGTTGGGGAAGCTAGTAAAATAGTATTGTTCAGGCTCTAGAGGCAACAGTAGGTCTTTGACTAAAGAAAGACCCTGAAAGAGCTACATACCAAACTGCTAGACTACATGCACGACTGCAGAAATGGTGCTAGCAAGTCTTGGGAAGCAACAGATAAAGAAGGCAGTAAGTCACAAAACTTCCTGGGCCTTGGGAATCTGCCCAGTTCCTAGGGATCAGTGAACATTCTGAGACTTACAACTAAAGTATCAAAGCATTTGCAATAACAGCCAGAGCTGTATATTTGCACGCAAGCTGACGACTATCAGCTTGCAGCTTGGCATTAAAAGCAGGACTCCTTTGGGTGGCACACTGAAGTCTCACCCGTGTGGTGGACGCACTGTCCGGGACCTTCCCAACTGGTACTCCAGATTGCTGTTCAAGGGACTTCCCAGATGCTGCTTGGATCTGGAAGTAGGTGTAAGCCCAATTCAGTGATTTATGCTCTGTTATATACTCTGTTAATATTCTTATTCCTTTCCTTTTAATGATAGTGTATTGAAATTAAGTTAAATCACCTTCTATTAAAGATTTTATTGAAGCTGTTTATTTGTGTGTGAGAGTGGTTATTTTGCCAGCAAATCCAATTAACCTGAAAACCAAAAGCAGGCTTTCGGCAAAACAGTTTTGTAATTTAGTGTGTGATCTACATTGTAGAACATTCCATGTAAACTTGAAAAGAATGTGTATTCTGCTTCTTTTGGATGTAGTATCCTGTAGATATCAATGAAATCAAACTGGTCTACTGTGTCATTTAGGACCTCTGTTGCCTTACTGATTTTCTGTATGGATGATCTGTCCATTGATGTCAGTGGGGTGTTAAGGTCCCCTACTTTTATTGTATTATTGTCAGTTTCTCTCATTTTGTCTGTTAGTATTTGCTTTATATATTTAGGTGCTCCTGTATTGGTAGTGTATATGTTAATGAGTGCAATATCCTCTTCTTGTATTGATCTCTTTATCATTATATAATGCCCCTCTTTGTAATTTGTTATAGCCTTTGTTTTAGAGTCTATTTTATTTGAGTATTGCTATCCCCATTTTCTTGTCACTTCCGATTACATGAAATACCTTTTTCCATACTCTTAGTTTAAGTCGGTGTGTTTCTCTAGCCCTAAAGTGAATCTCTTGTAGGAAGTATCTTATTAAAGAAAGGATCTTGTTTTTTTAATCCAGTCATCTATCTTTGTCTTTTTACTAGAACTTTTAGTCTATTTACATTTAAAGTAATTATTAATAAGTATGTATTTATTGTCATTTTATTACTTGTTTTCCAGTTGCTTTATAAGTTCTTCTCTGTTCATTTCCTCTTTCTGCTTCTCCCTTAATGGTTTGATTATTTTCTTTTATAATATGCTTGGATTCCTTTCTTTTTAGCTTTTGTGTATCTGTTGTAGGTTTTTGATTTGTGGTTACCATGGAGTTTGTATATGTTGCCCTATGATTATATCTACTTGATTTAAACTGATAGTTATTTAAGTTCAAACATATTCTAAAGGATCTATATTTTTTACTCTCCTCCCACACATTTTGTGCTTTTGATGTTGTATTTTACATCTTCATGCTTATCCTTTACTATTTATTGTAATTATTTGCTTTTGTATTTTTTTGTATTTTTAACTATGTACTAGCTCATTTATGTGATCTTTAGTTCTTAATATACATTTGCCTTTCCTACAGGAATTTTCCCTTTCCGATAGAGTCTTGCTTCTTTTCCATTTAAAGAAGACCCTTCAACGTTTCTTTTAACATAAGTTTAGTATTTCTTTTAGTTTTTGCTCATCTGAGAACTTTTTTATCTCTTCTACTCTAAATGATAATCTTGCTAGGTAGAATATCCTAGGTTGCAGGCTTTTCCTTTTCAGCACTTTGAATATATTATGCCACTCCCTTCTGGCCTGTAAAGTTTCTGCAGAGAAATCAACTGATAGACTTATGGAGGTTCCCTTGTATATGACTCTTTGTTTTTCTCTTGATGCCTTTAGAATTCTCTCTTTAACTTTTGCCATTTTAATTATGATGTGTTTTGCTGTTGCTCTTTTGAGTTCACATGGTTTGGGACCCCCTGTGATTCCTGTACCTGTATATTTGTTTGTTTCTTTAGGTTTGGGAAAATTTTAGCCATAATTTCTTTATATATATTTTCGATAACCTCCTCTCTCTCCTTCTGGAACCTCTATATTACGAATGTTAGTATGTTTAATGTGATCTCATAGGTCTCTTATGTTGCTTCTTTTAAACTTTGTATTTCTTTCTGCCATTCTGTTTGGGTGATTTTCATTCTTCTACTTTCCAAATCACTTATATGTTCTTCTGTGTCATTTAGTCTGCTATTCATTGCTTTTATAGTACATTTTATCTCAGATATTTTATTCTCTTTTTTGGTCAGTTCTTCTTTATATTTTCTTGTTCCTTATTAAAATAATTTGTGCTTAGATCAATTCTCTTTCCTAATTCAGTTAGCACTTTTATTACCATTGTTTTGAATACTTTGTCTGGTAGACTTTTTATCTCTGTTTCATTATTTTCCTTATCTTTTCAGGGGATTTCTCATGTTCTTTCAGTAGTTTATCTTTCTCTGTCACTATGAATTTAGGTGAAACAGCTACCCTTTGTTATACTGAATGGGTATTCTTATGTGAAAGCATCACTATGTAGACTACATTTTCCCAATGCCTTTGGTGAGGGGCTGAATTTGATTTAGATGCCAGTCACATCTTTCCTCAGGATCTGCTGGCCACTGTCACCTTGGTAGTGGATGTGGCTGGTGATGGAGGAGCTAGAGCTTGTGCTGGGTGTGAGGTATCCATCATCACCCTGTCAGGGGCATGGTTTGCTCCCAAAGTTGCTGGAGTGGAAGTCCTAAAGTTTGCACTCAAGCCAGCTCTGTTCCATTCAAGTGTGTGTTTTTCCTTCTCCCTGCACTGAGGCCTTTGCTCCAAAGAAAGGTAGTGCTGAAGCAAGTGGGCTTGTTCACTTACAGGGGCCTGATGTGCTGCCTGTGTAGGTGTCTGTGACCCTGCTTAGACACAGCCCATGGTCCTGTCTTTTCCCCTGTCATAGTGACCCCAGATCTAGTGTTAGGCTGTGGTGGGGAGCAGGCAAGGCTGGACCATTTGCTTGGCTGGAACTGGGGAGCACAGTGTGCTGGTTGTGGGAATTCAAGCAGGCATGGTGTCATCCTAAGTCTGAGCTGCTTCTGGGGTGCTGTTTGAGTAAGCACCAATAAAGGTCACTGCCACCATACCTGGGCTACATCCCAGGTCCCTGGGTCACCTCTGCATTCCTAGATCAAGTATTTTCCCAGGTCCTGGCTGGCCTGGATCTAGTACCGAGCTGTGGCATGGAGTGAGTGGAGACTGGGCATTTGCTTGGCTCATATCGTGGCACCTGGTAAGGTGGCAGCTGCTAGGACACATCTTTCTCCACCCTATCTGGAGGCAAGCCAGTACCTGCACACTTCTTGCAAGTGGAGTCTAGCCTTCCCCAGACTTTCTTTCTGTCCCAGACATTCTCCTAGCAGCCAAGGAGGCCTGTCTCCCACAGGTAGGGCTCCTTGACTGGGCTGCTCAGTCTGTGGCTTGACCTGCTCATTCCCCAGGGCAAGTGACCACCCATGTGATCTCCCTTTTCCTCATGGTCCCCTCCCAGGGACAGATGTCCTGACCTAATACTTTTCTTCTCATCCTACCCAATTAAGTGTATATCTTTCTTTTAGTCTTAGTTGTATAGGAGTCCCCCTGTAGGTTTTCAGCTAGTTTTCCATGACAGTTGCTTCACATGTAGATATATTTTTGTTGTGTTTGTGGGGTTAGGTGAACTCCACATCCTCTTACTCTGCCATCTTGGTCTCCCTCCAGTGGAGATCCTTTTTTATGTTTTGAGTCTCTACTCTAGACTTATGTTTTGCAGTTACTATGAGGTTTGTATAAAACATCTCATAGACAAAATAGTCCTTTTTCTACTGATTGCATCTTATCTTCATTTGCCTATACAAGTTCTGTCCTTTTCCTCTTTAATGCTTTTGTTGTCTCAAATTATTCTCTTTATGTTGTGAGTTCATTACCAAATTAAAGTAGCTATATTTATTTTTACTTCTTTTTCCCCCTTAACCTTTATGCTATAATTGTTTAACCACCTATTCTGATATAGAGTTTCAATTTTCTGATATAGAGCTTCAACTTTCTTGGTCAAAGTTTCATGTACTTTTGCCTTTTCATTTCAAGTAAAAAGAGCTCCTTCCAACATTTCTTATAAGGTAGGTCTAGTGATGATGAACTCCCTCATATTTTGTTTGTCTGGGAAAGCCTTCGTTTTTTCTTCATATCTAAAAGATAACTTTGCTGTATAGAGTTTTCTTGGCTGACAGTTTTTATCTTTCAGTATTTTGAGTATGTCTTTCTACTCTCTCCTGACCTGTAGAGTTTCTGCTGAGAAATATGCTGATAGCCTAAAGGGAGTTCCTTTGTAGGTTACTGTCAATTTTTTCCCTGCTACCTTTAAAACCCTTTCTTTGTCATTGACTTTTGATAGTTTTAATATAATATGTCTTGGAAAAGATCTTTTTTTGTGTTGAGGTAATTAGGTGTTTTATTAGCATTATGGATTTGTAAATCCAGTTCCTTCCCCAGGTTTGGAAGTTCTCAGCTAGTTTTTTAAAAATAAACTTTCTGCTCCCTTCTACCTCTCTTCTTCTTCTGGGATACCCATTATCCTTATGTTGCCCTTCCTCATGAATTTGTATATTTCTTATAGAATTTCTTCATTTTTTTCAGATTTTATTTCTCTCTCCTCTTCTACCTTTATCATTTTTAGATTTCTCTCTTCAAGATCGCTAATTCTCTCTTACATATGGTCTGCTTTATTTGTGCTAATGTGTTCTTCATGTCAGTTATTGAGTTCTTCAGCTACAAAATTTATTTTTGGTTCTTTTTTTAAATGTTTCAATCCTTTTAAAAAAGTATTTCTTCTGTTCATTAGTTTTATTTCTGAGCTTATTTAACTGCCTTTCTGAGTTTTCTTGTAGCTCATTGTTTTTCTTTGTGACAGCTTTTTAAATTTTCTATCAGTTAGATTAAAATATTCTGTGACTTTAAGTTTGGTTTCTGGAGAAATGTCCTTTTTGTGATACCATGTTATCGTTTTTCATGGTGCTTGATAAGTTGTTCCTCTCTTGGCACATTTGACATAGTAAACAACTTTCTTCTTTAGGTAAAGATTTTTTTACTTGATTCTAATAATTCAAAGGTTAGTAATTAGAGGCCTTTCTTTTGGTTTTGAGTAGATAATTTTAAAGCATAAGCTTTTTTTTTTTTTAATTTCTCTTACCTACGTTGTCTCTGGCTATATTTGAGAATTGACAATTTCCACCCTTCACCACCTCTACTAGAGGTGTTGCCTCGGGACCTTATTGTTGCTGCTTATGTCTCCAGGGTCACTGATGCCTTGCTGCTGCTTGTTTTGTTGCTGTTGCTGGCGTTACTGCCTGGGGCTCCAGGATGATGGGTGTCTTCACCCATATGGGTTTGCCTGGGTTGTGGGCTCTGCCGATGCACAGGGAGTGGGAGGATGGGGCAGTGTTGGGGGAATGGTCACCTATGCTATATCTGGGTTTGTCAGATTTGTGGACACCACCACTGTGGTAGGGGGACCAGAGTCATAGATGCCTCCACAGCTGAAGGTGAGGTTACATGCCCCAATACTGCTGCACAATTCCCTGTGGCCACAGAAGCCACTACAGCTGGGAGGCCAGAGTTGTGTGTGTTACCTCCTCTGCTGCTACAAGGTTCTCTGGGGCTTCAGGTTCATCTGCTATGGCCAGAAGACCAGGATTATAAACACTGCCTCTGCTGTGCCCCCAGTTCTGCCTCCTGTGTTCCAGTTCACCCACCTGTAGATGTACAGATATGTGGAACTCTCTAACTTACTTGTATATAGAGGCAGAGGAAGAGTTACGGATGTTTAACTGGTTGTAAGTTGAAGGGGAAAGACAAAGAGAGTGTCTCGTGCCTCCATGATATTGACATCACTTATTACAATATTGTTGTAGATATTTAATGACCAGTTGAACCTTAAAATACAGTAGTTTTTTGGCCTTAATTGATTCCAAATATTTTCAGTATTTATGTTGGAAACATTGGATGACACATTTCCAACAAAAATAATCAAGTGTCTCCCTAGTGGACAGATACAAATCTAGATTATCTGCTGTTTTGCTTTCTAATTCTTAACCTGAAAATCTAGTAGGTTCTCTGACAATCACCAAAAGATGATGACAAAAACACTATCAAACAAAATATAAAACATATGATAATAATATCAAACAAAACATATGAGAACATTTCAAATGATTGTGAGTTGTTTAACATATAAGTTAAAACCTATCTCGAGTTTCTTCTGAGATACACACATAATTCTTTGTCTTTTTTTTTTTTTCATTGAAATCATCACAGGTTATGGTGCTTAATTTATTTTTCTTCATTAATGCATTTGTTATAATGATTTTCTTATACTTCTATTAAGTTTAGTTAGTACTTAGACCTCTAACACTTAGGAATTCTGAATTTGTTAACACTATTTTAATCTTTACCTATCTATAATTTACAGTGGTAAGAATTTTAACTGGAATGTGCCAAATTAAATAACAGACCACAGAAAGATAAGTAACTATTTTGGAGTCGTTAAGGTGCTGTTAAAATCTAAATTGCTTGCTTCATTTTCTGTTATAAAAGTTTTGCTTTTGTAATATATAGTAAATTCTATACAATGGTATAGGGTTGATCACTATTCTTTCATATTTCCTCTAATATATTTTGTGTGTTTCATTTCAGGGGTATTAAATTGGTATGACTTATTTGTTGAGATGTAGTATTTTCAACACATAGAAAAGGAGTTTATGCCAATACAAACAGAAAAACAAAAGAAATTCTAACAATGCTTCCTTTGGAGGTAGCTTGGTTTGGTACAAATTATTTGGACTTTGAAATTGGGTAGATGTAGGTTTAAAAACCCCAATCTCTGCTAATAAAACAATGGAGGTGGGTGCATAATGACATATCACAAAAGAAATTAAATAAAATACCATATGAAAAATTCTCAGCAAAATAGCTGACAGATAGTACATGCTCAGTTGTCAGTTTTCTCCACCTTTCATCTAGCTCTATTTTATAGCTGGAGAGAGAATGGTTTAAACCAATAGGCTTTCAAGCCCAGGATAAACTCAGATTGCCTATGTTGAGGGGAATTTTCTGTCAAATTCCTAAAATTAAGGTAAGAATTGTAAGATGAAAAATCATCGGTATGTTATCTTGACAAATTAAATTTTAAAAGTTTTCAACACCTTCCTAATGACTAAATCTCTCAAGATGAAGAGTTTGAAAGAGCTAAAGGTAACCCTCAATCAAGAAGATTATATGGTGAAAAATTGCCTTGAACATTGTCTTTCTAAGTGCTCTTACAAATCTGCACTTGAAAAAAACTGTAAATTTTAGTGGAGAGGAAAATCATACCAATTGTGAAGTAATGATATTTGGCCCTTGGAAAGTGCAAGTAGTGCCTGATTATAAGGTTACTGATTTATTTAAGGCAACATGCTGTGTGTAGCTCACACATTCAACTGTCATTTAAATTGTATTCAACTTCAGCTTAACTTGTATTCAGCTCATTGCAAACCTTAGGAAACCAAATTTAATGCTGTTTCAGAGGATAGAGAGACTGTGCAATCTCTTTCCAGCTCAAATCTGGCTGACAAAAACAATTACTTGCTTTCTCAGCCATTCAAATTAATTGTGAAATCAAAAGAAACAAATGATGATTAACTGGCTTGCCACTTGAGTGGAATTCCTAGCTTTACTTTGTATCTACTGTAAATTCTAGTTTAAAATGTAAAGAAAAGGCAAAATGGTTTTTTAACTTATAGGATATTATTTTTGGCAAATAGATTAGCCTTAACTGAAATCAAAGAGGGATAAATTATATTTAAACATACATCCATTTAAAAAAATATGATGTACACATTCACCCAAACACCAGTATTCAGTCTTCTTCCTCTCTCTATTCCTCCCTCCCTTCCTCCTTTCCTCTCTCTTTGCTTGTCTCCTTTCTCCCTTCCTTCCTTCTTTTTATCCTTCCTTGTTTTCTTCTTCTTTTATTTCTTCCTCTCTTTAATAGGCAGTAGTTACCATAATATGTACCAGATGGAGTAAAATTTTTAAGTAGACATCAAGTTGTAGATGTTCATTATCAATTTTTATCACAATAGACGTAAGAATCTTTGTTGCAAAAGTAAGTTAGGGTCCTCTCAGTGAATTTTTAGATTAACGCCAATTCTTTGAGAGAATTATAAAACTTTATCCTAAGAAAATACGTTGTTTACAAAACCTACAATATGGACTAAATAATTAGAAGCAAGCAGTATAAAGTAACATTTGTTTTAACTTTTTAATTTTTGAAGAGCCAGAAATATGCAAATACGTAGGTGTATATATGCATGATTTATGCATGTGTGTAGCTTATATGGGGGTCCTATGTCCCTTGTTATATAATTATAGATTTACTTATGGAAGTATTGAATTACTTTACAGTGTTAGCTTGCCTAGCAGTATATCAAGATAGTTTAGGAGGACAATACAGATCATTAATATAAAATTAACTATACCACTCTCAGTTATACATTTATGTGTTTCTCCCTTATACCCCCAAATTTGGGATGTTTTCAATTTAATTTATTTTTACAACTGTGATAATGACATTTAAAATCTGTCTGTTTCTCCTTTTTTGACCATTTAGCTGTTAATTGCTAATTTTTTTCCATAGATGTATACCATAATTTTTTTCCATAGATGTTTGCATCTCGTGGAAATTTAGTGTTTTTTATGATTTCTAAATGTATGGAACTATATTTTGAACATATTAGGTTTATGATTTAGGGATTGAAATTATAAAAGTCATTTGCAAATATACTATGTAAACTTATCAACTACAGAAAAATAATTCAAAGCCTATTAATAAGTAACATTACATTCATATATGAAGAACAGAAAATAAGTATGTGCACATTCTAAATTGCCTATACACTGACAATGTATTGGAGAAAAAAAATTGGACTTGTGTCATTTAGACATATACTTCTCAATCTCAACCATCATTTGTAGCTGAATATGTTTTATCCTTCTTACTCAACATTTCCTCAGTTTAGTTCATCAAATCTCAGTCTGTCTTCTGGGTACATGGTTCCAAGGTCAGCCAGAGAATCAGGAAAAGTTTGTAGATAGAATCTGGGGCCCCCACTCTTGCAATTCTCCTTTCTGATTCCCTCCTGACATTCTAGGGGCTGTGCTTATTTCCAAGATAGTCTCCTTGTTCATTTGGACAGAAGACTAGGTTTTCTATCAGATTTAGATGCACTGGTGGCTCTGATTTCATCCAATCCTCAGGTTAAAGCCTTAAAAATGAGTAACTTACTCTGTACTATTCCTTTCTCTCCAGTTTCCATTCTCTTCCAGAATTTTCCTCCTTGTTTTTTGTTGTCTTTAGTGCATTCAGGTGAGTGATTTTCTTGTATTTGTCTGGACTTTTTAGTTGTTATCTTTGGAAAGGCAGGGGTGGTTGAAAGTCAAGTAGGATCTGACTTGTTCATATTAGAAGCAGACCTTCAGGTTTCCACTAGAGCAAGGAAGTGACTGTAATCCTGAGAAGCAGAATGAGGATATAAGGAGTCTGTTGGTAACAGGCCCTACTCTCCAGAGAAGACTGTATTTGAAATTGTGAGGAGAGGAAAATGTATCAGATATGTCATTTCAGGGCATTTTTAGGGCATTATAGAAATAAGCATGGCTGATAATGATGTGGGAGGCTTGATGCCTTTGGTGCAGGGTGTGGGGATTACATGTGAAAAATAGTGGAACTGTTCTTTGTAGGCTCATTATAGAATGAAGGTGGATAGTGTCCAGATTATTTGGCTGGAGAACAATTCTTCTGTCCTGTAGTTCTAGATAAATAAGAAACACCTGTGCCGGGTGATGGCCTACCAAGGACTCAAAGAGAGCTCCTTGACTTGTGCCAGCCTGAGGGTAGAGGGTGGCTTACTGGCAACCTGAGAGAAAGCTTAGACATAGTCGCAGACTATAGGAATGGGAACACTTGAAACAGTAGGTGAAATGGAATACTTTGACCGAGAGCAGTTGATGACATCAAAGATGAACAGCATAGACGGAAGAACATTGTTTTCTTCCTTTGACTCCTAATTTATTTGTATTCATGTATGAAAATGCTGAAAATGAAGAATACTATGTGTTTGTATTCTTCTAGGTTTGTTTCTGAGGAAGAAATATTTGTATATCTGTGAGTATATGAATAATTTGTATACCTTTTAGATTTTCTGAGAAGATAAGACATGTCATATGTTATTATAAAAGCATACATTAGTTTTGGAGGCGTTACGTAGTTTGAGACAGATTTGGAATATACAGGAGTTTTAGTGATTATAATTACTTTTATTGTACTCAGATGTTTATTAGCAAAATATGTTTTATAATGAACAATAGATTATCACTTATTTAATAGCTTATACATACTTAATATTGATTTCACATACAGTCCCTTGTGTGTTTTTACCCTTCCATCACCGTAGATTTTGCACAGTACATCAGTTCTTTTTGACCACAGCTAAACAGCTTTGTCAGCTCCAAACTTTCTTTTCTTCTTTTTATTCCCCAATAATTTTTGCCCTACTATAAAATAGATTTGGTCAATGGGAATCCACTCTGTGAGATCACAACTCAGGTACATTTTTGCTCGCATGCAACACATCCAGCCCATCAGTTCTTGGCTCCATGGGCAACTTGGATAACATCTGTTTTACTTGTTTGTTGACATACATCAGCATTTGGGATGTGGTTGCAAATAGAAATCTGCACATTCATCATTCAATTGATCCTTGAGGTACAGCCAACATTCTTCCTTACTAAAAGATTTACAGCTCTCTCATATCTCCTTGTGTTGTACAGAACAACTGATGAGTTAGTTTGTTGGCATTGTTTGCTCTACTTATTCTATTCAAATGAAGTTACATTCCCTTACTTTTTTTTTAAAAATTTTCAAGGACTAGTTTCAGTTAAATCCTGTTGATTTTCATTTTTTAAGTGTTAAGCAGTTTTAAAATTTTTAAGTATTAATGTTCACTTTAAATAATTTTACATATTGCCTGAGAAAAATCTGTACATGTGCATGTATGTGTGATGAAACAGAATACTATTGACCTTTGAACAACATGGGTTTCAACTGTATGGATCTAATAATATGCAGATTTTTTCAATAAATATATTTGAAAATTTTTTGGAGATTTGTGACAAGTTGAAAGAACCTCATAGATGTACCACATAGCCTAGAAATATTGAAAACATTTTTAAAAAGTTTTATCATGAATGCATAAAATACATGTAGATACTAGTCTATCCTTACACAGGCATCAGGTGAGTGACACTTAATATAAAATTAATAATGTGTTAGTTTGCTTACCATTTTATAACTTTGCTTTCAAAGAATTACATTACTGTACAGTATGCCTCTCTCGTAATTGGAAAACACTGCATATCAACCTATTATCACAGGTAGGTGTTTTCAAAGAAAATGTAACAATGTTTCCAATACTTATTATGAAAATGACTGTAATACTGTATGCCATAAAAATTTTATAATGATGCATTCATTAGTGTATAGGTTAGGCTACTGTAAAGCAATCGTATTGATCACACTAAGTTACATAAAGCAATAATATTGCTGCCTTTTCCTTATCAATGCATGAATTGTTTTACCTGTAAATAAGAATTTTTTTTCACATTGTCTTTTCATTTTTGATACATAGTACTAGTAATATGTATAACATATACAGCGTTTTGTATCGTATAAAACAATATTGATGTAGGTACTGACAGACATTTCATCTTATAAACAGATAATGTAAATTTGTAAACAGATGATGTAAATTTATAGTATCAATAAATACAGTAGAGTAAATATATTTTCTCTTCCCATGATTTTCTTCATAACATTTTCCTTTATTTAGCTTATTTTATTATAAAAATACAGTATATAATACATATAACATACAGAACATGTGTTAATTTACTGTTATTGGTAAGGCTTCTGGTCAACAGTAGACTATTAGTAATTAAGTTTGGGGGGAGTCTAAAGTTATATGCAAATTTTCGACTATGTGGAAGGTCAGCACCCTTTATCCCTGCATTGCTCAAGGGTCAATTGTATTTCATTTCTACAAAAGAAATCAAAATAACATGTATTATATAGATATTTTTAAGAGTACCTATGAAATTCTCACATAAAGAATTATGATGGGTAGTGACCAGACATCTCCATGAACAACTTTTAAAAGGTTTAGATGTACTGAATTAATCTGACTTCAAAAGTTAATGGATAACCATGAATATATTATGGTAAAGACACAAAAATCTGGGGTCAAATATGCCTATTGGGACTTTCAAAAAGAGTTTGGTATTTAACCAGGGCCAGTTTAATGGGTATGTGACCTGTATTGTCACGCTGAGCCTTGCACTTGGAAGGGCATCACACTTGCTTTAACACTCCGCAATCACCATATTTAAAATTCTTAATAATTTTATCTTTAACCTTGTGTTCTGTAAGTGAAGACTGACTTACAGAATCATGGACAATGAATCATCCATGTAAGCAGAAGAGATACATGCAATTTGCATATCCACCTTTCCTTCTCATCCCATTCACATACATAGTTCACAACGTCCGATGAGAAGAGAATTCCAGAGGACCTAAGATTCATAGAAGTTCTGTGTGACTCAAAACAAGTCAAGGTAATTCTGTCTCATCTATAATCAAGTAAGCAAGGGCAATGAGCCTGAGAGCCACAGTTTTCATTTGGACCAGACTTGCTTTGAAGACTTAAAGAAGGTCATGGTGTTCTAAAAAACGCAAACAGTCAAAGGGTCCTATTATATTCTTTCTTACGTTACTTCCCTGTATTTGCCAACCATTTATGCTGAAAGTGATGACATAGAAGAAAAAGGAAAGATAGGGCAATCTATAGTTCCTTTATCTTTCAGTCCTTCCTTACCTATCAGCCAAATGTAGAGACGTGAAATAAAAGCAGTTGAGTTAGATTTCTGCTGTGTTTCCCCTGTTCATACAATATGCATATGCATGTGCGAGCTATAAAATACAAATTGTATAATTTCAGGCATTTAAAAACTGCCATTACACAATATAAAGACGATGGTAAAACTTATGCTAATTAACTTTTTATTTATTTTTTACCTAAAATGGCATTATATAGTAAATAAAAATTGCAATGACAATTTGAGACATACATCATGGAAGGATGGGAAAAGCTTTATATTTATTACCTTTAACAGCACTCTCCCCTTGTTTTTCTAACAAGGAATCTCACATTTTTATGTTTACTAGGTTCTGCAAATTAAGTAGCTGGCCTTGAATTTCGCTACCCATTCTAAACTATGTAGGACAATAATATGATATGGATATTAATATGAATTTATGATTGCTAAAGCAGCAGCCAGTTTTTCTAGTTATGAAGATTGAAGAGAAAGAAGAGCTTGAGATGAAAATTAGGCTGAGACTAGATCTGTTGGAGCTTGTCCAAAATATTCACGTCTGTGAGATTATTCATAATTATTTCGTCCTGCAGAGAATGTGAAAAATGATAGTTAGGTGACATATTACAATATTGATGTTACATTTTTGACATATACATGACAAAATATGTCCTCCACAGTGGAGACAGCTTCACATAATTTATGCCAACACAGATACTGTCGGGCTATCTTATTGTCACCATTTCACATTGCGATAGAAATTATCTGCTTGACTATACTGGGACCAGTTATATTCCTGTGTTCAAATTAGAAAAGTCTATAAAGAGAGAAAATGTAAAATTAACATGCCATCAAGGATCAGATATGAGGGGGGTCAGCTTTACATAATGCCCTTAAGGTGTCTAATACAACCATACAGATTTGCTTTGCCTTTCCAAATATTGTACCGATATGTGTGTGCTAGTTCTCTCCTCCTCATTTTTAATAGATACTTGCCATCATTTCATAACCTGTGGTTTAAATATGTTGGGGTGATCATAGTCCAATTAAATTGTTCTAAATTCCTATATTATATACTGTATATGTCTCTCAATCCTTTGTTTTTCTCTATATTAATATTTTATGTCTTTAATCATTTTTTAGCCCTTTTGCCATTTATAAAACATGATTCTCTACTATATGAGTTGAAATTTAAATTACTTGCTTCAAATGGATAGTTGCCCATGTAGCCTAGTCAAGATCTGAGCCACTTCGCTGAAGTAGGACTTTTTTTTTTCCTTTTCTTAACTTTGTTTCCACCAGATTTATTTGACAGGTAGTATCTTTCAATCAATCAAATTCATATTAGATATGTATCAGAAGGCTATGGAAACTACAGGGATGACAGCACTTTAACTGACTTCAAGAGACACTAATTAACTGATTTGACTGGAAATGTTTCTAGTATGTGACAAGATCCATGGTTTTAAATAAAACATTTATTTTAAACATTTCATGGAAAATCCAATTTTGATGTTACAGCACTCGCACATGGATATACGCAGCTTACTCCATAACCGGAATTCTTTCACTCCTCTTGTAAACATACTTTGCATTTGTCGAATTATTCTTTAACATCATAAAAAAAATTATCACTTTAAACAATACTGTGAGGCTGTACAAGTGAAAATCAGGCTGCGAAGATAAATGTTTGAAAAGGTATTAACAATTTAATTATGAAATTTTGTGCACAATATGCTGTAATATGTAATAGTTTTAAACTGTTTTAATAGCTTCATCAAAACCTAGCAAGTCCTCAAAAATATTTAAGAAATTTTAAATTACCAAAATGAATTAAGCAAAAATAGAGTTGTGAACCTCGAATTCTAATATGTCATTTATTAAATGTAGGACATGGAATTGTCCTTTGTTAATTTATTTTCTGTTACTACAAAAAAAGGCAAGGACAAAATAGCATCATATAATTCTCCCCACCAACTTGTCAGTAATTTTGATTTGAATTAATGGTAATTACTTCACAAAATCTGAGAGTTTCAGTTTAGAAATTGTTAAAGAAAAGTGTGTACCACTACATGGGCCATACACCATCATCCAGATGATAAAACATATGGTGTTGCTAGAATTGTCACTCTTAGAACTTCACGTGCTACAGCTACTTGCTGACAGAATGAGCTTACTACACATTTTTCTAATCATGGTGGAGTGAGCAGAATTTGCCTATGGTATTATATATTGATTTTAGCTAACTTGATTCCATTAAAATTAAAAAATTCTTAACAGCATTATTCAATTAAATAGAAGTGTGTAGTAAATATTTTCGACAAAAAATTTCTGAAGTTTTCCAAACGTCACACTCAAAATTCAGTCAATTCAATCATATTTTTGGTTATTATATGCTATTAAGTGAATTAATTGGCTGGTTTTGTTTTCACATAAGAACAATGTTTTGATTTCATGTAGATAGAGTTGCAATCCCTTTTTGTGCTAAAAAGAAGGTAGAGAGAATTAGAGTTAAGGAACTCAGTGCTATAATAATTTAACCAGAGGTTTTTCCTTGTTTTTTTCAAACCTTTTTATGATATCAATAATGACATGAAATAGTTTACTTGTCCTTCTATATGCTTGTGTTGTTGTCTTAACCACTTCATGAAAAAAACTTAGGCTTATATAGGTGCTCTAAATCATTTTGTGAAATAGGAGAAGAGACGATGCTATGACTAAATGTTTGAGAGAAAACTGGAAATGATTAAATATTTCAAAGAAACAGAGTGTTAGTAGTGCCTTCTCTGACATAACAGAGAAACTCTGGCTTTTAAACTTGACAGCATCATGTTCTTGGAGCAAAGATTGAGTGACTCAAAAATAAACACAAATAATACAAGCAGATTATATACTAATAACTTACATTAAGTTCCTATTTGTCATTAAAGATGCAGAATAGTGTGACGTATATCTTTTCACTTAATTTCTGAAATGCACAAATTGGAAATGAGTTTTCTGTTATTATTTTTCAGAAATGCCTTCTGAGGTTAACTTAGAGAGTGAGTATGTGTCTCTTTTTCAGCAGTGGGAAGGACTGAGGGAAGTTTGCCAGCCTGTCAGAGCTCCAAAGATTATTATTCAACAATTTGACAATAGAAACTGAAAAAGAATCCTATTATATCTGAATTCTGAATTTTGCTTTCAGAAGGAGGAAAAGACTTAGGTAGAAAACGGTCAGCTAAATTTTGACTGTATTGCCTCAAAAGTGCTAAAAGAAGTTTTCGAATAGGAAGTTAGATATGGCTTTCCAAATAGAGAAAAAATAGTCTGTGTTAAAAATAACAGTTCGCTGGTTGGAACCACATTTTGACAAAGAAATGGGTTATAGAGTGAATACTTCTGTGATACGATTATAATAAGAATAACTGGCAAGAGAAAGGCCTAATCTTTGCAGTGTGATATAACAGATCATACAAAGAAAGTAGTAATATTCAGTTCTAATTTTCTTGTATACCAAATGAGAAAAAAGGAATTGAATAAAATCATTTCAAGGAACAGAAACATGTGAAAACTGTTTCTTTGAAGTTTAATTGCCACATGGTACCAGTATATATCTATAGAAGATAATGTACATATTTCATATTTATTTTAATATTTAGTTTTTGTAAACATTTAAATCATTGAGCATATCATGAATTGATTTATAATTCACAATTTGTAGAGCTGATATTTAAGCAAGAAATTATAAGATTAATAGCTCAGGGTAATGCCACAAGAAAAAAGTCTATTTTGATATACAAATCATGTCAAAGTTTAAGGGAGCATTTACAACTCAATGAATTTGTCATTATTTAAAAATTAGATTTAATCTACATTGATTGAAGGATTGAGCTAACTTTGTGGGTGTTCTCCAATGAGGTCTTTGATTATTTTCTTTAAATAGCATTTAATAGCTTAGCCAAATAGTTTTTTAAAAATAACATGCATAAGAATACCTAAAAAAATCAGAAAACCTCAGCAAGCATGCAGCTATAGAGGACCAAATTCCATAAAATCAAATTGAGCAGTAAGAAATTCAAATAATTATGAAAGTAATCTATAAGTGTTGAGACCTGGTTTAACAGGAGGTGGGAGGGGACAAGAAAAAAAATCTTGGAATTTTATTGATAAACTCAGACAATACAGCTAATAAAATCGTTAAAATATGTATTACTAATGGATCATGGCATCCAGATCAAGAGAGGGAACAGCCTTACCCTAGTCAAAACTGATCTAATTACGTTTGACACATTGTGTCCAGTTTTAAAGTTCATACTTAAGGGGGACGTGGATAAGTTAGCATGTATATGAAAGATAAGCATAGGAATAAGGAAAGGAAAAAGCAGTATATAATAGTTGAATATTAGTCAATAGAGTTTTAACATGGAAAAGTTTATGTGAGTAGAGGAAAGTGTAAAACTCCATATCCTGTACTCTAGCCACCTGGACTATTTAACTGATGTTGGTCTGCAGTTTTCTGTATCCATAGTTTTATGTCAGTCCCTCAAACTGTGATCTCTTTCTTCATTTTTTTTCTCCAGTGATTAATTAAAATTTTATTGATGCTTTAAAGTCAGCCTCTAAAACTATCTCATCGACATGCTTCTGTACAAGGGGGTCTTCCTCTTCCCTGCTCTCCAATAGAACTCGGCACAGGAGACATCAAGTTCTTCCATGAATGATAACACCCTGGCAGTTTATTTTATCCCCACAGAAAATATCAGAATGTGTCTTTTCAAGCTTATAACTCTCACAGTTTTTGGCAGAGTCTAAAAAATACTTAACAAAACATTCTGTTAATTAAACATCCATTAATAATTCAAAACAAGATTATTCATATTTCTTTACATAGAGTGGAATAGACACAGTACAAAGGGGAGAGGACATGCATACTTGTATTGACATAAGAAAATGCTGGAAGTGATTACATTGAACATGTTTTAGAAATTTAAAGATGATTATTTTAAGAAAGTAGACTCCTATCCATGAATGCATAATAAGAGCAAATTAAAATTAACATTGGTAAAATGTGTTTAGAAATAAAGGAAACACTTTCAGAAAGATATAGTTCAAACAACTGTACAAATTAAAGGTGAGAGCTTATGCAATAATGAAGAAAAAGCCTTTGATAAATACACATCAAACTTTATAGCTTTTGATGAATTTGAATTTTCATGAAATCAGCAATAAAATAAAGTAGCATTAATATGTATTTTTCAATAGCATGTGTGTGAGGGGTGTGGGGTTATCGGAAAGAGGATTTCTAAAATATTTTGGCAACTTAAAAAATGAAAGTACAATTCAAGAGGCAAAGTGTTTATTTGGGATCAAAGAATTGCAATTTGGGGTACAAAGATTTAGGGAGAAACCCAAATAGTTTTCCTGATTACAAGAGAGGAGCTCAGGATTTTTATGGGAAAAAAAGAGAGAAAGGTGAGGTAATTTGTTGTTGAGAAGAGTTCATTGGTGCATAATGCGGTAATCAACCAGGTGAGGTGTTAGTTGGTAAAGGATGAGGTAAAGCTCCATTTGTACTTCATTGATTGGTCGGGTGAAGTGGTCACTCGTTCATTTATCAGTCCTTTCAACAGGATATTCTAGTATCTTTGCTTACTTCTCAGAATGTTGGTACTTCGTCCAGTTCAGAGGTACAGAAAACAGGACCTGCAAGGCATTTTCTCTGGAATGGCTGCTCCAGCTCTATTTTAAATGGCTCCACTCTTATCATCTTTCAGTTTTTTAGTAATAACAACATCTAGATCTCTGTTATAATTTAATTATTTCAGCATCAGAAGTAAAGTAGTATTGTAATAGTGGACTATAGAGGAGAACCAAGGAAAGACAACTCTGATTTGGGTGCTTCTTCTCTGAAAGAGACATACTTTTTGCCCTTCCATGACATTAGCAAGAAATATTTCTTAATGCTAATTCAAAGGGACAGTTGCAGCATATTAATGCAGCAAATAGATGGTAGAAATCTTGTGGCCTTTATCAAAAGAGATACAATTACTACTCAATCTTTAGCACTATGGGAACATTTGGCGTAATAGAATCGTTTATTCATAATGCACTCTTTCTTTCTGGCATTAATTTCAGTGTCATTCACTAAGGGGAGAAAAATGCTTGACACAAACAGCAGGCTATAGTCTTTCAAAAAGAGGTTCTTGCATGACACTATTCCTAAGAGATTTGCTTCAGTTAAAAGCATTCTTCTGTCCTGTGGATATTTGTGTACATGTCTGATTGAGTGGAAAAAACTGCTAGAGAAAAATGAGATCACAAATGTATGTTTTGGCTGCCATCAAGTCAATACAGTAATAGGTTGGTGAAAACATCAAAACACAATCAAAGCTGCCTTCAGTGTCTGAGTGCAGAATTCACTGGGCAGTCAGATAGAAAAGGTCATTTTTTTTCCATTTCATCAGTAATCATGAAGGAAAGAAATATGAGGATCATGATTGTTATAAAAAAGTTTACATGGTTGCTCCAAGAAGATAGTCTCTGAATATTCTTATTAAGTATGTGTGTTTACTTGATAAGCCAAAATGTAGCAATGAGGCATTGACAGCCAAGTGAATCTGTGCTTGCAAATGACTAACAGAGAAGTAGACAATTCAAGATATACTTACAGAAATTGACACATATTTAACTTGTAAATGCTTGGAAAATCCTTTGGTACATTTTTGAAGGCATTAAGGGAAATAAAAATGTATATGACTACAAAAGAAAGCTTGCCATCAATACTTTCATGTTGATTATAATAAAGGATCTGTTTGATCAAATCAATATTGCCTTACAAAATCAAGGCAATGATGCTTTAACAATAATATGGATATATAAATCATAAGAAAAAAAGCTAATCTATGGTACATAAAAGTTCAAAATCCTTTCTCTCACTGTGTTGAAAATTTGCTCTTTTAACACACATTTTAATAATATGCCTATAGGAGAAAACAAATTCTAGTATAAAAACAATAAAAAATTAAACCCCATTTTTATATATTATGCATTCATATATGCATTGTGTTAATTGGTAACCATTTAAACCAGAAACAATGTTTGTGTTTATGAGTTGAGCAGTGATATAACAACAACAAAAAAGTGGTTTTAATATCTAACCATACTTACATTCAATGTGTGTTTTACACTAGGCAGTATAATTGGATTGTTTTCTACAATAACTCAATTTTTTGGTAAGAGTGGAAAGAATAGAAACATAAGTAATTATAATGTAATGTGATAACTGTTATAATTATGAAGAGCTGTGGAAAAACAAAGAAGAGAACAATCAACTCTGTCATATTGGACAATATTTTTATAGTATCTGATATGGTATAAATTGGCAGTTGTTAAATAGTCTCATTAAATTATATTTGGCTTAATCAGGGTTCTTCATACTGCCTATATTTATTACATGGGGGATGGTAGCAGAGTATTTTACTTAGGTAAAATAGAAATATATATAATACATATATGGGATATAAAATATCAGAATAAATCATATATAGTGTTGTTTGTAATATTTTATTTCACTTATATATATCTATACACATACTTACACCTTCACTGACCAAATAAATTATACTGTTTAGAATTATCATGTTAAAACTTTGAAAAACATATTTTGGCGTATCTAACAACTTATAAAATGGGAAAAGAAACTATAGAAAATTAGATGTCAATATCCTTCCCTAAACACAAAGAAAAATTCAACAGTGAATATTACTTTATAAGCTAGGAATATCTAATGCAAACTGGATGCCAAAGCTGAAATAGATTCAATAAGAATAATTGTGAAGATAATTTCTTATATTAACAATAAAAATATATTTACCATATCTATAATAATGTCATCAATAAGTATTATTGTGGGTTTTTAAAATTAATTAATTTATTTTAATTTTTTGGCTGTGTTGGGTCTTCGTTTCTGTGCGAGGGCTTTCTCTAGTTGCAGCAAACGGGGGCCACTCTTCATCGCGGTGTGCGGGCCTCTCACTATTGTGGCCTCTCTTGTTGCGGAGCACAGGCTCCAGACACGCAGGCTCAGTAGTTGTGGCTTACGGGCCCAGACGCTCCGCTGCATGTGGGATCCTCCCAGACCAGGGCCCGAACCCATGTCCCCTGCATTGGCAGGCAGACTCTCAACCACTGCGCCACCAGGGAAGCCCAGTATTATTGTTTTGATTTTCTTTGTGTGGGTCATTCTACAAAGAGTTTAGAAATATTCTTTGATCCTTATTCCTTGATCTTTATGATAACTCTAGGAGATGAATATTAATATCCTCATTATATAGATGTAGCAAATGCAGTAAGGGAAATTAGGCTATTTGAAGAATTCTAGAACATGCCAAATCGGGTCCAAAGATTATTCTGCTAATCACTACACTATATGCCTGTAGATGTTTACTGAACTTTACAGGAAAGATCTTATCCCTAAAAGTTTCAGCCTGGAACAGGCATGGTAGACCCTAACTAGAACAGTCTAAGTATTTCAGTGTTTTTCACACAGCAGCATGTATCAGAATTGTCTGGAGAGTTTTAAAAACACAGATACCTGGGCCCTATCCCGAGTCTCTGAGGAAGTATAAGGTAGGGCTGAAGAATTTGCATTTTTAACAAATTCTCAGGTGAAGCTAAAACTGCTGGCCTAGGGACCATACTTTGAGACTCACTTCTGTAGGTGTGTCCAGGATGCCCTTGGAATGGGAAACCAGTGATCTAGACAGAATGAATCAGATGATCTCTGCACAGGATGTAGCCATCAGCATGGGAGCAGGCTTTCCTGAGGAATCTGCTGTAGAGTATTATATTAAATCTATTGACCATAAGGTATATTGAGGAATTCTGAGGAGTGAAGATAGTTAGCTGTCCCAAAATATTTTTAGTTTTCAGTTTTATATTTTTAAAATGAAGGCTGGGTTGCATAATGATATTTATCTTATATAATTATAAGAATGTGGCTACTGCTTTATTCACCACTGCCCACACAAATGCTACTTCTTTGTTCTTTTCAATATCTACTTCCCCAAGTATTGCAATGAGTAAAGAAATCTAAGCAAACTCTCACCTCAAAATAAAATATATTCTAATTATAAAATATAATAAAATGTTATGAACAAAGAAAGTTTGCTACATGCACCAGAATATATAAAGTTATCCTAACCTAAGTCTATAAATGGGTCATAAGCCTAAGTAAACATGTTTTTATATAAAACATGAAGGAATATTAACAAGATTATGTTAGGGATAGTGGGGGCCAGGAAAAGGTTTACTATTGCTAAAACAAAAACCTTGGAATTGAGGCAAAGGAGAGGATAAATCAGACTCAGATTTAGCAAGATTCCTTTTAGAAGAGCAAACATAGCTGGGTTTGGAGTGGGGAAAATGGAATAATTTATCGACTGAGTGAGAATTACCAAGGAGAAGCAAGTGGATCTTCAGGATTTTGAAATTGTAACTTCAGCAGCAGGCATGTTTGGGCAAGATCAGCTATGGCATGCCCGTATTATTGACATTTTTTCATGAGGGGAATAGTTTTCAAGAAAATTGCCCCAGGCTTCATGTCTATTTCAAGGAATCTTATAGGGGATCTTCTAGTTTTCATGTATTCACAGTGAAATGGGCTGTATTAGATACCTTGACTTATATAACCTTAAATCCAGTTTTAAAGGGGGCATTTATGCCAAATAATTTATTATTATTTTGTTACAGCAAAAAATATTAAGAAAGAAATTTGCAGCAGCTAACCTATAGAATGGCTACTATTTTTTTTTATGTTATTGTTTTGAGCTGATGGCAAGGGCATAAGTAAAGAACTGTGTTTGCCCACCTAGCAGGAAAGCTAAGATGAAACTATAAGACAGTGTTGATAAAGGGCACACAGGAATAAAAATGACAAAAAGAGGAGAATTTACATTATATACATGTTTGCCCCAAATCAGATGGAAGGAGCAGGGACTAATACGGACTTTCAGTTGAGTCACAGATGTAATTATTTTGGCCAGCTAATGAAACTTTTATAATTGGAAGATACATGGCGTTTTGGTTTGAATAGTATTAAAGTTGCACAGTATGCTGACAAAAAGAATACCTCAGGTTGCTTATTACTGATACTGTGTTTCAAGTATTTAAAACGGTGAATTGTGAAACATAGCATATATATGCTAAAGAACTTATGGTTATCGTATAAAGAAGAAAAATATTTAACAGTTGTGTAACTAATACCCAGATTCAGATATAAAACAGCAGTACCTCTGAAGCCTCTTCTGTGCCAGGCTTTGTTTTCTAGGCCCCGATGTAGTCAACAAAGTTTAAATTTACATGATAACGGCAAATGCAAAGCTGGGTTTAGTGCTCAGCTTACCTTTCCTGGTTCCTAGACTCACACAGTGTTTGAACTAATTATTCTGTATTCTTTGTCAGCTTAGTTTTACATTTATGATATTTCCTTTAGTAAATACATTATTCCTACATAATGATTACTTACAATAATAGGAAGGCTGATCAGTGTACCATAATCCTTCCTGAAACATCAATTAGTGAAATGTGTTTTTATACTTGATATATAAGTTAATAAACATCAAGTTGGTTTTAATCCAACCAGGGTCATATTTTATCCATGCAAATGGATTGCAGATCATTATAGTAGAAAGCAGGAAGATGGCAGAAAAACCTGTTGGTTTTATGAAGGAGGGGGTGTGCATTTACTTCTCCAGAAGTGTTCTTTTAAAAATTATCCTGGAAGATATTAGACTAGAGCATTGGAACCTTGAGCACTTTCCATGCCCTGCAAATGTGGCAACAGAACAATCCCAGGGAAGGAAAAATTTGTATTTTTATTAAAATGGTCAGAGTACCAATGCTGACAACTGCTGAGAGAAAGATGTAAAGAAAAACAAAACAAAACAAACACAATATTATAACTTGAAGAGATAAAAAATTGTGGTGCCTTCATTTCAAGAAACATTTTCTCTACCCAAGCAACTTTTGAGAACTTAATACAAAAATAAAGAAAATAGATAGGGAAGCTGGAGTAAAAACTAATGGCATCATGACAGATGTTTCAGGCACAGTTAAAATGGTTATTATGGCAATAGCTCAGGAGTAGTGGGACAGAGAATGGAAGATAAGCAACTGCATTACAGGTAGAAGTAGAAGGAATGACAGTTTGCCCTACACCAGCATCATGGGCTAGTCAGAATGCATTTGACAGATTATCAGTAGAGTATTTTGAGATACATATATATCACCCTGATAACCACTCTCTGCAGGAATATCTTAGAGAATCAAAAGAATATTAGAATTTGACCTATTTCTTTACCTTTTCACTTAAAATAACCTAAAATTATAAAATTTGAATGACAAAAATAATACTGTATATTTTTATATCATTGCCCTATTAAAATGTAAACTTTTCCAGGAACTATTTGAATGGTTAGACCTTTCTTCATTATCTTTTTCTCCTCTCTGGAAAACTGAACTCCAAATCCTTTTTCTTCTAAAGCATAGCTAATTTAACTGTATCTGATGTATTCATCATTTGCATTTGTATTTCTGTATATGCATATGCTTGAAAGAACCCTTGCAGTATTCAGGAGGGAAGGTGTAGGCTGGAAGATTCCACCTACATCATTCTTTGCTCCAGAACATCTCAGATTTTAGCTGTAAATTGGTGACTCTGACTTAATTTTCATTTAGTCAGAGAGTTTCTTGGCTTCAGTTATCTGAGGAAAAACAAAAACAAAAACAGTCTGTCAACCTGGGGTTGACACAGAGATTGTATTTCTGTTTTATTTTAAGCTTGACTATGGTTTTGAGCGATTAATTATTCAGTCATTCCTAACAATTATTATAACGATCAAGCAAGGATATCTATTTCAAAGTATTTACAAAAGCAAAATCTCTTACTCAAGAGATTTTAAAACTACTTGCATCATAGTGTCTATATTTGACAACATTTTCAATATAAGATTTGTTTACTAAAAGATTAATTAGCCCTGTTTTCCAGTGTATGTTCAATCTAAAAATGTACATCTAGAATAATGTTGACTTTTTTTAGAAAGAGAAAAATACAGGTTTTTCAAATATAGGCATCTTTTCTGAAGCTTTTTCTTGTATAAAACACTCCAAAAATGGTTACCAAGTATGATTCATTGCTGACAAAAAAGCAAGAAGTGTGAAGGATTTGCTAAGTACCTCATTTCTTTTTTAATGTAGTTTTTTTCTGTTCACTTTATTATTCTATGGTTTACGTTTTCAGCAGTGGGAATTCAGTGATGTTTTGTTAGAATTCATTGTTAACTTGACATGGCTTTTGTTTGTTGTGATGTGTTGTAGGTAGGAATGAACAGGCCTATAGGATTTCTAGCTGTTAAGACACAAGAACAAAAATTACCTTTTTTTCCTTCTTTTTTTTAAAAAATGTTATTGAAGTATAGTTGATTTACAATGTTGTCTTAACTTCTGCTGTAAAAAATTACCTCTTTAAATTATTTTAATGTTTAAAACCATCTCAGAAAACCTCTATACTAGCAACATATTTTTAAAGAAACAGCATTAAAGCACATGGAATTGAAAATATATAATTTTAACCCCTTCCTCCAAATGTCACACTCATCTCTCTCTTGCAAATGAAAATTTCACCGTTATAAAAGTTTAAGTACAGTTTTAATTCTTAAAGAATTTCAGTATTTTAATTAAATTAGCTCAACTGTGCATATTATGCTTTTGTTATCAATTAAAATAGCTTATTTGCCTTAATTTTAAGTAGAGAAAATCAAACTAAAAATTACATTGAATTCCAGTGTGTAAGTCAGATTCATATGATATTAATTTTAATTGACAATAATTGTTCAAAATCATGTTCTCTTTTCTTCATATTAGTGCTAAGTGACTATTAGTTGCATCAGATACCTTGGAGATACCTTAAGGAAAAAACATTTTCATATACATTTGCAAAAATATATTTTTTGTTGTTGAAGACAAAAATTTCCACTTCTCTAGAGAAAAAGCAGAGGATAGGTTAATAATGAAATGTTAGTAGCAATATAACTTTTATATTTACCATACTGTCTACATGTATCACTGCAACCTATCTCACCCAAATATCTTTGTTGAAAAGGTGACAAAACTGAGGGAAGTAGAAAATAAAATAAATATTATTAACATAAGCTGATTATTGGTGATGATGAGCATAGGAATATTATTTACAGAAAGAATGTTCTTGAGTTGAACAGTTTATAAATAAGAATGAAAATATCAAAAATATTGAATGAGGCAATTGTCTGATAATAATGGCTGTGTAAAAATCTGTGGGTGTAGAATACAGAAAGTTCTATGTCAGATAAAAATGAGAGATGTCACTCAGTAAAAAACACTGATAATTAAGACAATTCCCATGTTGAGTAGATATTGAAATGAATGTGAACATTTTTGAATAAAGAACACAAGTAGAGTTGTACGGTCACTTTCAATTGACTATGGTTGCAACGGTAGTATATGGTTATCACTATAATTTAAGGAACATTCTGTGGGATCTAAGCAACTTCAGTTTGTGAATGGGACAAACGATAAGCTTAAGTCAATATAATGGCTGGGAGTACAAGCCCCCTCTTTAAAAGTATGATTTATGCCACTTCACTTTTAGGAAAGACCTACATTAGTACCCTTTTTTCTAACCAGAAGAAATCGAAAGAGGATTTTCGCTTTTACAAAAAAGACAAGAAGTGAAAATAGCATTCAGCAGTTGTTTTGCCAGGAGCTGTTAAAGAAGCAGCACACACCCCCAGCAGTAAGAGTGACACCACAAAGCTCCTTCCCCTGTACTTCCCTGGAAAGTACATTTAGCATCTCAGCTTTGATTTGTGTCTGTGAGCATCTGTGCTTTATCTTGATTTATTTTGTGCATGAATTAGCAAGATATGTTCTAAAGTACTTCACTTTCTTCACTTTAGGCCATTTCATCTTACAAAAGATTTTGTGGAAACACTCAGATTTCGGATGGGGGGAAAATCTGTATCTTCAGGTATGACTAGGGAAATGTACTTGGGAATGTATATGTAGCAAGAACAGTTTGTACCTAGGATAAGGGGAAGAACTAGGTTGACTTGAACAAATTATTCTAAGAGACCCAAGGAGTAATAAGTGAAAAATAAGATGATTTTTGAGCAAGATGACTAGAGAATAAAGTGGTGACATAATTGAGAGTGAGGGGAAGATGTTGCCTTTTATGTGTAGCCCAGGGACTGCTGAATTTCTCCTTTTTTTTCTTTCATATAACTGGCCTTAAACAACTTAAAAAAAGTGAAAAGACAGTTAATTGTAACATTTATATAGTTTTACTGAGGCATCTGATAGATTTTGCGCCTATTTCTTACTACACAATGCTTAAAGAAAAGCTCACAGGATGAAAACCTTCCTTTTTTGTCTTCCTCTCAGCCAGCATGAAGCTTCAGTGTGATGACCGTGAATGTCCATCTTCATTCCATTTCATGGGCTTAGTATTGGACTGTGAGGAAGTGTACAGGTGGTTACTGAATTCTAAATCAATATACACATCAGTGAGAAATCTGGCGTTACTAGATAATCTATTCGATAAGCACACCTCTTGTATAACTCTCGGTAAAGTTTCCTTTTTTTCTCCCCCTAGGAAAAAACTACAGTTAATTCTTTATTGAAGAAGGAATACTTCTCTTATTAGCAGAGTTATATATGTTTTCGTGTTATCAGTGAATCTCCATTGTGGAGCTTAGGATCTCTGACTATAACAATAACAAAGATTAGTATATTAGTAATTAAGGGATAATATTTTTGTTTGTTTCCCTTATATTGTTACTCCGTTAACTGACTTGATTCACAGTCTTCTAAAATTAGAGAGTATTGGTGAAAGAGATTTGCCAATTTGTCCAAACCTTAAGCATTCTAACAATGCTAGTGAAAAATTAGTCTTAATTAGATATTAGTGTCAGTGAGTCTTAGAAAGAAAATACTGCACATATAACAATATGAGTAAAAAAGACATAGACCAAATGTTGAATTAAGCATTTGTTTACTTAAGACTCATAATAGGGTGCTCTAACAAATTAGTTAATAAAACAAATAGACTGTCATGAAAATATTAAGAATGAGTAAAACTGAAGCTATGACCCTGGCCCACTGAGATCACTGTCAGAATCTTTATGGTTAGAGACCACAAATTTTAATTTTTTCCTCAGAGTTCTAGGAATGTGTTGTCATGTTCTAAATATTCTCAGAGAACATGCTATAAGTTCTGCTCAAAATAATCTATGTTGTATTGTTATGGATTGTCACACTTCCCATCTCTTTATTTTATCTAGTATATTGTTTTGCTCATTTGAGCCAGTTTACTAACAAAATAGTTCAGAAAGCCAAATTCCTGTTTTAGATGGATTTGATCCAATTTTTCTTGAATTATTAAGATATACCAATGGGTTTTATTCTGATTCTTCCAACTCTAATGAAATATCATTCAGAAAAATATTCTACATATTCCTCCAATCATTAAACCAGAAAGAAATATTTGGTTTTGTTTTGGTTTATTGTTTTGTGACTAATCTTATTGGAACTTGGTAGTTTTATGGACAATCTCATTTCTTAATTTGGAAGAAGAAAACTGTATAATTACAGAAGGGTTTTGTTATAGGTTGAGTTGTGTCCCCCCATGGAGGGGGGGAAACACATTTGAAGCCCTAACTTCCAGTACCTCATAATGTGACCTGTTTGGAGGTAGTTACATTTAAATGAGGTCATATGGATGAGCCTGAATCCAATCTGACTGCTGTCTTTATCAGAAGAGGAAATTAGGATACAGAAAAGAGACATCAGAGAAAAGGTCATGACAGCGTGAGAAGGTGGCCATTTGCAAGCCAAAGAAAGAATCCTCAGGAGAAACCAAACATACTGACATTTTGATCTTGGACTTTGAGCTTCTAGAACTGTGAGAAAGTAAATTTCTCTTGTTTCAGCCATGCAATCTGTGATATTTTGTTATAGTAGCCCTAGATGACTAATATAGGTGGGTAGGATGGCACAACTGACATATTTTAATAGCTGAGGGAAGAGAACTGATTACCTCCAGTTAATGGCATGTAAACACAGACACAAAATATGACAACACAGCAGGATGTGATACCAAATTGTGAAAAATTTCCTATACCATGGTTATATGTTTAATCTTTAATCTGGGGGTGATGAAGAGCTATCAAGCATTTTCAAAAAAGAGCACTAAGAGTGAATTGGAGAATAAAAGGCTCAAGTGATGAAAGAGAACGTTTTGTGTCCAGTGTTAGGAAAGACATTTTGAAGGATTAATTCTTTTAGGTTTAAAAGTAGTTATGTCCTTGAAATCTAAGAAAAGTAACTATTTTTATGAGGAATAGTCTGGATTCAGAAATGATGTTAAATTAATTATAAATAAATAATTACAAATATTTTTCTTAATTATGAGTAATAAATACATCTGGAAGAAGAATTGTATAATTTTAATATGATAAAGTAATTAATACTCTATGTGACTTTTTCACTGCCTCAGTCAACCAATGTTGGCAGTTTCTTAAAATTTTTATTTTAAGCTGTGTTTTCTGAATAGATTTGACTGATGTTTAGTGCTTGTTAAAAAGGAAACCATAAATGGATTCAAGGAACGAATTTTTTTGTCTCACTTGAAGAAATCAAGGTAGTCCATTAAGTTTGAGGTACTTTAGAAATCTTAATTTAAAAATAAAATCCAGTGAATAAAATAATGCTGCATACTGACTGAAACTTGCCTGAAACACCAAGATATAAAAGTTAAGTGTAAGTTATTTGTGATATAAAAATACCTGTAGCTCTGAGATTCAGGAAAGGAATAAAACAGAAAAGGAAGACTTTGATAGATGCCCTGTAGTCCTCAGGTTCCAGGAGTTTTGATTCTGTTTCTTTCTTTATGTCCCTTTAGGATTGTTATGTAATCTGCTGTTCTGAGTCACCAAAGCACCACTGAACTAATGTTTAAATATGCCACAGAGCTCCGAGTCTTGCAGGCTTAATTATGAGGAAAATATAGTACTTAAGAGAAAGGTAAAAACAAATTACTTACTTGACATACCTTTCAGTTTTATGACTCCCAGGATACAGAAATATTTGGTTCCTAGTTTGTAATGGCATCCATGATGTCAAGATTTAGTGTAAGGATGCACTCAAAGTGACATTTATATTAAAGAAAGCTGCCAAGACCAACGTATCTTGAAAATTGGTTCATTATGAGGATTGCCTTATGAAAGAAATGCAAAAAAAAAATATGTGCAGTTATGGAGTAAGTGTGATATATAGGAGATGATACAGCATTGTTGGGGTATCATTTAATTTCATTTTTATTTTACATTAAATTTTGTGATTAGGGTCTTTGGAAATATAAGCTGTATTACCCCTAAGTAGGCTTGCATTTGCAGACAGTTTTATGAAGAGACTGGCTTAACTGATGTTCACAACAAATTCATGATTAATACCTACAGGAGAAAAAATCCTCACTGAGGCACCTCTTCTGTGAAAGGAAGTCTAAAGTTGATTGAAAAACTACTCTAGGTGTCCAGGTTCTCATAAATCTCCATAAAGACAAAGAACTATCACAGGCATCATATTTCTAAGTTTCAGGGAAATGAAAATGTGCATTTCAGAATATTTTTACAATGTATTTTTTTAAAAACCAAGAAAGCAGTGAATAAGAAAGTCAAATAACTTTCAAATCATTAAGTCAAGTAACTTAATGATTTGAAGGATTTAAGTAATATACTCTGAATTAATTAACATTTGATTTTGAAATGCTGTTTTTCACTGGAACAATAGTACAAAACTCAGGATGTTGTAACTAGAAAAATTTCAGAGTTCTGTTTCATTTCCAGAGTAGAGCCTAAGCAATTCAACAGTTAATTGTTTCCTGAGATTTGGGGATGAAGAGTGTGTTTTGGGGATGAAGTGGGTAAAATTCCCAAAGAAAGGCAATGTGTGTTCTATCTAGATTACTTTTATCTGTATATTTCCCACAAAGTAGTATGTTACAGCCACATGAATCATATTTCAATATCCTTCTAGCCAAATAATACTCATTCATTTATCTATTCTTTGTTAATTTATTCTTTCATTCAATGACTATTAAGCTGAATTCTGGGACTCATGCTGGGTACCAGAGAAACAAAAAAGCTTAAGATGCAGTTCATGTTTTTATGTAGGTTATTAACTGGTAGTGAGATATTTCAAGACAAATATTTTAAAATGTTAAGACTAAAACTAGAAATGCATTTTATTTTTTGTTCTGTATCATAGACTCATTTTACAATATTATAACTAGACAGTTTCATGATAGTGCTCCTGAAATTCTTTATATTCTCATTTTCTATTACTCAGACTCATTTTTATTGCTATACATGTTAAACAGATTTAGTTCTTCAAAAATCCCCATGTCCCACTTTTATTTTGTGTAGTGTTTTCTCCTCCTTTATTCTCTTTGTCATAATTATTTTTGACATGGTGAAAATTGAAGTTGTATGTTTTTTCTTTTAGCTTTCAAAATAACACTTAGAATATACTCTTGGGAACACTCCCATGACAGATATTATTAAAAGATTTCTTAAGAGTTTGATTCTTTATTTATATTTTAGGATACAGGAAAGAAATAAATAGACAATTTATACATTCAAAGATATCCACCTAAATATTGAAAGATAATATCATAAATACACATTTTTTCAATTCCCCCCATTGAGTTAATTAACATATCCATCACCAAACATTTAATTTAAAAAAACTTTGGTGAGAACATTTAACATCTACTTTCTTAGCAAATTATAATTATATAATACAGTGTTATCAATTATAGTCACCAGGGTCTATATTAGATATTCAGACCTTATATATCTTACAAGTGAAAGTTTATCCCTTTTTACCAACCTTTCCCTAGCCTCTGGCAATCACTTTTCTACCTCTGTTTCTATGAGATCAACTTTTTTTTGATTCCATGGATAAGTGATACCATGCAGTATTTGACTTTGTGTGGCATATTTCAATTAGCATAACGCTCTCCATGGTCATCCATGTTATTGCAAATAACATGATTTCCTTCTTTTTGAAGGCTGAATAATATTCCTGTGTGTGTGTGTGTGTGTGTGTGTGTGTGTGTGTGTGTGTGTGTGTGTGTGTGTATCACATTCTTAATGCATTCATCTGTTGATGGACCATTAGGTTGTTTCCATACCTTGGCTATTGTGAATAATGCTGCAATGAACATGGAATACAGATATCTCTTCCAGATAATGATTTTGTTTCTTTTGATAATATCATCAAAAGTAACATTGCTGGATCATATGGTAGCTCTATTATTAATTTACTGAGGAGCCTCCATATTTTTTTCCATAGTGGCTGTACCAATCTACATTCCAACCAACAGTGCACCAGTGTTCTCTTTTCCCCACATCCTCACCATCATTTGTTATCTCTTGTCTTTTTGATAATAGCCATCCCAGTGATGTGAGATGATATCTCATTGTGGTATTGATTTGCATTTCCTGGATGATTAGTGATGTTCAGAATCTTTTCATGTACTCATTGGCCATTTGCATGTCTTTTTGGGAAAAGTTTCTATTCAGATCCTCTGCCCATTTTTAATTGAGTTGTTTGGGATTTTTTGCTACTGAATTTATAAGTTTCTTGTATATTTTGGATATTAACCACTTATCAGATGTGTGTATTACAAATATTTTCTCCCATTCCATAGATTGCCTTTTCATTTTGTTGATGGTTTCCTTTGCTAAGCAGAAGATTTTTAGATTGATATATTCTCATTTCTTTATGTTTGTTATTGTTGCCTTAGCTTTTGGTATCAAATCCAAAATAATCATTGACAAGACCAATGTCAAGAAACTTACCTCCTGTATTTGGATGTTACATACAAGGAAACAATGATGAAATGACTGGTCTTCTTGTTAGAAGCAATGACAATGAAAAATTTAAGGCTTTAATAATAAAGATAACAACTTAGAATTTTTATCTAGTTTAAATATTTAAAATTACATTAAACAACATCAAATTTGGGGAAGAATATATAATATTCAGTACTGTTATGCATGTGTTAGAGTGTAAAACAGTATAGTCAATTATCAAGAACTATGAATAGTCTGATTTACCATAACTTGCAATATAACATTTTAGCATTTTACTGTTTCTTGCATGCTAGCAGAAAATGTGAGATTCTTGCATCATACATAAATTACTCTATTACTCATGGCACAGCAAGCAGCATGAGAATCATGTTTACATAAGTTTTCTCTGCCCACCAAGTCCTGTGAAAACAATACAGAGAGATCCAGATGGATGGGCCTAGAGGGTTGTATCACAACTAAGGAATTTACAAACTTAGGGAACTTAATTATTTTATAATGTACACTAAGCCTGACTGACTGACCTCTGCCCCTAAGGAAGACATATTTTCATATTGGATAATCAGTGAATCTGGGGGGAAAGTGAACTCTATCTTTAAGGTCTTTATACACACACACACACACATATATACACATACCTACACATATATGTATATCTTTATATACATAAAGATATAAAAGACAGTCTGGAACAAAGGCTGTCACTGTCTTTGCTGGAAAAAATGCAAAAATGTGAGAAACCCATGGAGAATTATCTGGAACACCACCTTGGAAAATAATGCTATCAGTTTCTTCTAAATCTAAATGTACATCTACTCTATGACCAGCAATTACAATTCCAGGTATTTATCCAAGGGAAATAAATATATATATATATTCACAAAAAGACTTGCTCAAGAATGTTCATAGCAAAATATTTAAGTAACATATACCACTCAGTAATAATTCAAGCAACTCAATTAAAAAGTGGGCAAAATATTTAAAAACATACACTTAACCAATAAGCACATGAAAAGATGCTCTAAACCATTAGTCATTAGGGAATTACAAATTAAAACTACTATGGGTTACTTTCAAATACCCAATAGAATAACTAAAATAGAAAATTTGGAAAATACTGAAAATACCAAGTGTTCGCAAGAATGGTGAGCAACAGTAACTATCATACATTGCTAGTGTGGATATGAAATGGTGCAATTTCTTTGGGAAATAGTTGGGCAGTTTCTAATAACATTAAATATATACTTACCATAGCTTTGTCCTTGTGCATGATGCTGCATCACAATTGGGTTGAAGCCAGCAAGGAGAAAAGCAAGAGGACAAGCCAGACTTGTCTTTTTTCCTGGTTAGGAAGGAAAATTTTTTAAACGTGTGCAAGACATTCCCCAGAAAGTTTCTGCTTATACCTTATTATCCAGAGCTATGCCACATGGCCCACCCCTATCAATCAGAAAAGCTTGGAAAGTCAGTATTTTACTACTATAGTAGAAGAGAAAATGATGGCTTATCATGATTTCTAAGGGAAATCCCTCCAGTTAGATTAAACTTCTATTTGTGTATATGTTAGAAAATGTTTCCTATGCATTGTTTCTTTTTCATCTTTTCACAGAATAAAAGACAAGCCAAATTTCTACTCATGATTCTGTTAACAAGCTTTTAATACTGACTATATTTTAAAATGGCCATAAATATAATAGTTCTATAAATATATTTTAACTAACTATGTTAAATGAGCCATTTTATATTCCTAGAGCTCACGGGAGGCTGAACTACATATTATTGAAACAAATGAATTATATATAATATAAGAAAACACAGCTAATGTTCTAACCACCTACTATTCTGAACTTTTCATAGAGCATGCAATTTTAAAATCATTTTCAAAAATCATTATAATAAGTTCATATAACAATCCATAGATGATTGAATTTATATAGTATGGTAATAAAGCAAAACAGACCGTTCTTATGAAATTAAAAAATAACCAGTTTGACTATGTAGTTTTTGGTCATTATTCTAAATATAGCATTTGTTTTCATACCCATCAGTCCTATAATAAGGGCCTGCAATCTAAATGAAATGGTATATTCTGTTGCTTGTCTTCTCAAGATACATTGTTCTTCCTAATTACTCAACAGAGAGATAATCTTGTTCCTCTTTTCACTTGCAGTCCATTAATGTGAAATTACCTGCTCTTCTCAAAATATGCCACATTTTTTCCTTTTAAACATTCTGATCCTAGTGTCTCAATTTTCTCCTCTTCCTTCTTCATCTACAGTATTCCTCATTAGCTGAATAAATTGATTCAAAATTACTTCCTCTAGAGAAACTTTACTAACCCGAGAATCTTTACTAACCCCATAACCTGGGGTTTGTGCCCCTCTCATAGTCTCCTGTAGCCTCTGCATTGATCCTCTTCTATTGTTTTATTATATTTCTTATTCTGAACTTTCTCAGCCAATAGACTGTGTTGTTCTTGTAGGCATGCACTCTTTCCTCATTTTTTCCCCTAGCACTTAAATATAGTGTTCAAAATATCATACCAACACAATCAGTAAGTATTGAGGAGAAGGACCATTTAAACTTGTATATACATTTATGAATTTTATAAGTCCAATCACAACTTCTGGTACCTACAGCTATCATCAGCATATTATTGGTTGGCTAAAGCCAAACCCATGATTCTGATTAAAACTTGGTTAAATTATGATGAGTATCTGAGTAGGAATCTTATTATAGGGCTAAGTATTACTGAAATCATTGATACCTTTACTACTCCAGAGATTAGAAAGTAAACTGTCTACTCAGCTAAGTTTGTTAGACTTTCTCAAATTGGAAACATAATAGACTAAAGATACTTTCTAAGTAATTCCATAGCATTCAAATCAACATCTGAGCCTATTACTTTACTCAGAAAAGCATTCAGTAGTCTGATGGTTAATTTTACGTGTAAATTTGACTGGCTAAATGATACCTTGTAAAACATTACTTCTAGGTGTGTCTCTGAGGGTGTTTCCAGAAGAGATTAGTGTTTGATCATTAGACTAAGTGGTGAGTTTCATCCAATCTGTTAGGACCCAAATAGAACAAGAAGGCAGAGAAAGGGTGAATTTGTTCTCTCTGCTTGAGCTGAGACCTCTGTCTTCTCCTGCCCTCTCATATTGGTGCTCCTCGTCCTCTGGCTTTTGGACTTGGATTGAGACTCACACCATTGGCTCCCCTGGCTCTCAGGCCTTTGGGTTTAGATTGGAGCTCTACCATTGTTTTTCATTGCCCTCCAGTGTGCAGACAGCAGATCATGGAACTTAAGCTTCATAAATGTGAGCCAATCCTTCACTATAAATTTACCTATCTATCTATCATCTATCGATATTGTATTGGTTCAGATTCTTTGGAGAAGCCTGGCTAATACAAGTAGTTTCCCTTAGTTCTTAGTGTAACAATGCCCAAATGTCTCCCACCATGCTTGTACTTATTCTCTAGCTTTTCCTCAGTTCTAATTTTGTTCCTTCATCAGGGTCTTCATATATGCTCTCTCAACCTGCCTAATTTTTTCCAGTCCTGATGTCTATTTGTCATGTTTTTTTAAAAACATCATAAATATGTTATACTGTCCTTCTGATCCTTCTTGAATCATGTATTAAATATCACGATTGTATCTTGAAGATTAAGAATATCTTTATAGTGAGGAAATTACAGGAGGAGTCTTTCCCTACCCCAGAAGAAAAGTGTAAAACATATGGTAGAAAACACAGAAACTCATCACTAGCTTGAGTGTATTATCTTAGACTCCTCCATCTTGCCTCAGCCCCATTCTTCATGAAATCAGGATAGAAGATCAGAAGATTAGTGTAGGAGGTGAAAATAACATGTACAGTTGGTAAAAAGAAAAAAAAAAGGAATATCTTAATTTGCATTTTAAAAAATCTTTCCTTTTCCATTTGCTCACTTTATTTTGTGCTCTTATACTATGCTAAAATATGTTAAACTATGCTCAGCAGAGGAGAAAATAGACAAGTATAATTTTTTTCAAACTCACTTTTTGATTCAAGAAAAAAGATTACTGATATCTGGCATCCAGTTGAAGTTAAAAAGGGACGAAAGATTACATTTATATATTCTCTCTATACAAACAAAGATGTTTATACATATATGCTTATAAGCATACATACAGGCATATATGCATGTATATGTATTAGATTATGAATGCAGCAGCTATATACACCATTCATGTAGCATCTAGCTATTTATCATTCATGCATCTTACATACCTTTATCAATTTACACTTTGCAAATGGAAATTGGTGGAGAGAGAACCAAAAAGGAGGTCACAAGAGATTAAAATCATTGGTTATTTTGGAAAATAAGGACTAATAGAGGGGAACAAAAGCTGAGAAGTTTAAATGATTTGTGTAGAAATGTCTTTAAGGTCTAGAATAAACAAATAGACATAAAAGAATGAATGCATGATATGTTTTAAATAGACTATCACAAGGTCTAAGGTCAAGAAGAGGAATGAAAAATTTGTAAAAATACACATATTTTGTTTGTGTAGGAAATGAAGCTTTTATTGTGATACTTATGTGTGCACAATACCCCAATAATATAGAATTGCTTTACTTTTTGGATATAGTTGTTACAAAAGAGAGCAACTAAAGTGTATAGACTTTAAAACAAAGACATAATTTAATTGTGAAGGGGGGAAATATGTATATGAGATTTTATCTTTAAAAATAAATTGGGAGGAGGAGCTTCAAGATGGCAGAAGAGTAAGACATGGAGAATACTTTCCTCTCCACAAATACATCAAAAATACATCTACATGTGGAACAGCTCCTACAGAACACCTACGGAACGCTGGCAGAAGACCTCAGACCTCCCAAAAGGCAAGAAACTCCCCACGTACCTGGGTAGGGCAAAAGAAAAAGGAAAAAACAGAGACAAAACAACAGGGATGGGACCTGTACTTCTGGGAGGGAGCTGTGAAGGAGGAAAGGTTTTCACACACTAGGAAGCCCCTTCACTGGCGGAGACGGAAGTGGCAGAGGGGGGGGAGCTTCGGAGCCACGGAGGAGAGCGCAGCCACAGGGGTGTGGAGGGCAAAGCCGAGAGATTCCCGCACAGAGGATCAGCGCCGACCAGCACTCACCAGCCCAAGAGGCTTGTCTGCTCACCGCCGGGGCCGGCAGGGGCTGGGAGCTGAGGCTCAGGCTTCGGTCGGATCGGATCGCGGGGAGAGGACTGGGGTTGGCGGCGTGAACACAGCCTGAAGGGGTTAGTGCACCACAGCTAGCCGGGAGGGAGTCCGGGGAAAAAAGTCTGGAGCTCCCAAACAGGCAAGAGACTTTTTCTTGCCTCTTTGTTTCCTGGTGCGCGAGGAGAGGGGATTAAGAGCACCGCTTAAAGGAGCTCCAGAGATGGGCATGAGCCGTGGCTATCAGCGCGGACCCCAGAGACGGGCATGAGACGCTAAGGCTGCTGCCGCCGCCACCAAGAAGCCTGTGTGCAAGCACAGGTCACTCTCCACAAGGCCCCTCCTGGGAGCCTGTGCAGCCCGCCACTGCCAGGGTCCCGTGATCCAGGGACAACTTCCCCGGGAGAAAACACAGCACACGTCAGGCTGGTGTAACGTCACGCCGGCCTCTGCCGCCGCAGGCTCGCCCGCATCCATACCCTTCCCTCCCCCCAGCCTGAGTGAGCCAGAGCCCCCGAAGCAGCTGCTCCTTTAACCCCGTCCTGTCGGAGCGAAGAACAGATGCCCTCAGGCGACCTACATGCAGAGGCAGGGTCCAAATCCAAAGCTGAACACTGAGAGCTGTGCCAACAAAGAAGAGAAAGGGAAATTTCTCCCAGCATCCTCAGGAGCAGCGGATTAAATCTCCACAATCAACTTGATGCACCCTGCATCTGTGGAATCCCTGAATAGACAACAAATCATCCCAAATTGAGGAGGTGGACTTTGGGATCAATGATATATATATATTTTTCCCCCTTTTCTCTTTTTGTGAGTATGTATGTGTATGCTTCTGTGTGTGATTATGTCTGTATAGCTTTGCTTTTACCATTTGTCCTAGGGTTCTTTATGTCCATTTTTGTTTTGTTTTGTTTTGTTTTGTGTTTTTGGGTTTTTTTTACTTTAAAAATTTTTTTTCTTAATAATTATTTTTTATTTTAATAACTATTTTAGTTTACTTTATTTTATTTTATCTTATCTTCTTTCTTTCTTTCTATTTTTCTCCCTTTTATTCTGAGCTGTGTGGATGAAAGGCTCTTGGTGCTCCAGCCAGGCATCAGGGCTGTGCCTCTGAGGTGGGAGAGCCAAGTTGAGGACACTGGTCCACAAGAGACCTCCCAGCTCCATGTAATATCAAATGGTGAAAATCTCCCAGAGATCTCCATCTCAATGCCAAGACCCAGCTTCACTCAACGACCAGCAAGCTACAGTGCTGGACACCCTATGCAAAACAACAAGCAAGACAGGAACACAACCCCATCCATTAGCAGAGAGGCTGCCTAAAAGCATAATAAGGCCACAGACACCCCAAAACACATCACCAGATGTGGAACTGCCCACCAGAAAGACAAGATTCAACCTCATCCACCAGAACACAGGCACTAGTCCCTTCCACCAGGAAGCCTACACAACCCACTGAAACAACCTTAGCCACTGGGGACACACCCCCAATAACAACAGGAACTACGAATGTGCAGCCTGCTAAAAGGAGACCCCAAACACAGTAAGTTAAGCAAAATGAGAAGACAGAAAAACACACAGCAGATGAAGGAGCAAGGCAAAAACCCACCAGACCTAACAAATGAAGAGGAAATAGGCAGTCTACCTGAAAAATAATTCAGAATATTGATAGGAAAGATGATCCAAAATCTTGGAAATGGAATAGAAAAAATACAAGAAACTTTTAACAAGGACCTAGAAGAACTAAAGAGCAAACAAACAGTGATAAAGAAAACAATAAATGAAATTAAAAATTCTATAGAAGGGATCAATAGCAAATAACTGAGGCAAAAGAACAGATAAGTGGCCTGGAAGATACAATAGTGGAAATAACTACTGCAGAACAGAATAAAGAAAAAAGAATGAAAAGAACTGAGGACAGTCTCAGAGACCTCTGGGACAACATTAAACACACCAACATTCGAATTATAGGGGTCCCAGAAGAAGAAGAGAAAAAGAAAGAGACTGAGAAAATATTTGAAGAGATTATAGTTCAAAACTTCCCTAATATGGGAAAGGAAATAGTTAATCAAGTCCAGGGAGAAAGGAGAGTCCCAAACAGGATAAATCCAAGGAGAAAAACGCCAAGAAACATATCAATCAAACTATCAAAAATTAAATACAAAGAAAAAATATTAAAACCAGCAAGAGAAAAACAACAAATAACACACAAGGGAATCCCCATGAGGTTAACAGCTGATCTTTCAGCAGAAACTCTGCAAGCCAGAAGGGAGTGGCAGGACTTATTTAAAGTGATGAAGGAGAAAAACCTACAACCAAGATAACTCTACCCAGCAAGGATCTCATTCAGATTTGATGGAGAAATTAAAACCTTTACAGACAAGGAAAAGCTAAGAGAATTCAGCACCACCAAACCAGATTTACAACAAATGCTAAAGGAACTTTTCTAGGCAGGAAACACAAGAGAAGGAAAAGACCTACAATGACAAACCCAAAGCAATTAAGAAAATGGTATTAGGAACATACATATCGATAAGTACCTTAAATGTAAATGGATGAAATGCTCCAACCAAAAGACATAGACTGGCTGAATGAGTACAAAAACAAGACCCGTATATATGCTGTCTACAAGAGACCCACTTCAGACCTAGGGACACATACAGACTGAAAGTGAGGGGATGGAAAAAGATATTCCATGCAAATGGAAATCAAAAGAAAGCTGGAGTAGCAATTCTCATATCAGACAAAATAGACTTTAAAACAAAGACTATTACAAGAGACAAAGAAGGACACTAGATAATGATCAAGGGATCAATCCAAGAAGAAGGTATAACAATTGTAAATATTTATGCACCCAACATAGGAGCACCTCAATACATAAGGCAAATACTAACAGCCATAAAAGGGGAAATCGACAGTAACAAAATCATAGTAGGGGACTTTAACACCCCACTTTCACCAATGGACAGATCATCCAAAATGAAAATAAATAAGGAAACACAAGCTTTAAATGATACATTAAACAAGATGGACTTAATTGATATTTATAGGACATTCCATCCAATAAGAACAGAATACACGTTCTTCTCAAGTGCTCATGGAACATTCTCCAGGATAGATCATATCTTGGGTCACAAATCAAGCCTTGGGAAATTTAAGAAAATTGAAATCGTATCAAGTATCTTTTCCGACCACAAAGCTATGAGACTAGGTATCAATTACAGGAAAAAATCTGTAAGAAATACAAACAAAGGGAGGCTAAACAACACACTACTTAATAACCAAGAGATCACTGAAGAAATCAAAGAGGAAATCAAAAAATACCTAGAAACAAATGACAATGAAAACATGACGACCCAAAACCTATGGGATGCAGCAAAAGTAGTTCTAAGAGGAAAGTTTATAGCAATACAATCCTACCTTAAGAAACAAGAAACATCTCAAATAAACAACCTAACCTTACACCTAAAGCAATTAGAGAAAGAAGAACAGAAAAAACCCCAAAGTTAGCAGAAGGAAAGAAATCATAAAGATCAGATCAGAAATAAATGAAAAAGAAATGAAACGACAGCAAAGATCAATAAAATTAAAGCTGGTTCTTTGAGAAGATAAACAAAATTGATAAACCATTAACCAGACTCATCAAGAAAAAAAGGGAGAAGACTCAAATCAATAGAATTAGAAAAGAAAAAGTTGGAGTAACAACTGACACTGCAGAAATACAAAGGATCATGAGAGATTACTACAAGCAACTATATGCCAATAAAATGGACAACCTGGAAGAAATGGACAAATTCTTAGAAATGCACAACCTTCCAAGACTGAACCAGGAAGAAATAGAAAATATGAACAGACCAATCAAAAGCACTGAAATTGAAACTTTGATAAAAATCTTCCAACAAACAAAAGCCCAGGACCAGATGGCTTCACAGGCGAATTCTATCAAACATTTAGAGAAGAGGTAACACCTATCCTTCTCAAACTCTTCCAAAATATAGCAGAGGGAGGAACACTCTCAAACTCATTCTACGAGGCCACCATCACCCTGATACCAACACCAGACAAAGATGTCACAAAGAAAGAAAACTACAGGCCAATATCACTGATGAACATAGATGCAAATATCCTCAACAAAATAGCAGCAAACAGAATCCAACAGCACATTAAAAGGATCATACACCATGATCAAGTGGGGTTTATCCCAAGAATGCAAGGATTCTTCAATATATGCAAATCAATCAATGTGATACACCATATTAACAAATTGAAGGAGAAAAACCATATGATCATCTCAATAGATGCAGAAAAAGCTTTCGACAAAATTCAACACCCATTTATGATGAAAACCCTCCAGAAAGTAGACATAGAGGGAACTTTCCTCAACATAATAAAGGCCATATATGACAAACCCACAGCCAACATCGTCCTCAATGGTGAAAAGGTGAAACCATTTCCACGAAGATCAGGAACAAGACAAGGTTGTCGACTCTCACCACTATTATTCAACATAGTTTTGGAAATTTTAGCCACGGCAGTCAGAGAAGAAAAAGAAATAAAAGGAATCCAAATCGGAAAAGAAGAAGTAAAGCTGTCACTGTTTGCAGATGACATGATACTATACATAGAGAATCCTAAAGATGCTACCAGAAAACTACTAGAGCTAATCAATGAATTTGGTAAAGTAGCAGGATACAAAATTAATGCACAGAAATCTCTAGCATTCCTATACACTAATGATGAAAAATCTGAAAGTGAAATTAAAAAACACTCCCATTTACCATTGCAACAAAAAGAATAAAATATCTAGGGATAAACCTACCTAAGGAGACAAAAGACCTGTATGCAGAAAATTATGATACTGATGAAAGAAATTAAAGATGATACATATAGATGGAGAGATATACCATGTTCTTGGATTGGAAGAATCAACATTGTGAAAATGACTCTACTACCCAAAGCAATCTACAGATTCAATGCAATCCCTCTCAAACTACCACTGGCATTTTTCACAGAACTAGAACAAAAAATTTCACAATATTTGTGGATACACAAAAGACCCCGAATAGCCAAAGCAATCTTGAGAACGAAAAATGGAGCTGGAGGAATCAGGCTCCCAGACTTCAGACTATACTACAAAGCTACAGTAATCAAGACAGTTTGGTACTGGCACAAAAACAGAAATATAGATCAATGGAACAGGATAGAAAGCCCAGAGATAAACCCACGCACATATGGTCACCTTATCTTCGATAAAGGAGGCAAGCATATACAGTGGAGAAAAGACAGCCTCTTCAATAAGTGGTGCTGGGAAATTGGACAGGTACATGTAAAAGCATGAAATTAGAACACTCCCTGACACCATAACAAAAATAAACTCAAAATGGACTAAAGACCTAAGTGTAAGGCCAGACACTATCAAACTCTTAGAGGAAAACATAGGCAGAACACTCTATGACATAAATCACAGCAGATCCTTTTTGACCCAGCCCTAGAGAAATGGAAATAAAAACACAATAAACAAATGGGACCTAATGAAACTTAAAGCTTTTGCACAGCAAGGAAACCATAAACAAGACCAAAAGACAATCCTCAGAATGGGATAGAAATATTTGCTAATGTAAACAACTGACCAAGGATTAATCTCCAAGATTTACAAGCAGCTCATGCAGCTCAATAACAAAAAAAACAACACACCCAATCCAAAAATGGGCAGAAGACCTAAATAGACATTTCTCCAAAGAAGATACACAGATGGCCAACAGACACATGAAAGAATGCTCAACATCATTAATCATTAGAGAAATGCAAATCAAAACTACAATGAGATATCATCTCACACCGGTCAGAATGGCCATCATCAAAAAATCTAGAAACAATAAATGCTGGAGAGTGTGTGGAGAAAAGGGAACACTCTTGCACTGTTGGTGGGAATGTAAATTGATACAGCCACTATGGAGAACAGTATGGAGGTTCCTTAAAAAACTACAAATAGAACTAGCATATGACCCAGCAATCCCTCTCCTGGGCATATACCCTGAGAAACCATAATTCAAAAAGAGTCATGTACCAAAATGTTCATTGCAGCTCTATTTACAATAGCCAGGACATGAAGCAACCTAAGTGTCCATCATCGGATGAATGGATAAAGAAGATGTGGCACATATATACATGGAATATTACTCAGCCATAAAAAGAAATGAAATGGAGGTATTTGTAATGAGGTGGATGGAGTTAGAGTCTGTCATACAGAGTGAAGTAAGTCAGAAAGAGAAAAACAAATACAGTATGCTACACATATATATGGAATCTAAGGAAAAAAAAAAAAAGGTCATGAAGACATAGTGGCAAGACGGGAATAAAGACACAGGACCTACTAGAGAATGGACTTGAGGATATGGGGGAGGGGGAGGGGTGAGATGTGACAGGGTGAGAGAGTGGCATGGACATATATACACTACCAAATGTAAAATAGATAGCTAGTGGGAAGCAGCCGCATAGCACAGGGATATCAGCTCGGTGCTTTGTGACCACCTAGAGGGGTGGGATAGGGAGGGTGGGAGGGAGGGAGATGCAAGAGGGAAGAGATATTGGAACATATGTATATGTATAACTGATTCACTTTGTTATAAAGCAGAAACTAACACACCATTATAAAGCAATTATACTCCAATAAAGATGTTTAAGAAAAAAAGAAAAAGAGACATGTACCTAAATGTTCATTGCAGCTCTATTTACAATAGCCAGGACATGGAAGCAACCTAAGTGTCCATCAACAGATGAATGGATAAAGAAGATGTGGCACATTTATACAATGGAATATTACTCAGCCATAAAAAGAAACAAAATTGAGTTATTTGTAGTGATATGGATGGACCTAGAGTCTGTCATACAGAGTGAAGTAAGTCAGAAAGAGAAAAACAAATACCGTATGCTAACACATATATTTGGAATGTAAGAAAAAAAAATGGTTATGAAGAACCTAGGGTCAAGAGGAGAATAAAGACACAGACCTACTAGAGAATGGACTTGAGGATATGGGGAGGGGGAAGGGTAAGCTTTGACAAAGTGAGAGAGTGGCATGGACATATATATACTACCAAACGTAAAATAGATAGCTAGTTGGAAGCAGCCGCATAGCACAGGGAGATCAGCTCAGTGCTTTGTGACCACCTGGAGGGGTGGGATAGGGAGTGTGGGAGGGAGGGAGACACAAGAGGGAAGAGATATGGGAACATATGTATATGTATAACTGATTTACTTTGTTATAAAGCAGAAACTAACACACCATTGTAAAGCAATTATACTCCAATGAAGATGTTAAAAAATAAAAATAAATAAAAAATAAATAAATTGGAAATAGAAATTTAAAATGAAAATAGAGTTTTATTTTGATGTTAACAAGTGTAGGTCCTAATTGCAAATGTACACTGATAATATATCTGCTATATTTTTATGGTATTTATTTATTGAAATAAATTGGACCCATTATTTTGAATATTTAGAAGATTGAAAATAACTATTTTATTTTACTTTTCCAAAGGTTTGAAATAATTGATTTTAGCTGTAGTGTATACTTGAAAGGCATGAATATTGCCTATATTTTCACATCTATTTGCCATGGATTTTTTTTTCTTCTAGTTCTATTTATATATCATTTATATACAGCACTGTATAAATTTAAGTTGTACAGAATAATGATTTGACTTACATACTGAAATGATTATCACAATAAGTTTATTGAACGTCCACTATTTCATATAGGTACAAAAGTAAAGAAATAGAAAAAAATTTTGTTTGTGATGAGAACATTTAGGCTTTACTCTTAACAGTTTTCATATATAACATACAGCACTGTTAATTATATTTATCATGTTGTACCTTACGATCCTAGTACTTATTATAACTGGATGTTTGTGCCTTTTGACTGCCTTCATCCAGTTCGCCCTCCCCCGACATCCTGTCTCTCATAACTGCAAATCCGATCTCTTTTTCTATGAGTTTGTTTCTTTGTTTTTGAAGCATAGTTGACCTATAACACTATGTTAGTTCTTGTTACACAACAGAGTGATTTTTTTCCCTACACATTTCAAAATGATCAGCACAATATCTAGTTACAATATGTCACTATAGAAAGAAATTACTTATTGACTATATTTCCCACACTGTACATTCATACCCATGACTCATCTATTTTGCAGCAGGAAGTTTGTACCTCTTAATGTCTCTCACCTATTTCTTTCCTCCCCCTCACCCTCTCTGGTACCTACCTGTTTGTTCCCTGTATATATAATTCTTTCTGTTTTCTTTTATTTGTTCATTTGTATTGATTTTAAGATTATATATACAAGTTAAATCACATGGTATTTGTCTTTCTCTGTCTCACATATTTCACTTAACATAATACCCTCTAGTTTCATCCATGTTGTCACAAATGGCAAAATTTCATTCTTTTCATGGCAGAATAATATTCCATTCTGTATATATATATATATATGGTATGTGCGTATATATACATATATATACCATATCTTCTTTATTCATTCATCTATTGATGGGCACTTGGGTTGCTTCCATATCTTACCTGTTGTAAATAATTTTTCAGTAAACACAGGAGGGCATATATCTTTCTGAATTAATGTTTTTGTTTTCTTTGGATAAGTACCAAGGAGTAGAATTGCTGGATCATAAGGTAGTTCTATTTTTAATTTTTTTGAGGAATCTACATACTGTTTTCTATAGTGGCTGCACCAAATGTCCTTCCCACCAACAGTGCAAGAGGGTTTCATTTTCTCCACATCCTTACCAGCACTTGTTTTTTGTTGCCTTTTTGATGATAGCCATTCTGACACTTTTGATGTAGTATCTCATTGTGGTTTTGATTTGCATTTCCCTGATGATTAGTGAAGTTGAGCATATTTTCATGTGTCTTTGGCCATCTGTATGTCTTCTTTAGAAAAATGTCTATTCAGATCCTCTGCCCATTTTTAATTGGGTCATTTGCTCTTTGATGCTGATTTGTATGAGTTATTTGTATATTTTTTATATTAGTCCCTTATGAGATGTATCATTTGCAAATATTTCTTCCATTCAGTAGGTGGCCTTTTTCTTTTGTTGATAGTTTCCTTCACTGTGCAAAAGCTTTTTGGTTTGATGTAGTTTCATTTATTTAGTTTTGCTTTAGTTTCTCTTGCCTGAGGATAATAGCCAAAATAATGTTAAGATTAATATCAAAAAGAGTACTGCTTATGTTTTCTTCTACAAGTTTAATGGTTTCAGATCTTACTTAAGTCTTTAATCCAATTTGAATTTATTTTTGTGCATGGTGTGAGAGAGTAGTCAAGTTTGATTCTTTTGCATGCAGCTGTCTTGTTTTCTCAATACCATTTATTGCAGAGGCTGTCTTTTCCCCACTGTATAATCTTGCTTCCTTCATTGTAGATTAATAGCTCACATAAGTGTGGGTTCATTTCTGGCCTCTCTATTCTGTTCCATTGATCTATGTGTCTGTTTTTGTGCCAGTACCATACTATTTTAATGGCTGTAGCTTTGTAGTATAGTTTGTAATCAGGAAATGTGATACCTCCAGATTTGTTCTTCTTTCTCAAAATTGGCTACTCAGAGTCTTTTTGTACCCATACAAATTTTAATATCATATGTTCTAGTTCTGTAAAAATTGCCATTGGTATTTCAATTGGGATTGCATTGAATCTGTAGACTGCCTTTGGTAGTATGATCATTTTAACAATATTAATTCTTCCAATCCATGAACATGGTATATCTTTCCATCTTTCTGTTTCATCTTCAATTTCTTTCATCTGTAACTTAATAGTTTTCCAAGTACAAGTATTTTACTTCCTTAGTTAAATTTATTCCATGGTATTTTATTCTTTTTGATGCAATTGTAAATGGGATTGTTTTCTTAATTTCTCTTTCTGATAGTTCATTTTTAGTGTACACAAATGCAACAGATTTTTGTATATTAATTTTGGATTCTGCACTGTACCAAATACATTGATGAGTTCTACTAGTCTTTTGGTGGCATATTTAGGATTTTCTGTATATAGTATAATGTCATCTGCAAACAGTGATAGTTTTACTTCTTCCTTTCCAGTTTGGATTCCTTTTATTTCTTTTTCTTGTCTGATTGCTCTGTCTAGAACTTCCAATACTATGTTGAATAAAAGTGCTGAGAGTGGGCATACTTCTCTTGTTCCTAATCTTAGAGGAAATGTTTTCAGCTTTTCACCCTTGAATATAATGTTGGCTATGGGCTTATCATATACAGCCTTTAATATGTTGAGGTATGTTCCCTCTATACCCACTTTGTTAACAGTTTTTATCATAAATGGATGTTGTATTTTGTCAACTACTTTTTCTGCATTTATTGAAATTGCTGTATGATTTTTATCCTTCATTTTGTTAATGTAGTGTACTATATTGATTGATTTACAGTTACTGAACCATCTTTGCATCCCTGAAATAAATCCCACTTGATCATGGTGTATGATACTTTTAATGTATTGTTTAATTAGTTTTGTTAATATTTTGTTGAGGATTTTTTCATCTATGTTCATCATGATAATTGGCCTATAATGTTTTTATTGTAGTGTCATTTTCTGGTTTTGGTATCAGTGTCATGCTTGCCTTGTAGAATGAGTTTGGAATTGCTCCCTCCTCTTCAATTATTTTGGAATAGTCTGAGGAGAATTGGTGTTAACTCTTCTTGAAAAGTTTGGTAGAATTCACTTGTGAAGCCATCTAGTCCTGGACTTTTGTTTATTGGGAATTTTGGGGTTTTTTTGGGGGTGGTTACTGATTCAATTTCATTACTGGTAATTGGTCTGTTCGTATTTTCTATTTCTTCCTGGGTCTTGGGACATTGTACACCTCTAGGAAATTGTCCATTTCTCCTGGTTGTCCATTTTATTAGATATAATTGTTTCTAGTAATCTTTTATGATCCTTTGTATTTCTGTGGTATCGGTTGTAACTTCTCTTTTTTCATTTCTGATTTTATTGGTTTGGACCCTCTCTCTTTGTTTCTTGATGCATCAGGCTAAGTTTATCAATTTTGTTTACCTTTTAAAAGAACCAGCTCTTCGTTTTATTGATCTTTTCCATTGGTTTTTTAGTCTCCATTTATTTCTGCTCTGATCTTTATAATTTCTTTCCTTCTATTAATACTAAGTTTGGGTTTTGTTTGTTCTTTTCCTAGTTCCTTTAGGTGTAAGATTAGGTTGTTTATTTGAGATTTCTCTTTTTTCATAAGGTAGACTTATATTGTTATGAACTTCCCTCTTAGAATTGCTTTTGCTGCATCCCACAGATTTTGGATTATTGTGTTTCATTTTTATTTGTCTCCAGGTATCTTTTTTATTTCTTCTTTGATTTCTTCAGCGATTCCTTGGTTGTTTAGTAGCATATTGTTTAGCCTCCACATGTTTGTGTTTCTGTGGTTCTTTTCCTTAAAATTGATGTCTAATCTCATAGTATTTGGTCAGAAAAGATGCTTGATATAATTTGAAATTTCTTAAATTTACTGAGACTTGTTTTGTTTCCTAACATGTGATCTTTCTTGGAGAATGTTCCATGTGCCCTTGAAAAGAATGTGTATTCTGCTGCTTTGGGTGGAATGTCCTATATATACCTATTAAGTTCATTTGGTCTAACGTGTCATTTAAGGCCAGTGTTTCCTTGTTGACTTTCTGTCTGAGTGATCTGTCCATGGATGTAAGAGGGTTGTTAAAATCCCCTACTATTATGGTTTTCCTGTCACTTTCTTCCATTATGTCCGTTAATAATTTGTCTTATGTATTTAGGTGCTCCTATGTTGGGAGCAGTTGTATTTACATTTGTTATATCTTCTTCTTGGATTGATCCCTTGATTATTATATTATGTCCTCCTTTGTCTTGTGTTACAATCTTTTTTAAAAATTCTATTTTGTCTGATATAAGTATTGGTACTCTGACTTTCTTTTTATTTTCATTTGCATGAAAGTAAAATACCCTTTTCTGTCCCCTCACTTTCAGCCTGTTTGTGTCTTTAGATGTGAAGTGCTATCTTGAAAATATTGTTAAACTATAAAAACATGTTTATAATTGTGTTTAATAAAATTCAAATCAAAATTGAGCTGTATTCTAATTTTACAAAAATTCAAGAGTGAAACCCCTTGTTATACTCTGTACCATTTTATTTTCCAAATTTCCTTGGCAAAATATTTTACGGCACTATAGGCAGTTCCACACTTCACATTGAAATTTTGCAGCTTGATCACTGAACAAATTATTTTTGCTGACACATAAAATGAATCATCATATTTTTAAAGAACATGTCCTATAGGCATATTTTGTCAGATCCCTGCTGCTCATCTTCCCAATGCCTGCCTTTCCCAGGGATGTCTCTGTGTCTGCTAAGGAGCAGAGAATCTTCCTCTCCCCATGAGATCTAATAAGGACAGAAATTTTTGTTTGTTTTGTTATTCACAGAAACTAGAATGTCAGGGAAATAATGGAAACTGGTTCAATATTTGTTAACTGAACTAATTAGTTAATAGCTAATGAGTTCATAATGCCTATTTATTTTCATATAAACTGATCTCTTTGACAGATTTGCACTGCAGAGGGCTTTGCATATGTTCTCAAACCAGTAGCTGCTCAGAAGTTTCATGAAATTTCAAATATTTGCAGTCTCATTTTGCATTACATTATTTTACATGAACACTTCAAAGTGTTTAACAGACAGAAAACAAAAGCTACTGATATGATGGAGATTGTTGGGATGTACAGTATTTTGGCAGAAATACACCTTTGTGTGAAATGGGGAAGAATGTTTGAGAGAGCATTATTGAGCAGCCAATCTTTGGTGAATATTTTGTTCTGTGAGAACTTTTGCGTCCATATACAGATCTGTAACTGGATATTTTGGTTAATGAATGCTCTGTTAATGTGTCCATGCCTATATACAGCCCTCACTTTCCTGTTACCCAAGATTTATGTATGTATATACATATATATTATATATGTATATATATATGCTATATATCCAATATCTGTTAGATATATGATATGTATGTATAAAATATACCACTCTGTGACACAGATAATTTGCCTCCTTCCAGTGTATCTAGGCACAGATATCTTCTAAAAATACACAGTACCTATGTGCTTCTGGCTTCACGTGTGTTTGGATCATTGCACCAGTTCAGCATCTTTTCTTTTGGTGGGCCTGGAGAGGCAGTGGGAGGACTGAACATGTAACAGCTGTGCTTTTCTATCTAGTAATTGGAGTTTAATAGAAGTATAATGGGAACGTTTGAATGATTTGTAGTTGTTTTGTGTACTTATTTAATTTTAAAGAATATATTTTTAAGCAAAGACAATTTACCACAAAATTTAGATGTCTTTTACAAATATCTGTTCATTTTTTAAAATTTTTTTCAGGATTCTCCAATGGTTTCCTTTCTTTTAAAATGAATGTCATTTTACATACTCAAAGTGTTTTTAACACCATCACTAACCGTACTTCTGCTGAGGACCTTTCCTTGAGATTCCAACATCTTAACAGTCACTCAAATATTGCAAAATTCCATTAAAGATAAATATATCTAAAGGACAGCATTCCCTTGGCAGGCATTTTATCTCTAAACTAGTACCTTCCAATAGAATTTTCTGCAATGGAAAGATGTTCTATAATCTGAACACCCAGTATGGTAGTTTGTGTGGCTTTTGTGCATTTGAAATGTGGCTAGTGAGGCTGAAAAAAAAAATCACTGTTTTAAATTTCATTTAATTTTAATTAATACAGATTTAAATCTATGTAGCCACATGTGGCTACATAGAACAGTCTGCTCCAAAACTAAATTAAAAGTTTTTTGCAAGTTAGAGAACAGAAAAGATGGCTTTATTTAATTTATGTTTTATTCCTTTATTTGACCTATCATTCAACATCAGTACTTATCATGTACTCACTATTTTCCAGGCATTGCTCTAATTAGAGAGTATTCAATAATAAGATGTATAAGCCAGAGAAAGGCTGTAGGTTAAGCAGCACTGTTCCTCATTCCCAAAGACACGCTCAGCATAAATAAAAATACTGGTAGGGGAAAGGCAAGCAACAAAACTTAGACGTGAGTGTGTATGTTTGTGTGTTTAAGAAGTAGGTGTATCTATATATGTGCACATGTTTGAATGTTTTTGAGTCATTGATCAGATTTGCTGGGGCAGACTCCAAGAAAGAGATACTTATGTAGGAAATTTATCAGGGAATGTCTTAAGATTGGAGAGAGAACAAATTTTAACTGAAATGTAGTTGCAAAAAATACCTCAACTGATCCTACAGGGAGCTCTGGACTCAGTGGGTGAGTGGGAGGGAGAGTAATGTATTCATTCTATGGTATCATTCTAAATTTTCACTCTGAAATGCTATTAGGTATTATTTCTTACCTTGGAAAAGATATATATATATATATATATATGTGGGTTTTTTTATACATAAACCATTTTTATATATAAAAGATATAGATAACTTTTATATTTCTTTTGGATATGCCAAAACATAGAATCTACTAAAAGGAAGGAATGTCTGAACTAGTCTGAATGGTTGTAAGATTAGCCTACAGTAGTATACATAATAATGTTAAACCATTTAGTAAAATTAATTGCTTGACCATTTTGATGGAACTTGTATGTAAAAAAGTATAGACATATAATATTATAAATATTATATAACTATAGACATAATATTATTACATCAAGCAGTGTTTATTTTTATTACAAGGAGCAATTTACTTTCACAATAATTTATAGTAGTAGTAGTTTATGTTCTGTATCTTCCTAACATATTTAAAGTAAAATTTGAATGATTAAAATAAAAATTATCACACAACTCCTGGAACACAACCAAAACACAGGGAGTAGCACCTGAACTATACTCATCCTAGAAATTAACAAAATAAATAAGTTATGATTAATAATAATAATAATAAAATATCTTTGGTAACAACCACATGTTAGGATCTTATGCCCTTGAAACTCATCTCTTCATTTTTCAAAGACAATTGTCCTATCAGTTGTTTGAAAAATACATATCAAACCTCAGATACCCTGTAGTTTGCTTTAATGAGACATTTTACTGAGGTTTCAATAATCATTATAAGATTCCTGTATCTATTGCAACCTAACATGTGGCAGACCGAGTTATTCAGAAACAAACAGCAAGTCTTTCCTCTCTTCCTAGATAGAGTACTTCTCATTTTTCAAAATCATATTCCAGCACACGGTAATGCAATCATCATGGTGAGACTGTCAGTAATAACCCTCACTACTCAAGTGGCTTCTTTGAACAGCTGCTCTGACACAATTTAAAATCCCATATTCCTCTGAAGGATAACAAATAATGACTATGACTATAGAAACATTTGAAATCTTAATGAGATACTGTATAAAGACATTTACATGGTATCAGCAGTGTGTCAACAAAGAGTGCCCATTTCCTTACATCAGGCATTTATTGTCTTTGAACCTTTTGGGAACATCAAAGACATCATGTGTTCTCTACATACACATTCAAAAGCATCTGAAATTTGAGCATATATCTAGAAATATTCAGCACATTTTTCTATTCCAATTCAATTCTTCATGCACCAGTGTTTCTGACATAAAGCATTGCTATAAAATGATGGAAATCATGAAAATCTACATTATGAATTTCAGACTTATTGAAAGAAATTCTTTTGTAACTAGTTAACATTTCATATGGCTATTCAATGCCCAATATTAGACCAATTCATTTTTGCAAAAAAATATATAATTCATAGATTAATAGACTGATAAAAATTCAAAAAAAGAGAAGGAAAAGAAAGATAAAAATATTGAGAAATGTAAGTTGATGTACAAGAAACTACTTTATACTAGAAGATAAATATGATGTAAAACTAGTTTCAGCATTCTACTCAGTTCAGAACAGTTCTCTGTGTTGTTTGGATTTAATCTGACCACATCATACCTTTGTTTAATAATTCTGAATTATTGCAAACATGCACAATTAGGAGAGAATTGTTTCAGTTTTAACCAAAGGACTTGGGATCCTCGTCTAACTTAATGTATTGTTGGCAAGATTCATTTTCTTGCAGCTGGATAAAGCTTGCTTCAGGAAAGAGAGTCTGTCTCTCATCATTAAGCCTTCTTTCAGAGGATCACCTGATTGGATCAGGCTTACACAAGATAAACTTCCTTTTATTAACCTAAAGTAAAAATAAACTGATTATAGAATGTAATTACAGCTGCAAAGTTCCCTCACTTTTGCCATGGATTCTTGATAAGCTTTGAAATTAACTAGATTTATTTAGATAGTTCTAAGTTAATCACTCTTGATTTTTTTTCTAAGACACAGTATGTCTTTTCAGTTGCTGATTTCAATACTTTTTCTTTAAAGTTCTCTTGAGTTTCATGTTGTTTTACTTCATTTTTTTTAAATTTTGTGAATTCTTTTACTTCTCTCTTTCATGCCCCATATTGCATCCTCTGTGCTACCTCAAGGTAATTTTTTTCCTCTAAGATAGTTTGATTTTTCCCTTATGATTCTTCTCAGAGGTCAGCTAGTACAAAGTTTATTTCTCTAGTTTGATATATTGTCCCTGAGATTTTGTATGTCTGTTTTATACTCTAATTTCACAAAAGTAAAAGGACATTGATTTATTATATATTTTCTAAAGGTGTAATGACAAAATTTTGGGTCACAGTGTTTACACTTCTCTGTAGTAAATTTTTTTTCCGATGAGTATAACCATTTGGATATTTTTTTTCCTTCTTTTCTCCATACATCTTATAGATACTATGCTTGATATTTTACATTTTACTTGTATTTGAATAGTGTAATTACTTCCTGAACCAGCTTTTATCAGGAGGACCAGGGTCATGTTATAGTATAGCAAAGACTTTCTTTATGAAATTAGAGCATCTATTTGAGTATAGTCTCTCAGTCTTCATTTCTGCTAGACAACAATGCCTCACTGCAGAAGCTACTTTCTTTAAATGACTTCTCTTTGGAATTGCTCATACATAGCCACCTTCCTGCTGCTTCTTCATGACAAATGAGGTTGGAAAGAGGAAACTCTGCCACAGCCATAATATACTGCCCTGTTTCAAATAAGCAATTTTGGTTTTGAATCTCAAACTGCATCACTTAATTTGGAGAATTTGCCTCAATCATAGTAGTGAAGTTTTCAGCCATGGGTACCTTCTGTTGACATCTTTCCAAACCGTTATCTAAATTTGCCTCCATTTAACAGACTTACCCCATATAATATAGTGTCAGGATACATAACTTTCCTATTACTGTTGCAAATACAGATTGCATTTCATATTTTTATCCTTCTTGATTCTGAGAGATTTCTGAAAGGACAATGAAAAAGTCACATGCCCCTTGCAATTTTTAAATTATAGTTCTATTCTAGAATTCCAGGTTTACCTATGATACTGTCTTAATCTATTCAGTATTTCTATCCTTCTTTATTCTTGCTAAAGCAGATCCTATATATTAGTTTTGTTTTATATTATATTTATTGATGGTTGTTAGATAGCTGCCTTGGTCATCATAGAGCTCAAAATGAAATCTTAATTTTTTTCTCAGCTTTGAGTTAAAGTTTAGCTAATATTCTAGGTTTTTAGTTATTTTTCCTCAACATTTCTTCAGATATTCTTTGCAGCTGGTTAAAAAAATCTGATATTTCAATTTTGTAAAAAACTAACTTTATTTCTTCTGCAAATGATCTGTTTTTCTCTTTTATAAGTTAAACAAAAAACAACCAACAAAAAAACAAAACTTGATTAGTTTTTTTTTTTTTTTGGAAGTTTTCCATATAATGGATGTAGGTACAGATATATTTTATTTACCTTTTTAGCATAAGTGTAATATAAAAACATAACTCTTTTTTTCCCTTCAATTATCAAGATATCACATTGATAGTATCTTCAAATATTGCCACTCTGATATTCCTTCCACTTTCTTTTGAAACTTAAATGTCTATTTCAGAGTCTCTACATGTTATACCATTGATCTTCTTAACATTATGCCAGTGCCAACATCTTAACACTTTGGAGCATTAGTGGCAAATTCCTCAGGATTGTCTGAAAAGTTGCTAAGATTTTCCTCATTTGTGTCTTATCTAATTTGTTCTATCTGTTGTGCTTCTATTTCAGGGAATACACACACACACACACACACACACACACACACACACATCTATTTATTTCCAAATTTTTCAATTCTTTTTTCCATAGTCACAAACTATCTCATTCTTCATTTCATAATACCTTTTTCTTTAAAATTTTTTATGTAACTACTTGAGCATCACAAACATTCAGAATTTAATCTCTTCATTAAACCATTTTATAAAATCATTTTCATCTAGATTTAATTTACATACTAATTGTATATTTGTTTTTATTGTTAGCATTTATTTTTCTTTCACATTTTAGAATTTGGTATGTTTTATTATTTGGAAAAGGAATTTTCTTTTCTAATATATTTATAATTTTTCTTTGTCTTTGTTTCGTTTTATATTATATTTATTGATGGTTAATATCAATATCTCCTAGCCAGCAGTTTGTTCCCTGGCCTACTAGTCTTTAAGGTTTGAGACTTATGATGAAATATTCTAGCCTTATAAAATTGATAAAATATTGGGTTTTTAATTCTATGGTGGTTTGGGGGAGCCAAATTTAAACACAGAGTTACCATAATTTTTTTTCAGTTATGAAGCTGTACATGTTTCTTTAACTGTAGCTTCAGGACTATGGTTGCCAGGTAAAATGAAGATTGCCCAGGTAAATTTGAATTAAGATAAACTGGATAATATTTTAGTATAAATATGCCCCATTATATTTGGTGTTTCTGTTTACTAAATATGACAATACTATTGAAGTAGTGGTTGTTCAGTAGTATTGCTAGCCTCATTTGCTGAGATAGGGAGCTTAACAGCCAATTCTTATATTCAAGTAGTGATCCTGACTCTTCTTCCCACACATGTTGGCCCTTATCATGTCAGAGCCAAGTCCTTGGTCATCTCTGTATATTTATGGATCAAGAGCCCATGGTTTCAACACTGTATTCATTTTTTCCACTTCTTTTTTTCCACCCTGGCCATGCCTTTTCAATTATCTATATTTATAATGTTTCACTATATATTTAGAGCTAAGAAAGGGCATTGTGACATGAATATACTGTATCATCTTGATCAGAAATCCATCATCCTTTTAAGAATTAGATTGAAATATAATGAAAAGAAAGCATCATAATATTTTTCAGGGTACCCAGTTATCTAATAAATATATCACATCCCACAAAATATATTCTGCACATATATGCAGAGAAAGATAATCATAATTCCACAATCAAATCTAAAATCAGTCTGATATATTATTGAAATTCAAGTGTTAATATTCCTATAGAATCACAAGCCCAGTAAATATTTGAGAAAATTTGGTGTTTATATTCCTCCTTGTGTATAACACTGAACTTTTAAGAAGTGTTTTATTATTAGGGATTAACTATAACATTACCTTTTAATGGAATCATAAATCTTTAATTATAGTTCAATATGTTGCTGACTTAAATTGCTTTTTGACTGAAACAATTCTATTATAATTTAGAGTATGAAGACACAGTTTCTTTTCACTAAAATAAATATCCTAATTTCTAAACATAAAATAGATACACTTTGCAGTACATATCATTTTGGGGAAGAAAAACAGTACATTACCTTTTTTAGCAAAGAGATGCTCACCTCTACAATGTGGCATTATTCATATGTTATTTTTACCAAACAAGAGAAAATCAGAATGGGAGGGAGGACTTTAAAGATCATTAGTTTAAACCACAAATGGAATCAGGATTTACTTTCATTGCATCCATAGTAATATTAACACAACAATAACAATAATAGCAGCAGCAGCAGCAGCAGCAGCAAATGTTTACTTGGACATACTCTATTAAAATAGTCTCTAAAATGTGTATTTAGAAATAACTTTTTATGTGTGTATTATTTAACTTAGTTCCATATGGAATCACATATACACACAAACACATACACATGTGTTTATGTCATTTAACATATTTAAATAAAAAGACATGCCAGTTATTTAAGTGCAAATGTAATATCAGACTGGTTTAATCTTAATATTTTCAATCTATCAGAACAGAAAATATTTTGTAATAAGATACAACTTGGCTTTGAATATCATCTTCACATTAAGTTTCTTTTAATTTTCTTAACTTTTTTCAAATAACAAAATTCATTCAGTTTCATTATTATCCTAAATAAAATCGAGAATACCACTAACAGGGCAATAATAAGAATTGATTAAATTATGGGTGTACCATTCTTAGTATACCCTGGGCCATAGTAATGTACAAATAAAAACTCCATTTCTTATTCCAATTATATTCCAAATAATCTTTATTAAAACTTATAGTGAATACTTATTTAAAAGTTTATTATGCCAGGATTTATCATAGGTATGCAAGGCTTGTTCAACATTCAAAAGTCAATCAACAGGCTTAAAAGAAAAATCACATGATTACATCAATAAATACAGAAAAGCATTTGACAAGATTCAACATCTATTTATGATAAAAACTCTCAGCAAACTAGGAATAGAAGGGAACTTCTTCAACTTCTTAAATAATATTTACATAAAACCTATAACTAGCATCATCTATAGATTCAGTGCAATCTGAATAAAAATCCTAGCAAGTTATTTTATCATAATGGACAAGCTGATTCTAAAGTATATATGGAGAGGTAAAAGACCCAGAATAGCCAACGCAATACTGAAAGAGAAGAACAAAATTGGAGGACTGACACAACTTGTCTTTAAGACTTACAGTTATCAGGCACAGAAAGTGGAATAATGTTTACAAGGGTCTTGGGGGAAGGAGTAAGTGGGAGTAACAGTTTAATGATAACAGAGATGAAGTTAGGTATGAGGAGTTCTGTAGATGGATAGTAGAGACAGTTGCACAACGATGAAATGTGTTTAATGTCCCTGAATTGTACTCATAAGAATGGTTAAAATGGTAAATTTTATATTATGTATATTTTACCACAATAAAAATGAATAGGTCAAAAGAATGAATAAATTCATGAATTAAAAAAAAAAGACAGTTGTCAAAACAGTGTGGTATTGGTGAAAGAACAGACAGATAGATCAATGGAATAGAAAAAAGAGCCCAGAAATAGACTCACAAAATTTAGTCAACTGATCTTTGACAAAGGAGCAAAGGCAATACAGTGGAGCAAAGATAGTCTTTTCAACAAATGGTGCTCAAACAACTGGACATCCACATTTAAAAAATGAATCTAGACACAGACTTTATATCCTTCATAAAAATTAACTCAAAATGGATCACAGACCTAAATGTAAAACACAAAAATATAAAACTCCTAGAAGATAACATAGGGGAAAACATAGATGACCTTGGGTATGGTGATAACTATTCAGATACAATGACAAAGGCATGATCCATGAAAGAAATAATTGATGAATTGGACTTCATTAAAGTTAAAAATTTCTGCCCTACAAAAGACTATGTCAAGAAAATTAGAAGACAAGCTACAGACTGGGAGAAAATATTTGCAAAAGACACATCTGATAAAGGACTGTTATCCAAAATATACAGAGAGCTCTTAAGACTCAACAGTAAGAAAACAAACAACCCTATTAAAAAATGGGCCAAAAACCTGAATAGACACTTCACCAATAAAGATATACAAATGGCAAATACATGTATGAAAAGATGCTTCACATAGTATGTCATCAGGGAGATGCAAATTAAAATAGCAATAAAATGCCACTACTCAATTATTAGGAGGGTCAAAACCTGGAACCTTTACAACATCAAATGCTGATAAGGATGTGGTACAACAGGAACTTTCATTCATTGCTGGTGAGAATGCAAAATGGGACAGCCACCTTGGAAGACAGTTTGGCAGCTTCTTACAGAACTAAACATTCTCTTATTATACTCTCCAGTAATCATGCTCCTTGATATTTACCCAAAGGAGTTGAAACATGTCCACATAAAAACCGGCACAGAAATGTTTTTAGCAGCTTTATTTACAATTGCCAAAGCCTGGAAGCAATCCAGATGTCCTTCAGTACGTGAATGGATAAATTGTAGTATATCTAAACAATGGAATATTATTTATTGCTAAAAAGAAATGAGTTATTAGGCCATGAAAAAACATGGAGGAAACAAATGCACATTACTAAATAAAGGAAGCCAATCTGAAAAGTCTACATATTGTATAATTACAACTATTTTTCATTCTGGAAAGGCAACACTATGGAGGGCAGTAAAAAAAGCAATGGTTAACAAGGTTTTGTAGGGGTGGGGTGAGGGAGTAGAATGAATATGTGAAGAAGCACAGAGAATTTTTAGAGCAGTGAAAATACTCTGATACTATAATTATGGATATATGTCATTATACATTAGTCCAAACCCATAGAATGTACAACACTAGGAGTGAACTCTAATGTAAATTACGAACTTTGTGTGATAGTGATGTGTCATTGTAAATTCACCAGTTGTAACAAAGGGATTTGAGAAGGGGGAATTGATTATGGGAGAGACTCTGTATGTGAGGGGGCAGGGAACATATGGGAAATCTCTATACCTTCCTCTTAATTTTGCTGTGCTCTAAAAATATAAAAAAAGATATTATGCTATATGCTTCTGCTGCTATTCACTGGTGTTCTGATGTCAGTTGTATATAGTAAACATATTCTCTCCTCTTTGAATTGATCCTTCGTGAGAACAGTGTTTGGCCTTTTCATATGCTTGTTTATTTTGGCGATTGCATCTTTTTCTTCCACTGTAATCTAACTACTTCATATTCTTATTTGTAAAATATCAACTCATTTGATTCTGAGGAATATGGCATAGAGAGTACATTTTATAAAATTCTGAAAGAGAAATTCTGTAAGAGAAATCATCTAGGTGATCCATTATTATATGATTAAATCACATTGAAGAAAATATTTTATAGAATATAAAAAATATATATATTTAAATTGAAAAATAATTTCAAATCTTTATATCATACAAAAATAGGGAAAGGTTTCGTTATTAGGTATTCAGTATATGCAACATATGAAAAAAGTAGACACCATATTTTAAAGTTTTATTTATTTTTACTGAGGTATAATTGACATACAATATATTACTTTCATGTGTATAACATAATGATTTCATGTCTATATATATTATGAGATGATCACCACAATAAGTCTAGTTATTATCCTTCATCATACAAAGTTAATAAAATATTATTGACTGTATTCCCCATGGTGTACATTAGATACCCATGACATATGTACTCTATAACTGGAAGTTTGAACTTCCTGACACCCCCCATTCATTTTTCCCATCCCTAAACTCCCTCTCCTCTGGCAACCACAAGTCTGTTCTCTGTGTCTATAACTATGGTTTTGTGGGGTTTTTGGTTTGTTCCTTTGGGTTTTTGATTTTTTTATTTTAGATTCCACATATAAGTGAAATCACATGGTATTTGTCTTTCTCTGTCTGACTTATTTTACTCTGCTTGACTTATTTTCACGTAATACCCTCAGGTCCACCCAAGTTGTTGCAACTGGTAAGATTTCATCCTTTTTTCTGACTAAGTAATATTCCATTATATATATATTTATTTGTATATGTATGTATGTATATGTATATATATCACACAATATATTCTTTATTCATTCATCTATCAATGAACACTTAGGTTGCTTCTATATCTTGCCTATTGTAAATAATGCTGCAGTGAACATAAGGGTTCATATATCTTTTCAAATTAGTGTTTTTGTTTTCTTCAGATAAATACCCAGAAGTGTAATTGCTGGACATAAAGTAGTTCTATTTTTCATCTTTGAGGAACCACCATACTGTTTTACATAGTGGCTTTACCATAGTGGCTTTATATTCCAGCCAACACTGCACAAAGGTTCCCTTTTTTCCACATTCTCTCCCACATTTGTTATTTTTTGTCTTTTTTTATAATGGCCATTTTGACAGATACGAGATAGTATCTCATTGTAGTTTTGATTTGCATTTTCTTGATGATTAGTGATGTTGAGCATCTTTTCATATGCCTGTTGGCCATCTGTATGTCTTCTTTGAAAAAATACCTATCAAGGTCTTCTCATTTTTTAATCAAAATTTTTTTTGATATTGAGTTGCATGAGTTCTTTATATCTTTTGGATATTAATCCTCTCATCAGATAAATCATTTGCAAATATCTTCTCCCATTCATTAAGTTGCCTTTTCATTTTATTGATGGTTTCCTTCACCATGCAGACGATTTTTAGCTTAATGTAGTCCCATTTGTTTACTTTTGCTCTTGTTGCCCTTGCCTGTGGAATCAGATACAAAAATTATTGTTAAGTCCGATGTCAAAGAGCTTACCACCTATGCGCCTATATTTTCTTCTGGGAGTTTTATGGTTTCAGGCTTTACATTCAAGACTTTAATTCATTTTGAGTTAATTTTTGTATGTGGTGTAAAATAGTGGTCCAGTTTCATTATTTTGCATGTAGCTGAATTGTTTTCCCAACACCATTTGATGAAGAAATAGTTTTTCCTCATCATATATTCTTGCCTCCTTCATTGTAGGTTAATTGGCCATACACGCATGGATCTATTTTTGGGTTCTCTATTCTGTTCTATTGATCTATGTGTCTGTTTTGTGCCAGTACTGTACTGTTTTGATTAATATGGCTTTACAGTATAGTTTGAAATCAAGGAGTGTGATTCCTCCAGCTTTGTTCTTCTTTCTCAAGATTGCTTTGATTATTCAACGTGTTTTGTGGCTCCATACAAATCTTAGGATTATTTGTTCTAGTACTGTGAAAGATGTCTTTGGTATTTTGATTGGGATTGCATTGAATCTGTAGATTACTTTGGGTAGTATGGACATTTTAACAATATTAATTCTTCCAAGCAATGAGCACAGTGTGTCTTTCCATTGCAGTTTTGTTTTCTTCAAATTTCTTTCATAAATGTCTTATAGTTTTCAAAGCATAGGTCTTTTACCTCCTTGGTTAAATTTATTTCTAGGCATTCTATTATTTTTGATAGTTATAAATGTTTTCTTAATTTCTATTTCTGAAAGTTTATCATTAATGTGTGGAAGTGCAACAGATTTCTGTATGTTAATTTGTATCCTGAAAGTTTACTGAATTGATTACAGGTTTTTGGTGGAGAGTTTAGGATTTTCTATATACAGTATCATGTCATCTGCAAATAGTGACAGTTTTACTTCTTCCTTTCAATTTGGATGCCTTTTTTCTTGCCTAATGGCTCTAGCTATCATTTCCAATACTATGCTGAATAAAAGTGGCAATAGTGAGCATCCTTGTCTTGTTCCTCATTTTCAAGAAAAGGCTTTCAGCTTTTCAATGTTGGGTATAATATTAGCTGTGGGCTTGTCATATATGACCTTTATGATATGAAGGTACATTCCCTCTATAACTCATAAATGGTTTTTATCATAAATATTGAATTTTGTCAAACGATTTTTTTTGCATCTCTTGAGATGAGCATAAGATTTTTATCCTTTATTTTGTTATTGCAGTGTATTACATTGATTGATTTATGGATGTTGAACCATCCTTGCATCTCTGAAATAAATCCTTCTTTATTATGGTGTACCAGCTTTTTAATGAATTGTTGAATTTGGTTGCTAATATTTTGTTGAGAATTTTTGCATTAAGTTCATCATGTATATTGGCCTGTAACTTTCTTTTTGTGTAGTTTCTTTGTCTGTTTTGGTTTCAGGGTAAAGCTAGCCTTTAATATGAGTTTGGATGTGTTCTCTTAACTTTTTGAAATAGTTTGAGAAGTATAGTTATTAAATCTTCTCTAAATGTTTGGTAGAAGTCACCAGTGAATCACTCTGGTCCTGGACCTTTGTTTGTTGTGAGATTTGTGGTTACTGGTTCAATCTTGTTACTAGTAATCAGTCTATTCAGATTTTCCATTTCTTCATAATTCAGTCTTGGAAATTTGTGTGTTTCTAGATATTTTTCCATTTCTTCTAGATTGTCCAATTTGTTGGCTTATAATTATTCATAGAAGTCTCTTATGATCCCTATTGTTTTTAATTAGGATCATAGTGTCCTTTGATTTTTAAAAATAGTAATTAAGCATAGTAAATATCCACTGTTTAAAAACAGTAATAATTAAAAGTAGCAACTGTCTATTGTTTAAAAACAGACACAGTAGTATTAGCAAAATAGTGTAAATAAAGACAGTTTTGCTAGCTCCACAATGAATACAAACAAGTATGGTGCCCAAAATCAGGTAGTCTGGATTGCACTTGGAACAATAAAAGAAAAAAAATAGAATATATCTGATTTTCATATAAACACATGAATTCAACAACTAGAACAGGGTGGTATTTTTTATTTAATAAAAACCTGCATCAACTACTCTATGCCCTACTAGGGAATGCAAAGATAGATGAGACATAGACCCATTTCTCATACAAAGGAACATATACTTTATTGAAGGAGAATGGCACATCCTTAATGTATGCAGATAATTAGTAAAGGGGAAAGTACTTTCTAAACTGAAACATGTATTATATGGAAAGTCCATTTTATTTTGACATTTAAAACTCTTCTTCCCATCTCCCTGTAACAGAATATGCAATGTATTAAAAAACAGTAACTTGTATTTTTCCCTTCAAGGGCAGAAAAAAATGTTTCCAAAGGAATTACTATCGCTAAATAACCTCAAAATTTTAAGGGAAAAAGTACATTCTGAAACAATATCTAATATACGCTTATTTGGTTCAGAATTAAAACATGTGTTTGTATGCCCATGTGGAAATAAAACTTATTTGAGAGTATATTTTCCATAAATTAATTATGGTCATTTTTCAAATGTGGTACTGCTGATTCTCTCTTATATTCTCTGATTTTTAGTAGTAATTTTACATACATGTAATGTAAAATATATTTTATACGAGTGTTACATTCATAAAATATTTTATAATATATAAGTGTATATATAAAATATATATAATGAATATACAGTTGAACCGTGAAAATTACAGGTTTGGACTGTGTGGGTCCACCTATACACAGATTTTTTTCAATAAATGTAGTAGAAAACCTACTGTTGGTTGAATCTGAGGATGTGGAAGGAGGGCTGACTATAGGACCTGAGCACGTGAAGATTTTGGTATCCATGACAGATTCTGGAACCAATCCGCTGTGGATAGGGAGGGATGACTATGCAGATTTTTAATGGTACAGGGGTTGGCACTCTTAACCCCAGTGTTGTTCCAGGGCCAACTGTATATTATTTTATAAGTTGTCCAATTAAATGTTAGAAATAAAAGGTATTTTCCAGAATATAGAAGGACAAACATTTTAAGGTATATTAAATAAGTTTAACATCTCTGTTGTTCAGGAGTAGCAATCAGTTATTGAAACTATGTAACAATTTTAGTATCAAGGTAGCCACCAATGCCTACAGGTCAGGTTTAAGGAAGAAAGTGAAGAAGAATTAAACACAGAATGCAATTAAAGAAAATAGAAAACTAGTTATTTTCCAAGGAATCATACCTGCAAAATAGCAAGAGAAAAAAACTCAATAAAGCCTGACAAATATTTTAAATAGCTTATATAAAGTCATAAAATATACTTGGTGCATCACTGTATTTTAAAACACGACAGCACAGCCAGTTTTTCAAAAATGTTGGGAATCTTTGACACATTTATATACTATGGGGAGATCTGAGAAAAGTGAAATTTTAGTCAATCAACCAGATGGTTTGTCTGCATGATGCCAAATTGCCACCTGCTTAATAACAGTTGCATGATTAACTGTATTTTTTTCTTTTATACACATGTTTGGCAAAATGTAGGAACAATCATAATTTTATATAATATTTTACCTAAAAGCATTTAATGGTACCACATATTTGAGAGCAGAGGAAATTTTTATATTTCATAAAAATAACACTCAAGAACACAACACAAACACAAAAATGTACTGCATGCCTCCAGCAATTTGATTGGTAAAGTAACTTAGATGGTATTTTGTGTCTTTGTATAATTCATATTATGGATTTCATTTACATAAATATTAGGAAATTTAATGAATATTTTGTGTATCAACACATTTAGTAGCCCTGTAGCTATCACACAACTCTGGCTATTTTTAACATTAGCTGTGTTAATATAGATCATAAGCACAATTTGTATGCCTTATAAAAATAATAAATTAATAAATTACATACTGATAATAAACTGAAAACTATCTTTGAGGGTAAATTGTGCATAGGCTTTTATTTTATTTATTTTATTTATTTATTTCTAAAAATTAATTAATTAATTAATTAATTTTTGGCTGTGTTGGGTCTTCGTTTCTGTGCGAGGGCTTTCTCTAGTTGCGGTGAGCGGGGGCCACTCTTCATCGCAGTGTGCGGGCCTCTCACTGTCATGGCCTCTCTTGTTGCGGAGCACAGGCTCCAGATGCGCAGGCCCAGTAGTTGTGGCTCACGGGCCTAGTTGCTCCGCGGCATGTGGGATCTTCCCAGACCAGGGCTTGAACCCGTGTCCCCTGCATTGGCAGGCAGATTCTCAACCACTGCGCCACCAGGGAAGCCCATGCATAGGCTTTTTAAATAGACAATGCATAAACATGGAATTGAGAAAGCAGCCAAGTTGAGTTAGTTTGAAAGATTTTTAATATTTTCATCATTAATGTACATTTAAAAAAATACAGGTTTTCTGCATTTTTTTCTCTTTTACTGACCATCATACTATTCAGTATACTGTGCACAATAATTATTGAAGTTGTTTTTCTGCTTCACATCTATTACGCATGTATTCATGAATGCTGTATGAATGTTGCTACCTGTGAACTTCTTCTTCCACATTAAACATTTTAATTATCTAGAATATTTTATTATTAAAACAAGACATAGGGGCTACCCTGGTGGCGCAGTGGTTGAGAATCTGCCTGCTAATGCAGGGGACACGGGTTCGAGCCTTGGTCTGGGAAGATCCCACATGCCGCAGAGCAACTGGGCCCGTGAGCCACAATTACTGAGCCTGCGCGTCTGGAGCCTGTGCTCCACAACAGGAGAGGCCGCGATAGTGAAAGGCCCGCGCACCGCGATGAAGAGTGGCCCCCACTTGCCACAACTAGAGAAAGCCCTCGCACAGAAACGAAGACCCAACACAGCCAAAAATAAATAAATAAATTTAAAAAAAAAAAAAAGAGGAAAAAAAAACAAGACATATTCAGGGTTTTCATTTTTTTCCCCATTAGTGTCATGGGCATAATTGGCTTTACTTACAGAAGTGGGGACATCCAAAATCCTTGAATACAAAATTTAAAATATTACAAAGGATTTCAAATTTTAAAATGATTGGATTCTTATAGATGAAACATGAATTAAAACTGCTTTTAAAAGTTATATTGTTATTTAGATATAGATTTTATATATACTTGCTCACAGTTGTTGAAAAATTACAAATCTAAAATATTGGCTGGCTTTATTTACCCAATATTTTGGAACTTTCTGAAGCTATATTTTGAAATTCAAACCTTTTTCCAGACTCCTTTTAATCTTTTTCACCAATTCGTTCCTTAATTTCCTCTTCAGAACAGTTTTCTTCCTGCATTATTTATAATTCTCCCCACACTGTCTAGCCAGTATCAATAGCTCAATAATGACTTTTATAGATCATGACAACTATGTATGCTAACTAACTCTACTCAAAGTCTAACAACACTCTCTCCTCTATTCTTAGCCTCCCTATCACATGAAATTTTAAATCAAGGATGTTTGATAATTATGACATATGACACTTTGTATTGAAAAAGATATTTCTATTTACTAAAAGAAAAATGGCATAAGGTGTTTAGTAAGAGACATTATAAGTACATGCTAATTGTTACTATTATTTACAAACATTTTTTCTTCAAAAGAATTTTTCGAGCATACCTCAAATATTTCCTCCTAGTCTATTTAAGTGTTTCAAATTACTTCTACCTGGAGGAAAAAATGAAGACACTGGCGGGACTCTATAGAGAGGCTATAGAAAGAGAAAAAAGAATATTGCATGTAAATATTTCTACTTGTGTGTCTGTGTATATGTGCATATATAAGCTTATTATATATTCTAGGCAAATTGTTTCCACTCTTTTTGTAAAATATTTTATTTTTTATAAGAAATTTAGTAGCTAACTACTCTCACAGTTTATAATTTCAATTTTTATTTGTAGGATACTTTGCTAACTTTTAGAATCACCATACTTTTAAAACTGTGGTAGAATATGCACATTCTTTCAACACATAAGCCCTTAATTTTTTAATGACTTTTGGTTCAATACAGTGTTTGAGACTCATTCTTAAACTCTTCTGAGTAATTTTTCACTCTCAGAGTTGAGCTTAAAATGGCACAAAAATTTTTCCAGAATATATTTTTATCTTCTAGAACAAAATAAATAATTGACAGGATCTTAATTCATTATGATATTTAGAATTCAATACTGAGTATATTTTGGTTTAACATGTAATAAGGAATACAAGAAGAGTTGCATACAAGTCCCACTATCACCCTTAGCAAAAAGTAAACCTATATTAAGATTTATAGATTAAAAATGGTTTGTCTTAAACTGTATGATTAATTAAAGTTAAATTTGTACTTTGTGATGTAATCGAATTAGATATATGCTTTAATTTCTAATAGTTCTACATTTGTTTAATGAGAGAACCTTCAGATGACTAGATTTGGGAGCAAACAGATTACTGAGAATATAACCTGAATTTGAAAGGACTTGGAAGATGCAAACTAATAGAGGGCCCAAACCTCAGAAGAAGGAACACGCATCTTGCTTATTCAGATATTGTGACACAACACAAAACTGTAAGCTTACTTAGTAAAAACAAGAAAAGAACCCCCAGTGTCAGTCCAAGTGCAGCTAGATCTTTGGCCAAGCGGATACATTAAGCAAGATTTCAATGGCACCCAGTCAGATTTGTGCTGAGGAAGAATGTCCAGGTTCTGAGAATCTTTGAACTTTTGTACCTAGCTTAGAAGTTTAGAGTCCTGAGCACTGATGGCATTTCTTCTTTTATCATTGCCTCTCACACCCAGCATTCCTTGACCTTTGCATTCAGTAGAGTTTATATCATTGAACCTTGCAGGAAAAAAAATAACTACTCTTTCGGAAGATAAATTAACTCTGTGGGAGCTAGCCTAAAAGTAACAGAATAATTTGCATATTTCATGAGAAATTTTGTTTTTTTCTAATACACATTTGTAGCTCATGCCAACTATGTACATTTATCTTGCAAAATAGCCATTTACTAGTTTGTTTTTTTTTTAATCACTTTTCAACTTTCATTACCTCCCTCATACCACTTATTTAAGGTTTGACTTAATTTACAAGTACTATGCCTGAAAGGCCACCCAAGGAAACATTTACTCTGAGTGTTGTGTGGCATATGTTGTCTATACTCCTAAGAAATTTACCTGCCGATTGTCAATGCACAAAACATTAAAAAGCATCACACACAGACTGCTAAGGGTGAAGTCATACACTGTCTGTGTATGAGAATAATGAGAGGAGAGTTACTGAATCCAGTTTTCATGGCAGGTAATATAAGTAATCCTTTCAAAATCTGTGTGCAAAATTAAGTGAGTTTTCTGAATAATAATGAAGGAAAAATAGGGTTTATTATAGAAAAAATTGTGTAATCCTGTGTCTATATACTTATACATATGGATAAGAATATGTAAGGGTATATATCTGTATGAATGTATGCATATAGATACATAGATATATGTCGATATATGTTGGTATTTATCATCTCACATTGACATTATAAAACTAAGATTTTAATCATTAAATATATTTTTGTTTCTCACTTTAAAAACCCTCATATATATGCTAAGAAAATGACAAAATTACTGAGTGAAATTAAATGTAACATTCTAAACTCTTAATGACCAATAAAGTAATTTCTAAAGGGTTCAACTAAATTTACATAAAATATTTTTTTCTCTTTGCTTTTCCCCTGCCTGTTTCCCTGCATCCCCTTTGTTCATATTTCTTACATTTTCTCTTTGTCCTCATCAATTCTCTCTCTCTTCTTCACCCTCCTCCATTGCTAACTTTTCCTTCCCCACCTTCTCCCTCCTTGCCGACCATCATCATCATCATCATTATTGGTCACCTTCAAAATATTTTACTTTCAAGACAACACATAATTGAATAACATGTTATGCCACTCAGGGGTGATTTCACAATATTAATTATTTCTTATTTCTTATGGTCATTGATTTTAATGCCATAACAGAAGTCCTCATGGGCTTTTGGTGTATATTTCTAGTTATGGTCCCAGGAGTAGAGGAGGTAAATTTATAGTTAGTATTGATTTAAGATATATCTCTATTGGTTGTAATTTCCTCCAGGAGAGGTATTTTAACATTCTTTTCTTCTTCCTTGTTCAGTTGATTATCATATTAATAGAAAATAATTATTTAAACACCTTGTGGAACATTTACTAGTAAAAAATTATGAATGTGATTGATAAAAATTTCAAAAGAAATATATTTTATAAAATGCAGATATTTTATGTTTTTTGATCCCCCCAAAATCTCTGCATATACTGTATATTGATAGTCTGCCTCATAATAGGTTAAAGTAAAAACAATAAAAAAAAACTTTCATTCCAAAATAAAATCAAGCAATCACACAAAACTCAACTTATTGTTGGGACTTCCCTGGTGGTCCAGTGGTTAGGACTCTGTGCTTCCACTGCATGGGGTGCAAGTTTGATCCCTGGTCGGGGAACTAAGATCCCTCACGTGGCGTGGCATGGCCAAAAAAACAAAAAACAAAAAACAAACTCAACCTTATTGCTTTCTTGGTACTGTCTTCTCATTTTATGAATATCAGTGTCTACAATTTGGCTAGAGAAACTGTATTGATTCTGTAACCTAAATATCAGGTAAAACATGTTAATTTTTTTCAAGTAGCAAATAATATGAATATGTACTTGCTTGACCAGTTTCTACCAGAGGCTTTTAGTCATCTTATTTTTTTTCTTTTAAAGCACATTTTACTACTATTCAACAAAAAAAATGAGTTAACAAATATTTAATAAGTGCCTGCCATATACAATGTACTCTGTCCCCTGTCCTTCAATAAAGCCAATATCCAAAGTGTATTTCAGTACATATCTTTCTATAGAGACATATTGGAAATAGAAAAAATATTTAAAACAAAACCAAAAAAAACACAGAAAATATTTACTTTCTCTCCCTTAGCAGTTTAATATTCAAGCTCTTCACCTTCATTTTATATCTCATAAACAGAGTTGGCTTCAGATAGTCTCTGGTGGTGTATAAATATTTGCCTTTCCCACCCCACCTGCCTATGCATTGTATAGAGTTAACCCTATGCAACAAGAGATAATTTAGGTTGATATAAAGAAAAAAGATATAAGGCATTATGAGAACCTTGACAGTCCAGAGGCACTTCTGCCAATACAATTCCAGTTTATTTTAAACCTTATCTAATTCTAATTGGAATTTTCTTATTTTTAACTGGGAGGCTCATGAATAGCACCAAAGAATGTCTTCTTTTACTTAGGTTAGGTTATATCAGTGGAGATCCAAGGATGAACATTTGTGTGTAAGTGATTTATAAAGAAGCCTTCTGGTAAAAATCAGAAAGAGAGTAAGAAAATTGGGACAAGGCTCAATAACAGGCAAAGTCCTTTGTAGGGAAACTTTAGCTCCATCCTGCAGGGGATCTCTGGAGCTAGCATAAGTATATACCAATTCAGAGTGTCTCTGACAAGAGAAAAGAGATGGAGCATTTGAATTATTATCCCACACATCAGTCAACCCCTGGGTTACAAAAGGTGAGGGGATGCTGGCTTTTCCTGGTAGAACACGTAAAACATGATCTGGCAGCCTTAAGGGCAAGAACTTTGATAAGAAATTGCAGTCCTAGCTAGTAGGAGTGGAAGTATGCCAGTGGCTAATGTACATTGAAATGGTAAAGGAATCGGAAGAGATATGCTTGGACCAGAGTGAGCTTCAATTTTTGCAAAAGAGGCAGTGAAATCTCAAGTTCTGAATTGTATGAACTTTGTTTTAGCTGAAAAACAAAAGTCAATTATAAAAAATTAAACTAGAAAAAATTTACCCTTTTAAGTGTACAGTTTTATGAATTTTGCCAATTGTATATAGTCATTAGCCCATTAATCAATATACAGAACATTTCCAACCAACTGAAGTGTATCCTTGGGCTCTTTGGGAGTCCATGCCTCCTCTGGCCACCCTCTCCCACCACTGGGAACCACTGGTCTGCCATAGTTTTTCCTTTTCTATAATTTCATATAAATGATATCATAATGTTTACTTTTCTGTGTTTGAATTTTTACACATAGCAGGCTTTTGAAATTCATCCATGTTTTTTGATGTATGTTGTTTCTTTTTATTACCGAGTAGTATTCTGTGATATTGGGATATCACAATTTGCTTACTTATTAATGAGTTGATGATGACTACATCATTGTGTATTTCAATCACAAATCTCTGAGAGTTCCAATTGCTCCACTTCCTTGCCAAAACTGGGTTATTGTCAAGCATTTTGATTTTTAGCAAATCGAATAATTATGTAGTGTTATCTCATTATAATAGTATTAATTTGCATTTTCTGGGTGACTAACATTGAGCACATTTTCATACGGCTGTTGGCATTCATCAAACTTCTTTTGTGAATTGTCTATTCAAAATTGCCCATTTTGGGGGAGGAAATATTGTTTTTATTTTTCCCATAGAAATATTCAATTGTTTCAGCATCATTTATTAAAAAGACTGTCTTTTCTTCATTGAACTAACTTGGCACTTTGTAGAGAATAAATCCACCCTATAAGTTTGTGTTTATTTTTTCACTCTCTATCCTCTTTTACTCATCTATGTATCTATCATTACCGCTATGCACACTGTCTATGGGGAATATTTCATTTTAAAATGTATTCTGCTGTTTTTGAATGTTTGGTTGGAAAGTTGTTCAGATATTCCACGTTTACTGAATTTTTTCTTCTTTTTCTAACAATTATTGATAAATGAAATGTTGGAATCTCCAATAATAACATTAGCTTTGTCTATTTCCAGTTTAGATTTGTCAGTTTTTACTTATTTATCTTAAAGCTCTATTATTAGGTTTCTTTAGGATTGTTATGTCTTCTTGATAATTTTATCATTTCCTAAGAAATATATCTCTCAGTCTGTTGTAATTGTCCATGGTATTACCAAGTCTCTTTTGTCTGATAATAATATAATCAATAATAATATAATCCCAGTAACCTTCTACTGCTATTTGCTTGCTTATGATTTCTTATCCTTTTGCTTTATGATTGTCTGATTTTATATTTAAGCTTCAGCATTATAAGTAGCAGGTAAATTACCCTTACTTTTGAATACAAATGGAAAATTTCTGCATTTTATTGAAGTACATGGGTCATTTAAGTTTAAAATAATTATCGATATCATTATATTGTACTTTATACCATTTTTTTTTACTTGTCTCATTTGTTATTTTTTTTTCCATTTCTGCTTCCTTTCGAGTTAGTTAAATTTCTTTATCTTTTTAAATTGAAGTATGGTTGATTTACAATATTATATTAGTTTCTGATGTACAACACAGAGGTTTGATTTTTCTTTTTTATTATACTCCATTTAAGGTTATTAGAAAATAATGGCTATATGTCCCTGTGCTGTACAACATATCCTGTTGCTTATTTATTTTATACATAATAGTTTGTATTTCTTAATCCCCTACCTTTCCCCCATTCCCTCCCACCCCTGGTAACACCGCTAGTTTGTTCTCTTTATCTGTGAGTCTGTTTCTGTTTTGTTATATTCATTTGTTTATTTTTTAGCTTCCACATGTAAGTGACAACATACAGTATTTGTCTTTGACATATTTCACTAAGCATAATACACTCTAGGTCCATCCATGTGGTGGCAAATGGCAGAATTTCATTCAAAAATTTTCATTTTTTATGGCTAAGTATTATACTGTTGTAAATATAAACCACTTCTAAATCCACTTCATCTGTTGATGGACATTTAGGTTGCTTCCATATCTTGGGTATTGTAAATCATGGTGCCATGAATATTGAGGTCCATGTATCTTTTCAAATTAGTGGGGTTTTTTTCCCTCTGGACATATATCTAGCAACTGGAATTGCTGGATCATATGACAATTCTATTTTTAGTTTTCTGAGGAAGCTCCATACTGTTATCCGTAGTGGCTGCACTAATTAACCTTCCCAACAGCAGAGTACTAGGGTTCCCTTTTCTCCACATCCTCGCCAACATTTGTTATTTGTAGACTGTTTGATGATACCCATTCAGACAAGTGTGAGGCGATATCTCATTGTGGTTCTGATTTGCTTTGCTCTGAGGATTAGCGATGTTGAGCATCTTTTCATGTGCCTTTTAGGATATCTTCTTGGGAAAAAAATGACTATTCAGGTCTTCTGTTCATTTTTTTAATCGGGTTGTGTTTTTATGCTTATTGAGTTGTATGAGCTGTTCATGTATTTTGGATATTAATCCCTTATCAGTCATATCATTTGCAAATATTGTCTCTTGTTTAGTACATTGTCTTTTCATTTTGTGGATGGTTCCTTTCCTATGAAAAAAACTTTTAAGTTTAATTAGAACTCATTTGTTTATTTTTGCTTTTTTTGCCTTAGGAAATAGATACAAGAAATATTGTTATGATTCACATCAAAGAATGTTCTATGTTTTCTTCTAGAAATTTTATGGATTCCAGGCTTACATTTAGGTCTTTAGTCCATGTTGTGTTTAATTTTGTATGCCATGTGAGAAAATTTTCTAATTTCATTTTGTTACATGTAGCTCTCCAGTTTTCCCAGCATCACCTGTTGAAGTGACTGTCTTCTCCATTGTACATACTTACATTCTTTGTTGTAGATTAATTGACCATAGGTGTGTAGTTTTATTTTGGGCTTTCTATTCTATTCCATTGATCTATATGTCTGTTTTTGTGCCAGGATAATGCCGTAGATTGTAGTATAGTCTGAAGTCAGGGAATGTGGAAACTCCAGCTTTGTTCTCTTTTCTCAAGATTGCTTTGGCATTTGGGTCTTTTGTGGTTCCATATACATTTTAGGATTATTTGTTGTAGTTCTGTGAAAAAAGTCCATGGATATTTTTATAGGGATTGCATTGAATCTGTAGATTGCTTTGGGTAATATGGATACTTTAACAATATTAATTCTATCAATCTTAGAACATGGGATATATTTCCATTTCTTTGTATCCTCTTCTGTTTCCTTCATCAATATTTTATACTTTTCAGATTACAGGTCTTTCACCTACTTGTTTGTTTATTCCTAGTTATTTTATTCTTTTTGATGCAATTTTAAATGGGATTTTTTTTGTTGTTGTTCTCTCTTTCTGATAGTTCATTATTAGTGTAGAGAAAAGCAACAGATTTCTGTATCCTGCAAGTTTACTAATTCATTTTTTAGTTGTAATAGTTTTTGGTGGTGACTTTAGAGTCATATATATATATGTGCATATATATATATTTATTATCATGTCATCTGCAAATAGTGACAGCTTGACTTCTCTTCCAATTTAAATGCCTTTTTTTGGTCTGATTTCTGTGTCTAGGACTTCCAATACTATATTGAATAGAAGTGGTGCAAGCGGGCATCATTGTCTTGTTCCTGATTTTAGAGGAAAGCCTTTCAGCTTTTCACTACTGAGTATTATGTTGGCTGTAGGCTTGTCATAAATGGTCTTTATTATGTTGAGATATGTTCCCCCATACCAATTTTGATGAGATTTCTTATGAATGGATGTTGAATTTTGTCAAACGCTTTTTCTATGTCTATTGAGATTATCATGGGATTTTTATCCTATCTTTTGTTAATATGGTGTATCACATTGATTCATTTGCTGATATTAAACCATCCTTTCATCCCTGGAATAATTCCCACTTGATCATGATGTATAATCCTTTTTATATCTTATTGAATTCTGTTTGCTAATATTTTGTTGAGGATTTTTGCATCTGTATTCATCAGATTTATTGGCTTGTTATTTGCTTTTTTTGCAGTGTCTTTGCCTGGTTTTGGTATCACAGTAACAGTGGCCTTGTAGAATGGGTTTGGGAGTATTCCTTCCTCTTCAATTTTCTGGAGTAGTTTGAGAAGGATAGGTATTATTTCTTCTTTATATGTTTGGTAAAATTCCTTGTGAAGCCATCCAGTCCTAAATTTTTGTTTGCTGAGAGTTCTTCTATTACAAATTCAATTTCACTCCTAGTTATCAGTCTGCACAGATTGTTTATTTTCTCCTGATTCAATCTTGGAAGACAGTGTGTTTCTAGAAGTTTGTCTATTTTTCCCAGGCTGTCCAATTGTTGGCATGTAACTGTTCATAGTATTTTCTTATGTTTTTTTGTATCTCTTTGATATTGGTTATTTCTTCCTTTTGATTTCTTATTTGGGTCTGCTCTCTTTTCTTTTTGAGGAGCCTGGCTAAATGTTTATCAATTGTATTTATCTTTTCCAAAATTAGCTCTTGGTTTCAATGATCTTTTCTATTCCTTTTTTGATCTCTATTTATTTCCTCTCTGATCTTTATTATTTCCTTCCTTCTGCTGACTCTGAGTTTAGTTTGTTTTTCTTTTTTTGATTCCTTTAGATGAGAGGTTAGGTTGCTTATTTGAGATTTTTCTTATTTCTTGTGCTATGCTTCTATCACTATAAACTTTACTATTACAATTGCTTTTGCTACATCCATAGATTTTGGAAAGTTGTGTTTCTATTTTCATTTGTCTTGAGGTATTTTCTGATTTCCTCTTTGATTTATTCATTGACCAACTGATTTTTTAGTAGCATGTTGTTTAGTCTCTATGTGTTTGTGTATTTCCCGTTTTTCTTCCTGTAATTGATTTGTAGTTCCATACTGTTGTAGTAGAGAAAAAATACTTGATATAATTTATAGCCTCTTAAATTTGTTGAGACTTCTTTTGTAGCCTAGCGTGTGATCTACCCTGGAGAATGTTCCATGCGCACTTGAGTAGAATGTGTATTCTGCTGTATTTGGATAGAATGTCCTGTAGATATGTTTTAAGTCCAACTATACTATTGTCATTTAAGACTACTGTTTCCTTATTGATTTTTTCTGTCTGGATGATCTGTCCATTGGCTTAAGTGGGATGTTAGAATCCCCTATTGTGTTACTGTCAATTTCTTCCTTTATGTCTGCTAATATTTGCTTTATATATTTAGGTGCTCCTGTATTAGGTGCATATGTTAATGAAAGTTATATGGCCTTCTTGTATTGATTCTTTTATCATTATATAATGTCCTTCTTTGTCATTTGTTATAGGTTTAGTTTTTTAAAGTCTATTTTTCTGATATGAGTATTGCTACCCTTACTTTCTTGTCATTTCCATTTGCATGAAATATATTCTTCCATTTCCTCACTTTCAGTCTGTGTGTTTTTAGCCTTGAAGTGAGCCTCTTTTAAGCAGAATATAGATGGCTCTTGTTTTATGCAGTCAGCTACCATATGTTTTTAATCTGACCATTTATTCTATTGACACTTAAATTGATTATGGATAGGTACGTAATTATCACCATTTTTACTTGTTTTCTGGTAGTTTTTGTAGTTATTCTTTACCTTCTTCTTTTACTTTCTTCCCTTGGGATTTGATCATTTTCTTCAGTGGTATGCTTGTATTCCTTTCTGTCTAGTTTCTGTGTATCTTATAGGGTTTTGATTTATGGTTACTTTGGGATTCATATATGTTGACCTATCTACTTGTTTTAAATTGGTAGTCATTTAAGTTCAAACACATTCTAAAAGATCTACATTTTTTACTCCTCTCAACTCCATTTTGCGTCTTTGATGTCATATTTTACATTTTCATGTTTATCCCTTTACTGATTATTGTAGTTATAGTAGATCTTACAAGATTTTTTCTTTCAATCTTTGTACTAGCTTATTAAGTGGTTGATCCTCAGACTTTACTATATATTTGCCTTTGCTAGTGGGATTTTATCTTTCCTATAGATACTTACTTTTTGTAATGTCCTTTTCTTTTCCACTTAGAGAAGACCTCTTAACATTTCTTTTAGGGTAGGGTTAGTATCGATGAACTCTTAGTTTTTGCTTGTTTGAGAAATACTTTATCTCTCCTTCAGCTCTAAATGATAACCTTGCTGGGTTGCAGATTTTTCCCTTTCAGCATTCTAAATATATCATGCTATTCCCTTCTGGCTTGCTAAGTGTCTGCAGAAAAATCAGCTGATAGCCTTATGAGGGTTCTCTTTTTCATATCTGTTTTTCTCTTGCTGCCTTTAGAATTCTGTCTTTAACTTTTGCAATTTTACTTATGATATGTCTTGGTGTTGGTCTTTCTGGGTTCATCTTATTCTGGACCCTCTGTGCATCCTGTACCTGAATATCTGTTTCCTTCTTCAGGTTAGGGAAAGTTTTCAGCCATAACTTTATCAAATGTATTTGTTACCCTTTTCTCTCTCTCTTCTCCTTTTGGAACCCCTATAATGTGAATGTTGGTACACTTGCTGTTGTCTTAGATGTCCTTACACTTGTCTCATTATTTTTCTTCTTCTGTTCTGACTGGGTGATTTCCATTATTCTATCTTCCAGGTCACTTTACTGTTCTTTATCACTTAGTCTGTTTATAATTCCTCCTAGTGTGTTTTTTATTTCTGTAATTATATTCTTCAGTTCTGAGTAGTTCTTTTTTTTATATTTTCTACTTCCTTGTTAAAATTTTCACTGTGTTCATTTATTCTTTTCCCTAATTCAGTGAGCATTATTTTTAAACTAATGCATTGAACTCTCTAGCTGGTAAATTATTTATTTCTGTTGTATTAGTTGTTGTTCTTTTTTTTCCCAGGGGTTTACTTTTGTTCTTCATTTCAAATAAATTCTTCTGTTTCTCATCCACTTAGCTGTCTCTGTCTCTATGAAATTAGGTGAAACAGTTAGCTACCCCAGTCTTGAAGAAATGTCCTCATGTGGGAGCATCCCTATATAGTCAGTCTGTCCCCATTGGCTTTAGTGGGAGATGTGGATCTGTTATGAGCACAAGTCATGTCTTGCTCCTGAGTATTCTTGCAGCTGTCACCTTGTTAAGAGGTGGGGCTAGAGATGGAGGGGTGTGAGCCACCATTTCTCCTCTGCTCAGTGGCTAACACTACCACATTGGTGGTGGGGAGAAGCCCTGAGGGTCAGATCCAAACTGGCTTTCTTCCCTCTAAGTGTGTGCTCTCACCTTTCCCAGAACCAGCTCCCTTGCCCTAGGGAGTAGCAGTGCCACAGCAAGATGGGATGGGTGGACACTCAGCCTGGGCCTGGCTGCAGGTTGTGGTGGCCCTGGACCTAGCCCGGATTGCTTCTGATGCACTATCTCCATAAACACTAGTAATGACTGCCCCTGCTTCACTCAGATACCACTCCAGGTCTAAGCTGCCTTTGTCCCTCACAACTGAGCTCTCCCTTTAGCTGATGCTACCCTTGCCCTAGTGCAGAGCTGCACCACAGAGCCTGCACAGCTGTTGCAGGCACCTTGCATGGGCCTGGGCGTGGGCTGTGGTGGCCCTGGCTGCATTTAGAGTCTGGGAAATCTTCTGAATGCACTGCCTCTGTAAGTGCTAGTAATGGCTGTCTCCATCCTGCTCAGACACTGTTCTGGGTCTGGGCCAGTTCCATCCCTCCCAACTGAGCTCTCCCCCTGGTTGCAGAAGCCCTTGCCCCAGTCTGGAACTGTGTTGTGAAGTAAGTCGGGCAGTTGCAGGCACTCAGCTAAGGCTGGGGTGTATGCCAGGGTGGTTGCAGGACATTGGTCATCATCCCATGCATTTTTTTTTTTTAAACATCTTTATTGAAGTATAACTGCCTTACAATGGTGTGTTAGCTTCTGCTTTATAACAAAGTGAATCAGTTATGCATATACAATATGTTCCCATTTCTCTTCCCTCTTGCATCTCCCTCCCTCCCACCCTCCCCATCCCACCCCTCTAGGTGGTCACAAAGCACCGAGCTGATCTTCCTGTGCTATGCGGCTGCTTCCCACTAGCTATCTATTTTACATTTGGTAGTGTATATATGTCCATGACACTCTCTTACCTTGTCACATCTCACCCCACCCCCTCCCCATATCCTCAAGTCCATTCTCTAGTAGGTCTGTGTCTTTATTCCCATCTTGCCACTAGGTTCTTCATGGCCTTTTTTTTTTTTTTCCTTAGATTCCGTATATATGTGTTAGCATACTGTATTTGTTTTTCTCTTTCTGACTTACTTCACTCTGTATGACAGACTCTAACTCCATCCACCTCATTACAAATACCTCCATTTCATTTCTTTTTATGGCTGAGTAATATTCCATTGTATATATGTGCCACATCTTCTTTATCCATTCATCCGATGATGGACACTTAGGTTGCTTCCATGTCCTGGCTATTGTAAATAGAGCTGCAATGAACATTTTGGTACATGACTCTTTTTGACCTATGGTTTTCTCAGGGTATATGCCCAGTAGTGGGATTGCTGGGTCGTATGGTAGTTCTATTTGTAGTTTTTTAAGGAACCTCCATACTGTTCTCCATAGTGGCTGTATCAATTTACATTCCCACCAACAGTGCAAGAGTGTTGAATTTTTAATCTGCCTTCTCTGCCCTATTTCAAGAGTAAGCAAATGTGTGTACCCTTCTCATGGGCAGAGTCCAGGCTTCGCACACTCCTCCTGTTAATTCCACCAGCCCTCCAAACAGCCAAGGGAACTCGTATTCCCAGTGTCGGACTCCAGGCTGGGATACTCATTATGCGGCTCTAACCACTCCCCAGATCCTCTAACGGGTAGAGGATCTCCACCTGTGTAATCCCGTCCCATTTTGAGTCCCCTCCTAGGGGCACAGCTCCCAACCTGATAGCTTCTCTTCCCTTCCTACCCAATTCCATGTGGATCCTTTTTACAGCCTCAATTGTACAAGGGTCTTTCTGCCAGTCTCCATTTAGTTTTCAGTGAAAATTGCCCCACTTGTAGATGTATTTTTGAGACGTTCATGGGGGGAGGTGAGTTCTGCACCCCCTACTCCACCATATTTATATCTCTTCCCTAGTTGAATTTATTTTAAATATTCTCTTTTATTTCCTATTAGTTTTAGGTACTAGCTTTGTTTAGGTACTAGCTCTAGGAATTATAGAGTTTAATCAAAACTTATCACAGTCTACATCAAATTAATATTATATTCCTTATATGTAATATGAAAACCTTCTAAGAGTATACATCCATTTCTCCCCTCTTCTTTGTAGATTTGCATGTATTTTATTTTTATATATATTAAAGCTCACACTCAACATATTGCTATTATTTTTGCTAAGAGGTCAATAAGCATGTTCATTTTCTTTCTATATTCAATTTTTTTATGGTATTTTCCATCCACATTAAAAATTCTCTTTATTAATGTATTTTGTATTCTAGTTCTCATGGTAAAAAATTTTGTCCGTTATTTTTTCTCTAAAAAGATATTTATATTTTTTTAATTTCTGAAGAATATTTTTTACTGTATGAGGAGACTTATTTGACAGTCCTATCTCACCTTCTTTGGCCCTTAAAACATTGTCTTCTGGCTTGCATTGTTTCTGTTAGGAGGTCAGTGATATTCCTTAGTTTCGCTTCCAGGTATATAATGGGTCCTTTTTTTCTTTGGCTGTTTTTAATATTTTCTATTATCAAAGTTTTTCTGTAATTTGATTATGATATTCCACATATTTTTATTTTGTTAATTTGTTCTTATTCAGGTTGGAGTTTTTTGAGTTACTGAAAACACTAGGTTTATGGATTACATAAAATTTGAAAATTTTAATCCATTTTTAAAATTTGTTTAAATGTTTTTTCTGTCCTAATATTCTTCCTTATTTATCTGGGAATATAATTACAAATATGATATAGTTATTGATACTGCCTAAATTTACTGATACATTGTTCCATTTCTTTAAGCCTTTATCTCTGATTTTATTTGGATAATTTTTGCTTCCAGTGGTTTCAACTCTAGTTTTTATTTATTCTCAAATATCTCTTATGAAGTTAATCTTTTCAAAACATTTATCTATTTTTGATCCTTATATGAATATGTTTTCAGACCTGTAATTTACATTTGGTTCTTATTTTATGTATTTTCTTTTCTTTTTTGTATTGAAATTCCCATTTGCCTTGTTTTTTTTTAACACCTTTATTGGAGTATAATTGTTTTACAATGGTGTGTTAATTTCTGCTTTATAACAAAGTGAATCAGTTATACATATACATATGTTCCCATATCTCTTCCCTCTTGCATCTCCCTCCATCAAACCCTCCCTATTCCACCCCTCTAGGTGGTGACAAAGCACAGAGCTGATCTCCCTGTGCTATGCAGTTGCTTCCCACTAGCTATCTATTTAATGTTTGGTAGTGTATATATGTCCATGCCACTCTCTCACTTTGTCACATCTTACCCTTCCCCCTCCCCATATCCTCAAGTCCATTCTCTAGTAGGTCTGTGTCTTTATTCCCATCTTGCCACTAGGTTCTTTATGACCTTTTTTTTTTTCCTTAGATTCCATATATATGTGTTAGCATACTGTATTTGTTTTTCTCTTTCTGACTTACTTCACTCTGTATGACAGACTCTAACTCCATCCACCTCACTACAAATAACTCCATTTAGTTTCTTTCTATGGTTGAGTAATATCCATTGGATATATGTTCCACATCTTCTTTATCCATTCATCCGATGATGGACATTTAGGTTGCTTCCATGTCCTGGCTATTGTAAATAGAGCTGCAATGAACATTTTGGTACATGACTCTTTTTGAATTATGGTTTTCTCAGGGTATATGCCCAGGAGTGGGATTGCTGAGTCGTATAGTAATTCTATATTTAGTTTTTTAAGGAACCTCCATATTGTTCTCCATAGTGGCTGTATCAATTTACATTCCCACCAACAGTGCAAGAGTGTTCCCTTTTCTCCACACCCTCTCCAGCATTTATTGTTTCTAGATTTTTTGATGATGGCCATTCTGACCGGTGTGAGATGATATCTCATGTAGTTTTGATTTGCATGTCTCTAATGATTAATGATGTTAAGCATTCTTTCATGTGTTTGTTGGCAATCTGTATATCTTCTTTGGAGAAATGTCTATTTTGGTCTTCTGCCCATTTTTGGATTGGGTTGTTTGTTTTTTTGTAATTGAGCTGCATGAGCTGCTTGTAAATTTTGGAGATTAATCCTTTGTCAGTTGCTTCATGTGCAAATATTTTCTCCCATTCTGAGGGTTGTCTTTTGGTCTTGTTTATGGTTTCCTTTGCTGTGCAAAAGATTTTAAGTTTCATTAGGTCCCATTTGTTTATTTGTGTTTTAATTTCCATTTCTCTAGGAGGTGGGTCAAAAAGGATCTTGCTGTGATTTACGTCATAGAGTGTTCTGCCTATGTTTTCCTCTAAGAGTTTGATAGTGTCTGGCCTTACATTTAGGTCTTTAATCCATTTTGAGTTTATTTTTGTGTATGGTGTTACGGAGTGTTCTAATTTCATACTTTTACATGTACCTGTCCAGTTTTCCCAGCACCACTTATTGAAGAGGCTGTCTTTTCTCCACTGTATATGCTTGCCTCCTTTATCAAAGATAAGGTAACCATATGTGCGTGGGTTTATCTCTGGGCTTTCTATCCTGTTCCATTGAGCTATGTTTCTGTTTTTGTGCCAGTACCATACTGTCTTGATTACTGTAGCTTTGTAGTATAGTCTGAAGTCTGGGAGCCTGATTCCTCCAGCTCCATTTTTCGTTCTCAAGATTGCTTTGGCTATTTGGGGTCTTTTGTGTTTCCATACAAATTGTGAAATTTTTTGTTCTAGTTCTGTGAAAAATGCCAGTGGTAGTTTGATAGGGATTGCATTGAATCTGTAGATTGCTTTCGGTAGTAGAGTCATTTTCACAATGTTGATTCTTCCAATCCAAGAACATGGTATATCTCTCCATCTATTTGTATCATCTTTAATTTATTTCATCAGTGTCTTATAAAATTCTGCATACAGGTCTTTTCTCTCCTTAGGTAGGTTTATTCCTAGATACTTTATTCTTTTTGTTAAAATGGTAAATGGGAGTGTGTTCTTAATTTCACTTTCAGATTTTTCATCATTAATGTATACGAATGCTAGAGATTTCTGTGCATTAATTTTGTATCCTGCTACTTTACCAAATTCATTGATTAGCTCTAGTAGTCTTCTGGTAGAGTCTTTAGGATTGTCTATGTATAGTATCATGTCATCTGCAAACAGTGACGGCTTTACTTCTTCTTTTCCAATTTGGATTCCTTTTATTTCTTTTTTTTCTCTGATTGCTGTGGCTAAAACTTCCAAAACTATGTTGAATAATAGTGGTGAGAGTGGGCAACCTTGTCTTGTTCCTGGTCTTAGTGGAAATGGTTTCAGTTTTTCACCATTGAGGAACATGTTGGCTGTGGGTTTGTCATATATGGCCTTTATTATGTTGAGGTAAGTTCCCTCTATGCCTACTTTCTGCAGGGCTTTAATCATAAATGTGTGTTGAATTTTGTCAAAAGCTTTCTCTGCATCTATTGAGATGATCATATGGTTTTTCTCCTTCAATTAGTTAATATGGTTTATCACGTTGATTGATTTGCGTATATTGAAGAATGCTTGCATTCCTGGAATAAACCACACTTGATCATGGTGTATGATCCTTTTAATGTGCTGTTGGTTTCTGTTTGCTAGTATTTTGTTGAGGATTTTTGCATCTACGTTCATCAGTGATATTGGCCTGTAGTTTTCTTTCTTTGTGACATCTTTGTCTGGTTTTGGTATCAGGGTGATGGTGGCCTCGTAGAATGAGTTTGGGAGTGTTCCTCCCTCTGCAATATTTTGGAAGAGTTTGAGAAGGATAGGTGTTAGCTCTTCTCTAAATGTTTGATAGAATTCGCCTGTGAAGCCATCTTGTCCTGGGCTTTTGTTTGTTGGAAGATTTTTAATCACAGTTTCAATTTCAGTGCTTGTGATTGGTCTGTTCATATTTTCTATTTCTTCCTGGTTCAGTCTCGGCAGGTTGTGCATTTCTAAGAATGTGTCCATTTCTTCCAGGTTGTCCATTTTATTGGCATAGAGTTGCGTGTATTAATCTCTCATGATCGTTGTATTTCTGCAGTGTCAGTTGTTATTTCTCCTTTTTCATTTCTAATTCTATTGGTTTGAGTCTTCTCCTTTTTTTTCTTGATGAGTCTGGCTAATGGTTTATCAATTTTGTTTATCTTCTCAGAGAACCAGCTTTTAGTTTTATTGGTCTTTGCTATTGTTTCCTTCATTTCTTTTTATTTATTTCTGATCTGATCTTTATGATTTCTTTCCGTCTAACTTTGGGGTTTTTTGCTCTTCTTTCTCTAATTGCTTTTGGTGCAAGGTTAGGTTGTTTATTCGAGATATTTCCTGTTTCTTGAGGTAGGCTTGTATTGCTATAAACTTCCCTCTTAGAAGTGCTTTTGCTGCATCCCATAGGTTTTGGGTCGTCGTGTCTCCATTGTCATTTGTTTCTAGGTATTTTTTGATTTCCTCTTTGATTTCTTCAGTGATTACACTTCGTTATTCAGTAGTGTATTATGTAGCCTCCATGCGTTTGTATTTTTTACAGATCTTTTCCTGTAATTGATATCTAGTCTCATAGCGTTGTGGTCAGAAAAGATACTTGATACGATTTCAATTTTCTTAAATTTACCAAGGCTTGATTTGTGACCCAAGATATGATCTATCCTGGAGAATGTTCCATGAGCACTTGAGAAAAATGTGTATTCTGTTGTTTTTGGGTGGAATGTCCTATAAATATCAATTAAGTCCATATTGTTTAATGTATCATTTAAAGCTTGTGTTTCCTTATTTATTTTCATTTTGGATGATCTGTCCATTGGTGAAAGTGGGGTGTTAAAGTCCCCTACTATGATTGTGTTACTGTCGATTTCCCCTTTTATGGCTGTTAGCATTTGCCTTATATATTGAGGTGCTCCTATGTTGGGTGCATAAATACTTATAATTGTTATATCTTCTTCTTGGATTGATCCCTTGATCATTATGTAGAGTCCTTCTTTGTCTCTTGTAATAGTCTTTATTTTAAAGTCTATTTTGTCTGATATGAGAATTGCTACTCCAGCTTTCTTTTGATTTCCATTTGCATGGAATATCTTTTTCCATCTCCTCACTTTCAGTCTGTATGTGTCCCTAGGTCTGAAGTGGGTCTATTGTAGACAGCATACATACGGGTCTTGTTTTTGTATCCATTCAGCCAGTCTGTGTCTTTTGGTGAGAGCATTTAATCCATTTACATTTAAGTTAATTTTCGATATGTATGTTCCTATTCCCATTTTCTTAAATGTTTTGGGTTTGTTATTGTAGGTGTTTTCCTTCTCTTGTGTTTCTTGCCTAGAGAACTTCCTTTAGCATTTGTTATAAAGCTGGTTTGGTGGTGCTGAACTCTCTCAGCTTTTGCTTGTCTGTAAAGGTTTTAATTTCTCCATCAAATCTGCATGAGATCCTTGCTGGGTAGAGTAATCTTGGTTATAGGTTTTTCTCCTTCATCACTTTAAATATGTCCTGCCACTCCCCTCTGGCTTGCAGAGTTTCTGCTGAAAGATCAGATGTTAACCTTATGGGGATTCCCTTATGTGTTATTTGTTGTCTTTCCCTTGCTGCTTTTAATATGTTTTCTTTCTATTTAATTTTTGATTGATTAATATGTGTCTTGGAGTGTTTCTCCTTGGATTTATCCTGTATGGGACTCTCTGTGCTTCCAGGACTTGATTAACTATTTCCTTTCCCATATTAGGGAAGTTTTCATCTATAATCTCTTCAAATATTTTCTCAATCCCTTTCTTTTTCTCTTCTTCTTCTGGGACCCCTATAATTCGAATGTTGGTGTGTTTAATGTTGTCTCAGAGGTCTCTGAGACTGTCCTCAGTTCTTTTCATTTTCTTTATTCTGCTCTGCAGTTGTTATTTCCACTATTTTATCTTCCAGGTCACTTATCCTTTCTTCTGCCTCAGTTATTCTGCTACTGATCCGTTCTAGAGTATTTTTAATTTCATTTATTGTGTTTTTCATCATTGCTTGGTTCCCCTTTAGTTCTTCTAGGTCCTTGTTAAATGTTTCTTGCATTTTGTCTATTCTGTTTCCAAGATTTTGGATCATCTTTACTATCACTATTCTGAATTATTTTTCAGGTAGACTGCCTATTTCCTCTTCATTTGTTAGGTCTGGTGGGTTTTTGCCTTGCTCCTTCATCTGCTGTGTGTTTTTCTGTCTTCTCATTTTGCTTAACTTACTGTGTTTGGGGTCTCCTTTTAGCAGGCTGCACGTTCGTAGTTCCTGTTGTTTTTGGGGTCTGTCCCCAGTGGCTAAGGTTGTTTCAGTGGGTTGTGTAGGCTTCCTGGTGGAAGGGACTAGTGCCTGTGTTCTGGTGGATGAGGCTGGATCTTGTCTTTCTGGTGGGTAGGTCCATGTCTGGTGGCGTGTTTTGGGGTGTCTGTGGCCTTATGATTTTAGGCAGCCTCTCTGCTAATGGATGGGGCTGTGTTCCTGTCTTGCTAGTTGTTTGGCATACAATGTCCAGCACTATAGCTTGCTGGTCATTGAGTGAAGCTGGGTCTTGGTGTTGAGATGGAGATCTCTGGGAGATTTTTGTCGTTTGGTATTACGTGGAGCTGGGAGGTCTCTTGTGGGCCAGTGTCCTGAAGTTGGCTCTCCCACCTCAGAGGCACAGCCCTGATGCCTGGCTGTAGCACAAGGAGCCTTTCGTCCACACAGCTCAGAATAAAAGGGAGAAAAAATAGAAAGAAAAAAAGAAAGAGGATAAAATAAAATAAAGTAAGATAAAATAAAATAAAGTTATTAAAATAAAAAATAATTATTAAGAAAAAAAGAAAAAAAGATTTTTTTAAGTAAAAAACATACAAACAAACAAACAAACAAAAAAACGGACGGACAGGACCCTAGGACAAATGATGAAAGCAAAGCTATACAGACAAAATCTCACACAGAAGCATACACATACACACTCACAAAAAGAGGCAAAGGGGAAAAAATAATATCTCTTGCTCCCAAAGTGCACCTCTTCAATTTGGGATGATTTGTTGTCTATTCATGTATTCCACAGATGCAAGTACATCAAGTTGTTTGTGGAGATTTACTCCGCTGCTCCTGAGGCTGCTGGGAGAAATTTCCCTTTCTCTTCTTTGTTCGCACAGCTCCTGGGTTTCAGCTTTGGATTTGGACCCGCCTCTGCGTGTAGGTCGCCTGAGGGCGTCTGTTCTTTGCTCACACAGGACGGGGTTAAAGGAGCAGGTGCTTCGGGGGCTCTGGCTCACTCAGGCTGGGGGGAGGGAGGGGTACGGATGCGGGGTGAGCCTGCGGCTGCAGAGGCCGGCGTGACGTTGCAGCAGCCTGAGGCGCGCCATGCATTCTCCCGGGGAAGTTGTCCCTAGATCACGGGACCCTGGCAGTGGCGGGCTGCACAGGCTCCCAGGAGGGGCGGTGTGGATAGTGACCTGTGCTTTCACACAGGCTTCTTGGTGGTGGCAGCAGCAGCCTTAGTGTTTCATGCCCGTCTCTGGGGTCCGCGCTGATAGCCGCGGCTCGCGCCCATCTCTGGAGCTCGTTTAGGTGGTGCTCTGAGTCCCCTCTTCTCGTGCACCAGGAAACAAAGAGGCAAGAAAAAGTCTCTTGCCTCTTCGGCAGCTCCAGACCTTTTCCTGGACTCCCTCCCGGCTAGCTGTGGTGCGCTAACCCCTTCAGGCTGTGTTCACGCCGCCAACCCCAGTCCTCTCCCTGCAATCCAACTGAAGCCGGAGCCTTAGCTCCCAGCCCCCGCCCACCCCGGCGGGTGAGCAGACAAGCGTCTCGGGCTGGTGAGTGCTGCTTGGCACCAGTTCTCTGTGCAGGAATCTCTCTGCTTTGCCCTCCGCACCCCCGTTGCTGCGCTCTCCTCCGTGGCTCCGAAGCTTCCCCCCTCTGCCACTCACAGTCTCCACCCACGAAGGGGCTTCCTAGTGTGTGGAAACCTTTCCTCCTTCACAGCTCCCTCCCACTGGTGCAGGTCCCATCCCTACTCTTTTGTCTCTGTTATTTCTTTTTTCTTTTGCCCTACCCAGGTATGTGGGGAGTTTCTTGCCTTTTGGGAGGTCTGATGTCTTCTGCCAGCGTTCAGTGGGTGTTGTATAGGAGCAGTTCCACGTGTAGATGTATTTCTGATGTATCTGTGGGGAGGAAAGTGATCTCTGTGTCTTACTCTTCCGCCATCTTCTCCTCTCTCCCCCATTTGCCTTTAAATCCTTAAACATAGTTGTAAAAATTATTTTAAAATCTGTGTCAGCAAAATCCATTATGTTCATTATTTCTGAGTTTGTGGCTATTGACTGGCTTTTCTCTTATATCTCAGTTTAATAATTTGTTATTTTTGCTGCACTTTGCATATGTTAGTTTATTAATGTTTAGACTGTTGTCTTAAAAAAGGGAGAAGTTTTATTCTGGTAGGCAGTTAATTAACTTGCAGATGAGCTTAATTTTTTTGAGCTTCTTTTTATATTTTACTGAGATAAGTCTAGTGTTACTTTACTTCTAAGGCTAAATACACCTTCTTTTTTTTTTAACCCCATAATTTTCTTTTCCAATTTTATTGAGAAATGATTAATATATAGCACTGTATACAATTAAGGCATACACCATGAAGGTTTGATTTACATGTATTTGAAATGATTACAATAGGTTCATCTAAAATTCATCATCTCATATAGGTAAAATGAAAAGATGGAAGAAAGGAAAAAAAAGAAAAAAATTCTCCTTGTGATGAAACTTTTAGTTTAAGTCTCCTAATAACTTCCCTATATATCTTACAGCAGTGTTAACTATAGTCATTATGTTGTATTTTATATCCCTAATACTTGTTTCTCTTATAACTGGAACTTTGTATTTTTGAATAACTTCCTTCAGTTCCCCCGCCTCATGCCCTCTACTCTGGTAACCACAAGTCATCTCCTTTCCTATGAGGTGATTTTTGATTTCACATATAAATGAGATCATACAGCTTTTATCCTTCCTTATCTGACTTGTTTCAGTTATCATAATGCCTCCAAGGTCCATCATTGTTGTCACAAAAAGGAGAAAATCCTCAATTATTAAGAATTATATTGTATATATATACCATGGTTTCTTTAACCATTTATCCATCAGTGGACACACAGATTGTTTCCATGTATTGACTATTGTAAATAATGCTACTATGAACATAGGGGCAGATATCTTTTTGAGTTAATGCTTTCATTTCCTTTGGATATATTCCCAGAAGTGGAATTGCTGGATCATATGGTAGATCTATTTTTAATTGTTTGATGATCCTCCACAACGTTTTCCATTATTGCTGCACCAATGTACATTCCCACCAAAAATGCATGAGGGTTCCTTTTCTCTACATCCATACTGGTGTTTGTTATCTCTTGTCTTCTTATGACAGCCATTGTAACAGGTGTAAGGTGACATGCCATTGTGGTTTTAATTTTCCTAATGAGTAATGATATTGAGCAACTTTTCATGTACTTGTTGGCCTTTTGTATATCTTCTTTGGGAAAGTGTCTATTCAGGTCCTTTCCCCATTTTGTAATTGGGTTATTATTTCTTTTCCTATTGAGTTGTATGAGTTCTTTGTACTTTGGATATATGGTTTGCAGATATTTCTTTCCCATTCCATAGGTTTTCTATTCACTTTGTTAATGGTTTCTTTTGCTATGCAGAACTTTTTACTTTGATTCATTCAACTTAATTATCTTTGATTTTGTTGCTTGTACTTTAGGTGTCATATACAAAAACTCATTACAAACACCCATGTCAAGGACCTTTATTCCTATGCCTTCTTCTAGGAGTTTCATATTTTCAGGTCTTATATTTAAGTGTTTAAACTATTCCAAGTTAATTTTTGTGAGTGGTGAAAGGTAGGGGTCCAGGAGTCATTCATTTATATGTGAATATCTAATTATCCCAGCACTATTTGTTGAAGAGACCATCTTTTCTCCTTTGAGTATTCTTGGCTCCATTGTCAAATATTGTTGACTGTATATGCTTGGTATTGTTTCTGGGAACTCTATTGTGTTCCACTGGTCAGTTTGTCAGTTTTTATGCCAGTACCATACTGTTTTGATGACTATAGCTTTATAGTATATCTTTGTATCAGAAAGTATGATACCTCCTGCTTTGTTCTTAATTTTTTTTTTTTTTTTTGGCTATTCAGGGTCTTTTTGGTTATTTTTGGATTTTAGGAGTGTTTTCCTACTTCTATAAAATATGCCATTGGAATCTTGATAGAGATTGCATTGAGTCTATAGATGGCTTTTGGTAGTATTGACATTTTTACAGTATTAATTCTTCCAATCCATCAACATGTGTTACCTAACCATCATTTACTTGAGTCTTCTTTATTTCATCAATGTCTTACAATTTTCATTGCACAGATCTTTCACCTCCTTGGTTAAAGTTATTTCTAAGTATTCTATTGGTTTTGATGCTATTGCAAATGGGATCAATTTCTTTCTTTTTCAGAAAACTCATTGTTAGTGTTTAGAAGCACTACTGATTTTTGTATGTCAATTTTGGATGCTACAGCTTTACTGAATTCATTGATTAGACCTAACTGATCTTTGGCTCTTTAGAATTTTCTATATAAAATTATGTCACTTGCAAATAGATAAAACTATACTTTTTCCTTTCCAGTTCTTGTGCCTTTTATTCCTTTTCTTGGCTGATTGCTCTAGCTAGGACTTCTGGTACTGTGTTGAATAGGAGTGGTGAGAGTGGGTACCCTTGTCATGTTCCTGATCATAAAGGAAAAGCTTTCAACATTTCACCATTGAGGATGATGTCAGCTGTGGGCTTGTCATACATAGCCTTTAATATGCTGATATATGTTCCTTCTATGCCTAATTTTTTAAAGAGGTTTTTTTTTTATCATGAATGGATGTTGAATTTTGTCAAATGCTTTTCTGCATCTATTGAGATGATCATATGATTCTTTTATTCTATTAATGTGGTGTATCATATTATTTGATTTACATTTGCTGAATAATCCTTTTATCCCAATGATAAATCCCACTTGATCATGGTGAATTATCCTTTTAATGTGCTGCTAAATTTTGGTTTCCTAGTATTTTATTGAGAATTTTTGCATCTATACTCAGTAGGAATATACTCATTAGGAATACTTGCTGATAATTTTGTATCTAGTAGTGTCCTTTTCTGGTTTTGGGATCAGAGAATGCTGACCTAGAAAAATGAGTTTGGGAATATTCCCATCCCTTTGATTTTTTTGGAAGAGTTGGAGAAAAATTGCTGTTAATTCTTTAAATGTTTGGTAAAATTCACCAGTGAAGCCATCTGGTCCTGGGCTTTTTTCTTTTTCTTTTTCTTTTTTTTAAATTTTGATTACTGACTAAATTTCCTTTACTAGCAATTGGTCTATTCAGATTTTCTATTTCTTTCTGATTTACTCCTGGTAAGTTGTATGTTTCTAAGAATTCTTCCATTTTCTAGGTAGTCCACTTTGTTAGTGTATAGTTGCTCATAGGATCCTCATGATTCTTTCAATTTTGGTGGTATCAGGTGTAATGTCTCTGTTTTCATTTATAATTTTGTTGCTTTAGATTCTGTCTGTTTCCTTGGTTAGCCTAGTTAAAGGTTTATCAATTTTGCTTATCTTTTCACAGAACCAGTTCTTAGTTTGGTTAATCTTTTCTGTTGTTTTTATGTTCTCTATTTCATTTATTTTTGCTCTAGTCTTTATTATTTCCTTTCTTATGCTAATTTTTCACGCTTCTTTTTTCTACTTCATTAGTATGTAGTTAGCTTGTTTATTTGGTATCTTCCTTGCTTCTTAATGTAGGCATTTATTGCTATGAACTTCCCTTTTGGAACCGCTTTTACTGTATCCCATAGATTCTGGTGTTTTGTGTTTTCTTTTTTTTGTCTCAAACTTTTCAATTTCCCTTTTACGTTATTTTTTTTATCCATTGGTTTTCAGGAGAGTGTTGTTTAATATACACGTGTTTCTGAATTTTCCAGTTTTCCTCTTATTATTGATATCTAGTTTCGTGCCATTGTAATCAGAGCAGATATTCACATGATTTCAATGTTCTTGAATTTTCTAAGACTTGTTTTGTGGCCTAACACATGCTCAATGGTAGAAAATATTCTATGTGAGCTTAGAAAAAAATGTGTTTCTGTTGTTGTTGGATAGAATGTTCTGTATATGTCTGTCATTTTGACCTATAGTGTTCAAATCCATTGTTTCCTTATTGATGCTTTGTCTGGACTATCTATCCATTGTTGAGAGTGGGGTATTAAAATCCCCAACTATTACTGTATTACTGTTTATTTTTCCTTTTATCTCTGTTAGTTTTTATTTTATATATTTAGATGCTCTGATGTTGGGTGCATAAATATTTATAAATTGTTACATCTTCTTGATGGATTAACCCTTTTAACTTTATGTAATGACCTTTTTGTCTCTGTCACCATTTTTAGTTTAAAGTCTATTTTGTCTGATATAACTACCTCTGCTTTCTTTTTGGCTACCATGTGTTTGAAATGACTTTTTTCATTTGTTTACCCTCAGTCTATGTGTGTCATTAAGGCTAAAGTGAGTCTTTTGTAGGCAGCATATCATTATTGGATCCAGGTTTTTATTTTTTATAAATCTAGCCTTTATATTTCTTTTAACTGAAGAATTTAATCCAATTATGTTTAAAATAATCATTGATAGGTAAGGACCTACTAATGGATTTTTGGTTATAGTTTTCTGGTTGTTTTGTAGATTCATAGTTTATTTTTCTTGTCCTGCTTTCTTTTTGTGTGTGTTATGTTATCTTTTGGTATCAGTATGCTTTGACTTCTTTATCATGTTATTTTGTGTAATTGCTACAGATTTTTCACTTTTGTTACCATGAGGCTTAAACAAAACATCTTAAAATTATAGCACCATATTTTAAGTGATAACTTAATTTCAATAGAATTCCTGAACTTTACACTTTTAATTCTCCTCCTCCTCACATTTTACAGCATTGCTGTTAAAATTTACATAGTTTTATATTGTGTAATGAATAATTGCAGATTATTGCAGTTATGATTATTTTTACTGCATTTGATTTTTTAGCTTTTAATCTAGAGTTGTAAATGAATTATGCACTACCATCACCAAATTATGGAGTCTAACTTTGACTATATATTTACCATTGCCATTGAATTTTACACTATGTTTTCCTCTTTTTATATGCTAATTAGCATTCTACTACTTCCTGTCAAATAGCTCCTTTAGCATATGTTGTAAGGTAGGTATTGTGGTAATCAACTTCCTCAGCTTTTGTTAGTTCAGAAAAATCTTTATTCTCCTCCATTTCTGAAGGCAATCTTTTCTGGGTATAATATTCTTTGTTATGTTTTACTTTTGATAGTTTAAATATGTGTTCCCATTTTCTCCTGGTCTGATATATTTCTGTTGAGAAATCTGCTGATAGTCTCTTGGATGCTCCCTTGTATGTAACTTCTCTTTTCTTTTGCTGCTTTGAAAATTGTTCTCTGTCTATGACTTTTTAAAACAAATTGTATTGGTGTATAGTTGATTTACAATGTTGTGTTAGTTTCAGGTGTATAGCAAAGTAAATCAGTTATAATATATCCACTCTTTTTTAAGATTCTTTTCCCATGTAGGCAATTACAGAGTATTGAGTAGAGTTCCCTGTACTATAGAGTAAGTCCTTATTAGTTATCTATTTTATATATAGTAGTGCATATACATCAATCTCAATATCCCAGTTTATCCCTCCCTCCCCCACCCTTTCCCCCTTGGTAACCATAAGTTTGTTTTCTACATCTGTAACACTATCTCTGTTTTGTGAATAAATTCATTTGTACCATTTTTTAGATTCCACATATATCATATGATATTTGTCTTTCTGTGTCTGACTTACTTCACGCAGTATGACAATCTCTACGTCCATCCATGTTGCTGCAGTGACATTATTTCATTCATTTTTATGGCTGAGTAATATTCCATTGTATATATGTACCATATGTTCTTTTTTTTGTTGTTGTTTATTTATTTATGGCTGTGTTGGGTCTTCGTTTCTGTGCGAGGGCTTTCTCTAGTTGTGGCAAGTGGGGGCCACTCTTCATCGTGGTGCGCGGGCCTCTCACTGTCGCAGCCTCTCTTGTTGCGGAGCACAGGCTCCAGGTGCGCAGGCTCAGCAATTGTGGCTCACGGGCCTAGTCGCTCCGCGGCATGTGGGATCTTCCCAGACCAGGGCTCGAAGCCGTGTCCCCTGCACTAGCAGGCAGACTCTCAACCACTGCGCCACCAGGGAAGCCCTACCATATGTTCTTTATCCACTCCTCTGTCAATGGACATTTAGGTTGCTTCCATGTCTTGGCTATTGTAAATAGTGCTGCAATGAACATTAGGGTGCATGTATCTTTTTGACTAATGGTTTTCTCTGGATATATACCCAAGAGTGGGATTGCTGGATCACATGGTAGTTCTATATTTAGTTTTTTAAAGAACCTCCATACTGTTCTCCCTAATGGTTGTACCAATTTACATTCCCACCAACAGTGTAGGAGGGTTCCCTTTTCTCCACACACTCTCCAGCATTTATTGTTTGTAGATTTTCTGATGATGACCATTCTGACTGGTGTGAGGTGATACCTCATTGTGGTTTTGATTTGCATTTCTCTAATAATTACTGATGTTGAGCATCTTTTCATGTGTTTGTTGGGCATGTGAAGGTCTTCTTTGGAGAAATGTCTGTTTAGATCTGTCCATTTTTTGACTGGGTTGTTTGGTTTTTTTTGATATTGAGCTGCATGAGCTCTTTGTATACTTGGAGATTAATCCCTTTTTGGTTGCTTCATTTGCAAATATTTTCCCCATTCTGTGGATTGTCTTTTTGTTTTGTTTATGGTTTCCTTTGTTGTGCAAAAGTTTTTTAAGTTTAATTAGGTCCCATTTGTTTATTTTTGTTTTTATTTTCATTACTCTAGCAGGTGGATCCAAAAAGATACTGCTGCAATTTATTTCAGAGAGTGTTCTGCTTATGTTTTCCTCTAAGAGTTTTATAGTATTCAGCCTTACATTGAGTTCTTTAATCCATTTTGAGTTTGTGTGTGTGTGTGTGTGTATGTGTGTGTGTGTATGATGTTAGAAAGTGTTCTAATTTCATTCTTTTACAAGTAGCTGTCCAGTTTTCCCATCACCTCTTATTGAAGAGACTGTCTTTCCTCCATTGTATATTCTTGCCTCCTTTGTCATAGATTAATTGACCATAGGTGTGTGGGTTTATCTCTGGACTTTCTATCCTGTTCCATTGACCTCTATTTCTGTTTTTGTGCCAGTACCATACTGTTTTGATTACTGTAGCTTTATAGTATAGTCTGAAGTCAGGGAGCCTGATTCCTCGAGCTCCATTTTTCTTTCTCAAGATTGCTTTGACTATTCTATGAGTTTTGACAATTTAATTATGAAGTCATCCCTTGGTATCTGCAGGGAATTTGTTTAACGATCTCCTGCAGATATCAAAATTTGCAGATGCTCAAGTCCCATATATAAAATGACATAGCACAATCAATCTTACATATCCTCGGATGTGGACCCTTCAAGATATGGAGGGCTGACTATATTGTGCCCTGTTGTAACCCTATTCAAATTCACCTATTTGGTGTCCTTTGGGCTTCACTGGTCTGGATGTCCATTTATCTTCCAAGATTCAGAAATATTTCAGCCATTATTGCTTTAAATATACTTTTAGTCTCTCTTTCTCTTCTCCTCCTGAAATTTCCATAATGCAATATTGTTTCTTTTCATTTTGTCCTATTAATCTTGTAGGCTTTCTTCACTCTTTTTTACTTCTTTTTCTAAAAGTTTTGCTCCTCTGACCAGATAATTTCTAATATACTTTCCTCCAGGTAATATCAGGTTGCTGATACTTCCTTATGCATGGTCGAGTGTGCTTTGGAAACCCTACTGAATTCTTTAGTTCAGGTATTGTATTTTTCAACTCTTGAATTTCTGGAGTTTTTTCTTTTTTGTTTTTTGATGATTTCTATTGCTTTGTCAAACATCTCACTTTATTCATATATTGTTTTCCTATTTTCATTTAGTTTTCTGTGTGTTCTTGAGGTTCACTAAACGTCTTTAAGAGGATTTTCTAAATTCTTTGTCTGACAGTTTATAGATCTCCATTTCTTTGAGATCAGTTGTTAGATTTTTATTGGTTTTATTTGGTTTTCATGATCCTTGATTCCTTACATTTTTATCTGGGCATTTGAGTAATCAGTTTTCTCTTCCAGACTTTACAGGTTTGCTTTTATAGAGACAGATCTTCACCAGTCTGCTTGGTTTGGATTCTAGGTGTGCCTGCTGGTAATGTCCTTGGGCAGGTGGGGCCTACTATTATGGTCTCTGTTGGGTGAGGCAACTGTTTGAGCTTTAGGTCAGGGATGGTGGGGACGGGTGTGCCACTGACTGAGGACAGTTGGATAGAACTGCTGGCTTGGCTACCTACATGAGTGGGGCTGTAGGATGAGCTCCAGAGTTGCCTGTATCATCTGGTCATGCTTACTAGATGGTTGAAACTAGGTACTATATTCCCTAGTATATAGGGCTATGAATTAGCTTTACTTCACTGGTTGGGCAGCCGGACATGACCCAGGGCCTATATGGATCATTGTTTGGGGACCCAAATCAGGTAAGAGTGTGCAATGAATTTCACTGATTTTGCTCTGCAGATGGGAGAAGCCATGGGATGTGCTTTCTCTTCAGGTGCTATTGTAAGCAGGGCTGCTGGATGAGCTACACAGCTTCTTGTATGCTCTGGTTATGTTCCCTGGTCAAGTAGGCTGGAGGCTATATTCAGCAATGAGTGTGGTTACAAATTAGTTTTCCTTCCTGTGTGCAGTGGGAGAAGCAGCTCTAAAGCCTGTAAGGCTCTTTGCTTTTGTCCTAACTCAAGCCAACCCACATCCCAAGTTCCTTGGCCAAACAGGTCCATTGGGTTTGCTCTGCAAACTATCAACTCTGCCTGTTTATCTCTTAGCTTGAGTGCCACTTGACGGCACAGCTTCCAGGTGTTCTCAATAGCCCTTTTGGTCAGATGGGGCCAGCAGCCACAGCAGGTGGGGTTATGTCTCAGCTCCCTTCAGTGGGCAGGAAGAGGAAGGTATATTCTAGGAAATTCTCTACTTCCCAACAGGTTCTCCATTTGGGGGGGGGGGTCAGGAACTACCCTCAGCCTTGGCTGTGAATTAATGCTCCTGCCCTTTTGTAGCAGGGGAACTCCCCACCCCTGATATTGGCTTTGCTCTGCGGGTGATCAGCTCTGCCTACCCACTTCTAGGCTCAAGACTTGATGGGCTATACATCTTCCAGGTGTTCTCCCAGCTCCTCTGGTCAAATATGGCCTGGAGACATTCTTCACAGCAGGTTGGGCTGTGACTCAGCTCCTTGCCGTGGCATGGGCAAAGGAGACTCTAGGGCTGGCAAAACTCCTTGTTTGAGGATCCAAATCAGACAGATCTGTACCCTGCCAAGTCCCCTGGTCAGAGTGTACTTGGTTCTGCAGATAAGCAAAGCTGCCTGTTGGGATTATTACTTGGGCACTACAAGTATGAACTCTATCTGCCAAGATACATGTACCGGTTATTGTAAACTCCTCCCTCTTTCTCCATCACAGTCAGATTCCCAGGGGTTAAGCCCTACAGATTCCCCTGCAATCCCCATGGGGTAAGATCAGTGTAGGGACACCCACAAGTTATCCACAATGCTGAGGTAATATGGTTGTCCCCCAAGGCTCTCTTTTCCACTGGAGAAACCAGAGGCTCAGGAGAGATCTCTTTATGTGGTAAAGAGACTGCACTGGTCTAGGGGAGGGGCAATGCAGTCAATATGTAGCCACTTCTCTTACCCTTATAATGTACTATGTCTTGACCTCTGTAGTGCAGGAGAGTGCTTTAGCCTCATCTCCATTTTCTAGGATTCTGTCAGTGATGTTTTGTTCTTGATTAGTCATTAGTTGTTCTTGTGACCAGGAGCAAATTCAGAAATAACCTATCCTGCCATCTTAGAGATGTCAGTCCCCAAGCCTTATTCTCAATTCATTGTCCTTCTGAGAGTTTACAGGATATCTGGTGTGATAATCTCTGCCCTTTGGTTCATGGGAATTTGAACAGTTCTGTCTAAACCCAAGCAATTGTGTAGCTCACAGCTCTCCAATAGGTTTTCTTTCTAAGGTAGTTTTCTTTCTTTTCCTGTTTTTTTCCTTTTTCCTTTCCTTACCTTTCCTTCCCCCCCCCCTTTATTTCTTCATTTTTTTTCTTTAGGTTTTGATGTAGTTGGCTTTACAGAATCTCCCCCTGTAACTTCTCAGCTTAGTATTTAGCTAAAGACAGAACAAATTCTATGCATATCTCCAGAGCTTCTTCTTTTTATAATTCCTTCTCCAATTCTTTGCCCTGTAAAGTCCAGATGCCTCAATAACCTCAACATTGATCTCTGTGGCTTCAACTCAGTGTGATTTCCTGCTTTGTTTGGACCTGCTGCACTCCAGAAAGTGTCTCTAGGCATAAAGCCGAAGTTATAGAGCCATCTGACAGTTTTTCCTTCTCTCAGTGAGAGCAGTGCTGCGTTGCCTGTCATACAATATTTGAAAATAGTTATTACGGTTATTTGTTAGGAGAGCTTAGTTGCTAACGGTTTTGCCATTTTAATCAGATATGGATGTCCCCCTATATTTTTTTTTTCTTTTTTTTTTTCTAGTGCTTGGGGTTGAGCCTAAGACCTTTTTATTGGTTTGTCCAGTGGATGTCCCTATATTTTTAAAGTGAGCTTTTCAACCAATTATTTTGACAAAATAAACAGGTTTTCCTAGTTTTTGAACAGTATTTTTTTGATATATGGGCATTCTTGAAAATACCCTTTATAATTAATGACAATATCCAATAGGGAAAAATGAATATATTTCTTGTCATTGGATTATCCTAATACTATAATTAGGGTTTATGGTGTAATGTCATTACTGAAAAAAGAAATAACACTTTCAGAATACTCAGTCATTTCTCAGTAATGTAGTATTCCAATAATCACAATAATTATTGGACCTTTCACATTATGTATATTGGTGAGAATTAGTGCTCTGTCCTTTATTTGGTTAGTTATGTTTGGAGGTAAAGTCATGAACAGCTAACCTTTACAAAATAGGCTACTGAATATATTCATATATGGGTAAGAAATAGTGAGTAGTTGCCTAAATCCAAAAGCTGTATACCCAATTTCTATTCTTACAACATGTTTCATGAACTAGTTAAAAACAAACAAACAAAACAAATCCATGGAAAGATTGTGATGGTTACTTTAAATGGTCAAATTGGCCAAGGATGCAGATATTTGATCAAACACCAATCAGATGTTGCTGTTAAGGTATTTTCTAGATCATATTAACATTTGATTTCCTAGACTTTGAGTAAAGCAAGTGACTCTCCATAGGATGGGCAGGCCTCATCCATCAGTTGAAGGCCTTAAAAAGAAAAGACTACAGTTGATCCTTGAACAACACGAGTTTAAACTGTGTGGGTCCACTTATATGTGGATTTTTTTCCAATCAATATGTAGTATAGTACTACATGATCTTTGGTTGGCTGAATCTGTGGATGCACAACTACATATGTGGAGGTCCGACTATAAAGTTGTATGCAGATATTCAACTGCCCTGGGGGTGACACCCCTGATCCCTGTGTCAACTACGGGGGTAGAATGAGAATACACTTTTTAAAAATTTAAATCCTTTTGCTGTGTATTTTGCTGCCTTTTGTGAATAAATATGAAGCATCTGATACATCAGTAAACGTCAAGAGGTGTGTGTCAGTGTGTGTGTTGGGAAAAAGGAACAAAGTAGTATTAATATTAGTCGTTTCTAATGACTCTCAAAGGAACTAAAGGCTAAGTGAAATTCTGTGCATGAGTGTGCTTAAAAGATATAGGTCTGATCATCATGATTAATACCATGTCATAATATTTCAGATTGTTTTCAATGAAATTTAAAGAGAGAGATAATGTCATACCTATTTTAAGTATGCTATTGCATACTCATAATTAGCCCCAAAGTGAAGATAGGTAGGTTTACTTTTACTGCCATTTGTTTTTTAAATGAGAATATTTCACTGACAAGAGTAGGATATTCTGATTGTCTTCAAATAAGAGAAATAAACTCTACTTCATAATTTACTTCTACCTTGTTACCTAGTAGAATATCGTTTATTTCTTAGAACCTGTTTCCTGTAATAAATGATATAAATCATGACCCTCATCTTTCTACAAAGTTGAAATATGCAAAGACTAACTGAAAGGTTGCCTTCACCTATTTTATTTTCATGGGAATTATTTAAGTGACACAGATGCAGTTTCTTTTTTTAATTGGCAGATAAGCAATCAAACTGAAGCAAATCAATTTATAAACCTGTAGGATAATAAAATATAGACATAAATCCACTGAAACACATTCAATTAATATTCACATCCTCTGCACATATTTGGAATCATTTTTTGCTCATATGCAGCTAACACTAATCCTCTATCCATAGCCACATATAATGCCAATACAGGCATCTGGAGGTTTAGCAGTCCTCTTCTGTTTTTTCTTTCTTTTTATTTTATTTTTCTCCAGGCTCTTCAACTTTTATCTTTTTCATTGACTCCACTAAGCTTCTCCTGAGCTTTCTAGGTTTGACAAAGTTGTCCTCTGGCATGTTTTTGCCAGCTGTCATGACTCATAGTGCAATTTAGGCCTCTGTTGCACACTATTGTAAATCCAGGTAATGAAAGCCACAAACTTTTCACAAGCATTATGAAGCTGACATCTGTCAAGATAAATATTGTGCAGTCAGCAAGAAGGAGATGGTTTAGAGGGCTCAGTTAACCTTGATATGTCATTAAAGAGCGCTTTAGATGTCCCTTCAAAGTATAGTGATTTTGTATGTTACTGTTCTGTAAAAATTGCAGATTAGTATTATGTCCTTAATAAGTAATAGTTTAAGTTTTAAGAACATATGTGTATTGGAGAAAAAGGATTAATTTTTTCCTTACCCATTATTACAAAAAACAACAGTATGATTTTTTAGGTAATTTCTACTTATGTTTTGCTATATTTCATTATAATAGTAATTAATACATATTATTTAAATAAAATATACACATATATGAAAATAGAAATATGAGGAATATCATGATTATTTCTACCATCAGAAACCTCTTAATTTTATTTAGTTAGACTTTATATCCTTCCAATATCCTTTTATTTTTAGGTTGAACACTATATGAGAACCTGCATCTTATTTTTCAGTAAAATTTATGTCAAACATAATCATGTTAATCTAAATGCTAACATAAAGTTATTCTACTGCTTTCTGGGTATTACTGCCAGAAGGAGTTCACAGAGTGCTTTAATTACAACTGATATGACAACTATAAAAATAGGTTCTAACATTGACCATTTCCTATAGATCAGACTGCTAAGTGATGTATATATAATGAGATAAATCTAATGTAATCCTAACGATGATCCTATCGGCCATATTATTATATGTATATTTATATATAAAAATAATTTATTATAGTCAATATATGTAAATTATTATATAAATGTGATAACCAACATTATATCATTATAGCTCCTCTATGTTATAAACAGAAAGCCAAAGATTAGAGGAGTAAAAGAAACTGGTTGAGATGACACAGCCAGTAAGGGAAAGAGCTGGCACTTGAATAGGGCCTTGTAAACATCTATAGAATTATTTCCTATAATATCCTATCATATCTAACAACACTTGTTATTTGTAGACTTTTTGAAGATAGTCATTCTAACAGGTGTGAGGTGATATCTAAATGTTGTTTTGATTTGCATTTCTCTAATAATTAGTGATGTTGAGCATCTTGTTGTGTGCCTATCAGCCATCTGTATGTCTTTTGTAAAGAAATGTCTATTCATGTCTTCTGCAAAGTTTTTGATTGGGCTCTTTTTTTTTGATATTGAGTTGTATGAGCTGTATATATATTTTGGATATTAACCCCTTGTTGGTCACATAAATTTCAAATATTTTCTGCCATCCCATAAGTTTTCTTTTCATTTTGTTGATGGTTTCCTTTGCTGTGCAAAAGCTTTTACGTTTGATTACAACTGATTTTTTGTTTGTTTTTATTTCGTTTGCCTTAGGAGACAAGTCCAAAAAAATTACTATGATTTATGTCAAAGAGTGTTCTGTCTATTCCTGTTCTAGGAGTCTTATGGTTCCAGGTCTTTAAACCATTTTGAGTTTACTTTTTGTATATGGTAGGAGAAAATGTTATAATCTATTGTTTTACATGTAGTAGTCCAGTTTTCCCAGCACCAGTTGTTTAGAAAACTGTCTTTTCTCCATCGTATATTCTTGTCTCCATTGTTGTAGACTAATTGACCCTAGGTGCTTGGGTTTATGTTTGGGTTCTCTGTTCTGTTCCACTGACTATGTGTCTGTTTTTGTGCCAGTACTATGCTATTTTGGTTTCTATAGCTTTGTAGTACAGTCTGAAGTCTGGAAGGGGTATAACTCCAGCTTTGTACTTTTTTCTCAAGATTGCTTAGGCAGTTCAGGGTCTTTTGTGGTTCCAGTGAATTTTAGGATTATTTGTTTAAGTTCTGTGAAAAATATCATGGGTATTTTGAGGGAGATTGCATTAAATCTGTAGATTGCTTTGGAAAGTATGGCCATTTTAACATTTTAATTCTTCTGTATGTACTTATTGCCATTTTATTACTTGTTTTCCAGTTTTTTTTTGGTAGTTCTTCTCTGTTCATTTCTTCTTTTTTTGTTTCTACCATTGTAGTTTGATAACTTTCTTTAGTAGTATGACTGGGTTTCTTTCTTTTTTTTCTTTTTTTTTTTTTTTTAAGGAATTCCTTTATTTTTATTTATTTATTTATTTATTTATTTATTTATTTTTGGCATGTTGGGTCTTCATTTCTGTGCAACGGCTTTCTCTAGTTGCGGCAAGCAGGGGCCACTCTTCATCGCGGTGCGCGGGCCTCTCACTATCACGGCCTCTCTTGTTGCAGAACACAAGCTCCAGACGCGCAGGCTCAGTAGTTGTGGCTCACGGGCCTAGTTGTTCCGCGGCATGTGGGATCTTCCCAGACCAGGGCTTGAACCCGTGTCCCCTGCATTGGCAGGCAGATTCTCAACCACTGCACCAGCAGAGAAGCCCTGGGTTTCTTTCTTTTTAAATGTCATATATCTATTGTAGATTTTTGATTTGTCATCACCATTGGGTTCATATATGTTGACCGATAATTAAATCTACTTGTTTTACAACTTGTAGTAATTTAAGTTCAAACACATTCTGAAGGATGTACATTTTTTACCCCTTCCCCCATATTTTGTTTTTTTTGATGTTGTATTTTACATCTTCATGCTTACCCCTGAACTGTTTTGTAATTATAGTTGCTTTTACAATTTTTTTGTGTTTTAATCTTCATACTAGTTTACTGTAGTAATCTTCAGTCCTTACTGTATACTTACCCTTCCTAGTGGGATTTTCCCTTTCCTATAGGTTTTTATTTTCCATTTAGAGAAGACCCTTCAATATTTCTTAGAGTAGTTTTTGTATTGATGAATTCTTCTAGTTTTTGCTTTAATGAGAAGTTCTTTATCCTTCCTTCTATTCTAAACAATAATCTTGCTGGGTAGAGTACTCTAGGTTGCTGCTTTTTCCCTTTAGTTCTTTGAATATATCATGCCAATCCCTCTGGCCTGCAAAATTTCTGCAGAGGTAACCTTAACGGAATTCTCTTGTATATGACTCTCTGTTTTTCTTATTCTGCCTTTAGAATTCTCCCTTTATCCTTTACTTTTGCTACTTTAATTATGATGTCTTGGAGTGGGTCTGCTTGGGTTCATCTTATTTGGAACCCTCTGTGCTTCCTGTACCTGGATATCTGTATCCTTCTTTAGGTTTGAGACGTTTTTAGTCATAATTTCTTCAAACACATTTTCAATCCCTTTCTCTCTTTCTTCTCCTTCTGAGATCCCTATAATGTGAATATTGACACATTTAATTTTATCCCAAAGACCTCATAGATTGCTTTCATTTTTCCTCTTCCTTTCTGCTGTTTGATTGGATGATTTCCATTATTCTATTTTCCAGATCACTTAGCATTCTTCTGTATCACTTAGTCTGCTATTTATTCCTTCTAGAGTATTTTTTATTTCAGATATTGAAAAATCTGTTTTTGATTGGGTATTCTTTATTTCTAGTTTCCTTTTAAAATGTTCTGTGTTTATATCTATTTTTTCCCTAATTCAGTCAGCATTTTTATTACCAATATTTTGAATTCTTTTGCTAGTGAATTATTTGTTTTATTATGTATTTTTTCAGGGTTTTTTTCTTGCTCTTTCAATTGAGAGTAGTTCCTCTGCCTTCTCATTTTACTTATTCTTCTCTGCCTCTGTGAATTTATGTGGAATAGTAAACTATGATGGTCTTGAAGGGGTGTTCTTATTTGGGAGCATTCCTATGCAGATTGTTTGCTGAATGCCTTTGGTTGGAAGGCTGGATTTGATGTAGATGTCAGTCATGTCTTTCCTCAGCGTCTGCTGGAGCTTTGACCTTGGTAGGGTGTGGTTCTGGACACGGAGGAGCTAGAGCCTGTGCATGGTGTATGGTGGGACTTCCTCTCTGCTCAGTGGCCTTCACTGCCCTGGTAGAGGTGGGTTATGATTTGAAGCTGTTAAAATGGAAGCCCTGTGGGTCATGTTCGAGCTGGCTCTGTTCCCTTTAAGTGTGACTTGTCCCTTCTCCCTGCACCACTACCTTTGATCCAAAGGAGGGGAGTGCTAAAGCAAGTGGGACTCATGTGCCTACAGAGGTCTGATGCTCTGCCCATGTAGTGTGGCAGCTCTGCCCAGACACAGCCCATGGTTGAATCTTTTCCTCAGTCATGGACATCTCAGATCTAGTACTGAGCTGTGGCATGGAGTGAGTGGGGCCTGATTGTTCACTTGGCTTTGGCTCTGGCACACAGCAAAACAGATACAGGAAACTCTGCAGCTGTGAGAAGTCTGGGCTACTTCTGGGGCACCACTTAAGTAAGTGTCAACAATTCCTGCCACCACCCCATTTGGGCTCCACCCAGGACCAGGTCACTTTTATGTCCCAAGGTCAAGTCTTTTCCTAGGTCCTGGCCACCCTAGATCCAGTGCCACACTGTGGCATAGACTGAGTGGGGTCAGGGTGTTTGCTTGGCTCTGCCTTGGGAGTGTGGCAAGGTGGGGAGCATGGTAAGGTGGTCATAAGAAACCTGGCAGCAAGTAGGGCAGACCTCTGTCTGCCACAACTTGGGGCAAGGCAGCACCTGTGCACTCCTCAAGAGTGGAGTCCAGGCTTCTCCAGCCTTTCTCTCTGTCTCAGCGATTCTCCAACCAGCCAAGGGGATTTGTCTCCTTTGTGTAGTACTCCACGACTGGGATGCCCAGTCTGTGGCTGGACCCACTCACTCCCTAGGATGGGGATCCACCTATGCAATCTCTCTTTTCCTCTGAGTCCCCTCCTAGAACTTGATCACTTCTCATCCTACCTTATTACATGTTTATCTATCTTTGTTAGAGCATTGGTTGCACAGGAGTCCTTCTGCTAGTTTCCAGTTGGTTTTCATTGAGAATTCTACCACATGTAGATGTATTTTTGATGTGTTCATGGGGGGAGGTGAGATCCATGTCCTCCTACTCTGTTATCTTGATCTCTCCTCCTCCAAGTTAGTTAGCCTACTTTATCACAGGTTGGTAGAATGAGGAAATAATATTAAGAAAAATAATAATTTAAATAGTCTAACAAACATTAAAATTCTATTTTAACTATCATCCCCAATCTCATTTAAACCAACCAAGAAAGCTATTACAAAAGGCAAAGAAAGAGTCAGTGAGACCTCAGTCTTTCACTTGCCTTACTATCTTTTGGAGCTATGTATGATAGCATAATATCCTAAAACCAAAAGCAGAACTCAGAAAGAAGTGGTCAGGATAATCACCATCCTATAAAATCTATTGCATCAGACATACCAAAGCAATAAGTTACAGTATGCAGTTCCAGACTAGCTCAGATTCACTTGTGCTACATGCATGCTGCCTCAATCTTGTGTCACATCTTCTTATTTGTGCCTGTGACTTTCACAATGTATGCAAACACAACTTGATCAGGGACAACACTTAATATACTATGGACAGGAGCTGGCGGGAAAATGCTCCAGCTTCAGTCCTTGAGAAGACAATACTGGGATCATTTCTATATGTGTCAGTCAGGAGACCTCCATAGAAATTTCTTAACATATCCTTATTGTTGGTTTCTCCTAACTTGTCTCATGCCCTTTTATCCATTTCTTTGCTTCTTGTAATCACTTCCCAAATAAACTATCTGCACACAATTCTTTTTCTAAGGCTCTGCTTTTTAAAAAACACAAGTCACAATATTCATCATGTATTTATTGAGTCAATTATTTTAAAACCTTCTCCTTCCCTTAGAAAAGGTATTTATACTTAATAAAAGGAAATGAAAGATATGTTATCTACATCTCTTTATCCATCTATCTAATTTATATATACATACATGTTCACAAACACATTATTCTCTTCTTTACTGTGGCAATAATGAATTCTTAGGCACTTGATTTATAAAACTGTATGAGAATTTCCAGTACTATCCTATACTAATAGGTGCCTATGAAAGCTTTTCTAATGAATTATTTTGCTTTTGATTTCTTTTTGAAGAAAGGAGAGAAGTGGTAACAAATAAGATCAAAAGAAGATATCTGCCCATTTTTTTCATCTTAGATTTTGAGAATCATTTCTATCTGTATTCCAGAACCCACAGCAATAACAAATATAATAAGAGAAAAATATCATGCTAAAGAATAGTAGAGGTAAGGTGAAAGATTAAAGAACAAAATCAATATGTCAAATGTTGAAAGTTGATATTTCTGGTAGACACAGGACTGCTATAAAGATGAATAGTGTGCAGTGACAAATCTAATTAACACATATGGAGACACATTCCATTCATTTCATTGTTTTTGTGATATCCAAGGTGAAGATGTTGTCAAAGGGAGTTATTTTCAAGTTTGTAATTTTCAATTAGATTTTTGCAAAACGCAACATGAATTTTCACAAAAATAAATCGCTAAGCTTCCTTTTCAATTCACTATTCCTGTAGTGTCTTATCAAGAATAGTGCCTATTTTCATAGCAAGACCAATTTCTGCTTTATGAGTCACTCGTCTACATTATAAGCTTTGCTAAATTGTGAAAGAAGACTTACTTATGAACAGAAAATATTCAGCTATAAATTATTTTGCTCTCCTTTTATCTAAATTCAGTGTTTCAAATCCTTAATCTTACATTCTATTGCATTATTCTCTTTTTTTTTTATTTGGCAAATCATGCATACTATAACTATGTTATGGTAACACTAAATCAGCTGGTCTGTAGACACACACACACTATACTCAAATATCTGTGAATCAATCAGTGAATCACTGGCTCTGCTTATCTTAGAAGCATTATCTTGAATAACACAAAACAATGAGAGTAACTAACTTCTATACTCTTAGAAAAGTTTAAAGTAGTTTAAAAAGCAGGTAAATTAGGTAGGCCATCTACCAAATTCTTAAATGCGTATGCTTTTAAACCAATATTGTACTTTGTTGTCTTTATAGCCTTAATCTAAAATTATCTGACAGTGATATATTTTCCCCCAAATCCTATCATCTGTCAACAATCTTAAAACTGCAAATTGTATTAACAACTACTATTAATTATTTAAAATGTTCACTTCAGTATCACATTCTCAAACAAGGATATGTGCTAGAGGAATAACAGCTTTGCATCTACACTGAATCTAAATGGGTTTGTTGAATGAACTTTCTGAAACAGGTGTTCCTTAACAAGGAATATCACTGAGAGACTTTCAGCTGCTCTCAGCATTGAGGATACATCATAATATAAGGAATAGCTGTTTCCTTTTTCAGTCCCTCTAAATATGGAAACAATCTCCTTATTATTCTTGACTTTTGATGAATGTCATAAAACTAGAACAATCTAGTGTGTACCCTTTTGAGCCTTGCTTCTTTCACATAGCATGGGTTTGAGACTTATCTATGTTATTTGTGTCACTTCATTTGTTATAGTGCTGAACAGTATTCCATTGTATGGATGTTTCATAGTTGGTTTATCAGTTCACCTATCGAAGGACATTTAGATGTTTCCATGCTTGGACTATTAAGAATAATGGTGCTATAATCATCCATGCACAGATTTTTTTGTGAACAAGAATTTTTGTAGGCAATTCTTTAGAGTGAACACTTGGGAGTAGTACTGCTGGGTCATATATAAGTGGTTGTATAACATTTTTGAAACTGCTGAACTATTTTCCACCATCTTTCATTGCTATCATCAACAATGTATGAAGTTTCAAGTTACTCTGCATTCTAGTCAGTACTTGTTACTGTCAGTTTCATTGAATTTTTTTTCATTTTAGCTAACTAACTTAATAGGTGTGGTGTCATGGTTTTAATTTGCATGCTCCTAATGACTAAATTTTTAGCATCCTTTCTCATGCTTACTTACTAACTGCATAAAGTTTTAATGAAATATTTATTCAAATCTTTGGCTCATTTTTTTGTTGGGTTATTTGCTTTCTTATTGCTTAGTTCTGAAATTTTTTAATATATTCTGTGTATAAATCATTTGTATATAAGTGATTGCAAATATATTCTCCTAATATGTAGTTTGTTTATTCATTCTATTAATAACGTTAGAAAACAGTAAAAGTTAAAAGTTTATATGAAGTTCAACTTTTATACTTTTTCTCATATGGATTGTGTTTTTATTTTTGTATCTAAGAATCTATTGCCGGATTCTGGACAAGATGGCAGAGTATAAGGACTTGAGCTCACCTCCTCTCAGGCAAACACCAGAATCACAACTAACTACTGAACAAGCATTGACAACAAAGATGAACCTACCAAAAAAAGATATTTTACATCCAAAGACAAAGAAGAACCCACAAAGAGATGGTAGGAGAGGCACTTTCGCAATATAATCAATTCCCATACCTGTTGGGTGGTTGACGCACAAACTGGAAAATAATTGTATCGCAGAGGTTCTCCCACAGGAGTGAGAGTTCTGAGCCCCACATCAGGCTCCCCAGCCTGAGGGTCTGGTACTGGGAAGAGGAGTCCCCAGAGCATCTGGCTTTGAAGGCCATCAGGGCTGGATTGCAGGAGTTCCTTCTTGGAGGGCTCACACAAGATTTCACATGCACTGCGACCAGAACAAAGCAGTGACTCCATAGGAGCCTGGGGAAGAGAGACCTACCTGTGCTCTTGGAGGGTCTCCTGGGGAGGTGGGGGTGGCTGTGGCTCACTGTGGTGTCAAGGACACTGGTGGCAGAGGCCCCAGGGAATATTGATTGGCATGAGCTCTCCTGGAGGGTGCAATATTGGCACTGAGACCTGGCCCCACCTAACATCCTGCAGTCTCCAGTGCTGGGATGCCTCAGGCCAAACAACCAGCAGGGAGGAGCACAGCGCCATCTATCAATCAATCAGCAGACAGGCTCTGTAAAGTTGAACTGAGTTTACAGTCACCTCTAAACTCATCCTTTGACACGGCCCTGCTCACCAGAGGGACAAGATCCAGCTCCACCCATCAGAGGGCAGGCATCAGTCCCTCCCACCAGGAAGCCTGCATAAGCCCTTGGACCAACCTCACCCACCAGGTGGCAAACACCATAAGCACTACAATCCTGCAACCTAAGAAATGGAGACCACAGGCACAGAAAGTTAGACAAAATGAGAAGTCAGAGAAATATGTTACAGACAGAGGAACAAGATAAAAACCCAGAAAAACATACATCTAAGTGAAGTAGAGACAGCCAATCTACCTGAAAAGGAATTCAGAAAAAGAATTCAGAATAATGGTAGTAAAGATGATCCCAGATATCAGAAAAAGAATGGAGGCACAGACTGAGAAGATATAAGAAATGTTGAACAGAGATGAACAGTACAATAACTGAAATGAAAAACACAATAGAAGGAATCAATAGCAGGATAAATGAGCAGAAGAATGAATTAGTGAGCTGGAAGATGATTGATAGAGTAGTAGAAATCACTGCCTCAGGACAGAATAAAGAAAAAAGAATGAAAAGAAATGAAGACAGCCTAAGAGATGTATGGGACAACAATTAACACACCAACATTCACATTATAAGAGTCCCAGATGGAGAAGAGAGATAAAAGGGGGCAGAGAAAATATTTAAAGAGATTATAGCCAAAAATCTTCCCTAACATGGGAAAGGAAACACTCACTAGAGTACAGGAAGTGCAGAGAGTCAAATATGGGATAAACCCAAGGAGGAACATGACAAGACACCTATTAATCAAACTGACAAAAACTTAAAGACAAAGAGAAAGTACTAAAAGCAACAAGGGAAAAGCAAGAAATAACATACAAGGAAATTCCCGTGCGGTTATCACCTGAGTTTTCAGCTGAAACTCTGCAGGCCAGAAGAGAGTGGCATGATATATTTAAAGTGATGAAAGGATAAAATCTACCATCAAGAAAACTCTACCCAGCAAGGCTCTTGTTCAGATTTGAGGCGAAATCAAAAGCTTTACAGACAAGCAAATGCTAAGAGAATTCAGCACCACCAAATCAGCTTTACAACAAATGCTAAAGGAACTTCTCTAGGCAGAAAAGAAAAACCTACAACTAGAAACAAGAAAATTACAAATGGGGAAGCTCACCAGTAAAGACAAACATACAGTAAAGAAAGGAAATCATCCCAAAAAAACCGTGATATCAAAACCAGCAATCATGAGAAGAGGAGAGTACAAATGCAGGATATTGGAAATGCATTGAAAGTAAGAGACCAGCAACTTGAAATAATCTTGTTTATATATAGACTGTTATATCAAAACCTCATGGGACCCACAAACCAAAAAATCTACAACAGATATACACACAAAAAGAAAAAGCAATCCAAACACAGAACTAAAGTTAGTCATCAGATCACAATAGAAGAGAACAAAAGAGGAAGGGAAGAAAAAAAGACCTACAAAAACAAATCCAAAACAATTAACAAGATGGCAATAAGAACATTCATATTGATAATTACCTTAAAGGTAAATAGATGAAATGCTCCAACCAAAAGACAAAGACTGGCTGAATGGATACAAAAACAAGACCCATATATATGCTGTCTACAAGAGACCCCCTTCAGATCTAGGGACACATGCAGACTGAAACTGAGGGGGTGAAAAAAAGATATTCCACGCTACTGAAAATCAAAAGAAAGCTGGAGTAGCAATACTCATATCAGACAAAATGGACATGAAAATAAAGACTGTTATAAGACACAAAGAAGAACACTACATAATGATCAAGGGATCAAACCAAGAAGAAGATATAACAATCATAAATACATATGCCTCCAACAAAGGAGCACCTCAATATCTAACGCAAATGCTAACAGCCATAAAAGGAGAAATTGACAGTAACACAATAATAGTAAGGGACTAAAAAACACAAACAAGTGGAGGCTAAACAACATATTGCTAAACAACCAATGGATCACTGAAGAAATCAAAGAGGAAATCAAAAAATATCTAGAGACAAATGAAAACAAAAGTACAATGATTCAAAACCTATGGGACACAGCAAAAGCACTTCTAAAGGGAAAGTTTACAGCAATACAAGCTTTCCTCAGGAAAGAAGAAATATCTCAGATAAAAACCTAACCTTACACCTAAAGAAACTAGAGAAAGAAGAAAAAATAAAACCCGAAGTTAGTAGAAGGAATGAAATCATAATGATCATCACAGAAACAAATGAAATAGAGACAAAGAAAACAATAGAAAGGATCAATGAAACTGAAAGCTTGTTCTTTGAAAGGATGAACAGAATTGATAAAGCTTTAGCCAGACTCATCAAGAAAAGAGGGAGAAGGTCTAAATAAATAAAATTTGAAATAAAAGATACAACAGACACCACAGAAATAAAAAAAATCATGAGAATACTACAGGCAACTATATGCCAATAAAATGAATAACCTATAAGAAAATCACAAATTCTTAGAAAGGTAAAACCTTCCAAGACTGAACCAGGAAGAAACAGAAAATATGAATAGACGAAGCACAAGTACTGAATTGAAACTGTGATTAAAAAATTTCCAACAAACAAAAGTCCAAGACCAGATGGCTTCCCAGGCAAATTCTATCAAACATTTAGAGAAGAGTTAATACCTATCCTTTTGAAACTCTTTCAAAAATAGCAGAGGAAGGAACACTCCCAAATTCATTCTATGAGACCACCATCACCCTGATACCAAAACCAGACAAAGATACCACAAAAAAAGAAAGTTACAGGTCAGTATTACTGATGAACATAGACACAAGAATCCTCAACAAAATACTAGCAAACTGAATCCAACAATACATTTAAAGGATCATATAACATGATCAAGTGGGATTTATCCCAGGGATGCAAGGATTCTTCAATATCAGCAAATCAATCAGTGTGATACACCACATCAACAAATTGAAGAATAAAAACCATATGATACTACCAAATGTAAAATAGATAGCTAGTGGGAAGCAGCCGCATAGTACAGGGAGCTCAGCTCCATGCTTTGTGACCACCTAGAGGGGTGGGATAGGGAGGGTGGGAGGAAGACGCAAGAGCAAGGGGATATATGTATACATATAGCTGATTCACTTTGTTATACAGCAGAAACTAACACACATTGTAAAGCAATTATACTGCAATAAAGATGCTAAAAAAAAAGAACCCCGGCAAAAAGAAATTTAAAAAATAATAATACTTAAAAAAAAACAAACATATGATCATCTCAATACATGTAGAAAAGCTTCTGACAAAATTCAACACCCACTTATGATAAAACCTCTCCAGAAAGTGGGCATAGACGGAACCTACCTCAACATAATAAAGGCCATGTATGACAAACTCACAGCTAACATCATTCTCAATGGTGAAAAGCTGAAAGCATTTCCTCTAAGATCAGGAGCAAGACAGGGATGTCTACTCTCGCCACTTTTACCCAACATAGTTTTGGAAGTACTAGACACAACAATCAGAGAAGTAAAAGACATAAAAGGAATCTGAACTGGAAAAGAAGAAGTAAAACTGTCACTGTTTGTTTGCAGATGACATGATACTATATGTAGAAAATCCCAAAGATGCTACCAGAAAACTACTAGAGCTCATCAATGAATTTGGTAAAGTTGCAGGTTACAAAATTAATACACAGAAATCTATACATTTCTATGCAGTAACAACAAAAGATCAGAAAGAGCAATTAATCAGAAAGAACAATCCCATTTACCATCACATCAAAAATAATAAAATACCTAGGAATAAACCTACCTAAGGAAACAAAAGACCTGTACTATGAAAACTATAAGATGCTAATGAAAGAAATTGAAGATGACACAAACAGATGGAAAGATATACCATGTTCTTGGATTGGAAGAATCAATATTATCAAAATGACTATACTACCTAAGGCAAGCCACGGATTCAATGCAATCTCTATCAAATTGCCAATGGCACTTTTCACAGAACTAGAACAAAAAAACTTACAATTTGTATGAAGACACAAAAGACCCGAATAGCCAAAGCAATCTTGAGAATGAAAAATGGAGCTGGATGAATCAGGCTCCCTGACTTCAGACTATACCACTAAGCTATGGTAATCAAAACAGTATGGTACTGGCACAGAAACAGAAATATATATCAATAGAACAGGATAGAAATCCCAGAAATATACCCACACACCTATGCTCAATTAATCTATGACAAAGAAGGCAAGAATATACAAGAGCAAAAGACAGTCTCTTCAATAAATGGTGCATGGAAAACTGGACAGCTACATGCAAAAAAATGAAATTAGAACATTCTCTAATACCATATACAAAAATAAACTCAAAATGGATTAAAGACCTAAATGTAAGGCTGGATACTATAAAACTCTTAGAGGAAAACATAGGCAGAACACTTTTTGACATAAATTGCAGCAATATCGTTTTGGATCCATCCCCTAGAGTAATGAAAATAAAGACAAAAATAAACAAATTGGACCTAATTGAACTTAAAAGCTTTTGCACAGCAAAGGAAACCATAAACGAAACAAAAGGACAACCCACGGAATGGGAGAATATATTTTCAAATTAAGTGACCCACAAGGGTTTAATCTACAAAGTATACAACCAGCTCACACAGCTCAATATCAAGAAAACAATCAAAAAATGGGCAGAAGACCTAAATAGACATTTCTCCAAAGAACAAATATAGATGGCCAACAGGCACATGAAAAGATGCTCAGCACTGCTAATTATTAGAGAAATGCAAATCAAAACTACAATGAGATATCACCTCACCAGTCAGAATGGCCATCATAAAAAAATCCTACAAACAATAAATGCTGGAGAGGGTGTGGAGAAAAGGGAACCTTCCTACACTGTTAGTGGGAATGTAAATTGGTACAATCATTATGGAGAACAGTATGGAGGTTCCTTAAAAAACTAAATATAGAACTACCATATGATCCAGCAATCCCACTCCTGGGCATATACCCTGAGAAAACCATAATTCGAAAAGATACATGCACCCCAATGTTCATTGCAGCACTGTGTATTGCACAGTAGCCAAGACATGGAAGCAACCTAAATGTCTATCAACAGATGAATGGATAAAGAAGATGTGGTACATATATACACTGGAATATTACTCAGCCATAAAAAAGAATGAAATAATTCCATTTGCAGCAACATGGATGAACCTAGAGATTATCACACTAAGTGAAGTATGTCAGACAAAGACAAATATCATATGCTATCACTTATATGTGGAATCTTTTTTAAAAAAATGATACAAATAAACATATTTGCCAAACTGAAACAGACTCACAGCCTTCAAAAGCAGACTTGTGGTTACCAGGAGAGGAGGAGAAACGTTGGTGGGGGGCAGGATAAATTAGGAGTTTGGGATTAATATATACACACTAAAGTAAGTTCCCTACATATGAATGAGTTCCATTCTGAAAGTGCATTCATAAGTCCAATATGTTTGTAAGTCCAACAAAATTAGCCTAGGTACCCAACTAACACAATCAACTATACAGTACTGTACTGTACTGTAATAGGTTTATAATACGTTTCACACAAATAATACATAAAACACAAACACAGAAAATAAAGAAAACATTTTAAATCTTACAGTACAGTACCTTGAAAAGTAGTATAGTACAACAGCTGGCATACAGGGACTGGCATCAGGTGAACAGGCAAGAAGAGTTACTTCCTGGAGGAGGGAGAGGAGGTGGGAGATGGTAGAGCTGAAGGATCATCAGCAATAGGAGAAGGAGGGCAAGCTACAATTTCACTCATGCCTGACGTTGATGGAACGCACATTCACATCTTTGAATGTTTCCAACTTGAAGGTTCGTATGTAGGGGACTTACTGAACTATATATAAAATAAAGGGACTACTGTATAACACAGGAAACTCTCTTTAATATTCTGTAATAACCTATATGGGAAAAGAATCTGAAAAAATATATATATATGTATAACTGAATCACTGAGCTATATACCTGAAACTAACCCAGCATTGTAAATCAACTGTACTCCAATATAAAATAAAAATTAAATTAAAAAAAAAGAATCTATTGCTTAACCCAAGTTTACACTTTTATTCCCCTAAGATTTCAATAAAAATTTTATAGTTTTATAGTTCATGTTTAGGTATGGGTGTGTTTTTTTTTGCCATATGGTTATGCAAAAATATGTAGTTGTTTTAGTACCATCCTCTTAAAAGACTACCCTTTCTCTCTTTCAAATTGAAGTATATTTGAATTTCATCAAAAATATCCCTTCACACATTGGAAAAACAACAACTACAACAACAGAAGCTTGCTCTATCTAGTCAATAAACGATGAAAGGGGCAGCCTAATAAGACATAAAACTTTTAAACTGTATCCACTTTAGCCAAACACCAAAGAAAAAGAGTGGCCCTGGTTCCGTACACACCAAAAAAGGCTAAATGAGGCTACAGTGAGGTTCCCAACACTACAGCCTTGGTGGTGTCAGAAAATGCCAAGTACAGAGCCAGGACTTTCATCACCATCCATGGATAACAAGACATCCCCCATTGCCACAGTGTCGTTGGAGAGACCACATGGGTAACCTAGACATCCACCTCCACTGACAGTAATAAGGGTTCCCTTCATCTCCATGCTAGGTTGATGTCAGATGATGCCTAATAGATAGTTAGAACTTTCAAAATCACCTGGTAACAAGTGGAAATAAGACCACTCCTACCATAGTGTCAGTAGGTACCATGTGAGAAACTGAAACTTCCACACCAGCTTAGCAGTAATCAGGAGCCCCGTCTCAAGTATCATGAGACCACCTAGCAGAAATGGGGCAGTCCCCCTTCCTCTGCCAAAATAAAAGTCAGAAAAAGCTAGTTAAAATGAAATTTAGGGAATTCCCTGATGGTCCAGTGGTTAGGACTCCGAACTTTTACTGCCGAGGGTATGGGTTGGATCCCTGGTTGGTCAGGGAACTAGGATCCTGCAAGCCGTGTGGTGCAGCCCCCCCAAAAAATTTTTTTTAATTAAAATGAAGATTTAAATAAGACCCAGAATCTCATAACACAATATATAAATATAAATATCCAAGTTTCCATAGAAAATCACTCATCATACCAAGAACCAGGAAAATCTCAATCAAAAAAAAAAAAAAGACAGTAAACGGATACCAAAACCAAGATTGCAGAGATGCCAGTATTATCCAACATATATTTCAAATCAGTTATAATGAAATTGCTTCAGTGATCAATTATGAATATGCATGAAACAAAAACTAAAAAATAAAGTCTTAACAAAGAAATATGTCTCAGTATAGAAACAGAAGAAATAAAGGAGAATTGAATGGAAACTTTAGACCTTAAATATACTTTATCTAAAATGGATGGGCAAAATATCAGATGGAAGAGAAAAAGACAATCATTGAGCTAAAAGAGTACAATAAAACATACAATATAAAAAAAAGAGAGGTAATATATACTAAAAAAATGAACAGAGCCTCAGATACCTAGGGGAATATAACAAAAGGTCTAATACTTATGTAATCAGAGTCCCAGAAGTGGAAGAGAAAGATGGTGAAACTGAAAAAGTACTTGAAAATATAATGACCAAGAACTTTAAAAATGTGTTAAGAGACATAATACAATAGACTCAAGAAGCTGAAAGAACTACAAATAGGTTACACACAAAGTAATCTCTGACAAACTACATCATAATTGAACTACTTAAAACTAATGGCAAAGAAAAAAATCATGACAATAGCCAGTGAAAAATAGCACCATACCGATAAGGGGAAAACTTTTTGATTGAAAGTAAACCTCTCAAAAGACATTTTATCTAAGATGACAAATTTATGTGTATGGAATTTTTCAAAGTATTCCCTTTTTGATGTCTTCAGGGTCTGTAGTAATATCCTCTTTCATTCCTGGCATTAGTAATCTAGACTTCTCTCATTTTTTTCAGTCTTACTAGAGGTTTGGCAACTTTTTTGAACTTTTCAAATTACAGGCTCTTTGCTTTACTAATTTTCTCTATTGAATTTCTGTTTTCAGTTTCTTTGGAGTATAGTCACAGTCAAAGACCTTTTAGACTGTAATATGAAAGAACAAATTAAGAGAATAAAAAGATAAACTGCAGGCATGGAAAAAATTTTTCAAGCCTCATATTCAACAAAAATTATCTTAGAATATAGAAAGAACTCTAAGCTTAGCAGTTGAAAAAAGCCTTCATTCAACAATTGAATTAAAAAATGGGCAAAAGGCAGGAACAGACATTTTACCAAAGAGATTATACAAATGCAAACAAACACACAAAAAATGCTTAACATTATTAGCATTGTGTAAGTATAAATTACAACCATAATTAGATTATGACACTTCTATCAGGATGGCTAAAATGAAAAATAAATAAATAAAATGGTGACACCAAAAGTTGGAGAGTATTAAGAGAAACTGGATCACTAATGCATTGCTCTTTTTTTTTTTCTTAACATCTTTATTGGAGTATAATTGCTTTACAATGGTGTGTTAGTTTCTGCTTTATAACAAAGTGAATCAGTTATACATATAAATATGTCCCCATATCTCCTCCCTCTTGCATCTCCCTCTCTCCCACCCTCACTATCCCACCCCTCTAGGTGGTCACAAAGCACCGAGCTGATCTCCCTGTGCTATGCAGCTGCTTCCCACTATGTATTTTACGTTTCGTAGTGTATATATGTCCATGCCACTCTCTCACTTTGATGCAGCTTACCCTTCCCCCTCCCCGTATCCTCACGTCCATTCACTAGTAGGTCTGTGTCTTTATTCCTGTCTTGCTCCTAGGTTCTTCATGACCATTTTTTTTTTTTTTTAGATTCCATATATATGTGTTAGCATATGGTATTTTGTTTTTCTCTTTCTGACTTACTTCACTCTGTATGACACACTCTAAGTCCATCCACCTCACTACAAATAACTCAATTTCGTTTCCTTTTATGGTTGAGTGATATTACATTGTATATATGTGCCACATCTTCTTTATCCATTCATTTATTGATGGACACTTAGGTTGCTTCCATGTCCTGGCTATTGTAAATAGAGCTGCAATGAACATTTTATTTTGGTACATGACTCTTTTTGAATTATGGTTTTCTCAGGGTATATACCCAGTAGTGGGATTGCTGAGTCATATCATATGGTAGTTCTATTTTTAGTTTTCTGAGGAACCTCCATACTGGCTCCATAGTGGCTGTATCAATTTACATTCCCACCAGCAGTGCAAGAGGGTTCCCTTTCTTCCACACCCTCTCCAGCATTTATTGTTTGTAGATTTTTTGATGGTGGCTGTTCTGACCAGTGTGAGATGATATCACATTGTAGTTTTGATTTACATTTCTCTAACGATTAAAGATGTTGAGCATTCTTTCATGTGTTTGTTGGCCATCTGTATATCTTCTTTGGAGAAATGTCTATTTAGGCCTTCTGCCCATTTTTGGATTGGGTTGTTTTTTTGATATTGAGCTGCATGAGCTGCTTGTAAATTTTGGAGATTAATCCTTTGTCAGTTACTTCATTTGCAAATATTTTCTCCCATTCTGAGGGTTGTCTTTTCGTCTTCTTTATGGTTTCCTTTGCTGTGCAAAAGCTTTTAAGTTTCATTAGCTCCCATTTCTTTATTTTTGTTTTTATTATTTCCCTTTCTCTAGGACATGGGTCAAAAAGGATCTTGCTGTGATTATGTCATAGAGTGTTCTGCCTATGTTTTCCTCTAAGAGTTTGATAGTGTCTGGCCTTACATTTAGGTCTTTAATCCATTTTGAGTTTATTTTAGTGAATGGTGTTAGGGAGTGTTCTAATTTCATTCTGTTACATGTAGCTGTCCAGTTTTCCCAGCACCACTTATTGAAGAGGCTGTCTTTTCTCCACTGTATATGCTTGCCTCCTTTATCAAAGATAAGGTGACCATATGTGCGTGGGTTTATCTCTGGACTTTCTATCCTGTTCCATTGATCTGTATTTCTGTTTTTGTGCCAGTACCATACTGTCTTGATTACTGTAGCTTTGTAGTATAGTCTGAAGTCAGGGAGCCTGATACCTCCAGCTCCGCTTTTCTTTCTCAAGATTGCTTTGGCTATTCGGGGTCTTTTGTGTTTCCATACAAATTGTGAAATTTTTTGTTCTAGTTCTGTGAAAAATGCCAGTGGTAGTTTGATAGGGATTGCATTGAATCTGTAGATTGCTTTCGGTAGTGTAGTCATTTTCACAATGTTGATTCTTCCAATCCAAGAACATGGTATATCTCTCCATCTATTTGTATCATCATTAATTTCTTTCATCAGTGTCTTATAATTTTCTGCATACAGGTCTTTTGTCTCCTTATGTAGGTTTATTGCTAGATATTTTATTTTTGTTGCAATGGTAAATGGGAGTGTTTTATTAATTTCACTTTCAGATTTTTCATCATTAGTGTATAGGAATGCAAGAGATTTCTGTGCATTAATTTTGTATCCTGCTACTCTACCAAATTCATTGATTAGCTCTAGTAGTTTTCTGGTAACATCTTTAGGATTGTCTATGTATAGTATCATGTCATCTGCAAACAGTGACAGTTTTACTTCTTCTTTTCCAATTTGGATTCCTTTTATTTCTTTTTTTTCTCTGATTGCTGTGGCTAAAACTTCCTAAACTATGTTGAATAATAGTGGTGAGAGTGGGCAACCTTGTCTTTTTCCTGGTCTTAGTGGAAATGGTTTCAGTTTTTCACCATTGAGGACGATGTTGGCTGTGGGTTTGTCATATATGGCCTTTATTATGTTGAGGAAAGTTCCCTCTATGCCTACTTTCTGGAGGGTTTTTATCATAAATTGGTGTTGAATTTTGTCACAAGCTTTCTCTGCATCTATTGAGATGATCATATGGTTTTTCTCCTTCAATTTGTTAATATGGTGTATCACATTGATTGATTTGCTTATAGTGAAGAATCCTTGCATTCCTGGGATAAAACCCACTTGATCATGGTTTATGGTCTTTTTAATGTGCTGTTGGCTTCTGTTTGCTAGTATTTTGTTGAGGATTTTTGCATCTATGTTCATCAGTGATAGTCACCTGTAGTTTTCTTTTTTTGTGACATCTTTGTCTGGCTTTGGTATCAGGGTGATGGTGGCCTCGTAGAATGAGTTTGGGAGTGTTCCTCCCTCTGCTATATTTTGGAAGAGTTTGAGAAGGATAGGTGTTAGCTCTTCTCTAAATGTTTGATAGAATTTGCCTGTGAAGCCACCTGGTTATGGGCTTTTGTTTGTTGGAAGGTTTTTAATCACAGTTTCAATTTCAGTGCTTGTGATTGGTCTATTCATATTTTCTATTTCTTCCTGGTTCAGTATCGGAAGGTTGTGCATTTCTAAGAATGTGTCCATTTCTTCCAGGTTGTCCATTTTATTGTCATGTAGTTGCTTGTAGTAATCTCTCATGATCCTTTGTATTTCTGCAGTGTCAGCTGTTACTTCTCCTTTTTCACTTCTAATTTTATTGATTTGAGTCTTCTCCTTTTTTCTTGATAAGTCTGGCTAATGGTTTATCAATGTTTTTTATCTTTTCAAAGAACCAGCTTTTAGCTTTATTGATCTTTGCTATTGTTTCCTTCATTTCTTAATAACACACTCTGGTATAGAGTTTGGCAGTTTTTAAATAAAACTAAACATGCAACTACCATACAACCCAGCAATTGCATTCTTGAACATTTATCCCAGAAATATTTAAAAAAATCTATTTTCATGCAAAAACCTACACATGAATGCTTATGGCTATCATAATAGCCGAGAAAGAGAAAGACATAAAATATCCAACAGGTGAATGGTTAAACAGTGGTACATTCATACATGGAATACTACTCTGCAATAAAAAGGAAGAAACTATTGATAAAAACAACAACCCAGATGAATCTCCATAAAATTATATTAAGTGAAAAGAAGCCAAGTCCAAATGGTTACATACTGTATTATTCCATCTATATTACATTTTGAAATAACAAAATATAGAAGTAGAGAAATGAATAGTAGCTTCCAGGGGTTAACAGGTAGGTGGAGATGGGAGGGAAGTAAAATAAATATGGTTATAAAAGGTCAACATGAAGAGTGCTTATAGTGATAGAAATGTTATATATCTTGACTGCATCAATTTCGGTATCTTGGTTGTGATATTGTGCTATAATTTTACAATTATTTTTTACAATTATATTTATAATTATTATTTGAGACAAGTGGATCAAAGGTATACAGGATTTCTTTGTATTATTTCATATAATTCATTCTGCTTCCAGATCTACAATCATTTTAAAATTAAAAATTTAATTAAAATATAAACTTCCCACATATAAGTGCTTCTTTTTCTGGACACTATGTTCTATTCCATTCATTTATATGTCTTTCCTTTCACCAATATCACATTGTCTGACTTACTTACTTACTATATCTTTATAGTGAGTCTTAAAATCAGATAGTGTGAGCCCTCCAGTTTTGTATTTCTCTTTATCTGGAACAGTAAAGAATCTGAGATTTTACCCTACTTGTAAGCTAAAAATATTAGCCTCCTACACTTTCATAAATGCTTGCAAAAGACATGGATTGGTGACAGAGACAAAGGAATGTATTGTTTACAGCACAGCAAGCAGCATGAGCTTCATACTCAAAACTATTTACCTTGTCCACAAAGGCCCATGGCGTGACACAGAAGCAAACCCACATAGATACTGTACAGGCAGTGGGCTTGTTCTATAGATAAGGAAACCTAATCTTATGAAATTGACAATATTATAAGGTTGTTGCTAGTAAATCTGCCCAATCTTTGCCCTAGAGGAGATAAAGTTTCAAGACACTATCATCTAATATCGCTTGTTAAACAAACATCATTAAAAAGATATCCTGGAACAAAAGATGCCACCAGTCATGCAGAAATGCAAGAGACCATGAAAAAGTGTCTCCCAACATTATTTACAACTCTTCCTACATCACCTTAGCTTCTGGCAAATTTCCCTATAAATATGCCCCTCTGCCAGTCTTTCTGACTAATCTGACCAACTGGGGCTGGAAGGAAATCCACTGAATTTGGCACACACAGTATTACATTCCAAGAAGCAGAATGAAGCCAACCGGCAGTATGAATTTGTCTGTTTCCTCTAAAGTCTCAAATATCATCAGTGTCTTCCTTAAAATCCTGGTGGCATTCTCCTTCAGTTTTTGTATTGACTTATGCATTTGGTTCAGGACATTTATCCAGGTAGAACAGAATGTATTAGTGATTTCACAGATTTCACCTTTCCCCTTAAAAAGGAAGTTTAAAGTATATCTGTCATTTCAATTTCTGGTCAAAGTATATCTGACCAGAAATTGAAGTTAATCTAAATGCCTTCAAGGGCTCAGTTGGCATTTGCTTAAACATTCAAAGGTATCTTATGATCATCCCCTAAGATGCAATTCACCACATTTTCAGGAGGGAGGCAAGTTAATGCTTGGTTTTTATACCAGAAGTAAAACCCCCAGAGTGCACATGGTGTTTCTAAAAAGAAAGTGTTCATAACTGTTGTGCTCTCCAAGTAGATTATATCAGAAATGGGTAATTTTCAAAGACAACGATTATTACCCCTTGTACCTTCTAGGATCTAATGTGTTTCCATGCCAGGAACCAGGATTCTGCTCTCCCTCTAACTCCTCCAGTTCTGGGTGCCCAGACCCTTTGTCTGCAAGCATCAGTAACAAGAGGAATAAGATCCTCTTTATGAAATGTAATCTGAATTGCTTGAATTCCTGAGACTTCCACCTGCTGGGAGCCATCTAAAAGGTTATCAACCAGGCTGGCTTTGAGTTGCCATCAGCGGAATGAAAAAAGCATCATGACCAGGAATTATTATGAAGAAACTATGCATTTTCAAACTAGGTCCATATATAACTCCTATAGTCTCCTGTGTAGTAAAGAATTTAATCATACCCTAAGAGAGATCTGGTCTTTGCCCTCAGCTCCTGAGAGGTAATCTCTAAGCCCTTAAAATGTCACACATGATCAGAATGTCTTTGCTTGGGGACATTGGGTTACACTGAATACTATAATAATGGATTTAGAGTAGGGACTGGCCACACCATGTAGTAACAATGGCATTTATATGAGGGCTTTGGATCATGCAATATTAGGAGAACTTTGGAGGGGCTGTAGGCTTGAGACTATAATCAACAATGTGGGCAGTCAATTGTGTCTACATAATGGATCCCCAATAAAAATTCTGAACTCAGGCTCAGGTGAACTTACCTAGTTTTCAATAAATGTGCATTGTCACACATTAATGCTGGGAAAGTAATGCTGTTCTGACTCCATGAGGAGAGGGTGACTGGAAGCTCCATGTTTGTTTACCTCTTTTCCTAGACTGTCCTAAATGTTTCTTCCCTTGGCTGAGTTTAATATGTGTCCTTTTCCTGTAGTACACTGTAACAGTGAGTAAAAGAGTTTTCAGTGAGTTCTGTGAGTCTTTCTAACATATTATTAAATCTGGTGGTGATTTGGGGAATATCCTGAACTTGTAACTGGTGGGAGAAGTGAGGGTAATTTTATGTGGACTGTTTCCCTAACTTCACAGTTGGCTAACTTTCACATCCTTTCCCACTCCTTTTGTTCTCATAATTATCCAGGAAGTAGATGAGACAGTTATCTTTTGGGGATAGCTGCATTCAAGGACCAAACTCTCTTACTCTTAAAATTTTTGGAACAGGAACAGATGAATGAGGAAGAATCAGACTATCAGGCTATTGTTGAATAGCTTCAGTGATTAAGGATGCACCACTGTAAGGCTGAAAATGATGTAGAAAGACAGAAAGATGACACAGATTAGTTCTGATATAGTCAGTCTTCCAGGAGCTTGTGAGGTAGTCTCCCCTACTGTAGGACTAATGGGTTAACTTTCAGCAGGAGTCAGACATGTAGTGGTAGACTCTGAATCAACAGCAAATTAAGGCTCAATCAGTAGCAGTAGTTGGTGTCATTTTTAGAGAATGGGACCTTACCATGGGAAGATGAATGCCCCAGACAGTCAATCAATAGCTGCAATTTTTTTCCACAGTTTGTGGACCTGAAGAAGAATGTCATTAATCTGCCAGTGTGTAGCTTTCCAACTGGCAGACCAAATAGCTAGGCAACTGAATGAAAGTTCTGCCTTCTGAGTAAAATGACAATGTCTTATTTTTGTCCTACATAGCTAGCGTTGAGGCTAAATAACCCCAGGAGCTAAGTAGACACCATGAGCCTTCAGCTAAACCAAACCATCAAAGGCCCAGGCCCAAATATTTAGATAATCCTTGGAGAATTGTGAGCTAAATTGCAGCAGTGGTTTTGCTTCAGGCAGGGTACTATGGTATAAAGATTTATCTAGAGGGCCTGGCTGGCAAGATGGCAGAGTAGAAGGACGTGAGCTCATGCCTTCTTACAAAAACACCAAAATCACAACTCACTGCTGAACAACCATTGACAAAAAAAAGCTGGAACCTACAAAAAAGATACCCTACATCCAAAAGACAAAGAAACCATAACAAGAGGGTAGGAGGAGCACAATCGCAATAAAATCAAATCCCATACCCGCTAAGTGGGCAACCCACAAACTAGAAAATAATTACACCACAGAAGTTCTCCCAC